>NC_141333.1:6290272-7550272 GCF_037954235.1 Aulostomus chinensis | reverse complement strand
AAATATGCGACAGGGTGTCTTGTCATGAGCTCAGTGTACATCACTCAAATCTTGCTTGTGCTACCTTGCTGGGGGAAGCTGACTCCAGTTGCTTGAGCCAGCAGTACCCTGTACATGTCCCTCTGCCTCACAATTGACTCCGTCATCTTCATCTGCTGGCCACGCTGCTCCTTCAAGGAGTCCAACTCAGCCTGGGCTTTCTCAAAATTCTTCTCCAGCTCACCACGTCTTTAACAAACAAACATGACAAATCATTTTGGCCATTTGATATATGCTACTTTTGTATTTCATAGATTTTTGTTTAGAGTAGAGATTTTGTTGCTGAACTGACTCACTTATTGCCAGTGGCTTCAAACTCTTCTTTCTCCTGGGCATCACTAAGCTCCCTGAGGGTCACCAGAAGACGCTGGTTCTGTTTCTGAAGCTCTTCCACACTGCGGAAGGTCACCAGGTGTTGACTGATCACCTCCGACGTGCTGCTGACATCGGCTGAGCTTACTTCCTCCTCATCGAGAAGTACATGGTTTCCACGGGCCTCTTCTAGCTCAATGAGCAGGACACGAACCTTTGCAGGAGAGATAAACAATAAAGTTGACATTAGAAAAGAATCCAATTCTTTATACTTTTAGTTTCCGGGAAGAGTCATCATGACCCTTTTTTTAAGATGGGGATAACAACAAATCTACCTGCTTAGCCATGTCTCCAAGCTGGAGATCACATCTTTGGTTTTCCCTCTCCAGGAACGAGGAGCGCTTGTTGGCATCGTCTGCCTCCTTCTGCAGGCGGTGCACCTCCTATGAAGAAGTAAAAATTGAAGTTTTAAATGCCAATGGTGTAATGGGGACATAATTCTGTGACCTAACAGTCAAAGAATATCTCACCTGCAACATGCATACAACTTTTGGGATTACAAACCTTAACAGCCTGCTCCAGCTTGGCTGAAAGACTGGCCACGGACTTCTGCATGCGCTCATGCTCTTCCCGCTGTCGTTTCAGAGTGGGGGCCTTTGCTTCCACCTCTTGCGTTATATCATCCAGATACTTATTCATCCGCTTGTTCTCCAGGCGTTCCAGCTGAAGCTGCTCCTGGCTCTCTACATAGGCATTATACAACTGTCGAAAAATAAATAAATAAAAATAAAAACACAGATTATAACTCAAGCCTGTACAACACAAGAGTAAACAAAAAGAGTGAACCCAATTACATAAATAACTAAATACAGTTAGTTTCCAAATGGAGCTGTTGAATATACAGGGAATCCATTTGTTAGTCAATTTTTTTGTTAGTTATTTTTACCAATATAACCCATAGTTTTAGTGTGAAATGTAGTCCCACATACCTCTGTCAACTTCATACCAGGTTTTATCTTTGATACAGCAGCTGCTGTTGGGGACATCATTGTAAGCTGCTCCTCTGTGAGCACAGATGATGTGCCGATAGGACCTTAGCATACAAGTATACTGGTCATATTATGTCATTCATGCAATTCATTTCAAAACATCATTCATAGACAAACTGGAGTAGAAAGTTAACCTAAACTACCTCTTAGTTTAGAATTGGATAGCAGTTCATTTGCATTGTCCAGCTCTTTTTCAAGGCCTTGGATCTTCTCCCTTAGCTCAGCAACTGTTTTCTCTGTGGCACCATTCATTGCCTGCAAGTTCTCTTCAAGGACCTTGTTAGCTGTAGCCAATGGAGTACAAACATAGGTGTCAACAACTGGAAATATATTTAGTCACACATGAAGATAAACCAATAAAGCGGAGCAAGGTCAGACTCTCTTCTTCTTGCGGTCAGACTCTCCTCTTCTTGAAATGAGAGAGAGAGAGAGAGAGAGAAAAAAAAAGAAATATCATTTGGGTTGCTACGTGGTAGCCTCGCACCTTCTCCTGCATCCTTCAGCAGCTTATGCAGCTCCTCCACAGCCTGAATCAGCTCTTCACTTTTCGTCTCAGAATCAGCTGCTGCTCCCTGTTATCACAAACAGTGGGTTAGTGCTGGTATCCTGTCTTTCTCAACCACGTTAGACCAAAAGATGGAAAGTGCACTGTAAATATTCCAAATTATGAAACAGTGTAAATGTTCTGTTGCTATATAGTATTGACATCTCAGGTTTACTTTAATAAATCAACACACCTTGTATAGATTGGAAAGCTTAATATTGGCATTCAGCTCGTTCCGGAACTTTTCCTCCATTGTGGCTTGTTGGTCCTTGACCTTAAATGAGTAAACAGGGGGTCATCCATTCAGTGATTCAACTTCTCTACAGGTGTTACAATAATCAATACTGCAGAATGTACATGGAGAAAAACTGACTAAAACAGAAAAATTCTGGAAACAATTCAACACCGCACTCGTACTTCTTTCAACTTGCTGATCATGTCCTCATTCTGTTTTTGTAGATTCTCATTTGAAGCCTTCAAACTGGTCACTTGGTCTTGGACTCTATTCAGCTGCGAACCGCAGAAAATGACAATAACATAAGAAGACAACCATTCTATTATCACTGAAACATGAAAGTATCAAATAAAATAAAGAAACATGCCTCATCTTTTTTGTTCTCCAGACTGCATTTGAGTTCCAGGATTTCGTTACCCTTCTGTCTGGACAGCGACAAAAGTTCGTCACTCTTGGCCTTTAACTCCTCATTTAGCCAAGACGTTTGGCTATGAAGTAGCTCCTTTTCTTGTTCCATACGCTTCTCCTTGTACTGGAATTGCAAACAATCACTTCTAACTATGATCAGCAAACAAACCCAATGTTTAAACATTCATTCAATCAAGTGTAGCTCACTTTAATGTTGACTTCAGCTGCTTCAAGTTCATCCAACTTCATCTGGAGAGCCATTTTAGAGGTGCTGACTTCCACCAGCTTATCATTAAGTTGCCTCATGTCATCTAGTGGGACAACAGGAAAAAACAAACAAACAAACAGTCCAACTTAGATATTGATAGAGTTTTAAAAAAACGATAAAGGGAAATTTATCTGTCCATACCATTTAAATGTTCCACCTCTAAGGATCTCCTCTCCAGAGTTCGGACAAGGTCTCGTTTTTCTGCCTCCATTTCCTCTTTGGCTTTGGAGAGCACAGTCTACAGGCATACACAGTACTATTTAACAAAGATGTTTCAGGACAAACTAGTTTAAATAAAGTTATACTTGGATTGGTAACGTCTGTCATTTTAGCGGTTAAAATTATTAATAAGTAAAGTCTTTGAGGACATGCCACATTATTCTTCTGAGAAGCCAATATTTGCTGTTTAAAGCCCTAGAAATGTCTTCAGTTTCTGTTTTGTTTGATCTGACCACTTGTTAACAACCTTAGTCTACTCTCCTCATATGCTATTTATATGCAAAACAACAGCTGCAAAACACCAACATTAAAGAAGCTGAAACAGTTTCAATTGCTTTTTCTTCTCAGTGTGTAAAATCAATGGAATCATGAACTGACGTAAATGTTTTGTTACCTGTTCTGATGACAACCTGTCAAGGGCATGTTCATATTCCTTGTTCTTCTCAAGCACACTTTTGAGCTCATCCTCTAAAAACACAAGCACAATGTTAACCACCTTGAGAAGCAAAGTCGCTGTAGATCTGTACGAATAAAATTATAATATGACGTTTGCTATTACCGAGCTTGGAGAACTCCTCTTTTAGTTTACGATGTTCTTGAGTCTGGGACAAAAAATTTTCCTGACACTCAGCCAGCTGTTTCACTTTCTCAAAGAAGTGTTGCTCTATACGAGGAAAACGAGACATAAACACAGGAAAAAGGCAGAAAATGTAATGCTGTTTACCTCTGCGTTAGCTAGCTAAGTTGGCTAACATCAA
This sequence comes from Aulostomus chinensis, assembly GCF_037954235.1. Lineage (NCBI taxonomy): Eukaryota > Metazoa > Chordata > Actinopteri > Syngnathiformes > Aulostomidae > Aulostomus > Aulostomus chinensis. The sequence continues at coordinate 7,546,440 of NC_141333.1, read as the reverse complement.
AGTTAGCAACACTCCAGTCCAGTCCCTTCAAATCAGAAACTTTCATATCTAACGTACGACAAGTAATCACCAACAACTTAGACATATATTATCTTACCAGTCGGTTTGCAACAACAGGAAAAACCCAAATATTCACTTTAAAGCTGCTCTTGTCTTTCACATGAGCTCATGGTGAACGCAGCACAACACTTAGCCCTGTTAGCTAGAAAACATGCCAAAACTTACCACTGTCGACCCTGAGTTGCTCCTGTTGAGCTTTCAAAGTGTCGATTTCATACTGTTGATCCGAGAGTATCTTCTCAAGTTTGTTCTGAACCGCTTTTGGTAACCTCGCTAACGATAACTCAGACCCCTCAAACTCCTGCAGCAGCAATGCCGCCATTTTTCCGAGAACACGACAGAGCAGGGGTTCTTCTTCTTCTTTTGTATTCAATGTCGGTCGGAAAACAACATTAAGGTACATTGCCGCCGTCTACCGGACTGGAATGGAGAACACAAAAGTTTCCCGACGGCTCCTGAGCTCCTTTGCACCAGTCCTCTTATACCTACAGTCACCTTGATCCTCTGGAGCGTAACCTTAAATTTCTCCCTCTCTCTTTTTGACACTTTGGGCAATGTAAAAATACATTCTTTCTCTTTATGTGTTGATCTATTATGACTGAATACTAAATATTTCTTAGTCAAAGATTGTCAGCAGATGGCAGCAAAACACAGCAAAGACAGTTCAATGGCATCTGAATGTCTATGAATATACTGTACTGAGAAAGGGGAAGTAATCCAGCATTGAAGAAGAAAGGCAAATTGTGCAGGCATTATTATTATTATTATTATTATTATTATTATTATTATTATTATTATTATTATTAATATCATTATTGTTGTTGTTGTTGTTATTCATGAAGAGAAGTTTATAGTCACTAACACGTGTGTATTTTTTTCAAGCTGGATTTGATTTTTCCTAAATTTTTCCTAAAAGTAGAGTTCAGACAAAATATTTACATCAAATCTGGATTGTAAAAGAAACAAACAGATCTGCTCCCTTGTCAATATCACACCACTCCACCAAAGTCCCAGAAAACACAATGATTTCATCTCGTCATCATCTAGTAAGTACTACACGACAGGACTACAAATACACTTTGGGATTTTATAGAATATGCTGTCAAATGTGCAACTGATTTTGAATAAAGTTTATTTTTACAAGATAAAAAAAGCTTAATTTAGATACTAAAGCTGTAAACTGCAACTTAAATAATGCTCAATGTATATAAGATATTCTTAAACAACATGTTCTCATTTACCATTTCTCTTCATATTTGGTATATAAATGCATTCATAGTTTCAGTTTCTCTTAACTGCATGATCGGTGACATACACCTAGTAGATCCTCAGACCTACAGGGAGCTCGGGATCGGTTTTGACAAATACCTCAGCGGTTTATTGCTCCTGGCAAGGCAAAACGTCTCTGAGATAAAAGACGGAACATTAAAGGAGTTAAAGGCTTTTGCTCCAGGCAGCAAAACTATTTACTGACACTTGGTTGTCACACCTGGTTACCAAATGTACAGTAACCTACAGCAACATTGCTATGAAAACCTCATAATTTGAATACACCACGTTGGGCGTTGTCTGCACTTGTTCAGAATGAAACACAGAGACACGGAGACGAGCTGTGATCCATAGTGTGATGTCATTTTAAGTTATTTAAGAAACTGCACTGCCTGGGCTGTAAAGAACTATTTGCATCAACTGTACACATACGAGAGGCTGATATCTAACAATTAACAAGTTATTAAGGAAAATGTCTTATATTCATTTTAGTCACAGATCAAATGGTGATTAAAAAATGTGCCTGAACATGGCTGCTGGAAGACACTGTAGATCATTTTAATTTAGCTATTTAATCAAGCAATTAGTTAGACATGTTTCATCGTAGCACGGTACATTATTGAACAATGAACTGAAATGAATCATCTGATTTCAGAAAGTGGTATAACGTGTTTAAAAAGAAGGTCAAACTTGTATTTGCTTACACATGTATAGCGTGTGTAGAGTGTCTTTCGTGTGGATGGGTTTTGTAATGAGTTGTTGTATCCACTTGTTCAAGAACAGGAAATAACGATGTAGTTTTCACATATAATTGACAGGTTCTAAGTTGGTGTTGCTTTTGTATTCAGTTGTGTGTGGGGAAGTTGAGAATGCATGTCAGTATGATAGTGTGTGTACATGTAGCTGTAACAATGGAAAGTACTGTAAATACTGTTTAAAAAAAGTTGATTGAGAGTTGAAGGCAGTAGAAAATGAGGAGGTAGTGAACCAGAATTACCACCTTGTCTCCTCCACCGCCCAATCCAGTTGTAGTTTACATTCCTGTTTGTCCAGACTCAAGAATTGTATGTGTTGAAGACTTTTGTGGAATTTAGAAACATGAGGAACGTGGGAAACATCTGTGAGGGCAGCCCAAACTGGGATGTTGGGGTGTTATGAACGCCATGATTTGCAGCAATTACTGCTCTGTACCTCGTTCTGATATATTATTCTTATCTCTTTAATCCACCTGTTTGTCTTCAGCTTCTCCTTTTATTTCAGAAATAACATTCTTGAGTTCATTATTGTAGCACTGGCTGCACATTCCATTGACATGAAGACTAGACAAGTCTCCCCCCCCCCCAGATATGCAGACAGGTTTAATCTTGTCGGGATGAATCCATTTTATAATTGAAAATTACGAGTCATAAGGAGTTTACAAATATCCAAACAAAGTGACATAATTCATAATTTAGAATTTCTTCAATGGTGACAGCCAGTTAGCACGCATTGTCGTTGCGTCAGCTCCCTCCACATCCGCTGCCCATATTTGGTGAGAGGGACCAGGAGCACCCCAGCGCTGATCTGATCATGACATCACCTCAGTGAAATTTTTTATGTGGATGAACTAGAGCGTGACAGCTGGCCTTTCTAAACACAAAAAAACCCACAGGAGTCCTCCAATTAGCGAATCAACGTAAACAAGTAGGAAATCAAAACGTCAGTTGTGGGGGTGGAATGGGGTGGTCAGTGTGGGGGTAAACATTAGGATTAATGAGTCAATCCATGATGTTTGTGGGGTTGGTTCTAAAAATAAGATTATCTGACAAACGTTGAACCCTCTCAGACGGAACTTTGATCATAGTTGTTCAGGTTTTCCTCAACGTCTCTACTTTTGTTACATATGGGTTTTTTCCTATCACTGTTTGAGTTTACATGAGTCATCTTGTGTTGAGAATCTTCTAACATCAAGCTTTAGTGTTCTAGTGACTTCTCTTGCACTCACTGAACCCACAGAAGAATTCCAAAAAAGTATTATCCTTGGCGATGACGTGCAGTTGATGAGCCGACGCCAGTTCATGCTGTTTTAGTTGGTGTGACCTTTGTGTGAGTCAAAACTGGATAGCTTTGGCTGCCGTGCTTGCATCCAGTAATGTGGTTTTAGGTAAGCAACCACTTTAGCCAACGTGGCATCATCCGCTGGTTTGTGTGGGAACTACTGTTTTGAGGCCCTCAGTACGGTGGTTACCATTTTTGGAGCTACGGATGGATGAAAGGGTCGATCTGTCTGAGACTGTGGAGAGATTTTACGCTAAATTCAATCATATTTTGCAAAGCAAACACAATGCGGCAAGTAGAAATTGTGACTATAAACTCGATGGGAAAATGTCATCAATGGAATCACCCCCTGCTGGCCATGTAGAAAGTATGCCAGTTTAAGGTTTGGCTTGTCACTTTTACCTGTTGAGCGTTCATTTTGTAAATCAAAAGCCACCGTCCACATCTTTTATACAGTTCAGGTCAGCAGCAAGTAGCTTGGATGACATGTTCAGGCATCTCAGGAAAACCCCATCCTGTTAGAAAAATAAAAGAGCTTCTGGGAGGTATCAAAAGGGTTTGGTACATCTTAGACACGCTACTGTGTGAATGAGGTGTCACCAGCCAGAGGCTATGGAAGGCATGCCAGATGTGGGGCTGTGAAAGCACATACACATGTATATTATCAGAGAAGTATGTGTTAGCGTGTCACAAGCGATTGCATTTCGAGTAATTAGGGCTCAGGAGCCTCCTGGCAGGCAATATTTCAGAGACAATTGGAATTCACTGGAACCACATTAACACAGACACACTGGAATGTTTTTAGGTGTAATTTGAACAGCGAAGCTGGCATTTCTATATGATCACATGGTATCATATTTATCATAGAAATGAAATTACCCTATTTTGTCTGAAGACCTAAACAAGAATCTAAAGGTACTGTTCACCTGTAAGATGACCCGCTTGGTTACTTAAGCGTAGATTTGTGGGCTACTAACCATCTACTGGCACTTTGAGGAAATGTTATTGATATTAAATTGAAGATGAGGCCACTTTAGTTCTGTGTATACATTTCTCCATAAGGGGATGCAAGAAAAAATGTGGTGCTTTCAGTTGACTTTAAAGCGATACTTGACCCAAAATATATCAGTATATTTTGCTTAAGAAGTACTCACACACAAATAGTTGTCTTTAGCTCACAGATATTCCCCCCCGCATCAATTATTTGTAACTCCAGAATTCAGAGAGAACCAAACACACGCCTGCGTGTGTGTGTGTGTGTGTGTGTGTGTGTGTGTGTGTGTGTGCGCATGCGCTTGTGTTTGGTTCTTTTTGTCAGACAAGAGTCTGCCTGTGGTGTAAACTTCTGTTGCACTGTTAAAAAAATCTGTATGTTATGTCTGTGGCTCTTTCACGAGAGATTTGCCTGCAAATCTTTCCTTTAAATCTCAAGCAGCCGTAAGCTTACATGGGTCACAGAGGAGTCACTGCAACATAACATCTCGTAGCTTGTGACAACCTGTTTCTGCAGGAGCAAGCATCCTTGCATGCATCCATTTTACAAACTAAATGCTTTGAAGATTTTGATACACGAGATTAAGAAGATTCCCACTACTGTAAAATCACTCTTTCAGAAAAGAAAATACAAAAAAGAATCAGGTACAATTTAGGACTTAAAAAAATAGAATCGCCCTTGAGTCAATGAAATATTATATTTGTTGTATCGTATATAGCACTGTGGTGATAAAACGCAGGTCTGTGAAGGTAGAGGGATTAACAAACCTCTACTGGTGGAGGTGAAGCGACATCTGTTATTCAAGAATTAGTTCTAACCTAATTAGCTCAATCTCCTCAACTGATCTCGGGGGTAATGGCAGTGATGGAAGCAGAGCTGCCGCTAATGACACACGGTGATATGGTGCAGGAAAAACAGAGCAACAAAGAAGAAACTCACGATTGATCAGCGCTCTAGTTGGAGCTCCAAGGGCGTATTCAAACCCAGCAGAGCTTTGACCTAAATGCTAACATCAGTCTTCAATCAAGCTCACAATTTCTCTGCTTAAAAATTGTTTTGCTCACCATCTTGCAAGTGAGCACGTGTGACTGAAGTGTTAGACGTTCAACCTTATAATTGTGAAAGCCTAAAAGAGAATTTAGTGGGAGACAGGAAATTGTGAACCAAATGTCACTGAAATCAACCCTGGAGCAAATGAATCATATCTCAAATTACCTCCTCATAGTGACATCAGAGCACTTGTTAGAAGATAATAAAAGTGGGATTCATCCACTGGGAAAAAACAAATTTATAATTTGTAATCACTGGAACTTCCCTAAAAGTCTCAACTTTAGGTGTGGGGTCTAGTGAGTCAATAAAATACAATTCAAACTGTACTATTATTTTATTTTTTTTTTAAATACTGGACAATGGGATATCATACTCCAGGACACAGTTGACACCAAAGTCTGCTGAGTTGTATGACACCAAAAACAAAAAAACCCTCCAAGATACTGCCACTGTTTCCAGGATGTTCTCCCCATTATGCAATATCAGGTACAAAGATTCTAGATAAACTCCAAACAGATGACATTTCATGGATGAAGCTGTTATCCCAGAAGCTCATGGGTGTTTTTTTGTTGTTGTTGTTGGTTTTTTTCCAGACATGATATTTGCATCCCACCAGTTGGCTTAGGAGTAGATGATGGTAGACCTGACAGCAGGGAAAAGTATTTACACAAATATGTTTCCACATCGGAGCTGTTTTGGCCTCTTAAGTAAGGTTGGTCTGGTCTGTTCAGGTCAGTTAAGGTTTTGTTTTTTTTGTTTTTTGTTAGTTTGTCAAAAAAATGCAAGTAGATATATTTAACCAGTTTTAGGGATGAATCTTAGAATTATAGATAAATTCAGAATCAATTCAGGTATATTCTACAAAAAGTCAGTGAAGGAATAATGAAAATAGTGTGAATTAAGTACGTCAGTATGTAACATATTCTAAAATTACAAAATAAAACATTGCAAATATTCATTAATTACAGTTGGCTGGGTCTTGCATTTATTTTGGTGGTGGTGAAGGGATTTTAGCCCCGTACCTCCTCACTTTACTGTAACCAAGCCCATATCAGAGAGTGCCTGTATCTGGGACACCTGAGCTCTCGTCTCCAACTTGATGTAAAACAATTCTTCTTTTTAGACAATTTCCCCTCAAGCACTAGTGATCTAGTGGATATTTTAAGGGTTTTCTATTTGCCTGTGCCCAACAAAAATGTATTATTTATAAGTTGTCTTTGGTAACTCTAAATCCAAGCCTCCAAACTGCTTCCATTCCTCCTCAGCCAGCTTTTTACTCAACATCGTTGTCATCTTCATCTTCCAACACCGGCATCTCTTTTTCTGGCAGCAGCCCATAGCTGTTAAGGAAGGCCTCCACATCAGTAGCGAAGAATTCCTCATTTAGGTGCTGTGTGCAGGCCAGGAAGTTCCCTAGTAATTCTCCAGCCTTGTAGACCAGTAGTGTAGGCAAAACCTCATCTGAAAACCTCTCGGATGCACCAGATGCAACAGCATCAATTCTGCAGAACTTTACTGTGGGGTACTCAGTGGCCAGGCAGTCAAGGCAGTTGTTGAGCTCCTCACAACCTTTGACTCCAATCTTGTAAATGTGGACCACCACCACTGTGCTATGGTGCTCCTTCTCGATGACCTCGAGGAATGCTTCCCCACTGTCCAGGTCGTGCACGCCTTCGAACTTGGGCCCAAAGCTGAGCTTATCGTGCATCTCCTGCATGCATCGCTTTCTGTATTTCTTGAGACATTTCTCATCTTCCTCCTTAAGCAGTTCGTACTCTTGCACGCTCATCTGAAAAAAAGATATTAGAGCAAAATATGACAACATTTAATTCCTGTAGTGTTAAAATGGCTGCTACATGGCATTCCTTAAATGAACTACATTATTCACCCACTGAATCAACAATTTTCTAAAATTTGGAAATAATTCAGAGAGGCTTTCTTTGTTTGCAGGTTTTGCATGAATCTATGCTAGCTAGCTAGAGTGGGTTACAATCTTTTTGTGCATGCTGAATAAAGATACATAATTGGGAATAAAAGCACTAATAGTCATACCTTGCGATTAAGATTCGCCCTGGAATCATCTTTTGATCTGTTGGGGGAGGACATCTGTCTCAGCAGTTCCTTTTTTGCAGGTGGCAAGTTTTCCTGGTCCATGCTTTCCAACTTAAACCTCCTCCAGTCATTGATAACTCCTTTAGGACCTTTTGAGATGACAAATTGCATTTTTTTTGTTAGTTTTTAACGGGGAGAAGACCAGATATATTGCTCTCCTCTGAAGGCAGACAATCACAATTCAATCCCTGCATGATTGCATTGGGATTTTACAGAACAAGATTCTTAAAAAAGTGCTCGCAAGGAACCTCACTGATATTCAAGATGCCAGGCAGACCGTTTAAAGTTCCCTTCTTCTCATGCATTCATCATACAAAAATACGGTGGCACAAATATTGTCATCTTCGTGACATTGCTTGTTCAGAAAACAATTTCCACATTAAAAGCCATCAATTCCTCTCCCCGATTAATAATTCCAGGTTCTATAAATTCCTCTCTTTTCACATGTTTAACTGCAGGACACAAGATGTCTCTACTTCGTCCATCTTCTGTGTTTGTGACTCAGATGCTCAAAAGTTCCACATTATACTTGTGTCTGCTGAATATTAGACCAGTAACAGCTTCCAAAATACTTGTGATATCACATATTATGATAATAATGCTTGTAGAACCACATGCCAACATCACATTTCCTCTAAGCACAAAGGAAATATGCTCTTTCACTACCAATGTGAAAACAATCTTTGTCCATCCACTTCTGCCCATACAATATTCTACACAATGAAGATCAAACATTGCGCTGTGGGAACAAGAAGGAAAAAAAATAACCTTGGCTGGAGGGGGACTTTAACTTACTCCCGTCTAAAACTATCATGTGAACATATGAATCATTGGTGTGCAGTGTGTCCTGTTTAAATTTGAGGATTAAGGCCTCATGTCAACTCTTAAGGAAGTGTACTAATTGCGCTACAGTTGCGTAAGAAAAAGAAGCTTAGCAGTAGCTTTACTTTGCTTTGGTCCTCCTGTTATCTATTTACAGCCAATTTCTCTGTAAATAATGTCTTTTTCAGTTATTTCTTTCATATGAATTGCTTTTTTTGCGACATAAATGGACATTTATTTTTCACACAGATGAGTTAAACCTGACCCGCTGCACAAACAGGCTCATCGAGTTATAGAATTGCAGCGTAACACCTGAAAACACTACTCACCCGTGTGGGTTGCGGTCTCCTCCAAATCAATCAACCTGTCAGACATGGTTCTGGCTAGCTACCTGTGGAAAAAAATAGAGATTTGGCCTGAATTACAGGAAATCATCCAATCATATGATGTGCATGATGGGGGCAACTGATATTTTTACACATATTTTGTCAGCATTAATGACCTGTAACACTTGTTGCTTCTAATTAGATAATTGTTCAGCTTCAGATTTGCTGACCGAGTGAATCCCACGATATTTAATTAAATTAATGTCATCTAAGCGGATTACTGCACCACAACAGATCTCCCTCTTGTTTGCTCTTAGGTACTGCTTAGAGACAGAAGACACTTACAATGATCCAAGAACAACATCACCATTTATGTAAATATGTATGATACATTTGATGGATTTATAACGGCATCAAAATGAGAACAAAACGTCCGATGCTACGAAATGATGGGCCATATGCAGAAAAGCTGTAAAAGCGCAGCTGTAAAATGAATCTGCATTGTAAATTTCTACTTGAGGTGTCACAAGTGATGTTGCTACTGGCATTACAATGTAGGTTATTCATGTTTGTGAATGTGAGGTCCACATTCAGACCAGTAGGTAGTAGTCTGATATATCCAAAGCCAATATCCCATTGGATTATGTGGTCTATCCCCAGTATTTCAATTAGTACAGTCCTCCTTCCTGTGTGCAATCATGATCTGCACTGATGATCTTTGTGGCCACCTTTTAACCCCCAAATCCACAAATGGAGATTTGCCTTGATTAGTTCTAGCATGAGCACATGAATTTGTGTATAAATGTTTCATTGTTTGATTTCCCTACAACGTGTGTGGGAAACATAGAGCACAGTGAACTCTTGTAGACAGCTGATATAATCAACTGAGGATTCAATTTGACACAGACCCATGACTAAACACAGCGGCAAAATAACATGTTCTTTGTTCTTATTCCTTGCAGTGCAACTGTTATGCTAGAATAGAAATAAAACCAGAAATACAAATAAGTATTTGCATGAGAAGCTATGTGTTAAGCGTGGAACGTTCCATTGAAAGAATCCATGTAATTTACATCATTTCAATTCATATGAAAAAAAAAATTACCGTGGTGACCCAAATCATCATCAAGGTCTATGAACAATCAAACCCTATTTCCTCCAGTTTCTGCACATGTCATACCGAAGGAGTAGCAGGTTTTACTCCATGATCACTAAAAAATAAAATGAATTTTCTCACCCTTCACAGTGACAGCAAAGTCGTCCAGAAGTGGCCTCAGTGGCGAAACTTGCTCTCCGATCACTTCTCTGAGCTGTCTGTTGCTGGATGGTGTGTGTTTTTTGCGTGCATGCGTGTGTCTTTTCTAGCCAATGAGCTTGGTCTAATGGAGATTTCAAAAAAGACCCTATAGACCAAACAGAAATAGATCCTAAGAGGATTTCACTTCAGGAATTAGAAGCTTCTTCTTGATAAAGGCCAAACTAAACACAATGCTGAGAGAGAGAGAGAGAGAGAGAGAGAGAGAGAGAGAGAGAGAGAGAGAGAGAGAGAGAGAGAGAGCAACAGAACTTCCAGCTTCTTCTTCTTCTTCTTCTTCTTTTTTTTTTAACCAGTAATCCAATGCATCACTTGACTGGGCAGTCAATGACACCAGTACATAATAGATACAGTGTTGTCTTTTAACCAGCACATGAAGAGTTAACTCAAGCAATGGGACTATATCCTCGAGATGAACTCTTAAATAAATGTTGTCTGGAATTCAAAGTTCTCCCAGGCATCGATCTTCACACGAAATCGCCACATGATAGAAATCTTTCAAAACAGAAAACACCGCTAGCTAAAGGAGCGGAGTGTCTACTGATGCTTTATCATGTGCTTCTCCATGGTTTTCAACACAAAAATCATACTGTTGTCATGTCTAGCTTACCCTAAACCTTTATAGTTATCTTTGAGAAGCTTTTAAGCTTGTGAAAATTCTATTTTAGAATCAAAATTTCTTCTTCAGAAAAAGTAAAAATGCTTTACAACTACAAAATTCACGATTTTCAACACGGAGAAAAACAACCTTGCCTTTAGAATATGTGGGGCAAATATATATGAAGGTTCTTGTACGGTTAGGCACAGAAAATATTGAAGATAAGCTCATACAAAAGGTTGTATCTCTTGTAATTCTTTAACAGGATGCTCCATTCTTCAGGGAGTTTGGCTTTGTGTTTTTGCATCATCACACCACAAAGATCCTTTCATTGTAAAAAAAAATGTGTCTGGATGGTGACATTTTAAAATCTTTGCCTGTGCACGCTTTTCAGTTTCTTGCCTTATAGAACGTGCATAGAGAAACGCCCCATTCCTGTTTCTTTGTAGTATCTATATCCAGTGGTTTCACCTTATTACAACATACACCTGTCAATTAATATGACTCACAACATGAAAGGAAATATCTTAGTCAGTGCCTTTGTCTTTGTCTTTGCATACATACCTTAATCTAACCTTTTTACACTAAGATGCTGAATCACTGCAGTACAAATAGAAAGAGTGAATGTTCTCCACACCCACAGGATATTATCTGGGACAGCTCATCTAACCGCGGACTTCTGCCCTTCGCCATTCGGTTTGGTCCTGTATTTATTGGCTTAAAGGATTAGTTGACCTTTTTATTCAGCATGTCAGGTGGGGTTTTAATCAAAGCGGCAGTTGCTTAAAATGGAATTCTGTTCTAAAAAAAAAAAAAAAAATTGCATGTCAGCCATTTATTAGCCCTGCTATCGCTCTTTAATTTCTCTCTCAATATCCTTGGGAAAAATAGCAGACTAAACTCAAATACCAGGACATCACAACGTTGTAAGTGATTTAAATACGGTCATTATGAAAAAAGGGCTGTTGCATGAACGTGCATGCAGGCACACCAACACTGAAACTGAGGGACCTAATCCCCTCTATTTAACGTTTTTGAAGAGATGGGTGGAAGAGATCACCAGAGGTGAACACTGGAGTTTGACGAGGTGACAGTTTAAGATTAAATCCCTGATTTGGATTCCCATTCTAATAACATAATACTGCAATTTACCGAAAAGCATTATTAGTAAATTTACCTGTAAAGCCAAAACTCACAAGAAGGTTCATGTCAACAAAGCACCAACACCTAGATTTTTCAATGAAAACTTTCTTGTGAAAGGAACTCCAGCGTGTCAGGATGCAGTCGATTGAGTTTCTGAGCCCCATTCAGAATGAGCGACTGTCTGTCTCTCACATGATCAAGGATCATTGGATCACCGTCCTTGGCTGGATAACAGGGTGAGACCAGGTCAGTTTTATTAACCTCCTCTTAAACACTAGAGGTCAGCACTTTACCTTCAACTTTTGTGAAGACCAACAAGGTTCTTTGACCTAACTGCCACATTTGATATGGTCGATCAAAATGTATGAATTGACAGATTTTTGTTGACTCTTTAACATGGTCCCTAGATTGGTCCAAGACACCGATGGGGTTAGGAATAGATACTAATAATTTCATGCATCTCCCAATGATATGCGGAGTTTCCCGAGGGTCAATTGTCAGATCTCTGTTATAAAATGTTTCCTTGCTACCATTGGCTGAAATTACTCCAACGCTCCATTGTTTCATGTCACAAGCACACTGATTACATACAGGTATTCTTAAAGAGTCATCAGCTGTGTCCAAAAACACTCCGCTATATGATGAGCTGGTGATTATCACTAACCAAGCTGTATGTCCCATCATGCATTGTACCGGCTGATAGGAAGACATTTTGAAAATGTGCTCCGTGTTTGACTTCATAGACGTGAAATAGAAATCACTAAATATTGAATAGGGGCTTTTATAGGGGCTTGTGACTAAATGCAGAACTTTGAACCCTCTATTTGAAATTTCAGGTGGTTATAGATATTTTTGAGAAACAATAGGCGAAGCGCATGTAAATTTCCCTGTGAAAGCCAATGGGATTTTACTGTATACTGTACAAGCAAGCATATGTGAACGCCAATGTAAAATAACCATTTGAAATTCATGATATTACAGCTGGAAATCATCATGGAATTTTGGACTTGTGTGTTTTATTTGTGCCACTTGTCTGCAAGTTAAATTTTCCAGCCTTCTTATCCATCCGCCGTTCTTGCCTGTCATTAGTTCTCTATATAAGGCTCTTTGTTCATTTCTGAGGGGCCAGACAAATTGACAAGAAAATGTATTTTACCGTAAAAGCAATATATAAATACACCAGATTGACCACAACATGCTAGCACCAGTCTTTCATTTACGGTAAACCCTCAAGGAACATGATGCTGCAGGATCTTTAGCCTGAGCCATGAGTTCAAACGATGAAGTAAAAGAAAATAATCAAAAATAACAGCCTTCCCCGTTTCTTTATGACTCACCAAGTCCAGTATGTCTCTGTTTGGCTTACAAACTAAAAAACTGGGAAAAAAACTAAAAAAAAAAAAGAAAGAAAGAATTGGAAAGCATGGAAAAAAACTGCATGGTAACCATTCTAGATAAACACCTCATTCAAAGTTCTTTACAAAGTTCTGCCAAATGCGTAAGAAATTTCCCTTTGTTTAATTAAAAAAAAGTTTTGCTTCTTTATTTCTCTTATTAGTTCAGTTTGTACTCCCACAAATTTTAATCTGTTCGTTACCAGTTGATATCAGAGCAGCTTTCAGTGCTGCTTCACGTTCTTCGGGGAGTGCTATTTTAACATTTTGAACCATGTGGTCAAGTTTAATGTTCGTCATGTAATTTTGTATTTACTGCTGGGTTGTCAGCATAATTCAAGTCGATTTTATCTGTGTAGCCCCAAATCCAAACAACAGTTATCTCATGACGCTTTACAAGCAGAGCCTTTGAGCGCCACAATCCCTCAATTAACAAACGGACAAGAGGGCCTGACTGTCAGAGTCAGCATCATCATCACAAATATTCTGCTTTATCCCTTTATTTGCATTTTCATGGTATTATTTTGGTCTCCCTTAGGTTTTCTGAGCCGTCAAGGACCAAGGAGATTTTTGGACAATTTTTGAACGAGAGGGGTTCAATTATAATCACCCAGTAATCATATGAAATGTTTTGGAAATTTTGTGCCTTATTAATGAAAATTAAATCTCTACGACATTTCTCATTTAATTCACTGAATCAGATCAAAGGTATTGGTAATTCAAGAGCCATTCTCTTGAATTTATCTTCCCAATTTAAATCAAAATCATCCATTGAGATGACCTCTTTGGTAAAATTACATCCTTTTACTGCATAATTGGTTAAACAAAAAGGTAAATTTTGGAAGTGGGTAGTTGATAAAAACCAACAAGGGTGAATGATATTTTTTGGAGCTTATGCAAAGTCTGATACCCCCCCCCCCCTAACCCTAACCCTAACCCCCATGACGTCATTATGATGTTACCGCAATTGACTTGATTGGGCTGAGAATTACAAGCAGCCACTTTTTCCTATACATCGGCGGTGAGGTTGGTGAATGTAACGGTTTGCTTTAGTAATCTTTGAGTCACAGAGACTAGGATCAACATTTAGATGTGGAATGTAAATCTCCAGCTATGATGCCTGTGCGAGATGAAGAGCCGTTAATAGATCAGCAGCGTGTCAACCACATACCACACACTATAGGTACAAAGGCGAGTCCTTTCCGGCTCGCACTTTTCAGGTGTGTCAGCTGCGTGTGCATACCACAGATAAGCCGATGCCTTTGGGAGCGGCTAAATTAGGCAATGGATTTCCCTGAGCCTATTAATCATTTAAATAGTAATGGTAGCAGTCAAAAGTCACAGATAAGTTAGTTATCACTGACCGGGTTGTTTGATTACATTATCGGTTGGCAAACATCTGGAAAATTATCCAAATTAAAAGCTATAATTGTCATGAAGTCTTCTACACCTGGCACGGATTGATGGCAAACATGTTGATAATGAGAGAGGAAATATTTGTCATTCTTCATAGTAAACGAATACGATTTAGTATAGTGTATACCATTGATACTATTAAACCAATTTATTATATTATGCTTTAATAGCTTTGGCATTTAGGCTCCAGCGCCCCCCCCTCCCCCCCCCCGCCCCACCACCCTTAACAGGAATAAGTGGAAGAAAATGAATGGAAATGGATCTTTGGCAGTTCTAAGAGCAGCTGTCTCTCAATAGCTGCACACTCAAAGTCCCCGAACTCCACACATTCCCATAATGCATGACAAAGTGCCTGATCATCTTATAATTGGTGAGATGGTCTGTGAAAGGGAAATCATTTGTGTAATTTTCTCCCGACTAGGATTTTAACCTCAACAGATGTAGTTTATTGTCTGACATTCTAATCACCCTTGAGATCTTTCCAATATTATGACAGCTGGAGGCTATTACAGAGTCTGTCAGAAAGTCCAGCCTTGCTTTACTTCAGGCCAACTGCCAGCAAAATTCTGCTGCAGCTCTGACTCAGGAATTATAACTTCCACTTCAGTGAGACATAAGTTTGCAGCGAAGATTTCCTGTTGTGTCACTTCTCTAAGTCAACAATTTTCTGAGTCATAGTAGAATTTGGATATGTGAAAAAAAAAGGCATGTGCAGTCACTGAGAACTTACTCTTCCTTATGAATGCACAGAGCATCGTCGATGTACGAGCCTGGATAGCTTTTTCAGAGGAGGGATCCATATCTATGCCAAATGTTCTCCAAAGCCTCTTTTGAGCTCAGGTCCAGGTTTATTCCTCCACAAATGATTTTCTCCATTTATGTATCACAGAAGTTTTTTTCATCACTTCTCTCTGACCTCTCTGCAGATTCTGGCATGTGAGCAAAGATGGTTTACTTAGATCAGGGCCAACAGATCAGTCCGGAACAACGATTTACTCGATTATGAGTATAATATATAGGAGGGTCAGTTTTGCCAAACAGAACAAATCTTTTTTTATTTGGTCAAATAAAGTCAGCGGGCGTCATGGCTCAGAGGTAGAGCGGCCATCTGGCAACCAAAGAGTCGCTGGTCCAAATCTTCAGCCTCATCCTCGTCATCTGCGGCCTCAGCCTCATCTTCTTCATCCGAACCTTTAGTCTCATCTTCGTACTCCAAACTTTCCGTTTCATCCTCATCATCCGAACCTGCAGCCTCACCTGCATCATCCAAACTCTCATTCTCATCTTTATCATCCGAATCCTGGTCATCTGTTTCAGACTCAGGACAGATCTGCCTATAAAAAAAACAAGGTTTCCCCACTGAAAACAAAAAAACAAGAGAATGAATGAATCAGTCAGTCAGTGAATAAGCCTGTCTTTTCTTCTATTTTAGCTTTTCACCTAAACCTACTGGTACTAAAGCACAGACACTCACTACGAATCGATGGGCTTCTGGTCATGCAAGTGGGCCATTGTGACAAAGGAGTGCTTTTGAGCCTCTGCTGGAGTGATTCTTTTCTCTTGGTCAATCTGGAAGATTTTCTTCAGGAGATGCACAAACGCTCTCCGATCCTGCAATTTGGAGGGGTTTAGTGTTTCCTTTGGGAACTGAATTTGGACCAAAGAAGAAATAGTTAAGTTATTATGCATCTTTCTCTCGGCAGCAGCACCAACTGGTATTAAATCATATTATAAAATTGATCACTTACGGATATCAGGTCCTCCAGGGAGTGGATACAGCCCTCCCATGCGTTTGTCTCTTCATCAGTGTCATTCTCGTACTCCCACCTAGTCTATAGCAACACAAGATATATATACAGATATGAGATATTTTCTCCTAAATGTTGTCCAAATGAGCACATCTAGAGGAAGCAGAACAAGTTAAACCCTCTGGGCACAGGTCCCATTTACTCACACTGGTCCTCTATTATCAAACAAGCACACAAACCAGAGAAAATAAGAGCGGAGAACTCAGCATACGACAGGAATCACGCGTGATTCACAAATCTGCGGTTAAACCAACTCTCCGACACCTGTCCAGGAACCACAAGTCACCTCACGTCAAATCTAAACTTGCGTAACGCAAACTCAGACCTGCTGTAAGATATCATTGCAGAATACGCTCACGTTCAAATTGATAAATGCCACAGCTCGCGTGGAAATGAACATAAGCACATTTTACGCTTTTTTTTTCCGGTCGTAGGCTTGGTAGGTCATAAATGAGGGCCATTATATATTTTTTTTCACAGCTGTGTTAAATAAACATGCAAATTGGTTTTCAAAAGTTCTAAATACCTTAAAGTCCCATTTTGAATCACTCCAGTGTTTGCTCTTATTGAAGTACGATGAGGTGTGTAGGCCAGCGTCGAGGAGATGGTCAGGTGGCATGCCCAACAGGTCTATACATATAAATGTTCATGTTCAAAATATTTTCAGGCGATGATTTCTAAATCCATTGGTGTTGGCTTTTTAAAGTCTCGGTGTTCCACACAGTTCAGGGTTAAACTCAGAGTTTGTTGAACTTCTCTTCTGAAACAGACCTTAGCATTGGTCTGTCAAGAAAAAAATGCTGCCAAATATTGGTGAGTGACCGGTCAGAATGGATTACTCAAGACAACCGTGTTCCAGAGAACATAAAAACCTACATTTTTCTTAATAGTTATTGTTCTATAGCACAATTTATGTAGATGTTTACTCAGCACCAACAAAGACCCATTCAAAAATGGAACAGTGAGAGAATCATCTCAGTGTTCAAAGAAACATTGTGTTTCTCAGTGCCACTTGTTGGAGAATAATTCATCCTGGGAAGATCCTTTCATTAAAGTTGGTCTGTAGCAGACGCAGGAACTTAAAAAACCCTGAAAGCATAAGCCAACCAACAGAAATAAGTATCACAGTATCACATGACTTGTTTGAACTGATCCTTTAACCGTCACTTACAGGAAAACTGCATGGAAGCATTGATGGTAGCTTAACTCTTTGACGCAGTTGGAAATAAAAACGAAGCTTAGATAGATGGAAGACACGTCTGAAACGAATAATAAACCGAAACAGGAAAGGGAGATGAGCGTGAATCAACACCGGGATAGACCCATTTGCTTTCACACACTGGAAAGCTGTTTTTTTTTTCTGAATGTCATGCGTGTGTGTGTGTGTGTGTGTGTGTGTGTGTGTGTGTGTGTGTGCGTGCGCGCGTGTGTGCAAGCGCCCCTGCACGTGAGGACTGAAAATGCACAGACACGAGTGTGATGTGACAGACCAAACTGGAAAGAAACTTTTGTTTCGTGAGTGATTCATTGCGGTTGGGTTTTCTTTGCTAAATATTCTCCTTGCTCAACGGCACAAAGATCCTGCATTGAAAGTTGAGGAAAGTTGCTAAAAAATATACCAGAAATGTCCTTTCATTGAAAATGTACTCTCTACTTTATTAAAGCAGTTAATATTTATCTTTGATTCAATAACATTGTGATTTACAGCAATCTAAAAGTTGATTAAATCTCTGGGCAATGGATTAATATTATTCTCAGAATTGCCAGTTTTTGGCGAATGTGCGGTTTAAGAAGCAGACAACAGAGCAGATGATTAGAGGGGATTGGGGCAGCTTCTGAGATAATAACCCTTTTTAATTTTGGTTTTTCATTTGTGCCAGTTTATATTTTTCTCTCGGGAGACTCATCAGAAACTGACGGACACGAGGTGAAGGCAAAACTGAAATAGATTTATTTGCAATTATAAGAACAACACAAACTATTCTTTAAGAACCAAACAAATTCTCGTGACATGTACATAAAATTAGAAATAGTTTTGTTTTGTTTTGTTTTTTTAAGTTGCAGGCTTTATAAATGGTCACATATCCCCTGATACTTTATTTAGAAACAACAAAGGATCCATATTTAGACATTTGGGCTGTATAACATGAATGCTGGTTTTTAATCTGCCCAAAACAGGGCGCCTGGCTGTGTAGGCCTTCATTCATATGGCGAGCTGTGCTGCGTGTGAATCTTTTTTTGAAGTAATGTATTAATCTTATTTTAGAATCTGCGCACAGGCCTGTTGATGCTTGAAAGATCATGGTGGTTGAAATTTACTATGACTGATTTCATCACCTTTGCTCGGAACTTCCGTAAGAGAACGTCATGATCCGCTTACGCCTAGAAAACCCTTCTATGTGTGTTGTCTTGGCATATTTCTGCTCGCGCTATTTCCCATGGGAGCATGTGAATATATTCTGAATTTAAATATAAATAAAATTAACTAAGGTAGCGCATGTACTATTACAGGCTCCATCACTCCATGTATATAACGGAATAACCCAACTCAGTGACTTTCCTTTATCATCATCACCATTTTCAGCACCGTCATCACTGCGAATGACAAATAATGTCATTGTGAAATAAGAGGATGTCATGATTAACAGGAAGATCTTAATTTCGTTGCCAAGAAAAAAAAGGGTTTAAAATCTCAACAAAGATCCCCATTTCACCCTGTGTTGTGTGGGTTGTGCAACACTGAAAATGTCTTGCTCGTAGAGCGTATAAGGCAGGGTGGGGGTGTGAGTGGGGGTGGGGGGCTCCTCCCCTATCCATGGTTTCTACTATTGCCACCCATTCACAACAATTATTAGTCATCCAAATGCAATGTTGATGTTTCTGTTTTCAACTGAGGGGCCCTCTTGCTCTTGTTTCAAGTTTCAAGGGAAAAAGTGACGCACACTTTGACAATGTTGCCTTTTAAAATTGTATCGAATGAATCCACTGGGAGGAGCTGCAGGAACACAGAGCAGAGGAAAAGCTGCAGTCACTCCACGTGCTGAATGCTGCAAGTCTCTGAGAAGGGAATGAAGGGAAGACTCTGGTCATTCTCATCTCTGCACTGCATGAGAATTCATGGCCTCCCTGAGGAAACATAATTCATTTTTATTGTCACATGTTTTGCAGGGATGTGCAAATAAAGGGATGCCAGGGAAATAAAGGGATGCTGCACAGTGATTTCATATATATATATATATATATAAATAACTCTTAACAATGTGGATACAGTAATTAGACTGTGCTAGGACTAATATAAGAATAAAAATCCTATATGACATTAAAAATGATCATTTGTACCATCTGATAAATAAAAATGATCCAGTTAAAGCAACTAATGGGATGAAACTACAGATGTGAACTGATTCCATGGAATCTGAATCTAAAATAGGCTTTAAATCCTGAACTGGTCTTCACTATCCCAAACCTACTGTGTGCTTTCCTGTGGGACCAGCAGAGATGTAAGCGTCGCATTCCCTGATGAGGTGTTTGACCGAATGATTATTCTCAGATAAAAGGCAAATGTTATGCCTGATACCTGGTATATTATCCCAAATGATTTTTCTCAGCGCTGGTGCTATGCACATGTTCATAAATTTGTGTCTATTCTACTATTCAACATATATTTTCATTTATTCAGGTAATATTGTGGACAGACCCCTGCCGTCCTCTCCCAGAGGTACTTCATCCTCATGTTCCACTCATCCTCCACCTTCACCCTTTTAGACGGGAGAATTCCTTGTCACGCTAATGTGTTTACGCGCGCTCTCTATCCTACGCCTTTGTTTTTTTATGACTCATCCTGCAACCACTGTGGGTTTCCTATATGTTTTCTTAAGCATTTGTATGTCAGCAACTCTGTGGTGAAGAAATTCTTAATGAATCATCCTTTCTGTTATTGATACAGAGCATGTAGAGTAATATGAACCATAAACGTGACCAAGTTTGAGCCAAAGCTGGGATTTACAGCAGACGCAGGTTGATGAAATACTTCAGAGGGAGACATGGACAGTTTCCGAGACTTTTTACAATTTACAACCCCTGTAAACAAACAACATTTAACAATGGAATAGCTGCACGGCACCGTAGTATAGAGGGGGTTGTAATGCATCTAATATTTACCAAAATTATCTACATACTTAATTTTTCTTACCTAAACATCAACAAACAAATGAAACAACCACAAACAGGTAGAAAGGCTCGGATGGAGAAACATACCTATCAGAAGATGAAACTAATAAAATTGTCCATCGGCAGTTTTATTTTTATGCTAACATATCCTGACCAATGGTTTGATTGACACGTCTCTGTTTACAGCACATTGCTCAAAATAGAAGATGAAATAGAGGCTCCATTGACAGAAATGTCAGTCAAGACATCAGCGCTGCGGCCCAATCAGCTGATTTGAATCCATTGACAGGTATAGCTTTCACACCCGATGCTCAAACTGCTTAAAACCGTCACTGTTGCCATGAGCACCTGCACTAGTTTACGCTCAGTCAAAAACAACAAGTAACATTCTGCAGCAGGAAATTCTCATTACATCATGCTGAAAATAGTTTCCACCAAATGAGTAAGTTATCCCTGTTTGTTACCGCCTGGCTGTTTTAGGAAATCTTTTAGTGTGAATGGATGCGTGTTCACTAACTCCACTGTTGTCCTTCATACACTAGAATGATGACAACACATCCGCAGGAGTAGGAGTATCTTTGGAGTATCTTAGCTCTTACGTTGTCTACGCTGCTACCTGTCACCTGACATGTTGTGACAACACAGCACAAATATTTCACATGTCATGGAAACTTTTGTCACTGCTATTGTTTGTGAAAGGTCACACATAGAGCCCCCATGATGGTCAACTACCTGAGTCCTGGAAGAAAATACTGAACTTTTGAGTCAAAAACGCGGTTCCCTTCTCACCTCCTGTCCATCAACATAACTCACTGATACAATTGTTTTCAAATTTTGTAAGCATGCAAACTCAAAAACGGCCGACAACAGATATTTAGAAAGGATTTTGATTCATTAGCTAGTCTAATTTTTGTAAGTAATGTCAAAAATATTCATATCGTATTTCAGCATTTGTAAATAAAAAGTGGGAGGCAATAAATGTCATTCTTTGGCACGCCTTTCTTTGCAGAGGTTGCTTCACGTTAATAAGGAAACTTAAAGAGGTTGAAGATCCTGTCACTTCCATCCGAATGTCTAAAAATTTAACCCGCTAGCAAATGTATCCACATCAAGGTTACATGCTGATTCTGGATGCCAATTCAGCATTGCTCTGCTGGTCACACTTGCAATCGGTTTCTGGGTGTCCTGCAGCCACACTGCCAAGACCTGAATCCCTGTGGATCGTGATTCACGGACCTTTCCCAAAAAATGCAACCATTTGCTTTCATTTAGACTGGCTGGCGAAAGTCTGAATGAGAAACATGTGTTTCCCTGTATTTTTCCTTTTTGTGAAAGGGAAAAGTACAGACTGATTGTCTGTCTAACAAATACGACTACTGCTTTGCGACAAATGTGAATCACATGGCTGGTGTCCTGGTCATCTTTACTCAGTCTGATATAATGATTTGCAACAATTCATGTGTTTCAATGATTCACAGCTGCTCCACTCGCACCTGTATCCTATGCTTCCATCTGTATTGGCTAAAGAAGTAGCAGATACTTCCCAATATAGTCTTTAAAACACCGGTCCCATCAACTGAAGCCCATATTTGGAGTAGAAGAGTCCCTCTTCTGTCAGCTGGTTATAGCCCGTCTGAGGCCATCAGGTTTGGAGAAAACATCTACAACTCACTTGTTTCACCACAAACATTTAAATACAGATTGCTAAAAAATGAATAAGACAGCAGCAGATGGGCTGTAAACTTGCGTTTGTAGGCTTTTTTTGCTCTCCACATGGACCAGTCCTCAGACTACAAACAGACCAGAAAGGTTCCAGTCTGGGGGGTTAACAAAATCACACACAGGGCATCAGGTAGGCAGGTTTAGGTGATGGTTGGTGCCAACAGGCTGTATTTTCACTTAATAAAACATCATTTTACAACAGTGAATCTAATTCAAGCAAGCTGTTGTAAGGGAATAACAATAAAATAGTTTTCTAAACAATTAAACAACTGAACATTTTATTTATTCATCACAAGAAAGGAACCGAAGTGATGTTCTATTGTTCTTGTTTCCATGGTGCTGCTACCGTAGAATTCTAACCGTTTTTCTTGGTAATTTCATCTCGTCAGTGCTGCCTCTGCACTACAGGTTCTGCATGCACATGTCACAAACATGTCTATTTATAGAAATATAATCAAACAAACCATCACTTATTGCTGTGACAGTTGTTTGATGATTACAGTAAGAGATTTCCAAGGAAACACAGTGTATATGGAATGCAGAGAATAGTTACCGAGAGTAGTTAGCAAATAGATGTGGCAAATATGCAAGGTGTGTCAAGGTGGCAGCCCTGAGACACACTATTACTAACATGGGAACAAGTCAGAGACAGCAGATCAAATAACTGACATTCACAAGACGATTGTAACGGGCTGTTAGTCACTGCGCATATGTGTGAAACAAGAGACTAAGAATACCAAATGCTCTTTAAGTGACTGATTGTGTTTGCGTGTGTGTGTGTGTGTGTTCGCGCATATGTAAGTGGGTGGGTCGCCAAGTGCAGTTTCTGTCTGGGGTTCATGCTTTGAAATACAGCCGTTTTATTAATGGTAAATTTTGACATCACTGTTTTCTCAAATCCTAAATCAATGGAGGGGAGTAACAGGCTAGCGCTGGAGTTTCATAGAACAATCTTTATCAGACAAGTCGGATAAACAAAGGTTGTCTGTGAAACATCTTCTCATATCTCTGGTATGTGGTGTCATCCACCTCTTCAGGCCCTCAAATGGTCTTGTATCGTAGTTTGTAACAGGGATGTGCGTGTATGTCTGATGGATGAGTAAGTGTGTGTTGTTAGTGTGTGTGAATGATGTATCGTGACCGCTTTACGTTGTGTGTGGAGTGACACCTTCACAGCTGTTTTGTGTTTTTATTATGTTGCCTTGTCATCCTGTGACAAGGTGAAGTTGAAAGAGAAGTCTGCTCATTCACCTGTGTAGCCGTAAAAGGCTTTGATCAGGTCAGGTGGATAGGAACTTGTATTCAAATGTAGACAGTCAGGTGTCAAGTTAAAGATTTACAGAGTGTGACGGTCAGTGCTTTGTCAAGATCTCTGTCATGCCAACAAAAAATCTCTATTTCATCACTCAGTGCCTCTTGAAACACAGGTACAACGAGCAAACATGAGGGTCTTCGCCTGAAGGTACTACTACTAAGACCCTAATTAAAAGACCCTAATTAAAAAACCCGTTAAAAAGTCAACAGAGGAATCAGCGCTGAATAAAAATATAAATATTTGCTGTCCAGTATACACCAATCCAATATATTTTGATATTTTTTCGCATTTATGTTCCTTATTTGTTAAAACGTGACTTGATGGAGACATTTTATTTGATTTTATGGATTCTCTCATTTATTTTTACTTCCCTAAACAACTACTCTTCAGTGTGTTTTTCCAGATGTATGTTGATGACTCATGGATCATTTACTTCTGTTTGAATAATTTCCTCATAAAACCAGGAAGGATGTTCTCATGGCTATCCAGTAAGAGGTGAGGGGGGTGTGGATGCAAACAAACAGATTCACGATGAGAAATCCCAAAGTCTTGATCTTCCTCTTCCTAGAACAATGTACCTTTGTGGATTTCATTTTAATCTGTTGGCCTCCCTCTAGATGAGATCACCTCACCTGTCAATGTGCCACGTCACCACAGACTCATCTTGTTTTATTTTTCTAACCTTTACAGGACTCTTTTAGGCACGCGTTTACAATAGAGGCGTTGGCTGGCTACAAGGTCCACGAACACCATCAAATTCAGACGAAATAAAAATTCAACCTTTTCCTTAATTGGAATCCTACCTGACTGACATCTCAGTTCCACAAACTTCCCACAACAAACAACTTGACCTAAAAAAACTGTCATGGGTTCATGGAACTATGACAAAAATGCTTTTGCTGTGTGAAGTGAAACTGCTGTGACTTTGAAAGACTGACATCATAGGTGATGACAACTGAAGAGTTTCCCTGAGGCAGTCTGAGTAACCACCTAACAGCAGCAAAACACAGACTTGAGGATCAGAATCAGAATCAGAATACTTTATTAATCCCGGGGGCGAAATTCTGTAATAACCGTGGTTCTGATTCTGATTCTGCAGATCACGGTTCTGATTCTGCAGTGCCCAAACCAGACTCCCCAGCTCCTTAAAGTTCACAGTTTGATGAACTGTTGGAGACTCCAATCCAGTGCTGGATCTCGGGGCAGTGACTGGCCGGACTCATCAGAGTTCGGCACCTTAAAGAGTAAGACTTACATGCTGGAAAAAAACAAAAAACATATCCAGTATCAATCAGGCCAAACGTCTGTAATAACCTGCATGAGTGGTTGTACCCTTTACGTTTTGTTTGTTTTGGTTCATTGCCGATTTCACCAAGCTCAAATCATGTTTCTTCTTCTTCTTTGTATTTGCTGTTGTCTTTTCATGCTTTTTGGATGTCTTGCAAGTTCACTCCTCTGCATTTTCTCAGTGTGAATCCTCGTATGCAACACATCCGAGCCAGAAATCAGTCATAAACATGTCATATTTTCAAGACCGGTGTTGAAGCCAATTAAATGCATGCCAGATTTATTTTACAGGTGAGCTGACATTTGCAGCTCAGTGTGTGATGCATGCACTAGTATGTAAAATGCAGGAAACGGATCTTCTTGTCCCTTTCCTTGAGCTGTCTTTGTCTGACCCATTTTCCTGCTCTCTGTCCCTCGAGACGGTCAAAACAGATGCCTGTTCCCATTGAGGTTGAAGGTGCTCGATGTTCCTGTCTGTTACAAGGAAGGGTTGTTTTTTTTTTTTGTCGCCACTGTCACAAGATATTCTTGCTCATTGAAAAATGTTGGCTGTAAATGAATTGAAGGAGTGAGGTTCTGGACCTGCTCTACTTGTTAAGTGTCCTGAAAAAACACTTGTTGTGATTTGGCACATTTGGCGAATAAAACTGACTTGAATTGACTTGGGTAAGTGTTTGTGCCGAGGGAGATCTGGATATGGGAATGTCATGCAGAGGCATGTAGGGGAGCGTTGTATCATTGTTAGTAGGGGATGGAAAAAGGTGAACATAACTGCAGAAGTGCAACATTAAATTGAAGGATATTTAAATCCCATAAAAACGAAGCATTGGTTTTCCCTTGATCCAATATTGATAAAAGTCCTTCGACCTTCTGCACGTTATTAAAAGTCATCCTCCTGCAAAAAATGCTGTGCAGAATTAGGTTGCAAATGGCAGCTTACACATTCACCAAATAGGAGACCATTATTTCCGGTTTGCCATTCCTGAGATTAGAAGCGACATGTAAGAGCATGGTCTTGTTTCACAAGCAGATTGGTAGTCTAGCAATCATATGAAAACCTGCATGTGAAGGAAATCACGCAAAAAAAGCTTCAGAAAATTTGCTCAGTCAGTTGACAAAACATTTAAACATATGCACTGGAGTAAATTAGTGGTCACTGGGTCATTGCCAGGGCTTCACGTGTGGATGACAGCTTCCAGTTGACCTCAGTTCCTGCCATCTGCAAAGTGTCACGTAACTCAGGTCTCAGATCTCTGCCTATCCACTGGGTCTGGTTCCAAAGAGGTCCTGAAGCGGTCAGAAGGAAAACTCAGACTGATGTCTCCTGATCTCCCCCCACACCAGGCCAGCAGCCTGCACAGCTTCATTACACCCACACAAAGCAAGATGTGTTCTCCTGCTCAATCTCATAGACTAGATCCTGAGCATGCCACACATTGCTGCACAATGGAATAATAATACTCGCCATCAGACAACCGACAGTGTGGAAAACAAATAATGTGCACGCACAATTAGGTCATTTTCATGCCGTGATGGACCAAATCCCCGTGACGGGGGAATCCTACGCCTGGTCCTTTGAAGTGGAAGACAAAGATTATGAGATGGAGAAGAAACTGTCCATCAGATTCAGATGAGATGATACACATGACTTAATTAATGTAATTTTGTTGCTTCTGTGTGTGCGCTTCTGTGTTCAAACTCTAATCCTCCAGTGCGAGGGGAGAGAGTAAATGTCCTCTCTGTATCGCTGGTGAGAAATATGTGGATGGATGGGAAAATGTAACTTGTCATTGTGTAGAGGGGATGATGTCCTGCGGCCTGACTCAACACTATGTGCTGCCAGTCACGTCAACATTCCTTCTACTATGTTTGATTTGGAGTGGGCTCAGTAGAAAAAATATTTCATCCCATTCATTTTTGTTTCCCTGCCGGCCTTTACTGCTGTTACAAGGTTTCCTGTCACTGCTGAGTGCTTTTGGACCAGCCACTATGCTTCACACCTCATATACAGTAAAGGGGTTTTTTTTTTCTCGCGCGCTGCAATTATTCCCGGTAAAGTGTACATGAACAAATGGAAAGTTTTAGGGATGTGCACCCAGTCTGCCCACAGCAATTCCCTCATTTCCTCTTTGAAATACGACATGTAGCGTGAGGTGATGTAGTAATCTAAAAACAACACAAATAACTCAAAGCAGAAGTTCAGGACACTTCCTTTGCTCAAGGGGTATGGACTGATTAAAAAATTTTTTTTCTTAGAATGATCCGGCGTACCATCAAAGCAAAAATTTTCAGACAGAAATTCCTCTTCTTTTCTCCCTGAACTGATTTATCACACCACAGATTCATTGGGAACCATGGGATCACGTTGAGTCTCTTCCGACCGTGAAGATAACCCGCAGCCTGGCGAGTTCCTGCATGTCTTATCTGATGTGATAAAAAGTGAAGGCTCATGAGCTGCAGAAAACATCCTAATTTAAGTGCTTTTACACACGAAAAACAAATTTATCACCACAGGGATGTAGATTTGAATTACAGATCTCTTATTTTGAAGTCTTTGTGCAGCCTCCCACTTGAACGCCATTCATCTTATAACTAGTAAAATAAGTTTATTTACTTAAACATTGTCTGCACTTAATAACCTTGTAGATGAGACTGTGTTCCAGTGTTACTTTTTGGTGCACGTCTCAGTGGTACTGTCATTGGTTACTACCCCCCCCCCCCCTTTATTTTTTTTGGCCTGTCCTCTCTTTGTTTTGAATCAGACATTTGGGCAGATTCAGGATTTGGATAACCAGTCTAGCCTGATTGTTTTTCAGCTGTAGATGATTGATGAATAAATAAATGATGATTGATGATTGATGAAATGTAAAGTAATCAAAAGTCATATATTTTGCAGGAATAGTATTAAGCTTGCTCTCCAATGAAGCAATAAACACTGCGAATGCACTTGCAATGGTAGATCATTTAACCCTGCCATGAAATATCCTTATACTCTCTTAAAAATGACAAAGTCATTTTTTAAAGAAATTTGGAGTGACTTTATATTTCATTTGCAGTGATGTATCTTTGCAGCACCATCACATCCAATCTGACAGTTCAGGTTAAATTCACTATTGTGTTCGCACGCCGATAATTGGAAAAGTGTTATGATCTTTTAATATTCTTCACATATATATGATTCATTTTCTACAAAATAATTAGGGGAACAAAAAAAGGACAGATTACATTGAGCTTTGTCTCCTACGGCGCCACAGGCAGCCGCGTGCAGCGTTGTATTTTTGAAAATTGATAAAGATATATAATGGATGTGTCATCCATCACATTATTGATTCGAGTATTATTATTGTTAGCAACCTATCAAATAGCAGGCAGGGAATTTTATCACTGAGAGTTATGGAGCTCATGGCTATGAATGACAAATGAACGTCTTCATGCCAAATATGGATTCTAGTGTTTCTGCTGACAGAAAAAGGAAACAAGGGAGGACAAAATGAAAATGACAGACAGATGATTTCTGAGAAATGTGCACCATTTCCTGGTAGCATTTATTAGTATTATCATGTGCTCTGATTGGCACTGACAACAGAAAGGAACTGTGGCCATCTCTATCTCACAGTCTCACTATACAAATTTTTCTACAAACAAAGCTGCAAATTTAAACAACCTGTGCAGCTCAAGCGTCATTTCAAATGACTACATAAACCCAGACTGAAGTAGAAATATCAGTAAAACAATACTGTAAAAGGAATAGATTAGAACAGACACAGAGTTGAAATCTGTCATGTAATTCATTGTGAATATCACTACTACTGTATCACTGCCCACTGCAGTGTGGATCAAACAGAGGCTAACACATGAACATAAATGCAAACCCAGCAGCACATAATCTAGATAAAAGTGATGAACATAACATAAATTACCACATAGTTGAAGCTGTAAACTAACCTTCAAGTATCGAGTTACACTGACTGAGGTCATTACTGTCACAATAACTTATAATACACTGATTCTTTCAATAAATAAGCACATCTGTAGACATTTGTCCTTGATAGCCAAACATTATCCAAAAATTCCATATAAAAAAAATGAATCCGCTATCTGTAATTTTAAGTTATAAATAGAAAAATAAATAGAAAAATAAATTAATAAATAAATACATATATATTGAATAAAATAAAATTGTAAAATAAAATAATCAGAGCTCAGTAGTCCTTTCTTTCAGAATGACAGTGGGGTTGATGTCACCGCCGCGTGAGTGCGACGTGCTGGAGTTGATGACCACGGACCCTGTCTCTTTGACGTCCGGCACATGGAAGGACGCCACAGGACAGGGGCCCCTCACATTATTGCAGACAAGCTTCTGCAGAGAAGCTGTGTTGACGATCTCAAAGCCCACGCTGCCTCCAAAGGTGCTGGGCTTCCAGTACTCTGGGGAGCAGATGGCGTTTCCCATTAAACCCTTGAGGGAGAAAGGGGCCCCCATCTCTACCATGGTCTCTCCAAAGATGGCGTTATGTCTGGGTTTCTCCACCAGCAGGCCCGGGTAGAGCTCCACTGCGTCCACGTCTCCGTACAGCTCCTCCAGCACTGCTGCCATTTCTTTCTCGCCTGAGAATTAAATAGTTTGAGTTAATCTGGTTTGTCTCTCTGGCTCAGGAGCTGCAAACTCTGTTTTTACAGATTCAGTGACAGAGGAACAAAAGAAGCGTCAAGCACTATTTCGTCCTTGTTTTGTCTATTTCACCAGCATGTTATTTTGATCACATTCAATCAACATTTATTCCCCTATCTGCATAGTTTAAACCTCGCTCTCTCAAGGAAGGAGCCTCTCCTGTCTGTTTATGTCTTGCTCTCTGTGATGACAATCTGCTTACACTATCTCAGGGTGAAATGAACATCTGGTAGAGTCATGGAAACACTTTCCCATCCTTCAGAGATGTAGTGATGTCAGACCCTTCCCTTTGCAAAGTGTCCACGATCGATAGTATTCGAATGTAACTGATGCAGCAATAATTTGGCCTGAGACAGCATTTCCCTGCACTTGGCTGTGGTGTTTAAAGCGATGGTCACTGTGTCTCACCTGTTAAGTCTTCAAATGAGGTGTAGGGCAACATCGAGAACCGTTTCCTGTAGGCGTTCAGGGACTGGTAGCGCATCTGTCTGCTGTTCTCTATGGATTTAATGGCCACGTACATAATAGGTCCCGGGACGTTTCGGCCTCCAGCAACCTGAGAAAGAAAAAAAAAGTCATAGAAATTTAAGAATGCAGCCAAAAAGAAACAACACACTCAATCTAAATGCACAAACTAGACCATGAACTCACCCGTCCAGCAATCTGCTTGGTGAAGGACTCCACCAGGTTGCCTATGCCATGCTCCGTCACCACAGAGGTGTTGAAGACAAACTCTTTATAGCTGTAGTCTTTCTCCTCTACCTGGAAGGAGTCGGGCATCAGCGGGTGCCAGTGGTACAGGGTGTTGAACTCAGAAGAAATGCGGTTCTGGTACTGGAAGCGCTGACTGAAGAGCAGCTCGGGATCAAATTTGAGCTTGAAGTGATAGCCACTCAGGTGCTGCACGTAGTCCTCGATCACGATCTTGATGGTTTCTCCTGTGAGACATTGATTTTTAAAGTTACATTCGACTTAAATGTACCTTTTGTGTAAGGTGACTTTTATTAGACGGTTAATTTGACTGTGAATAGCTCGGTTGCTCAGCTTTAATCTGAATTAAAGATTTACGTGTTCAAGCATTTGTTTGAGAAATTAAACTTGTAGGATTTTTACTGTGATTTACGTTGGTGATGGTCTTATTGGAATCAGTGATAATAAAGTCCTGATATAGGAACAAAATATAAATGCTCTCCCTTTATTCTTAAAAAGAAATTCCCTGCGTCTTGCAATAAATCCTGTTTCTCAACGTTGTCCTCACATCCTCTCCCGTGGTTGTTGGTAGGTGATTGCCAGACTTAGAATGTACAACTTCCTCTCTTTATAAGTCTTGCATGCCTTTCACAGGAGAATTTCTTCCCCAAATATCAGACTCAAAATAAACTCACCGATCAGAATGAGTCTGGTGGTCTGAAAGAGTCGCTCATCATCCCAGTCGGGATGGATCTCCTTCAGGATGTCACACACTCGATTGTGTTCGCGGTGCCAAATGGTAGCATACATCATGAGACCAGGGACCAGGCCGAATGCCTCGTGGCCCACGGCGAAGCGGTGAGATTCAGGGACATGAGGAGGGTAGTGCATGTCAACACCCACTTCCTTTACAGTTGGGGGGTACATTTCTCCATCCAAGATCTGAAATGATTAAGGGAAGTGCATGTTAGACTGTGTAACCTGAAGCGAGACAGTGTCCACTCAGCATGCGTCTCTTCTCATACCTGATATTTCAGTTTTCCATCCTTGAAGAGTCTCAGCTTGTGCTGCCTCTCCAAACTGCCTCCGTAAATGTGATTGA
This sequence comes from Aulostomus chinensis, assembly GCF_037954235.1. NCBI lineage: Eukaryota > Metazoa > Chordata > Actinopteri > Syngnathiformes > Aulostomidae > Aulostomus > Aulostomus chinensis. Next base: position 7,515,138 of record NC_141333.1, on the reverse strand, counting down.
GGTCCACCTGGAGGCATAAAGAGCGCCATTAATACATGTTAAATTATCTCGCACAGTTGACTTTTTGACTTTGTTGCCTGCCTGCCATCCTTACCCCGTGACCTTGAGCTAAAGTGAAGGCAGGTCCTTTCTTCATGTCAGATTTGAAGAACTGGTGGGTGAAATGCTGCGCAAAGAATGCAAACATCAGGCTGGTGCCCTGAGGGTCGGGGATGAACTTTCGCCTCATCAGGAGCTTCTCAGCCAGAATTTTAACATCAGGTAGCTCCTTTTTACCTGGAGAGACAATTCAGAATGCAAATTAAGCATCGAATGATGTGCTAGGAATTTTGCATTGTTAGAAAAAAAAATACAGTTTTTTATCCTGTTTTATTACTCTGGTCTCGTACCAGTCCAACAGAAACACAATTTGTCACTTCCTGTGATTGAATGAGACTGAGCCATTCTTGCTCAGTATTCAAGAATCTGAAAAAACTGGTTTCCCAAAAGCTACGAGCACACTCACCTACTACTCCCATTGGGGTTGGGCAATCCCGTGGCACCGGGGGGAGGATTCTTGTATAGTAGGAAAGATTTGAATAGGCCTCCCAACTTTTGTAACCATAATCAGCATTATAAGTTGGAGGACTATCAATCATGTGGGATCGCGCTGGAGGGGAGGAGATTAATGCTTCGTCAGTATAACAGTTAGTCTTAAATGGATCTTCATCTTTCTTTCAGCTGGAGATACTTACATGTCAGCACATATTTCATGATGCCATCCCTGAGAAATGAGATGTTGTTGATGATGTTCCAGAAGCCCTTGAAGTGGGTGAGGAGATGGTGCACCGTGTTGGGGGTGGGCTTCAGTGACATTTTGACCCAGGTGAGGAATTCCGCTGTGGAGGTCCAGCAATGGAGTGGTGAATAATCCAAAATAACTGAAATAAATACAGTCTGATTTGACACGAACACACATGCTATACTTACGTGTTGTACAGTTGTGCCCATAATATCCAGTACGTGTGCAGTCACACTCATAACTTTCAGTTCCGAGTGCTGTGCAGACGCCCTTGTTCTGGCATGGCTCCGAGCAACATGGGTTGCCTGAAACAGACGAGCGATTACTCACAGATCACCTCAAGCAGATTCAAAATTCTCACTTTCAAACAAAGTAAGTTAAGAAACAAACTCCCTATTTCTATTTTTTTGTTCTTATTATTATGGTGGACTCACCCCCTTCGCAGATAAGAACCCCCAGAGCCAAAAGGAAAACCGTAAAAGTGAATCTGTTCATACTCCAAAGACTTTCTCTCCTCTCCTCCGCGTCGCTCTGAGGTCTGGAAGTCTGAATGTTCCGACCTGCTCAGAGAGGCTATACTAAATACTCGATGCGAGATGACGTCATTGAATAATGCGTGCGGTGGAACAGGATTTTAATGAATGACCAACTCAGACGTGCCTGAGATTACAATTACTAATCAACTATCAGGAGGAATATTCCCTCTTACACAATCCTATCAGTCTGAATCTGTTTCTGAATAATTTCTGATGAGAAACTTTCATTTCTGATCCCCTTGTCCTTTCCTTCTTTTTTGCGAATGAGTTTTATGAATGGAAATTACTAAAAAGAACAAAATTATAACAAGAGCCTATAATTACCAACATAAATGTGTATTATTTTGGCCTGCAAACGGCGTGTGTGGGATTTATTTCCAGAATGTCTTTCATTTCAAAAGTCCGTTTCCCTAAAAGATCACATCTTAGGTAGTAGTAAGGTAATATTATCTATTTTCATCGTTAAATTAGTATTTTCTTATTCAACTATAGAAATAAAACAAGTAGAATATGCGTTGTATACACACTGATACATATGATACATATATTTAAACTGGTTTATGAGAGAGTTCGTGTCAGTGTGTTTATATTTGAGATGGAGGAATTCCACTCCACGTGAAATATTGTAGCTCCTTGACTCCACGCATGTATCTATTACCTCTTTTTGTCGTTTCACATAATCTTCGTGGAAATTTTTTCGAAGTTATTTGTATAAAATCCTAAAATTTGTAACCCAGCAAAGGAGGGATATCCACGTCATCGCGACATGGAAAAAAACAGCAAACTCAGTAAAAGGGGAATGATGACGGATGCATTAAACTTTAACGTCAAACTTGAGTGTGTTTTTAAATAAATGGATCACACACAAAAAAGTCATTTCTCAGAGCAACGCCGTTTACGCGCCCTCTAGTGGACGGTGCTGGTGCGTTCAGGTGCGCACTTGGACGGGAGAGGTGGTTAGTTGGCGGCTCCAGTTTCCTCTGTCAAATCACATTCTGACTCTTGTGTGGAATTCGTTGCTTTTTCTTTTTTTTCTATTTTTTTGGTCTCCCCTTCCTACCTACCGGTTTGTTTTGTGTGATATTACCAGGTAGTTATTTTGAACAGTTAAACTTTTGAGTATACTTTCCTACAATTCCGAGCAGCGATCCTACGAACTGCCGGGTGCGTTGCTGAGAAGCACCTCCTCCATCTGCCGCGGTAGTAGATTGTCGATCACCATGTCTCATTTTTCAGGATTTTGTGAGTTGAATGCTCGCTCCTGTGAAGGTATGTCGCCATTTCCTTTCTTTTCTTTTTTTTTTTTAAGTAAAAACGCAGTGTTGTGTTTTATTTTTAAGGTTGGGGGGTGAGGGGGGCGGCGGAAAGATTTATATAGTGAGAGGAATGTCAGTGGTAGGAACAATGGGGGGGGGGTGTGAGGGTTCAACCAGCGTCTTCTTTTACAGTTGACTTTGCGCAACCTAAGAAAACAAGGAAATTTAAAAACTGGCTGACATTAACATATGAAAGGGCTTTATCATCCGCTTTTGCAACAGCGTGACGACAGATAAACGTGAGGTGCTTTCACGTAATGCGCAACCTTCAGTCCGTCTCCAATTTCTCGTTCAAAAGTTGCACAAAAGAAGAACAAAACCCCATCACTGTAATGGCTAAATCACTGTGAAACATCTGGCCATGTAGTTCAGCATCTTACGCCGAGAAGAAGCAGCCTTGAGAGCTCTTCTGATGAAGCCGGTAATTCAGCTAAAAGTACTCGGGTGACTTTTCATTGCAGTATTTTTGTACTGAGAAACCCACAGCCATTGATCTCGTGAGATTTGTGGTCTCCCCCCCCCCCCACAGCTTCCATTAATGACCTCTCGGGTGCTGCAAAGAAATAAAAACAAATAAATAAATAAAATGAAATCTTTTAAGATCAGAAACTGCTTTTGCCAATATCGCAGGTGGTGGAAAGTCAGACAGCGTTTCACATTTGAATGGTTACTAGGTCACAGCAAACAGGTTCGGCCTGATTCTGGGTTTTGTGTGTGTGTGTGTGTGTGTGTGTTGTTTTTTTGGTTAAGCAGCGTAAGATCAGAACCTGCGACGCGATACTCTCATACTCATAACTTCAGCCACAGCAGAAGACACACGGCGTTATTACTCCAGCTGCTTTGCGTCTTGTCTCTCTTGTGTCTCTCTCACATTTTTTTGTCCTGGTATTAAAATTTATTGGGGTTATGTTGGCACGCATGCACCTTATTATACGCTCCGGAACAAGGGCAGAGTGAACTGGCTCTCACAGGACTTGGACAACTGAGGCGAACTACGTGACCAGTTCTATGATCGCACAGACTCCCTACGTGCTCTCAGTCCTCCCAGTAATGATACGCTTTGGTGAACAGCTGAGAAAAGGCTAAATGACCTTGATGTACTATTGTCACACGAACACACACACACACACATACACGCACGCACGCACGCACACACACACACCATATTCAAAGTTCTCATCAGTATATTGTGCAGTTCTAAAGAGAAACGGCGGCTTCTTCTTACTAAGAATAATCTTCTCTCCCTCCCTTCTGCACATGCTGACTGCTTTACCTCACACCAGTCCATCACTCCATCTGATATTTCCTTTTAGTGGCATCTTTCTCTCTCGTTCTCTCTCACTCGCTCAACTGACACTTTAGGAGCATTTGCACTTTCACACGCAAACGTGCTCTGTTGGTTTTCATAGGTTCAGCAAGTAAGTCAACTTATTAAAATGATATGGTTATAAATTTAGGCCTGGGCAGCAGGCAGAAAGTTCATAAAAGTCTCAGGTTCTTATGACAATTACCTCACAGGCAGTGGAAAAGTATAACATTGCACACACTGTCTTTTATTCCATCTGATTAATAGTGACATTTTCTTCTTAGAAATGCAATTTCCATGCTTGTATGTCTGTTGAAATTGAACTTTTTATTTGCGTTTTAACGGTCAACAGTTGCGTCTCTCGTTTCAGGCTCTAAATGTTTCAGTTCATGACTGAGATGCTCTCCTGAGATAAAGTTCCCATCTTGACCAAGGCTTCCTCTGCTGACAGCACGCAATGGCTTCCAATATAATTGTGAGTACTGGCAAAAGTACAGCAACCACAAACCGAGTTGAAGCAGAAGTGGAGAGACTCTTGTACTTTAAGTTAATGCACCAATTATTATTCTATAGCTGGGAAAATGAACTCGAAAACAAAAGGCTATACAAAAGATTAATAAACGTCACTGTGCTGGCCGATGAAGGGAACAAAGACAGTCTTTGAAAGGTTGTGACCAGCTACTTTATGGACAAGGACAATTGGTGCGAAACCTGAAGTGCGTGAAGTTAAACGAGTATAAAAAGCTCAAAAGCGGTATTTAGTTTTCAATTAAAAATAAAACTTAAACGCATCTTTTTCCCATCGCTGATTGAAATCTAAAGCAGTTTTGCAGAAACATCAAGGTCATGTTCTTTGTCAGTGCAGGATTGATGGAGAGTTTTATTTTTCAAACACAAATGATGAATGAGATGATCGGAGAAATTCTGTTTCGTGTCTTTCAACACTTTCCTGAAAAGACTCCTCGTGCTCTGGCTGAAACGCACGCTGTCTCTCCTGCAATGGAGCTTATTGGGAATTTGGTGTGTGAGGAAGTGTTAACTAGATTCCACGGACTTGAGTAGTGCCCTGTGAATGAAAACATGCAAAAACATTTGGAAATTTGTTATCATTTTTATGTTATTTAGACAGAGAGAAGGTAAATCTCGATCGGTGTAAACACAGCTGGGAGGTGAATTTCACTGGGGAAATAACAAGAGTTGGTTGTGGGGTGAGGAGCCACTTTAGGCTTCCAAGAACTGAACTCAGAGCTGATAGCCTCTGCCACGTATGTCCGGTCCTTTGATTTTGTTCAGCTTGTAATTCTAGTCTGATTCTGAATTTGTCATACCTTGAAATTGCACTAGCATCTTTCAGTTGTTTGATAACTTCTGATAGAAACGGCTTTTCTTTTTAAATGCAAACCGTTACTTGAGGAAAGCAAAGTGAAGCCTCTTGCGTGGTGTACAATTACACGATGGCAGGGATTTATTCAAAAAAAGATGAGACCATGTTTAAACTCGGCTTTATCAAGCTGATGAAAACTGCGCCTATGCACATTTCTGCCTTCAAGTGTCAGCAGCTTTAGTCTCAGTTCTACACAAACTTTTGTTCTCCCACTGACTGAAGGGTGACTGCCAGTCTCGAGGAACTGCTTACATAATGTGTTGTAACCGTGCATCTCATGCAACACAGGTTAAACCCCAATGCTGCTGTGTGTGTTGGTTTTGAAATGTCTTTTGGACCGATTGTCCCACGTGAGGCAACGAGTGACCTAACTGATGTGTTGCAGGTGGAACAACAGTTCTCTCACAAACTCACAGTGACTGTAGTTCGAGCTGAGAGCGTCACTAAGGGAGCGCTGGGTGACCTGCGTGAGTCTGAATTTTACTCCTCGATCCTCTGATTCTTGCATTCACGTGCAACGACTCTGCAGATTATTCAAAAGCGTTTGAGGTTTTGTTCTGCTGAGTGACGTCGTGTGAAAAAGAAACTCAATAAGTTCCGCTTGTGTGTCTGTTTGTGCAGTGGACACACCAGACCCGTACGTGGAGCTGTTCATCCCGACGGCCCCAGAGAGCAGAAAGAAAACCAAGCACATAGACAACGACATCAATCCAAAATGGAACGAGACCTTTTACTTCATACTAGACCCCAACCAGCAGAACGTCCTGGAGGTAGTGTCTGGACTTTTTTTAACCGCTCTCGCCCAGTAGAGTCTAACAAAGTAGGGAGGGTTGACTAGATTTACATGAACACAAATGTCTAAAATGTCTGATTAATAAAGATCAGAATCACTAAGGAAACATTGTAAAATTATGTTTTTTTTTAACCGGTGGCTGGAGGAATGACCAAAGTGCTGCTAATTTTTTATATCAATTAGTTAACATTGATGGATGCCAATTATGTCATGGACGAGACCCTCGGCACTGTGTCCTATGACATCACCAAGCTCAGGATTGGCCAGACAAAGATGGAGACGTTCCTCATTGGCAAAGTAAGACATATTGACATTTTTATTTCATATACTTATTCATTATTATTGTAAGTTGTGCAGATAAGCAACATGGGGAGCGATTTAGTTAAGCAGGGATTTTGCAAACTTTTTAGAGTGGCTATATTCATTAACCAGTAAAAAAGTGTCTCATTTTCCTCCTTAGTTTCTTTTGCTTCTCTTGCTTTTGTTGTTAAACACACATTTCTTGCCTGGTAACCAAAAATTTCATCGTTTTGACAGGCAACCAAAGTCTACTTAGAGATGACCCTGGAGATCTGGTATGTTTTCCCTTCCAAATTTATTGTCTCAGTCTTATGTTACCTCTGCCAAGATGCTCATGATTCAACCGTGTCCGTTTGTCCACTTCGGTTGTCGGTTGTCCAAGCTTCAGAACCAATTTTTCAACAAACTTGTTGGAAGGGTGGAGCAGGGGCCGAAAAAGAACTCTTTAAAGATCTGTTTATCTTGGAGAAAAATAAACTACTTTTTTATTTTTACCTCATGGGTGATGGAGATCTGCCTGCTCCACTTTGCCTTTCTGTCTCAGCAAGATTGCATAAAAACCTCTCCAACTATTTTCACAATAACTTGTAATAAATCTTCAGCCCAAATGTGTCTGTTCTCAGTTCTCATAGGGGCGAGATTTGGCCTCGAGTCAGGGAGAGCGTAGCAGCCTACAGCAGAGTGCATACCCTGACCAGAGTCAAGTCTTCACATTTGGAGCCTGAACTGAGCTCTAAATGTCCCAGATCAGGCTCAAATGTGGCTGCTTTCATGGCTGGAATGTAGAGCACCGGTGAAGGAAGAACCCGTTTGTGAAAAATTCATTCAACATATCTCAAAAATAGCAGTTTTTCACATTGGCCTTGGAAAAGGTGTGCACTTGTGGTTACAGAGTATTAAGTCTCACTATTTACTCTGGGGTCAACCTCAAGGCCCTCGTGAAATGCAATACAGGTAATACCTGCCTTGTGTCTTATGTCCACATGCGTCACTGGTTCAAGAGTACACAGGCATTTGACCACAGCACTCAGACGACTAAAATTAGAGCAACATGACTCAGTAACAACAGGATACTTGTGAATGCTAATATATCATAATTCCCATGGCATCGCTGCATGGGGTGAGTGTGAGGGCTGGGAAATACCTTACATGTTCGAAGGTTTAGTAACCGGGCAAAGTTTAGTAGTGAGACAGGAGAGAGGTCTTGAGTGTCTGTCTGGTGTGTTTGTCATCAGACCGACCTCCGGCTGATATGATCTTACCCAGAGATGAGTTTCTACAGCATCAGTAGGTTGTCACTGACAGCTAGATGATATCTTCTATCCGTCGCTCAGCAGAAAAAGGCTGAGCGTGACTTCCTCTCCTCTCCTCTAGCAGAGATTAGTGAGGCTAAATTTCTCTACTTTGTGGTTGTAGCACCAAACTGGACCTGCGGTTCAGCCAAGCCCTGTGTGACAAAGAGAAGCAGTTCAGACAGACCAGAAGAGAACGAGTGATGCTGGGGATCAAGAAGCTGCTGGACATGGAGAAGCCTCGCTTCCTTCCCAGCTCACCGGAGGAGGTGGGCACATGGTCACAGAATGCACAAGTTACATGGAAGTGCCCAGAATCTCAAACTACAATATGTCCAATACTTTGTTGAAGTGAGATATGGTTTTAACGAAAATAATCAATGGTTGGTGTCAGCTGGTAGAAATGTGTCACCAAATGGTTAATTTAATGTGCAGATGAGCAAAGCTGGAAATTTGCGTTCAACGGAGAGTTAGATACTAGAATATATATCAAATTTTCTTCTTGGCCGTACTTGTGGTGATTGAATTCAATATTACTTTAATGACGTCTGTTCGATGCTTAGCCTACTTTAGGTCAGGCAAAGGCTGAAAACAAGTACATGCAACCTTGAAGGACAGTCAGCTTTCAAAGCGCTGGATTATTTTGCTGTGATTCAAATTGTGGCCTGGCTAGCTTTTACCTCTAACCCCAACCCCCCAGTGATTCCACTGTTTCCCCTAAAATAGTGAGTCAGTGGCATCAGTTATTTCATCAAACCTGGAGTTATGTCACATAGCTACCTTTCTCTTGAGATAACTACCTTTCAAAAATAGGTATTTGGACTGTCGCAGTGCGAGGAGGCCACTCCACCAGTAACTCATCTCATTCACTTTTATTAGCGTTTGAATTCTTTCGGTCACTAGTACCCTAAACTTGTGACCAGAGGGGTCTTTCCCGCTACCACACTCATGAACATACACCCCCCCCCCCGTCCTTTCATGAATCATGAATCATGGCATTCGTTCGTGACAGTGACTGAATGTGCAGTATAAGCCGGAGATCCGTTGCTTTTTTAACGTAGCCAAATTCAAAACTCAGCCTACAATAACACTTCAACCCTACAGCGAGCTGTTGAGTTCTCCTGTTGCTCACTGACATGGTTTTGGATAGATGCCCTTGAGGTTGGCTGTAATCTCCAATCAGGCCTGTTCATGTTTTCAGCATGTACCGGAAGCGCTTGAGGAATTAGATAACCAGCCGCTGTCTTCAACTCTGCTTCAGTAACTTCTAACACAGTAATCCAGGATGGCTTACATTGAATACTGAATGTCCGATTTTTCAGAACTGACAGAAATGTAAACACTGACTGTAGACAGGAAGTTATGTTACACAATGGCAATTATGAAATGGTTGAAAATCTGAGTGCACTGGGTGGAAAAATGTTGTAAAGGTGTGCCTCAATTATCATAGCATTCTCACTGTGTAGAGGGCACAGGAGGGAAGTTACTCAATGTGAGAGAAATCAAAAGTGGGAGACTTCGTAGTGAGTCGTCATGTGATCAAGCATGCCTCTGTCCTCATCCCACCGTGACTTTCTTCGTGTGTGTGTCACTGTGTTACAGGTGCCAGTTATAGCCATAGCGGGTTCAGGGGGAGGTTTCCGCGCCATGGTTGGCTTCTCTGGTGTGATGAAAGCCCTGTTTGAGTCTGGGGTCCTGGATTGTGCCACTTATATTGCTGGTCTCTCTGGATCCACCTGGTCAGTCTTATGCATTTACATTCTTTACATTCTTTTTCTGAAGCCACGCTGGGCTTCATTAATGAAATGCTGTTACACACAAATTTCTACGTACACACAATATAACCTTTCTAGCCCTCAATTTAGTCTTACAGACAGGAAGTAAAGCCTCATGGCTGTTTGGAATTGCTTTCCCTGACATCGTTCCGGTGCATCTTGTAATGATCATGTTTTTTCCAAGCCTATAATATGTAAGAACGAATTTTTGTGTATGGACACATCACCTCATTTCTGCTCCGGTGGGGCCTCCTCCTCCTTCTGGCAAACTCTCTACTTTCCTCTGCTGGTGTGAAGCTGTCATCAAGCAAGTGCTTCTGGCTTATTTCAGTCTCCATCTTTATGGTTGCAGGGTGATGTATTACAAAGATATTCCTTACAAGTACAGTACCTTATGCAAAAAAAATCCCAACATTTACAGTAAACAGGGATGTTTTCTGAGTATAGTAATTGTTTTTAAATGGATGCAATGTGTCTTTCTTCCCCATGGTCTGTGTGTCTCTCCCTGTAGGTACATGTCCTCTCTCTACTCTCACTCGGAGTTTCCAAATAAGGGCCCGAAGGAGATCAACAAGGAGCTGATGAACAGAGTTAGCAGTAACCCGCTGAGGCTTTTGCTGCCTCAACACATCACCAACTACATCCAGGCTCTGTGGACCAAGAAGGCCTCTGGGCAGCCTGTTACATTCACCGATATCTTCGGGATGCTCATAGGAGAAACGCTCATACCCGCGGTAAGAGCTGTGTTACGATGTTGACGTCTTCTCATTGTTCGCTATTGCGTCATTCAAATTCCACTCAAATTTCACTTCTCCTCTTTATTCCTCTTTTCTTTTGAACTGTTTTTTTTTTTTTTTTTTTAATGTTTCTGGCCTCTACTGTTTAATCTACGTTCACATAATCAGAAGCAACCAGTTGTAATTTGTCGCCTGCACTCTTGGACTCCTATATATGTGTTCATACATTGCATATTTAATGTGAGTGGGAATGATTGATGGACTGTGTTGTCTCCCCTCAGAGGATGGACATCAAGCTCAGTGACATTCAGGAGAAAATAAACCAGGCCCAGAGTCCCCTTCCTCTCTTCACCTGTCTGCATGTCAAGCCAGATGTTTCTGAGCTCATGTTTGCAGGTAAAAATGCCATTTTTGTAGAAACTTCCTACGCTTTTGTTCGACTTAGTGTCGCATGAGCCTCACAGAGCTCTTGATATCCTGCATACTCTGCCACCACAGAGAGGATGTGCCGTGACATGGTGGGCTGGCTTTGAATAACGGCTCTGTGGTGGTAGATAACTACTGTGTGCTATCAAGGAACTGAGGCGTGTGCACAAGGCCATAACCCGCTCATGTGTACAGTTCTTTCTCACTGTGTTCTTTTCCTTGTCACCTTCGAACGTTAGGCACATTAAAAGGGTATCCAAAACAGATAAAACTTGTTTCGTCTGGTTTCTCTACTTCCTTAAAAGCCTTACTTCCTCTTCACCTCTCTTTTAAAAGTGAGCTCAAGTACCCACTCTTCTGAAGGGCAATAATTGACGAAAAGATGACACAGGATTCTGTCTGTGCGCCTTTTTCTATGTGTATGTTTTGCCCATATTTTCAATCATATTTTCTTGATTGTATATATATTGATACGTATTTAGCAATATGTCACGCTCTTGCAGTCTGATTTGAAAATTCGGCACAAGACATACTCAAATTTAACTTGTGAGTCATATTTTCAAATGCAGTGACTTGAAATACAGTTCACCCTACGTTTTAGGCCTATTTTACCTTTGTTTGGACGGATGCTGACCGCCATTTATTTTGATGTATTTTTTTTAAATAAGTATAATCTCTATGAAACAATGCTGCCAGCAGGAGATGTAAGTTTATGCATAGTATTTGAGGATAAATAGAAACTTGAGGTGTTTTATTATCACTGTTCAATACTTTAATGCAAAAAAATGCAAAGTGCAAATGCTTGTTTTGTGTACAATTTGCATGTGTAGTGAAAAAGAAAAACTTGTTTCCCGGGTGACAGCTTTCTTACGTATGATGAAAATGTTTTTACATTCCTGTTTTATTAACCCTGAGCTTTTTACCGGCAGACTGGGTGGAGTTCAGCCCTTATGAAATTGGTATGGCAAAGTACGGCACCTTCATGACCCCTGACTTGTTCGGGAGCAAGTTCTTCATGGGAACTGCTGTCAGGAAATATGAAGAGAACCCTCTTCATTTTCTAATGGGTGAGAAAAATTCGAACACACCAGATTTGTTGGTTCTGTTTTCGTTACATGAACTAACCGTGTTTGTGCTGTGCCAGGTGTGTGGGGCAGCGCCTTCTCTATTCTGTTCAACCGGGTGTTGGGGATCAAAGACACAGCTGGGGGCAGCACCATGGAGGAAGAATTAGGTAAACTGTTACTCCTTCTTCGTGCCTTAAACAGAATTCCAACCAGACTGAAATCTGAATAGTTCAGATCTTTGGTACAAATGTAACATACTGTATATGATCTCTAGGATTCAAACAGCAAAGTGCACGTATCACTCTGATATTATAATTATTATGCGTTCTAAAGCTATATCAAATTCAAGCATCCTGTGTTTGGATTTTTTTTCTGAAGATACTGAAGAAAAAAATAGACACATAGTTTATAAGATATACATATATGGTACTCTAGTTACTATTGTTCGGTGCTTTTTGTGTCCGTAAGGTCAATTTTCACCAAACTTGATGGTGGGACGTCGTACAGGCAGAGGATCAACAACAATTTTTGGGGTGTAACAAAGCTAAAAATGGTACTTAACGTTGGCTGAGCTCACCTTGACGAACATATGCGCTCTCTTGAGTGCCTCTTAGTTTTTCATAAAATTGAAGAACTTCACAAAGAAGTCCGTACAGTAGAAAAACGGTTGCGTACAGTTGCATGAATTACCGATGATGACGTCTTCATGCTCTATCAGTTATCCTTTTGAAATGTTTTATGAAATATTAAAATCATGTGGTTTCAGCTATGAGCACATTGTTACATTGTTTGCATGGTTGTGGGGATTTCTAGTTAAGGCCATCACTTCTCGTGAATGAGCCAGCAGAACCATGGTAAAACCTCCTGCTGAAACATAGCTTTCTGCCCTGTTGGTCCTGTCTGCTCTTGTGTTATGCCAGAGTGATTTTAAGCCAGTCAGACAACAGTAGGTTCACTCAAAATAAATGTTAGCCGGCTGTCAAATTACACAGTGTAAAGGTGTATTATGTGCATGAGTCCCATGTGTGTGTTATTACTACAACAGCGGGAGAGTTTCAGCTTCCAGTGACTACTCTTATAGTTCATCTCCATTTGTTTGGGATGACCTTTTACCATTCAGACACACTCAATGAATGATCTTGCCTTTCTAACCAGGCTTAAAAAAATAGAAGTACAGTAGAAGGTGAATTTGATAATGTCACATGTGAATAAGCAGTCTGTCGGGGACGGCGTTGCTGTACGACACAAAGGAGATTAACACGGGTCGTTGAAGGTATAACGTGAGGAATGACGCTCTCGTGTCTTACAGAGCAGATCAAACCACAGCACATCGTCGGAGAAGACAGTCTGGACAATGATGACGAACCTCGCAAAGGTGAGCGAATATATGCACGATGATTCATAGCAGAGGCGTAGAAACAGATGCCTGTGCAATTAAATTCATGATGGTTGAAAAGAGACGAGAATCTGAATGGCAAACATTTCAAAACACGATGGGGTTCAAATGAAAGTCTATTACTTCCCACATATTTTACATTTTTGTGGTTTGCAAAGCATTAATTAGTGTGTAGATGAATTTGGGTGTAGTTACAGACAAACTGAAAGAGAATTAAAGGATGGAGAAAGAACGGTGAAAGAATCTAAAAATTACTACGAAGTAAAAAGAAATCTGAGTACGCTGGAACTAGCTGTATATCTACAATCAACAACTTGAAGCTTTTTTTGTTGAACCTCATGGTAAAACCCCTGAAAATGGATTTTTTTTCTAAATCTTGGCCAATTAAAGTGAAAAAGTGCCTCATTAACACCTGCATGAGCTGTGACCCTTGGTGCAGAATCGCTGGAAGGCTTTGACCAGTTCCAAAAAAAATATATAGTCATCGCACTCAAAACGGCTGCCTAACTTCCATTTTATTTTGTCTTAGAACAGAAGAGCTCACAAGCAAACCACGTGAACAACGTGCTTCACACGCGGCTTCGTCAGGTTCATTTATAAAAAATCCATGACTAAGCAAAGCGTGGAACACGTTTTCTTTTTTAAGGAGAAAGAAGAACTTATTAACCCTCTTGACTGCGATGACTGTAGTTTTTTGACCTCATACTTTTTTATTTGGAACACATTTTCAGTTGAGATATACTGCACGTCATTATGGTCGTGCTCTCACAGCTGAACTGAATTTCATTTAAAAAGTAGGCCGAGCTGATTTAAGTTACCTCATGTGGTTTGAAGTTGCTCCAGTCGCCAATTCTCACAGAAAAAGACAAAATTCTCAGCTCTCGATGACTGGAAAGGATTTTAACAGATTGTTCCTCTGCATAAAGCTTGATAAATTAAAAAAAAAAAGTTTGGTGTTTAGGTGGAACAGAGAACCCCGAAGCAGAGGACGAGTATCATCGCACTGCTCAGGCCAGCTGGGTTCAACGGATGTTCACGTCCCTCTTCAGCGACTCTGCATTGTTCAACACGAGAGAGGGCCGGGCGGGCAAGGTGTCTGAAAATGTTCACTGGAAACCATTCAGTAACAGAAACACTCCTCTACTCTTGCCTTGTACTTCACCTTTTTTTTAAAATTCAAAATCAGTCTTTTCTATCCCCTCTTCATCCGACCAGGTGCATAACTTCATGCTGGGGCTGAACCTGAACACCAACATCCCTTTCTCTCCGATCAGCGGGGTCATGTACCACGCCTCTACACCGGAGGAGGAGGTGGACGCCGTCACTGGTAGGAAACATGTCATTTTGTTAACACTGACAAACACGTAAGAAGAAGTTACATTTCGAAGTGGAAAGTTTTCATTTATCACCAAAACATTTGGAAAAAGATGTCGTTACCTCATCATAAACAACATCAATGAGCAAAGATGAAGAAACTAACCTTGATTTGCTAAACCGATATTAATATTTAGAGAGTTACCAATATCTGCTGATTTTGATGATGTGCCAATATTATTGTACATCCTCCATAATGATAATAAAAAAGCCCATGATAATAATGTTGAAATAATACTTAGGGGAATTCATGTAAGGGTTCTGTGTCAAACCCAGTGGCAGTATATTTCCAGGACTGCACCAGAATCTCAAATCATAATTTTGTAGGATTTATATTTACTATTGATGCAGTCCTTATGATGATGCGTGTGTTGAAATATTATCTGAATTTATTTTGGGGTTGATCAAGGATATTAGAAGGAAGCTAAAAACAAAACCGACGCCTCATTAAGTTGTTATCTCGAGTGTGTCCGTAACACATTACTGAGGCGACATTTGCATTTATTTGGGTTAATGTTTCCTCTGATCAATGACGTCCTATTATTCACTGCGCTGTTGTCTCGAACAACTCATGAGTTTAATGTCCGGCTGGTGATTTCTTCACAGTTCACTAGCCAGTCTTGTGTTCGCTTGCTGCGGCTCAAATTAAAGCCATGACTAAAATGAGACGCAGAAAGTCGTGAGACAGACAGGAAGCAGAGACCTTGGGGGATCCTTTTCTTCGGGTCATTGCACGGAACTCTTTTCCCCTCATAAATTCATCCTAGGAAATTGTTGATGTGAGAAATATTGATTATTGCGGCTTTAAATCCAATCATTAACAGAAGTTTTGCTGGTAGTTCTGAAATACAGGTGTGGTATTAGCACACATCTAAAAAATGTACCCAACCCTTACTCCAATCACCAGGATGAATGTGAGTCATTTATCTGTCAGATGAGCTGGGGTGGATGTCGCTCTAGACAAAGTTGTTTTTCAAATCATGATTTTATTTTGTGGACTTTTTGTTGTTGTTGTTGTTTTTCAGACCCAGATGAGTTTGACCGCATCTACGAGCCTCTGGATGTGAAGAGTAAAAAGATCCATGTGGTAGACAGCGGCCTGACCTACAACCTTCCCTACCCCCTCATCCTGCGACCGCAACGTGGCGTTGACCTCATTATTTCCTTTGACTTCTCTGCACGACCCAGCGACTCCAGCCCCCCGTTTAAGGTCAGAGTCTGACTCTTCTCTTCCCTAAGGATGACTCACGCAAACGTGAGATCGATATTTTATTATTTGTAAATTTGTACCTGTAGGAGCTCCTTTTGGCAGAGAAATGGGCACGAATGAACAAGCTGCCATTCCCCAAGATCGACCCTAAAGTCTTCGACCGGGAGGGTCTGAAGGAATGCTACGTCTTCAAACCAAAAAAAGGCGAAAAGAACTGCCCTACAGTCATCCACTTTGTCCTGGTCAATATCAATTTCAGGAAATTCAAATCACCTGGTAAGTGTGTGTCTTTGTGTCTGTGTGTGGTGAGGTTTCCCCTGGACGTGGGAGGGGTGTAAAATATTCCAGTGTCTTTCTAACAATGCCATGTTACGGTCATGGCACATGATGCATCTCTTCCTCGAAGCTGCGCAGGAATTAAGCCATTTTCAGTAAACTGCGGACTGGTCTAGCCACAAGCTGGGCCCCTCATCTGAGTAATGATTGTCTCTGTTGGGGTCAATGTGGTTAAGTGATGGAAATACTGTGCCTGAATTCCAGCCCACATACATGCACTTGTGTCAGTGGGTGTGCAAATGTGAACCACGATGTGTTCTGCGTTTCATGAGCTGCTGGGTGAATTATGGTTCCTTGAGGAGCCAGGTGCGGGTGGAGAATCTCTCAGTCCAGTGGGAAAGAGCTGTGTGTAAACAGGCCACACATCATTAGCCTTACAAAGACCTCATCTCCTCTCCAGAGCCTCTTTACATTCATGGGGTTATCTGCCTACATACTTCCGTAGGCGGCGTATGGATGTTACATAAGCTTTTAGCACTCAGACCAAAAGATGTCCAAAGGAATTATACCATAAATGGACTTCCAGTCTGTAGAAGAGGAAGTTAAATAGGCCACCGTGGAATCAGTTCCCTGTTGCATGTTTGTATTTTCCAGCAAAAGTTTAATGGAAAATGTTATATGCTCTCTTTTAAAAAAGATATAGTTGATTAATCAGGTGTGAATGGAGGTAGCTGCCCCGCATCCGGACATGAGGCAGACAGGAAACATCTCTTTCTTCAATTACTTTCGCAAGCTTTTATTCAAGCATGAAAGTTTGTACGAATGAATTTTGTCTTTAATAGTACACCAGGTTAAATGTGCAGTTTTGCCTCAAACATAGAACTGATTGTATTGCAGTATTTCATGCCTGACGGGGCTCTACATTCCAAACCATCACTTGCAGTTTGATTTAGTTATTATTGATGACTATATTGTATAAAAAAACAGTTTCACAACAGGGTTAATGAATTTATTTAAACGATTTCCATCCGTATTGACAACTGGGTGTACCTGCTCAGAAGATCATGACATCAGGAAAAGTTCATCAGTGAGTCTGGACAAGCGCTTGCTTTACCTGTTGCTATCAAGAATACATCATACATGCGTGTAGTTATGCATGGCAATTATATTTGAATTCCAGTGAGTTAATTTTTATGGATTGACTTCATTTTCACCTCCTGCTCATTTATATGTAACACCAGGTGTTCCAAGAGAGACGGAGAAGGAGAAGGAATTGGCTGATTTTGACATCTTTGACGACCCGGAGACGCCGTTCTCAACTTTTAACTTCCAGTACTCCAACGAGGCCTTCACCCGACTCCACGACCTCATGGAGTTCAACACTCTCAACAACCTGGAGGTCAATAATATTGTTGCTGGATGTTTACTTGTCAACAAAGCAGTCAGAGTGGTTGCAGATGATGTGCAGTGTATGTAACGCTATCAGACTTGAAGGAATGTGGGCTTCCTCTTCACTTGTTGTGTCCTTGAGGTCCTCTGATTTCAACATTGTTAACCTATTAACCTATGAACCCGTCTTCACATGAGCACTTTTACATTTTTTTGTGTTGTCCCACAAAAATTAGTTCATTGTGCAACATTAAAAAAAAAACAAAAAAACTCCAGCATGGTGCATGTCTTATCTAGTGAGGGTGTGTCACTGTGAGCGGTCAGACTGTGATTAGACTTTCTCTGACTTAGTCACTTCCATGCTGAGTAACAATTCATACGTGATGCAACAACGTATTTGACTTTGCCTTTGCCTTTGATCCCTGTATTTGTCTCGTGTAGGTGATTAAAGAGGCCATCAAAGACTGCATCGTATCTCGGAAGGAGAACCCCTCATCCATTTCCCGCCCCTTCTCCCTCGAAATCCCGAAAAAGAGGTTTCTCAAACGGGATGCTCGAGCAAAACCCTGGAGTCACCTTGGAACCGACAACCAGTAGCCCGATCCTGGACTTTGGATAAGAGGACATGATGGATTTTGTATTCTGTTTAAGAGGAAAAAAAACAAAAAACATTTTCTTTTTGGAAAATGTAATCATGTCGACATGTCGATTGTCTATGTGTTTTCAATCATAAGGA
Source organism: Aulostomus chinensis (assembly GCF_037954235.1). Taxonomy (NCBI): domain Eukaryota; kingdom Metazoa; phylum Chordata; class Actinopteri; order Syngnathiformes; family Aulostomidae; genus Aulostomus; species Aulostomus chinensis. The sequence continues at coordinate 7,497,044 of NC_141333.1, read as the reverse complement.
TTTTATTTTTTATTTTTGGATAAAAGGGCTTCTGTAAAGAACCATAAGGTTTACTGGTAAAAGACTCATTATTACGTTCATAAAAAACACAGCGAGGAATTCCATCTGGTTTTATTTGCACAAATCTGACTGCTCGGAAAACATTGTTTTTATGTGCTAATTGGTGTTTGTGGTTGACAAACAGCTGATGGTTGGTTTCCCCTGTGGCCGTGAGAGACTGGATTTTGAAAGTCAACACTTTCTAAACACTGAAATGTGACTGGATCAACACAACTAGCAGCTGACTCCATCACAGACAGCAAGAAACTGTTTGTGGGCCTGGTTTAAGGAGTTAATGTGTGTGTGTGTGTATGTGTGTGTGTGTGTGTGGGTACTTATGTTCTCAGTTTTCTTCTGGAGAAATGGCTGCTTGATTTTTGGGTGTTTATTCATTTCTCTTTCATGCAACGTATGAACTGGAGCTGCAACATTCTCGATTCAAGTGGACACTTCATGCTGGCTTGAGCGAAGCTGCATCCTTATACTTGCAAAATGCTTCATTCTGCTTCCAAATTTCACTTAGAGCTTTTCCAACACAACCCAGAAGCCTCCCCTGTGCTGTGCGTGTCCAAGCTGAACTCTCTCCATCTCTCCATCTTTATCACGCACGTACAAGAACGTGCAAGTAACCATTGGTTTTTTCATTGTTGTTGTTGTTTTTTTCCCTTCACGATGACTCGTCTAAACATGTAATCCTGTTTAAAAAAAAGCCATGGAAGAGAAGCTTGTAACCATTGGTTTTGTTTGATGGTAACTCCTACACATGCCGAGTGCAACCCCTTCTCAATACCTCAAACATCTCGATGTTGTTTACTCACCTACAGGGAAGTAGCACTCCCTCCCCGCCTGTAGGGAGTGTCTCATATTAAAACGACCATTGTGGAAAAACAAAACTTGATACCATAGAAACAGCCCTGCTACTTCTCACCCTTTGTTAGGGTAAAGGTGTGTTTATCTTCCTGACCATATTATTTCAGGCTGACTTTTAGATAAAAGGTATAGCTGGTCTTTCTCAGGCCACTTCCTCCTCTTACCACCCGAATCCTCGGGAGCGTAGGTGGACACAAACAGAAAAATGCATCGGGTTGGAGATACTTGCTCGTTAAATTGGCCTCAATAAAATGCATGACAGTAGCATGAGAAAATGAAATTAACATTCTATGATCTCGACCTTTACAAGCAACTAAGTGAGCAAGTACAAAAGACAGAGAAACATTAGCACACTAACGGCTGCAGCGCATGATAGACCTCTTCCCCTCCAGAATGCTCCTTGGGTGCAGAATAAGAATATCAGGGTCAGAGCCAATCAGAAGGAGGACGTGTCACGTGATACACTCAGGATTTGATTATGCTAATTGTTTTGCAGTTTTTCTATGGTTCAAACCTGTGGATAAACATGTATCTTCTTTTAGAGTAAAACCACATATTGCATCATGTATTTTAAGTTTGTTAAAAAACAAAAAAAAACAAGTACAAGCTGTACTGTTTTCCTGTTCAAGGGACATATGAAAAAAAAATGTAATTGAAATGCTGCCCATCTTTGATCAATAAAATGCTGATAGTGTGGTAGCAGTAGACCTGCCCACACCATGGCGGCGCTCAGTGGAATTTTACACACTACACCTACACCTCCAGCAGTGGAGGCCTGGAATCTGACACATTACACCTATACCTGCAGGGGCTCAAAAGCTGCACAGAAAGCAGTGGAATTTTACACTGGAGCGCTTCCGACCCCTATACGCACTCATGTTTCAGTCCCAGCAGTTTAGAAGAAACTCGGAAAACTGATAAAATGGTTTTGCAGTCTTGCTGCAGGGGCTGACTGTCGCCAGACCTTTGCAGTTTTCATGTATTAAATAGATGATTTGTGCCTTTTAGTTGTTTTCTGTGGTAGTACTTGTCTTATATCGATAAATAATAAATATTTCTGAAGTTAGAACATCTATATCAACAAATAAAAGTGTTAATTAGTGGCACTCCTGGTCGAGGAATTTTAATTTTCTACATGCTGGCTTATTTGTTGTCTTTATGGCTTAGTGATCTCTAGATTAATTGAATTAATTAAATGTTGATTAGGGAGCAAAGATCCTTGTTTTAGTTTGTATTACAGTTAATACTCAAAGTTGCATACAAAAAAAAATATGGATCTGTTCTTAAGTCCCATTTTTTTTGTAATGGTTTTCTTAATAAAAGCGTGCATGGACTTTAGCAGTATTTTGTCAGTTGTAAGTGTACATGTAATTTGTTAATTGGTCATTTTTACAGAATAAAGTAGCATACACTGTAAAAATATATGTGTGTCACGTAGCTACATAATAAAATGAAGTGACTACAAAAAAGGAGAGATATATTTTGTGTGTAATGGTTTCGCTGAACTATTTTTGAGACTCTCGTGGTATCGAGGGGCCGCTTCTTGAAATAACAGCCTAATGTAGCGCCTGGGGCAAGAGAAGGTCACAGAGCTGTAGAGCTTATTTTCCTTTACACACCTGAACATGCAGTGATATCAGTGATTGTTTTAGTCTGAGGGAAAGGACGAAGCTATCGCCTTATCCGCATCCTGGGATTTAGTCTACTTGGACAGAGTTACCATGACGTTCACAAGCACGTACGTAGGCCAGCTGCAGCCCCGTTGCTGTGGTAACAGCTTAGCGCATGGAGAAGCTTTTAGCTACAATCAATGTCCGATCTTTAACAAATTAAAAACCATTTGCATCACGTTCACCTCCAGATATTGAGGAAACCCCCGCAGTGACTCCCAGCCCGAAGACCTGCTCCAACGCAACACCCACTAAATTACATTCCCCGGTTTACAGAAAACAAAACAATAACAATGTTCTTATCATATGAGAGCATTAATTATGTTCTTAGGGTAACTTTAACGTAGTCCTTTGTCACGGAAGCACATGGCCCGAAGCCCTGGCACTGAACATGGAGAGCGACGCTGCCTCGCAGACATCTTAAAGAGCTTTCTTATCCATTTTGTAGAGTCTGTCTGTCTGGTGTGTTCAGAAAAGAGGGGAGACGGTCTCCATATTGAACCTCTGCAGGGCTTCTTAATTTGCACATTCACGTGAAGGTCATGTATGTGCCTGCATCCTTGCCTTTTGATGTGGTGAGTCACTCGCATAGCACAGAAGGGTTTGGGCACTGCATAAAAGCCCACAATGAGGACACTCATGACCAATGCACGCAGCAGTGTGTGTGTGTGTGTGTGTGTGTGTGTGTGTGTGTGTGTGTGTGTGTGTGTGTGTTTAGAGAGAGAGAGAGAGGAGAGAAAGAGAAAGGGAGTGAAAAGAGGACCAAAAAGAAAGTAAAATATGCATGCAGTGAGTGTGTGTGTGTGTGTGTGTGTGTGTGTGAGAGAGAGAGAGAGAGAGAGAGAGATGCTTTTTCTGGTGTCAACACTAACAGCACACCTCACCCCTAATCCTCATGGGGACCAAAGTTCAGGTCCAGATGCAGCACAACTCCTGGCTGAAGTTAAGGGCTATGAATGATGAGGCATGAAGTGGGCGGGGTCAGCGTGAGTGTCAGTGCCTGGATTAACGTCCGTACAGATGGACGTTAATGAAATGTCCCTTTATTAAGACAGAGGTGAGTCCCCACACCTCCCAATTTGGGACAGAAAGCATGGTCCCCATAGTGGCAATGATTCAACGTGAGACTTTCACATCCTGTTCAGCAGGATAACCCTCACAAATTAAAATAATCTTTTATGAATTACTTGAATAACTGAACTACTTTAGTCCCGAATACAAATCTAATCTCACGCAATGAACCAACTCCACCCCATGGCACTCAACATCAATACAGCTGAGAAAAGCTTCAAAAATCACAAGTGAGGTATTTACATGTATTTTGAAAGCCACAGAAGAAAATGTTAAAGCGTCTTAAGTTTGTATTAACTACAAACCTCATTTGAGCCCATTCACAGAACCCATTCATAAACCCCATCATCAACAGACGAGGAATCATAGATGCGCCGCTCTATTTGAATTTGGGTTTTGAACACAGTGTGGCTGATGTCTCCAAGAAATCAATATAAAAGAATTTATATTCACATATTATTTTGGGAAAGTTGTGACGGTTAAGAATAAGAGAAAAGGAGCTCGGGAATTACAGTAAGACTGTGTGTTGTGAGAAAAGGGAGGATCTCAACCGATGTGTTATCCTTCCTCCTGGGGCAAAGAGCCAGCAGTCTAGACCATAAGGAAATTAAAAATTCCATCTCTAAAAAAGAGAGGACGCAAAGGTGTGTCTCACTTTCTCAGTTTCCCAGAAGAATGTTGTGAGTTATTTCATCAACTAACGGGGATTGTTTCTGGAGTTGAGGACCGCGGCCTCCTGCCAACAACAACGCAGGCTTCCCAGCACATGAGCAGCGCTGAGTTTGAGGTGATTTAAAGTTCCCAATTGATTCTTGCTCTTGTTTGATGAGTACGAGTTTGTGATTCAGACCTAATTCATAGAGCAAATGTCTAACATGGAAAAGCCATCCAGCTCCCTGCAAGGAGAAAAATGTGCAGATTTTTTGTGACGCAGGAAAATCCTGACATAACGGAGCTGACACAGCAGTTGTCTGGACTCACCAGAGACCACCCATCCCTGAACCAGTCAAATAAATACTTTCGTCACTACAAAGACACAGGAGGACTGCGTGACTCAGCGCACACACACACACACACACACACACACACACACACACACACACACACACACAGCCCTAACTCCTTCCATAACCATTACTTTTCCAACCCTGGCTTATCTTAAAACAAAACTTTGCTTTAAAATCTAAATATTTACTTTGTAAATTCAACTGTGTGTAACCGGTGCGTTCCACTTCATTAGCTCCAAATGGGCAGTGTAATTTGATCTAACGCAACAGTTCTTCCATAAATTCTGACTTTACAAAGACAAAAATGTTCTGCTTTGACTGACCGTCAGTAATTCAACTTTACTGTGGAGGTTCTGGTAGCCCAGCTAGTTCTTATGCTTTGACCACCCTCAGAGGGGCAGACAATTAGCACCTTGACCCGTTATTGCTGCAATAATAGTGGAAACTTTACCTGTAAACAAAACATGACAAATTATAAGCCTCATAAAAGAAGACATCATGGCAGAGGTTATAACATGGGGAATGTATTTCCCCACAACATGAGGAATACCTGGCACTCACAAACACTCAGGTTGTTTAAATCATCTTCTCTGATTCTAACTGTTTTTTTGTTGTTGTTTTTTAACTGCAGAAGATGCATAAATGTCTGTGTAACCTGTGGTGTGTGCAGTATTTACTGCAGTCTGCAACAGAATCCTGTATCGGCCCGTTACAATAAACACTTTCTCCGTTTGAAAACAGGGTCTAGTTTGTTCTGAACGCTAAACTAAAGCTTTAACGTGACTGGAGACGATATCTCCTTGCTGATTAGCTGCTGTGACAGTTTCATCGATTCATAAGAGGTCAAAGGCATTACTTTGAAAGTTGAAAGAAATACTTTCCTTGAAATATGTTTTTAGGATTTATGTTGACCATTTTTTATCAACCCCAAGCTGACATGAAAATATACACAACAATGGACAAGACTACGAAAAGTTAATCGTGCACAAATTAAGTCTTTCACAAGCATTTTTGTTCTTTGAAGGTAAACTTTGTTTAGGTTAATGTAATGATGCAACAGGGTTGGTTTTTTTTAACAGAAAATATTCACTTAAATATTATAAATTGGATAATAACGCTCTGGAACAATAGTTACTCTTAGGATTATTTACTGAAAATATTGTTAGATAATCAAATTAAAAAATGTGATTTTAATTAATCATTTGTCTACTTATGTATTTATTTAGTTACTCTCGTGGCTGGTTAAAATGATACATATTTCTTATGTTTGATTGCCCTCTAGTGGTCTAAATAGAAACGCACAGATCCCCCCTGTCTGCAGTGTCGTGTTCGGTCGTTAGGTGGCGATAAAGTGTACGCGGAAGCAGAAACCACACGGAGAGGAAACATCCTCAAGAGGAAAGAGAGGGACGTCAGGAAGCTGCCTGCCTGTCAGTGACTGTGGAGAGGAAAAAGGCCAGAATTGAGCTTTAACTTTTGTCCTTTAAGACGCCCGAACCGTCACCGAAATGTCGAAGAACGCTGTGTCCGCCCGCTTCAGGCGAGTGGACGTGGATGAATACGACGAGAACAAATTTGTAGACGAGGAGGACGGAGCAGAGAACCAGTTGGGTCCCGACGAGGCAGAGGTGGACTCCCTCATTAGACAATATCCTTTACATGATTAGCTAGCCTGGCTGCTAGCAAACGGTTCTGGGAATAAACAGCCACAGTTGATCAGAATGTGTATTTTCGGGCCACATTTAACTTAGCAAATGCTCGTCAGAGGTGTTTGCATGTGCTGCTACAGTTTGTATCGTTGCAAATAGGCCAGTCACTGCCCAGACTTGCCTGACAGTCACATTCCAGGGATTTTTGTTCCATACAGACCAGGACAGACTAGACTGGGAATACAGTTGCAAGCTTTACACGAGCATAACTGCAGGTTTAACCTCATATGGACACGACAGACTTCATGATGTTGGTTTAACTAGTCTTCAGCTTTCCAGCTCTGTGGGTGTGATTGAATGAGAGCTGCAGCTTTGCCGTTTTCACTGAGCTACGATCATGCAAATGTGGATATAAACGTCTGGTGAGACGCTATTGTTGCACGAGAGGAGTTGCAGTACTTTTAATAGCGCGTTGAGCGTCGGGTGTAAGTCTTATAGGCCTTATATGGCATGAAAGTGCAGCACTTCCTCATTGAATGAGTCAGTGACCTCCCACCTCATGCTGCAGCGCAGAAGTGAGTCAAAAATACCCGTCGTTAAGACAAAAGTGGGGAGAAACGCGATCCAGCAGCAATATTCAACAGATAACATGACCAGGAAGAGACTGACCAAGACAAAGACGGAATGCACCTTAACCTCACATCGTGCTCGTCTTTTTAGTGCAGTACTTGTACTGCAGATGTTTTGTCCACATCTGTTACATCGGGATTCTCCTCACAATCAGTATTTACAGGGGAAATTAACTTTTATCTTTGTGTATATGCACATATTCACATTTTCTTTGACGGGTGTAAATTGTACGTTTTTAAATTCCATAACACTAAAGTGAGGCTCAAAACCAAAACAAATCATCTCGTGTGAAAGAAAAGCTTTTTGTGGACGAACGTGTCACAAATGAGGCCGGTAATAGTGAGCTGTGGGTTTGTGCTATCAGACACGTGTCGGTGATGGTGTGTGTCTCTAGTCACATGTGCTGGATGTTCAATGATGGTGATCAGGTCCTGCCCTGCTGTGCTGTCCTGCGTTGCTTCCTTAACCGTCGCTGCACAGGAAACCTCATGGAGGCTTTACATGCAGTTCTAAAGAACCCACCAATCAACACGAAGAACCAGAACGTCAAGGTGAGGCTGCTCGTCTCTGCTAATGAGTTACTTTTTCCACGCAGGGATTATTGTTGAGGGAGGACGTTGATGCTTCGGCCACGTTCCTTACCTTCTGGCAAGTCAGAGGAGGTTCTCAGCTTCTGCTTCATGTATTGATTTCATTTTGCTTCTCGTACATCTGCTCATTTCGCCTCACCAGGACCGCGCGGAGGGCCTGGTGCTGAAGGTGCTCAGCGCCTTTAAGAGCAGCGACATTGAGAAAGGCGTGCAGTCGCTGGACAAGAACGGCGTGGACCTGCTGATGAAATACATCTACAAAGGTTTCGAGAGGCCGTCAGAAAACAGTAGCGCCGTCCTCCTGCAGTGGCATGAAAAGGTAGATGTTAGGACCTCATGAGATGGATGGTGATAGTTTTTTGTTCTTTCTTTAAGAATCTCAGGACTTGGTTCAGATCCACGTAGTAGAATGAGATGTTGGTTCCTGCTAAATTAACTCAGTTAATGAAAAAAAGTTCCCATCAGAGGTGAAACGATCATACGATCTTTCTTGAAAGGACGTGGCGACACATGTGAGTCGTATTCCAGGATGAGCTGGAAGAGCTGTGAGTCATTTTCCGTCCTGTGTGTTTCTAGGCGCTGTCAGCCGGCGGAGTGGGCAGCATCGTCAGGGTCCTAACAGCCAGGAAGACGGTCTAAAAGAGGAACGAGGAGCAGGCGGTGCATCGTTAAGTTCTCTTGATCGAACAGATTACATAAGGACTGAAAGGAAACACAGACTTTTTTTTTAACCCAACGTCATCCTGTTGGAGGCTAAATAAATCTGATTTGGGTCACATTAGGTTAAAAAACGAGTTTCCTGTGTTGACCCCCCCTCACGATCTCAGCCTGATCTCAGTCCTCACTGGGTGCTACAGCTCACATCTCAACACGTGCATCTTCTGCCTCCCCGATCCACTCATCCGCCGTTCCTGTACGCTAGACTCTTCTATACACAGCACCTGCAGCTCCCTCGAAACACTGTTTTAAAATCAATCCCCCTTTTGTTCACAGTCGGGCTTTGTTTCTCTCAGGAAACTCTTTGTATTTATTTGCCATTGTTGATTCTGTTTACATGCACTCAGTATTCCACTCATATTCTGCCCCCCCCCCCCCCCCCCGAATGGCAATAGTCCGAATAAGCTGTTGACATGCAGCCTCACAAATTCAGACTGCCAAGATTTGTCAGAAAAACCTAAAGTTCAAACTAAAGTTGCTGCGGTTGTTTCCTCCCCGTTCGGTTGAAGCAGGAGTGGGGAACCATGGGTCGTGGAGGGCCGTGTGTACGCAGGTTTTCCTTCCAACCAAACACTTCAACAGGTGATTGCACTGATTAACACTCCTCCGTGGCCAAAGGTGTGTTAATCAGTGGAATCACCTGTTGAAGTGTTTGGTTGGAAGGAAAACCTGCGTACACACGGCCCTCCATGGCACCTGATTCCCCACCCATGGGTTAAAGTATCAAACAAGTTACTGTAAAGCTTCATGGTCAGAATATCTCCAATAACACGTTCAGTGATGTCATAGGAGAATTTACTCCGAGAATTTAGATGAGTTTGACTGCTCGCTGGTTGTCTACAAGTTAGCATGAAGCTATCAGTGCATTTTGCTGTGAGCAGTGTGCTGCGAGTTGGTCAGCTGCCGTAGAAACCCTGACTTCCTCAGAATGTGCCCGAACCCCGAATATCGCCAAATCCCACGTCGTCGTTAGAAAAGGCAAAATTTTGAGACAAGAAAATCAAATGGGAATACGCAACCCTCATCCAGCACGGACTATTGTAATAATTGTGGTGCATGTAAACGCAGCCGCTGCCTCTGCAGATGTGCTCTGTCGACGTCTCCTGGTATATAAAAAGCCAGATTCTGTCTCACTAAATCTCATTATTACCAGTCTTGAGCAGCGGGGTTCTCCTGAAAAGCACAACAACACAGATGGAGGATGGTGTGTTTGTGCACAGGCATAGCTGCTCACCCCAGGGGAGGTGGAGGAGGGGAGTGGGTATCTTCTATCCATCCTTTCACGCTGCCTGCTGACCCAGTTTAGTATTATTACCCATAATGCAGCAGCCCCACCACCCCTCCTCTTATTAATCCCACTTTGCACTTTGCTTCCTCACAACATGTTAATGTCTGTCGGACTTTTTCATGCACCCTCATTATTCCTCTGCAGGGTGTCACGGGACTCTGCTGGTGCTGTTTATAGGAGCTTTTTTGGAAAATGACACTGAGAACATTTCCTCAGATTGTTGTTTTCATGTGGCATTTAACAGAAAACTAATCTAGGATTATGTTAGGGGATTAATATCCATTTTCCTCTTATTATTTTATCGTAATCACCCCACCCCACCCCCCGGCTAAATCTCCTCTTGATTCAAACTTTAAAACCGGTTTGACAAAATCAGCAGTCTGGCCTTGCAGGAGCAACCAAGTGGATAGTAAATATTTGGGCCATCTCTACATGTAAAGGGGTTATCACTCAATGAAAATATATAATGTGCGCATGATGGTACTTTTGAACATTTTCACAAAGATTTCATACGTGTCTTTTGTACATGGTCTATGTCTCGTCTGATGCTGAATCTGAGTTTAAACGAATTCAAACACTGCATTGTCCTGCTGTCCCACTGTGACTTCCTCATACATTTGTAAAAGGAGAGAAAATGGACGTGTTAGCATTTGTCTGCCTTATCGGGCAGATGACGTCACTGTTGCCAAATGATATTTTGCTCTCTTGTCAGTTTCTATTTGATTTAGTGGATCTCGTTTATTAGTGATCAGTCGGAAAGTTTCATTTGAGCTATTTACGGTAAATATGAACATAAAAGCAAAGTTTGTAACAGTTCCTGTTTTGCAATAAGCGGCTCTGCTTCGCACACAGATGGAATGACGAGGGCCAATTCACTTCCAGTTTAGTGTTTTACTCCTGCACATTTCCACTCACTGAGAGCGACGGTTGCTTATGCAGTTTCTCAAAGGCTTTTTATAAAACACACAAAAGCATAAGTACACTTCAACTCCCGGTTGGTATTTGGACATGGATTTTTCATGTTTGAATATTGTCACCGGGGACGATGCATCCACACGTTAATCACCTTCTCTAATGCAGTAACGGCTGGTTTGACATGAGGAAGAGGAGAACTCTTCGTCATGTATTTCTAGTCAGAGATGCTCTTCTAGCTGAGGGCGAGGAGACGAGGGAACAAACCAAACTGATGTACAAAAACTGCCTTACTGAATATTCCTTTTTTATGTTTGTGCTTTTTTGACAAAATAAATAAAAGGTATGAATGCTACTAATCACCTTGTCGCAATTTAATTGCTTTACTGCTTTTCTTTTCTTGATTTGAGTGACAATTGGAATTTCGTTGAGTGTTATTACATTTTTATTACAAAAAAAGGATAAAGTAGTTCAGTATAGCAATACATTGTGAGAAAAACAACACTTATGTACAAGTCATGAAAATAAAATACATCTTGGTAAGAACTACTGGATGGACCATTACATCACATTGGTAATCAGTGTAACAATATGGTTATGATGGGCCACTACCTGAGGATGCACATGTGACAGTCAAGTTTCTCTTAAAAGTGAGCACCACATGAGAACAACTTCATCTCTTCTTCGGTGACTGAATTCACAAGCGCTAAACAAAGGTAGGAACTGCCTGTTTTTCATGTTCAAGCACTTCCCAATAAGTTAATTGATGTAAATAAACAGCAAAGATTCGGTTAAGTAAGGTTAAAACCTGCGTTCTGAGCCACTGGTGCATATTTTGGCTTGAGGAGTCAAATCTTGCTGATGTATAAATAAATCAGGCATGACTGGGAAACAATATTTTAGGTGTGTGAATAATAAAGTCCTAATAATTCCAGGAATCAGAGCCAATAAATAGTCAGTTTTTCTTGTCAGCGGCCTGTTCTGGATCCGCTCACCGGCCTCTCACACAGCCGCAGTCTTTTTTCAGTCTGTTTACTGATGCGGCCACTTTTCTGAACCACAATATTTCAGTGGTGCTGCATGTGGAGGGCAGCATATCCCTGCACCTTCGGTCTCATGTCAGTTAAAGTGCTCTCAGTAGGGGTAGGCAGAGACGGCGATGTAGACGATGAAGGTAGTCTGGTACTCGATGCCGCCGTCTTCGCTGTAGGAGAGGGCTCGGACCTTCATGCGATACGTGTGGGGCTCCCGGAGAGCTCGTGTTGTGAACAGAACTCCCTTCAGGTTCTCATCTCTCAGGGCAAAAGGTAACGTAACATCTTCATCCACCACAAGGAAAGTGGTTCTTGGGTGCATTACTCCGTCCTGCGTGTAGGCCACCAGTCTGATGAGGTCCTGGTTGGCTGCGATACCGAAGGGCAGAGACAGAAGCTTGTACTCCAGGGCGTAAGGGCTCAGCGCACACTCCAAGTCGTTTGGTGGGCAGTTTTTCAGACAGAACCTGAAACAGAGACAACAGAATTTAGAGGAGAACATCAAATCTTAACACATAAGGATGGGCAGGACGCTGTATCCAGTCACTATATACTGTAGGAACGACTTCAATGCTCCGTCTTGGGAAAGTCACGATCAAATCATAAATGCCCGCACGCATGTAGGGTCATGGTTTTAGACACCAGGGTGACGGACGCTTCCGTGTTTCCGTGAATGACAAGGACGTTACATCATTTGGCCCCGTACTTCTGCATGAGTAGGCAGAACTTGAGCGGCACTATAGAAGTGGTAGCTGAGGACAGAGGCTATGTGAGTGTTTACCCTGTGGTGGGGTCTCTCTGGTAGTTTGGCGGACAAGGTGTGTCAATACACTGGTAACTCCCTCTCATGTTGAAGCACATCCTGTTGGCTCCACACTGAATGTTCTGTTCAAGACACTCATCCATATCTGTGGATAGAGCACACAGCTTAGCATAGAGGCGGGAGAAAGAATGGCAAAGAATGACAATTGATGGGTGGATGAGGGAAGGAGGTTCTCACCCTGACAGGTCTTGCCGTTGGTCATGAGGTGGTAACCAGCTGGACAGAGACACCTGTGGCTCCCTGGTGTGTTCATACACTCGTGCTGACAGGCATCCCTCACCTCGCACTCGTTGATATCTGTTGGTGTCACACACACAAACACAAACAGCTACCGAATGATACAGAGAATACAAACAATGATGCAGTATTAATAAGTTGCAGTTTCCATGTTCACGTATCAGAGGTCTCTCTCTCTCTCTCTCTCTCCCCAGCAGAGACAGTTTCCATCCTCTCCCTCCTAAACCCTGCCTGTCCTCCATAGTTACCTAGGCAGCGGCCATCCTTGGACACAAACCCCTCCTGACAAGTTGGGAAGCCCTGACGTGAGGAAAGCATGCGGGCTCCTCTGCGGCTACGACTCCTGTTGCGCCCCCTTGTGGCGGCGGCGTAGGAGTGAAAACTCTGAGAGGCCAAGTTGTGGTAGAGGCGCTGGAAGGAGCTGTGCTCAGAAGAGGCCTGTGATGTTCGGTAGCCGTATGAGTAACTCTCTGAATTTGGCAGACGCTCTAGCCCAGCGCAGGATTTGCCATCACCCAGCAGGTGGCGCCCCGGCGGGCAGGTGCACTGGAAGCTGCCTGGAGTGTTGATGCAGCGGTGGGCACAGGGCTGCGGCAGCCTCTCACACTCATTTATATCTGCCCTCATCACAAAGGAAGACCAGCACCAGGAAAGACAAGAAGCAGTGATAGAAGAGGAGGACAGAAATAATATAGTAAAGAAAATAGGTGAATGAATGGATTTGACAGATGATGAGAGAGATATAAATGAAAACAGAGGAGAGAGATGAAGGGGGAAAGGGGATATGACAATTACCCCACTGCACAACAATACATTTTCTTGTCCCTAAGACAGAAATGTATTGACACATTTGTCAATTTGAGATGATTTATTCTCATCTCAAATAATAATTCCAGTTTGAAGACTTCAAATTAGGGCCGAACAATTTATGTTTTCGATTAATGCATCCTTCTGAATAAACCATTAGTTTGACATAAATGACTCAGACTGCAAATCAACAGCAAACTGCAGCAAAAATGACATCATTTTTACATTTCTTTCTGGAAAAAAAATGCAGAAGTTACCATTCTAACTAAAATAAAGTCTTTTTTTTTTTTTTTTTTTTGCATAGCGTTCAGCCCTGCTTCAAACCTTGTCACCTTACACAAAGATATCAAATACTATTCATGCCTGATGTGAGGTACCAAATTCTTTCAGACAGACAACAGCGTCCAATGTTAATGACGTCACAGGCAGAACCGTGCCGTTACAAGCAGCACCAGGAGGTCCAAACATTGAGGTGGGAGAGAGTGAGCGCACACACACACACACACACACACACACACACACACACACACACACACACAGAGGGAGAGAGAGAGAGGTGAAATGGTGCTGGTCTTTCTGTGGTTGAAGTGTCAAAGTAGGTAAAATTATGTTTCAGACTGCGTCCTCATACCCTTCTACTTATTCTTATCGGACAGAGTTGACAGTACAAGATCATGCAGTGCATCTTTTTAAAAAGGAATGGGCAAGTTAGTCAGCAGTGATTCCTTTGCAGCATTTTAGTAACGTTGAGCAAGCAGCAGGGATGGAATATGACCCGAACTATGCAGCAGATGAGAGCAGGAGTGAGCTGGCGGACGTAAGAAAGCTAAAGAGAAGTTCAAGCGCAGAGCAGAGCTTGTAATCTATTATTTGAATTCTTATGTTGAGAAATATACACATTAGTATGATCACCTGCTTGATCCCAGCTCTAAAATGTCATAAATTCTCAATTCAGCTGCCTAACGAGAATGTAAAGTGCTCTAAGAGACATTAAAGTGTGTACGTACCCACACAAGGCCGGCCCACTCCCTGAGATCTGTAGCCACGGGGACAGGTACAGTGGTAACTTCCTCTGGTGTTCTCACAGATCTGGTTGTATCTGCACTGATGGGTGCCGTCTCTGCACTCATCAATATCTAAAACAGAGTGTAGCGGTCAGTCAAAGAACACAACCAGAACATCACAGAGATGCAAAAATATCAACATTACTGACCGACGCACGTCCCATTAGCACCTTTGGTCATACCACTGGGGCACAGGTCGATACAGTTGTAACCCCCGCGGGTGTTTTTACACTGCTGATCTGATCGACAGACCCTCTGTCTGCACTCATTTATATCTAGGATGGCATCAGGGAGAGAGGAAGAGGTTAAATCAATGAACTTTGAGGGAACCCTGAAACCAGTCTAACTTTTCTGTCTCACCTATACAGCGTCGGTTCCTGAGTTGGAAGCCTGGCTCGCAGGCACAGCGATAACTCCCGATAGTGTTTAGACAGTGTTGGTTGCACGGATTGGACTCCTGACATTCGTTGATATCTTAACAAGAAAAGAAGAGCGTTGTACACACTTACACATCAGCAACACACCACAAACAATAACGAACGCTTGATGATGTACCTGCGCAACTGAGACCATCAGCTGTTCTCCTGAAGCCACGGCCACAGCGCATAACACAACGGTATGAGCCAATAGTATTCTCGCAGTCCTGTCCATCATGGCACACATCCCCGCCCAGCGAACACTCATCAATGTCTAAGAAAAGGATGAGAGTGAATTAGAAAATGTGAAAATGGAGATGTTATCGCACCTCTTTACATCTCATCAAGGTATGCGTTCAGTATGGGTGTTGTGTACCCTGACAGGTGCGGCCGTCGGCTGAGATGGTGAGACCTCGAGGACACGAGCAGTAGTAGGTTCCCATGGCATTGTGACATGAGTGAGAACAAGGGTTCCCAACCTGACACTCGTTCTCATCTACAGCACACAAACAACACATCAACACTGAGAACACGCAAGAGCTTGAAAGCCTTAACATTTTGCAAGATACTGCATTTTTAACAGGTACTTTTAGGTGCAGTGAAGTTATACATTATTTTTTGGAACATCAGAACAGTTGATATTACCAGCACAGTAGGGCCCAGCAGACACCAAAGTGAAGCCTTGAGGACACTGGTTACTACGATCACCTGCAATCAAGTAAAATAATTAATTTGAAATACCTCTATAACAGATTATTATATCAGAGAGATTTACACATAGCTAAAAAGTAGGAAAGGAAACCTGGTTCATGGTATTCTTACCTTTGCTGATACTAGCTTGGATGCTATACTCAATCACCTCCTCCAGGGGGTGGTAGTGAGCGCTGATGGCTGTTGCCTGAAGCATCTCAACCAGGTAGGGCATCTTACCCTTGGAAACATCGTAGGAGATGGTGTGATTCCAGGAGTATGGAACACTCTCCCTGTCGATACTGAACATGCGAGTAGACAAAGCGTACAGCTGACCCGGGCCTGTCTGGATGTAGTCCTCGGTGTAGTCCTGCATTAAACATGGCATGTCTCAGCACAATGATACAAACAAGGCAACAAAGTCAAATCCTACACATTATTTCTGTTTATCTCTGTACCTTTATGCTGATGTCAGCATGTGAGGGGAGTTGTAAGATGTGTCCGTTCACTACGATGTCCAGTAACAAGGCTCCGTCTGAGTCCAGGCCCCTAGCGATGTGGGTCATCCTCAGGATCTCGCCTACCATTCAATTCCAACACTTTTGTCTGATTCAAGCCTTTGTATTTTCACTCAACATTTGTGTAGAAATTTAAAACATCCCCAAGAAACATCATGAAGCCCTTGTATGTGTTTACTGTACCTGTGGCAAATTCCACCTGTGTTTCTCGCCTGAAGATGCCTCCTGTTAAGGTGTATCCGTTTACAGCCTCCCCTACTTCCTGGGCGGTGGTCCAGTAGATGGGGTTCAGGATGGAGATGAGCTTCCTCATTGCAGGCCCTTGAGAGAAAGAGGAAAGGATGGAGGCATTTCATTTATTATGTCTTCGGTAGCTTTGAAGATATGGGAATATTTGTTTTGGGAACAAACCTAATGTCCTTGGTACATTAGAAATAGAGGCTTTGATGACTTTGTTGCCGGATTTGCCGTCTGTGATGGTGGCGTTCAGGATGGCAATACCAAACTCAATGTCGTTGATATTCCCAATGATGCTTCCTCGTGCTGTCTGAGGCCCACCTGACAAAGAAAAAGTACGTAAGACTGCTGTACTCTTGAAGTGAATACACAAATCCCACACAGTAGCCCTTCACACCTTACCTGGGCAGGCCTGAGAGTTACACCTGGACAGCTGGGAGGAGTCTCCTGGACAAGGGCGGCCACCGTTGCTAGAAGACGGGTTATTACACAGTCGGACACGAGTCCTCTCTCCTCCTCCACAGGAAGTCGAGCATTCTCCCCAAGGTTGCCATGGTCCCCAGTTACCATCAACTGCAATGACACACAAAAACATAAAAAACACACATTCGTATAAACTTGGCATTAGAAGAACTAAGAGACTGAAAAACTAATTTCATGCACTTGAAGGAGCAAAGTTCTGAACCTACTGACTCACCAGGACAGTTGGCGTTGTTGCACCTCTGTATCTGAGAGTCTGCTCCTGCACAAGCTCTCCCTCCATTGGCTGGTCTGGGGTTGTCACATGTCCTGTAGCGCCTCATCTGACCTCCGTTACATGTCTTGCTGCAGCTGCCCCAGGTACTCCACGGACCCCAGTTACCACTGACTGACAGACACCATCAAGATGTCCAATGCATTAAAGAAAAAAATATCCATGTGTTTATGGCCAGATAAAGAGATGGTAAACTCACTTGGGCAGGGATCGCTGTTACAGAAGTCAATGTGCACGTCGTTGCCTTCACATTGCCTGCCACCATGTTGAGGGGCGGGGCTGGCACAGAGGCGTGTTCTCTGTCTGGTCCCACCCCCACAGGAAACACTGCAAGCTCCCCAGCTCACCCAAGACGACCACTTCCCATCCACTGATGTACACAAGAAACAGAAGGTGTCGTCATTTAGTTAAAACACCCTTGATCTTCCTAAATTTGACCCCTAAGCTTTCCATCCCTGATGCTCACCAGGACATGATCTCTCCTTGCACACTTGTGTTTGGGTGTCGGTGCCCTCACACTGCGGCCCATCAAATGCCGGAGGAGGGTTGTTGCACAGCCGGATTCTAGACTGCATGCCCTTACCACAGGTCTCACTGCATGGGCTCCATGGTAGCCAAGTCCCCCAGTTGCCTGACACTGTAAGACCATAAACAGAGTCAATAAATAAACACCAGTTAGAAGTAAGATTCCTCATCTCATCCTCATACCTCCTAATCAACCAGAGGATGGTCTAGTCCTGTATCTGCTTACCTGGACAAGGTCGAACACTGCACATAATAACTTCGACTGCCTTTCCCTCGCACGGCCTCCCACCATGCTGAGCTGGGGGTTTACTGCAGGTCCGGACCCTGGTTCTGTTGCCCTGACCACAGGTACGTGAGCACTCCTCCCAGACAGACCACTCTGACCAGTTACCATCCACTGTAGATAATTTTTTTATTTTAGTACTGCTTGTACACAATCTTTCACAAATGCTGGGAGAAAATTACTCCTTTGCTTGTGACTCTTAACAGAGCTCTCACCTGGACAAGGCTTCCCTTGACAACTGCGCGTCTCAGTAGCTGATCCTACACAGTTGCGACCTCCATTGGCAGGTAGAGGATTGTTACACTGCCTCAGCCTCTTCTGAGACCCAACACCACAGCTCATACTGCAAGGAGCCCACTCTGCCCATTCTGAGTAGCCACCATGGACTGGAAATCAATGAAATGCACATGAATATAACATGTAGTTTGTCTTTTTCCCTTTACTGAGAGGAATAAAGAAAAATGAGAAAATGAAAAATATGTCACAGCTGGCTCACCTCGAACAGTGAGAGTGACTCTGACCAGAACTGATCCCAGCAAGTTTCGGGCCACACATTCATATTCAGATGTGTCCTCCTTCTGGGCACTGCTGACCCGGAGGGAACCATTAGACAGGGTGGAGAAGTGGATGTTACCCAGCAGAGGGCGCCCCTGGCGGGACCATTCTATGTCAGGGGTTGGCTCACCCTCCGCCTGGCAGTTGAGCACCACCGTGGTGCCAGCATCCACCACTGTCTTTACAGGTTCTACTATAATGGTGGGTGCACCTGGAAGGGAAGGTGGATGTGTGAAATCTAAAACTTGGATAATTCTCTGAATGCATTCACATAGGAAATTCTAGGAAGTTGACACCTACTCTGCAAGGTTAGCGTGACACTTCTCTCCACGACTCCAGCATCGTTTGTTGCCACACACATGTAGTTGCCTGCATCTTCACTCTACAGAAATCAATGAAACACTTAGGCTGCAAAAAGACTGTGAAAAGGTTTGCCTCTTGAAAATGTACAGACTTCATTAGATCTACACATTTTCATGTGTTTTCCTACCACTGTGCCATAGATGGCCAGAGAGCCATTGTCCAGCTGACGTATCCGGTTGCTGATCTGGATGTTTATTCCATTTTTGCTCCACTGGATGATGGGTAGTGGGTCTCCACGAACCTCACAGTTCAGGATGGCATTGCCACCCAGAGGTTCAATACGGTTGGAGTGAAGGTCCCCATCAATGATCGGTGGTTCTGATGATAGAGAGGAAACAAGGTAAGACACATTTCTTGGTTCTTGATCCAGTTTTGATCTGCAAACAGGAGTTAAATAGCTCCATGAGTCTTTGTACCTTTGACGTAGACAAAACCCAGTGACTTGATGGCTCCCACACTGTTTTCTGCCACACAGGTGTATGTGCCAGAATCATCTTTACTCACTCTCTCAATCACCAGCTCACTGTGGCCATTCATATGGTCATGATGAACTACAGTGTAAGAAGACATCAATAACAATGAGAGGTGAGACGGTTTTATATTGTAAAGATATAGAAGTCAGTTTAAAGGACAGAAACGTTGATTGCACAGTTTCATTTCTAAATAGATACTCCCTGATAAGAATAATTTTCATGTTTAGTGATGATGTCTCCATACGTGGAATGATATTGTTGTTGAAGGCCCATGTGATCCTTGGTGGAGGGATGCCACTGACCCCACAGGCCAGAAGGAGGCGCTCTCCCTTGTTGAGGGCCACATCCCCAAGCAGCTTGGTAAAGACAGGGTGTGTATTAACAGTCAGGGTCACTGACCGGCTTTCCTGCCCAACTTCATTGGTGGCTACACAAGTGTAACTGCCTGCATCATCCGGCTGGAGGAGGAGGGTGGAGTCACAAGAAAGGTTTTTCAAATCCATGTTCATGAGAGAGTACAGCATATTTCATACATGCATACAGAGCTGTAAACACTGTGACGCATGCATGTGCACGCGGTGTTGTAAATCACTAACGTACAACCAAGAAACCAGGCTATGACGAGTGTCTCCATCATCCTCACCTGAGCGATGTCAATAACCAGCTCCCCAGAGGGCAAGATGGTATACTCCCCTGTGCGATCACTGAGAGAAATACCATCCTTCTCCCAGGACAGCGTTGGTTGAGGGACGCCCTCTGCCACACACGTCATCTGGGCTTGACTGTTTTCTACCACGGTCACATCCTGCTCCACATCACGGATAGAGGGAGGGACTGCAAAGGTAAGATCAAATTTTTACATCATAAATAGTATAAAGTACCGCTATGATTTTATGTTGGTGCGTATTGTGATATGCATTCTATTACAACATCAGTTTAACATTGGAATATATCATAATACTGTCGCAGTTCCATTTCTTACTCTGTACTGTAAGGCTCATCTCCAAGCTGACAGTTCCCGCTGCGTTGGCAGCAGTGCACGTGTATCGTCCGGTATCACTTGGCTGGATGAAGGAGATCTGTAGTGAGCCTGAACTGAGCACCCGCTGCCGTACAGATTCCTTCAGCGGCTGCCCATCTTTATGCCATGTGACAGATGGAGGAGGGGTACCATCAGTTTGGCACAGCAACGTCACGGAGGAGTCCACAGGTGTCACGTACTTCTGAGTGTCTGAGCTGATCACGGGAGGGACTGCAGGACAAAACACACCAGTACCCCATGTATCAGATACAGACTGTTTATTATTGAACACAGTGAGGAAGAGACACATTTTGATGCAGGTTTGACGTTTTAGAATCATGGCCACTTTAGTTTGATGCTACTGCAATTTGTACTGTTAGATAACAGTTATAAAGCTGTCACACACACACACACACACACACACACACACACACACACACACACACACACACACACACCGTATACTCCTCACAAGGAAAGAATATATTGTACATGCTATCAACACAATTATTGTTTTACAATACAATAAATTGTGTTTCATCAAATCAAATCAAATCAGGCTGTGACCCTGTCCCTCACCTGGAGGATCCTACTTGTTATCATATAAGACATTAATGAAGTTACCATTACTTGAGAGTGCGTGTGACCTACCTTGTACTCTGAGTTTTGTCTTGCCCAGTGCTGTGCCGGCAGGGTTTTGAGCCACACACATGTATGTTCCAGAGTCAGGCAATGACGCCTTGGTGATCTGCAGACTTCCATTAGGCAGCACTGTGAAACTTCCACCTATCAGGAAGAATTGACGTGTTGCTACAATTGATGATTGTTGATTATTCCAAAGGACAGGCACACACAAACAAGTAAAGGCTGGTTACCTGTGGTGGGTATATTGATGCCCTCTTTCTGCCAGGTGATGGTGGGTCTAGGTGAGCCTGAGGCTCTGCAGGGCAGTGTGATGGGATTGTTGAGGATCACATCAAGTGTGGATGGATGGGACTGGATCACTGGAAGCTCTAGGAAAGATGGATTTGAAAAGTAGACCACAATGTATAAACTATTGCATTTGGGCAACTTTGACTTTAAAACTCAAACTTTTAAAAAATTTCACCAAACCTCCTCTGGAAATCCTCCGCACAGCAGAATACATCTGAGAATTCTTATTCTTACCTTGCACCGTGAGCTGCACGTGACGCTGAGTGGAGCCTGCAGCATTCTTGGCTGTACACGTGTAACGTCCTGCATGACTGAGCTCAGCTGATGTGATCTCTACTGGACCTGAGCATAGAGCGACACACCACCTCAACATGATTCGTGACCGACTCACTTATGTAACACATTTATGACGTGACTCATGAAGTAATATCTTCGTATGATATGTTCATGATTCTACCTGTGTGCAGGATGCTGTATCCTTGTCCCTGTTCAAGCAGCTTGATGCCGTCTTTGCTCCAGCGGATTGTGGGTTCAGGAACGCCAGATGCAGTACAGGCAATGACCACCGGGGACAATCTGGTTACGACCAGCTCTGTGGGTTCATCAGCTATTGATGGAGGAACTATGAAAACAGAAAACAGCAGGTACTTGATGTATGATGTTAAAGTAAAAGTGGACAGTGGACAGATGGTACAAAGAGGGGAAAGCATAACTAACAACATTGTACTACACTGATTAAAATACTGCAATAACTAACTAAGTCTAAGATTATTAGACTATTTCATAATTTGATTACAACTTTATTACTCTCTACCATATGGGACTCTCCTTGCTTGCTCAGCCACTTTTGTCTCAAGTCATTAAAATACAGACAAGTTAGATTCAAGCTTGGCAAAAAAATAATGTTCACAATAAATGTTAAATGCATTTTATTATGTTTGAGTATGTTTTAACTAATCAATAATTACTTCGTCTGTATCAATGCATGAATCAGTAATTCAAGAATTGCATTCCACGCTCAAATTCATTATTTCCCTCATGCCCAGTAATGGCAATGATATTTCATTTTCATGATGGCACTCACCGTGGACAGTGAGGTTAATGGCTCTGGAGTCTTCCCCTGCCTCATTAGAAACAACACACTCATACACAGCCGTGTCCTCCACGGTGGGTGCTATCACTACCAGGGAGCCTGATGAGAGTAATCTGCAAGTAATACAAAAATCAAGGTCAGTATATGCAAGTGACAAACTTAGCTCCTCCTCCTAAATAATTGAAGAAGATAAACTGATTCAACCTGTACATATTCTGGTTCTGGTCAGCATTGATGGCTCGACCGTTTTTTGTCCAGCTGACGGTGGGCTTGGGTATGCCAGTGGCCTCGCAGGACAGGGTGGTCTGGACATTCACTGTGACTGTCACATTGGTACGACCAGCAGCGATAGAGGGGGGCACTGAAAGGGTGGAATAACAGATTACAAAATGACTGTTTTTTGTGGATGATGGAGGCAGTATGTTCACATGTATCTCCTACCATATACTTGGAGATCTACTCTCTTGCGTTGTGTCCCAGCTGGATTCGTTGCCATACACAAATAACGGCCTGTGTCGGTCACCTGAGCAGAGTTGATGTGTAAAGACCCATCTGCTGCAAATGTGTACCTGTACACACATAAAATGGTATTCAGTAATTGACAATAAAGTTGTGGTACTTGAAGATATCACATAGAATACTGTTTTTTTTATAATTACTATTATTTGATGCAGGGATGGAGAATGCTAGGGTACATGGGTGTCAGGTGAGGGTCCAGAAACAAAGGAGAGCACAGCCCAAAGTGCACTTTGCTCTAGTAATGATAAAAATAGACAGGAACAACAATACTGTATGATGTTTGGCTTTACCTGGGGTTGTTTCCTGCCAATATGGCACCATGTTTTCTCCATGTTACACGAGGAGGCGGCACTCCACTGACGACACACTCAAGCACTGCTGGCTTGTTGATGTGGACTGACACACTCTGGGAGCCTTCTTTAATAGTTGGGGCCACTGAGAGGAGATATTGATAAAAAAAATAAATTATTTTACATATGGAGGGATATTCAAACACTTGTAAACACAAGACTGTACAGTACTCTACCATTGACTGTCAGGTTAAACTGGCGCGTGGTCTTGCCAGCAATGTTACTGGCCTCACAGGTATAGTGAGCTCTGTCACTGAGCTCAGCCATGTTGATCTGCAAGTAGCGTCCACCAGACAGAATCCGCACCCGTGCAGAGGCCTACACAAAAATTAAAAGTTGTTCATGAATGTATTTCAGAAGGCGTAACATGTAGATAAATGTTTGTTTGATTTCTGACCTGCAGTGGTCGACCATCTTTGAGCCAGGTGAGCGTCGGAGGAGGAACAGCATCAGACTTGCACTCCAGAGTCACCTGTCGGTTCTGCAGCACAGACACATCCTGAGGTGTGCTCTCGCCCGCTATGTTGGGAGGAACTGATCCAGGAGAACCAGATAGAAAACAATACTGAAAAACTAGTTTTCAACTTTATGTTGCTGCTTTCAGCGACAGTAACTCAAGCCTGGTGGATGTCTACACTGTCTCTGCTCCACAACATGAGTGGGAGTACATGGTGCATCATCCAGCTGTTTACATACACAACAAAATCAACTGAATTAAACAAGAAAACAATGCATTTTGTGAAGCCAGGTAAGTGTGTTCAATCAAGTGGCTGTAGGTGTCTTCTTGGCATAAGTTGTGTTGATACATCCTTGTTACCCACCATGGACTCGAACCAGAAACTCCTTATCATCATCTCCTGCTGGACTGTTGGCCAAGCAGCTGTATCTGCCAGTGTCCTCCAACTGAGTACACATGTAAAAAGTGGGAGAACAGTGGAAAAGGGATTAATTAAAACAGCCCTATTTTATGTTGCTATAAGGAATACGTAATAAATATGTCATGGTCTAAAAAAAGTAACTGAGTAATGTTGGATCTAACCTGTGCCGATGCCACACGGAGCAACTCTCCACCCCTGAGAAGTCGCAGGCTGTCTGTCTGAGGGAGGGGCCGCCCATCCTTCAACCATGTCAAGGATGGTGTGGGGATACCTGAGACCTCACACTGAAGCTCCAGTACATTATTAACTACCACAGGTACTTCCACTGGTACACCAGAGTCCTTGATTTGCGGAGGGTCTGACAAAGAAAAGAAGAAAAAAATTAAAAGAGAAAAATTAAGGCTGAAGGGAAAGTTTTAGAATCTGATCTGCTCTTTCTCTCACCGAGAACTTTCAGGTTGAAATGGCGGCTTGCTTGACCAGCAGTGTTATTGGCCACGCAGGTGTAACGTCCCGTATCATTGACCCGGGCCTGGATGATCTGAACAGTGGTATTCAAGTTGAGAAAACTCAGGTGGGCATCAGGAGATAGAGACACCCCCCCTTTGAGCCAGGACACAGTGGGAGTCGGTGTCCCATCAGCAACACACAGCAGAGAAGCCAAGTTTCCCCTGACCACAGTCACATCCTCTGTGCTCCCGGCTCCATCCAGACCTGGAGGGACTGAGAAGAGGAATGGAATAACAACTCATTAATAGTAACTACACAACACAAATGTTTGCAGTTGTTGTTTTTCTTTTGACAACTCGGCAATGCCGGCTTTCAGACTCACCATGCACCTGCAGGTTATAGTGTCTGTTATCCACTCCAGCTCTGTTTGATGCAACGCAGGTATACGTGCCCCCATCAGACACTTGGGTGCGTGTAATGCTGGCACATAAAGTAAAAAATACCACTGCTGTGTCATCTTTTAAGTTTCACAAAAAAGTATACATTTTTTCCAAACAATACCATTTAAAAAAAAATTCATCAAATTTTGGGCTTTTTCTATGAGGACGATAGAAGACTGTAGACGTTGGTATTACAGCCCTGTCCACTGACCTACCGGAGCACCTGGCCAGCAGAGAGGAGCCGTACATGAGAGGATACTGGCAGAGGCAGGCCATTTCTCAGCCAGTTCAGCTGGGGTGGAGGAGACCCTGTGGCAACACACTCAATGTTGACAGAGCTGTCCAGGACGGTGGTCAACTCCTCCACCGTTTCACTATCGCCCTCTATCACTGGAGGCACTGTGTAGGGGGGTGAACAGAGAAAGAGGGGAGTGACGTGAGAATAAATTCCCACAGCTATCAAGCAGAGACATACCTGGGATGGTCTTGTGGTACATTTAGGAACAATGACGTAAACCAACCGTAGACGTTCAGGTTGAATATCCTGTCCTCCTCTCCTGCACTGTTGGTGGCTACGCAGGTGTATTTGCCGCTATCAGTGGTGTGAGCTCCATTCACAGTGAGTGTGCTGTCATCTGGACTGATCCTGAAACAGAACCATCATATCCTCATCATTATCATGATCAAAACTCTTAAGCAATATTACTGTATACACATTAAAATCAATTATATACATTATTCTGGTATAACACTGCTGTACCTGAACCCTTTGTTCCCTTGGTTGCTGATGACTTCCCCGTCCTTCAACCATTGGATGGTAGGAGTTGGGGTCCCTTGGACTTTACAGACCAGCTGTATACTTTCATTTAGCAGCACTCCTATCTCACTGGGCATCTCTGACCCAGAGATACTGGGAGGGACTTAAAAGAGAAATGTTGGTGTTAGCTGGATTAACAGTTGAATGCAATAATTTGCTAATCTAATCATCAAGTACCTTGTATAGTGAGGTGGTAGCTCTTGCGTGCCTTTCCTTCCACGTTAGATGCCAAACAAGTATAGGTGCCACTGTCAGACAGCTGCGACCGTGCTATTTGAAGCTTGCTGCCCCCTGAGAAGATGTGCATCTCCAAAGAGCCGGAACTCTCTAAAGAAATGAAATTCACAGATTTGACACTAAATAAAAACACAAGCTAGTTCCACAAACCAAGATGTAGAGCTCATTCAGTCAGCTTATGACATACTGTATTCTAAGGATATCTTAAATAGATGGAAAAAATCACTCAACTAATGACGACATTGTACTCCTTAATAATAGAGGCTCACCTATGGGTTTTCCATTCTTCAACCATGTGAGGCTGGGAGGAGGAATTCCAGTAGCATCACAGGCAAATGTGACTGGGTTACTGATGGTTTCCACAACTTTCTCCTCTGCTGGGCCGTCGATACTGGGAGGCACTGAAAGCCAGTGAGACATATTTTTTCATGAACTTTGCTAGAAAATAATGTATGTCGTGAATAATTGATTATCTAGTAATACCATAAACGTTCAAGTGGAAGATCTTGTCCACCTGACCAGCAACGTTGCTGGCTTTGCACACATATTGTCCAGTATCAGACACCTGCAAAACAGAAGACAAACTTTAGCACCCAGAAACATTGTGATTCAGTTATTTAGATATCAAAGAGGCTATCCTGACCTCACACTACTGGTCACATATGATCAATCATCACTCATAGATATTGAGAAATAAAAAGTACAACACAAATCCATCTCCATCACCTCAGAGCCTCTGATCTCCAGCATCTGCCCTTCTGCAAGTATGCGCAGGTTGTCCGATTCTGTCACCATCCTTCCGTTCTTGTACCAGGTGATGATGGGTGGAGGTACGGCATTGGATTCGCACTCCAGAGTGACTGATCTCCCAACAAGCACGTTCACGACCACAGGAGAGTCCCCGCTATTGTCCCGGATACTGGGAGGAACTGGGAAGAGGAGACAAGAGGGGAATGTTCATAATGTTATACTAGAAGCCAAGTCTGGCACTCAATGTACAAAAGTGTTAATGTGAACAGACCAAAAACTGTGAGATAGATGTGTTTGTAGGCTTCTCCAGCTGCGTTCATGGCCACACAGCTGTACTTTCCTCCATCTGATACTTTTGCCTTCAGGATCTGTAAAGTTCGTCCACCTGTAGGTACAAAGTTGAGAAAGGGTGTTAAAGAATGTATATGTGTATTCATATGATAAATATATATTTTTATGAATATCATTCAGAGGTGTTTAAACCCCAAGGCCTGCTGTCATTGTGAAATCATGCCTTTAATCCCCCATGGCTCCTCTGGTTGCAGTACCTGGCATGATGAGTGCATTAGCATTGGCCTGAATGGGACCTCTATCATTTAACCAGGTCAGGGTGGGAGGTGGGAAACCAGTGGCTTCACAGGTCAGAGACACAAAGTTGTTAACCACCACTGTCACATTCTCAGGGCTCAAGCCGAAAATAGCAGGAGGCACTGAAAGGAAAAGAGAACAATGATCTTAAGAATCCCAAAGCAACCTAAACCAATGCCGAATTAGTTCTGCACCTCACCATGAACATTGAGATTAAAGGATTTTTCTGCACTTCCAGCAACATTGTCAGCCACACACACATAACGTCCTGTATCAGATACTTGGGCATTCAACACCTAATGGAGAAATGTATATGGAACCTTCTTTAGTATGAAATGGGATGGAAAGTTCAAAATTTAGTTGAAAACAGAGACATAGAACCTACAAAATATTTAGCTAATCAAACAACCAACTAAATCTAGTTATTTTCTTAAATCTGCAAGAGTTTGCAGTATCTACATTATGACTGAAAAACTAAAAAAGGCAAATTATGATAAGTTAAATCTAGAATTTTGTTTTAATATACAAATATTCAATTGTCTATTGTTACCTGAAGAATTCTCCCATTTGACAGGATTCTATGTGCACCATCAGAGCTGATTGGCTGGCTGTCTTTAAACCAGGAGATCTTGGGGGTGGGGTTCCCATCCACATGGCATTCCAGTTGAGTAGTTTTATTGGCCAGTACTGTCACCTCATCATATAAGTCGCTCGGTGGTCCTCTTATAGTTGGGGGCACTGGTGCCAGACAGAAAACAGAAAGGGAAATTAGAAACTATTCCCACAACTCTGTTAAAATAAGTATCCTGCAGAGGTAGAGGACTTACGTAACACTCTGACATCATACTGAATGGAGTCTTCTCCTGCTTCATTGACAGCCACACAAGTGTATTTGCCCGAATCTTCCGCCTGAGCCCTGGGAATCTGTAACACTCTCCCCCCTGACAGCAAAACGCTAAAATGTTAACTTGCTCATTCTCACGTCCTCTCTTTTTTCCTTAATTTCTATCATCTGTCTCACCTGGCAGGATCAGAACTTTGTCATTGGAGGTGAGTGGCTGCCCATCTTTGTACCAGGAGAGTGTTGGAGGTGGGACAGCATTGGTCTCACAATACAGGGAGATGGGATTATTGAGGATCACATCACGAACGTCCCCTCCAAAGCCTGGCCGAGAGGAGGTATCACCAACTCCACCAGGTCTGTTGAAATTAGGTGGAACTGAAAAAGAAAAGAAAACAGAAATAACGTGCCATTCTTTGAGCATTTTGAAACTTTGATATAAATTCAACTTCATTTTATTTTATGTAGTTACAATGAATATTTTTAGTGTAATAACTAAAATAGGATTTCTCAGCCCACGAAGCACATAAAATTAATCTCAGGTACATTATCAACAGTCGACCCAGTTCACCTTGTATATTTACATCAAAGTCCTTCTCATCCTCTCCAGCTACATTCGTGGCGATGCAGGTGTAGCGGCCAGTGTCTGACACCTGAGCGTGTTTGATCTGAACGATACGACCGTTGGCTGTGATGGAGACGTGGTCGTCTGCCTGCAGAATCTGTTGCGAATCAGATGCACCAGAGGAGGGCATATGAGAGCTTTCACGACATAGTATCTTTACTACACAAGTGAAGCATTTCTACCTGTCCGTCCTTGTACCACTGCAGTGCTGGTGTTGGAAAGGCCTGAGCTGCGCACTCCAGTGTAAGTGTGCTGTTGACCTTTATCTTGACCTCTTTGGGAGCCAGACCTTCTCCTGGGATATCATTCTTATTGATCTGTGGGGGAACTGGAGTCAACAACAATATGAGTGTCATAAGTGACTGACGTAGATACCCCACAAACATAAACGGGAAACAAGATCAATTCTCTCACCATAAACTTTGACTTCATAGTGCTTCAGTGTCTCTCCAGCCTCATTCGTGGCAATGCATGTGTATCTCCCAGCATCCTCTACTTTAGCGTTGAGAATCTGAAGTGTTCGCCCACCTGTGAAAGTATGAGTGGTGAATGACGGAAGATGTTATAAGTAACATCAGTGGGCTAACTTGCCCACACAGTAGCTGCCCACTGCTACAAGTGTGTTCACTGTCCGTGAATGTTCATGGGTATCCAGTTAGAATTGCAATAAATGTAAATGTCACACCTGGAAGGACTCGGACATTGCGGCTTGACTCAAAAGGTGTGCCGTCTTTCAGCCAAGTGATTAGGGCAGGTGGGTAAGACTGGACCTCACACACCAGCGATGTGGGGCTGCTCAAAGTTACTGTCACCTCCTCTGCCGAGCCATCAGGACCCGAGCCAGCGATGGTGGGAGAAACTGGCAAGAAAGGAAGAGTCAATCAAATCCAAAACATGACTGTACTCTACCAGAAACAGTTTGAACCATGTATTAAATAATGTTCATTGGATTTGACAGTTAAGAGTATACCTAGAACATTGAGGTTGAAATGGCGGCTGCGGTCTCCTGCGCTGTTGGATGCCAGGCAGCTGTACCTGCCGGTGTCTGCAACTTGTGCACCAGAGATTTGGAGGAAACGGCCATGAGACAGCACTTGGTGGCGCCTGTCTGGCACTAGTTTCTGTCCATCCTTCAACCATTTAATCTCTGGCACTGGGTTACCTGGGAAATCCCAGAGGGAGGTTGACAGCGGCAATAAGGACCATGATCTTCAACGTCATCTAGATTCAGGATACATAAAATGAGGTTCAGTTACCTGAGGCCTCACAGGTGAGAGTGATATTGTGTCTCTCCTTGACTTTGGTGTCCACAACTGTTCCCCCGTCCACGATGCTTGGTGGAACTGTTGAATTAAACTGAAAATCAATTCAATTGTCTCACCAGTCAACCATATTCCACAGTAGGATACTTGTAAAATAGATACACCCGTGCTGTGTGACCTGTTGTAAGCATTAGCACCTCATTAACCAAAACAAATGTTAAGACACCAGTCATTTACTGCAACTATACCGAGGATGTCGAGGTCAAAGTTCTTCCTCTCTTCTCCAGCGCTGTTGGACACAATACAGGTGTACCTTCCAGCATCGTCTACTGCCGCGTGCATTAGACGCAGGCTGCGGCCCCCTAGAAGTCAGATGTATTAAACTTAATGATTATCATTTGTCAGTTGTCATTTTGGAATTTTTCCACATTTGTCACAGAAAAAAACTTCTGTCAAATGGAGAAACATTTCAAAATTCCATCCTATTGAACGCAATTCACCACTTCAAGCAAACGGGGATCAGCGGACAGCTGTTAAAACACAAATGTCCAAAATGAGACCCGAGGCTCATTGTGTCAGCTCACATTCCTTCCAAACAACTGTCAAAAAGAGAATTGTGAACTTTATTTAAATATTATAACATTCTTCTCTTCAATCCACACACACCAACTAAATATGTCTATATCTCAATATAACTCTCCATCTCATGCCCATTTTGAATAAGAAGATCAGTCCTATAAAATAACATTTGATTAGTTTTCATATTTGTAATTGTTTTTTTATTGTGTTAAAGGGCCGAACTTGCATTCATTTAAGTAATCAGGGCATTGTTTACATTAAAAACACCCATTACATCTTGTTAAATGTTTGACACCATCCATCTCCTTTTTCCCTCAAGAGGTTCGTCTTCTTTTACAGATTTCAGTCAGTTCAGCTGTTGAGTTTGGCAGCAATTGCAGTGCTTCTATTACATGTTATTACTTGTGATGTACTGCTAAGGTTTGGACTTGGAGGCTGAACTGGAAGACCAAACAATTCAAGTTACTCCAACTGCACTCTTGTCTTACTGTGGATTAATTGCTTGATTCCTTGATCCCTGGTAAAGGAGACAGTTTCAGTATTTCCATAACTCACCTGAGAGTACTCTCACTGAGCTGGTCCCCTTGATTGGCTGACCATCCTTCAGCCAGGTGATAGCAGGCAGAGGGATACCAGAAGCCTCACAACTCAGAGCAACTGGGTTCTTCACTACAGCAGTGACATTTTCTGGAAACTGTACCTGACCGATGATGCTAGGTGGAACTGGAAGATGGAGAGGACATCAGGGAAATGAGCAGAAAGACAAGACAGTGATGCTTTTTGAAAAGCAGAGAGGAATGAGAGAATCTAAAAAAAAGCAGGTGATTGTGGTGTAATTCATACCATGCACACTGATGTCGTGCTTGCTGTCTGCCTGCCCGGCCACGTTAACAGCAATACAGGTGTAGCGTCCTGTGTCGGACACCTTAGCATCTTTAATCTGCAGCAGTCTCCCCTCACTCAGAACCTTTGCACCGTGCTGTCCGGTGATGGGCCGTCCATCTTTAAGCCAAGTGATAGCAGGCCGAGGTACACCGTCTGCAGCACACTGCAGCGTCACGTCACCTCCTTTTGTCACAGTAACGTCATCTGTGTCCCCTTCGCTGCGTCTAATGGAAGGGCGAACTGAGGTGAGAGAAGCAAGTGAGTTGGTGCCAATATGAAAGTCTAAATCAACCTGACATAAAATATAGAATATTGTAAAAACTGACAAGACTTTATATCTTGTATGCGTACGAACCGTAAACCTGCAAGCTGTAGTCCTTGGAGGTGCTGCCGGCTGGGCTGGAGGCTGTGCAGGTGTAGGAGGCCGCATCTGTTCTGTCTGCACTGGAGATCTGGAGCTGTCGACCTCCTGACAAAACCCTCAGTCGCTGGTCGGACTTGAGCTCAACACCTGGAACACAAACAGATGTAGCATTCAAACAGATCAGCTACACACAGTCTGTGCTTTAAACGTCTATATTTTTCTTCTAACAACCAAAAATGCTCACCATCCTTTGTCCATGTAAGACTTGGAGGTGGTATACCACTGGATTCACACACCAGGGTGATGAGACTTCCTTCAGTCACTGTGAGAGGAGAAACCTCCTCAGAGCCACGGATACTGGGAGAAACTGTAATAATGACAGAAAACCAACAGGAGGCGCTCACATCTCATTCAGGCTTTGCTGGTGAATTTCAATGGGATTGAAAATGCAGTCACATCAAGTGTTTTTGACATAAGAGCTGTTATTCGGTTCAAAGTCTGACTTAAACCCCAATTCTTCAAAGAAGAACACATTAATATAAGAAAAAAACAATGGATAAATACAAATATATGACCTATTATGGTTGATGTGAAAAAAATCATTGGATATAACTAATGTTTGGATAAGACAATGCTAGGGGACAACTAAAATTCTATAAAATTCCTGTCAATGGTCACTTTAAAGTTTTTGATTCTTTAATTCAATGAATTTTTGCAAAGGTTGAGAAAAAAAACCTACCCCAAACATTCAGGTTATAGTTCTTTTCTGTTTTGCCAGCAATGTTGGTGGCTTCACAGGTGTATCTGCCTGAATCCTGCACCTGGGCACTGTCAACCTAGCGGTAAGATTCATAGAGTGACAGACAAATCATGTGAAATTGTAATAAAAAAGTGAGGAGGAATGAATGATTATAACATAAGTAAATTTGGTTCCTCGAGCTGCTGTGTACTGTTAACACCGTACCTTCAGCAAACTCCCATCCGCTGAGACAGTCAGACCAGGCTTCCTGAAGAGCGGCCGACCATCTTTGCGCCATTTCAGGGTAGGTGGCGGAATTGCGTCACTCTGGCAGTGCAGCTCCACGGGGCGACCGAGCATTACTGTGTTGTTCACCTCCACACCCTTGATGTTAGGAGGCACTGTGGTGAACAAGAACACAAGTAACCACAAATGTGTGACATATTATATCATCAAACATTTCCTCTGAAAGGAGATTATTCATACAAGATGAGACACTAAATATAGTAAGATGCTTTTTTACGCTGATTGATCTTGAACGTTGGTCTGTTAAGCCATTCCAAAAGCTGTAAACTCACCATATTACCTCATAAGTGAAGAGAATAATTGCTTCCTGAGATACACAAGCTCTTTTAACTTGGGCATCTGGTGCTCTTTAAGGACTAATTCTATCTTAGGCCATGACAGCACCATTGAACGCGTTCAACATTTGTTTTGTGGTATTAAAAAATAAAAAGAGCTTCTTTCCCAAGAAGTTCATGAAACCTTATATGTATGGAAATTGCATAAAGCAGAGCTAGGAAATTATCGTATTGTTGCCTCAGTCGCTTCCAGTGTCATCAAACCGTGGCTTAGCAAATCAAGCGAAGAAGATCTGAAAAGGCGCTGTGAATGATATACAACCGGAAAATAATGAGCCTAACAAAATCTGTGAGAAAACATTACCAGCATCTTCCCCTTCATGATAACACGCGTCCCCTTACACTTACCATCTATTCCATGCAGAAAATGTTTTCAACTTTAACTGAAGGTCTAGTCAAGCCTCTCTTGCATTCATCATTTTCACCATGAGATATTCTCCCCTTTTTTCGACAAACTGTCCTGATTTAGTAAATTACTGTGGGCCAATTTCCTCTGCATTATGCTTATTGGATAGACAGAGTGCAAGTCACTGGGGAAGGACAGAAACAGGCCGTCGACTCAGTGGCCAGACACAGGAAGCTGCTGGAGAATGGTAGTAATTACTACAACAAATCGGCCTTTCTTTCTCAGCAAAAGCTCCTCTTGAGATCTTTCTGAGGAAATTTACCCCATGTGGATGTTTGGATACTGCATACATATAGTGTCTGTTCAAAGAGACAAACATTGCAATCCCCTATATGTAAACTACTTGCCTCAGTGACATTAGTTGTGATTAAACTTGTATAACAACTGATGCGCCATCATGCTCTGCTCCACGTAGGAAACTGAGAATGTTTATTTAGATACTAAACCAAGTCAAACCATACTTCCTCCATATACACATGTTTTGCTCAAGGCTTTTTTCGAATATCATTCCAGTATTTAAAACGTGATCTGGATCCGGTGCCTTTTTCAAAGTGCAGACAACAGACAATAACCAATAGTCAATAAAAAAGGAGGGGAAGAAGGAAAAGACATTAAAGGAATGTGCAAAAAAGATTTTGTCCTGAGGAGAAGAATGTTGCTCTTATGTCAGAGTCTGACTACATCTTGTAAAATGAACTCTTGTTTTACAACCATTTGAATACTATAAAAACCAACTGATGTCAAAGCATCCAAATTTGTTCTGTTATCTAAATGAAACTTATCATTTGTTTGAACATGTCCCATATGAGGAGCTGAATAAAAAAACATCAGTGCATGTATGTAAACCAAGTAGTAAAGGGTTCCATACACACCGTAAACCCTCAGGTCGTACTCTCTGTGTTGCTCTCCTCCAGCGTTGACCGCCACACAGGTGTACCTGCCAGTGTCACTCACCTGTGCACTGCTCAGGGACAGCACTCTGCCACCTGACAACACCTGAGAGAACCAGAAACCAATCAGACTGCAAGGACTACACACATGCAAGTAAACACAGACAAAAATATCTAGAGAATAAGAAGTTTTAGTCTCTGACACACTTCAAACAAACAAAAAAAATCCCTTAATGCATCATTATTATGATTATTACTCCCGGGAGGGAGGTGATGTAAACCCAGGTGTTCGCCTGTTTGATATCTCAAAAATTAATGGGCAGATTTTAATTAAATTTGGCGAAAGATGGGCAATATTAACATGTGACTAACTTTAGGAGGTTATTTGGATCAAATTGTGAATCTGGATCCTGAAGACTGATCCAGGTCTTTGGTAGGATTTAAGTTGCTATAAACCATATTTTCTGATTTTTCATCCATCAAATTTGGTTCCTTAAATCTACGTAAAATTGGCAATGAGACCTATTCCTTGGTCTATATCTCTGAAAAATTAGGGCATATTTTGATGAAAATGGTTAAGGTGATGTACTTTAAACAGAGAGTATATATTAAGTATCAGGAGTGGTTGCGATCATGGTCGGGATCAATAAAGTCAAACCTGCTCTTGGAGTTTAGAAAGAAAATTTATGAACAGATATGATGGAATGTTTATTCAGTATCCACGCAACTCTTTGAGTGCTTTCTTCTTCAACTTTACAGCTGACTATGATGCAATCTTAATAACACATAAGATAGGTTGTTACCAAATTCAAACATTAATAAATTAATCCATTTAACAAACATGTAGGCACCTGTATGCCATGAGAAACACTGGCGACAGGGCTGCCATCTTTAAGCCACGTGAGGCTGGGTAAAGGAACACCCGTGGCCTCACATTCCAGCCTGACAGCCTCATTCACCACCACTGTTACCGTGCCGCCTCGGCTGGAAATGACCGGAGGCACTGCAGGACACAGGAAAGAAGGTCAAGGTTTATTGTGAAAATCCAAGACAACAGTCACACATTGTACTTGGTTGAACTGACTTAAATAAACATGTGCATCACTTGATCGTTATTTAACTGGATAACCACAGAAGATCTGAAAACGTCTGTTGAAAAAAAAAAAAAGGGAAAAAAAGTGACCCACCAAACACCTGCAAGCTGTGGGATATCTCTGCAACTCCAGCCAAGTTGACTGCTACACATCTGTAGATCCCAGCGTCTGACAGTTGAGCTCGCTCAATCTCCAGCACCTGGCCGCGCTTCAGCATAGTCACCCCAGCTGCGCTTGTCAAAGATCGGCCATCTTTGTACCAAGTAATAGCTGAAGCACAAAGGTAATTATAAGCCAGAGGAATAAAAGCTGGCGCAGAGTTCAAAGTGAAGAAACAACACCAAATTTGGGAAAAAGCAAAAATGTTTTTTGCCTTGATTTTAAAAGTTGAGAGCAAGTCTCGGAGCTTGTGGAAACTTGCTCACTCAAAAAAATTAAGGGGTTTTAGGCCAACTTTCACATAAATTCAACAAGCTTCTTCAACTTTACTAGAAGACTAGAACCATTTTTCCAACAGATATTTGGTAGTGAAGAGCATTGTCTAGCACATTGGCCCAGACTCTCATTTGGTGTTCTGCTGGGCTGAGATCTAAAGACAGTGGACAACAGATTCCCATCATCTTCATACTCCTCAAGCTTGATATGGAACCATCCCCAAAAAGCAGTCTTCAGTTACACTGGAATGTGACTGCTTATCTGAACTGACCTACAGTGCATCCAACTGAAAGAAAAGCAGTGTGAGGAGAGTGGAACTGCCTGCAGGGAGTCATCTGAGATCAATTTTCTGCTGTTACATTAAGGGTAAAGATAAGCCAAAGCTAATTCCAACTCAGCAGTCAAGGGAAAACTACGCCCTGGAACTGGTGAGTGAGCGCAGCAGGACAGAGGAGGACATTTTTGAGCTCTCTTACCAGGTAATGGGCTGCCTGTGGCCTTGCACTCAAGCTCAGTGGAGAAGCCTGACAAGACCGTTTGATTAATAATGTCTCCAGAGGACGGGATGCTGGGAGGCTCTGAGGGATGCAAACAGAATGACACAGGAAAATCATAATTCATCGATGATATTCTTATGCATTGTGCTTTTGGAAGAAGAGGGAAGAATAAAGGACATAAAGAGGGAAACATAATTAAGAGAAGTGAGACGAGGACGACAGATGGAGAAGTGTGTCTGTACGTTACCATGGACACTGAGCCGTATGTGCTGTTGAGCTTCGCCTGCCGCATTAGTAGCGAGACAGGTGTATCTCCCAGAATCCTCAGGTTTTGCCCCAGTGACCTTTAGCAGTCTGCCTGCTGACTCCAGCTGGTACACACAAGAAACAGGATATACACACTGGCAATTACTGGTAAACTGTGCACATTGAAGGTATTTTTCTGAATTTAGCAAGCTTCTCAAACCTGGTTACAGACTCTCACAGAAAGAGACAACATTTTAAAAACCCTGTGCTGAAAAAAACACAACTAGAGTCCTTTTTTCTTCTGTGCTCTCATGAAGTGATGACACTATCCAAAAGGCCAATTCTGGGACTATTTATCCAAAAAACACAGATCATTCTTGTTCTTACAAGCTACTTGCATGACTAATATTACCTTTAATTAGACTTATTTAACAACTGATGTTTCATCAAGCTCAGCTCTGTGCAGGAAACTGACAATGTTTATTGTGATGCTGAACCATACTTGCTCAATATGCACATGTTTTGCCCCGGGCATCTGTCAAAAATCATTCCAGAGTTTTAAAACATGATCTGGTGCTCAGTTCAAAGTACAGACGGCCATCTATAACCAATAGTCAGTAAAAGAAAGTGGGAGGAAAAGGAAAAGACATTAAGTAAAGTGTAAAAAAAACAGTGTCCTGAGGACTTCTCTTACATCAGTATCTGGCATTAACTTGTATAATAAAAGTAATGTTTTACTGCGATTTACAATATTCGAGCTCATTTCAAAGCAATCCAATCTGTTTTTTTGAAGTAAAACAAACCCTCATCATGTCTTTGAATATATCTCACTTGTACATTTCAACAGTATGACTGAGCAGCGTTTACTCTCATGGGATTATCATGTTAGGTTAATGAATCAATGAGGCAACCGCAATCTTTCTGGTTAACACATAACTGAAAAGTCTGTGTTTCAATTTAATCTCTTAGGAAAAGCTAAAAACAGCAACAACAAAAAAACTATCACAAATTAAAATAATCAATAAATATATAACAATATAACCTTAAGCTGCTCCTGTGTTGTGTCAACAGGTCGACCATCTTTAAGCCAGGTGATGCTGGGAGGAGGGACGCCGCTGGAGATGCATTCCAGACTGATGGATTTGTGTAGTATCACTGCACGTTCAGCAGCCCCAGTGGCCCGGATGGATGGAGGAACTGGAAAGGATCAGAAAATACTTATTTCTATAATTAACAACAAGGAAAAAAAGCTACTTTCATAAAAGGGCAAAGAAAAGTATTTACCCACTGAGGGAGCTTTTCTGCAGCTTGCATTCAGAGTGCAAAATCCATATATTACAATTTGAATAGCAAAACAGTAAATTATTGTAAATTACATGACAAAGCATTACCATGAACGACCACATTGAAGTCTCTCTCATGGTCTCCTGCTTCATTAGTGGCCACACACTGAAACCGAGCTGTGTCGGAGACCTGAGTGCGGGGAATGATCAGTCGCCGCCCACTGGATGCAACCCGCAACCCCTCACCCTGTCTGACTGGTTTTCCATCCTTATACCACCTGGGAATGGACATTGTTACAATGGCTTTGTGTGCATGTTTGTAAATGCTAATGGACTCATTTTTATATAGCGCCTTTCTGCCTTAGCAGCACTCAAAGTGCTTTACAGAGTCATTCACCCATTCACACACACACTCACACTGATAGCGGAGGCTGCCATGCAAGGTGCCAGCCTACTCATCAGGAACAATTATGGGTTCAGTATCTTGCTCAAGATCACT
The DNA here is from genome assembly GCF_037954235.1 of Aulostomus chinensis. Classification (NCBI taxonomy): domain Eukaryota; kingdom Metazoa; phylum Chordata; class Actinopteri; order Syngnathiformes; family Aulostomidae; genus Aulostomus; species Aulostomus chinensis. Next base: position 7,458,460 of record NC_141333.1, on the reverse strand, counting down.
TCAGCCTGGTCATCAGGGGGAAGTGAGGATCGAACCAGCGACCCTTCGGTAACTAGATGGCCACTCTTCCTCCAAGCCATGCCGCCCATGATTATAATGAATATGTACTCAAAGATTAATGTCTTACGTGATGACTGGTGTAGGTGTACCAGTGGCGTGACACTCCAGCTCCAGAGGGCTGTTGATGATCACCGTACTGTCTGTCACATCATCTGCTCCATCGATAAAAGGAGGAACTAGAGGAAAATTATGCATGTTATCACAAGGGGTTTACGTCAACATTCGTTTTTTTAATTAAATGTCACAGTTTTTTCTTCTATTTCTGTTGATAATACTGAACTGTCTGGTATTTGTGACAACGTTTTACTCTACATGTGAGTATCAGTCAGCCATGCAGAGCCACCGTCAAGCAGCAGGTGTCACGTTCCCAGGAGAAATGCACACAGAGCAGAGATAAAAACAGCATCACAAGGTCCCAGCAGTACGAGCTCACTGCACACAAGTTGTCGTGGCCGAGTGGTTAAGGCGATGGACTAGAAATCCATTGGGGTCTCCCCGCGCAGGTTCGAATCCTGCCGACAACGAGGGAATGTTTTCCCAGAGTCAATAAAACGCTTTCAGCCTGCAGCTGAAACTATCATACAGGCTGTTTGTTATGCCTGCATAACAAACATTTTCTCATAGATCTAAGATTTGAAATGAAATTAATAAGTGGGAAAGCCCAGTTCACAATCTGAAAGGAATTCAATTAAAAAAAAAAACATATATGCCAGAATATTTTTAAAAATGTCTGTGTAAAAATAATTGCCCCTTATAATTTTTAATAAAGTGGAAAAACTCTCTTTGATCTGTACTAAAATGTAATGTGTTCTTTCTTAGCCAGTGCTCCTCCCCTCTACCAAATACCTGATACAGAATACCAGTCCAGTAATTTTTGCATAATCCTGCTGAATAATAAACAAACAAAGAAATGGCACAACCTATTGGATGGTGGTAGCTGCAAATTTCTTTGTGTTTATTTTTCTGTTAATATTCTTCAAATTTGTTCCCTCCATCTTTTCCAATATTATTGAGGGGATCATTGTTGTTTTTTTTTGTTTTGTTTTTTTGTGTTTTTCCCAGACAGTACAGTTTAAAGTTTTTAAAATCAATGTCTGAGTGAAACTGCATACAGCAGGAATTGCATTGCGGCTTCCTTAACTATTTAACTTTTTCATAATGCGAGGTCACTGTATATTTCAGTCACATTAGTTATCTTACCAGGTTCCACATAAGCCAGTGATCCAAGTGTTTTGAATGATAGTGTCTGATTTAAGGTGCCTGTCCAGTAACACAGTGTAGTTTGGCTCCGTGGGTTGGCACTTAGAGTCAACAGTTTAGAGAGCATTGAACTGGAAAATCCAACCAATAAAAAAAAAAAAATTAAAAAAAATCAATGTGGAAAAAACAGTTCAGTCATTCCAAGACTTGACTAATCGTTGTATTTCCACATCAGCGAGCACCCGAGCAGGCCAGCTAAATTCCGGGGATGCATGTTTGATTGTACAGATAAAACTCCATAAAATCGTATTAGTTTTTGTTGGTCTGATGGCGAAAAACAACAAAAGAATCCTGTATGAGATAAGTGTGTGTGTCATATATTTAAGTGCCAGTATAGTATAATGCTGGGTGTGTCCCTACCTAAAACTCTGACATCGTACTTGATCTCCTTTTCCCCAGCGATGCTGGTTGCCACGCAAACGTAATGTCCCGAGTCTGAAACCATGGCTGATAGGATTTCTATTTTCCTCCCTTGCTCGAGGACACGGACACTTTCACCATCCAACACAGGAACTCCATCCTTCAGCCAGGTGAGAGAAGGGGGAGGGTAACCCCCAGCCTCGCACTCCAGGAAAAGAGGCTTACCGAGGACCACTTTTTTCTCGGAGGGGCCGTCATCTCCCCCTGCAATGGAGGGAGGCACTGGGGATGGAAGATGCATAAAAGAAGAGTTACTCATTTGACAACTTGAATTACAATGCTCATTTATATTTCACTAGTTTTTAATCCTCAACTGGGAAAATGTGTGTAGATATCAGGTGTCAGGGGTAAAATTCTTACGGTACACATCAAGGTCATAGGTCTTTTCAGCGTTCCCAGCCACACTGGATACCCTGCAGGTGTACTGGCCAGCATCTGATGCCTGCACCCGAGGGATCTTCAGGTAATGGCCTCGCTCAATGTACTGAGCCTGTCGACTGGACAGGATGGCTTCTCCTTTTCTGTACCAGGTGATGATGGGGAGCGGCACTCCACGAGCCTCACACTCCAGTGTTACCACTGTGTCCAGTAGGGCGGTGACCTCAGTGGTTAGGTTTCCACCTTTGATAGAGGGGGGGACTGGCACAACAGTACAAAAGTGAACTAATGTGCCAATTTATTAGGTACACTTAATAAAAAAAAGCAGTATAATTCAACGATAAATCCTCCCTTGATGAGGGTTTTAAATGCTAATTTTTATTGAATAATTTGAGAGAGGTGTGATCTATTTTAATGATCATTTTGGAAGCTGGGGTAATTTGTGGTTCTGTTCAAATGAGCCTGGTAACACTGAAGAGGGTTCCTATTTTTATTAATACAAATAAATTTCACGGAAAATATTAGGAACACCCTTCGGCGCCTTCATCTGTTTAAAATCCAAACTTACCGTATACACTGAGATTGAAGTCCTTGGACTGTTTGCCAGCTGTATTTGTGACACTACACTGGTATCTGGCCTGGTCTCCCAGACGGGCGCTTTTTATCCTCAAAATCTGACCCCTGTTAGTGACTTCCAGATTAGGATCGCCAAGAAACACCAACCTAGAGAGAATCAGAATAAATACAGGGAAGGCAAATGCTGAAGAGAGATATTTTTTACCTTGTTATTTAATTGAAATTGATCATTATTAGAGAGTACTAACTTCCTGTCCTTATACCACTGGATTGTGGGAAAGGGCACTCCTTCAACCTTGCACTCCAGGGTGACCTCCTGTTTGAGGACAGCAGTGACATCTCGGGAGGAGTCTGACCCGAAAATGGTCGGTGGGACTTTGGCACAAAGGGAGAAAACGATTTTTACATCAAGGTAAGATTCTCTATGTCTACACTCTCCACAAACATATAAATTCTAGAGATGTTGTCAAAGATATCTCACTGTCTTTACTCACCCAGAATGTCCACAAAGAAAGCTTTTTCTGTGCTGCCGGCAATATTGATGGCTTTACATGTGTAGCTGCCTGCGTCTGCTATGGCAGCCTTCAGTAATCTCAAGATTTTACCCATATCAAGAATCTGGAGGTTGTTACTAGCAACCACCTGTTGATCAACACACACAAAAAAACAAAAATAACAACACAAGTTGTAATTTAGGAAATGGAGTGTGACAGTTATCATGGACCAAAGACAATTCAAGTAGAGCTTGAGAGCCAAAAACTTATTCAGACAAACAGTAACATTTAAGAAGCCAAAAACATTTAGAGCAGTCAGTGCAGAGCATTTTGATTCAGATTGCTCATAATTACCAGATTAAAGTAAGCGCTCTGATTTTCCCATCTGTGCCTCTCAGGAAAAGGTGCTACAGCAGCCAAGTGATGAAAAAAACAGGCAGCGGCTCTGCGAGGCTCCACAGCAGTGATTGTGCTGCGTGGTGCGCTGAGTCCCTAACAGGCATGCAGGGCTGCACTATTTGTAAAAAAAAAATGTAATTGGGATTAAATTTACTTATACTGACATTGTGGGAGTGTTAAAATGCTAATTGCGTCATTTTTGTGGGAATATGTATGAACTAAATATGTTTTCTGAAGTATGTGGAATATGATGAGAGGGCAGGACGTCTCCTTTGCGGCACCACAATATTTAATGAGACTTGGACACAAATTCAATCTTTTAGACTGTGTCTTCTTGTGAGTTGAAAATGGCGCTAGACTCTATTGCAATTAATCAATCACATTAATCAATGTGTCGATCTACAGGAGGGTATATTTAGTACATCAATAAGCTGATTTAAATGTCAACCTGTAACAAATAGTTTGTTATCACATCCAGTGGATGCAGAGAAATTAGGGAATTCACTGCAAATCATAAATGACAACCACCTGGTGGAGCTACAGGAAATGTTAGCAGACCACCAGAATCATAGTATTCATTACTGGGCTGTACAATATTTCACTGCAATCCATCAAATAGCTGTCAAGCTATTTTTGCCCGGGCCTAATAGGTAGAGCGAAAAAAAGAACCCGCAGACCAACACTGCCATCCCCAGATGCCAATAGCATGACGAAAAAAGCGACCATCTACCTGGAATGTTAAAGCAAAGAGTGTGCTGACTCTCCTCTTGGATCAATTTATTATAATCATTCTGTCATTACTGCCATAATGGCCGGTCTGCTATTAGGTTACTCTCACACATAAACACAGGATTCATTGTGGTTTGAGGCTTGTGTTCTTGGGAAATGTTCAAGCTTTATGAGCATTCCCATTAATGAAAGATCACCACAATTTTCTTTTACATGATCATCCACCAAGAGGATTTTAGCGAACATATTAGACCGCAGCTTAAGTATAGGTTATGTATATTACAGGGCAGGATGGTCCTAAATCTCTCTGGTTATAAATTTGCCAAATGCTAATACAATACTAAAAATAAAAAAAGAAAGACTGCTCATTTTATAGCAATATAATGATTGCACCTACAGGGGTCCCATCCTTGTACCAGGTGATGACAGGGGCAGGACTCCCTTTGACATCACACACCAAGTTGGTGGGCTGACTCAGGACCACGGACAAGTTGCCTGATGTGTCAATGTCATGGAACTCTGGGGGCACTGTGGAGACATCACATGTGATTGTTACATAAGATGCTATCAGCTGCAATTCTGGAAGAAGCGCAAGCAAATGACACATTAAACAAGTTGGTCACCATTGACTTTGAGCTGGTACTTCCTCTCAGTGGATCCCGCATCATTGACAGCAGTACAGACATACTCTCCGTTGTCCAGCGGGGACACAGAGGCCAGAATCAGCAGTGTACCGTCCTCCAGGATGGACACACCTGGTTCGTTACCTGTCAGCTCCTGGCCATTACGCAACCACCGAATCACCGGCTTGGGAAGACCTGGATCAGAGATGAAGGTAGAGAAATGCGAACCATCAGCATTGAGATTGTTTGGAGAAAACAGTGCTGTGCTTGATAAATTAGATTTAGATTGGTTTGAGGTTATTTAGCACAATACTTAGAAGCCTTAACAGGGTAAATGGAGCAGGTGGTGCAGTACCTTTGGCAGGGCAAGGGAAGGCAATTCGCTGGTTGGCAACTCTCTCCTGCAGGGGACTATTGAAAGGGGGCTCTAGTACCTCGACAACGGGGGGCACTGAAATATACAATATAAAGGATTGATGATAATACACACTGCAAAGCAACCGTGACAGATTCAATATGTATCTTGACATGAGTTGTACTGTATGTCCTTCGCCGAAAGAACTGAGCTCCACATAATGTACTGGGTGTCTTACTTCAGCATGTGTAAAATGTTCGATTCTATAGATGCCTAATTCATATACTACAGGTGCCTTAAATGTTTTCTCATACTCTAAAATCATAATGTACAACAGTAAGAGAGAGCATATTAATGCAATATACCCATATGATATGTGTACGTTTCACATAAATCCAGCTCTTTGACAACATACCCGCAATAAAACAATGATCCTTCCACGAAGTCTGACTTTTTTCAAACCAACCTTGCACCAGAAGCTGAACTTGAGCTTCGTCTCTGCCTGCAGTGTTGGATGCTATGCAGGTGTAGGTTCCCTCATCACCCAGGTTTACGGAGCTCAGTGCCAGACTGCCGTCAGAAGACACAGGGTGTTTCTTTCCATCCTTCGTCCAAGTGATGGTGGGTTCTGGGAACCCCTGTGCTACACAGGGTAACTCCACGGGTTGACCAATGGGCACTTTCATGACCCTTGGGCCAGCCTGGATGTTGGGGGGCACTGCAGACCAGACATCAGATGACTGACTCAAAGACCTCATGTCCCATTTTTACTTTGAGATTATTTGCAATTGCATTTACACCAAAAAAATCATAAAGGTGGTGTTCTTTTGTGAAGATTATGAAGCTGAGGAAAACGTATGTCACATAAACTTCTCTCACAACAAATCTATCTTATGTTCAAATATATATATGTATAAAATCCCTATTGTTGTTGTTTGTAATCAACCTACCAAAAACTTGAAGCTCAATGGTTTGTGTCAGGTTGCCAGCAATGTTGGTGGCAACACACACATACAGTCCACTGTCTGACACTCTGGTCTGTGAGATCTTCATTGAGCCCGAGGGAAGCTGTGTGTGCCTAGGACACACACACACACACACACACACACACACACACACACACACACACACACACACACACACACACACACACACACACACACGGCAAAAAACTCAACTGTGAAGTGAAGCTTGCAAATGCAAAACCACTCACACTTCCCCCGAGGCAATCAACAGTTGAGAGGCACAGGATGTGTTCTATTAGGGAAATAAAACAATTTTCTCCTACAGGTTAAACATCTCGAATTAATATCCCAGAACTATATAAGGTAGTTTTGAGATTGTCAGCATTATCATTCAGTTTAGATTGTGTGTTTACCTCGGAGAGAAAGGAGAGATAAGCTGCCTCTCCTTGGCCCAGCTGATGGTGGGTGGGGGGACACTGTGGACCTCGCATGGCAAAATAGCATTGTCACCCTCAATCACTGACATGGTCAATGGCACAAAGGGGCCTCCTGCATTTCCACTGGACCTGGGACGGACTGAACGTAGAGACATGGATGGACAGGCAAATACAGATGATGTGATGATGTGTAAATTGTAAAGATTTAACCAGTGAGTCAAAAGAAAATATGAGTTTCTCACCTTGGCCCTGCTCTATCCTGAATATTTATTGTTAAAATGGTGGTTGCAATATAAGTATGTAATCCTGTGGGGCAAGATTTCATGTCTGAAAGTGTTTTTGCCACTGACACAGTCAGTTTGTCATTTTCAGTATCTGACAGCGTAATTGAAAGGATTCATGTTTGTTTGGTTCCATCTTCTGTACTGGTGTTGTTAGGGTGTTACGGGGTGTTTACAGAAGAAGAAGGAGAAGCTTAAATTCATCAGAGCGGAGTATTTAGTTGACATTGACGAAATGCTATAAAAAGATTTCTACAGGAATAAACAAGCTGATCTCATTGTGGGTGAGGTAGAGAGTTTCTGGAGATGAATCAGAAGACAGACAAGGGAGAAACAGGCGGAGGATTTTAAATCATTAAAGAAGGCAGAGCTCACTAAACTGTGACTTGGTGTTGTGATCTGATGCACACAGAGGAAGAACATCTGTGTTTAAAGAGTGGGATTGTTATTTTGGTGATCTATATGAGTCCAGCAGTAATGAGAAATCACCACACCATACAGTCTGTCACCGCGTCAGTGGGTTTCACCCCTCTGATCACTGTGCTTGAGACATTCTTTCATGTGGCCAAAATAAACTGGAAGAAACAGCCAAGACTAGGAAAATCTATCCATCCAGTAAGTAAGCTCGACATGTTAGACATGTGTTTTATTTCTGTGGGGAGCTGTCCAGTGAATGGAAGTTGAGATGGTTAGAAGGTTAGAAGGTGGTGAGAGTGATGGGAGCTATACAGCAAGCTTAATTGTCAGTGGCATTAATAGGCTACAAACGATAAAATACTGCATTCAGCCTTCAGATGGACACATTTACAAGTGTGCTGAAATCTAGCCATAGCAGTTAATCCAACAAGTGGAATACAGGTTGGCACATATCCGTTTCTCTTTATGAGAACCCACTGCCCCCGTTACTGCAGAGGTAACCAGTGACGTCGCCCAGTTAACATGGACAATAATGGATGTAGAACTGTGAGAACAGTGGAGAAAGTGACACAACGGAGAACTCAGGGCTCTGCCCATTTTCACACCTACACAGACCTCACCAATATCTATGGAAAGTGGGCATGAACGCGGACGGGAATATGAGTTGCTGGTTTTAGAAAGTTCAGACATCAAAACTATCTGATTGTCTGAGATTTTTAAATGTTTTGCCATTGTGAAAAAATATGAAGGCACAACCTATTGCACGAGGTAAACTAAAATGAGGGGCAGAAGCAGGTAATTGCTGCTATAAACAATAATCATGATTAGTGTACTGATGATGGTTTGATATTAGATGCTTCATTCAATTTTCTCATATTTCTCCAGGGAACTGTCTATGCATAGGCTTTACCATAGACCGTGAGCTGAACTATCCTCGAGCTGTGGCCTGCAGCGTTGGCAGCTGTGCAGATGAACTCTCCAGTCTCATTTCCAGAGGGTGAGGTGATGAGCAGGCTGCCGTCAGAATCCAACGAGAAGGCTGGACCACCCAAGTACAGCAGTTCTCCACCCTAAAAAACAGATCACAGCGGGTAAAGGGCAGAGGCCTGAGCTCAATTCATTACCCCACCTTTCATAAAACATGAAATGGTGTCCAAGAGAGAGTTAATACCAGAGGGCATGTTTGTTTTATTCTCTACCCTTCAATAAAATAAATGTTAAACCAACTGAACAAACGTCAAATGTAATACCAGAAGTACCTTCTGGCTCAGGCCCTAATAATGAAATGAGCCCAAACACCACGTTAAGGTGTGCATGAGAGTTGTCTCTGAAATGTCTTTTTGGATTTTTACATTTGATTTGACTGAAGTTAGAGAAGCAAAAAGAACTCAGAGACGAAATCAGATGCGAACAGCTGGTGGAGGACGTAGAGTTTCACGCGTCCCTGTAGGCCAGTTCACTGTAACAGCATCACTATGACAACGCTGAAAAACTAGTGTAAAAGATGGAAAAGAGAGAGCACACATAAGCTCACTGGCTTATATGACACACAAAAATGCATGTGGAGCGCACACACCTAATGAACCAGTGGACACAGGTAGAGTTGATTTAATGGAGCGAGACATAAGGAACACACATGCGCCCTCAAACAGACACGCAAGCTTTTTCCTATCATGTGATGGTGTCTTTCCAGAACCTATCAAGGAATTAGGCATTGCTGTAAAAATATATATAGCAACCTGACCTTTGACACAAAACAACACCTGGACCTGTTCCATTAGAAAAACCGAACCCACATCTGGATTCTTTCAAGCAGAGATCATCAGAACTACACAAACAGCAAAACAGCATTCACTGATCCATTTATGAGTCAAGAGATTTATCTGTGTTTAGTTGTGGGATGGCATGATATTGCCAAAAGAGATTTCCAAACATTGCTTAATGTGGAGTCTTGTCTTTCACTAGACAAGATGTGGCCAGAACCTTGGTTATTACTGTATACTTCACTAGCATCCTCATTTCATGCGGTTTCCTCTTTAATCTCTTTTTTTTAAAAACAAAACAAAAGGAAAACACCACTGCACATAGAGCATTGTTTTTTGTGGCTGCCGTTTTATTTATTCAGGCAAAACTCACCAATAACAATTCTTTCTTTTGCAGGTTCGCCCTGATCACATTCACAGTTTCACATTCACAGCTGGAAGCTGACCAGTACAACCCAAATTTTGATGTGCTGAGCAGCTCCACTGGAGCAGTTGGGACTGAAAGTCTTGCTCAAGGGCACCTTAGCTGTGGGAGGGGCAAGTATTGCTTCATCACTTTCTTCATCCAGATTTATTCTCTCAGTCAAGGCAGTTGAAAGACCTTCAACCACTGCCTCTGAAGGCCACCACTGCCTCTTAAATTGGATCACTCAATACTTGGAGAGCTAATGCTAATACAGACCTTAGACCAGGTGATCTCAGGTGTGGGAACTCCACTAGCATGACAGGGCAGAGAGATGGGTGTTCCTTCAATAGTGCTGAACACCTGAGGGCCGTGCTGAATGGAAGGAATCACTGAGAAACAAAAACAGAAAAGTTATGACAATTATTGTATTGCGTACATTCATTGTTTTTGTTTTCTGTGTCTCAGAAGCATCTGGAGAAAGCCTGTGCAGTGGTTGTCATTATCTGCCTTGTTTTTGTTTTGTCAAAACCTTTGTCTTTGCAGAAATGATGACATGCAGAAGTTTTGGCACTCAAGCTCTTCCTATGTTCAGTCTTTTTATGTAGTTTCATACTACGTAGTCTCTATGCTAAGTATTTCTAGGTTGCGACTAATCCACCTACAAACTGACCTACATATTGTGCATAAATGTCCAGTGTTCTGTGAATGTACATGTGAACAGGACTGACCTAATTTCAGGGAGCTACTGCCTCTTACGTACATTCTACGGGCAATTCCTGTTTGTGTTGGTAAAATCTGGCAACGACTGACTTTGGTATAAATGCAGAACACATTTTTTCCTCTAACTGTGCTCCAAACTCTGCCATCACCCTCAGCTGCTCCTGGTTTAATACAACTTAAAATATAATCCTATTCATAAGTTTAGGAGCCTTAAAAGAGAAAGAGGCATTTCACATCCCATAAAACAAAAGCAGACATTTTGTCTGTTGTAGCAGTAAAAGTTCAGATGTAATTAGAGACATTAACAAGGGTTCAGCACCAATTAGCTTCCCAGTGAGCTAACAGGAATTGTTCTCAGGCCTCTTGGAGACCAGATATTTACCTCCGATACGGAGGTAATGTGATCACCGACTTCTGTCTGTTTGTTTGTGTTCTTAGCAGGATGTTGTAAAAAGTAATGGACAGATTTTGATTAAAATTGGCAGAAAGATACGTAACATTGCATGGAACAAGTGATCAACTTTTAGAGTTGAACTGGTTCAAGTTGTAGATCCTGGATCATGAAGACTGTTCGAAATCATTGGCAGGATGTAGTGTAGCTATTATGGTATTTCTGGACATGTCTAAGGCTAATTTCAATCAAATTGCTTGAGTCCATTTGAAATGGGTAAAAGAAGAATGCGTCAGCTTTCAGAAATCATCTTGATTGTATTTTGGATCAATGATCCAGAGGATGTATTTCCATTATACATTTACGAATGGAGTTTGAGGGTACTATTTTTATTTTTTGAATCCTTGACTTCAAGCAAAATGTTTTGGATTCTTCCTTGGCTCATGATGCAACCTTCAACCAACTTCGCCGAAAACAAAACAGAATAATACAGTTGAAAAAAAGACCCCATGGGTGAACATGCTTAGGCATGGAGGCCTCACTCTGTTGAGAGCTTTTCAGTCAGAAGCAGAATTATTTTGAAAATGTTTTTGTCAGGGTTGCATCTCCCCCGTTACAACATGTACTGTCTGAGTTGATATAAACACTATTTTCTTGCATCTTTAAGTGTGTATTATCCACATACATGTCTTTAGATGTTTTGTTTTAATATCAATTTTGTACATTACCATAGACGTTGACAGTGGTTGTATGGTTCGTGGCCCCAACATCATTCTCAGCCAAGCAGGTGTAGTCACCTGCATCGTCCAAACGAACTCTCTCAATGTGCAGGCTACCATCCTTCCTCACGGTCACGTACTGATCTGAGGTCACCTGTCAGATTGTAAAGTAACAGGCTGAAATGTTTATTTGAAAAAAAAAAAAAAAGCATCATAAAGATGTAAGATTTAGAATTGTGTTCTTACTAGGCCGTAGTTGTGCAGCCATTGCCTCTCAGGCAGTGGATTCCCAGCCAGCAGCACACAGGGTAAAGTCACCTGCTGGTCCTCTATCACACTGAGCACAGTCGGACTCATCGCAATTGCAGGTGAGACTTCAGATGTCATGGAAACAATAATACAAAGCTGGTGTCAAAAACAGGTGAGAATATTCAAGTGTTTTTATGTCAGCAGGGAATTTTAAAATCCTGTCGAGCTTTTTAATACAGTTGAGAAACGCAGTATGCGGGCAGCAACCTGTTCTGTGCGCAGACCAAAAAAACAAAACAAAAAAAACACGTCAAGATAAAAAAACAATTACTGAAATCCACTTTTTACCTCACACAAATACTGTACTTGTGACTGCAATAGCAATTTCTAGATTATTTCCTTTCATAATACAGAGAAGAATCAGCATTTTCATTCTGTAATTCGATACATTTCGATTGACAAAATGCAGAAAATTCTCCCAACATGCTCCAAAATTATTCTGACTAACATTTCAGAATAACTGTGCAAACATGATTAATGTAACAGAGTAGCATAATGAGGCCTTACTCTTTTTTAACCATATATTTAACATATAAACAGCGCAGTTTAAACAGTATACATTTCCACAGCTGCGAGAAGTGAACACTAAATGTGCAAACATATACATCACACACACACACACACACACACACACACACACACACACACACACACACACACACACACACACTCAGACATCATATTTGCCTGAGTGGTTTGCTAAAATGTGATGACTGCTCTGGGAATACATACTCACACACAAAAACACACATTATTGCTATGGAAACCTCAGCTTTACTGCTCTCTACTTCCAGTGTTGTTCCAAAAGAAACTACCGTACATGTGCTTCTGCACTGGGTGTGTGAGTGTCTCATGAGACAACACTGTCAGTAGGGGACTGGGGCAGTGGGGCAGTAATATATGTCATCTGGGTGGGTCTGCACTTTCTAACCTTTGGCCTATATATAAGGTCTCAGAGTGCTTCCAGTGTAGAGAAACAGTGAAACGGAAACAGTTGTTAACAAGGCACATGTGTCCAAACACACCCACTAAAATGTGCTAATGAATTTAGACTCACATGTCAAGACTGAGACAGACACAGAAAGACTGACATGTGTATTGCAACTGAAAAAAAAAAGCACTGGACATGGGAAAGAGATGTGATCCTTGTAAACTCAGAATAAAGGAATTCAAGCATGTGTGTCTGTCTTTGAAGTGCAAAAGAATTTCAAAGGAGAGAGGAATACTTGAGCAGTTCAACTACATGTCTGTCCTTCTCTTTCTGCTTGCACGCCATCAATCAGTCATATAGAGATAAACAACAACATGTAGGCTCCCTGTCCAACACATTAACAATGTAAACTATTTAACGTTCAAAACTTACACCAGTAGATTTTGAGTATGAGGGACAAACAGAAAGAGAGGAAGACATTTCACTTTATAACCTGTTCAGCGTTGTACCCACCCAGTCCAGTCACAGTGATGCTGGCCTGAGTCTGGATCCTGCCAAAGTGGTTGTGAGCTTCACAGACATACACTGCCTCATCCTCAACCCACAGGTCTGACAAGGAAAAAGACCGTTAAGAGCTTAACCACATTAGTTATATGTACAATATACAAACGTACAGAAATAGTAAACTCACTGGTGATATGAAGACCTCCTCTGCTCTGTGTGATGGTGCTGTGTCCCTGGCGCTTGTTGAAAAGTAGAGAACCATCCTGTCTCCTCCAGCTGACCTGTGGTTCAGGGTATCCTTGGGCATGGCACGGTAGGGTCACGTTGGAGCCGATGTCCACCGCTACATCTGATGGCTCTCGTGTGAACGTCGGTGCAGCTGCATTGGTAAAGGTTGATGATAGCAGGGGTTGAAAAAAAAAAGATTCTGGAGGCATCCATCTGTATCATATTTTATAAACAATCAAGCTGTCCATCATGTAGACTTGGCCACTTCACCACTGACTCTAGGACCAGATGTATAGAAGAATTCAGAGTATTCACACAACGGCAAATATATGCAAATGCCCTTTTCACAGTGGATTTACAGACTCTGGATGTAAAACAATGTTCATATGCAAGTGTTCAGGTCTAGCATGCATATTCAACACAAGTCTAAATTAGATGTAAACCAGACATGTTTGGCTCTTGGTCCAGCAAAAATAATTGTTCTTCAACACGACTAAAGCAGCCTTTGTATCATTACAGCCATCACACACGAGAATGTAGCGTGAGCCTTAACAGCAGTTTCATTGACGGTTTAAGGCTTCACGCTCAAAATCAAGAGCTTCCATCCATTTGGTTCACTCATGAAAAACATTTAAAACTTGCCTCCCACATCAAGAGAAATCTTTCCTGATGAGGTGCCAGCAGCGTTGACAGCTACACAGGTGTAGTCTCCAGCATCAACATTCTGGGTATCCTTGATGGTTAATGTACCTGCCAGGGGGTCTATGTTCAACGAGGATGTTGAATGCAGCTTGACATCACCTACAAATTAGAACCAACATAAATATTTATGGATTCAGCGCAAAACATTGTATTTGCACAGGATATCACGGGACAAACTACTCGATCTTTCCGTTCAATTACTTTTCTCCAACTGAACCATGTGTTGTAGTGCCCACACACTATTTTAACAGAAAAGGCACGCATCCATCTTCCATCTGCTTCTGGTTTTACCTTTGTACCACCAGATATCGGGCTGAGGGATTCCAGATGCAGAGCAGGCCAACACAGTGGTTTCTCCGAGGCCGATGAGAATCTCACTCAAAGCCACTGTCACCATAGGAGATTCTACAGAAGCAGAGAGAGATCATTAAATGAGAGTGTGAATGGAACAGTGGTATGTGTAAGAATCTGTGTGTGTGTGTGTGTGTGTGTGTGTGTGTGTGTGTGTGTGTGTGAGTGTGTGTGTGTGTAACAATCACCAATATAGGTAAGGGTGGAGGTCATTGTGTCAGTTCCTGCCTCGTTGCTGGCCAGGCAGCCATACACGCCTCCATCCTTTTTCTCCACGTTTCTTATAAACAGGGAGCCATCAGGTGTCATTCTGTGTCTGAACACCGGAGATAAAAAAGGAGATTAAAAAAAAGCTCCTGTCATAAAAGGTTCATTTATCTCGAAATACATCAAAATACATCTGACAAAAGATGGAAGTCACAGATGATTAAAAACCCAACATAAGATCTTTTCCATGAGATGTTTCTAATATCAAATCTCTCACGGTGAAAATGCCTGTATGTACCTGTTTGATGCAATGATAAACATGTCGTTGTGGGTCCAGACCAGGCGAGGTGGAGGGTAGCCGCTGGCGGAGCATCTGATCCTGACTTCCTCTCCTGTTGCAAAGGTCTGGTTCCGAGGCTCCACTGACACTCTGGGCACCTCTGGAGGAAAAAGTGTGATGAAAAATATCACCATATAAACGAATTAACATTTAATTCATATGGTCATTTAACAAAAGCAGTGACTAAAAGGCTAAACTCAGTCAGTCAGTAATCGAGCTTTAGGGAAAGTCAAAGTTCGTATTTGCAGAAACTGGTGTGGCTCTTTCTTCTTACGTCCAAAATTTCAGTTTAGCCATAAGATGTAACAGAGCATAAATTTTTACTGTCATTGGAAGAGTGATGACTGTTGCTACAAGTAATAATGTTTCACAGTGTATCTTTCACTCTCATTTCCTCTCTTAATGGTAAAACAGTGAGGGATAGTGGAAGCAGACCTGGAGAAGCTGTGGAATCTGTAGAGATTTTCCGAATGATTCATGATGTGTATCTCATCTCTTTCAGGGTGTGTTTTCTCAAGAGTCTCTGAACTTTCCATCTTGTAAAAAATGTGTGAGAAAATGTAGTCTCAATAGAGACTTAACATGGGCTGGCACAAATCCTAAACAACAAACATCCAGTTCATCTAAGATGCCAGAGAGGACTTTAGTCAGTAATGAATTTGTCATTTATGTTCTCCATGCCAGCGTCTTTGAAAGCTGGGGAAAGTTCAAAAGGCATCGCGCATACAGTAAATGTGAAGGAATGCATGGTTAAGAACTTCAATCATCACTGATGTCATGTTTCTGAAGACATACAGCTCGTTTCTCAAATGCTGCTGTTACATTCACAGGCAGCACTTTTGATGGATTACAACCTTGACCTCCAACCTGCCATTGTGTTGACTTTAAAGGCACGTGAGGCTGTATACTGACCCACAAGGTCAAAAATAAGGGCGTCCAACAACTGCAGAGCCCTCTGTCAGTGTTTACAGCCCAGCCAGGCTCTTCTCTCACTTGTCTTAGTCAACCTGTAAGGTCAGCCTGCCCTGAGGGAGGGGGCAGGACACCTTTGAGTTCAGGAACTAAGAGACGGAAGATGCATTCTTCAGTCCTGACTCAGCATCAACAGTTATGTGTCAGGAAAAAGCCTGTCTTTAACACACCCTTCATCACCTGCTCCCTCTTTCTTTCCTCCTCCTTCACGCATCCGCCTTCACTCACTCTCAAACTGCCCCCTCTTCTATCTGTTCCTCTACTTCTCGACGGTTCCCCGCTTCATTTGCCTCTTGTTACCTTCCACTCTCCTTTTATCCATCTATGCATCTACACTAAATTGGCTGATTTCTGTCCACACTAAAACTTAACCCGCTCTCTGTAACAGCATGTGCTGTGTTTTAACAGCTGAACGGGTAATTAGTTGCTCTCTTTTGTATTTAGGGCCGAGCAGAGAAGCCACATCAGTTTCCACCTGGGTTTTCTTCTTCGGCTGTTTCTCAATGAATTACAATCAAAGGGTTTGAAGATACAACTTTTGAACCTTCAGTCCAATTTTCAATTCTGATGAAGCTGCATTTGATGACGCCAATTTCTGCTTTACTGGATTTTATGAAGACTTTTATTTCTTTAAATAAGCACAGGCCACAAGTTTTTTTTTTCCCCCCGTCGTCCTCGACATACATACATACACAAAACATCTTCAAACCACAGAAAATTACCGGATGGATTCAAAATTTTTGACCGACTCAGCAAATGGAAATTAGTGGTAAAGCCTCAAATAGGAAATGAGGAAATATCTCAGCAACCGTCTAATACCTTAATATGAAACTTGGCATATGAGCTCAGGATGTCTTAATTAGGATGTAAAAATTAATGTATTTCACTTCACAAACACAATTCTTCTGACAGGTGATCCAAAGATGAGACATGGCAAAAAGTCTGCTTGATTGATTACAGCCAAATCAAAGACGAATGACTCAAAAAGAACTTAAAGTCACGTCTTAGTTAAGGCAGTGTTAATTATGAGTTCATGGACAGCAAAGCTTGTAGACAAATTTTTATTATGACCAGATCATAGTGACCCTACGAGACAGCTTGGCTTCTTGATTGATTTTTGCAGCTAATACACTTTAAGTCTCCAACAACTGAGGAAAACAGCAGTTGCTCAGGCGAGACTTTCATTAAAATCCCTAGTTTATGATCAAATAATTGAAGGCCAGACAAGAAAGAAAAGATGCATTTTTAAATTTGTCAGGTAACACTGGAACCCATTCTGTCAAAGTGTTGTCAGAAGTCCAACCTGACTCACTTCAAAGTGTGTCTAATGACTAGGATGGGACCGACCAGGGGGTAATTACAAAACCTCCAGGGCTTGCTGACAGCTGTTTGACGAAGGAGACAAAGATGAGGTGCACTGCAAACTCCATCAACGATAACAAAAATATGGAATAAAGACTGCTCTGAATCATCTGTAGACAGGACAGTAGTCTGGAGGAATGTTCCTCATTCTTCAAAAATATCTAAATCATAAGCTAAGTAGAAAGCACCCAGAGAATGCACAGCTCTACCAAGAGGGCATGTGGACACCGGATTTGGATCTGGGAATCAGAATGAAGTCCAAATCATATTTCAAATTTAACCACTTCTTAATTTTAATCATATCATATAAACCTGGGAATATTGATGAAAATCTTCAAGTTAGTTTTTGAGACACTGGCACAAAAAGTAGAAATAGGGCTCCAGGATTGCTGATCCAAAACCAGATCAGGCCTAGAACTGAATGCCACTGTCTCTCAAAAATATCCACTGGACTGTCAAATTTCATCAGGAAGTCATTCCCTCATCCATAACTTGTTGGCATACTTGATGGCTGCAAATCGCTTGGTTCCATCAATGGCCTAGAAAAACTCTCCTGGATCCAGGATCAAGAATTGTCAGAATTTCCTTCATAGGTTAATTTCCTTTGTCTTATGATTCAGGACACCTCCATGAGGATATGACTGTATCTTTCAGTAAAATAAAATGGAATCAAAATCTGTCCAACTGTTTTTGAAATACTTTCCTTACAAACCAGCATAAAAAAACTGATAACTGATAACGTCTTTGGCAAAAGTAATCAACCCCTCAGAGAGCACTCAACTCCATCAAGAAAATATTACCGTACGGTTTCAGATCAATTCCAAAATCTATCTGATGGCTTCTGAACGCAAGCTCTATCATCCAACCAAATTTCCTAAAAATCAACCCCCAAATTGCTGAGGTGAACTGCTTACTTGCAAACAAAACAATGACTATGATCGCATTACCTCATCAGCACAAGAGAAAACTTACGTTTTTACACATCCAACCAATAGCTATACCACTATGCTAATACCAATACACTTTGGGCGAGAGGCAGGGTCCACCCTGCACAGGTCGCGAGTCAATCACAGGACTGACATCAAGAGATAGACGTGTATTCACACTCTCATTCACACATGCACCACTTAGAGAATCCAATTTAACTTAACTTGCACATTTTTTCTGTCAAAGGACAGAAACACAAGTATGAGGACCTGCTTGATGCATTTAGTTTACTGTAACGGCATATGACTTTTGAATTGACTCCTAAGATTGATGCTCGTATAGCAAAGTGAATTAGGGGTGTTGGTTTTCGAGACACTGGATTATGTAAAAAAACAACAACAGTTTTTTTCTTTTTTATCACAGCTTTAAGTGGCTGTATTATAGCACCGTTTCCTGGCCAATGCTCTGTAGTACTCGCCAGATAGCCAGCGTTTCTGTCTTTCAGTGCAATAACACACTCCTGATGAAGTGTCAATGAAATGTTAGGAACACGACTACAAGAGCTGTCTAGAAATGGAAAACTCTACTTTAGCACTGCCAGAGAGTCAGGCATAAATAATTTTCACATGTCCAATAAAGCATTAGGATGAATTATACAGAGCAGGAGAAGGAAGGAGGGCAGGAGTACTAGGGAGACGATCATGTGTTTAGGAAGAAGGTTGTATTTGCCAAGATTTGCGATTCCCCCATGGTCTAAATCACAGTGGAAAATCCTTCAAACACACCACAGACAATCGCACACGTACACCAGCAACAAAATAGCTCCTGCTGCTGCTGCTGGAAACACATGTTTCTACTTCAAGAACTTGACATTGCACAAGCATTTATAAACACACACTCCTTACCTTGCACAAGAAGGTAGACTCGCTCTGCTGTCACTCCTCCTTCATTTATAGCGGCACACTCGTACCAGCCTGAGTGGTCTGGTGTGACAGCAGACACCTGCAGAGAGAGGTTGGTCAGGACATGCACACGAGGTTCCAGACGGGCATCAACGCCTCCTCTCAGCCAGGTGAGGTTAAAGCTGACTGTGCTGACAACATGGCAGGTGAGGACAGCGTTGGAGCCAGGAGAGGCGGTGACGTTGCCGTTGATGGTGATGGCGGGAGGTGGCTCTGCAAGAGGAGAACATAATGTTGTTGTTGGCAGCTCTTGGGAGTTTTACATCATGAAGGAAGCTAAACTTTATAGGAATTAACAGCAAGTGGTTGTTTTCTCACAGTACTGACACTTTCGTATGTGTGCAGACATGCAAACGTTTACACTGGAGTCTGAGTTGTGAAAACTCCAAAGGTTTTCACTGCTACAGTAAAGTATGAGCATTGGTGAGATTGTTATGGAGATGGAAAAAGAACCAAAACACACTTCATATAACAAATTGTTCTTGATTATCCATTATAAACAATTCAGAGTGATATTTTTACTGCGTTTTAAATCTTTGTCTGTCATCATGCAAAATCTATGGAGCAAATTTTTCAAACTTGGTAGTGGGTTGTTGCATAGTCAAAGGTAGAATTCCAACAATATTAGGTCAGATCCATTTAATAAAGCAAAAAATGGCATTGTTTAAGTGGGCTTTAGTTGAGTTGGCAGAGGCATGTAGTCTTCAAGTGCACTCATGAAATTGACAGTTTTATCTCATCCTGTGTCTGAAAAGATAAAATTAAGTAGTCTGAACAGAGACCATTTTTGGCACGATCATTGTAAAAGAAGATCCATTAGCAGCATTAAAGTGAAGAAATAAAATGTGCATGTATGTTTCTCCGAGGTATGTGATATTTCATGTATTTTATTTCAACAAACATGAATATGCATCAAAGATTTTGAAGTATTATCTAAAATTCCTCTATCCGTGTTTTCTCCCATCCCAACCCCGTGAGTCTCAGAGTATCGTCTGTGCAGTGGGACGGGGAAGAGAGTGGGAAGGAACGAGGGAGGGTGAGAGAGAGGAGAGGTAGCGGAGGCTTTGGCAGGGATGTGGATGCTGCTGGAGCTACTCGGAATTAGGATGACATACATTTGGCAGCTGGGAGGGTATTATGTGAGTAAGAGAGCGTACAAGTGTGAGTGTCTGTCATCTAGTTAAGAATATTACTGGCCCAGGAACAAACAATGGAGTTGAAGTGGAGGATGATTAATTTCACCTAATTTTAGAAATGTCATAAGAAGTTGGATAAACTAAGTCCGCTTGAGTGTTTGGACCCTGAGTACAGTGGGCGAGTTACAGTAATGATGAGTTATGCTCATGTTCTACACAGATCCTTCTTCCCTTCTTGTGTTTCTCTCACTTTTTTTCTTCTCACTCCAACTTCTTCCCTTCTACCGAGCTACGTTAATTCCACGAAGCAGGACCCTATTTCAGAAAGCAAAGGTCGCACAAGGAGACTTTTAGTGACTGCATTGGGACTCAAGTGGTGCTATTCCACAATGGAAGGGGTTCAAATCGAAAAATAAATGCACAACAGCTGATTTCTGGATAGGAAAAAATGTGTTTTTGTTTTGATTGGTGGCAAAGCTGAAGATATAAATAATAGTCCCTCTGTTTTTGCTTGAGCTCATAGTTTTAATATTATGATCATCGTTAGGTCATCCAAGAAAAGTATTGGATAGATTTTCTCTATGTTTTGTTTGTGGAAACTATAAGTATTATTGGTAGTATTACTACTGTCAAAGTATTACCACGGTGGGGAAGAATAACAGCAGTAGTTTGGGCTCTTAAATGCAGTATTGCCAAAAGATTGTGTGAAGAGCACAAGGCCAAAACCTACAGATGGTTAAAATGCAAAGAAATACTTTTATTTCAAAAATCAACGTTGCATTGAACAGTCAGTACTTGTGTTTAGGGTTTTGTAGTGAACATGTCAGCAAGCCTGCCAGACTTCACTATACTGCTTTACCTACAGCACAGTCTATACTTGTACTCTCTCACCCTACGCAGGAACACAAAACATACCATAAACCCCATGACATGACCGCACTGAGGCGTGGATTACAAAATGTTGTAAGCTGAGGTCAAATTTTCCAAAACTCTTCTGCCATCATGCAGGGTCTCTGCATGAGATCAACAGCAAGAGACCCTGAACTCTATAAAATCTAAACTCACATTGACTGGTATTTGGATTCCAACTCCATCCATAAGTAAATGTGTGTAAATCTAGTGAGCGTGATTTCATCTTGCTGCACCGTTTCACTCAAGGTATTTTGTGTCTCTATATGTGTGTGTCCTTTAAGTGTTGTTGTGTATACATGATACAGGACATTAAAGACAATGAGACTTTAAATTGCTCACTTTACCCTTCGAGTAGATCCATCACAATCCAATTACACTTGTTGACAGGCTAATGTTAGCCAGCCTCAAAGCTCTTACACATTCTTGCCAGATAACCCTGGCTCATTACATTCAGAGATGGAGGGCAACACAACATGCACTGTTCATTAATATAAACAACGGTATTACAGTCACGAAAGCCGGCACAGCTGTTTCTTCATGCACTACGCCACATGTTCTGCAATAAGTGTTCCCAACATTGTTGAAAATATACCTCTGGTTTTGCCATGGGTTTTACTGGATTAATTGCATGTAAAAAGTAAATGAGACGGAATGAATAAGACTTAAAATGTCTGCTTACCCGATACATCCAGGAAGGTACGGGCACGTCCGGTCCCAGCGCTGCTGATAGCGACGCACTCATAGTAGCCCTCATCCTTCAGAGTCACCTGAGCTATCTCCCATGACGCTCTGTCAGACTCCCTTGAATCAAAAGACGAGGAGAGGAAGGAATGTTCAACGCCATTACCTCTGCAGTTTTAAACCGTACTGAAGCAGTTTGACGAAAGCAAAAGTGAGCCCACATAAAAGCTCCAAAACAAACAAAATGTTTCGTATCGAATCATGACGTTTTGTGTCGTATTGTCGTGTTGTGTCGTATCGTACCGAATACATCCCTTGAATTGAGAAAATCACGTTGAAAGTATTTTAAAGGAGAATAAAGAGTTAAAAACATGATATGGCATTTTTTTTTACACTTTGAACTCATCTATCAGACTTAGACAAAGTTTTTGATCGCACTATTCTTGCTGCGTTTGCCTGCGATTCATTAAAGTTCTGTTCATATTTGCAGATGTGATAACTTGAAACAGTTTAAAACACATAGAAGACAGTCCCAAGGTAATGATGAATGGATGTAATCCGATTGGCTATGGAGGTCGTTTCTATCAATTCTCAGGCATAGTCAAACTTGTGTCTTTCGGTTGAGAAAGGAAGTTCCAAACCTTTCATCTTCAGTTCTGTCTGACAGCACAGTCCATCTGTGGAGCTCATTTCATGTTCCACTATATTACTGATATAGCTCATATGTCTAGTTATGAGCTGCCATTTGTGCATGAATCTTTTAAAGTGGTTTAAATTGTCTAAGAATTTTGTATCTGCACTGTAAACCCCTGTCAGTGGATTTCTTGACAGGCTGATAATGGGGTATGCATGAAATTATAGTTTGTTCAATGACTGGCTGAATTGCTCCATTTTGGCAGAAGAATGCACTTTACAGCATATTGTTTCCTCATTAGATTTTTGGTCTTTTTCTGATTGTGCAAAGTTCAAAGTTGTTCCTACACAGCCCAGCGCACCTGAGCAGTTGGTCCTCTCCGAGTCGTCTCCCATCCCTGCTGAAGCGCAGAGTGAAGGGGATCAAGCTCTCCACCTCACAGATAACCGCTCCTCTCTGGAGGTAGTAACCATGAGTTGTGGCAGGCATCAGCACTTTGGGGGCATCTAAAAAAAGAAACAAAAGCAACAGCCGTTCATTTACGAGGCACTTAGTCCAAATAAAAAAGTAAGAGATCCATCACATCTTCATCTGAGTATAAGTGACATCCTGCATCACTAACCTGGTACAATACTGGAGAAAGAAACACTGGAGACTCTCTGGAACACAAAACCATCCCTGTCATATCCCGTCACTCGCAAAAAGAAAGCTTCGTTAGGTGGAATAAAATCTGTGATGTTCCAAAGTCCGTACGGCTGGCGCTCAGGATAGTAGCGGATTGGTAAGGTTTTGATCACTTTCCCTGTGATTGACAGGAGCTCCAGGCGGTCAGCCCGAGCAGGAGGAGAAAGCCCCGTGGTGTTCAGTAGGATGTGGGTCGGAATTCCTGGAAAGATGAGGTAATAAATTATTGTATACTTTGCAAAAATGACAACACGAAACTAAAGACAACAGGTGAAATAGAAAAGCTACAACAGCTGCAGTGTCCTCTCTGTCCCTCCCTCACACTGGTGACCTCACTGACCTTGAACCGGCCGGCTGATGGTCTTTTTGAAGTCCAGTGTGGGTTTCCTGGAAAACCCGGCTCGGAAATCGATGGTGCTGAGACCTGATATACGGACGGAGTGTCTCCCTTCACTAGAGGTCTGCAATAAAATAGAAATGCTTGACTATAAATTACAAGTAAATCATTTTTTCTAGCCACATTTTCTCAACATGGTTTTGTCTCATAGTGCATGATTATTTGATACCTCCATGTAACAAACAGATGACTGTACGAGTTAAATAAAACATTACTTTGATTATTTTCTTTACCACTGTATCATTACTTAAAAAAAAAAAACGAGACAGAGGCTATAGTAGCACTTTACAATGTGAGTAGGAGCAAACGAAGTTCTAAAACAGAAAATTATACATTTAATCTCAAACACGACAAGAGAGAATGGGATTTGTTCCACAAGTCTGGTAGGTACTTAATGGTGATGACTTATATCTAAGTCAAACAAACAAAAGGAGGAACAGCAATCGTATCAAAGACGGCCCCTGCTAAATGACAGACGGGGCTCTGTTGTGTAACAAGTTGTGTGCAAGTATAGACAAGCCAGATGAAGTCTGACTGTTGAACATTTTACACCTGAGCTTATAAAACATCCACAATTCAGAAACGATCCATTCAGCCTGACATTCATTCTTTAATTAAACAAACGCTATCACTATAATCAGAGAGTAGCTAATGGCTTCATCATATGGCGGTCTTTTGAAGCCTGGTAGAAATAGAGACAGAGTAATTACAATGAAGTATAGGTTAGTGAGACGTGGAATCTCCAAGGTCTGCTGTCACAGACATTGACTCACAATGCAGAGTGAGGCATACAAACTTAAATTGACATTTAAGAGAACTTATGCGTTCACTTCATTTCAAATTAATAAATTCTATCAAAAAGCCCTGGGTCATACGACCAGACAGGGCTGTGTCGGTGCTAAATCAGTGACGTTCCTCAAGGATAAAGGACATGGGGTACAGGCTTAAATGCTAATGCTGCTAATCATGAAACACAATGCAGGCTGTGGCCTTCAAGCCCTCCTTAATGGCAGCCATAGAATTAGGGGTCTTTAGTTGGTTGTAAATAATAGAGGTCCCTTAAAGGTCACTCCTTTACCAAAGAAAAGAAGCGCCCCTGTCATTAAAGCGACTTATTTCCCAATTTCACGCCCACCAGGACAGATTGACCAGCTAGCAAAGGCCAACACCCTCAGTGGAATAAGCTCTTGGGTGGCAGTAGTTTGAAAAAGGATTTTGAACGGAAAATTAACTGATTAGATTCAGAACATGGAAACAATTAAAGAAAAACAATGTAATAATGTAAAGAGCACACAGGTTTTTGTGGTATAAATGTAATGACAGCTGACATAAGTGTAAGGAGAGCTGAGGTAAATAAACTGTACATAATCGTTGACATGAGCAGAGTCTTCTAAGAGTGATACTTCACCCAAAAAGAGTTTTATGCTTTTCAAATACTCACAAATTCATGTCTTGAGCTTTAAAAGACCTTCTGCGTGATTTCCCTTTGACTCCAAAATGTAGAGCAAGTCCACTACTGATATTTAGCTTGATGCTAATGGCAACTGACAGGTAACAGCAACAAAACCACAGCAATACTGCACCAAAAATGGCCGTTTACAAACTCTCAAGTGCACTTCACTACTTCTTTATCCAACTGTCTGCTCAATAATCCAAAAACTCTTTGATATGAGCTGAAAACAAGGAAACTATCACACCTCCAGTTTAATATTAAAGCAAGTGAGCTCAGACAAGCACAAGCGATGGATGCTCTTGCTTGTCACAAGAAGCTAACAGTTGGTTTGTTTTTAGCTCTAATCAAAGCAGTTGGGGGATAAATGAGTATATGGCTGGTTGAGGAAATGTGGATTTTCCTGGACGATACACTTGAAAGTTAGCAAACCGGAAGTTTAGTTTTGCTGTTGTTGGTTGTCCGTTGCCATTAGCTTCAAGCTAAATAAAGTAACGGACTTGCTCTACATTCTGGAGTCATAGAAGTAGTGCAGGACGGTTAAACATCTTTGTTAGCTTATAACCTATGAGTGAGTACTTAAAAAGTAAAAAAAATTGGGGGGTGGGGGTATCGCTTTAAGAATGTCTTGAGCAGCTAGATAACTTGCTGAACAATGGCAGAGGAGTAAAAGCAGGACAAAATCATTTGGAAGCAGTAGCCTAAAGTCAAATCGTAATGAAAAGTCATAAACTTCCTCCCTTCTTTTTACTTATTTTACTGTTTCAGCATTCAAAGCAACATAAAATCTGAGTTGCTGAGCCTCTCAAAATATTCCTTTGTTTGTGTGTGTGCGTGCGTGCGTGTGTGTGTGTCTCTCTCTCTCTCTTAGGGCTAGACAGAGAATGACACTGAGAGCAGCCCAGAAAGAAAAACAAATCAGACACAAAGACCGAGACCGCCATCGCTCTTCCTTTAAGCAGTTTGCATGCTTTTAAAATTACAAGCTTCCTAAACTGTTATCATGGGCTATAAAATTCAGTATGAAGTTTAATAACACTCATGAATACAGGGGTCAGTGCAGCACAAAGATGTCTCATCTGTTCAGCACATAGTTAAATATTCACAGACACACACACACACACCACAAAAACACATTCACATTCAACGTGGATTTGTACTGTATATCGCATAAACAGATTCTCTTTTCATTGCAAGGGTGTATTTTATGCCTTTATTGAGCGATAGCAAAGACAGACAGGAAACGAGGGAACAGAGGGCAAGAGAAGGGAGTTCCCTTGTGAGCCAGCGAGCAGGATGCTCCGCTATATCTTTATTACCTCCGCCAAGGAGGTAATGTCATCATCGGTGTCTCTTTGATTGTTAGCACGAAACTTCAAACACTAAAAGACGGATTTTGATCAAATTTGGTGATGATGATCATCAAAGTTTGATGATGTTACATGGAACAAGTGATAAACTGTTGGAGGCAACTTGGATCAATCTGTAGACCCTGAATCCTGAAGACTCATCGGCCGTTGGGAGGCTATAGCTTTTAGGAATTTTTTCTGGAGATGTCATTGATGAGTTTTCATCGAATTCCTTGTGTCCTTGCGATACGGTTGATATGTTTTGGCCTCATTTTCTGGATCTACGATCTAGGTGACCTATTTTCGATATAATGGTCAGTGTCTCAGATAAATTTAAGTGTATTTTGATGAAATTGATCAAGGTTGTGTGTAAAGGTTACCCTGCATGGCAGCTGGATTCACAAGATCACACAATAATTCCATTTTGCTGAGCTTCGGTGATTGATGTGCTTGGCTTCAGTGTGAGTTTGATGAGCTAGGCTGGTTTAGTTTGGCCCATGTTAGACAGATGGCTAATCCAATCATCTGTCAAGTATTTCTTAAAAAGTCTCTGTCTTTTTCCATGAGTTCTCCTGAGGACTTCCCAGGTTATTCTACGCAACGATCTATCTGGCCTGTCACGTTAGTATGAGGAAGAAGAATTAACTTAAACTCCTGGTGGATGGGAAGACAATTTACGAGCAGATTTTAATGTAACTATGTTCATATTCTGTGTCCGTGTAGCCTCCCTGGAAGAGGAATGCGCTCTCTGAGTGCTTTCTACTGTAGTTTTAAGTGTGCTTTGAGAATACATAATGGGAAAAACATTTAACAGATAATGCCAACAGACAACAGATGTTAAGAATCGGTGAAAGACACTGTGGTCCCTCAAAGAACAGAACCAGGAGATGTTCAATGTGGATACAAATTTTAAAAACTATTTTAGAACGGTGGGCAAGCATGGGGTGACATTAGGGTGAACCCACCTCTACAGTATCCAATTAAAGGCAGATTAAAAAGGATCAAATTCCTTCTCTCACACAAACTATGGCCCGGGTCATACACTTTGGTGTCACAGGCCATCAGCATTACTGGAACCCAGCACGGCGGAACAGCAAAATCCTCCTATAGTATTGATTCACATTTCTTTTTATGTCCTGGGAAACACATCCACTGATGAGGAGGAGATATTTTTAGTCTGTGGGTCAGACAGAGAGGTGCGGGGGACAAGGTTTGGAAGGAGCCACTGTGGCCAGATATTGGACAGCGGATACATCAAGAGAGAAAAGCTACAATGGTACATAAAAATGAATGTACTTTTATTTCTATTTGAAATCCCTCAGAGTGGACAGCGCCTGGACAGGAGGCCTCCTGATACGATGATTAATAATCTAATATTAAAAAGAAGACACCGTGATTCCAAACAATTCACCTCAAAGCATTATTTTTTTCCAGAATAAAGTTTCATTTAAAAAAAAAAAAGCACTCCATGTAAAAATCCACATCTCACAGGAGCGAAACGTTCAAAATGCAAAGTGTCTGCAAGCTTCCGTTTGTGAAAAGTGAAAAAATGCTGGCGACAAGAGCCAGAATGACATTAACCTGATGGTTGATCTGTAGACAAATCTGGAGAGACCTTGTTTTATCACAAGGTATACTGTAAAATCCTTGGGAAGGAAATTCAAAGATGACACAGTTTTCCATCTAACAGTTTCCCCTGTATATCAATGGGGCACGAACCCATAACACAGGTACGAGGGAGAGGCGTCCCAGTGATGGATGGAGATTTCAGGAGCCATTTTTTCCTCCTCAGCGAATCACTCTGGTGAAAATGTTTGTCATTTCCCAACATCTGGCTAAGACACTGGGCAGAGAAATGCGTGTCTTTTTTTGTGTTGTGAGAGCAGGATGCCAGCACTTTCCACTCTGCAAGGGGAGCAAACCAGTGAGAGTGCCCTGATAAACATGGGCTGGTTGTGTTGACAGCACTGGCCTTGGACATATACTTCAGCTCTTCCTGAAACATCATTTGAGTGCTTCGACGTGTCTTTCTGCTCATGTTTTTGTTTTCTCCGTATGCTTTCGCCAGCTAACATGCATGTTAAATTGATTGCATATCACCGTATCTGAACACAGTGATATATTACCGCTGTAATTCAACTTAATAACCTTCCTCAAGGGCACAGCTCCCTCCCGGGGTGTGAGTTGTGACCTCATTCCAGGGTTATACTGCTGAACTATTTGCAGTAAGTCTTTGCAGTAAGACAGCTCAGCTCTGGGACTTGTTAAGGGAAGCTTGTAATTTTACACACATTTCCAGGTAACGAGTGGATTGTTTACCTTGATAGACCACATCCCAGGCTGTGGGTCCTTGATGTTGACAACTTTGGCGGAGTTGGGAATGTGCAAGAGCTCAGTCAGACCATCACTCTTCCCCACCAGCCTCCCTGGAGGCAAAACATGAACAGTTAAGCTCTTAGTCACCTTTTCCAAACAGCCTCTGATATAAATTGATTCTATACACATATAGGATATGTTATGAGAATTAACGGGTATATTGTCAGTGAATTAAACAACATGTGCTGTCTACGTGGACCCCAGATGACACTGCGATCAGTGATGGGTTATTTTTTTGGTGTGCTCACATGAACTCGACATCTTAAAAATTTCTTTCTCTTCCTAAAACTTGCTCAAAATGGTCTAAGAAAGGCTCCCCTGTGAGAGCACAAATAAATCCTGAATTCTACAGTTGTCGGGAAAACGGTCAGTAACTTTTGTCTTCTCTCGTAAACAAAATATAGAACAGCGTCACATGGAGTATCTTTAGAATTCATCATATTATCTATATAATTATTTCTTTACTTTAGCATGAAAACAAAATTGGCCAGGAATTACCCACTAAATGATGAATAAATTGACACAAATTTACTCTTGACAATTGTTGTCTGTCATTTCATAGGTAAAAAAAAAAAAAAAAAAACGCCCTACAACCATGTTGACTTTTACACACATGAAAAAAGTACCAACTTATAGTCAAAAATATGGCGTAATCAATCAATAAAGATCCAGTAGCGTGCGTTAGTATTCTAGGATTCATGGTAACAGTTATCATACCCTGGGGGTTGGTTATCTGGATGTCAGGTGCTGGGCCACTGAGGGCCACAGTGACTTCCTTTAGACTGGGGTCAAAGGGCATCTGCCAAGTGTTGCTGACCCCACTGTAGTGATCAGTTGACAACAGGTGGACTTTCGAGGACTGGACAGCCTCTTCCACCCATTTCAGGACCTACATTGATGGGAAAGTTAGAAAATAAACATTTTGCGGAAACTTGTTGCCTTGCTTCCTCTGACATTTATTCTCTTGGCACAACTCAAAAGGTTTGTTGAAGCAAGTAAATTTGGCAACATTTATGGTAAAAATGAGGCGGATGATGCAGTGTGTTTGAACAGAGAGCTGGTCATACTAGTACCCTGTATCTCCTAGTGAGGAATCATCTTACATTAATACAAAAAAGCATTACCATTCAACAGACAAGCCTTGACTCACTGCTGATCCATGAATGCATCAGGGCTGATTTACATTTTGGAAGGATTCAAAAGTGCTCCACTATACATCAATCAATTCAATCTTTCCAGCAAATTCGATCTGTAGTTCAGACATGAAAATGTGCACAGCAAAGACATAAGCAGGGCTATAAATCCGTCCGCTACAATCTTATTTACAGGGATCCTTCCTGTCCAAGTCCAAATGATTTGACCACTGTGACCAAAGCATGCCTTTTGAAATGATTCTCCTGACTTGGAAACTTGAAAATATGTACTTGCAAAGTGGCAAAGTGATATGGAGCTGCACATTTCTGTTTAGTAACGCTCTTACCTCATTGACCTGCTTCTTGTCTAGATGGAAGACCTGCCCGGAACTGGTGGAAGCAATCTCCTCGTAAGCCTTGTAGCCAATGTGCGTCCTATCATCACAGTCCCCGGTCAGCACAAACACCACCTGCATACATGCACGTCATAAAAGCATGGACGATTCTGCATCTGCATTCAATATCTGTAAAACAGAGACTAATATCCGCACCTGTGACTGCTTCTGCTGAATGAGCTGCAGGACTTCATGGGTCAGTCTGTAATCTTTGGAGCGAGCGTCTGTGAAGACGTAAATGAAGGATCCTGGCAACGAAATCTCCAAAGCAATTTTAATGGCACCGATGCTCATCTCTGGACAGTCCCCACCACCCTGTGAGTTAAAAGGGTATCATCAGCAAGTACTGTGCATGGCATGCCACAAACACCTAGAATTTATAGTTTGCAGTATAAGTACCAAGAGTATGTCTATACTGTACTACTGCTCAAAGCCACTTAAAGGAGCAGAGATCTCAATTTTTATTACATGCAAAATATGAGAAGAATTTCAATTTGTTTTGAATTTTTCAGTAAAATAGGTCCATCTATAAATATTGTTTATTCTGATAGTGACAGGAGAAAGCAAAAAGGACGTGATGAAAGCATATGTGAGGGCCTTTCTTTGTTTGGGCTCTATCTGTCTCTGGCTGGTGGGGTCAAAGGGAATTCTTGAGTGTCTGTCTGGCTGAAGGATTCCGTCATTAGCTTGCATACATCAGGAGAAACATCTGGAATGGAGTGACTCATGATTTTAGGAAGGAGGGGGGCTGAAAAAAAGAGACTCAAGCCCTCAAAACAGTTGTACCCCAACACATCCTCATTGCCCCCAACACAAAGCAAAATATCTCCCCTGTGGAGTGTTAACCATCATCGTCTTTCTTTAAAACAATAGTGTTCGGGTCAGAACTTTCCCTCTTTTCAATCTACTTTGGACAAAACGTCTTCCTTTATGCAGGTGAAAAACAGAGAGAAAAAGGATCACACACACACCAGACTGAGGAGCTCTTGCCAAAGATGCACAGACACTTTAGGGAGGACAGACATTGGAATGACTCTTGTCTCTGTCTCTTTGTCAACCATAGTCATGAATCCTGATTTTGCAGAATTCCTTCTTTGTTGATGTGGTGTGCAACAACAATCCTGCACAACTTCCTCTCTCTCGTCAAGTGATTAAACAAAAATGTGAACTTGGCAACGCTGTTTAGCTCTCTAGCCATTTGGGTGTTTTTGTTAATTCATTAGTTTGAAATAGTGCAGGAAGGAAAATAAACAGATGATGAAAAACACTCTTCCCATCTGCATCATGGAGGCAAAAAATATGACCAGTGTCTTAAACTGTAGACCCCCGGGCTACATCATCCATTGTAGACGGACTGATGAGACTTTGTCTCAATCAGCTAAAAAAAGTTCCTAGCCAGACGTCTGACATGACCACAGTCTGCAGCGTTTATCAAGGCCAGATGACCTGAGCATCCGAGCCTCAGCTGCTGTTTCCTGGGTTTGAAGGACACGGCCTGCTGAACCCACCTGAACATACAGCTCTCGCAGCTCATACTGGAACTTCTTCGGATCGGTCGTGATTGTTATGGGTCCAATCTCTGCAAAGAAACAACAAAGTTTGTATCAAGATGAATGAAAGAAAAAAAACCTTTTTGTTGACTAAATTCTTCTCTTGAAGCAAATATTAGTCTTGGCAGATGCTTGCGGATGTCCAGATTAAAATGTCACGTTATGAGCTGAAGTAACAAGAGCTGCAGGAAAAGGGATATATTAAGTGAACATAGAAGGAGAGCGAAAAAAAGAGTTAAACCAGTGAAAATCAGGAATGAAAAGGAAGATCAGAATAAGGTTTTCTGTCACATTTTAAAGTAAGGGTACATGAATTTACATTACTTACGTCATAAACATTAATGTCAATTATTTTTTGAGTTATCATAACATAATAGGGTACACATTAATCATCTAACATGCAGGCTTTATGATCTATGCTATCGGCCCAATCAATGCAGTAGAAACATGTAAAGCTGAAAACGTGTCCCTGAGTTACACGTCATGAATGCATCAGAGAGCTGAATGAGCATTGTTTAGCTGAGCAGCTGCAGTTTACGCAAATATAAATGGTCGAAATTCAGGATACTAGAATGTTCAGATTCTCTTATTTTGAAAATTAGCAGAGTATTGCACTACTGTTAAATGGTTTAAGTGTGACAACTGATTTTGACCATATGAAAGAAACAGAAATATATTTCAATCTGTGTTAAAAAAAAAAGACTACGCTGGAAGAGGACACTAAAAGTGTCATTGGTAAAGCCCATAACACAAGTTATGTACTGTCAGTTTTGGGATGATCAACACCTTCATGTTTTTACAACTAAACACCTGGAAAATTGCTGTTACAGCTGGATTACAGTATTAGACTGACAATGGTTTAAGGTTCAAAAAGTTGTCAGGCCCCCGTTCCAATGACGGGAAGATCCCTTTAGTGTTAAATGATGACCAGTGTAAACAATCAAGCAGAGAAAACAGAGTAAACAGAAAATATGATAATTCCTCCATCTTTTTTTCTCTCTACTCCTTCTTTTTCTTGTGTAATTGGCTCTTCTATGGTTAAAGAACACAGACTTTTCAGCTCAGCTATTATTAAGGGCTCATGTCTGCCCAGGATGTGACCCAAGTTAAGCCGTCCTTGTCTGCGTAAAGTATTGCACAACCACCACATAGCGACAGCATGGCCTTTGCTCAGTACCTCTGCCAGTGTTGGTAGTCACTGCTGTTTCTCAGCTGACTTTGTTCTATCCGTTAATGGGCTGCTAAGCCCTTTCTTGAGTTAAACTGGGTGACTTCAGCCACCGCAGCTGTGCTGTGGAATGAGCCTGATGAGGGGCTCTCTCACACACACACACACACACACACACACACACACACACACACACACACACACACACACACACACACACACACACACACACACACCACAAACACACAACAGTTTTGCACATGCGGCAGATTGGAAAACAAGGGTTCCCTTGTTGGACCGGGGGAAATTACAGAAGATCTCTGACTTTTAAAAAATTATATAGTTTGAACTATTTTACAACAGCCTTCAACTCTGTCTGGAGGCCAGAGCCCAAATGAGAAATTAAGATGTTTAGTGGAGCACACAGAGGCAAATTCTAGATACGAGTAGAAATAAAGTAGAGAACTCTTTTTCCAAATGACCCAGATTTTGGCGTCCTCCTAAGGTAAAGAGAAGGAACATTTTCTGTGATCAGAGATGCTTTTTAAAACTAACATGGAAATGTGTCTGGCCTCTCTGAACGGAACACAGACCTTGAGCCAAACTTTGCAGAGATGGAAAAGCTGACATCTCTTTCCTCACAGGAGAAGTTCCCATGGCTGTCATAAGAATTTTAGACTGTTTTGGATCAAGTGCCCCCCAACCAAAGCCACCCTCTTTGCACCGGCACTGAGGAAAAACCATAGCTAATGCTCATGACCTCTACACATTGAATGAATGAATCTAACTCTAAACTCTACCCGTGCATCCTTGGTAGATGTCTTTAGGAGCTATTCATATCTACATAAAGTGATTGTTTTGTTATGGTATGGTCTAATAATATTCACATCTATGGAGTAGATTAAGTGTGACTTCATGCTGAGGTGTTTATTTAAATTTGTGTTAGAGGAGTAGCAGCTTTCACAAAACTGTCAACAACCCCTTTTAAGATTTTCCATCCATCCCTTTTCTCCCACTTATCCTGTTAAGGGTCATGGGGGGTGGAGCCTATCCCAGCAGCTTTCAGGCGTCAGGCGTAGTTCACTCTGGACAGGTCACCAGTCCATCACAGGACCAACACATAGAGACAGACAACCATTCACACTCACAGTCACACCAACGGTCAATTTAGAGTATCAATCAGCCTCGTCCCCTCTTGATGTCTTTGGACTGTGGGAGGAAGCTGGAGTACCAGAGAGAACCCACACAGGAACAGGGAGAACATGCAGACTCACACAGAGAGATCCTGTGCTGGAGCTGGGACTGGAACCTGGAACCTTCTTGCTGTGAGGCGACAGTGCTGACCACTGCCACCCTTTTCAGATTTTGTCAACTAAATTTACACTATATACAAAAAAAATAAGACTATTTTGCATAGTTAACCAGTTTAATAAGCAATAAAAAAGTCAGCAAAAAGACCACCTTGAATCAAAGGAAGCTCTTAATATAAGGAGTGAAAAAGTGTTGCACTTCAAATCAGTAATGGGCTGATGTGCAAAGTGGAAATATTTTCTTTCACCTCATCTTTGTGGACTTGGGAGTGCATTGACACACTTCAGGTGTGGTGTCAATTCATGACAAGTGGTTTCTAACACCACTGATCATCGAACTGTTCATTGTAAATGTGTATTTTCCACTTTTTGTCAATGTAAAAGGAAAAGCTGGCATGTTGAAGACATTAAATTTAAAATATTCTCTTCCCAAAATATGGATTTGATCAATCCCTTTTGCAAAAAAAAAAATAAAAAAAATTAACGTCTCTGAAGTCCAGTGATACATATATTTCAGATGCCCTCATGTGCTTCATGGGGAAAAGACATTCTTGTAATTTCCCATGTGTTATGTATAAAACTTGTATATAGATGATGCTTTAACCCAACTCACCCCTGCAAAGTGTATGAGGAAAATGTTAATGCAGTCCTGGCTAGCTGCAACAAAGGAAATAGTTTTAATGCTGTCTCTGTGATGACAAGGAACACATAAGTGGCATGAACAAGGCCAAGTGAATGAACTCAGAGAGAAAGAATGCTTGCAAGTCTGACACGAAGGAACAACAGAGGAGAGAGAATGACCACCACAGGAAAAAAACCAAAATGAATATCTGCATCTCTTCCTGTTGTCTTAAGCTGTTAGTAGTGCAAGTTCTTGACCTCAATACTCTCAAAGCATACATCTGCAAATCACAGGCCAGCTTAAACACTCAAAAAATAATCTGATGGGATGGGGGGGGGGGCGGTAATCCAATTTCAATCTCAGTTTCACCTCCTCTGACATTTAGGCTTAAGCTAATTTGGTAGGAATCACGCAGGCATTCACCGTGGAGTCCATGCATTGAGAGGTCACAGATGTTAATGTCTTACCAGATAATAAATTTGGAGTAGTAAATTTGAGATTTTTTTTTTTATTTTTTTGCAGCAACACACATGAGACATGAGTTTCAGAAGCTGCTGCATGACAGGAAATTCACAGAAGCATTGTCAAACTCATACAATGGATTGATGACATTTGAGGGAGTTTGTTATCATCATCTTTGATGTAACAGTGCAAGCAAGCAATTTTACAGGTCACATTTTTTCACTGAGAAAAAATAACACACCTATGAATCTCATCACAGAGGTACCGAAAATCTCTGAAAATGCAGATCCACAGCAACCACAACTCCTAAATTGAAACCGCTGGTAACTGAAGTTCAGCCAAGCGTGGTCATTTTAAAGTTGGAGCAAAAAAAAAAAATTGCAGCTTTATGACTGCAAAGTATAGATAAAAAAAACCACATTTAGTGTAAATCACATCCACTTCCAGCATTCTTTCCAAAAAACAGACACAGGAACAGATAAAAATGTCTCATTACAACCCTACTGGTCGTGATACTATTAGGCAAAATGGCCACAGAGAGAACAAAATATATTTTGTGGCAGCAAAATATAAGCTGTTCCCACACTTTGATTAACTAGAAGCCACAAGGAAACAGGAGAATTTGCTCCCAGGTTTTGATGAATCAGCAGCCACGTAATAGCCGTTGCTCCCACCCTTTGAAAAAGTTTTATCCTCTATATTGTCGCCACAAATCAATCAAAAAATGGGAACAACTTAAATCTTCCACCCATTGCAGTAAGAAAAGGGTAATGTTACTGTTTATTATCAGTATTCAGTTCCGTTATCAGCCAGTTCATTCAGTATTTGACAAAAATGTGTGATCATTGTCTTCAGACTGCTGAGCCAAAGTACAGTAAATGTAGTACAGGTATATGTCTTTAGGAGTGATCGTGTAAAGCTCAGGGATATCCCTCAGTTTCTTTCTTTCCTTTATTTTCATGCACTCACTTTTTGGATTAAGAAGTGCAGTATGTTGCTGTTACAGCACTTAACAGAAACAGAGGCCATAAACACACACACACACACACACACACACACACACACACACACACACACACACACACACACACACACACACACACACACAGCTCTCTGTCATTCTGCTGACTCGGGGTAAAAGTCGACCAGAGTGGCTGTCATCCTCCCGACCGTCAGCTATGAGGCATAATTCACTTTATCAGCCCAACTGAGAAAACACATGTGAAACACCAGACTGTGTGAATACAGCATCAAGCCCTGAACATACAGGAACACAGAGAACACAAACAAACACAGAGCAATTACAGATGTCATCAACATGGTGTTCTGTAAGCTTTACTTATGGGGTATAAACAAATATCTCTCTTGAGAACTTGAGTTCACTGCTGAATATTATAAATATTTGTTTAAATTCTTTCTTTTTATGGTAAAAGGACTCAGTTTACATCCCACTTTTCTTTCATGGTGCTTAAAACACTTTCATTCACCCATACACACATACTGACGGTGGAGGGCGCAACTTATAAGGTGCCAACGTATGTGCAGGACCAATTGAGGGCTCTGTATCTTGTTCAAAGACACCTTCAACAGAGTCTCGAGGGGACCAGCAACCCTTCGATTACTAGACGTTCACATGACACAAAGCATGAATGTTTCATAAGGAATAGTAAGAAAAGCAAGCGTTTCTATCTCTCTTTCATGCTTTCTTTTTGACACACATCTAGATCCCTAGTCAAATTTGTTCCAATTGGCCTGCCTCATTCAGACGCCAGCAGTGAAATCAACCTGAAAGATTTCCCCAAGCAGGAAATTGCAGCCTTGTGAAAAATTAATTCCTGCTTTACCAAATCATATGTGTTGCCAATTGAACATGGGAAGGAATGGTGGAGAGGAAGCAGTTAGATCCTCTGACAGGATAATAGCCTCCATTTATTTCCAATAAAATCTTGTTGTTTAGGGTGATGATGGTGACAAAGCCTTAAAGCCACTTTTGCAGTACTGTGCAGTATCAGAGATGTGTTCACTCAACACACTGACAAGCAAGACAAGGTAGCACGATCCAACTTTAGGTTCAGCTGCTTA
This sequence comes from Aulostomus chinensis, assembly GCF_037954235.1. Taxonomy (NCBI): domain Eukaryota; kingdom Metazoa; phylum Chordata; class Actinopteri; order Syngnathiformes; family Aulostomidae; genus Aulostomus; species Aulostomus chinensis. Next base: position 7,420,931 of record NC_141333.1, on the reverse strand, counting down.
ATGAGTTCAGAGAGACAGAGCTGACATCAGGATTGATTTCAAACTACCACAAACTAAAGTTGTGTTGGAAACTTCTCACCACAACCAACGCAGAGCGGAGCGGGACCACCACGCAGTTAAGCTGCGAGTTGCCTCTCTTGTTTCACTTCAATCGAAACAATTGGAAATGTCTCAGGATGATGGGCCACAATCCCACGGATCTCTGTCAAACGCGCTGGGGAATTCATATGATCACAAGCAGCCCTCCACGCACAAGAACTTATAGTGAAACCAAACTGATGAACACGCCACACACAGGCAAGTAATCCCTCCCAGATGCACTGCCTGATAGGGAGCATGTTCCAGAGACAGATGACAGCTCTGAACCCTCCACCAGTCATCAATTTGACAGGATAACTGGTGCTGCAGACAGAGCACAGATGAATATACAACCCTTGGGGGATGCCTCATTTAAGTGTGTGTCTGCACTAATTTATGATAGCCACTCATGTGTTGTTGCGTCGTGTAGTCACAGAAAAAGGGCAAACTTGCAGCAAAGGGGAATTACAATTACTTAAGCTGTGTGTGAATATACATATATATATATATATAAAGCTAAATTCAATATACAGTTAAAATAAAATGATACTGACCTGATAATGCAGTCTGTGACTCTTCCGCTGTGACCTGGCACTTTCAGATTTTTGGATTCTACTGTGACCTGGCACTTTTGGACTTTGTGTACATGGAAAACTCTACAATATCCTTGACAACTTAATTTTACTAAAACCATCAAGTAACTGTTGTGGTCAGCCAAAGATTGAAGAAACATGCAGGCTATCTGTCAACATGGACCATCTGTGTACTATTATCGCCCCGCGGCGCATATAAACATTGTTTAAAAGTCATGTATGCATAACACAGTATGCATACTGGATCATTTTTGATGCTCCATTTACATGTGGTCTGGGAAGCAGCGTCGCATGTTGGCAGTCTGAATATGAACTCTCAGCAAAAGCCTCGATGTGATTGAAAGTGAAGTGGGGATTTGTGGATTTCTACGAAGCTATTCAAGCTTTATTCATATCAATGGGATGAACGAAATGTTGTGCGCACCACTCAGAGTAACTGTGGGGAGAGAGTAGTAGTCCCATGCTGGTCTTGAACCTGTGTTCACAAGGTAAAAAACTGACTCCTTCTTCTTTTTAAGGCAGTCTGAATGCTAGATGGTACTCTGAGAACGCATACCACTGCCAAAGCAAGCCAAACCCAGTGCTCCAGTTGTTCCATAGCACGAGAGGAAGGTGAAACCTGAACATATTTGGATTTTGCAGACTAAGGCAAAGATGCAAATGTCACTTCCTGATGACCATGAGTTGAATTTATCTCTTAGATGTCCTCAGGTTGTAACTCTTAACCAACCTGTGAAGTTTGGAAAGGATTTGATGATGGGAAGTCCAGTTAAAACAATTTCCTGTTCTAGGGTGAAATATTAAAACTGGCCAACTGGCAAACTGTCATGTCACAATCATGATTAGAAGCTCAAGATTGGCTGTATCACCATGGTAACACCATTTGATGAAACAGTCTTCACACAAACTCATTGCCCAATTTCTGCCTAAATGAGATGAATCAGGTTGACTCATCAGAAGTACCAAAAAAATGTATGTACTTGATGCCAACTGGTGGCGCTTTGACTAATCTGGACCCTAAATTTCCACCCCTCCACTGAAACTTTAGCATCTTTATGGAGGTAATAATGCAACATCATGACAGATAGTGACCTCCAAAATGACCATTAAACTAATTCCAACACCTCTGACAAATACATTCAGTAGAAAAAGACTGCAAATGAAGTGGTGCAAAGAAGAGGGGCAGAAAACTTTGGTAAAATTGGAAATCACGACATCAAGCAAAATGTTAAAACACCTCTCTCCAACCGTAGAACGTTAGACGATGGACTTCAACAGAAGTTTCACATCGAATATCAATGATCTTGCATCTTTTCATTCAAGAAAAATACATTATTACGTCACTCTTAAACAGTTTATTTTTGCTACAATCACTTCATTTTAGCCCAACACCAACGAACATGACAGAGCCAATATGATGTCCATGTACACTGGAAAACTTCTGGTGACTGATTCATGCCTCTCCCTGTTTTCGCATCGGCACTTTAAATGCGAGGGCACCCCCACTCCTCTCAACCCTTTCACTTAACCTTTTTCTGTTTCTATCACTATTGATTGATAATGGGTTTCTAGGTCATGGTCTTAAGTCCTGGTGACACATTTGAACAATGACAACAACATCTTACAAAACCAAGCTGCTAACAAAACTCCCCCCCCCCCTGACGACTTGAGCAACACAACAGAAATGTCAGAGAAGAACATTCTTTGACCGTGATGTCCCGCTGAGGAGCTGAAGACAAGGATGAAATGATGAAGTGATGGTTTAGAGAGTCATTAGGTAATTAAGCCTCTAAATTCTTCTCAGTGAAAGGGCGCAAAAATCCAGCGCTTTCAGCAAATGTGCTTTGTGTGATGTTTTGACATGTGGTGTCCATGAAGACAAAAAGGCTAGGACCCAGAGACTTGGCTCACCCTGGTTCTCTGATTCACTCTGGTACTTTAGAATTAAGTGTGGCATTTTATTCACCAAAATTGCATTAATTAAATATAAAAGCAAAGTCGTGGGTTTGAAAATAAACAGCAACAACCTCAATATTGCAACCACAAAGCTGAAAAGCTCATGATTGTGTGTTTTATGACCAATGGTGTAATCCTAAAGCATTTCACTGTGACTGAGTGGTTTACTGTTTGGTGTGCCTCTCTCCTTTTACTGAGGAAATTCTAATTATGCATGCTAAAACTGACAAAAAAAAAAAAATCCCAGATGCAGTAGATCAGCACTCTCGACCACACACAGACGCGCACACAGACGTCTGAGGCAGGGATTTCCAGCTAGTGTGCCACAGCACATTCAAGGACCTTCAGATTGATGACGTCGCAACCAAGTCAAGCTTCAAAATGCTAGTCCGACAAGCTAATGGGGGACTTAATGGCGGCTGACTCCACTTAGTTTATATAGTCTATATCTTCACGTTAAAGTAGGTTTGAAGCCAGTTATCAGAGTCACTGTGTGTTTTATTACACATGCTATGATGTTTGCTCATCTGTCTTTCAACAGGATTACACAAACTCCAGAACCAATTTAAATGAAAATTTATGGGAAGATGAATCTTGGCTTGGGGACAGACCCATTATGATCCATTATTTTTGCCATTTTCATTCAATTCTCATGAAATATATCAGGATGAGAAAAATGTCAACACATTGATTTCTCTTCAAGAGTGGGTGGAGGTCTGTTCTCTAGTGTGCTATGGGATAAAATATATCTTGAGAAACACTGGTCCAAGGTGGTCTGCACCCCTGAGCCATGGAGATGGGATGTCATGATAAATGGCTTCCACCTACAAATGCCCCTCAGAAGCAGGGGCCAAGGGCCAAAGACAGCCTGACCTTCAGCCTCGCAGGCTCTAACTCCCTCAACACTTGTCAGGTTCACACACAGTTTCAAACACCACAGGCCTTCATGTCAATCAAAATTGTTAGATGTTTTGTTATTTCTCATGTTTTACAATCTTTCAAGAAATGCTTCAGTGCCACACAAGTGGAGGAAAGACAAAGCAAAGAGGGAGAGCGAGAGTAACAAGGGGATAGGGATCGAAAAGGATGGATTGTACCTGCCAAAGCAAAAATACATCATGCACAACAGAATGCACACAGGTACAAAGGTTTCTTCAGCACCGAGAGAGCTAATCAGATCAATGACTGAAGGAAAAAAATGGATTTACAAGAAAAGAACAGTTCTGTACAGGTACACTCTAAAATAATCTTCCCCAAAGGCACACAATTGGTCTTCGAGGGGCCAGACGTGTACCTTTTGGCACACAGAAAGGGTACAAAGTGAACTAGAGGGAACTCTTTTCGGAGGGGTAACCCCCCCCACACCCAGCGACAAGAAGTTGTCTGGTGCTTCTGTTTTTGAGTGTGTATGGTCATTTTCATTGTGATATTATCTTTATCCAAACAAAACTGTCTAGTCAAGACTTGTCTTCATTTATTGTGTAGTCTATGATAATACAAATGAGGAAAACATATTTTCACTGGGAACTTCCTCATTGATAGCTGCTTAGTTTTGGTCTCCACCAAAGAAGTGTATAGTCTTAGTTTACAATCCACATAATAGAAAAGTTGTAGATCACAACCAGTGTTTTTGGCAGGGGTGTTATTAAAAACACGTGCACATATGTCACTCAGAGTCCTCCTTCTCTGCACAGCTGGAGGTTGAGAGTTCCCTGAGGTCCACCATGACACTGGATCAACTCTTGCTGTCATGAGCATCAACCATGGGGTTGCTGGGCAAGATTTAGACTAGGAGTGATGTGTGCAGTTCAAGTGCAACAGGGACTATCAGCCTGCATGCATCCATGCAAAAAAACAAAACAAAAACAAAAAAAAACTGCATGTTATTTTATTTTTTCATTGCGTGTTTTCATCTTTGTCTTTGTTGAACTGCAATGAAAGTAGAGCCTTGCACACTATGTTGGAATACAGGCATGGGCCCCAGATGCCAAATGAGTCAAGACTACCACTAGTACCGAATGTGAAAATGCCCAATGTTAACTATAGTCTTATTTGAGGAGAGCCTTATTGAAGGGGTAACAGTAAATGTTTAGAGATGATGCATATTACTATGGGTAATAAAGTACTATGATACTGATTTGCCAATACTAATATACAACACAGTGTGTGAATGTTAGCAGCTGGAATAGCTGGCAACGAGCAGCTGGAAACTCTCCATTTGGATTCCAGGGCAGTGATTTAGAAAGACTGGTTTTGAACCCAAGTGTTTGTTGTAGAGGCAAAGTAAAATTATTATATTTGAAATGTCTTAATGTGGCCCAGATTTTTCCAGTCACTACTGTGTTACAACAATGAGCATAACAAAATGTAAGAAGAGAACTTAAAAGCTGCTCCCAACCATCACAAAGCAAACGGCGGGCGCTGCTATCAAAATCACCTGACTGGTCTCGGGTGGCTCTCTCATAAATAAATGAGGCTGCAGTGACTGACTGGTTCTGCTGTGTGGACACATGGTAAGAGTTAGAGATAGGTCAGGCAAACATGTCTGGCCCAAAACAGGAAGAGCAAGTCTGAGACATCTGCAGCAAAACATGTGTTTGTGACACAGAATTTAAGATCAACACAGTAAGTTGTGTTGATGTTCAAGATATTCAGACTAAACTCCCTCCGATCTAAAAATTATAGCTAATAATATATAGTTAATACTTGATCACTGGACCATGAAGTCCAAGTGCAACACTAACTTAACTTTGATTCACCCTTTACCGCTAAGTCACACATTCAGACCACAAGAGAGTTTCAAGTCATGGCCATCAAGTTAGTTACTGTAATGAGAATTTATCATGTTGAGTCTGCATTTAAGTGATACTTCACCCAAAGTGTGCTTTTTGCTTTTTAGGTACTAACCAAAAGTTATCTTGAGCTCACAGAGACATAATGTCACCAGTGCATCACCTCTTTGTGCAGCCACGTATAGCCTGAAGCTAATGGGCACAAAACTGTCCAAAAATGCCAATTTAGAAACTTTCATGCGCTTCAGTGATATTTCAAAATGCTGCCCCCCCCCCCCCAAAAAAACAAAAAAACAAAAACAAAACAATGTTCAGAAACAGGGCGCATGAACCTTCAGATCTCTTGATGAAGATTTGGGTTCAACAGAGTTTAGAAAACAAGTCCAACGCCAAGAGGGAAACAAAGCCGACTTGGTTGCGAACACAAAGTTAAAAGAATGTTTGAGTGATGCGTCTTGAATGTTTCAAATGGATTTTTGTCAGCCAGAGCAGCTGAAGGTCCAATATCTGTGACTTATTCTGTAAACACCAGCAACATCCCTGGAATCTCCAACACACACTGGGAAGCAGCAGCAGGATGGATGATATATTCCTGAAGCAGCCCTCCAGTATGTGCTGCCTTCCTAGATGAAAGAGGCTAAACCCAGAGCACCAATTACAATGGAGTTGAGCACTACTGTATTTACTTCAGAGCACAGCAAGGTGCATGTACACGCTTAAAAGTTAAAGGCCATTTTAATATTCCAGGTTAGGCCGATTAGAACATGAAACAGATACACACTGCAGTCAGCCGCACTCCTCTCTTCCTCTAATTGTCCAAAACCTCCACCTCTCTCCTTTGACATTCCTGCCTAATAGCATCATTATTGACTCTGTCCAGCTAAACGCAGGCTCCTTGTAATCTCACATGGGTGGGGTGGTTTTCTAAAAAGAAGAAAACAAAGGAAAAAAAGGGGATGGCGGAGAAGGACGCCGAACAAAGGGAGCTCACAGATGAAGGCCTTTGATCAGGACGAGGTAGGAGCTACGCCATCATCTCCTCATCGCTCCACACCCAGGGCTCCATCTCCTTCTAACTAAAGATAACTGGCAGGAAAAAGGTAGCCATCAACTTAGCGGAACCAATCTCCACAGCACACAGCTGAAGCAAACGCCACATTCCAACATAACATCAGCAACATGTCAATCAATTCTTTTTGAAATATCAGAATCTTGAGTCTAAGCCACTGCAATGTGAGCATAAATCTTAGACTAAATATACATCCTTCCATCAGCCAATCCATCAATGTTTGAGTAATGATAATAAATAATACACAATGCAGTTTGACTCGATTCACTCCCTAAAATCTTTTGCTGGAGGGTAGGTTTTTGCAAGACATAGCACGCATGCTTTAGGCCAGCCTCTGTGTGGCCACTGATATAATACTGATACCGTACATGATGTGGTCTCACACCTCCTCTAATATCGGACTTCAGGCTGCCAAGCTGGGAAAATTTACATTATTCACTTCAGCTAAATATTCTGCAGCTTCATATTCTCCAGTATAATTTTTTGATGGTCAATTTGAAAGTGCATACTTTGAAAATCTGCAAGGAAATCTAGTCGGAGTTGGATCTCTAATGATGAGCGCAACGGTGCAAAAGAGAGCTTAGGCTGCAAAAGAGCAGCTAATGCTAAGATGAGGAGCAGGCTGGTAACCTCACATCATTCTAACTCCTCCGTTTTTTTTTCTCCAAAGTTGTAGTCTTCGGAACAGCTGACGTTACTTAAGGCAACTTTTTTCACACACGCAGTTGTTCTCCGCAAGACCTGTTAAGTTTGACGTGTAAAATGCCTTTAAGACTGCAATGAATGCGTGTGACTGTGACCTGCATGGTGGGTCCCCCACTGAATCAAGGCCTTGGGCTCTGACACATCTCACCCTCAGCTAATTAAATAGTACACGAACGCAAACACACAGCCTCGTGCAGCAAGCCAGTTTTTACAAGGATGAGCATTTTTGTGTGGACTAATTGGAAAAAAATGCACCCTTTCACATTATTTTCCTGAGAAAAGCCACATTTCCTGGCTGGGGAATGGCAGGAGTGTTGTGAAATACAGTTTATTTGGCTGTAAATTCTCAAATAATTGTTCCATGTGTCCAGAGCGTCTGCTTCCAAACACCTTTGACTAATCATCATCATAATGTCATGTCACTCTCGGTACAGTAGCTCACAATTAGAATATGAATGTCCTTCTCTGATGGTAGCACAAAAGTTGAAATTCTTCCCGACAACAGATTCATTGGAGTGTTTTCAGGCTGTAGAGCTAAACACACAACCCCTGTGCCGCAGTTAACTGACTTGTGAAGTATCCTTTTGCTTTCGTTCTTTTTCTCCCTGCAGGATGGAGAGCAAGGGGGTGGGGTGCTGAGTGTGTGTGTGTGTGTGTGGGGGGGGGGGGGAACTTCCTGACTGATCTTCCCAGCCTGACCCCAATATCCAGGCATCCTCCTGACACTTGCTTGACACACACACACACACACACACACACACACACACACACACACACACACACACACACACACACACACACACACACAAGACAAGCACACAACAGGCAGTGACAGAAACACACACTTGAATGTTTGCCGTGTCAGATTGCTGTGTTAGAAGAAAAAAGAAAAAAAAAGAAAGGAAGTTCTGGTGTCTGATTTAAAAGGAGCCAAATCAAACAGGAGGGACCGGACCAGATGGAAAGAAAAAAAAATGAACCGAACTGAAACAAAACCTAAATAAAGGTTCTTAGGCAAACAAAAGTGATTCTCCCTTAGGGTTTAGGATATTGTCATGGGGGGCGGGGGGGTCTGGGTCAGAAGAACATCTGAGGAAATGTTCTGCTACACAGACTTGCAGTGTGCTGTGTTAATCATTCCTCTATTCCCCCAAGGCTTTTGGAGAACACATTCGGACATCCTCGTAAACATTTTTTAAAGTCACTTGGTGGTGAGGGACAAACACACAGAGTTTGTAAAGAGAAGTCAACAATGAAGCTGTTGCAGTCTCACTTGTAAGAGAAAAAGGATATAATCATTTCCTTGCAGAGGCTACATTTGCTAAGAAATAAGCCTGCTGCAGCTTAATATTTCACTACAGTCTCCCCAGATTCAGCGCATCATAACTATTTTTTCATCTGCGAATGATCTGAGGCTTCTTTTCTTTTCCTCCCAGAGGCACGCAATGATGGATTAATTTGTTACAATTGTGTATACTGTGCATATCTTATCCTTGGAGGTAATTATTATTCTAGGCACAGAGCTGGCCGCTAAAATAAATGATCGAGGAATTGAACTTCATAAGTATATTTGTGACGTGCTGAAATTTAACAGAAGAGAACAAACATCTGGAATAGGAATCCGTCTCAGCTGCGCTACACAGATCACCTTTGTCTATTAATCTCTCAGATCTCTTGGATCGCTCCATCTCTGCAGCTGTTAAGAGCATCAGCGGTAAACCAAGTGAAGTTTAAAATGATATATTAGCAGTAAGAAGGAACCTTTAGAGTAGAAATTAATATTGAAGCATAATATTACATAAATTAGGGATGCAGGATGGGGAAATTCTGGGGCCATATCAGAATCAATAATCAGTGCTTTTTTAAAAATGTTTGTTCATGACGTTTTTCGTGGATCTTTATTCCATCTTTTACGCCTTACAAACAAAAACTACCTTTCAAAAATTCACGTGACTACATTTAAGTCCTAGAACTCCATCCTTGAGGTCATAGATTTCACATCAGTTTATAAACCATCTGTGAATGAAATCTTATCTGCCGATAGTAGTCAAGCTGATATCAGTTGATACAGGGCAGATATGATGGAGCACCCTTAAAACAATTTATTAAACAAAATCAGTACCTCCAGGAGTAAATTAGGATTACTGGTTTGTTGTTAGGCATAAGCATGTTTTACATCCATGTCTGACTTTCTTGACTTTTGGTAAGATCTATGTCTGCAGTGTCCTGTACATCCCAGTGCTGTTGTCCATGATGGAGCCTTTCTGCAGGTGGACACATTCCACTTTACACCTCCAGAGCCACAGCACAACCCCCCCCCCCCCCCCCCCCACACACACACACACGGCATGACAGTGTTTGATAGTGTTTGCAAGTTGGGGTCTCCTCCTGATTCGACACTGCAGCTGTTAAATAAAGCCAGTGGTAGCCTATATAGTCCGGTCTCAGAATGAGAGAGCACCTATGGGTGATGATAATCATCAAGTTGCATTGCAAACCTAACGCCACTCACTAAAGCTGGCGGAATGCTAATGATAGTGACCGCCAGGCTGAACATCTGTGTGCAGAGACAAAATCTCCCAGAGTCCCTCCTCTGGAGGTGTGAGGAACATTAGGCATTCAAAGGGCGGACTGTGAGCAAACTAACACATTTCTCACTTTTCTGTGTGCTTTTGTTTCCACAGCAAATAATCAAAACAGCGTGCAGAAATAGAGTCGAGCCTCAAGTGCCATCCGCACGGGGGGAAGCAATGAAAGTACATCTGCTGACTTTATCATGTTAATGACATTACCTGGGTCATGGAAGGGGACCAGGGCAAAGTTATACAGAGGTCTCTTTGGTCTACTCAGGGATGTCTCCAGGATCTTGGATGCGCCCTCTATAACCTGGACCAGGTCGTCGTACATGGAGCCGGTCACATCAAACACGAACGCCAGGGTCGATGCACCCTCCGGGATGTCCTCCTTTGTGCCTGCATCTTGTCCGGTTGAACTCGCCACAGACAGCGCTAGGAAGAGCAACGCAAATCGGGAGCCCATTTCAGGTCCAAAAGTCTCTTGCAACAAAGCAAAGTTTTTGGATACTTTGTTCTGCCCAATCGGAACCTCAGGGAGAATCTCGATATGCAGACATTTGGCTTTCAAAATGGACAAGAAAGTTGTTTTTTTATGTCTACAAATTGCACCGCATCAGCCAATTAAATGAATTCCTCATCTGCGCTGCCGCCTTTTCGTGCGTCTCTTTGGTTTCTCCTGCAGCGTCTTTACGCAGAGGTTGCAGCCCTTCACCTCTCTTGGAGCCTGGCTTCAAGAGGTCCCGGCAGTCCGGCGTCTGTTCTCTGGTGTGAGTTATATCTGCGGAGTCAGTAGCCCTTGTTCAGCTCTGTCATACAAAGACCACCTCTCAGCTGAGCAGAAAGTCTCCAGGGCGCTGACTACCCCATGCGGAGTGCAGCGCTGTGATTGGACCAGATTTTTTTTTTTTTTTAGTGAACTACTGTACTTCAGCCATGTTAACGCGTAAAACAGGCAGATGCACTGCACTGGACACATTCTACAGTTTGCCAATAACAGAGGCCAAATCTACAGCAGAAACTATTTTGGGATTTAAAACAAAACAACAACAACAAAAACTCACACAATAACATTCATTGGGATCTGAACTCGTGCAAATCATTCAAAGAGCAGTAACAAAGTACTTTAACATATAATCTGGAGGACATGTTCCGAAGCAATCATATATCTGAGAGGCCAACAGGAACGAGACACTCCAAAAGCAGTTATTCCATTATTTTGACTTCTGCTGCCATCTAGGGGTCGTGGTTATTCCCTACACCAATATCACATTCCCAGAATCCACAGCGCGAAAACTGCACCCCCCACAGCCATAATGTTGATGTGATGAAGGGACTCCGAATCCTGCATTATAGTGCCTCCCATGATTTATGTAAGTACTTCAAGGCAAAATGCGTTTTGGTTTTTTTTACAGTTTCCCTTTCATGTGACCTTTCCAAAATCAATACAAGACATTAGTTCTCGGATGGAAATCTAGGATACACCTCTCATCGAATTTCAAATTAATTATTTCAATCGATTTTTAAAAAAAATATATTGCTAAACTCACATTTTTTTCACCATTAGCTTTCAAATCATGTGACCAAGGGAATCCAAATCAATATAAGGTATGAGTACTGGACTGGAAACATAGAAAACCCTCTTTTAACTACACCAACCACATATTGTTGGGGCTGGTGTATGCCAAAGATGTAGATTGTTTTTTGTTTTTGTTTTGTTTTTTAATATCTGTACACATAAAAGTATGAAATGAGCTAAAATCTTGGACAACCCATACACCCAGTAGTTATTTACATAGACGAGAATTCAGAAACACCATTTTATTCATAATAATTCATAATAAACTGTGTGTGTATTTCTAAATTCTTGTGTAGGTAATGAGCTGGTGGTTGATTCAGTCACAATTGTATCAAAAGTATATACTGATGGTGTCTCGAGGCTTTGGCAATATTCTTAAATTGTTTAGATTTTTTTAAAATTGTAAATACAATTGAAAAGATAATAAAATCATCACTTGTGCTCAATCTGTAAAGCATCTTTATTTTTTAAAACTCAAATTTGTATTAAAGACCTTCAGAATGTCGATGTTCATGAAACGTAGTGGAAGATAAGATGCCATTTGAAAAAGATGCGAATAAAGCTCAAATATCTCTGACTTGATCGCTCTCAGTGATGAATGGCTAAATGGAAAACAACTACCATAGTCTGCCACTAGGCAGCGCTACTACACCACTGACATCTCACACTAATCAGATCGACTCACATATCTCCTACTGAATACCCAATTAGATGAGTCAGAATTGTTAATACAGTTCTTAGTATAGCTCAGGTTGAGCAGCACCACAAATCACAGCCTCCGAAAAGCCCATTAAAATGAATTAACTCCTGAATACAATCATCCCCAGGCTGGGAGGATGGATTGGAGGCCTGTTACATCAATTTTAACACGTTCCACCTTCTGAATTAGCAAGAAAGTGTTTATCATAGTACTTGGATCCAGTGGAGAGGATTTTTTTTTTTCAAGGAAAGAGCATCGTGGATGTCCTAGAGGATATGTAGGAAAGTGACACGCAAACATTCAAATATGAATCCACACCTCCCTCACCACGATGCCCTCCAGTAGTATAGGAGGAGAGCATCTGCTGAGGAGAATTTTGCATGACAAACAAATAGGGAGGCGAAAGCTTTTTTGAAAATGTACCGTGGCAAATCTAGCATGAAGGCAGTCTTTACACAACACGCATCTCAACATTAATAAGTCATCTTGCTTCTAGACTGGTATAACAGTAGGGACATCCTGTTCCTAACAAGCCTATACAAGAAAAAAACAACAACAATGGAGGGATAGTGAAAACCTTCACTGACAAACTGCTCATCTTTCCTACTGAAGTGTCTCTTCTTTCAACTGACTAATCTCAAAGCCATCTGAGGAACTCGATGTGTCGAAATACGGAGAAGTCGCACTCCTGCGAGCTCAGTTGGAATTAAGGTGGAGAGGTGTCATAGATATAACCCAAGGCAGAGACCAGCAAAGGTGTTAGAGTTAAGCAATGCTACAAGGGAGGGTTTACTTTCATTGTTGGCTTGACAGTGATGCGGTGAGGAACGAGGTGTTTGATCAAACTGTCAAGGTGACTAATCCGGTTGTTTGGCTGGAGCTTTACATAAACTACCATCAAACACAGATATAAGCTGGGTTTGTTACTCCAGTACACACATGTTCCTCATCCTAATATTAACCATCAAAACTAAGCTGGAGTTCCGTCCTAATCACAAAGACCAAGCCCGAACCCTCAAACAATCCTGTAGAAGGTGAAATAAATGCAAAGTAGACCAGAAATAATTCCTCATTTTCAATGAGCAGATGAAGATGTTTCCGTGTGAAGACAAGAGTGAAGATTAATGAGGCCGAGTCCGGCTGTTTAGAAGTGAGGACAGTGGTGACCACAGTGGAACTGGGGGAGTCAGGGAGGTGGGGATGAGTTGTTCTCTCATTTCTGGCCCCTCTGGATAACATTGCTGCGTCTCTGGTCTTCAAAGACAGCAGAGCGTCATGGACTGCAGTTCCAGAGCCTGGATTTCCAGTCTTTGGGGAGGCTCACAGTGAGTCTTCTGAAGAGTTTCTTCCGGCCTCCGTATGGAAGCTCTCCTGAATACAGCTTGAGTTTGAGTGAGCGCTCATCAGGTCTGCAAATGTGTCCTGCACAGTAAAGCTGAGACCTCAGAAATATGGCTTGAAGGCTGTCCATCTCTGTAGGATCTCTCTGTCTGGAACAAAGTCCTGCTATCTGACATGTTGAATCATACTGATAGAGTTCATGATGAAGGAGTTGCTGTGGCCGGAGTTCAGCGCCCAGGGCAAAATCAATTACACCCCTCAGACCTTCAGCTGTGATTGGAGACCTCGACATGTTAAGTCAGCAATAAGCGTTATTGTCCATAGCGGTGCCAATGAACACAACCTTTTACCTTCATCTTAACCGTTACAGAAAACAACCTGAAACCAATACTTGCCCTAAAACTTATAACCATGTCTATAACCCTTAAACTGCCATTGGGTGGTATCTGAGAAGACAGTCGGGCCTCAAAAAATGCAGTGATACTTACTCTCAGGAGACTGCACACCAGGGAAATTTAACTTTGAGTATTGTTTTCCAGTTCTTCCAGTTGAACTCTTTCAGTCATACACAAACAGTGAGACCATCTGAATTGACGTTTTAATTAGAATTGGTAAATAACAATAAAAAAAGAGAGAATTTGTTACATTTTGGCAATTCATTAATCTAGATTAATTGCATCAGCTCTGACTGTGACATGCATTCGACACACATCTACTCAAATAGATTCGGGTAAACGTGTGAAGAAATGAACAGTTAAATTGTCATTAAAGGTTGAAATCTTGAGATATTCCGTGAACAATCAGTTATCATGACAGTAGTCTTTTTATATCAGCTCAAACAAAAGCAAACCCCAAGAGAATCATAGCTCTACCACAAAGACAGTGATTAGTCGACTGACTCAGACACAAGTCTCATGTGATCACTGCAGCGCATCAAAGATCGCGATCCTACCTGACAGGTTTCTGTGGTTTTATTTCCGGGAATATTTTCGTCACTGTGCTTCTCCAGAAAAATAGTTGCTCTTATCATGCGCTTCCGCTCAGGTTTTTGGTTTCAACCCTAAAGAGATACAGTTAACTTCTGCGTTAGTCACCAACATCCTTGTTCAAAACAGATCTGATACCCGTCAGCACTTATGGATTACCTTCAAATCCTATGCATTATATCCACAAACACCTTTGGGTCTGGAAATTACACATTAACAACAACAAAAAAACCTGCAATATTAGGACGATGCATGAGAAACGATATCATTATTGGAAGGTGGAGATCTCACAGATCAATATTTAATTTAGTTCTAAAACTAAATCAAATGTGAATCAAATAATTCTGAAGCAAATGCGTCTTTTAAATGTCTTCCGTTATAATGAAGAAAAGAGGAAGGAGAAGTGAAATAATGGCAGGAAGGAAAGAATGACGACACTTTCATACTAATAACTTTTTCTTTTCTTTTTTTTTTAGCAACTTCTGTCTTTTTGAACTGGAATCTTTATCAGAAATGTAGACATGTTCCCTGAATAGATGTCATATCTGCTGGTCAGAGTAACAGAGTAACAGCTGAGTTTCTGTGTGAATGTTTGTGCTTTACGAGCTGCGGAGGGGACGTTCACAGGTCAGGCGTGATCGTTGCATACTAACACCAGCCCCTCTGTCTCCAAAACCAGATCCACATGACACATGAGCCCCATCCCTTTAGTTAGCCAACCAGAAAGGCCGCCCTGGGGCCTGGCGCGCTGTTGCCCAACAGACTAATCCTCGGGCTTACCGCCTCTCATCTCCGTAAAATCCATCTTTTGTTGTGAACACAACTCATCTGGCCAATGAGGCTCATTGGTTATGCACATACACACCAAAGCATCCTTTGTGATGCCTTTCCATTCTCTCTTTTTATCTGTCCCTGCCACTCTGGGTCTCTCACTTTCAGAGATGCACACTGTACAGTATAGGGGAGGGTATCCACGCAAATACCAGCATACAATTGTACAAAAACAATTCCATTCTCTCACTTGTTTCAGCTTCAATACCAGGAACACACAAACAGTGATGAAAAGATATGGTTATTTTTATCAAGAGAAAAAACATAAGGAAGAACAAAACAGACCCAGAAGAAATTGCAGACACAGATATTAAACACATCAGAAAAGTACAAATTTGACATTCCAGAAGATTCATTTAGCTCTGGCGTGACGGCTGAAGGGCTGCCTTACTCCTTTCTTTTGACAGTTTCTTTCCTCTGGCCTCTGGTGCTACATGGTGTGCTCATTCCTCTCCTTCAAAGCTATCGTAACACTGAATTTATTTGTACAGACCATAGAGACAGATTGTTGCGAAAACAGTGAGAGTACGTGTGTGTGAGCATGTGAGTGGTGTGGGTGTGTCAGAGAGTAAAAGAGACACATGGAGAACAAGGGACACATGAAGGGTGTTAAGAGTTATGAGCAAAGGACAAAACAATGACCTGCGGTGACCACCGAGGGCTCATTTGCCCTTTGAAAATGCACCTTTTTGTGCTGATTCATTGCTGCGGTCATTGCTTTGGTTGCCATGGTCACAACTGACTATTATAAACATGCCAGGTAAGACAACAGAAATCAAGCTATTGTCAAATCTCCCCCAGGGATTTGACACAGCAGGGTTTCAGCATCATAACATGACCTCAATTAACAGCACCATCGGTGTGTAGATAAAGTGATGAAAACTGCAATTATTGTTTTGTTTTTTGTTTTTTAAAGTGGAAATGAGTGATTGCACAAAGTGCACACACGGAACAGCTAGTGCATGAACCCAGGATGCTCTGTCTTGTTCTGAGGACAGAGGATTTGTCATTAAAAAAAAAAAAAAACATTCAAATCCGCCAAGTATAATCCGTCAGTAGAAATGGATGGACAGTAATACCAAAGCTGTTAGGAGGACATGATACTGTCTGTTTTTCACATCGTCGCCTTCTTTAGGTAATCGCCAAAGTCATTTTTTCAAGTTTCTCAGAAAACACAAAAAAAGGAGACAAAATATCATAAGGAGTTGTTTTAGGCCCCCCCAAAAAAAGAAGAAGTCAAAAAAAGGACTTTAGTCAATTGTTTTAAGAAGGTGACGATATGTAACTTTTACATCGCTGCAGGGGAATTCAGGTCAGTCATATGACTTTCTGCCTGGGTAATTACAGCTTCCCCTTTTCACTACTTTGCTAAATGGACCAATCGAACTGTGACAGTCGCTATTGTCTGCCTGCTGGTCTGTCTGCAGAAGCCTGCACAACAGAGTTAAAAGAAAAGACCCTGCTGAATTGCCTGACCTTTTTCCTTTTACTCAGTTATTATTGTGTTCTCTCAATCCCCATGCTTTCCCTCCACTCTGTCGCCTTCTTTGCATAGTCGCTGATGTCATTCTTCCCTGTCACACATTTTGGGTTTTCTCCTCCTGATCTGGGAGGAGTTGATATATCGTTTGTTTTGTCCATTAAATCACAGTCTTAGGTACTGTATGAGCGTCTCTGACGAATGTCCTGATTGGTTTTCTGTGGTGAATGGAGACTTTTCCTCCCTCTGTGAATGAATGTGACCTTCAGTTCAATTTGCATCAATTAAATTCCAAGGTACCAATTTTGTGTAGAGGTGGTGAAGTTATGTTTTAAAGCAGCTATGTCTCAGGAGCAAGGACAAATTTATGTTTGTTTTGATACGTTTGAGACATCAGAAGCCAAGAAAGTTAAATTACATGTATTATGCTGTTATCTTGAGATAACAAGATAATAAACTCAGTATTTCAAGGTAGCGAAGCTCATTTTTTTGACATCTCAAGAAAACATTTCCTCAAAATAACCAGATGATTCTCTAACAAAGATAATAAAATAAATGAGCCCAACATGTCAAGAAAACAAGATTTATTATCTTGAGATATGAAGCGAAATGAATCTATTATCTTGTTCATAAAACCATTCAAAAAAGGATCAACAGCAAATCCTCTCTCTTCTTCTGTTGATATGTATGGACTCGTCTTGCACTCGTTACATAATTATTCTTGTTGTTTTTTTGTTGTTTTTTTGGCCTGAATGTTCATGTCACGTAAGCCCATGAGAGCTTGGCATCTCTTGATCCATGACACTCCTTTTAATGTCTTCCCTCATCTTCTCCAACCTAGTGTGTGAGTTTAATTGAGGGTCTCAGGGAACAGGAGAACATCCTGCAATGAACGACTGACCGATGATGACAGCGATGAAGGGATGTGTCATGAATAATGAAAGGAGAGAGGGATGGAGGGATGGAGGGATGCTGGAGAGTGAGAAGGGATTTAAGTTGGAGAGTACAACATAATAGCTTAGTGAATAGAGAGAAGGAGTGGGTTGACATGCACTAGATGAGTGCATTATGCAATGAACACACTGTCTGTCTTCTCCGCTAGAAGCTTCCTTTCTCCTTTTCACGTAAACCCACACACTGACACAGAAGCAGTCACACACCCCCAACTCAATTTTCACACACACATTCAAAACAAAAAGGAGACACGTGCAAGAATATCATGGGAAAGACAGCTTTACCTTCTCTCATACAGTCTTTTTCTCAAAACACCCCCTTGACCTTATCCCACTGAAGGAATTTCTTCCATAATCACTGTTGATTTTCTGCAAATAGTTTTCTCCTGACAGAAGGCATCTGTGGGTGCATCAGGCATCCTGAGTGTGTGCGCTTGTCCATTTGTGTGTAGAGGGATGTTATGTCTTCAAGCTGTTTCCCCAAATGGAGAAGCATTATTGAACAAAAAAAGAGAGGTTTCATCGGTAAGTCTCGCTTCCCATGGCCTTGAGGAAGCTGGCGGATGTTTATCTTACATAAGAACATCAAGAAAATGTTAAGTCTGAATGTTTGACTAAGCTGGATTCCTTCTCTCAACTGGAAACATAATAAACGTGCTCCTGTGTGGAATAACTTAGCTGATAATACGAAGCTTAAACTTGATGTTAATTACATCAATCTTCAGCGTAACATCATGTGTTTTCACATCCTCCTCCTCCTCCGCGAGTGAGCTCCACTGTTTACTTCTGCCAGCCACAAAGCAAAAAATGTTGCTTTGTACACTGGTGTAAGTTCTACATATAAGTAAGATCTACATATGTGTTTGCACATGATGGATATCTGAAGTAGCTTCAATATCATGGATGTCACAACCAAACATGGCACCTTCAGTCCAATGACAGTTGCACGCCATGTTTCTGACCACATCGATCAGATGAACTGGCTGACTTCCTTTTGCCTCCCAACTCACATGGATGGGATATGTGACTTTAATCATCCGGCCCTTTAGACTTCCAAGATGTTTTAGAACAGAGTTGATCAAATTATGATAATGAAAAGAATGATCTTGCAGAGTTTTTATACTAAGAAATATGAAACACAGTTTCATTCTTGGTCATTGTTTAAAGTAAAAATCCAGATTGGACCAGTGTGCATCACAAAGTTTGGCCACGGTTGCAGAATCTTTGTAGACTTCATGGGAGCTATTAGAAAAGCTAACGCTAACATCTTTTATTTCCTATTTCCTTCAATTTGATCTTCTTTTTTTTTTCAAAGATGTATTGACTGCTCAGCTGAAAATATTCTCATTTGCTATAACATGTTTTGCCATTTCTGAGATATAAATAAAATGTGACAAAGTACACTCACTGGCCATTTTATTAAGCACACCTGTCCAACTGCTCGTTAACGCAAATTACTAATCAGCCAATCACATGGCAGCAACTCAATGCATTTAGGCATGTAGACATGGTCAAGACCATCTGCTGCATTTCAAACTGAGCATCAGAGTGGGGAAGAAAGGTGATTTAAGTGACTTTGAACGTGGCATGGTTGTTGGTGCCAGACGGGCTGGTCTGAGTATTTCGAAACTGCTGATCGACGGGGATTTTCATGCACAACCATCTCTAGGGTTTACAGAGAATGATCCAAAAAAGAGAAAATATCCAGTGAGCAGCAGTTCTGTGGGCGAAAATGCCTTGTTGATGCCAGAGGTCGGAGGAGAATGGCCAGACTGGCTCGAGCTGATAGAAAGGCAACAGTAACTCAAATAACCACTCGTTACAACCAAAGTATGCAGAAGAGCATCTCTGAACGCACAACACGTCGAACCTTGAGGCAGATGGGCTACAGCAGCAGAAGACCATGCCGGGTGTCACTCCTGTCAGCTAAGAACAGAAAACTGAGGCTACAAATTGCACAGGCTCACCAAAATTGGACAACAGAAGATTGGAAAAACGTTGCCTGGTCTGATGAGTCTTGATTTCTGCTGCGACATTCGGATGGTAGGGTCAGAATTTGGCGTCAACAACATGAAAGCATGGATCTATCTATTGGCACACTTTGGGCCCCTTAGTAGCAATTGAGCATCGTTGCAATGCCAAAGCCTACCTGAGTATTGTTGCTAACCATGTTCATCCCTTTATGACCACAGTGTACCCATCTTCTGATGGCTACTTCCAGCAGGATAACGCGCCATGTCATAAAGCTCGAATCATCTCCGACTGGTTTCTTGAACATGAAGATGAGTTCACTGTACTAAAATGGCCTCCACAGTCACCAGATCTCAATCCAATAGGGCACCTTTGGAATGTGGTGGAACGGGAGATTCGCATGATGGATGTGCAGCCGACTAATCTGCAGCAACTGCGTGATGCTATCATGTCAATATGGACAAAACTCTCTGAGGAATGTTTCTAGTACCTTGTTGAATCTATGCCACGAAGGATTAAGGCAGTTCTGAAGGCAAAAGGGGGTCCAACCTGGTACGAGCAAGGTGTGCCTAATGAAGTGGCCAGTGAGTGTACCTCTGTATTCATAAATCTGCTCATATACTGTACGGGACACATTCCTTGAGGAAACCATTAACTTTTACACAAGTTAAAGATGGATGCTTTTTCAACATCTCTGAGAGAGAAATCTGTAAAGTTTATAGAAACCAAGAGATTTGATCCTTATAATCATAGAAAAAACAGGCTAAAATTGTGAAATATTAACATGGTAGCTATGGTTTCCTACATGTGCATGATATGATACATACAATTGAATGATAATTGTCACACTCCAAAGCGAACAATATATTCTATGTATGTAAAAATAACCATGTTATGGGTAACCATGTTATATTTATGTGTTATTTTGGTTCAGTTTCTAGTAAACATTTACACACCAACTAATGCTTCTGTACAGAAACCCACAGGTTTCATGTTACTCATATACCTCACCATGGTAACGGTGATGCAGGCTAGTGGTACATTGACAAGGTCATTGCATGTTTTCCCTTGTCTGTGTATGTGTGAGCGTGTACCTGTGGGTATTTTGTGTGGTTCAAGTGATTTCCTGATATTTGTCCAGCACCTTGATGGGGTTGATGTTTGTGGTTGTCGTTCAAATGACCGCGGCCAAACATGAGGATGTTGATAGGCTATAAACATGTCACATATCTACTCGTACCAGGATGAACATCAAGCTTCCAAACATGCAGGCATCGTATCCATCAAAAAGGAGAAGTTTGCTAAATATATGTGGCAACAGGCTGTGGTCATCAATGCACAGCATGTGATGAGCAGCTAGAGGTTACAAGTTCAGTTCTAGTTTAGCTAATGCAAAACTATTTTTCCTTTTTCAGTCCCCTTAACTGGCAGGGTCTACCTATTAAAAAAAATAAAAATCATACAGCATTTAGTTCAAGTGTGTCCCAGAAAACATGATAGTTCCTGTTGACCTCAACCTCCCAGTGATCAATGTTTGGTCTTCATTCTATTTAACGTGAAAACAGCAAGCTGGCACCTTTAGGAAGGCCAAAGAAAGAATTTCTAAGAAGTGAGTGACCAAAGTTTTTGACCAAAACACAAGATAAGGGTCAAAACATCAACACTTCACCTCTGGGATGTGACATTGATTGTATTCCACATTCACAGGGAGTACCAGATTAGTTTTTGCTCAATCTAATTTTGCTGCATTATTGATACGTCCATAGAAAAGCTATGTATTAACCTAAAGACTCCCCTGACATGATCAGCTGCTGCATTTTACCAGCTTATATCCCTGCTTGCACGGGAGAAGAGAACAACTCTTTTCCACTTTTGAGGGGGTTGAAATATCAGTGATTTTATCATACTCTGTTGTGTATTGTTGTTGTATGCATTGTCATATTCTGTGTTACAGAGCGAGACAGCCATCCGTGGAAATGTTATGATCTACTTCTACAGTAAATATTATGGTCTGTCACGGAGTAGTGTGCCTGCTGATATTAGCTGGTGCCATAACAAAACACATCACTGGCAAATGTAGTAAAACAGAATTTCCTTGAATAACACAACAGCAAAGATTATGACCTACTCACATTCCAGATGATACACATGCGGTCTTCTCTTTCATGCTCGAATGAACAGAGAACGGTGAAGGTCAGTTCTATATTTCTGTTTTGGCTCTGAGTTTAAACAAAATTCTGGGAGATGTCCAACAGTTAAGAGGCCTCATATTAGACCAAAAACACACTGGGGGGATCATATCTGCCCTGGCAACACCTCAAGGTCCCAAACAAGGAGGTGGAGTGCGCAGCTGGGAGACACCTGCGCTGCCTTGCTCCATCTGCTGCCTTACGCTACAACCTAGTCCTTCAGTAAGAGGCAGAAAATGAAGGATGGATGAATCATGGGTGTCATCTTTGAATTTGAGCTTCTATGTAGGTCTCAAATGAAATGCTAAATGTTTGTATGTAACAGTAATTGAACTGTAATTGAATTGTGTGTGATGTCACATTGCTTCCAAAAATTCACCAACATGCACCAGTGGACCACAATTTTGTCATGATCCTTTGTATTCCTTTTTGTAGTTAGTGTCCTGTCTTCCTGTGCACCTTCCTGTGATTACCTCATGTGGCTCACCTGTGTTGATTGCACCACCTGTGTCTCGTTTCCCCCAGCCTTTTTAACCTCTGTGTTTCCCACTGTCTCTTGTTGGATCATTGTTGTTGTTGTTAATGTTTGTGTCTGTGGATGTCTCAGTTTCCTGCTCATCTTTTCTCACTCGTGTTCCCAGCTCCTCCATGTTCCCATGTAAGGTTTTAGTCTGGTTTGATCACGGTTTTGTTGCTACTTTGTACCTGTCCAGGACTTAGGCCTGTCGACCCCTTTGTTTGCGACTTTGTATTTCCCTTCCGTTGGTAGTCTGAGGTTCCTGTGTTGTTACTTTGTCTTTTTATGATTAAAAACCTTTTGGTTGAACCCCCTGCTGTCTGCATTTGTGTCCTATTTCCCCGCCTTCTTACACTGACGAATTTACATTCTTTACACTGCACTCTAAACTCTCCAATTTTGTTGTATGCTATATAATAAAGGCTTTTGATTCGATTTAGAACTAAAATAAGTCAAACTAATAATTACAGGTACATAACAGTGCTTGAAGGGGGGAAAATAATCCTAATCCCCTTTTACAGACTTGTCTAAATATTAATAGGAATGGTTGCTAATCTAGTCATCAAGCATTTTTTTTGTTGGCTTAAATTACAATGGAGCTTTTGAAGCGCTGGTTAAAATCACTGCACCAGGTAAGGAAAGTAGTCTCTGCTTTGTTTTTTACTCTAAAATGATGCTGTTTCATAATTATAACTGATTTCATAGTCAATGTTAAGCGCAAGCCTAATTTCATGAATGCAGGTAAAGAAAAGTATCAATGACCCAATGATAAGGGTATGCTAACATTGCCAACCCACTTCCATTCATTGTGCTAAGCTAACTCACAGTCACCTGGACTCTGTGGGTCTCTAACACTCATGCACACAGAGGACAGATGGGTATCTCTCTTCTTGTCCGCCTCTGAAGTAGGATGGTAAATATTTCCCTAAAATTTGCCTTATTCTTCTAACTTTACATAATAAAATGCAGCCTGGACATGAAAAATCTTTCACACTCCACTGTCCTTTTCAAACCAGGGGATTTAGAAACCAGGTCAACTTCCCTAGAGAGAACATTTATGCAAATGAGCAGGCCACTTCTGAAACTCTCACCTTTTATCTAGAGCTACAACTCTTTGTCCAGTCTTTCCTCTTGTTAATCAGTACAAGCCTGAAATGTTCAAGCCAGCTGCACTGATAAGGCTGAATGTCAGATGTAGGTTGGATGTGTCTCTGGGGCACTTTGATGAAACTTTTGTGTGATCAAATTGCAAAATTTACTGTGTCTGTCCTACAATCGATCTCTGTATGTACTTTTACTTGTTTTTTTTTTTTCATGTATTAGTACAGCACCACTGCAGCAAGCCAGGGATGGACGTAGCTAAATAAATGCAACTGGGGTCAAAGGGATGTAAGGCTGTACTTGCTTCCTGTCTGGAAGTAGTGTGTGGGTATGCGATTGTTTGTTCCCACATGAGTGTGCTCACGTGGGCTTGAGTTGTGTGATCCTGCCTCTATTTACTGAATTTTGATCACAGGTCACATTTTATATCCGCTGGAGTGAGGGATAGCAAACTCAGCAGATGACAGTAATTTTCTATTGCAACACCAGCAGTTCTGATTCAAGCCTCAGTGTTTCTGGGTCTCTGAGTCAGTTGAACACTGTTAAACACTGGAAAATTCCTGTGAGGAGAGTAATTATTAACTGTGTACCTGGTGGCAGTGGCATGATAAAAGTAAACTACATCATACAACCTCATGAAATGGACATAGAGTGTGTATCTCGCTGTATGGGCCCATGACTGATTAGTAAAAACGAAATATACCTCATAATCAATCATGCAAAAGCTAAAATAGCAAACGTGTTGACAAACTCATAAAAAGTGGGGTGTGATTGCTATCAGTGCACAACAGTATGAATATCATTATGGTCTTTCTCAAAAGGGAATAGGATGCTAACCAGCTCATTATGGAACACACCTAGAGAAAAGCCGGCTGTTGTTCTAATAAACAGCTTATTGCTTATTGCTAGCAGCTTTTCATTGCACCAATGTTACCATGGGTGAAGTGGCTCTCAAGCTCAAATGAAATGAATGAAATATTAAGTTATCATTAAGATGGACTCGAGGGAAATAAAAACATGGCCTGGACAGGTTTGATGAAGTTTAACTGAAAGTAATGGAACCATTGGACACTGAACATATCACAGTGAGGCTCACAACTTTAAACTGCATTTTAGATTCTCTTTGGAATCTCTGTAAGTCTTTTTCTCAATTACATCATGCAATTGGCATCAGATTTAGCATGTGCTTTGCTGCTGTTTCAAGAAGCTTCTTTGCTTTGTGACACCATCAAACAGTTCACAGCCCCGCCCCTCAAACGACAGGCTTTCTTTCTCATAAAGCGAGGCACGTAAATCCAAGCTAATCAAGGCAATAGCATATACTAGCTTGTCACCTCCTCATGTTTTCATGAAAGAATTAAAGTTGAGTTTAAAGCTCAGCAGAGCCTTATCGAAGCCAGAACTTAGATTTTAAGACGCAGAAGGAAGCTGCTGTGTTTCTGTCTGTCTATTCATGTCTTCTCTCCCAGCAACCACTTGTCCTGCGGTATACATAAATCCCTAGGGAGTATGAAGTGCCAGATTTTTATTATGAATAATTTATGTCCACAGATTAATTCATTTTGTTTTGAACATGTGTTTTTGGATTAGTGGTCTTGAGCTGTTTCACGTTAGTATAGATAGATAAGCTACATCTTGTTACATCCACCGCAGCACTAGCTCCTGGCACTCTGTTATACTTATGAGTTCATCTGAGATAATCCTGTTTAAACAGTCGCGAGGGAAAGAGAGGACATTTCAATGAGAGACAGCACCAGATTAAAATACTGGCTGTAGAGAGTAAGATGAATAGCTTGTGTGTTAAAAGCTAATTAAAAATGGACATCCAACAAATCTTAATCACTTCAAGTACCAGCCTTGTTGATGAAAATGGAATCATTGTTAGTTAAAAACGGCGGAAAAAGGAGCAAAACAAGAGACGGGCAGAGGGAATGAGAGGGTAAAATACAAGCTGCCAATGACTGGAATTGTCTGTGTCCAAATACATGGTCACATGCAAATTCAAACTGGTGCCATTTCAGGTCACCAGCACGAGCAGTATGAGTGATCACGTGCCATCTGTAATCACTGACAGCTCATATGCACGTACATACACACTCGTACGTAGTCAGTCATTGCATGTAGATATTGTATTCCTCATCGATCTCTTAAAGTGACCTGCCCCCCTTGGCAACCCTGAGAAAAAAAGGTGAGACAAGCGTTACGTCTGCCCTTAAACGCGATGTTTTCCGCCAAGAGAACCTCAGTCAATAAATGTGTTTGTTTACACATACCAAGCTTTATTTTGTTGTTACAATTGACTTTATCGTCATATTGCAGCGGATGTTCTGAGGCTTGTTCTCTGGCATTGCTGCAGAAATGCAAAAGTCAGCGGGTAAAAGATGATGCAAGTGGGGTTCAAGGATCATGACCTCTGACCCTACACAAGACCAACATACTGCAGCAGCACGTGAGTGTCTGACAGCGTGTCATGTTATCTTTTGGTGAATTCATGACTGTGAGAACAGATGGGACACATTACAATTTAATGGAAATTCTGTGCAAAATTAAGGTCTTTTGATCACTCACGCAAACTTAAAAAAAACAACAACAACCCAGTGACAGAAATGTTCCTTCTTGTTCAGTCTAAAAAGTATGAACACTATTCCCTCCACTGTACAGAAAAAGAATCTGCTAACAGATTCAGACTGACTAGAGAAAGAGTGAAGCTGAAACAGCGCTTGGATGAAAACACTGTTAATTAGAGCACCTATATTTACAGGGAAAGCAGCAGAGCATCCTCCAGGGAGACCAATGTAATACAAAGTCAAGATAGCAACTCGCTGTGGAGTTAATCAAGTCTTTTCATTCCAGCAAAATCTATTGTCTATGTGTGAGGGAGTGGGTGTGTTGTATCCTTCTCACTGAGAAATATGAAGCGTGGCACCACAAGAGGGTTTGACAGAAGAGAGATTCTGATGCCACACCAGAGTACGGGAGGGGTTTTGTTTACTGTCATGGGTCGGAAAACTAGATTCTTATGACTCATGTGACTCTCTTCAGGATCCAGACGCGTTTTGTGGGAAAGACTAAACAGGATGTTCAGAACAGTGTGCCTTTGTTAGTTACAGCAGAAGGTGTTAGCTGCATCATCCAACTGTAAATCACATCTCACATGTTCACACTTCGTCATCAGTCATGGATTGTAAAACAGCTCAAATCAACAGCTGTCTCCCTATATCTAGTTCCAAGTTGAAAACTTGTGCTGTGTGTAGTAATGTATAATGCAATGGACATAGAACTTAGCTGATACATTTCATCCCCATTCTTGATTGATACTACAGCATTAAAAACTGTTGAACAATAAATTAAAACTGGATGAATGGAGCTGTTCATTCAGAACTGTAGTGCAGAGCATGGTGTGCGCCACTGTAGCAGAGCTTTTTCAGGCGTAAAGCAGTGAATACATTTTTTTGAGCATCACACCACCCCTGCAAAATGATTCCTTTCACCCTTAGAAGTGGATCCATTTGGTTTGATAACATGTAGAAAGTCTAGAAGAACCACGCAATTACATTTTGTGTCCATATTCAAATTAACGGAGGGCTAACCAGAAGAAGGCTGCTGGCCAGCGGAAGTCTCAGCTATGCATCCTTTCAGTAGTGTAGTAATGTCACCACAGACACAAACTACATGTAATGTGAAATTCAAAGATATTTATCTGGTAGCAGTGAGCTTAATGAGCAAACTGTGAACTCATTTATCGAGGGCATGAATGCAAGGTATGTTCATTTATATTAGAATATGATGCACCATAGCTTTTAGCTTTTAGCATTTCACATTCATTTAAGTGGTATCACACAATACCTCAAATCTAAAAGTCCTACAGAACCATCTAATGAATTCATTGGGATGAGAATCAATATCTGGTTGAGAATAGATGTCGATGACTAACAAATGAACCTCATTGCGGCAAGTGCCTCACTATGGCGTTAAATCAATGAATCCATCGGGTGAATCACATAAGAAAAGCATAGATTGTATACGTGTTGATACAGTAATGCAGGCAGGTATGATTCTTTTAGCAGAGTAATCTTCCTGCCTGCACTATTTGTCTGCCAATCAAATTTTAACCTTTGAGCTGTCCTCACTGAGGTCCCACTGCCCCTGTTTCACCAGTGTGATTTATCTGTCATGAGGTTAACTAATCAAATTTAGGGTTTATCAGAAGCTTATCAGAGGACTATGTAACTACACTCACGTGGACCTCATTTCCCCCCCAGAGGTGAGTGATGAGGAAAAGTTGCACAACTCTTAAAAAAAAAGCCCATTTGCTGCTCCAAATATGAGGGGGGGAGGGGGGAGAGAGAGAGAGAGAGAGAGAGAGAGAGAGAGAGAGAGAAAGAGAGAGAGAGAGAAAGAGAGAGAGAGAGAGAGAAAAGCTCTTTTAAATTCATGCAGATTAAACTGAATAAGACATCAGTGAATAGCTGATAAGGTCATTGCTTGCAAAGCTTTTCAACACTATGATGTTGCTCTAAATTCTTGACAAGACTCAAAGCTCCTGCCCATCTCCAACAGTACAGCCCACATGTTACTGCTGGGCTCAGATACCTAAAATATTCATAGTGTCCTTGTCAGAACATATTTTTGCAGCTTCACTGAGCATATCTCTGCAGACTGAAAGAATGAAGGGGGCGCCAGAGTCTACAGATGACTCAGCAAACTGGGTCCTTATTGTTGGAATTAGACAAAAACACCATACATTGTTTTCTGTTTATTTCATTCTTCATTATAAAAAGACATGGATAAAATATCAGAAATGCTGAAATACTATATTTCATGTTATTTATATCGTCTTTTTTTTATTGGGGATGACACGTATTATTATAAGAATTTTTTTATTTCCCCCCAAAAAGCACAGAGATTCATACTGCATTCAAATTCTGTCACCTGTTGCATCAGCTGTGGAGTCTGTAAGGTTTATGATGTTTAAATATTTTATCAAATCTGCAGTACATATGAATTTTATTGTCAGTGGTGATATGATATGGTATTTGACTGCCTTATGTTATATGGTGTTCAGTTTGTTTATCCCTCTTACACAGAGGAAGCAGGTCGGCACAGACATCTACTACTACAACGCATGACGTACCAAGAGTTAGATCAACGTCATCTCTTTGAAACTCAGTGAAAGGAAATGTTTCTTGGCCTCATGCACAAATGTATTCTTCCCTTAATTTTTTTTCCCCTCAATTTATTCTTACAGACAGGAAGGAATGCCTGATGAGTATATGTAACACCTGATATCTCTTGTGTACCTCTAGTGACTGTCAATCACCCGGGCTTTTTAATGTTAAAAGACGTACACAGTTAAGGGACAAATATTGGAGTTACAAATAGCCACAAGAATCTGCAACCTGTCTGTAAGACTAAATTGAGGGCCAAAAGGTCCTGTTGTATGTAAGAATAAATTTGTGTGTAAGACCATTTCATGAATGAGGCTCATTGTATCCACCTACACAATGACTCCTGCTAGTGCTATATAACAGCAGAACATGAATACCAATTCTTCATTTTTTTTTACTCTCTTTGAAACCCACTTTTTGGGTCCAAATTCTGTATTCACAATTGCCGAAGAACTGAAAAACAATTCGGTGCATAGCAGTACAGATACATCTCTGCACTACTTCCATGCGATTGACAATTCTGTGCATATGAAATTTTGAACCTAAAAAATTCAAACCAGTGCGGCCTTAACTGAATATTTCAAGAGCAGAAGTATACAAATTTGTTGTGACAGTCCAAAAATAATGTGGCTCCCACTCTGCAGGAATGCTGAAGTCAGATGGTAAAAATGAGTTTTTGGAAAGACAAACCCTACCAAAGCATTGGACTGAAAAAGATTTGCTGGTGTTTAACCTTTGAATTCTATGAACACAATTAGTATCGCACAGCTTCAGTTTCGAGGTCGTTGTTTGTTTGTTTTTTTGTTTTGTTTTTAACAATTTCATTAGCACGTTTGCAAATGACATGAAGGTTGTACCGGGATGCAACAGTCACGGCATGCACTGAATCCTCTTCAGAGTGTTTTCTCGAAAACATCCCTGGTGATATGACCATAAATCCAGTCCTGGCCAGTTGATATGGACGTACCTCCTCTGCAGCCCAGGCCTGGATACACATACATAGCAATAAATAAATAAATAAAAGAGGTGAAATATGATGCAGGTGTCTGTCGTTGGCAACTAGCCTCTCATTTTCTTGACCATGAGCCAGGAATAACCTCTTTCACCTTGTCAGGAATGTCACCCCCACATGGATGGAAGCACACCGAGCCCTGATAATAATACCAGTGCAAGAGCTGTTATGAAGAGATTACTTGGTTTTGATAAACCTAATCTGTAAGTCTGCTTTGGTTGTTATTGCTTTGGTATGTATTTGAGTCATCAAGTAACACTTGCTGCCAAGTTTTCCCAAACAACCTGCCATGCAGAGAAATGCAGAAATGCACCCACACATACAGCATATTCATACTGAGGCACAGGAAGAGATTCCTCTCTAATCTCATTAAAGGTGTACTCAGATAGATCTAAGCTCTGTTCAGTCACAGCACATGTTCCTCTTCCTGAATGATGATGTCATAGGGCTGAGCCTGGATGTTCCTTCTGAATGGACATCAAACATTTATGCGGAGGTGATCATCCCTGTGTGTTGTTATGACTCACAGTCAAATATAGAGGTGAATAAAGCAAATACTAAGTAAATTTGTCTTCTGTAAGAAAATGGAATTAAATAACCAGCAGTGAAGGCAGGCTGGGACACTTCCTGTAAAAGAGAATTATAGTCCCATCTGTGGCAGAGTGCTGTCACTATGGCTGAGGGTGTGTTCTGACTACCAATTAGACTGGCTCTGCGGTGCTGTGGTCAGTTTGCTAATTTTGTATTATGTAGTCTAGGGGCTCAATAAAGTGACTATATACGCTGTCAGCAGTGGGATGGCTTGCTATGAGGTGGCCAAAAGAGATATGGCCAGTGTGGGACCCATATGAGAGGAGCTCAGGACTGCAGAGAGAGGGTGCAGAACAAGCACCCTGGGATGGAAGAAGTAATCTGGAAGGAAGTGCATGACCAAATTTACTGTAGGGAGGCTAATCAGTGCCTCTGACTGCCAACCCAACAAGCCTGCATGACTATATGGTGATGTGGTCAGTTTGCTTCCACCTGGCTTCAAGACAAGGTTGGAGTGACTCCTCTCTACCTTTGCTGTATCATCCTTGAGGTAATGACACACAAATGGCAGAGGACTCGTCCAAATCCGATCCAAAGCTAGAACCAATGGTCTCACAACAAACTCTGTAACGGTGGTGCTCCCCTGCAGATGAGCCATCATCTAACTGCTGAATGTTATGCACATTTAACCTATCTAGCATCTCAAGTCCCTGATAGGTACTGAGTAAAAGAAAAGGAGATAAAGCAAATTATACATATAAGTGAAAACACAGCGATACAGACTTTTCGAGCTATGCCAGATTCTGACTTTGCTTAAGCCAGGCTATAAAACTTGTGTTAAATTGGTTCTCTAAGTTTTGAAATTTTATTTTAATTTGGTTAGTCACAAAACTTGTAATGGAGTAGCTTTTATCCTGTTAATATATTAATTTAGTCTACCTATTTCACCACTAAGCGTGCATTTACTGGCTAAATTGTACCACTGAGAAGAATGGTTGATACATCCTCCTCACAATTTGTCTCGCAGCCTTGTATTCTCACACATTTACCACCCATTTCCCGTCTTTCCACACTCCAGATGTCATCACTTTCTGAATGGGCGGGGAGACACGCCCCCTTGTAGACGTCAGCGGCTGATGTCGCTCGCGCAGATTTTTCTCGAGAGCGCGCTTTCCTGTCAGAGCGAGCTGAGACCGGAGGGAGACTGGACGTTCCTCTGCTGCAAAGAAGAGACACGCACACACACACATCCACTACCACCGCCACCACCACCACCACCACCACCAGCTCAACAAGCAGTGCCTGCGTTGCGTCTTTTCTCTAACCAGAAACAACCAACTCTGAATTCGCATTAAATATGTCTAACATCATCTGTTGTCCAACACCTCAGGTAAGTGATATTTTTTAACCGCTTTCAAAACGAGGAATTGATGTCGTTCGATGTCTTGTCATTTGTGAAACAGCTGTGGAGACCGTCATATCCGTGACTGGTTACAGTGTGAATATATTAAAGAAACGTCATCCTAAACTACTGTTCGCCGTGTATTTTACAATGAATGGCTTTCTCTGCCCAGAACGGGTGGAACCTGCTAGAAATGGCCGGACTTTTATCTGGCGCGCACAATGTCACATACTCCAAACGCCGCTTTCCCGAATACAAGGACAGCTAATGACGCGGATGTTTGATTTATAATGCGAGCCAACAGGGAACGAAGGAGCCGTATCCCATATTGAGCACGAGTAAAGACACAGAACCTGTGAACTGTGAAGCCTTCCGGCACAGTTTAATTGTTTAATTGAATTAATTTAGCCGGCGTGGCTGTCTCATGGCTCCCCATCCTACTAGCTAAGCAGCAGGTTGTCTATCGTAGCAGGAAGGCTAACTATCTAGCTAGATATCCCAGGCTACAGACTAGCTACGTGCCTTCTGGCGTTATGATAAAGACACATCCGCTTTACCGTCTGTAAAAGCCGACATCATGAGATTGTGAAAAGGCCGCTTGACCCATTTTGTATTGGCGGGATGCATGGGTATGCCTTCTGGCTCCTCGCCAAGCAGTAAAGCTCCAGTACATTACTACACCAGAGGAGGAGGAGGAGGAGGATGTGGACAACCGAATGACATTGCTTTGCAGCCAGACAACCATAGCGAGTGTCCAGTCGTAAGACTTGTCCACTGGGGGATGGCAAGAGTATGTATCATTGCAATGGTACATCCTGTACTATACTTAGTATTTGTAGTGCCACATTTGCTTCAAAAAATATAGGCGTTGAACCTACTAAACACAACATTGACGCATCAGTATGGGTGTTCCACATTGTCTGCTGTGCTATATTGATTGTTCAGCAAAAGGAAACGGTCTTCCGGATTGCTTTATGCCGTAGTGTTTGACCTACTGTGCTGTTAATCCGAGTCTGAGCTACCAAACACGTGGAGATATAACCCTGATTGAATGGCTTTATAAAGGAAAAGAATAGCTTGCATGATTAAAAACAACATTATGCAGCCGGTTTCTTTTGGGTTTTGCATTTTGACGATTTATAATGCAGTTTTGCTGCTGCTGTGGTCCCGCTTCTATTAATGTCCGCGTTATTGAGATTTAATTGCTTTAGTTTTGGAACGACTTCATTCGTAAAAATACTTTTTTTGAATTTAATCCAGACTGTAGTTTTCTTTTCTTCTAATTTTTTAAGGTATTATTGTGTCTCAGTTGAACCACTGCTCTGATACAGAGATGTGGATTTGTTTTTATATATGGATAAAATAAATAAGGGCAACCATTCAGATCGCTCAAGCTGTGTTAAATGGAACCAGTACATTTCCGTACAATTAGATGTGGATTAAAAATGCGGCAGTGACGTCTTTTCACCACTTGGGGGGTGTCTAACAAGCCTTGATTGCTCAGAGTCTGACATGCGCTTTTGTGCCTGACTAGTCAAATGGAAAAATTGAGTGACAAATGTATTAAGAGGTATCCTCCTACTCTGCTCTTCTTTATTCCCTTCTTGTCAAGGATGTGCTTGTAAATGTACATTTACATGTCTTTACATTAATTCTTGAAGCTGGCACTCTTACCCAGTATCACCATACTTGATTCTTATGTCCATGTTAAGGATAAGATTTGACTAGACGGCAAGAAATAAGCGCATTGTGTGTGCTAAGTGTTGCGCGGCAGATACCTTTGTACTCTTATGAAGCCCGGTATAATCCCCAACTGCTGTTTTCCAGGGGTAATTGCACATGATTGTGTTATCAGTTTATAGAAGGCTGCCACAGCTGTGATTAAGACAGCAATGTTTTAAGAATTGTCTAGAGAGCTGTGGGTGTGGCTTATGTGGTAGTGTGGCTTAAGAGCTACTGCTTAGAGGAGAAATGAGGTGAGAATGGTGGAACCAACCATGTGTAGGAGTCAGAATTAGAGGCTTCACAAGTAGTCTTCTGACATATTGCATAATCATTCAAAACTGGGTCAGTATTCCCTACACACTCATACACACAGTGAATTGTAGCCTTCAATGCCAACCCTGCTGCACATGTGGTTTAGGGGAGTACAAAGGGACCATAGTATGTTCGAGCATGTCTCCTCACAGTCAGGCTTTCCCCTATAAATCCTTGACGTTTGGTAGTTTCATACAAGCACCTTTCACCAGTGTGCTAAAGCAGTTTGATGACATGTTTGTATGTTGGTGGTTTCTTTTGTTTGCGGTCTTGAAAGATGCAAATCATGAGAAGTTTGACAGCTAAGAAAAGAACAGGCTCCGCTCACTGCCTGTTCTCAAATAGTGTAATGCACATTTTTAAGAGTAAAGCAATAAATTTTTCAGAGTTCTTTTTACTCCATCATCCCCCTTTAGACAGATATAGCAAACATCCTCCTTTTTTTTTGTTCTTTTTTTATCTTTTGTGGTGTGCTTGAAAACCTGTTAACAAAATACTTGAATGCGTCACGAATCTCAACATTATTCCTCTTTGTTGCTCTTCTGATGTGAACGATAAAGCATTCCGCACAGTGAGGTGCTATATTTACAGTTTACTAGAGCAGCAGTACCCACAAAACAATTATAAAATCTCCCTCTCCATCTCTTACTTTGATCTTAGGTTTTGGACTTAAATCTCTGACATTGGTTTCCACCTTGATCCACTTAGATGAGATTTATATTGAAGCTGCCAAATCCTCTCATGAGCACTGAGCAGCAATATATATTATTTAACAATCAAGTGCCAACGGTGTAATCACGCTCACTCGGAGATTCCTTGCATTATAGATAATGGTAATTTATAAATGATCGGTT
The DNA here is from genome assembly GCF_037954235.1 of Aulostomus chinensis. Classification (NCBI taxonomy): domain Eukaryota; kingdom Metazoa; phylum Chordata; class Actinopteri; order Syngnathiformes; family Aulostomidae; genus Aulostomus; species Aulostomus chinensis. Next base: position 7,386,513 of record NC_141333.1, on the reverse strand, counting down.
TTGCTCAGAAAGTATGGCCACAGACATCGAGATTTCTTGTAGCATTTGCTTTGAGACAAAATCTACAAATACAGTCTCTCTCTTGGTGAATTCAATTAATAGATTCTAGATGGGAGTTTAAGGTGATTTGCTGGGATGTCACCTGGGATAATTTAATCTGAAGATGATAGTATTTCAGGCTAGTTAAATACTGATATAATATGATGATAGTATTGATAGATATTGTTGAATTAATTCCAGAGCATCATAGATACGCACACTGACTTTTTTTTTTTTTTTTAAGAGGATAGTTAAATAAAATGTCTTAGCTCAGGGAATTCTAACTCTGCTCAGTTTGAGTGCTCAAATTCCCCAGAGTGTAAGCATTTTTTTTTTTCAGCTGAAGGGGGAAAAAAATCCTAGAAAATACTATTGAAGAACAATCACACCTTTCACACATGGCCTTGAGTTTGCCAGAATGTTTGCATTTCTTTCCTCAACCATCTGGGGGAAGTTATTTTCTTTAACATACCAAGGACATGCTGCGTGCCCTTTGTCAGATGTCTGTTGTGAAAATGTCCTTTGTAAATCTCTTGCAATTATAAAATCCTTTTTGGAGCCTGACCAAGCGATTGACTCATCTTCTTGAAGTAGCATGTTTGTTTTAGTCAAAGAAGTTTGTATTCATTAGTTTCAGGGCTTCTAGGTGTCCAAGTCCCACTTGAATTTTTGAAAGAATGTTTGCACCAGGACTCATCTGAAATCTGCCACTTTCAATAGGTGACAAGTACATCATATCCTCACCAGATAAGTAAATAAGTCTTATAAAATGATTATATAATGCCATGAGAGTAGGAGCGCACGCAGGCACACACACACACTTGCACACTCATGTAAGTCAAGGTACTCAGGAAAGCTTTGTCACTTGAAGTGTGGCTAGAGTTTCTGACTATGGAGCAGCTGCTATGCTCCATCTTGCTCTCTGTCCTCGTGTGGGATGGTGATGGAACTTGTGATTAGGCATTAAATTACATCAGTTGTGAGCCTTCAGGATTTAAATGGTGAAAGTGAGATCTGTGTTTTGTGGGGTTTTTTCCCCCCAGAAATTTATTGGTTGGCTTTACATAGCAGTATTGGTTAGATTTTCGTGCAGTGCTCATGATGGCCAATCAGAGTTCATGCTACAGCCATGCAGCTGCATAAAAGCCCGACCATCGTTGTATATCACCCACTGACAGGCTGTGGAAATGCTCCCACAGGTTTGTCCCTCCTGCACTGTCCTTATAGGTCAATGTTAGAATGATGGTGCTCCTGTAGGGTGGAGCCAGTCAGTGGGGCTTGTCATAAGATCTATTTGGAGTGGCTTGCCTCACAGAGCAGACTGACCTGAAGGCCGGAGAGGGATTGGAGGGTCTTGTCTGGCCTGATGGGACATATCAGCAGGTGTGGAAAATTTAAAGCGCAAAATGGTGGGTTTTGTATGCGTGGAGTATCAGAGATGTATCACAGCTGCTCACTTACATGGCATATTGGGACAAAATGCAGCATTCTTGTTTTTCTTTTGAATTCGTCAAGGATATTGTACTTAGATGGAGCAACCAGAATAAGATCGCCTAATCTTCTATTTTCAATGCAACATTTTAACATGGTTGGAAAATGACTGGTGAACGAGTGCAAGAGGAGGAGGAATGGAAGGCTGCCTTCAGTTACCACGTGGAACTGACTCATGCTAGCATTGCACCACCAAGTGCCAAGAACAGGCAGCATCAGTTTCAGAATAAGCCATTTCCCCTCTCTTTACTTTAGAAGAAAACTCATATCCCTTTTTTCCCCTTTGTCTCCTTTTTCTTCCAGGTTATAATGTATGACCAACACAGAATAAGAACAACTCTATAGCCAACGGGTTCCCGAGGACTTGATTACAGTCGCTTCAAGCCTGATAGTTTGTCGGTGCGGCTGCTCCCCCTCTCCCTTTTGCTCACGCCTGTGTAGTCAACTGGCATTTCTTCTGACAACCTCCCCACTCCTCGGGTGAAGAAGACTAGAGTTTCCCTGTGATCTCTGTCTGCTTTGCCTGTTGTCCACCTTCAGTACCAATTCTACTCTCAGCAGTGGAGCTTCCCTGGATTTGCATTATTCTCTATTAGGTAAGACCATGACTAATGCATGCAAGGGATAATGCACAATGCAGAGTATAGTCACCTAATCCTAATCCTTTCTCTGTGTTCATCAATTAATAAAGTCAGCGGAAGGCATGCTGTACAGCATAAAGAATATATTTTAAGAGACCATGTGTACTATTAATGATACTGTAAATGTTACAATTTGATGAATTGGACTCGAAGTATCTTTAAAGCTACTTACTGCATGACCTTATTTGGTTGACATGTATTTATTTTTACGACTACTTCAGGCACACCATCAAAATTCACCCAAGATGATTCCAAACGGTTATTTGATCTTTGAGGATGAGAGTTTCCTGGATTCCACCGTGGCCAAAATGAACGCTCTGAGAAAGAGCGGGCAGTTCTGTGACGTTAGACTTCAGGTAGGATTTACGGCAAACACACAGTCACACTTGGGCTTATGCACTTTTTGTTTTTGTTATCCCCCCCGAAAGGCCACTAAGCCACTCTGTGAAACATAAGAGCAGAGCAGCAAGGGGTGCAGTGCGGGGGCTAAAATGACAAGCATTCTATTAAATATAAAACTGTATGAAATGTAGAAAATGTCAACATATTAGTGAGTGAGTGATGAATGAGGTTATATGTTTGTTAAAAAAAAAGCTTAATAAGTCATGCTACAGTGGGAAGAAGAGAGGTTTTTTTGTTGTTGTGTTAATGGTGCAGAGCTGTGAAAGATTTGTGCAACTCATCAGGCAATGACATTAAAAGTGTCTTCTGAGACAAGGGATCCAATAACTTTTTTTTTTTTTTTTTCACAGAAGAAATTTTTATGTCACATTAGGAAAAGATAAACATGATGACTGAATTCCATTTAGCTACTTCACTTTCAGTGCTGAATCATGGTGATTAATGCAATACTGTCATCTTTTAGTCTAGATGTTTAATTTGGAAAAAAAAAAAAGCATGATTCAAATTTATTGTGGATTATATTTTCCTGTACCCTGTAAATACTTGATGCAATAATGTTTTGTAGCAGTTTACATTCATACATGTGTGTTTTATAATGTTGAAGTTTATTTTACTCAAACAAACCCTAACTGTTTGTCTTTTTGTCCCTTTACTGTACCAGGTATGTGGTCATGAGCTGATGGCTCATCGTGCTGTTCTGGCTTGCTGCAGTCCCTACCTGTTTGAGATCTTTAACAGTGACATTGAGCCTCATGGAGTCTCTCACGTCACCTTTGAGGACTTGGACCCCGAGGCTGTAGAGATCTTGCTCAACTATGCCTATACTGCCCAGTCAGTAGCGTTTACTGCCTTTGCCTCTTGTTCTTACACCTGCAGGTTTCTCAACTTTAGGAACTGATTGATTTCCCTTTGTTTTCCGTGTGCATAGGCTTAAGGCAGACAAGGAGCTGGTCAAGGAAGTTTACTCTGCAGCCAAGAGGTTCAAGATGGAACGGGTCAAACAGGTTTGATATGTCTTGTTGTCATGCTGATGAAATCACAGAAGGAAGATTGGCATCTGTTAATTTTTACAGGCTACAAATAATTGTGTTGAAGGTGCAATTGACTCCAATATCCCCAACTCTCATCAGATTTGTGGTGACTACCTTCTGACTAAGATGGATTCTCAGAGCGCCATTTCCTTTCGGAACTTTGCCAGCTCCATGGGAGATGCCAGAGTTTTGGCCAAGGTGGATGCTTACATCCAAGATCACCTACTGGAGGTGTCCGAACAGGAGGACTTCCTCAAACTTCCCCGCCTCAAGGTATACACTGATTGCCAAAGTGTTGCCAATGTGTTCATAGGTTACTTTGTAGCCATGAAACTACAAGAGAGCACAGCTGAGACTTTTTTTGTGGTAATATGTAAGCAAACCCGAACCAGCCATTCACATATAGATGCAGAGTGACTGATTTCCATTTGTGGATCCTAGCTATTTTTGTCCTTCTTTTCTTCCTCACTAAAACCAGCCAGCGGTGGTGGACTTAAGTTAAATAAAACTGGATTAAGTTTTGTATTTTACCCGTTCTGACTTTGAAATGAGATTAACAATACTTATGAGGGTGGGCCTCTTATGGATTTATCTACACCTAAAGCCTGCTCAGAAGGGAGTGAGGTTAGGTGGGGCAAACCTACACTCTTAATGAATATCACCTTGGGCCTATGAGTTTATTATGTTCTTGTTGCATTTTTTTCTTCATACTTAAAGATATCAAATGAAGAAAACTGCGGTGAGAGATCTATTTGTAAATCGCTAGTGAATAAATGTTACTGTCCTGATTTGAGCTAAATATATTTGTTAATACTGTAGTTCTCCTCATGAACAAGACAAATCTGTTGAACTGTATTGATCGTGATTGCAAATGTTGCCAGCTGGCAGCCTATTGATCCCTTCGCTAATTGCTGTTATGTTACTTGGGTAGCTTTGGGAAACAAAAGATATTATAGACTCTAGAGGCCCTTTTGTGCTCTGCTGAAGGAAGCAGCTTGATCAGCCAAGAGTAAAGAAGCAATGAGCAGGTTTCAGGCTTCGAGCTACTTCAGCTGGTTTAAAGGGACCAAGCGCATACTTGTCTCCTGGACTCGGTGTGTATGTTCAGGTGATAAGGCTGGATGTCAACAGTGAGTTTAATCAAGATTGCTCAAGTGCAAATATGTGATAGGCCACACCCAGTGGCAAGAATTAATATGGCACTTAAGATTTTGGAGCATTCATGGCATCAGAGTGTGTGCACCAAATTGGATGAAATTCTCCATTCAGATGTATGATTGGACAAATGGTTGCAGCCAGTTTCCCGCCAAGCCCCACTCTGTGGTCACGGGTGGCCATGTTTTTTGGATCAGTTCTCCTCATTTACAGTAGCACAGTGAAGCTCATTTCCCCCAAATTTATAAGACAAGTTTGGTGCACATATAGTGAGAATCCAAAGGGTAAATATGAGTTGGAGTGCCACCATTTGACTGTTTGCAGCCATGTTTCTTGTGATGTGCATTTGGGCCACATTTCCAGTTACTTGGCCACGTCTCATGTCTGCAGCACATTCCAAGTAAAGATGACTTGTTAAAGTAAATTGAGCCATTGTGGAAGGCCACGAATAATAAAAATAATAAATAATAACAAAACGGCCAAATAAAGCACTATTAAGACCGATTACTTTGGAGACAAACTAATTGATCAAATGTGCTCAAAGCTTTGCTTAATTTGTACTCAGGCAGTAAGCTCAAGTTTCCTCCAGAGAAATAAGTCATGCTCTTAATTTCCTCAGTGATGTAGTCACTTAATTCTTTCAGTGTGTGAATTTAACTCCCGTTTCACCCTGATTGTATGTTTACAGTTAGAAGTAATGCTAGAAGACAACCTGACCCTGCCCAGCAACGGCAAGCTTTACTCAAAGGTGCTTAACTGGGTGCAGCGTAGCCTTTGGGAGAACGGAGACCAACTGGAACGACTCATGGAGGAGGTCAGTACCAGGGTGTGCAGTTTCAACTCTCAAACCGATCTTCATTCTTACCCTGCCCCTTCCCCTTTTCCGATTCCTCCTGTTTTTGACGTTAAGTAGTCGTTAAGGGGGCTGAAATAGAAGTAGCATGCCCTTGTCATGCTGCGATGTCAGGATTGTTCTTTTTTCCCTCTGATTTGTTGAGGTTTTTGCAGTATGCAACTCTGTACCCCTGAACCATACTACAAATTAGAGGTGAGCCAAAAAGAGCCCCTGTTTGCTCTTGTTTCTTGCTTCCACTATTCTCCTTTTGGGTTGTGGTTGATTTTACATACAGCCCCACCTGAGTATTCTCCGAAACGCAAAACAAGTTGTTGAAGGTTTGACCCTTGATTCTGCTGTCTCACTGCCACTTTACTTTCTGAGCAGGTGCGTGTTTGTTGTGCTAGAACTAACAGGCACTCCTCCCCGTTGATTTATCTCTCCTGTAGGTTTATTAGCAGCAGCAGGAGACCAGACTGAGGAGCCAGGACTGAGCCACCAGGGTAATGAGTCAGAGAAAAAGGAGGCAGAGGAGCACTGCTGCCTCTCAACAGCCTCTCTTTGCAGCCAACCAGCACTGTGCTCCCATCTGTCCATGCCGTATATGCAGATGCACCCCTGAATTTACAAGAACAAATAGAAGATGCATTTTTGTAATCAATGCATCTCACTGAACGCTCCTTTACTGTGTTTACACATCTGGCACCACCAAAACCACTTGTTTTAGGCACCGGACAGCAACTGGCGCTGTACATGAGCATAGTGGAGCAAAATCACTGGCCTAACGATAAATTGTTAACCTTCAAGACTAAATTTATCATTTTAAGATACTTCTGATTTTTGGGGGGGGGGGGGGGGGATGATTTGCCCTGGAGATGGGGACCGTCAAACATTTTTCAGACTTTTTTTTTTTTTTTTGTCTTTTGAAAATTGAACAAAGTTTTCTGGATGCCAATGACTGCACAGTCACATAGGTGGCTACAACACCAGTAGAGAAGGGCTCAACAGGAAGAAGGAATTCTGTACTCAAGAAATATAGAAATAATCATAATGTGTGGAGGTGGAAGTTGTTGAAAACCCAGTGGAATTTAGGACGCTTGCTGTATTGTCAGCTCCCGTAACAGTTCTCATGACACGTATGGGAAGGGGAGCGCTGATGATAGCAATTTTTCAGCTTAGAAGAAGAACAATGTAACTCTGATCTCAGAGACATTGCAAACGTATTTGTGAACATGCAGTTATTGAAAAATGACTGAAATGCTGTTAAAACACATTGACAGTGCACCGTTTAACCCCCCCCCCCCTCACTGTAGCTGCAACACAAACCTGCTCAACCAGAAACAATTCATCTCCAACATTATGTAATGAACAATGTGCGAGCAGTCACATTGTTAGCGGGACGTGAGTATTCATCTGACACGTCTAAAGCCTCGAGTCAACTTAACTTGGCTCATTTTTTTGACTAAAGACATATAAAAGTGTATTGAACTAAGGTTGAGTTGAGGCCATGTAATATTTTAATGTCAATGCAAAACCTGCTTTTTAAAGAAATGACTTGTGTGTTAAAGTGTCAACTTCTAGAGAAAAAAAAATCAATATTCAATTATTACAGTAAACCTTCATTAGTACAAGGTTTGATCTGGACTGAACAAAAGGGGAATTAAACCATGCTTGGTTTTGTAGGATGGTGAAGGGAAAGAAGGCCATGATGTGTTGGAAATAGCTGGGGATTTTTATTATTATTGGGTTTTTTTTTTTAAATAATAGTCAACTGGCTTTCTGAAACAGAGCCAACCACTCTTTTTTTTTTTCTGATGGATTTTTTGACTTTGCCGAACTAGCACTCATTGTGTGTGTTGGGCCTCTCATGGTAAAGATTCTGGTGCTTGGTCTACAAGTCCAAGACGGTCAGTTTTTGCTTTAAGCAAAACAAAAAAACAACAGTTGTATCTTAAATATTGGTGACCACATCCCAGAATGCAATGATGTTGCTGCTATTGTTTTGTCATCTGGATTTGACTGCCATCAAAATGACAACTTCTTCAGCTAAAGGACCGGTTTCCAAGCAGCACGGGTGAAAAGGGGGCCCCATGTAGCCCTCCTCTTCTTCATTCTCCACAGAAGATCTTTCCAGATGCAACCTGTTCTTCTTCACCAGATCACTTTTTGTTTTTAGATGCAAATGAGGAGGGGCCCTGGCCAGCCAAATGGCACATACCCTCTTGAACATTTAACCCACTCAAAGCAGTGGCATCAATGAGTGTCCCTCTGAAGGAAACCTTGCATCTAAGAGAAGATCCAGGCCTTTGTCCCTTCCTACTCTTCCTCTTCACAGCACTGCCCCCTTCCTCCTTCTTCCTCCCCCTTGTGTAGGGGTTCTTGGTTGTGTTGCCATGGAGACAGCCACATGGGTGTGTTGTTCCTGTTTGTCTTTCAGGTGCAAACGCTGTACTACTCACCTGACCATAAGCTGGTGGATGGAGGGCTGGTGATTGAGGGGCACAGTGAGGTGTTTGGTAGCGAGGAGGACCACCTTCAGTTTGTGCAGGTACTCTTCAGCTTGTGGTTGGCTTCACTGCAGCGAGCCTCTACCTTGTGTTGCTTAGCAGTGTGTAGCTTGTGCCCGCCTTCAAGTAGATTTTGCCCCTTTTCATTGCACAATTGCCACAAGAATTTATTCCAATGGATTAGCAAGCCATCAGGTATAAGACCTGTCTGGCTTTGCCATTGACCAGAAATGAAGATATTTTGATATTAAGCCAATCTCAATCCAGTGGGTGTTTGGGATTCTGAGTTGTGACTGTTCCATGTGGTGTTAGAGCTTGACGTAGACTGGTCCTGGGCTTTACTTTGGAGTGCTGCGTTGTTGGTGTCAGAGGTTGATGGGTGCCAATTCATGCTTACTGTTACTCAAAGCACGTTTATTGGACCAGCTTGATAAATAGTAGGCTCGGATAGATCAGCTGGTTTTGGCCGTTGGTGGGCCTGTGGTGCCGATTTGGCTTCTGTAGCTGCGCTGTGCTCTTGCAGAAGAAACCGGTACGGGAGAGCAACCAGAGACAGATGAGCTGCAGCTCCTCAGGAAGCCTGTCGCCCTCCAACCAAGCAGCAAATGCCCCGAAACCAACTGCCAGGAGAGAGTGGAAGTACATTGCCTCAGAGAAGACCACAAGTAAGTTACAAAGTCACAGAAATCATATATTATCTTTTCATAGGTTATTAATATTTTAATGCAAAAGTTTCACAGCAATTTGTGGGAATAAAGTCAAATGTTTGGGGGCTTTTTGCTAACTTAAAGGCCACGCTAATTATTTTCATGCCACTCTTAACAGCTGTGGCCAGAAGCATCATGTTTGGGGTTTGGATGAATCAGTGATGAACTGATAAGATTGTGGTGGTCAGAGGTCAAGCTCACTGTGACCTCATCTCTGTCCCACTCCTGTGAACTGAGGGTCATGTCACAGGAATGCATGAAGAGAATTTCATCTTTGGCAGACTTGGACTTGCGGATGAACTTCAGACACGGATTATTGCAGGATTTCTGAAAGGGGCCAAATGGAATAAAGTGAAGAAATCTTTTATGTTCAAGGTGATTTTTAACAATCTTCAATCTTTCCCCAGACAACACCTACCTTTGTCTGGCTGTGCTGGATGGTGTGTTGTGTGTGATCTTCTTGCACGGTCGCAGCAGCCCTCAGACCTCTCCCTCTGCCACCCCCTGTCTGATGAAGAGCCTCAGCTTCGAGGCCCAGCCCGAGGAGCTGGAGGAACACCCGCTCTCACCCATGCATTACGCTCGCTCTGGCCTGGGCACCGCAGCCCTCAACTCAAGACTCATCGCAGCAGGTCAGAACTTCATTTGTGTCAATGGTTTTGTGATCGAGTTACTGAAGGCCCAGTCAGGTTTAATGCAGCTATCCATGAATAAACGTCTGGATCTGTGTCTTTACTTGTTGCTATGTAGTATTGGGATTATGCTGAAAAACTGGGCCATTCTTGTAGTCTTGATGTGTCTTGATGTTCTGCAGGAGGCTACAACAGAGAGGAATGTCTGAGGACTGTGGAGTGTTACAACCCAAAAGAAGACCGCTGGACCTTCATCGCTCCCATGCGAACTCCAAGAGCTCGCTTCCAAATGGCTGTGCTGATGGTGCTTAGCGCTTACTCTCAGATTTGTGTATAAACAAATTAAATTTGAATGTTGGCCTTGTAGGATAATGGTGAAAATAAATATTCAATATTGTTTGGGTAATTCCAACCCTACAGGGTCAACTGTACGTGATCGGAGGCTCCAATGGACATTCTGACGAGCTGAGCTGTGGGGAGACATACGATCCACACGCTGATGAATGGGTTCAGGTGCCAGAGCTCAGGACAAACCGCTGCAATGCAGGTCAGACTGCCCCCCCATTCACTGATGGAATGTTGAGGAAGTTGTTTATTTAATTGTCTTTGCAAGTTTAGCTGATTCCTGTCATCTGATTTTCATTTTATTTATTTATTTTTTTTAGGCGTCTGCTCCTTGAACAACAAACTGTATGTTGTGGGAGGGTCGGACCCCTGTGGGCAGAAGGGCCTGAAGAACTGTGATGCTTTTGATCCCGTGACCAAAATCTGGTCCAACTGTGCCGCCCTCAACATCAGTAAGTCCCAAATCCACAGAACATTCCACCAACCGTGAGCCATACGCCATTTTTGCAGTCAGTCATGGGGAGTAGAAGGTAAAGGGGGAAATATGAGTTTTATTAATGAAGTGACTTGGTTTTCAGGGAGGCACCAGGCAGCAGTGTGTGAGTTGGATGGCTTCATGTACGTGATTGGAGGGGCGGAGTCGTGGAACTGCCTGAACACTGTGGAACGCTATAACCCTGAGAACGACACCTGGACCCTGATAGCGCCCATGAATGTAGCTCGTAGAGGGGCCGGTGTTGCTGTCCATGCTGGTAAGCCAAAGACCCCAGGAGACTCGTTCTGTAGCTTCTGCATCATGTCTGTATGTCTGGTTGATGCTATCGTCCCTCACTCTGTCCAGGCAAACTTTTTGTCGTTGGCGGCTTTGACGGCACCCACGCGCTCCGCTGCGTGGAAGTATATGACCCCGCCCGCAACGAGTGGAGGATGCTGGGAAGCATGACCTCCTCTCGCAGCAACGCAGGCGTGGCCATGCTGGATGGCACCATCTATGCCGTGGGCGGCTTTGACGGAAACGAGTTCCTGAATACGATGGAGGTGTACAATCCAGAGAAGAATGAGTGGAACGACTGCACCCAGGCCCCCTCTCCCCTCTCTGACTAAGGAGGAGGGAGACGGGGAAGAGGAGGGGAGGGGGTTTCACAGTGCTTCACGTTTTTTCCAAACTAACAGGCTTAGTGACGTAATCGTGTGTCGTGATGTTTCGTGTGTATGAGCGGACGGGGGTTGTCAGGGATGCGGGGTCTTCAGTGAAGACTGGCTTATATTTGGTGGGTGGGGGGGAGGGGGGGTGGGGTTGTTGCCCAAAGCAACATGACGCCTTTGCATATTGCATATAATGTTTTACGTGCTGTATATATTTTGTTTCTTCCTCATTTTTTGTCATATGCCAACAATTAACACACATTTAGTGCTTTTTTTTTTCTCTTAGAGTTGTCACTTTCATTGAGGGTTTTCAGAAGAACTAGCTACTATCGGTCACTTGGAAGGTGGCAGTGTGGTGTGGTGACGATTTGACTTTTTGAAAGTTAAAGTTGAAGATAACTTCTGTCGTGGAAATGTAATTTTGCTCACACATTTAAAGGTCAGTGGTTGAAGCCTTACTCCTCAGCGTGCAAGTTGACTTAAAACCCTGTCATGGAATAATCGTGTCATCTTAAACCAGCTGGATTGCTTTTTGAATCTCAAATGATTGCCTTTTTATATTTTTTATACACTGCTGATTTACCAATAAAATAAAAGTAGTAGCAGACAGCTTTAGTCGATGAATCTAACCAGTGCCAGTTTTTAGTTAAAAAATTTTTGTGCACACACACCACACACACGCACAACCATGCTTCTGCTAACCAAACTTTTGTTATTGTGACTTAACCGATTGTTGTATGTAGAGATGCAGTTTACTGAAGGTCTTTTTTTCTTTTTCTTTCTATTGTGTTTAAAGTGTCAGGCATTGGCAGATTTTTCTGGAAGGAGTGTTCGAGCAAGAAAATTATCACATTTGTTACATTTCTTAATTATTAATAAATCATTTAAATCTTAATTTTGGTTGTGAGCCTTTTTCCTTCATTGCAACACGAGTGTATTCATTCTTTGCAATTGTATTCTGGAAATCCTGCACTGCCTTGGTATTTTGTGTGGAAGTCAAAGGTCAGCAGCTGAACTAGTTGCAGCAAGCCTTGACTAATTTAACAGCTGAACCGCTAAATATAGATTTGTCACCTCATCTCCCTCTTGCCTTTCTAAGAGCATAAAGTAATTCCTGAGGCCTGGTCAGTGCTGTCCAAGCTTTCATGGCCACCGGTTTCTTAGGGACCATCGCCCACATCAGGGTTTATTTTTTTCCCTTGCTGCTCTTACTGTAAGTGTCTTTTCAGGGAGGATTATACTAAGCTGGTTAACAGACCTCAGCCGGAAGGGACGACGGCAGAATCTGGATGTGGGAGGGTTGAATCCAGCCCTGCTGCATCTGCATGACCTCAGACATCCTGCTCTGGGTGTGATACGTTCCTGCCATCTGCTCAGTCACACCCGGCTCATTCAAAGTTAGTCCTGAGACTGTCGACGCCCCCTGACAGCTGCAGGGCCGTATGGGCCATAAGCTGCCGGAAGCATGGAAAGAATGCCAAGACTCATCAGTGCTTCATTATAGTGCACCTCAGGGGTCAATCCTAAATTACCTGTGGAGGATGTGGCTCAGGCTGCCTTCACAAACCAAACGGCTCAATAAAATTCACATTTCAGATCAGATGTTGTGATTTGCATGAATATCTGAATCTAAATGTTCACTGACATCTGCCTGGTGTCGAACGATCATCACTGGCTCTCATTAACACCCCCGTCCCCCTCCCTCCTGCGTGACGTCTGATGCTTTAGCTTAACGGTGTGTCAGAGCAGCAAGTGTAATCCTGGTCTGTCTGCTGGCGTCACCTGCCCTCTAATCTCCTTAGTCACCATTCACACATGCAGTGCCATCCACCTAGCTCAGTTTACAGTGTCCTGGACTACACAGCTGATTGGCCTCACTTGATGTCTTCCTGTAGGCCCCTTAGCGGCCTGTGTTTCTGCAGTAGGTGGAGTTTCGCTGGGTGGAGTTGCTGACCTCCCACTCACTCATTATCCTAAATGTAACTTTTGCAGTCTTCATAGCTGCCTCTGTTACCACAAACGGTAATTTAATTTAACAACACTTGTCTAACCAGAGACAAATGCTGAGGGCCAAAAGCCTGACATGTCACCGGGACAGGGGGAAGGAACAACGGGCCCCATTCATGAAATGTTCCTACTCAAAATTTGTTCTTTTACAGCAGGACTATTTCAGCCCTCAATGTAGTCTTACAGACAGGAGGCAAAACGCGACATCTGTTGTGTACCACTTATAACGTGGAATTCTTTGCATGCCTGAGTGACTGACAGGAGCGGGGAGCCATAAATAACCATCAAGCTTTGTTTCCTGTTTGTAATACTGAATTGAGAGCTGACAGTCTTATTCTGAGAGAACAAATTAGTGCAGAACACCCACGGTGGATATTTGCTAGACACATATTTCTATTCAGGGGAATTGGTTTTGTTCAACTTGAAGAGGTAAACGAAGACATGTGAAAGGAACACATTAAGTCCAGTTAACATAGTTCCTTTTTTCTTCATTGAAAGTATAAAGGTGGGAAATCCTCATGCAGCTTTTTGAAGTTTCTTTGGAGTATGCTTATAAATATTCTCTAAATATTTTCTGCTATTTGGGATTTTAATGAAGACCAAACCCTGTAAGCTGTGCCTCCATTCTTTCACATTGAATTTTCCAGAGTAAAGTCCTCTTCTGACTTCAGGCTGTTCTCTCTGGATGAACCAAGATGCCACGAAGCAGACATCTTGATCACTGAACCTTCTATGTCCCGGCTGCATTCAGCAAACAAGGACAATAGAGCTTATGTGTGTTGTGCAGCGTCCAGAATTCCTGAATTTCAATGGCAGCGATGTATGCACACTTGTTGAATTACATTTTCTTGTTAGCACACCACATATTTCCACGCAGCTGCAAATAAAAAAAAAAACGAGACACACGAGCGGTCTTCAGCTTGAGAGGGCAAAACACATCCGCAAATTGGCTGCTTGACTTGGCAACGGCTGCTAAGCAGCAGAGACACTGAGGGAGCTTGTTACTTGTTTGTTTCCTCCTCTGCTTTGTTTCCATTGGAACATTACATAAGTTCAGGGACGAGAGGAGGAGGAGGAGGAGGAGGAAGAGGAGGGGAAAGGACCAGAATTTGCTGGCTGCTGTTGCCCCCTCTTCCAGCCTTCCCCCTTCTTCATCCAAACCCAGTGTTTTCATAGCCTGTGGAAACAGCAGATTATTTTACAGGCTGTTCCTTCTCTCAGGATGTGCTGCTGTGTCACAAAGGCTCTGCTTTTACATTCCAGCATGCTCGGAAGATAAAGCGTGTGTGTGAAAGGCTTCCTGTCCATCTGTTTACACTGACGACGACAGACGCATTGGTGTGACACACTGGTCACATCAAAAAGAATTGAAATCTTGCATGAAAAAACAGAAAAAACTCTGACTGACCACAGGCACACATCACCCGTGACACAATGGATTCCAGGACAGAGTCACTGACCCGCATCCACAATATATACACAAAAGGGGGGGGGGGGGGGGGGGTGTCTCTGCGTTACACAACAGCCTACATGTGTCTGACAGGTAATTAGTGGATATCCAGTAATGATTTGCAATCAGTTGATCACAGAACCACATGATGTGGTGTGAGATGACATAACTCATTATGGTTCTCCACTGTGAGAACCCCAGAGCAAAACAGAGCCTCCACGAGTTCACAGGGTTCATCTCCACGGCAACCGCATCAGTCTACACAATCTATTGTTGATGAAGATTAACACAAGGTCAAGATGTAAAATATTACGAATTTACAAATATCTACTTGGTCTCTTGGTCAAGAAATGGTTCTGGCCTAATGCACACGTTACTAATAATGAGAACATTTCTCATAAATGTCCAATAGCATGAAGGTCAAATTCATTTTCACACCATAATGTTCCAAAAATTACATTTCTGGCCATAATCAATATGAACTCAGTAACTTCCTGAGTTGTTTTTATCAAATTAGTATTAATTATTTCAGTTTTGTACTTCATATTGTAAATTATGCCTATGGACAAGCATGGATGTGAACAACATGTGGGCTGGTTAGCGGTGGTGTACAACCATGATGTGCTACTTCTAGTTATATATCAACATGGCTGGATTCATCTTGGAGTTTGGAGATTTTTCCTTTCATATTATGATGGGGCGGCACGGTGGTGCAGTGGTCAGCACTGTCGCCTCGAAGCAAGAAGGTTCTGGGTTCCAGTCCCGGCTCCATCACAGGATCTGTCTGTGTGAGTCTCCATGTTCTCCCTGTTCCTATGTGGGTTCTCTCTGGTACTCCAGCTTCCTCCCACAGTCCAAAGACATCAAGAGGGGACGAGGCTGATTGATACTCTAAATTGACCATAGGTGTGACTGTGAGTGTGAATGGTTGTCTGTCTCTGTGTGTTGGTGCTGTGATGGACTGGTGACCTGTCCAGGGTGAACCCCGCCTCTCGCCCGAAGGCTGCTGGGATAGGCTCCAGCCCCCCGTGACACTTAACAGGATAAGCAGTAGAAAATGGATGGATGGATGTTATGCTGGACTTTAATAAATGTTAACCTACCAACAAGCACAAGCAAATATTAACAGTGTTTCCAGTTGTTGTAACATTCCTGTGATATTTTTGGTGTGGACGTATGATAACAAACCTTGATTTTATGGTTTCAATAAAACCAAGTCTTTCCATGTGATGTTTACTTATCAATTTTATTTTGAAAGTAAAACCATCAGACGTGTGACTGAGCCTTACAGTCTATTTACTATGTGCACATCCTAAGGAGCAGCGTTGCATCTCATTGTACCTGGTATAATGACAACAAAGGCATTCTATTCTATTCTACAGGAACTAGTGGTTACAGCGGAACTTTTAAAATCTTTGCTGTACAAAGCTGCGAATGTTCAATATTTACATTTAGAAACTAGCAGTTACTGATAATAAATTTCAATTGCATATGAAATATGTTATTAAATACAAAAAAGTCTATTACAGCAATAGTTTCATTTGCTGAATGTCAAAATATGAACTATTATGTAAACCTTTCAAAAGAACAGAAAGGATCTTATAACACCCCCAAACACTTCATTTCAGACTTGTCTGGAAACACCCTTCACACCTTAAATGTGTGACTCAGCCTTGCAGCGGTCCAGAGCCTCTTTTAGGTCCATTAACTGGCTCCCCCCAACTCTCAGCCTCTCCCTGTGAATACAAGAAAAAAGAATCTGAGATATGATGAGACATAAAGAGAATATCAAGGATCTTCTTCTGATATTCTTCAGCTGGATGGTTGTGAGTGGGCTGCTGAACAGCTGACACACGACCACTCACTGCCTAAGTTATCTCCCCCTATTTTGCAATGTTAGATAAAACCATCTATGCGCACTCAACACACACACACACACACACACACACACACACACACACACACACACACACACACACACACACACACACACATTTCCACTGTCAAAGCAGTGTTGAATAAACGCGATTGCTCTCCAATCTTTGTTAGGAAAAAGCTGAGTTTGAGAGTGAGATTGTCCATCACAGAAAACAAGATCACATCAGCGCTAACAGAGGTGCATTCGTTAGCTAGCAAGTAGCTCTAGTAAGCGAGCAATGGACACACAAAACAAACAATTCAAATGCTGACGCACTCAAACAGTTGACCGATGGATTTTTCTAGTTTCTCTTCAAAGTCTCTTCAACACACTCTTGTAACTCGCCCATGAGTGAATAATTCCAATATTACTTATTTATTCAACTGATAAGGGAGTCGATCAGTCACTTCCTCATCAATGAATCTTTTAAATAAAAGCAGTGAATCAACGAAGCTTATTTGATTAGTTTGTTTCACTGAAAGTCTTGTGTTTACCGCCAGTGTCTGACTGACTTACATAAGACAACCGTGTAAATATTGTAATGCAACTCAAAGGCTTGACTGCATCAGGAGATTAAGGATGTTTAGTACATGAATAATGTAAAAGCTGGAGTTGAACAATGATGTTAACGTCAGCGTGTAGTCACATAAGAGGAAGAGGAGGAGGGGGAGGAGGGGGATGTTTCATCAAGGCTGCTGGGACTTCATCACCTCTCAGCTGTGGTAACCATCAACTGTGTCTCATTAGAAGTCATCAGACCACAAACCTGATGACACTTCCACAGGCTACATCAACTCAGGTGCAGCAGAGCCAAATCACAGAGAAAAACTCCACATCTATTAAATGTGCTGGAAACCAACACTATCGTCTCCAGATTACTGAACAACTGAAAGCGTCACAAGCATGCAGGGCTGCTTGTATAGAAATTACACTGGAAGCTGAATGTACACGATCAGAAAATAGCACCGCTTTGTTCCTGTACCTCACTCTCTGCAAGCTAGAGCGAGCCACAGATCAGCAAGTGCACCATTTTCTATTTCCTTCCTGTGAGTACACTCGTTATAGTTCCATTTAAAGAACCAGGTAGAAACTAGAACATAAAGATAAGTGAGCACAGTATCTACGGCCTCCAACGGCTGAAGTGCAGCTGACACAGATGATTTAGAATTACATTCATACTTCCAGCAGAAGGTGTAAACATGAAGGCTGTGTTAGACAACAGCGGTTTTATTCAGCCCTTCAGGAAGTGATATTTTTGGCTGGACACACTTCCCACTTGCTTCCATAAGACACTTACATGAGCGCAACTAATTACATGAAGGCCAAAAGGTTTATATAAGCTTTTTTAAGATAAATGGCCTTGACACAAGTACCATTTTTTCCACATGGTTCAAACTAGGACGGCTGGTTCGTGAACAAATGTCTCCAGTTCACAATGCCTGTCGAAGAAAGAAATCTTGTCTGTGTCACATAAATCTGAACTCTAGACCACAATAGTCACAAGCTAACATGAATGACTGATAACTGCTGAACAAATACGTTCATAATGAGTGTCAGCAATGTTTGAGATTGTTGGCATGGCCACCATCAGTGTGAGAGTTGCGTTGGTGATACCTATGAGCAGGGACAGCCCGACAACACACATACCTGCCCAGGCATGCTGCAACAAAGAGAGGATGAAATCTGAGAGCCTGAGAATGCCTGACTGGGGCAACTGGTCAGAGGAGAGTCCCTGTTGAGAGCATACATCAAACTCTTCCTACAGTCTCTATAAAGACGGGACAACAAGGGAAGGAATACTTCTGCTGCTAATAATTATGAGCTCCTGAGAGGAAGCTCAGACTGGCCCCTGACTGAAAGCAAGTATGCAAAAGAAAAATGATGGACAGAATTCGCTGGGGATGGATGAGCGAGAAAAGTGATTACAATTTGGTTTGAACAGATTTCTCTCACGTTAAAATGATCCCAGGGGTAGCAACTCTGGGAGGCACGTTAATCCTTAGAAACCTCCAAGGTGTTGCAACAGCAAACCCTTCAAAGGTATGCTTTGTAGTATGAGTATGTGTTTCTGTGTCCTACCTGTACTCCTGTTGTGAGAAACAATCAAGTAGGTCTGTGGGTGTCAACCGGGAATCCACATCAACAATCTGAAACACAACACCAAAGATATGTGTTCACAACATGACAAAGGCAGGTGTGACTAACTTTGATTATGCTAACCCAATTGTATCCAGCTTTTTTAGTGCTAATAACAGCGAAAAAGCACCAACCTCATTAGATTGGATAAAAGTGAGCAGCGTCTGCACTTCCTCTAAACCTGAAGCTGAAGACAAAACACTGAGATACACAAGAAAGAAGGAGAGTTAGAGACGACTGCTCTTCCAGGTGAGTCATAAAATATGCAGCATCCTCATCTCAGTGCAGCTGATACCGATCGACTGGTCAGAATCATTTTATCAGTGATTCTGGAACAAATAACATCTTTCTTAAAGGGCATTTTGGGAACACGCGTCAAGATTTAGCACTTTATGATCCCTTCGAAAAAAAGGCACCATCATTCCTCTAAATTATCTTAGTTACTTTTCATTTTCTGACTCCAAAGTTTTCCCTGTTCATTCATCCCCATTCACACAAACAACATAAAAAGCACCCGCTCTAAACAAGGGCTACCCTGAGGGGCAAGAAGAAAAGCACGTGCCACTGACAAATAGAAAGAAAATAATGGAAGTAAAGGAATGAAGAATGAAGGATTGTGAAAGGCAAATGAGTAAATGAAACCCTGCATTATCTATACGTGGTGTCTATAGAAGGAGAAATGAGTGAGAAGGAGCGATAGAGGCTGTATGGATGAGTCACAGTTCTGCTCAAACATGTGAAATTGAGTCTGGCTGTCTCCAAGGCAACTGTACCTCAGCATGTGCTTGGATGAGTGAAGGAGTGCAAAGACACGCACGCACATGCACACATACACACATGCAAGCACACATACACGCACGCACACATACACGCACGCACGCACACATACACGCACGCACGCACACATACACGCACGCACACACACATACACGCACACATACACGCACGACTAAAGATTCCTGCAGATAGAGGCAATGTTATTATGGTAGGAACATGCTTATGGTGTCACTCCCAGTTGTATAAGTTGTAAAGATAACATAATAGTTCAGACACATACATGCACAAACCTGCAATCTTGTGGGAAAAAACGGGGGGGGGGGGGGGGGCTGATTCTGAAATAGCAGTTTGCAGCTGAACTTGAGAGGTTCGTTAGTGAACAAACACTCAGACTGTGGGTCTCAGTTGTCTTTAACACACCAAGAAAAGATCAATGTCGACTTTTTCTTTGTGCACTGCAAACTCAAAATCCTATTATCACAAATGACTTGGTGACATTTTGAGGCCAGCCACTGCCCCCCCCCCAACAAGACAACAAGGATCACACACACACACACACACACACACACACACACACACACACACACACACACACACACAAATACATACACACATACATATATATACATATATACATACATATGTATATACTTACATACGTACAAACATACATATGCAGCTAAAGGTATACTGACATAAATGACAAGTTTAACAGAAAGGACAGACAGCACAGCCTGTCACTAAAAGAGTACAATTAATAAATGTGTGCCTTCTAGAAATAATACAGTATCTGACAAGTAAATGCCAACAAACTTATCATACTGTACAGCAAAACCATTAACAGGAGGCACACGAAGCATACACTGACAACACATTTGACAACACATCAAAACTGCTGTTGAACACATTCCATTGATCATTTAGGAATTGGAAAGCAGACAATTGCTGTCAACTTGAGAAATGTAATGATACAATCAAAGACAAAGTTGATAGAGAACAAAGCATGCTCCCCTTAACTGTCATCTTGCACTTTATTCTTCAATAATTTAATCATTACACTCACATCTAAGCCGTCAGTGATTAAGAGTATGTTCATGTCACCGCAGGCAACCACATTCAGATCTACTGTCGAGGCCAACAGGAGGCAAAGACGTCCCGCCGATGCCTGAAGCATGAAAGCTCAGCGAGTAACTAAACCGCGCCACAGTGTGGCGCTTTCTGTTACGTCATGGCAAAGGTTATAAGGCAAAGCTAGAAGGTCAAGCAGATTACAGTCTGACCAAACTACAATCCAAACATGGCCTGAGGCTGGGAGAGCATAACTAGGACACAGGAAGGTGGTAGTGGGTTGAGGACAGGCCAAGGACAGTTAAGAGGGGCTTCATTGAGACACTGTCAAAATGAGGACACATCAGGAAAGACATGCGAGAGGTAAAGTCTGTGGGTTCAGTGGAAACGGGTGAGTGGGGATGACGGAGCAGAATAGTGGTGAAAGGGGCTGATCAGACAACCCTTCTGGACAACCATTTTTCTTTAAATGTAGCCGACTACATTTGACAATTGATAACTGAGGTCATAGTTTGGACTTGGAGCCGTGATTTGTGTGGGCTGAAATACCTGCTGAATGCTTGGAGCAGCTGTGAGACCATGAAGGACAGTTTGTTCAAAAAGGCCACGGCACCCTGTGGTGGAGGGGGACCACCAACTGGCGAAGCACGCTGCATGGTGTGAGGGTCAAAGCCCAGAGCTTTGAAAACTTCCAAGCTGGAACACGACAGAAAAAAAATGACCTGAGGGGTCAGTGGAACAGAGAAACACAAAATGTTGTTTTTGCTGACACAAGTTCATTTATGTCAATTTACTGTTGTTTCAAATCAATTTGTCAGGCTGGCTGAACTGTTTGTTTATGCTGGATGACATCCAGTTTCTGTATGTGGAGCCTCTCGGTCCTCCGTGACACTGAGCATTTTCAGGAAAAATTGGTACAAAGACATGATATATTTTTCAGCAGTCATCCACAGTGTAATAGCTAAAACATAAACCCTTCATCCGTCACGCATCCCTGTTACACTCACCTGACTTGACACACATTCGACCAGACGTTCTCAAACATGGTCCACACCTCATGGTGAGACACCTGAGTAGAAGTGGGATGTTTGTCTTCTTCATCATCGTTCATGACAACATCGCAGACAGAAGACTCCTGCACAGACACCTGTGGGGGGGTTACAAACTGATCACTGGCAAACCAAACCAAACTGTGAACTGCAAAAAACTGACATCATATCCTGCAGGGAATTACTGCTATAGCGCTCACTATTAAACCTAAATTAGAATGGATTCATCTCAAGTACACTTAAAAACCTATGTGTTTCTCTGCATCCCAGCCGTGAGTTCTCTTAATAAAGGATTTAGTTGAGAGATAACCTGGGGTTTAAGCTGCTGGACCATGTCGTCCATCACGGCAAGGGCTCCAGGAACATGGATTGAACGTTTCCCAAATGCCTCCAGAAGGTCCTTTGCTTCTTTGAGAACTGCTAATGTGGCACTACGGCTCCCTGAATTACCTGGAGAATACAAAGATACACACTAGCTTTAAAATGTCTGTATTTCGATGGGCAAATTGGATGTTTTATTGACTAGCATTAGTCTATTACTTAGCATAACATGACAAAACTGAAGCAGCTACATGCAAAACTGTTGCACTATAATTCAGCTTCTTTTTAGGTGGCTGAGAAGAGTCTCTCACACGAGACCTGAAAGATCGCATGCAGTACTTTTCCATTCCTACATTTGTTATTAAGAGTTTATCCCATCTTCCTGTCCTACTCCTCCTCCTCCTCCTCCTCCACCTGGACCTACTTTCCCTGTTCAGGCACAGAGCCAGGCTGCGTGCACTCGAGGGATCCAGAATCGTGTTAGTGTACCACAGAAACACAGAACAACCCAGAAACTCCATTGTTTCACCTATTAACATTCTTGTGTGGATCAAAACACACTGCATCTCTGGTGTTGCATTCTCCCTTTACAGATGGACTGAGAGAGAGAATGAGAGGCTGAGACACACACTCAGCAGCATTGAAAGCACTATATAATTAAACCCAGTGATGAGATCGAGATCCTGAGCCAAAATGCTGCAGAGGGCGACTCAGCAACTTTCTGACACACATTTCAATGTCCTGTTTGAGTCGATGACCTAATTCTGTATGCAGTTCTGTGGGCTTCTAGCGCAATGCAGGACAAGCAATGTCACAACCCACTGGAGTGAGAATTTGAACAAGGGATGACTCAGAATCTTAACTTCTGTTCAGCAAAAAAATGAAATGAGTTTGGATTGTGGACCTTTAAGAAAGTTTCTGCAATTCAAAATCCACTCTGACAAATCTGGCTTTAAATGTTTGAATCGGCAGACTATGATCTTATTTAGCTTTTGCTAATCCCAGACATAGCGGTGCTAATAGAAAACTGCATGATGTTAACACTTTTTGGAAACCACATCAAAAAAGAAATGACTTGATTCAGCTATTTTAAAAATGTAAGCGTGATTATTTCAGTCTAATCAGTTAAACATTTATTATTTTGTTATACTGGCTACATTTGGAATCGCTGATTGTTGAGATAAATCTAGCAAACTAGATTTTGCTGATTCTATACCATTTTTTTCTTTTATTGCATATTTGGATTTAGATAATGTATAATCGAAGTCTAAAACCTGTCTTCGTCTATAGGATAAAATGACATTTTGAAAATGTGTGTGAACCAGAGGATGACTGAAAACCAATGGAGCAGAATAACTCTCCCATCTTTCGCTCCCACTTACCTGAATTGAAGAAGGAAATGAGGTTTAAAACAATTTGTAGCTTGTTCCGTGGAACAATGAAGCCAAAAACAGAAATCCAGTGCTTTTTCAAACACTGCAGGACATCTTGAAGAGTCCAGGGTGGTTTAATGTAAACTATCTATTAAAAGAAAGAAAAGAAAAGTGTTATTCTAGCATGTCAATGTGTCCTTACAATGTAGATTTCTGTATAGCACATGAGCAGAGATGTCTCCTAGTTAGTCTCAGCCAATGCACAAACAAATTTGATCAACACACACATTTACTGTCCAACCAAAAGATGCATTCTAATCTCTCAACGACCACTTAAGTTGTCCAAATTTCATAAGAGTGTAGCATGAAGCACAGTTTTACCTCTAGCCAGAGGTTGTCATACACTGCCTTCATCTCCACCTCTAGCACTTCAGACAGCACCTCCTGCAGGCAGCTTTCTAGCCCAGAAACATATGCACAACTTATTTTCTCCTCATCTTCTCCTTCACTGGGCCCCTTGTTATCTGTATGTGAGTAGACACGAGATACATGGACTCTATGGACCGTATACACCACCCAGCGTTTCTCATACTAAATGTTCAGGTAAAGGTTTCAGCAACAATTTTTTTCCCCTCTGAATTTTTTTTGTTTGTTATAATTTCACAAGAGCTGTCACCTACATTAAACATTGGAAATGAGCACTGACAGCCTTGAAGTGAAGTAGAGCAAACAGGAAAGTAGGGAGGGATGGGTGGGCGTAGAAAGTCCATCGATGGTATGTGCTGTTACTACTGCACCATAATGAAGTATGCCAAGTAACTTCCTGTTTTGCATGCAGAGCACATTTAGTACCAGCTCACCTTTCTGTGTGGGTCCTAGTGAAACGCCTGCTCTCTCTCGCCTGTGTGGTGGAACTGGTGTACAATTCTTTCTCGGCACTGGCGATGAGATCTGAGGGCTGATGTGAGGCAGCGATGGAATGTTCTGCAGGAGAAGGCCAGAGCTGGAGCACCCAATCTCTGCCTCCAGATCAATTTTGCTGAGGGCCTTAACCCCACTGAGGACAGCCTTATTGCATAGGTTTTTATCATTACTAGAGAGGAAAGAGGGACAGTGATGCCTTTAATCCTGTGTAATGGGAATAACAGCGACAAATAGTGGAAAAAAGGCCAACATTAAAAGAGTAGACAAAGAAGCTGAAACATGTTAATAAGTGAACTGTGGACATGCTGGTAGGTGGATTCTGTTACAATTGGATAGAACCACACTTGACATTTTCCCAGCTTCCCATAGTTATAGTAAGCGAAGCAAAGCTAACTGGCTGCTGCTTAATATTTGGTGTAAATGCGTAGGCATATTCTCAGTCTTCAAAAGGCACATTTTTTTATATGGCTGAAATTTCTCGATCAGATCTATTTCACAGCTGCAAAATTCTTTCCCATCAATTTCTCTTTGTTCAGCTAAATTATCAGTTACAGGGTGTGGAAATAGAAGCAGACAAAAAAAAGGTTCAAATGAACAATGAAGCGAAATCAGACAAAGGCCACTCCTTTCATGCAGGATAAAAGACTAAAGTCAGAATTCATTGTTTTATTCTAACCCAGTCACTCTGTCTGGCCTTCTCTTTATCTCATCCCAACTAGAACTATCTGCCTGAAGCCACTCACAGTCACATGCGTGTGCATTATTTGCAGAGGACACACATGCTGCTGCAGCAGAAGTATATGGGGGAGGACTCACGTGCACAGGATGAGAGCACACCCTGGGTACAGACTCTGGTACTGCAGGCAGCACTGCAGCACTTTGTCATCATTATTCTCAGCATTCAGACCATCTGAGGACAAGAAGGTGCATAGAGCAAGAGGAAGAGACAGGGCAGTGAGACAGGGCAGTGAGACAGGGAGAGAGATGGAGGAGGAGGAGGAGATGGGGAGAAACATGGCATGCCATCAAAAGACACAGAGATGTTGAGGTCACACCATCAAAGCAGAGGATAGAAAATGAGGAGGATACAAAGTTGGGGAGTACAAGATGGACATTTCAAGTCCATTCCAAAATATATAATATAAATTCACCCATTATACTCTGAAATAGGAAGCAATATCTCTTTTGCCACACATCTTTGTAGAGTATAAGCAAAAACCAATGAAGAAGAATGCATGACCCAATTCATATACAGCTGAGAAGTGGGTTACCCTTTGTACCCTCTGCTGGTGCAGCCTGCCCTGGGGACGTATTCAACAAATGCTCTAATAATGAACTATGGAGAACAAGCATCGCAGTAGTGCCACCCGATGGCTTTATAGAGAACAGTCATGGATTTACTACCTCCACAAAGAAGGATGTATGTTTTCAGCCTGTTTGTTTGTTTGTTTTTCAGTCTGTGAGTTGCCAAGATTAAGTAAAATCTGATTACATAAACTAATTTTCACCAAACTTGGTAGAGGACTGTCACATGGGCTAAGGAAGAGCAGGCAGGTCTTTGAATTAAGATAAAAATAGATACATGAGAGGCGGCAGGAACACATTCCCCACTGTTTTTGCAGTAAAAAGACACACCACATTTTGTTTTTGGTTAGTTTTCACAGGCTTGTAGAGCTCACACAGGTTAAATTAAAAAAAAAAAGAAATCCCTTAGTGCTGGATGTTAATCAGTATATAATTCAACGAGGATGTTACAACACCCCTGAGAAGGAAAATTTTGAGAATCAGACATGAAACACAACTCAGCTGTGAACCCATAATTCATTGCAATTATGTTTTCTGCCTTTCATTCTTCCATATTTATAAGTTCTGCTTTGACACCATGGATGAGCTGCGTATTCATCACAAACATTCTCTCACCCTGTGCAGTACGTCAATGTACCTTGTTTTGTCTTGGAGACAAAAGCCGCCATTTTACTGAGGCTCCATCGATAGTTGTATCAGTGGATTAAAAATATAATCACTTTACTTAAATCAACACTCACTGTTAATCTCAGCTGCCTGCTGCATTGACTGTCCCCACAGGTACGGTTCTCTGCTCTTCAAAGAGTTGTAAATGTATGAGATGGCAGGACAGGCCAGGTGAGCCACAGAACCTGAGAGGCCTTTCCCCTTCTTCAGTGAGTCCAGTTCCTGAAGCACCACCCAGGGGATCAGGACGATCGGGAAGCCCAAGGCTACAGAAACAGGAAGTAGGGAGAGAGTTTAGAGTGATTACTCCATCATCTATAACACAGAGGTCCATCATGTGGACATGGATTTTGCATTTTCTTTGGATTAACCTGACATGGTTTCACTTTAAAACTTTGATTGCCAAATTGTTCCACAGTAGCACTGTGGTACTTGCGTACAACTTAACTAGCTGGATAACCTTTTCCATCGCAAGAAGGAACAGTCAGACTTGTTCCACATGAAACATCAAGTCTAAAATCTTTTCACCACCTCCAAGGCCATGAGACCTCATCTTTTTCACATAATCCAAGTGACTCAGGAGAATGTTGGTGTCCAAAACCAGGATTAGGTCTTGATGAGGGAGCTGTTTATCTGTAAGAAGAGAAGTTCAGATTTTTTACCAATAAATTTCCATGACTTTGACCATACATTCTCCGAAAGATGTGTTTACACAGGAAAAATAAACCAGGAAATGCGTGTCAAAACTTACAACAGTATGTCTAACTAAACAAAAAGCTACCAAGTTTGATACAACACAATATAATATAATTCAAAATTCACCAAATATATCTGTCTCAGGCAATCTCCAATGATCTAATATTTGTGAAATTTGTGAAGCAAATGACCATCAATTTTCATAAACATTTCCGACTTAATTTATTCTTTTTAACTTTTCCAAGCCTGGGAAACATTATTTCCATATTTCCAAGTTCTCTATAATCATGCGAACACTGATTTCTTCGGTGATGTTAAATGAAGGAAGATATTAAAATGCCATTTTATATTTTTCACCGTTTAAGTAAATCCTCTCTAATTGTCAGAGAAGTGAGGCAACCAGTGGATACTCAAGCAGTGCTAACAATATTTTAGTTGTATCAAATAATCTGTGCTATTATACTTCCTAATATTGACACAAGGGCATCATTTCAAATTATGTATCAAGTACTTATGGTGTGGCAGTTATGGCTATAAGAAAGCACAGCCATTTAAAGTTTACCGATAGTCCCCTGTGGTAAATAAAAATTGTGTTTCCCGATGATCTTTTGAAATTAAAAATGAATACAGAATGTCAGAGCTCTAATCACTGTGTGACCAAAAAAACTCACTTGTTGTGCCTGTAGCTCCATCTTCTGGGGAGTCTATCTCCATACAGGTGAGTTCTCCATAGCTCTGCATCACATTCACATCTAATCTCTTCTCAGACCGAGCAAGATGAAGCTCTTCTGCCACTTGCATCTAACAAGAGAACAAAAATAAACCTCTATCAATTTATACACTGAATTTAAAATTATTGTCATGATAGAACTAATATCTTTTGAGTAATAATAACTAGAATGGATGTGAATCACCTGCTCACACCACGACACAGCAGCAGTGTCACACACAGCTGGGTCTTTGCTTGACACAGACGGGCTCTCGTCTTTTCTTTCGTATGGAAAAGTCGGTGCAACACCCACACAACTGGGAGTCTGATTGGAGTTGTCCGCCAACGACCCAGGATCTGAAAATGCTGTCTCATGTTTCAGGGTTCTGTTTGTAGGAATAGGATCCTTAATCTCAACTGTCTCTGGAAGCACTGGTGTGGCCTTTTTGGGTATCTTAAAATCTAAATTCAAGGGTGATGGAAGAGAACTTTTTTGATGCTGAGTGCCTGATGACTTAGAAATCTTAAAAGACACTTTACTCCCTGAGACTGAGGAGGTATTCTTCAACACATCTGAGACATCCTCTGAGGTAGTGGGCTTGGTTGAAGTAGAAGACGTTTGTGTTTCTTTATAATGGCTCTTTCTCTCTTTTAAATTCTTTGCTTGAAGTCTCTGGCGCATCTTCTTGTATATCTCCATCTTCTTCTGCTCTGTAGAATCTCTGGACATAGCGGAGGTCTTGCTTGGTTCCTTTGTCTTTATTGAATTGCTGACATTTTCAGTTCTAGACGGTTCTTCAGTTTTGAACTTCTTCATTACATTATGTCTCTGTTTTTTTTGTTCTGATGACACCAAACTGGGACTCATTAGTGGCTTTTTTTCTTTAGATGGGCTCCGATGGAAATCTCTTTTATCTGAGTGGCCTGTGGAGACCTTCTCTTCTCTGCCTGCCCTGATGATGCTTGGGGATTTTGAGCGTGTTCTTTCTTTGGCTTTACTGACATGGACAAATGTGTTTTTCCAAGAAGTCTCTGGGTTCGCTTTAGTGGAGTAGTAACCCCTATGAGATGACAAAGAGGCACTTTTTTGTTTTGAGTAGTCCTTGTCTTCATTAACAGGTTTCTGGTCTGTTGCACGTGTTTTTGACTGCCTGTAAACAGCCTTTTTGACCTGACGGGTTCTTTGGGAATCCTCATTAACAGCGAGAGTAGCACCATCTTGATGTTTAGTTAGACAGCTTCATGCAGAAGAGAGACAATATCACAGTCAGAGATCTTTACAAAACATCAAAGTCAGGGGGTCCTCTTGCATTATACATAATATTTTGCTTACCATTACTTCCTAACATTTTTTTCTTGTTAAATGTAAAACATTGCAACTGACCTCTCTTTCCTCCCTTTGACATTTTCTCCCTTCTTAGTGACATGATGTTCTTTGGATTTCTAGGAAGATAGATAACAAAGTTTGTATCCGCTGTTAATACATGCAGATGTATACAGAGACAGAGTTTGGCTGACGTCAGTGACTTAAGAAAATGTAAACTGATATATTAAACTGTACAATGCTAAATACAGCATCTTATAATAATCCCTTTTCTTACCTTGTAATCTAGTTCTTCGGATGACGAAGACAACTTCCTGCGTCTTTTCTTCTTTGACTTTTCAGACATTTTTTTCCCTGACCTAATTTCAACAAACACATATTGTCATTAGTGTAATTCAGTGTTGTCTTTATCAATAAAGACCCATTCTTTTTTAATCCAGTATGTACTATTCAGTTTATCTTTAAACAGAGAAATATGTTTGAAGTACCAAACCTAAGACATAATTAGCCATGTCACAACAAGGACATTATGTTATAAAAGTAAATAGCCTTTAGACATGAAATATGAAACAATATTTAAGCCCTAACTTTTCTGGTTAGGAAAGGTAAATACCTCAATAAAATGAATGTGGTACCATGTTTTGTTAATATTCTAAGTGTTTTGGGGAAGTGCTAAGCTATAATTTTTAACTTTAAAACTGTTAACGAACCAAAACAAACAGCTACGCTCATATTGTTAAATTAGCTTGACAATAACACTCTCGTAATTTGTAAATCTAAGAAGTGTAAAATTATTGTTTACTGTGACAACTTGAGGAAAAAAACGTTGGCTATCACAAAGGTATCACCATAATCATCCGTCCATTTTTTTCTGTTCTTTTTCATTTATGACATCAAATGTTTATTACTCGACACAAAGACTGTTAGCTTTTTAAGCTAACTGTCAGCTGACCTCAAAACATATTCAGTGGTGGGAAATAATCTTTTTTAATACCTTCAGTTGAACGCTGGCATATTGCTACATAAATGGATTCGAATTGATCAAGGCTACAATATTATACACATATATCTCTTCTCAACGTACGATCCCAAAACATCCATATCAACTTCTTCCTTCCTCTTCCTTTTCTTATTCCCACGGCGGTTCGCAGCTAGCGTCTGAGGCGCACTACCGCCACCTTCCGTTCTGGAGCGGTGCCGGAAAACTAATCCGTTCCATGGATCAAGAAGAATAACAGAAAATTCTTCTAATTTAAAGTTGTTGTTTTTTTTCCCCCCGTTGTAACTTTTACTCCCACAAATCACGAATCACCATAAATCATAGCAGCAATAACTTTGATTTGGCTGTTGGTTTCGTCATTCAAAGATTTATATGCAGGTGCCGAGCGCTGTCAAGCTGGGAAGAACATATAATCAAGAAAGAAAATGTATGAAGGAGAATTCAGAAAGGCTGCAACAGTTAGGTTGAAAGAATCTTCAGTGAATCTCCCTGTTGGATCAAGAGAGCATTGAAGCGCGATCCCACTCCTCAAATAGGGTTGCAGTAGATCCTGGAGCAGATCACCACAGGTCACAACGGACACATTTGATGACAATAATGTCTGACATGTAGATCATTAAAAGAATGAGAGGGATTTCCACTATAAAGCCTATTAGCACATCCATTACCCGCCACAGATCGAACAACCATTAAACATAAACTCTGTTCTTAACACAACCCAGGGCCTTTCTGAAAGTTTGTTTAGAAAATTCGGCACAAATCGTTCACAAAAAACAAATCTGACATTGTAATTAGCATCATACACCACACAGTGACACTGTAGCTCCATTCAGAAACATGTTGTGAACGCTGTACCAAGCAATCTAAATAAACCTTGAAGACATTGAATTGAAACCCGAAAAAACAACGTTATTTAAGTCTTTGAAGGTGTCAGAAATCAGATGACTAACAGATGAGCTGTGTTGTTGCAGCTGTAGGGAATAATCGCCGACCACTCCAATTATCTTGGACAGGAATGATAATAATATATAGGGATTGTGACATAAACAGTTACATGCTGCAGGATTCAATAGATGACACAGTTTGGATCAGATCAGTGACATGTTAAACACACAGAGCTTACATTTAAAATTGGAAACACCTTCACAGTTTTGCAGTTCATGGGGAACAGTTAATTCTACAGGGTTTAGTTACGCTAGAGAGAGTTTATGTGGTATGATGTGATGATGATCCGGAGGACAGATCTCAAACAGACCGATTTATGAGATTACATCATCAGAGGGTTACTAATAGCGGACCAGCTTCCTTCACCCTTTAACTATATTTTCTCTGTGAATATTGAACAAAGCGGCTGCCACTAGAAATGTCCTCGTGTCATTTTTGGAGAATAAGATGAGACAGTTCAACCCTAATAGTGGCTGCAAAGAGGGGCTGAAATAAAATAAACGTGCTCAGGTTAATAATCAGGATAACTTATCATTACTATTCACTTCATCTTGTGATGAATTGATAAATAGTGGAGGAATATGATTAAGCTCATGTTCTTGGGTGCTTTCCTTCATTACGATCTTACAGAATACTTGTAGTTTACTTAAGTATTTAGAATTTATTTTTTCCTGCTTTCTACCCAGGAAAATATAACCAGTGATGGAAGAAGTGTCCAGATTTTTTACTTAAGCTAAAATAATTTGTGACCAATAAAAAATCTGCACTGAAAATGTACAGTGAAAGTGTCTAATCAGGAAAATGCTCTCCAGGCATTTACTCACGGCAAAAATGAGCAGCAGGATTCCCTGCGAGTAATAGCGCAATATATCATATCATTAAATTACTACTCATTCATTAATATAAAATCAGTGCATGGGTTGGAGCTCATTTTTCTGAAGGACTGAAACAAATGGCTATTTTTATTATAGATGAGACTGGTGATTAGAAAAAAATGTTGAAAAACTGTTTTGTTTTGTCCAAAACCGAAAATGATTTAAATTATAAATATATACATATATTGATAGTGGAAACAATAAACATACATGAAGATAGAACTATGAATAACATGTGATACCCCCTACACACATACACACACACACACACACACACACACACACACACACACACACACACACACACACAGTTTGCGTAGCTATCCTGATTAGGACATTTCATTGACTTCCATTCATGTGAATATCCTTACCCAAGCCCTAATCTTAATCCTAACCCGAACCAATTGATACCTAACCTCAACCTCAAGGTAACTGCAATTTACACTCTAACTGTGACCAGGTGTTCATTAATTAAGTTCTGCCACATTAGAACCAGTCTTTGATCCCCATGAGGACTAGGGGTCCTGATAAGTTTAGTGTTTATATCAGAAAAGGTCTCCAAAAGATGACAAAAACCAAGTACACACACACACACACACACAAACACACAAACTTACAGAAATACATCATAAAAGAACCAAAAAAACATGAATCTAAAGTGTTTATGACATGCACACCAGAGCAGTAATCAAATTTGTGTGTTATGTTTAGACATAACATAAACAAAGAAAATGTCATAACACTTTTTAATGAACAGAGAGGATAATATCTGTGTAAGTGTGTGTGTGTGTGTGTGTGTGTGTGTGTGTGTGTGTGTGTGTGTGTGTGAGACCTAAACTTAAGTTGACTTTAATGCAGCTCAGGAGATTCTTCTTGTCATCTGTGTCCGTCTGTGTGTCCATCCGTCTCTCCGTCTCTCTTTCAAGCAGCTTCAGGGACATTTGGCTTCAATCACTGAGCAGACTCAAATGGCAGATGAATGCTTCTGTTACGCGCACGCGTGTGTGTGTGTGTGTGTGTGTGTGTGTGTGTGTGTGTGTGATGTTTTAGTCTGTGTTGGGAAGGGTCTTTACTCTACTAAGGGTTTATTCGGAAACCTGAGCGGCATACATTAAAATATTATTTAGTCATTTGGATGAAGGCTGACTACCTTGTGTGTGTGTGTGTGTGTGTGTGTGTGTGTGTGTGTGTGTGTGTGCGCGCGCGCGCGCGTGCCCACCTTGATGTGTGCGTTTGTGAGTGCATGTGTGTAATATTTGATTTTACGCTTTCTGATTTAAGGCCTGCCTAGTTCCTCTGAGGTCAGTTAAACACACACTCACTCTCACAAACAGAGGCTTTGTACACAAATGACAAACATGGCGTGACGTTACAGCAAATTACCGATTCATTTTTTTTGTCTTTCTAACTTTGTATGTCTCTCTCTGGTAGCAGCAGCAGCAGGAATAATGCAGGTTTGCTGAAGTGTGAATACTGTCAGTCGAACCCAGGCACAATATGAACTACAATGTTGGGATTTCCCCCAAAAATCAAGAGGAAATGTAATGTGTTACATGGAAAAGACTCTTGCGCAACACAAGAGTGCCTGGAAAATGTCTTCCTCCATCTGATAAATTTGAACACCGCACTTGCGTTTTATCCTTGACTTTTACTCCATAAACAGTCCTTGAGCATATTACTACCTTTTTTGCTCAAATGTAAATGTGTAAATGTTTTTTGGTTTTTTTTCACAGAAGTTAACATCAAAGGTACAAGCAGATGCTTTTTCATACCCTGATCACATGTGGGCTACTCTAGAACCATGATTTGAAAACTGGGGCACATGTACCCCCTGTGTTACATACAGTTACTTTCAAAATCCTGATTTTATCTATTGCACCCTGAAAGCCTCATCTGCCAATCAGAGTCAGAGGAATAGTTTCTCCTGGGTGATTTAAAAAAAAACAAAACAAGGGCCTTTGGAGCAAATATGTCCTGTGAGCCAATGGAGCAAGGGGGGGGGGGGGGGTGCGGACAATTAAGTATTATGAGGTTGTGTCTGTGTTTTGTGGCTCACAAGTAACAAATGTTAGAAACCGTGGCTCTCTGCTGTTAAGCTAACCTACAGAGTGCAAGCTTTTCTACGGTGTATGCATGAGAAGCATGGTTTCAGCTACAGGGCCAAGAACAGGCCTGCCATGTACTAAATATTTATGTGACTCCGCTTCCCCTAAATCAAAATGTAGGTGATTCTTTCTACAATTTGTTGCCAACAGCGATGACTCCTCTGCTGAATTACAGCTCATATAAACAAATAAGGTTCTCAAGCCCGTGTCCTAAACATCTCCACTTGGCTTGGAAGCTCCATTTGGCTCTGGACTCATTGTTGAGAAGTGGACTGGCTCAATGACAGACACTTAGCTCAACACAAGCCTCGTTACTATTAATAAGTGCTCTTTTATTAAATGTTTGGAGAAAGTTCGGCAGCTGTAAAGGAAGGTTTGTTTGGTTTTTTTAGAGTAGTGACGGTTAAGTGTTAATAGGACTGAAACAATACACGGCCCTGCAAAGCACGGGGCCATCGATTGATCTTTGATCTCCAGCAGTATGTTTCTTATTTTCAGAGCTTGAGCTGATTCTCCTTTGGACTAGTTTTGATCATAATGAAGAGGAGAATAATGATATGATCAATATGTTGGAGCTGGAAATGATTACCAGCGTCAGGGTTGATACCAACCTCATTAAGCAGATCGGATATCAGCCAGAAATGTCCATCAGCGCTACGTTTCTTTGTCAGTTCCACAGATAAATTCCCTTTGTCTTGGCAGGAAGCCATACCCATAGTTCAAAGTAATCTCAGGTGTATTTTTATGTGCTTTTTTTTTAAAACGCCTGGAAAAAATGTAAAACTTAGTCGGTGTGATGCTGAAGTCATGCAGCTGTAGTGCAGTTCCTTCATTGGCAAACTTTAACTTTGTTCTCGTACTGATTTCATTCGTGCTTCAAGAATCATAAAAGTGGCGTTCCCTTGTGAAGTTTATCTCGCTCTCATGAACTTTTATATGCCAACAAACTTATTTTCAACTATAATATAAAACCCAATGTAAACATCCTATCAACTTTCGTTGGAGGGAACCATGGCGATGCCTAAAAACATGTCAGTCTCATTGGAAACCAGAAAAATTCGCCCCCCACTGGCCACGCGATAGAATGCATGTTTAAACTTGTGTCAAGTGTTTTGTTTTTTTGTTTTTTTTACAGTCTATGCATGTAACAGTGAGGCAGCTTATAAAGTGATGAAGGTGAGGATGATGACTAAAGTGATAATGCTGGTCATCATGCTGGTTGTGACTTCATAGTGACATTGAGTTTAGTTAAGTACTGAAGGTAAAAATACACAGTCTACATAATGTCTGTGTATTGGGAGGTCAGTCCTCAAACAGCTGACCTCTAAAGGTCACTTTAAAGTGGTGTGTGCTCCAGTTTGGCTTCTCTGTATAAAAGTATTTCATCTTCATACTGATTTTGCAGATTTTGTTGTTGTTGTCAAAGTATCTCGTAGCTAATGGATTTGAATAAACAGAGTAGTAAAAATGAAAATGTAATATTCCCCTTCAAAGTGTAATGAAGTACAAATACTTCAACATTGTACTTAATTGCTGCGCTTTTGAAAAAAAAAATTCGTTACTTTAAACCACTGAGTGGGGGTGCGGTTGATGAGGATGCTGAACGATGTAATGCTGATGATGATGATGATAATGACGTATATGATTGCAGGAGCTGGCGTGCATAGTGACGCTGGTGCTTCGTGGTTATACGAGGCACGTTAGAGGGGACGATAACGGCAGCGCGAGACCCCCTGGGTGAACTTTAATAACCTTAGTAAAGGGTGCGCTGCACTTGCACCGGCGGTGGGAGTGTCCACGTGGTGGGGAAGAGCCGCTTCACTCTCAGCTCGCGCGCAGTCGGGAACAGCGCTCGCGGTTTTCACTCTGAATTTGGCGTCAGCGAGCGGGAGGTCGAAGAACTGAACGAGAGGCGCAGTCCACTTTTGTGTCTTATCCCTCAGGTGTCATGGCAGTTCGTCGGGCCGGTTTGGCGCTCCTGTGCGCGGTTCTAGCGGTGACGCGCGCTCGCCGGAGTTCACCGGAGCAGGAGGATGTTCAGGAGAAAATCGACAGCGCCAGATGCACTTCCAGGTGTCTCACCCTGCACATGACACAGTTAACCGCCGCCTTCAGACACCTCCAGGTAAATCTGTGACCCGTGTCTCTCAGTAGGAATAGATGCCGACGCTGACGTCAGCGGATAAGATCCCACCTGAGAGCTGAAGGAAACATTTGGTGTCTTCCTGAAGTCTTATTTTGACACTAAATATGATCACAAATGTATTTCAACGTGTGACTTTTACTTATTGTATTTTAAGAGGCCAGTTGGAATCAGTGGCATCTGTATGATAACTTTGTGTGTTTCCAGGTTTGCACATTCAATATTGTATTTTTTCTGATATTCTGAGGTTAAGTAGCCAATCTCCCAGGTGAACACTGAAGGTGGGATTCACAGAAGTGGGAATATGTTTGTCAGATACAGAAAATTCTCATTGTGGTTGATTAAACAGAGGAAATTCAAATAATTTTCTCACCAAAATAACACCCATATGGTGCATGTTCAGTGAATTTGTAACTGTAGCTGTATTCAGATGGGGATTTCTCCATATTGACCTTGACAGATGTGACCCCAGGTTTTAAAAATAAACCTGTAAAATGAAAGTTCAGTAGCTTCGTAGAAAATATGCTGCGTTCCAAAGAAAATGTAGCCATTATAAAGTCTTTTTTTCCCCGTTAATCATTCACTTTTATGTCAGATGGAAAGCACGGATCAGCTAAGCTCGGATGCGCCCTGGAAAGCACGTGGATGATTTAGATCTGAGGAAGCTCGGTGCTCTTGACCCCCTGTGTTACCTCCAACATGCTTTTCATCAGGATGTTTTGATTTATATTTCCATCTTGTTCAAATATTGAGTGGTTCCAGCGCGGAGGGGCAAAGGTAGCGGGGTAAAGAAAAAAAAACAAAACAGTGAGCTTGTTGGTTTATAGCAGTTGACAAAATTGCTCATCTCGCTGAAATTGCTGGCCAATGCAATGCGGCCTTTGTAGTGAGGAATGCAAGATTAACGGGGACATTAGGACGTTACCAAGTTTTGAAAAGCCACTTATCGTTAACGGCTTCAACATGTGCATGCTGTGTAGTGGGTGGGAAAGTCATTAACCGCAAAGTTCAGGCCCCATGGCTCCGAGGTGGGGTGGAGGGTTTGCATGTGTTCATGTATAAAACGGAGGTTTGGTCTGGTCCTCAGCCATCCGGGATACACTCTCGCCACCTGTGCATTGAGTAATGAGGGTGGCCCTTGGATGACTCTCTGGCAGTAATGTGTGTGTTTGTGTTTCTGGAATGGAGGTGTGAGAAAGGGAACAATTGCTTTAAAGTTTATGAAGTGGAGTGCGGTAGTCAGATGTTGAGCTTCAAACAGCAGCGATGGAGGAGAGTGGAACAGACCGGGAGGTAGCGAACTGGTCTGAGTTTCTCTTGGTCTGAACAAAATGTTTTATCCCATTCCGTTCGAACTTTTATGTTTTTCAGTTCGGATGTGGTGAGCTTGTTTGTTGCCTTTAGCTGCAAGCACACAAATCTACGTGTTGAGAAACTATTCCGGAATCAGGAAAGGAAAAACTTCATTTAGAGTTCGTTGACTACACTTTGTGGTGTGCTGTTCATGCCAACGTCTGTAGTTAACACTTAATTCTGCCATTTTACTTGAGTGTCCAAATATTTTGCAGGGAACAGAAAATGAGAGGGGGAGGGTTTTCACATCACAAGGGTGGTGTTCTGTTCCCTCCAAAAATCTAATCGTTTTTGAATGGATATGTTCAAACTTAAAAGAAGATGAACCCGGGAGATAAAAGTGAATTCTTGAGGGGAATTGAATTCATTAAAAGAGTCATATGATGAAGAACCTGTCTAAAAACGTCCGTTGACAAATTATCAAAGGCGTGGACCAGTACAATCCAAATCTTCTTTAACCGAGCATGTACTCAATATTCCACAAACACTTGGATTTGAGCGAATACAATGACACATTTCTGGTTCACTGCAACTGTCACCAGCTCACACATTTATGTGCATTTGACAGTTTGTAAACAGACATTTTAGACACCTTAGTTGGTCTCCACTCGCTTAAGAATATGTGGCTTTCTGCACTGTGGAGACACCAAGAATCCATGCAAGAGGGAAAAATGCCTGTGTGAATTCAAGACACCGAAGCCATTGAAAAGAAAATTACATTTTTGGGGTGAAATATCACTTAAATATTGATGAGGCAGACAAAAATCTCCCTACTCTTTCAAAAGCTACAGAGGCTTAAGAGAGGAGATGGAAATTAATGGAACGCTGTTTGATACCCGAAGAACACAATTAGGTCTTGTTAGGGATTTGAAGAAAGAGACAGATAAAATGGTAAAATTTGTTAACCTGAAATGATATGGAAGAGCTTCATTCATGATGAACGTTAAGCTGTTACTGGCTCCCACCCGCTGCACATTTGAGAGCAGAGGGAACTCCTCCAAGGAGCTCTATGATGTCATCAGATCTACATCCTGTTCTCCATCAATTCCAAAATTAAACTCATTGTTCCTGAAACTAATTTCTATCATCATACCGAATTCAATCAAAATCCATCTCCAACTTTTTGAATTATCCCGCTATGAGGTAAACTAACGACGATGATCACATGACCTCCTTGGGACCGTGACAAATAGGTTGAATGTGTGATCCAGAAATTTTGCACTGAAAACATTCTGTTTTAGCAAAAGTAAAATAAGACTCAAACAAGGACACAAGCAGCCACATCCTGGAGAACAGCATCACTCCCTGAACCTATTATAGCACTGGAGGAGAAGGCCGAGTGATTGATGGGTGGGAGAATGTCAGAGCATTCTTTCATTTCAGGAACATAACATTTAAATGTGAAAGCCTTTTGATAACGGCTCCATAACTATAACATCAGTGAAGACAAATAGAGCTTTACTCATCCTCGACTGTCACCGCACTCAGACACACACACACACACACACACACACACACACACACACTGCTTCCTCTGGCTGCATGTGGGTGAACCCTGTGTTTTTGGCTCTTTCTCTCTTAAGTGTGCGTGTGGCTATAGTGTGTAGCCAATAGAATGTGAGTCACCAGCTTTCTATTTACACCTCTCTTTTTGCCGCTTCCCTGGGATTTCCACTACTTTCCCTCCTATGGTGTCATAGCTTAATTATAGGCCTTTGTGTGCAAGAAATGTGTGTGTATATATATATATATATATATAAGTTGGTATGTTGTCATAATGTAAAATTCCTCCTTGATGTGAAATCCTATAAATATATTTGAAACACACACACACACACACACACACACACACACCAGCCCTGCCGTAGGAGTAGGATCTTTTTACACATACGTAGTAGATTAGATTAGACTGCTTGTCTTAAACACTCACATGTCTGTGGTGCTGATGAGTGGATGGTGGGAGCCAAGGCTCCAGTGACAGCCAATGTGAGACTGAATGAGCTGTGTGTGTGTGTGTGTGTGTGTGTGTGTGTGTGTGTGTGTGTGTGTGTGTGAGTGAAAGAATGCGAGAGAGGGAGCATCATATATGTGTGTGTGTGTGAGTGAGTGAAAGAGTGCGAGAGAGGGAGCATCATATATGTGTGTGTGTCCCAGCGTCTCTGCGGTAGGTAATTCTAATCAGCCCAAAGGTCGCTCAGCCAACCAGTCACGCTCTGAGAAAGACCAGAGACAACCGTCAGGTCAGGTTGCATTGAGACAGACAAGCAGAGAAAGGCAGGTAGACAGACTCTGTCATGCATTAAGACAGGAGAATGACAGGCCAGCAGGCAGGTAGCAGGTGTGACAGACATACAGGAAGACAGACGACCTGACAGTGTCTTGCAGATGCTAAAAAGTGGAGTGATACGGAGTCAGAGCGGTAAGCAGAGAGAAGGACAGACGGTTGGACACAAAGGCCCACTTGATTCACCACAGAGATAAAACTACTGCTGCTGCGGCCCCCCTGTCATTTGATCGGTGGGATAGACGGCGATTAAGTTGTGAGTGACTCTCACCTGAACCCAGGAAGAAGTTCAGTGACAGTATAGATCTGCACTCGGTAGAGCAGTGCTGTGTTTTTCTTTCCCAGCTGAAAAGGCCAGGAGCTTTCCTGAAAGAGCCCAAGTGGGAGCGTTTGAGAGTTCCTTGGAGGTGCGGCATCTGTTCAGCTGAGACATTTCAGTAGCTATGATACTGAATATGTACGCATAAAAATGTCAACACAATGTACAGTACTTCCTCTGGTCTTTGGACGAAGTAAAGACTGAATTCAATCATACAGTACGGTTCAAGAGCTCATTGATGTTCAGCTCTGGTACGTGTTTTCGGGTGTGGCAATAGCAGTTTAATGTAATACACAT
The DNA here is from genome assembly GCF_037954235.1 of Aulostomus chinensis. Lineage (NCBI taxonomy): Eukaryota > Metazoa > Chordata > Actinopteri > Syngnathiformes > Aulostomidae > Aulostomus > Aulostomus chinensis. The sequence goes on along the minus strand of NC_141333.1, from coordinate 7,346,538 downwards.
TCAAACATAAGGAATCATGGGTTTCTTGAAAATTCTGTAATTAATTATGTATTTGCAGTTGATATGCATCGACCAATTCATCGACCAAAGCATTTAAGATATTTCAGTTTAATTGGATTTAGGTAAATGTGTGAAAAAAGAATGAACTTCCATCCATCCAATTTCTGGAGCCTGTCCCAGCAGACATTGGGTGAGAGGCGGGGTTCACCGTGGATGTGTCGCCAGTCTGCCGCAGGGCCATCAGAAGGAGTTAGGGGTTCAGTGTCTTGCTCAAGGATACTTGGACGTGGTCACCGGGGGAAGTGAGGATCGAACCAGCGACCCTTTGGCCGCTCTACCTCTGAGCCATAGAAGAACTTTAGGGGTCTAAATATCTGTTATTTTCTATGCATTTAGAACACTTTTCACTCTTCATAGGCAATGATGGCCAAACCACTCAAAAATATGAGACAATTATGAGGCCGCAATTGAACAATTACGAGTGACGGGGTAACAACTTTCTATGTCTGCAATATTACTGCAATATTTAAATAAAAATCAAAGAGAAATTTGAGATCAGAATCCTCATTCAGCCCTTAGGGGTGAGAGTATTTTATTCATGTGTGCAGTGTGCTTCTCCTTGAGCTGGGAAGACACTCGGCCTGGTCGTATATGCTGATTGTGCCATAGCATAAAAATGCGGCGCTCTCATTGAAAACAATTACAAGGCCTCAGAAGAAAAAAAAAAACGCTTTGATGGACACACAGGCCCTTATTCTGTGAGCTGCTTCAGTCTTGACCACATCAGAACTGGATGGGACATCATATCTGATATCTGAGCTCTTAGATCCATTCTCCTTCCTGCCGACGACTATTTGACTCGGCTGAATCATAATCAGACGAGATAATGTCGGGTGTTGACCCCTTCGTTGCTGTTGGAGCTGAAGTGGAACAGAAAGATGGATGCAGACGCAACAGTGAAATCAGGCCAGATTCAGGACTCTTTAACAACTACTTTGTTGTGATACTTGTTGTTTACAGGATGTGGGCCACCACAAACACCAACATTGACACATGCGCGCACACACACACACACACACACACACACACACACACACACACACACACACACACGAACCAAAGACTAATCAGGAGCTTCTGTCGGGAATTTCTAAACCTTAACACAGTCTTTTTGGGAAGAACTTTACATTCTGTTGAGTGGAAGTTAGTCATGATACATTTACAACCACATGCGTGTGCACACACACTCATGCAAGTGACACACACACACACACACACACACACACACACACACTCACACACACCGTAGCTGTGTTTCTGGTCATCTGGGGCTGATTAGTGGAGTTAATGCCTCGTGTTAAATAGACTTTCTACTGCACCTCACCACAAACACTGACCACAACAGACACATACACACACACACACACACACACACACACACACACACACACACACACACACACACACACACACACACACACACACTGTCTTTCTTTGCCTCTCCTCACAAAGACTTTTTTTTATCGCTGCATCTGGCAGAAGTGTGATTTATATCTCACTCTTTCAAATAGTGAAGGGTGAGTGTGGCTGTGCGTGTGCATGATGAGAGTGCGTATATTTCTGCGAGGGTTTTTTTTTTGAGTGTGTGTGTGTATTTCTGTCTGTATGTGTGTGTACCCCTGCTGTTGCATCCAGTAATACGGGTTGTTATTCTTCAGCGGTGATTACTGTGGACTCGTCAGAACCATGTGGAAGTCCTTTAGTGAAAGTGTTTCTTTTCACTTTGGGTCCATTCTGATTTTGAGGGCTCTCTCGTGTCACAGGCTCACAGACAAATTTCTCACTTGGATCCAAAGCTAAAAAAAAAAAGACCCTGTATTTATAGTGTCTTTATGAAATCCAGCCTTGTGGAAATCCATCATTAAAAAGGAGAAGCACTTCTTTTTCAAAGTGAATTTGATAATTTTCAGGTATTCAGAATAAGTGTAAGGGTATATGTTGTTTAAGATATGAGGTGTTTAAGATAAAGATAAAAAAAATGTTCCCCTCATCCACTTCAGCCAAAATAGATGCATTTTAATCAATTATTGATGAAAATACGCTGTTTGGAGTCGATTCCCCATAAATACAATAACACTGACAAACAAACCTCAGCCAGATGAAAAAAAATCCCCAAAATTTATTACGTCCTGTTTCATGAGTAGAATCCACCACTTCTTCCCTGCTGCTCCTATTAACTAATATTTATATCCATCTTTCACCTTCTTTTGTCTGCCTCCCCCCTGCTCTTTTCAACTTCCTCCCTCCCTCCCTCCCTCCCTCCCATTTCCTCTCCCACATCCAACTTCTCTCCTACCAATCCTCCCTTTCTGTCCTTCTCAACATGTGCAGCTGTTTTGCCGTACGCGCACACACACACACACACACACACACTAAGACCCTTCAACACCCCACTTTGACCACCTTTTAATAGCCATACGGCACACAGACCCATCGATACTGCCTTGATTGGCTCTGGCAGCAAATATGTCCCATGAAATTGACTTAAGGTGTGTGTGTGTGTGTGTGTGTTTATTGGAGAGTGTGGGACAAAGAGAGAAAGAAAAGATGGCAGCTTAAAGCAGAATGGGGGTGGGGGGGTGGGGGATCCTGCCATTGAAGGTAGAAAAAGAAAGAGAGCGTGAAAAGATTAGCAGAGGGGATGAAGATGTGAAGCCTGAGTCGAAGCAGCTTTGTGTGTCCTCGGTGAAAATCTGGAGATGTTTAACAGTCCTCTTCGCTGTCTTCACTTCTCCGAGTGGAGCATCTGCAGAATTTCATCACAGTGATTTTTGAACACTTTGTTTTTTCAGGAGATGGTATGAACATGAAGAGACCAGAGCCGGAGAGGACAAATAAAGACAAGCTAATCTTAAGTTGCAGGAAGTAGTTTGTGTGTCTTTGTGTTGCACTTAGATTGCTTGACTGCTCCCTCTAAAGGATGGCAGAGTAAACCATGGCTCTGCTGGAGGATGGATGATCACCACCATCCTAACAGGGCATCAGACTCTACAGTTTGAGGTTGGGGCTTATTCATTAGCAACACAAAAATCACCAAAAATGGACCCAACACAAACTGAATGGTGAACGGGTACTTTAAGCTGTCTCTACTGGGCAATAGAAGATCAAACTTCTGTTGTGTTTGTGATACTGAACAGGCAAGAGGTCAGTTGGCCTTTTTTTTTAGGTTTAAAACACATGGAAAGTTGCTGTGGGAGCTGTGATTGTATTGGCCGTTTTTTTTTTATTGTTATGATTTTCACGCAATAATCTTTCCACCATCAAAAAAGTCCAATCCTGCCAGCTGGACAATGACAGCACTCTGTAAGCAGCTGAACCTGAAACGTGGACAGCTGTGGACAAGCTGCAGCTCTTCCCATTTGCGAACATATTCTTGATTGATGATTTGTTGGTTTTGGAGGATGCCCTGTCATGTCCCACAGTTGGGAAAGAGCTTTTAATCACACTTAGACTGTCCAATGAACACTTCTGTAAAAGTGTGTCGCGGCCTTAATTCCTCGCCCTCTCACAGTTTAAACTGCTGTTGCATGAGACGAGAAAGCCGAGTCTACATACAGTAAGTGGCCAACCTTCATCCAACTTAAAATAGTAAACTTCTTTCTCGTTTGACAGAGTCAATCCAGCATGTGTCATGCCACGAAAGCCCTTAACCCCTCATCTCTCACCTTTATCCTTAGCGCTTTTCCCCTAACTGCCCCTTAACCTTCGTCATACCAGCAGCACAATGGCTACTTAAAAGAGCACAAGCCCTGAAAAGCGCGTGTTCAAAGAGATGAGCTTGGTTCAGGCTAAATACAGCTCCCTCAGGAGGGGGTTTAGACATCGTTAAGAGGCTTATCACACACACACACACACACACACACACACACACACTAGAAGCTGACACTCTCTGGAGACACCCATGACAACAGACTTGTGTTCTAATAGCTGTTTTGGTGTTGGCGGATGGCATCATGACTGTGCAGATGATGACCAAGTATTTGCGAGTGAAGGCTGCCGCACCAACTATTTCACCACTGCAAATTAGATCTGGGTTTTACTCACATTAAAAGACCTTTCCTGTTTTTACAAACATTATGTGACTTTATCATGTTAGTTGATCTGAACGATCAGTTTTAGAAGTTTCCATCGTTTTACATCATTGTATGCCACCTAAACCTGACTTGGCAGCGAAGACAGTGAGAGCTTGACCTGCACTTGACCCCTGTGTGTGCAGTTTGATTGACATCAAACGGCGCCGTGGCGACAGCCTTCCCTGCTTTCTTCACAGCCTTTTGATAAAAGCCAGATTTTAGAAACGTAACTGTCCTGCCTTGGTTTGGCTTTTGAAAACTAGAGCCAATGAAAATGTTGGACATTGCCTCGACATGTGGAGCGGGGGTGACCGTAATAACAAGTATGGATATCTCTTTGTTTTTACATATTTTCATTCTATATAGTTCTCAAGTTGGTGAGGCTTTAGGTTTTGGTGTTGGTTTGGTCGATCTGTATTTCTGTCACTGTGGTCATTAGATGACGTCTCCTTCTGTCATAGTGGTTGTAGCAGCCATGTTTACTGGTGGTCTTGACTCACCAGGCAGCAACTGTGCACACGCATACACACACATATGCATACATGCATAAACATCTGTCTGATTCAGCCACCACAAACACAGTGTCTTAAGTCATTTTGCACTCTGTGGATAATTATGTAAATAAGAAAAAAGGTGGAGCGTGTGTCTGTCTGCATGGTAGGTTTGTTCTGGTTATGTAATTTGTTCTGTGACCTTTTACTAACAATATTTTGCTTTCTGTCTCCTTGTGAGTTCTCCTGAACACAGAGTGCGTCAAATGCATATTTTGTCTATGAAAGATTTATTTTCCTGTTTACTTTAATGGTTGTCCTCTCCATTTCTTCCAGAGTGACCAAGTTCTGGTTTGGTGTGAAAACCACAGACGATGTGCACAGGTGAGTACATTTATACACAAACTTGTACCAAGCTCCTCAACTCCTATTAGCAGTTCCAGTAGTCGGTCTTGTTTATGGATGAGCTGGTGAGGTTAGCAGGGACGTAACATCCGTGTCAGTCTAAATCACCTCTCTTCTTCTGGCGCCCTCCAACGAGGAACAGCCACACCGCTTGCTATCTGTTCGTCCTTGCCGTTGATCGCTTTCTTGTATTTTAACTTTAATCCTTCATCTGAACCCAGAGTGGTTCTTTTACCTGAATTATTCACCATGTAAACATGGTGCTGATTCCTATGCTTGTCCACCTGACTTTAGCCCTGGGTGATATAAATTGCATGAAAAACTCTGTGGCTAGTGAGGTAATGTCACCACAGACACAGTTTGATGTTTTTGCCAGTTGTAAGTGGTCATGGTAGAGTGGTGTGATATATCCCATTACTGTAGGTATCCTGAACTTTCACCATCTCAAGAGGCAAAGAGGAGAAATAGTGAGTTTTTTTCTTGACTCACTACTCTATGGAATCCCAAAGCATAGCATGTGTAATAGGAAAGTACTAAAACAATGTCCTCCCCCGTATCCCCATTATCTATTGTTACTGCAGCAAAAATTAGCCTCTGGTTATTCACTTAACTTTGCCTGCCAGGGGTTTTCAGCGTATGTGTGTGTATGTAATTTCATTGTTTGATTCAAGAGTCGTTTCCATGCTGATTATTTTTAGCTGCCAGTCTGGCCACTCTGTAGAGCTTCCTTTTGGTTAAAAGCTTTCTGGTTTTAGACTCCTGATCCCATCTCAGAGTCAGTGGGTTTACATGCACACAGTTGCTATCCAGCTGTAGTTTTAGCTTGATTTGGTCATTAATACTGCTGTTGCACCAGTACATACTGTAAGTACCAGGGAAAAACCGCTGTATTGATCGAGCAGTATACAGCAATCAGACTTTCTTCCAACTGACAGCAGCAGACGCAGATTCAAACACTTGTACATTTTTGTTTGTGCAGAAATGGGTTGTTTTTGCTCGCTAGCACTCGACAAGATACTTATTTGCAGGCACGTAAAGCAACTATATGAGTAACAACGCATTAGCGATAGGTGTCATAGTCTGACCTTGAAAAAGACTTCCTCAATAAATCAACTTTTTCTATCACCTGGTAGATGTACTGAGTGGGGGATTCAACAAGAGACTGAATCTTGGTCTCCATAATTTAATGCATGCGTGTATTTTAATGGCAGAGTTAGAAATACAGTTATGGACTAAAAAATCGTCAGTCAAGACATGAGAAATATTTGTCTGCCGTGACCTTAACCTCACGGACATCAACTTAATCAGAGTCCGTGACCTCTTGACAAACTGTCCAGTCTCAGATTGATGCACTTCATGCACTTTCTGTTCAGGTTCACAACTTTTTAAAAACTTTTCCCAGCTGGGAGCACACCTGAGACGTATTTTATTTCTTGCAACATTCCTAAGCTTCGCTACAAATTCACATGACAGTTGGATAAAGGAGGAGCTGTAAACGGGTGGAGCTCTTCTCCATGACACATATCTCACTGGATTGTGTGTCGAGGTCAGCAGGGGTTAATGTCTGCAACAGACCAGAGCGCGTCGTCCCTTCCAAACTGCCATCGGCGGACAGTTGCAGGGGATACCACACTGAAGGAAACATCAGACATCATCTTTCGGCTGCACTCAAAACACCTTCCATCCCAGACGAAAACAATCAAGAACACGCTGCTTCTTTCACCTTAAAAAACACTTCTGTCCCTCCTTTCTTCCCTTGTTTGCTTCTTTCCCTTGTTTCTCCAGAATGAGAAAGGAAAATATTATCTGGATTTATTGCATGTCTAAACTTTATTATCCTGGCTTTGTGTCTTGCTGATGTACATGTGTGAATACCAGTGTGGCTCTGTGCTCTAACTGTTGTCCAGCAGCAGCCTCAGAAAGCGGCCAGTGGGGGCTGGTTCTGTGAAAACCGCAAGTTTCCTCTCAGACAGCTTGATACTGCACAGACATGCACAATGTCTCTTCTTGCTTGTTTGAATTGCAAAGTTATTAATTCTTACCATTTTACAATCTGTTGAAAGGGGATACAGAGCAAGTTGTACATGTTTCCCTGGCAGACCGGCAAAAATGGATTAGAAACATACATATCCCAGTCCTCGGCTGTAATTGCCAAAATTAATCAAAGTAATGAATAGCTTAGGACATCCAAGACTGTTTAATAGTCCCAAGCAGTGTGTATTTCGTAGTGTAATAAACAGGATACGTTTAGAGCTCCTGTTTACATTGATTCTGCACTTTTGGACCAATCTTATAGTATGCACAGTCCACAATTATTCATTAAGCTAACAAAAGACCCCCCCCCTTTTTTTTTTTACCGCAATTTAGTTCATTGTTTGTTCTAATAACATCTTTGACGTAGGAGGTTCAACTCCAGAACCACAGAGGGGCGGATGAGGCTGAGTTGAAATGTTTTGATACTATTATAGGGGCCGAATAAAACAATACTTTATTTAAAGCAACATTATGCTGCATTTTTAGCTTAAACTAACAGTTTCAACATCATTTTGATGATAGACTGACCCGTGAATCAGGACAATGGTGCAGTTTTCCGAAAGCCGGCTTCTGCACTGTGTAATTTTCGCGCACCAGGCACGAAACTCCCATAGCTTCGTAGTGCTGCTTTCAGGTGCAAGAAGGTAGCTCGGAACTAGACGCCTAACCTGTCACACTAGCTGTTAGCAACACTTCAGCATGTTGTGGTTCCAGATAGACGGTTGCTGTGATGAGATCAGACGCATAGACGTATATAGTCATGTAACATTAACTAGGAAATTGCGACTGAGAGCACATACCGCGGAGGCGACGTGGATATTGAATATCAACATTGTGTCAGCAAAATCCGTTCATTAATTTTCCTCCCAACCAACCAAAAAGATTTCTTCCAAAACCACAGTCCCACCAGGCTGTTACAGCTTATCTCTTTAAATGAAATACGTACATGACCTCGACCAATGTTGTATCGACTAGTATATCAAAAATAGGTCTTAAGGATCACAGTTCCAAAATATGATCAAGATGAAATGCGAAAGCTAAGTGTTCCTCTTTAAGTCATAGATGGAAATTCATCTAGATATATATCAAGTTACATGGTGCCAGTGGGCCGAGAACAGTCTTCAGGATCCAGGGTCAACAACTTGATCCAGATTGTCTCCAGTGATTTTTTTCCCCTTGCAATATTACATATCTTACCACTAAAACTCATTAAAATCTGCCCATGATCATATGACCTCCTTGATGAGGGTAACAAATACTTAAGGTTCCCTTAACTTTGTTTCTTAAAATATGCATTCCAGTGCATTTGATTTTCTCTTAAGAGGCTGGACCCAGATGACTGTCAGCTGGGAAGGTGAGTGACTCCATTAACAGTCCCAGAAAGGTTCAGAAAGAGTCAATCCACTCTTCTCCCTGTTCACTCTAAACCCCAAATCAGCCGTGTGTGTCAGCACTATGCCCAAGTGCCTCACCGCCTCACTATCGGAGCATGCCAGCAGTAGCCAGTCATCCAGATATGTGGCCAGGCGGATACCACGCTCCCTGAACGGGGCCATGCCTGCCTTGCTACCTCTTACAGACACCCTCGGGCTCCGTGACAGGCTAAAGTAGAGCCCTGTATTGTGTACTGTGTCCTGAAAGACCTCAGCTATTTCCTGTGTGAAGGGTAAATGGGGATGTTATTGCCAAAGTTCTACCTGGCTCAGATGTTACTATATATATTTATTACCGTAAATCCAGAAACCAGAGGGGACGGTAAGTCTTGCTCACCCGATTCCGGCGCCAATGTCAGGAACCACCTCATCACTAGACATTTGATGGTTCTGTATGTTTGAGGTTGTTTTTTTATTTTTTATTTTTTTTATATAAATGCCTTATGGCAGTATGGAGCTGTTTTTGTTGTGCTCAAAAAAAAGGAGAGAATGAGGGTGTCGGAGCTAAGAAGTAGAAGAAAGTCATTAACTGTTGATCATCTGGTGGAAAAGCTACAGTGTAATTTCCAACTTTTTCTCTGGGGAGCCACAATTTTCTTATGTTTATAAGATCAATTTTAGGGTTATTAGTCCGGCAAATCTAACAAAAACGAACCTCAGTCTCAACATACATTCCACTGCAGGATCTCATAAAGATGTTTGGCAGTGTAACGGGCTAAATAACATCTTAGAGTTTTACACAATGATTTGGGGACTCGTATTAGTTCTCCCTAAAGCCCATTTGGGTCATCATCCAGACTTGGCACGGGACTAATCTATATTGTTCTCACTGAGCTGTAACATGCATTGTCACACACCCACACACACACAATGTAGCACTGTGAAACTGAAGGACATGTTCCCATGTCATCTGTTTAGCTGATAATTTAAAGCTGGAGGCTTTCATAAGGGGAATTAAGAAAATAGTTATGTGAGGGGAGGAAAAAAGAAGCAAGGTATATTTTCCTTTTTGAGATGTTCTGGCTTAAATGACCTCTGGTAGTCAGGGAGGCGAGGGAGGAGCACAATGGAAGAACAGTAAATGGTAACTGCTATGTCTCAACGGTGATGTTTTCATTCAGTATGTTTACATGATGTTAGAAAAAAGTCAAATAGCGTCACTTTGAGTAAAACCACATGAGAAAATACTTGTGTACACCTTCCTCGAGAAAGTGAGGGTACTTTTCAAAGTAGAGCTTAGATAAAACTTTTAGGGGTACAATTCACCAAGGCATTATACAACCAGATTCGAAATGTTAAAGGAGATCAGCTCCGTACGTCACACTGCGGGATTTAACCTCGAGGTCTGACTGCGAAGAGCTATGGAAGGGATCATGAAGGCAGGAAAACAATGAATTTCTGGACTGTGAGTTTTCCTCGATTGGTCTATGAATGCTGCTTGCAGCTGTTTAAGATGTTTATGTGATGAAAAAATTTAGCTGGTAAAAAGTGTCATTTCAACCAGCTATAAGAAGGCTTACTGCCACCTGCTGTTCCGGAGGTGGACATACTTCCCTAATATATCAGTTCTTCCATGGAGACGTGTACTGGGATGACAGTAGTTCAGTGAAATGACCTAATCCTACTATAACCTAAGCTTTACTGCGTCTGTGCGCATAAACTCTCTGTGTGTCACATCAATCCCCAGGGTCTCACCCACACATGCACAGACACACACACACACACACACACACACACACACACACACACACACACACACATACCAGGCAGATGTTACACAAACACACATGGTTTGTGTCACATCGTCAGTGGACTGTCATGAAAAACACTCGTGAGTTCACCAAAACTAAACTACAGCCCCTCACTCAATTCCTCCTTCTGTCCATTTCCTCCACATTTTATCTTGTTCCCTCTCTCGTACACACACTCTCAGATCAAACACACACTCACACACGCAGAGAAGAAGTAATGTCTACCAGGTGTGTGAGGCAGCGGGATGTCCATTAACAAATAGGCTGGATTCAGAACAAAGGGCCAGTGGTATCAAGTCACCTTAATTCTTCCTTGGCTCATACACTCTTACGCTTTCATTCCACACAACTGGAATGTCACAATTATGATAAAGAGCCATTTTAAAAACCTTAGCGTATTAAGTTTTGCTCCATTTCTTCATGGTCCAAACTCTTCCTCTGCTCATAGTAGATAGAAGCTGTGTTGTACATTTTAGAGAAAACACAGGGAGAATATGATTTGCGGAACAGTTAACCACTGAAGTATCTTGAACAAGCATTTTTTTTACTCACTTTCCAGTCTCTCTGTTTTCCTATATTCTCTTTCCTCCTGCTTTTCCGTTCCGCCCACAAGCCGCTGCGTTAAGTTGTACAGCTGGTTGACTTACATGTTTTTCCAAATGTCTGGCAAAACCTGCTTTTCAAAGGGATTTTTGGAATTTGTTCCGCTAATTTTCACTTAAGTGCTACAACGCCTGACTCGTGTGTGTGTGTGCATTAATGAAATATATTCCTGTTCAAATATAAAATAAGTATGTTTTTGCCTTGCTAAAAGCTCTGTAGAATCAAATTTATGACCTAATTTCATTTCATCAAGCTATGAATATAATGTTTTGTTTATTATTGAAGTTTAAACTTACCTTTTGAGTTAAGTAATTTCACCCCGTTGTGATACCTCTCTCACTGTACGCTGGTCGGAACATGCACAGAGGGACTTGGGCAATTTGGGGCAAGATACCACATGTAGGTCTGTAATCCTACATCAAGATGTATGATTTCAGTCGGCCTAACATGTTTTCATGCATTTTAAATGATGGAGATGAAGGAAGATGTACATGGTCAAGCAGAGAATGTACTGTATGTTTTACCCTTATTGTTACCTGTTGTTATTGCTAATACCGGTGCTGTGCTGCCATGGTTGTTGGATATCTACTGGAATGTCAATGGATAAAGTAATTATTTTTTCAGTTATGAGCAGTGTTGGTGTTTTCCCGGACATGGAAGGGGAATATGGAATGTTTTTTAGAAGATGACCGCATTGATGAACAAACACCAAGCTGATAATACTGAACAAGTTAAGCCAAATCTTTATCACTGTGGTTATGTTTTCAATAATTTGTTTTGGTTTGGTTGCTTGTCAGCTGAATGATTCAAAAGCTACCTGTCTGATTTTCCCGAAACTTGTTATATGAACCATGCACACCGAGATTCAGCACATCTGGTGCGTGTCTGTCTCTCTGTGTCTCTTTCCCTCCTCACACTGTTTCACTGTTAGCTTTCCTCTGGACCTGTTTCAGTGTTTGTCTTTCATCTCCTCTCTCCTTTTCAACTGACACTCACTTCTTTCCCTCCTTCATCCACTCTGAAACCACATATCCCACCTCCCTCCCCCGTTTCCTCCATTCCCTCGCGCTGAGTGTGGCTGTCATCCCTCCATCGTGGCAGGTGAGGCCATTAAACAGCGGGAGAGGCATGTGAGACAAGGTGTGTGTGCATGCGTGTGATTAATTATTGTACAGATACCCGAGGAGATCCTATACGAAGTGTGCACCCGTTCCGACACAGTCATTAATCTTAGCTCTGTTGTTACAGTGTGTTGGTGTGTTAAACAGTAACATCTCTGACCTCTGACCTGTGATGTGTCTGCTCTTTCCTTCTCCTTCTCACTGGCATAACTCATCATGTCACCTTCAAGGCCAAAAGTGTCTGTATGTCTCTCACCCCTCAAGTACAGTGAATGTGTACTAGTGATTTATAATATGCCAGTGATATTTGAGAGTGTGCGGTCTGTACTGCGTGCATACCAAGAGTGTGTTCAGCGTAAATCCATTAGCCTCAATACTCCGACTGCTTCACTCTCTCTCGACTGTAATAGTAGCTTGGTTTCCATCGATATATATTTTGATGTACATTTTTGAAGTACAGCTTTAGAAAAGATGGTGGAAATGTCAAAATGTGAAATTAAAAAAGTTTTTTATCGTCACTTGATGTGCTTTGTTCTTTTTTTTCTTCTTCTTCTTTTTTTTTAAGAGAGTACATTCGCAAAGAACTGGCGACCCGCCCAGGGTGAACCCCGTCTCTCGCCTAAAGGCTGCTGGGATAGGCTCCACGCCCCGCAACCCTTAACATGATAAGCATTAGAAAATGGATGGACGGACATTCGCAAATAGAAAATTGAGCCACCTATTATGCAATTACATTTACATTTATACTGCTCCATTCCCACTGGCAATAACTGGTTTAAAACTGGTTTAATTGGAATTGGTTGCATGACTCTGCCGTGGATGAAGGTATTGATTAGCTCTGGTTCCGATCAGCGTTAATGTGAATGCTAAACCTGCCGTCACCTACATATGATGAGAGGCCAGGGCTCTGTTATCTGATATATGTTGTATATATACACCCTGGAGATATTGGTACTTTTCAACTTCAACCGGTCTGCGTTTAAGCAGCTCCGACATCTTTAAGTTGGCGTTGAGTTTGAGAAAAACACTGGTGTAAAAAATATGAATAAAAATCACAGAAATTGCCTGCCATGCTGATTTGTACAGTACTAGAGAATATAGAACCCCAAGAGACTGAGATTTGATGCTTATTTGAGTCACTTCTTACTGTCGCGTTAACTGGATTTGTAGTATCAAACATGAGACAAAAACTCCCCCCCAAGAATGTGACTGTGTGTGCAGAAGTGGAGGAGAGAAGGGGTATAAACTGCTGCTCCAGTTCAAGAGTTTTTTTTTTCTCTTTTTTTGGTTCTACTGCCTCTCTGATGTCTTTGGTGTTCATCAAACACTTAGAACATTTCAAAAGAGTGTATGCTTTAAAGAAGCTGTAATATCAAAACACGCATTATTCATATGTGACATTAATATGTTTCAACCACTTTTCCAGAGCCCTAAAACCTTTTTTAGAAATATTACGAGCCATTTAATTCAAAAACAATGCCTAAATAGGTAATTATTCTTTAATGGCCTACTGCGACTTTGGAGGTTGATGCTTGAAATGAAAGAGGAAAAGGTTGAGCGATGGAAAGAGGGAAGGCAGGGAGAGATTATAGCTGCAACGAATGGAGGTGAGGAAAGAAAGAAGGCAGAGAGGTGAAGGAAGAGAGGAGGAGTGATGGGGTGAAGACAGGAGACACAACTCAGAGGATTATGGCCATGGGTGTAAGGGGGGAGAATGAGGGGAGGAGGGGAAAGGACAAAAGGAGAGGAATGAAAAATGAAATGTGTCTGTATCTGATCAAAGTGGCAGCAAAGGATGATGGGGGAAGGGTTTGGATGGAGGATGGAGTGAAGGGGTGTAAAAGAGACAGCATATCAGTGCTTGCGTGTGTCTATGCAGTATTTCGGGCAGTTTAGTTCAGGATCTAGTTACAGCAGAGTGTGTGTGCGTGTGTGTGTGTGTGTGTGTGTGTGTGTCTTTATATTATCTCTGTGTCTCCTCAAACCCTTTCAGGAATGTACCATCACTTGCTGTAGGGACAAAGAGGGTAAAATAACTTCAGGTGATAGTTTTCAGGAACTGTGTGTGTCTCAGAGAAATCTTAAGCCTCAAACATTGCAGTTAAAAGTTTGTCATCTGCCTCTGAATGTCGAGCAAAAGCTGTGGTCAGCTTTCATGGCAGAAAAGCGCACATAGTCATCACATCGTTGTCGAACATCCACATGATCAGATTGTTCCAGACAATCCCATTCATGTTCATCAATGGAAGAGAAGCCTAAATTGTGCCGTGCCACAAATGGATGCATGTCAACCCACAATCAACGATTCATTCAGCCCTCTTAAGTCAGCGGTTTCTGTACATTTCTTTTGTGTGTTGCACTTCTGTTTTGAATTTTAACTTTAATTTAAGATTAACTGATCAAAACGTACACGAAACTCTTGCATGAAAACATTTGAAACATATCCGACCACGAGGATCATTTATATTGAACTCAAATGTTTCAATTGATCTCACAGAAGATGGGTTTGACTTTTTTTATTTTATTTTTTGTAATGTTTTTTGTTTTTTAACTTTGTATGCTGTTGTAACCAGTGATGTAGTCTGTCATAGTGGGTACGCTCAGATGACATCCAACAACCTCAAAACCACCATCGTCACAGTAATCATCTCAGCACATACTGTACCTCACACACAGTGGACTGGTTCTGTATTATCAGAAGATGAAACCAAAGATGAGTCACGTTCATTTAATACAACTAATACTAAAGAACCGGTTGCATTATTTAAAAAGAGCACCTTGTAACAATATAAAAAAATATAGTGGTCCCAGCGGCTAATTGTTTTGATGTTTGCTACAACGGCGTTGGTGCGCTTTAACTGTTCCTATTTAGTGAAGTTTCTTTGTGAACTGATGTTTTTGTTTGCTCACATTAGGTGATATTTTCAGTTTTCTCTCTCCAAATGCAGCTCATAAACAAAATCCTGAAATGTTCCTGAGTTTTGAAATTAATCAAACCCGCAATCACTGGAAGGTGCAATATTTATTGAGGGCTAATTGTGTGTCAAAATACCATTTTAAATGAATTACTCTGGGGTTGCCGACTCAATATATTCTACCATTACTTATTCAATGGGTGTTTCAGCGGAAATTAGACAAATTAACACGTTTCCTGACATCACAAACCATACCACAATAGCAATATCAGTCAAAATAATCACAACTGCTTTTCTTCCCCTTCAACATTGTGCAGCCTGATTATATTGTGCTATTGTGAGTATCACACTGGCTACCCCACTGGTTGCAGCTACGGGACTCTCTAAAATGACGACAACATTTTGTGTGTACTCCAGGGCAAGAGTTTCAGCTTTAATACTCAAAGACAACATTAAATGCGAAGTGTCGCTTTAAACAAAACCAAACATTTTCTTCCATGACTTAAATGAAATGAACCAAATGTAGAACATGAAACAACTATCATGCTTCATGCCGAGACCCTATTTTATGTCCCACTGGTTCAGAAACCAGACACATGTGGTTTCAACTGGCTTTTGTTTGTTGACGCTATAGGAATCCCGGTTTCTATATAGTGTTTGCATGTCTGTAACACAGCGCTCAAGTGAGATGATGAACCCTTAAAAGCCCACAGTTGTCATTTGAAAATTACACAGGCTAGTCATCACTCAGCAAATGAGTCTATTTAAAACAGCTGAGGTTTTCGGAGAAGCCATTTTCATCAAAAAAGTAGCCATTTATTTGTTTAGATTTTAGTTTTTATGGCTTTTTTTGGTTAGTTTTGTTCCTGGAAGCAGTGAGATGGAATAAATTGGAGAAATGATTGAAGCCAGGCATGCTGGGATGTTGAGAGAGAGACACACAGACAGAAGGGAGGGTGGAGGTGGAGGGTTAAACCACAGTTTTTATATGTTGTCTGGTTTTAATTTGGTAAGAGCCATCATTCACCACTTCTATGAGGTGGCAAACCAGATGGGACTGTGAGAGCGCTTTCAAAATGTCTGTTTGAATCCTTTTGTGTTCTCTACCTGTTTAAACGATGACGTGTTTTTTTGGAAGTGCTGCTGCTTTTTTGGGGGGGGGGGGTTATTTATTTGCTCAGTGCTGTCATATCATCCTTGTACTTAAACATTGGCTTCTTTTAACAGCAGTGATGTAATTCAGATTTTTACCTCACGGTTAGCTAAGTGTCAGTTGCAAAACACTTCCGTCATTATGCTTACAGCCTTATTTGTTTATTTCTTTCTGTATGTTTGTTTTTTTTTCTTGTGCAGTGCCTTCATCCGTGCAAAGAGCTGTGGGAAACCAGGAAGATGCTCTCTCCAAAGTCCTGTGAGGTAAAACAGAGCGCGTGTGTTGGTGCAAGTCACAACATCCTCAGTAGGAATATCATGAAATATCATCACTAGAAACTTGCCTTTGCTGGCATCTGGCTCAGTTTTTAGTCGCCATATGCCATAAATGAACATCATGGCTGTATGCTTATTTATGTATGTTATGAATAACATGTTTATAAGCCTCCAAATGTATACACACATGAGTGTCTGCATGAGTTTTGTGTGTGTGTGTGTGGCCCTAAATGATTATTTACAGAGCCGGTCACGGTGGTTTTCAGATAGATTCGATTTTCATCACAATAGCCGAAGCATAATACCGTCTGGATGGCTGACTAGCCAACAGAGGTTGAACTGATATGCCGCCATGTGCTCACAGAGAAATACATACACACACACACACACACACACACACACACACACACACACACTCATCCTTTTCAGCCCAAAACACAAGGGCAGCCATAAAATAATCAGTTGAAGTTAACCAAAGGAAATGTTTTCACCTCTGGCGTATGTGTGTGTGTGTGTGTGTGTGTATGTGTGTGTGTGTGTGTGTGTGTGTGTTTTCCCTTCCTGATGTGTATTTACTCCCCCTCCATCAGAAGCAAACCGAGTGTGCGACGAGCAGGGAGTTTCTGACATCTCTGAGGTCATCCAGACAGGGTGACTGCCCTCCGCCTCAGCGTGCCACTGGATTTGCCGCAGCCTGCGTGGAAAGCTGCTCATTAGACCAACATTGCCCGTCCTCCAGGAAGTGCTGCTCCAATGGTTGCGGACACACTTGCCAAGCTCCAGCCAATCTATATAAAGGTGAATGCAACCTCCTGGCAGCTGGCTGGGACTGTAACTGAGAATCCCCTCAAAGAGTTCATAGTTTTTTATTGGACTTTACGTAATATTTATGGTGTTTTAGTCTAATGCTTCACACAATATAACTAAGAATATTTTGTATTAGCAATGCTTTTTTTCTCCAGGGACAGAGCCCTGATTTACCATCTGAAGGTGTTATTGGAGGGTGTGTGCAAATGTCAGCATGCTGGGCAATGTGACGGGGCCGACCTACCTGCTAGGAAGGGCACCAGCTGCACATACACTGGAAGACACATTTATTAAAGACTGAATTTAGAAAGTGGTTGCTGAATATCTTCTAAACCCACAAGCATGTCCTCCATCAGAGAAGCTGTATAAAGTAGATCTCAGTTCAAGTAGCATAACATCAGTTGTTCCTCAGGCTTTTGTTTCTCTGTAGTTTCCAACCGTTCTGACTCCGACCTCTGTGTATGCGTGTGAAATGTGGATTCCTATTCATAAATTGAAGTACTACATGTCTGCAGCTGTTTATGTTTGGCCGTTTTCATACTGTAGCACTTAGCATACTTTCTAGCATACGTCAATACATGCACTGCAAGTAGCCTTTCAGTTTAAGGTTTCTGCTAAATGAATGGACTTCATCCGGTGTCCCAGGTGGTCTTGCTTTTGTTAGTTCCATCCTGAGTCTGCATGAGGTGTGGCAGGAGTGCCAACAACCTCAGATGTTTATGTGGTGACATTTGGGTGAAGTGACAAGTATAAATGCTGTTATATTCTATACATCATATGAATGATTCAATTTTATGAATGTTAGCATGAAGCAAGAATGCTCTCCTCTTCCTGCAGGTGTTCCTCTGAAGCCTCGTAGAGAGATGAGCTTTGTGGAAGATTCAGAAGGTCGTGTGAAGGTGCTGTGGGTGTCAAAGTTCAACGTCAGCGTGGAGCCCATCATTTACATCCTGCAGTCTCGCTGGAACATAGGCATTCACCCCAGTGAAGATCATGCCTCTGCATGGATCACTGTTGCCATGGTAACTAACCAGTAGCTTGCCACCTTTCACCACAGTTCTGTCTGATTGAAGGTGTCTGATATCGAGATCATTAAGATTTTTGATTCTTCTCATTGAAGAAATTCAGGCGCCGTTTAAGGTTGATGAATTTTTTCTTTTTTTTTAATCATTATGCTGATCCGGATGATTCCTCTACTTCATTCAGGGATATTGGCTGGATCTGGGAAGCTGTCGCTAAGCCAGGACAAAACACATGTAACATGTAGCTGTTTCATATTTTTTCTGTTTAACCAGCAACTTTAAGGAAAGCTAGAAAAATTGATTCCTTTGCCTTAAACAGCGGAACAATGCCACAAAGTTTGCAACATGTCTTTACCTCGTAACTCTCAATTTGCCTCGAATGATGAAACTTCTCAACTATGGCAATGGATGTTAGACTGTTTCCACCTCATCAGTCTGCTGCCTTACTGTCTAAACCTCTCCTCCCCAGCCAGTCTCCCATTCTGCCAGGGTAAACTGTATGTGTGTGAATGTATGTGTGTGTGTGCACTGTGTATCCACGTGTGTGTGCCTGTGTGAGGTTAGGTAAATAAGCAGAGCTTAAAACGGAACCACAGGCAGCCACAGTCGTTCCCCCGACTGACTTTGAATGACTGAACGCTCATTATGGACTTAAATAGATGGCAGCTCGTGTGTGTGTGTGTGTGTGTGTGTGTGTATGTGTGTGTGTGTGTGTGTGCGTGTGTATGTGATCGTGGATGAGTAGACTTTTAGCAGCTATTACATTTACACTGTCACTGAGACAAAACGTGAATCTTTGGCCGTTTTCACCATAATTTGGGCAATTATTTTATTTCACTATAATTAGACTGTGTATATTTGACTTTGCAGCACATTCATTTGTGACTCTTCTACATCTAAGAACACAAGATTGGAGAAAGATTTATAATGGACTTGTAAGCAATGACAGGATATCATTTACCTGAAGGGCTTTGACTCGAATCAGCAATATACAGTCAAATAAAAAACATTTATTAGTGATATAGTATGAAGACCACGTAGGCCCGAAGATGCACCAGTCATGTGCAGATATTGCATGTCTGTCTGTCACTGACTGAAATAGCTAGACTGAATGGGTCAGATCAGTGTGACTGATCTATTCAATTAAATTCTATGTTTTTGTGCGGCCTTTTTGTAAAGTGTAAAGCTACATCATACATACATCCATCTGCTACATTAAAGTTTTCGTTTGTGGCCGCTCAAAGCAAACTAACACTTCCTGTTGTACACTCCAAGTCAACAGGGGGCAGCATATTACCAGGTAGTTTGTCTTTCCAACTTTATTTGTGAAAATATATTCAAATTTTCTTTAGCATTAGCTGAAGGCTAAACTCTCAGTGTAACACTCCATTTACATTCCAGCACTCAGCTTTGGTCATACGCTTTGGTTAGTGGCTGAAAAAAATTAGATTTCTGTGGCTGAAATTGGCTTCCTCCATGAGGTGACTGGTCTGGACCGAATATGGAACGCATCACGGCTCGCGTATAGTTTCAGCTTCCCAGCTGCTGCTGCTGGCTGAAGAGTTTCAGACAGAGATAATTAACTCCATGAGAATAGGTTCACTCATGTGGTACAGTCACAGCTCCTAGGCATGCAGTTTATTAATTAAACACTGGCGCTTTGGTTTTGGGTATCACTTGATACCTTAAACCCAGGTATCTGTATCAGTATCAGAACTGAAACACACATTGGACCTGTATAAATATTCATCATGCGTGTACAATTTGGAGGATTTGTTTACTAATCAGCCTCTGAGATTTCACTGTTTATTCTCTATAAATTTGATCCTTTCCGTCTCTTCAAGGATCAAGATAATGAAGAAATGAAATACTTTATGACTCATGTACTAAAGTAATTTGTAACCATTAGAAAAAATGTTATTTCTTTTTCCTTGGGCTCTGTAATGGAAAATGAATACACAAATACCAGCCAGGATGAATGGTAAGAGCAAGAGAAACTAGTTCAGAACACAATAACGTGATGTAAACCTACAACGAGGTAATAAAAAGAAATCAAAGGCATCATAGGAATTTCTATCATTTAATAATTAGGCCAAAATTTATAAAACCATAACATATATTGACCTCATCTGTTGTGTGACGTCCCAAAACTGACTAATCTTTGACTTTAATGTCTGGGCTCATCTCACTGCTCTTCTTCCTCATGTCGACAGCAAAGCACACACCATGTTTGTTACAGAAATCATGCACTGCTGATATACATTTCTTTCTTTGATTTATAATGATAAGAAAACAGTAAGATATGTGATTGGTTTGTATTTTTTTTAGACCCTTTCTGAAGATGTGGTTCTGCCAGATGTGAGACCTCAGCGTTGGTACCAGTTCAGAGTGGCAGCCATCAACAGCCACGGCAGCAGAGGTTTCACCACACCCAGCAAACATTACATCTCCAGTAAAGGTAACACGCACGCAGGCACACAGGCACGCAGGCACACACACAATTTCTTGAGGCAGCTGTTAAAAGTGTCCCACAGACGGTGATGATTACTCCTATGTTTCCATACCCTAACTGTGAATTCTGATATTCTGTCATGAGATACTGAGCAAAATAGTGATTCTTGTGTTCCATTTATGTCACTGTATGAGAGATATTACACCTCTCTGAGGACGAAGGAACATTTCCTGTCCTCTCCTCCCCTGTTCTTTGTCTCTCCTTCACTCAAAGTTGATGGATAACGTATAAACTGGCAGTCCGCAAAACTCAGACAGGATACAGACGATACACTCAACTGCATGTGAATATATTTGTGTGTACTGTATAGACATACATACATACGCATGCACGCACACACACACACACACACACACACACACACACACACACACACACGCACACACACACACACACTCGCATGCATTCAATTTTTTAGTGCCAGAATGAAATCCCTGGTGAGGGTCAGTAAGACAGGGTGAAACTGTGTGTAAGACAGATAGTTTCTTTCTCTCTCTGACACACACACACACACACACACACACACACACACACACACACACACACACACACACACACACAGAGTACATCCCAACTCTAATGCTTAGCAGACTTAGGTCATGTTGGTGCAGTGCCAGGATTGGCTCGGATCAGGAATCCCCTGCCAGGATTGGCTGGGGCCTGTTTGTATATGAATAATGACTTTGGTTTGGACCGAACTCTGGAAAGATCTTCTTTATCAGTTAACTCTTTGGGGAGATTATGAAAAGGTGTCTGATGTATCACATTCCACCACTGCAACAACACTCCACATTCACATTGGCCCATCATCGTATTCAAGGAATGGTCAGAATTTTCAGAAATATGCTTATTTGCTCTCTTGTGGAGGCTCAGATGAGATGATTGATACCGCTCTCATATCTGTCCTTTACACGTTAGAGCTGCTTAGCATGACGACTAGAAACATGGGCAAATTGCTAACAGGCCTCTTTCCAAAGGTAACAAAAATCTGACTACCAGCATTCCTCAAGTTCACTCATTAAATGTTAAATCAAATCTTTCTATCTAAATGTTAAATATTTGGAGTTTAGTGGCTTCCTGTGATGAGAATTGGTCACATTTCATAGCCTTTTATGTCGTTACACTCACACAAAGGTATGCTGTTGGTGGATTTTGCCGCCCGTCTTTCAGCTAAGCTAATCGTCTGTTTGGTGAAAGTCTAACCTCAATGCCATTTTTGGTCACTCCTGTATCTTAAGTTCCTGTCATTGTTTATGTTGCTTATTAACTTGTAAGCTTATTATTTTATACGACTATTTCGTTATGATTCATAACTTAATTTTTTGTTCATTTTTGTAACCTTTCAGTTTCTCGTTTGCTTCCCCTTGCATGAGATAGTTTGGTTCCTACCTTCTACTGTTTTAAAAGGGGCTGTAGAGAGTGGCACACAATCGGTGACATGTAATGTTCAGTGTTCACTAGTCAGATGAATCCAAAGAGAGAGGCTGATTGTTGTCCTCTTTTTCCACTTCTATTATTGTATCAGGAATTCAAGTTTCACTGTGGTCCGTTCATGTTGTGACTGGCGCTGCAGTACTGTCTCTTCTTTAATTAGTTAGCCAAGTCGGTTGGATGCTTAACAGGAGCTGGAGCTTCATTTTTAATGTGAATGGTTGAAATCATTTATTAATGAGATGTTTAACTATTGACCAAAAAGCAAATTTCCAATAATTGCTGAATTATCTTTTTGGGCATGTGTGTGTACTCTCATATGTATTTTTGAAGTCTTGGGTCAAAGGTTAAAGACACACTTAGACATTCCAAAAACCATCTGATAGCAGTCAGAGTCTTGTGTTTCCAGTTCATTAGTCTGATTAGTCAAGGGCTGGAGGTCACGGGTCACAAAGCAGGAAGCTGGCAGATGTCAACAGGTTCTTCTGTTGAGGTTCTCCCACTGTGACCTGATGCTAACCAGACAGAGAATTTGGATTTGAAAATCCATTCTTCATTCTACTACGAGTAATAGTGTTGCGTGGGACCTGCCAGCAGTAATTACGCGGGAATGTCTTCATCAGAAAACTCATCCTGACGTCTTCATCTGCAAGAAATATTGGAATGAAATCCAGCTGAAACAAGGGGAAAGAGAGTGAAAATGTGTGTTTTGGTTCTGATTGTGAAGCTCTAATTCCCCTAAGAGTCTCTCCTTATTCCACAGAAACACCCATACGTGCTCACACAACCAGTCCAGGTCTTTCGATGCTGATTTGTTGCCCCAACTTTGATCTCTGCGTCTGGGTCACCCAAGAACAACTTGTCCATGGGGGATGTAGTTCTAATCAGTTCTATTTTGTAGTTTTAATCAAATACAGCATGGGGATATGAGGTTCTAATGAGACACAGAGCCAGTGTTGAAAGAGCAGCGAGCTCAGGTTTTCTTCTTGGAGGCAAATGGTGTCTAGTGGTGGTCTCCTTTGGTCTGCGTCGTGGTAGCTACTGAAAGGGGAGTCGTCAGGCTTCTCCTGTATCGCTCACCTTTGATGCTATAAATCTAATTGCCTGAGTTGACTTGAATGAGACCAAGAGGAAATTAGTCCTTTCCCCCCTAGAATGGCTTCTTATTTTACTCCGCTGCTGCACAGGTTATGAAGTCATCAAATGGACAGACTCCGCTTTTCAGGGTTCATGATCTAAATACCAGTCATACAGCACTGTACACAGTCAGGCTTTTTTTCCCCAGAGTACAAGGGATGAAATTTCACTCTTTTTACATCAACTGTCTTTAAAGGTTGCCTTAAGTAAAAGTATGATTAATCAACAATTGATTTTATCAGTCAAGACAACTGTGGCTGGCAAAGAACTCGGTAGCTGTTACCTCCACCAAAGAGTTACTATGATCACCCGTGTGGGATAACTAAAATAGCTGTAGATTCATTTTCATTAGATTTATGAAACAATCAGATTTGGGAATTAATCCAGAAGCGGATCTGATCATGCAACAACATGCAATCTTGCAACAGAAACACGACTAGTACAGAAGAATTAACTATATAGAACCGAGCATTACATCTGAGCATGGCTGACTGCAGTCCTCATGTAATATCTCAGTATATCTCAGTTAGGGATGCAACTAAAGATCACGATCATCATTCAGTATTTTTGACGATCATTGGGATGATTAATTACCTAGAAAAATAACTGTTGATTCATTTTCTTTCAGTGGATTCATCGATTGATTGTGACAGCACTAATCTCAGTAAACACAAACTGAAAACTGAATCTCATCTCATATTGTTCAATAGAAGTTCCAATAAATACAAATCAGAATGTTGAAGACTTCCAGCCAAAACCTCAGACTATAATGTGACCCTTTCTTACCAACAAGGCAGCAGATGACGCCTCAAAAACCTGATCTTCTCACTCATCTGAGGTGGTTCAAGTGTCCGTGAGATAATCATGACGGGGCTGCGGATGACTTTATTTTGAAGATAACTGGTTTCTGTCTTCATCTCACTGCAGACCCCTCTCCTCCAGAATACCCCATAAATATCAGGGTCAGCAACCAGACTCTGGAGTGGATGGGCTCTGGACCAGGCTCCCAGTTTACAGAAAGGTATCCAAGTAACTTAGAGATGATTTAGTAGATTAATCTGTTTGTTGCTTTCCTTGCTGGCATAGTTACCTACCTTCATACATACTTTCCATATCAAGTTCAACTTATTTCTTGGATCAGTATTGCTAACCCTATGTTGAGCATACTACTTTTCAGCAACAGCTACTTCTAAACATCACGTACAAGGAAGTGCTACATTTTCTTGTTTGTGATTGTTAATTTGTTGACATTCATGCTGTGATGCTGCTTGATGTCTTCCCCTCCAGGTCAAGAGGAAATGGGCTCTCTGCTGCTGTCTTAATACAGTGGGAACCCCCAAGGGAGGGAGACCTGCCTGTCCACAACTACAGGGTCACCTGGATGTCTCGACATACGCACTCAGTGCACAAACACACACATTCTCTGCAAGCACATATAATGAATAACAAGATGCACACCCGGCCTGCACAGCCACAAGCACCAGAACAGGGGCGTAAAAAGGAAAGCAGCAGCAGATTGACCGATGGGGTAAGAAAGCTCTCTCTACGCGCACTCACACTGAACATTGTGATTGACACATGAACCACAAACCTGCTAACCTCAATACCCCTTACAGACATTATATGAGATACAGTAGCGCTCAATGTGTTTGTCACTGCTGAACCAGGGGATTACACTGAACCACACCAAACATTACCAAACTAAATTAGTAAATTAGAGGGCACTCAGAGAGCGTATACCTCTGCCAAGGCGAACTCTCAGCCCCCGGCTCATTCATGGTCGGAACCTCGTTAAAGCTCCAAGCAGCAATGGGGGGGGGGGGGGGGGGGGGGCGGCTATCATACCTCCTTGCATGTTGGGGAGAGTGGCTTTTTGTTTGTAGCTCAAATCTGTTGGTGTATTATTTGGCATACAGATAGATAAAGAAGAGGTGGATCATACAGAATGCTGAACTTTGAGAGCTGGTAAATGTTTCGTTGCTGCTGTTAGCCATCAGTTGCCATTCGCTTCAAGCTAAATGTACGCAGCTTTTTTTTTTTTTTGTATTGGGGTATATTTTACCCAATTGGGCTTTTTAGTAAGAATGGCCTTTTTCTATAAAATCAAACTTTATATTGACCATTTACAACTGTAAGACATGGGTCATAACACACTTTGGAAATATCAAAGACTGAGGGACATAAATACTTTATTGAAAAAATGCCAAATGAGAGGAACAAAATGAAGATCCGCCCACTGAGGGTCCCCTTTTTCTGAGGTTTATTTAGGGTCAGACGTGACTTTACGAGTTACATGCTCATCTTCAGATTATTAAGAACACGTTGTCACCATAAATGGACCATAGGCTCCAGTCAGGTCATGAATGTGTATAGAAAGAAATATATACACCTGAAGAAAGAACAAATACATGCATCTGTGCAAGTTATCATGTGACTCTACTGAAACAAACTCAGTTGAAAAACAGTTGGGTTGTGGTTCTACACTAAGAAGTCTCACTAAGAAGAGGGTGTCTGCTGTAATGATTATAGGTGATTATATGTGATTATGATGCAAAATTTTCAGGATGCATCCAAGTCCAGCCAGCAGCTCCAAAATACCCATAATCACTGTAAACACAGACAGATATTACATCTTTGACGTAACAGAACATGAGTGAACCTTTTCTTTCAGATTTGTTTAATTAAGAATGATAAAACAACTCCATGATGAAAGTATTCTTTGCCTGGGATACTTCAACCTTGGTTCCTCTTAACTGATGTGTAATGTGAACATTCACTTCAAGAAATAATCAAAAACATAAATACCAGAGCTTTTAATGGAAGCACGCTCATATGGAGCTAGCTATCCTAAGTAGTGATGGCGATCCCAGACTGGGCCTGGTGGAGCCATTTATCTCTAGTCTGGTCCTCTGTTCTGCATGGCTGGGAAGCCTGGAATTTAAATGAGGCCCCCTAACTAGTGTTTCCTACTTGCAGCTGCATCCACTAGACACACACAGACAGCAGCATCACAACAGGTAGCGAACAGAGTAGCCAAGGAGCAGCGCCTCACTCTGAAGATGATACATTTCCTCTCCTGCATTTTCATCGAACAATAAGTTTTGTCAATTTGGAATTAATGCTGGGGGACAGATGTGGCATCGAACCTGAAAAGGGGACACTGGAGGAAGTGACTGAAACTTAAAATATCTGCTTAATACAAATAAACTTGGGTGTCTTGAATGAGATGTCAACTGACAGAATGCACTCCAATACATAAAATCCTGGTTTTCTTTGCTGTGTGTCACAAATACACACACTTACATGCACACTCAACAGTGCGGGCCATATGTTTTGTCTATCTTGGGCGCAGTGGAAATGCTTCAACCACATTTTTTCTGCTGGTCACTGAGAGAGTGCTTTTAACTTGCTTTTGTCTCACAAGTATACACACACATATATATAGAAACACACACTCACACACACAGACTTGTTATCATCCAAGCATCTCTTTGTTGTGACTAGCTCAGGTCCATGCAGACGGACAGCAGAAACTGACTAAGAGCTTGTTAATGAGCTGTCAGTCAAATGGCAGGCTAATGCAGAACAGGTCAGACTGTCAATCACACAGGCAGGCACTCGCATCTCTCGGTAGGATGATGATGATGGTGATGATGATGATGATGGTGATGATGAAGAGGAGCAGGGGGATGATAACTCTGGCAATGACTTTGGTTGCGATAATAGTTCCTCTGATATATTTCCTATTCGTCCTCTTTCTTATTACCATTACCAATATTCAACTTCCATGCATGGTGGAGGGTGTTGGATTGGCCGAGGAAGTCCATAAAATTTTGCTGCTAAATAGCCACAACGCCACCTTGTGGCAAATGGAAGTAACATGTGAAAGAGAGGCCAACTTGCCCTGCATTTCTGAGGCCATCTTTGGTCATAATTCCATTTTATTTTAGGAAATGACATGTTTTACAGGGATATACTCCTCCTAGTGTGCAGTTCATGCCTCAAGAACTTGGTGATGTGTAAAAAACAAAAAATAAGAAGACAGAGTTTTGATTAAACGATGTTACTGTGGCGATGGGATGAATTTTTTTTATATCATGTTTCCCTGACAGAAGTGTTAGATGACAGCCGCAGCCTCGACCTCTACAAGATGAATAATGCCACATTGGGGTTACAGGAAGTGAGCCTGTTGTAACGTTGACTGACATCAAAATTACTCTGTGGTGTCCTCACATGATGTACCACAACATAATACGTCTGTTCTCTGGGGCCACCTAATGGACGCAGCAAGGGATATTTTCACCACAGTTCACTCGTTGGTCTGCTCCTTCGTGTAAAATCCAAATACTGTTGTGGTTTCGCCACCCTCTCCCTCCACTGAACAGCCACACACTCCAAGGTACGGGGGTACGGTACGACGCGTGGTCTGAGGTACGTGGCCCCACATCATTGCTTGTTCTACGTTGGGCTCAGTCCGCCTTGGCAGGGGTATTCGCTCTCTGAGTGCCCTCTAGCTTAGAAATGAATTGACTTTAAGATACCGGTCACTCACAGTTGTAGCCAAGGAATTGTTTCTATAATCCATCCCATTACTCGTTGTGTTATAGGCGCAGTGTGAGCTGTGGCTGCAGGGTCTGCTGCCTGCTACCACCTACTTCCTGTCTGTTCAGACGGTGGCCTACTGGGGCCAAAAGAGACTGAAGAGCCCTAGAGCCCAAATTGCCTTCACTACAATCCATCATAAAGGTAAGAAGAAAAAAACCCCACTGTCATCCTCTGCTGGAGAAGTGGACAAGTCACATGCACAAAATACAAAAGTACAGAACAGAGTCAGCGAGTGACAACTTTTCGGTCCTGTGGAGGTGGACAGCAGATCTCTGTTCATTTGTGCCCCGCAGCAGAGGAATATAGTGGCAACATATAAATGCCATACACATTATTAGATCCTGGTGCCTCCTTTGTGGAGATAATGTGATTGCCAGCAGCATCAGCAAACCCCACCTTTAATAAAGACTCCAGTACATATTTTTCAACATTTACTAACTCTTGGTTTTCCATTAAGAATTGCTGCATATGCAATTCTCATCACCCACTTATTAACAGTCATACATTATTGATTTTCCTGTGAGTTCAGATCTGCATTGCTGGATATTTTACCTACCTACAGCTGCACCTTTTAATCACGCTGACAAACACTGCATACAGTGGAAAGTGGCCATTTTAATGGTCGCCAGGCAACAGAGGTATTTATAGGTGACCCTTCGGTCAGCGCAGCAGAGAATTTATAAGGCAGCTGTAGCTCACTTATCAAACCACGTACCAGTCATATGGAACAAATCACAGTTTATAATTTAGAAGTATTCGTGTTAATTTAGAAGTGTAATGAGGGTCAGTTAGGTTGGATAAAGCCAATCAGTGTCTCTGAGTGAATGAAGGCTAGCTAGCAGCTGCAGTCTCACCAGCACTTTATGAGATTCCTGGCACAATATTACACATTTATGAATTCCATGTGCTGTGAAACATACGTTCAGTCCATCATATGATGTGTTTTTGTAAAAACTAGAGAACATCTTTGCAGTGCTGCTTACTTGAGTACAAAATAGATATAAATTACCCATGAAACTAGTCAAGATGCAAATACTGTGATTATCACGCTGGCATCCCAACTTTTGTTTGTGCTTCTGCAGACTGAAGTGTTTGTGACCACATAAAAGTAAACAAAATTAATTGTCTTTGACATTTTTGGTATTTGGATTTCATACCTTCAAATCACTCAAGCTTTGAAATTTTAATACGCATTTTTTTTAATCCTCTCGTCACCTTTGAATTCCACCAAAGCAGAAGACTTCTCCAATGAGCTCCCCTTGTCCTCTTCCTCCTCATCTTCATCATCCCTTCCCTCATCCCCGTCCCTGTCGTCATCCTCTCCTTCTTCCTCTGAGCCCCCACTTTCCTCTTCTCTCCATCACCCTGAATCCCCCCTTAACCCCGTCATTCCGGGTGACCTTCGTCTGGAGGTCGCCGCCCCTCATTACCACAATGATCAGCTGCAAGTCAAGGTGTTCTGGAAGTGGTCGAGCCACGGTGAGTTGATCTTCAAACACCAGATCTCAGAACTACGCTTCAGAGAAGAACAGCTCCCTGAAAGCTAATAATCACAACTAACTGTATGTACTTGCACTTGAGATACAGATTTGACGATGATTGGCATCTGAAAAAGAACTGCAGCAGAAACTGTATTTCTAAAAACAAAAACAAGAGTCCACTAAGAAAAACTAAGAGGAAGAAGTAAATGATTTAATGATGGCCATGTGGTGTTACCAACAGCAAATAACTCATAAATTTCAGTTGGAATCTTCAGATTTAAACGTAATGAGGTATTGAGTCTGTCTTGGAGACAAACGGAAGTCTAGAAGGCAGAGACAAACTTTAATATGAGATAGCTGTTGTTGTTTAGATTCCCTGGTCTTATTAGAGTCGGGGCTGGGTTATGGACTGCCAGAGTCCACTGAGATATGTTTTATGATGTCGCAGGATATAAACAAACTGTGTTTGAGGCATAAAATCAAAGGGTCAGTGCTTCTCTCAATTGCTTTTTTGTCATAAAATCGTCATAAAAAAAATTATATTTCACGATATTGATATATATTGTATTTGTAACATAACAATATAACCAAAAAAATTCTTCTTTGACTGATGCACATTTCTAGTGTACTTTTAACATTAAGTTTTAATTGTAAATGGCAAACATGACTACCGGTATTTGTTTCACTTAAAATGAAGCAGAGAAAGTGGAATTCCTCAGTAGTGCTTGTAGTCGTCCTGTCGGGATGCACACAGCTGCAACAAAAAAACAATAAAATAGGGCAAACTGTAGCCTGAGAGGCAGAAGAGCTCAGGGGAGTTGATCAACTCTGGTGAACTCATGTAGATTTTGGCAGCTGGACAGGAAGAGGACAGCGCTCAGAAATAAAATCAATCTGAAATCACTTTTGGCAATCAAAAATGAGGGTATAAAAACAGTATT
Source organism: Aulostomus chinensis (assembly GCF_037954235.1). Classification (NCBI taxonomy): domain Eukaryota; kingdom Metazoa; phylum Chordata; class Actinopteri; order Syngnathiformes; family Aulostomidae; genus Aulostomus; species Aulostomus chinensis. The sequence continues at coordinate 7,316,288 of NC_141333.1, read as the reverse complement.
TTGACATTTTCTTGCTCTTGCACGTATCCACCGATATGTATCTGATGTGTGTCTTGTGTTTTGTTGTATCACAGCCAGACAGAGACACCCCGGTCCATATGTTTTGCGGTGGCATCCACATGCCTGCAGCATTAATGTTACAGACACAGAGAGAACAACAACTGTGCAGGTACGTCTACCTTGGTGGATACATTATTCTGTGTTATTATTGTGTGTGTGTGTGTGTGTGTGTGTGTGTGTGTGTGTGTGTGTGTGTGTGCGTGTGTGTGTGTGTGTGTGTGTGTGTGTGTGTGTGAGAGAGGTCAGGTTTCATCACCATAACCGATCAGTCTGGAATGTTCTCACCCTCCATCTCGGTCCTCTCCGTCTCTTTCCAACATCACTGCTCTCACAATCGCTGTCCTAGAATTATGTCCCTATATTTCTCAGTGACATTTCACTTTTTAAGAACAAATCTGTGTAATTTCCATATAAACTCATGCCTTTCTCAACCACAATCTCTATAATTCAACCTAATTCCAGTTCATTTGCCATTTGAGCAGATTTGCTATGTTGCAGGTTGTCTTTTTGGTCATATAATCTCTTGTAAACTGTCATTTAAATGACAGTGTCATCTAAACAGAACTAAAAAGACAAAAATGGCTTAAATAGCTTGAAGTTTTGCTGCACTGTGCCGGCACAAGGCTGTTTTAGATTCAAAAATAGATAATTATATGTCTGTGGGAAATATTCTTGCATATTTTTTAACTGCTGTGTCGCAAGAATATGGAAGGAACACGAGGAATGGCCGCCCACCTCGTGCCTGGGTTTGCTTCTGTGTTTTCGCTTGTTAAAAGCCAGTTATATGTGTGTAATTTGACTTGACTCGTGTATTCAGTCAACTTATTTTTGTTTATTTAATTTTTTTTTTACTCATTATTATCAATTACTATTGGTAATTGTCTCTGTGTGTTAATAACATTCTTAATTTGTATACAGCACTTTCATCCACAAGCAGCTTTCAGTGCTTAAACAGTGTATGACAAGAAATGAATTTATGTGCTTGTAGATAAAATGGTAATAAATACACAGCAAACTATAAAAACGAAATAGTTGTTCATCAGAAGGTGAAAAGAAAAGGTCTGTTTTCAACTATTGTTTAAAAAGCTCCGCTGTGTGTGCTTCAGGATTCAGTGCTTCGATGTTCATAGTTACGCTACGGGAAGTTTTGAATCGATGGAAGACACGTCACTCTAGCTAAAGCTGGAGGATCGCGCTCCGCTGAATCTTCTTGCTTTTGTTACAAGTTTAACAGCAGAGTTCTGGAATAGCTGGAGCAATTAAAGCCACTGAAAAGCATTTCAAGCCCAGGTGACATGAAGTAAAAGCATGAATGAGCCTCTGAGCATCCTGTCTAGTTAAATATGGCTTTAATTTAGCAGTATTTCCTAAGTGGAAGAAAGCTGTTTTGTTTTGTTTGCTTACGTGGGAATTGAAACTTTAGGGTCCACAATGGCACCACTATTTCTTACTTTTTCCTTTTCAACGTGATAAGTTTTTCCCCCCAGCCTGGTAGACAAAACATCTCTTGCGGCATGTGGGGTTATATGTCTGTCTTATAATTGTTATTAGGAGGAAAATTCAGCTCTATTCTCAAAACCCGTATGGTAAAAACATTTAAAATTTCATTTGGACAGTCAGCCTGGACATCCACTGAAAATTGTCACCTATTAAGGATTTTCAAATTTAGCGTCTGAGGACTTTATGAATGTGTTGTTTGGTGTCTTGAAGTCCCCTCCACCCATTCTTTCCTTTGAAAAAGTGAGCATAATATACTTAAGACTGCATGTCAGTGTTGAGGCGGCACGGTGGTGCAGTGGTCAGCACTGTCGCCTCACAGCGAGAAGGTTCTTGGTTTCGAGTCCCGGCTCCATCACAGGATCTTTCAGTGTGGAGTCTGCATGTTCTCCCTGTTCCTGTGTGGGTTCTCTCTGGTACTCCAGCTTCCTCTCACAGTCCAAAGACATCAAGAGGGGACGAGGCTGATTGATACTCTAAATTGACCGTAGGTGTGACTGTGACTGTGAATGGTTGTCTGTCTCTATGTGTTGGCCCTGTGATGGACTGGTGACCTGTCCAGGGTGAACCCCGCCTCTCGCCGGAAAGCCTCTGTGATAGGCTCCAGCACCCCGCGACCCTTAACAGGATAAGCAGAAGAAAATGGATGGATGGATGGATGGTTCAGTGTTGATCTATCGAAAAAGGGAAGAGGCAAAACTTTACCTCCATATTAACACATTGAAACAAAGTTGAAACAAATTAGGTCATCATTAAACCTTTTAAAACTCCAGAGTATTGAAATTTGCTAAAACCACTGCAACAGAGAAGCATTTTTTAACCTGGATATCAGCTCTCCCCAGTTGTCCCCGTGGTGACCTCGTCTTAAATGATCACAGGCGTGCTGACTTGATAAGTATCACTGTGCTGTGTGCAATTTGTTTAGGTCACACAAAGGGATTTCTATTCATTGAGGTTCAGGCTTTGCAAACAATTACGCCATCTCTTACCATTTCATGCTGCCAGCCTGCAAAGCTGCCAAGCGCAAAGCTTGAAGCTGGTGTTTATTTCAAGCCAAAATAACAAGATGATCATATTAGAGAGGTTCCAGAAGACAAACAGAGGTAATATTTTAAGGAGCCTTGCAGTCGGTCAATTTCAGCAAGCGGCTGTGTCCAGTTTACACTTCAGCGTGACTTGGAAAACTGTTATTAGTCCTAACCTGGATATATTGCTTTCTCCAGGGTACCCATCACACCATCACAGGCCTACTGTTTGCCTGTAAGTACCGGGTCACTGTAGCGGTGAAGACTGATCCAGGGTCAGAGGCTGTTGCCTGGGTTACAACCCCGACTTGCTCTTCCATCAGGGTCAGAGGAGGCAAAGCTTTGGCCTGCAACACAAAGGGTGAGAATATCGAAACACACACACACACACACACACACACACACACACACACACACACACACACACACACACACACACACACACACACACACACACACACACACACAAAATGCCCTGATCTATTCTACATCTACAGGCCCCTGTAAAACTTTAATCCTGCTTTTAGAACCATATTTGGAAACTGACACTCAAACGCTGAATAGAGGTTTCCCACCCTTTTTATGAACGTACTTGTTAAAAAGCACTGCACTGTGGTTTTCATACAATTTTATGATCCACCTCTGATTGAGCTTTGATCACAGGATTTTCCAAACATTGTTGAGGGCATTTTAGCATAAAATTTAATTAAATCCACTGAGAGATAATTAGGGAAATTGTTGTGACAGTGAAGAGAAATATTTTGTCCTTCTTTTGTGTCAGAGCGCCACCCAGCAGGTAGAAAGGTGGTACTGCGTCCAGAACGGTTGACTGCAGACTTTCAACAAGTCAACGGCTCACTGCTCTCCGTGTTCCGCTGGAGGATGTCCAAGCACACACTGGACCCGGCAGCTGTTGAAGGGTTCCAGTTCACTTGGACACTGCGATCCAGTGTTGCCACAGCAATGGAAGGCCAGGAAGACACGCTTATCTCTCAGACACAGACAGTCGCACCGGTGAGACAGAAATAGACAGCACTGTTTTATGTCAAAAGCAGCAAGAGATATGTTTGTGTGTGTGTGTGGGTGTGTGGATAGATGTGTATGTGTTTGTTCCTTTCTAGTGGGGGCTATCAGTGTGTAAAGTATCATCAAGCTCCTTTTTTTTAACTTTATATTCGAACTTTATCATCAGCATTCAAATCACAGAAGAAGCGTATACAGCAGCTCCACTAGAGCCAAATTAATACTGAGTCGATCCCACAGATACTGTTGGGAACCATCTGAGATTGAACACCTGTTTTAATTACATACTTGCAAAAACTAAAGGGCCGAACTGTTTCAAGAGATTTTATAGCCTTTGTAAAATGAAAATATATTGTATTATAATAATAATTGTCCCTTTTTTGACAAAAAAATTGACAAAAATGTCTATGTGTCTGATCTCTTCCCCTTCAGATTCAGCGGGCGGTGATCGTTCAGGGTCTCCAGGGTGACAGTGTGTACCAGGTGCAGCTCCAGGTGTTAACAGCAGGGGGCAGCAACGGCGCCGCAGTCTCAAAGACTTTTCACACTCCTGCAATTGAGGCCACTCTGTGATAGGTAGTAGTGCACTTTGTTTGCTTGAATACTATTATACATAGTCACTTATTCTTAGTATTTGTGGACACTCACCAACATTACTACATGAGTGAACTAATTTCGCCTCTTGGTTAACTCCTGTAAGTTTATATGAATATTATATACTGTCCCTTTTTTATCATAACTCAAACGTACAAGCACACTCTAAACAACAAAATATCTGTTGAAGGATAATAAATACAGATCATTTTAGCCTGCATTATAAAACAACTTTCCACACAATTTCCGGCATGTTTTGATGAAATGTTTGTGTTAATGAGTCCTTCTTTTCATGGCTGGTCCACTGAACCCTTCCAATCACCTCTTCCAGGTCCAGCCGCTACAGTCACCATCTACTGCAACAACGGCATCTTCATCAACACCCACTCCTCAACTGTCTTCCCAAAATGCAATGTGGGTTAATTGCAGAAAATGTGACCAAAGCTGTTAATCTGTCACCTGACTAAAGGCTAATAAAATGTAAAAGGTTACAGTTTAAAAGCGGGGACACGGAGTCCAATACAGAGTTAAAGCTGGAATAATTCACCGCTCATTGCTGAATGATTCCTGTCTAACTGAATACAGTCAAATGAAAATAAGATGTTTCACATAAATTCAAATTTTTCCAGTTTTATTGACTTTGTCATGTATTCTCACAGGGATACACAGGAGAATGATTATTCTTCAGCTGAGAGAAATGTAAACCAAAGCCAACATGAACAAAAGGTGTAGTTAAGTTTCTCCCAGTAGGTTAAGAAGGAGCTAAACTGTCCCAATAAAACCAAAAATGCATCACGAAATCATTTCACTTTACATCACTGGAGCCAAATGAGCCCCGTAAAGAGACATTGTACGTTCGTAGAGAATACTATAGCACTGACCTTGTGTACAAATAGAAATGTATAGCAATACAACTTTGTTTATTTCAGTGCACTATCTGCTGCATTATCATTAAAGTGGGTCTGTTTGCTGAAGTAAACTCAAAAAATATTTTAAAATGTTTTAAGTTTTTATTTTTAAAGATCCCATGTCTTTTTTTTTTTTTTTTTTTTTACTCGTGTCTGAATTTTCTTGTCTGATAAATTTTCTTGTCCTGTTCCAGTGTTTATTTTCATCATGATAGACTCTGTACACTAAACCGTGATATGTGACATTTCCTTACAGTTAATATAGTTTCGCCTGTGGTAGAATAAAGATTTTCCTAGGTTGAAAGTTATTTTGTTGATATTCTCTTTATGTACCCTTGATTGTGCTCATTTTTACATTTTATTGTTGTTAATTTTGTACTTAATTCTTTTACTTGTCAACTGTTAGGTTTATTTATTGTTTTTTTGTAATTAAATGTTATGGGAAAAATATGTTGTGTGTTGTGTCGGTGACGTTTTGTACAGGAGATTTTAGAAACTTCACTCACATTTTCAGGTGTAATGAGAGCATAAGCATCAGGCCTGTAGTTCACTTTTTACATTGGAATCATGTCATATTTTTTTGTCTGATATAGAAGTATTGCTATATTTATATTTATATAATTGCTATAATTATACCATAATTTGGGGTACGTTTATGAAGGACTAAAAATGACATTAGTGCTGATAAATACACCAATGAATGAAAAATACATTTTTCCTCTCCAATTTTCAGATGCTGATTAGATTAATATTTACAGCTTGCTACCATAAAAAGCACAGTTTTATAATTTCATTAGGTTTACATTCAAGGTTGTGTGGCATCCGCTTTTTATTCTTTTTTGAACTAATGATTTAAAAAAAAAAATTCTAATCATGATTAACTGCTTTACTACTTGCTCTAATGAAAAAAGGTCACTTGTTTTGATTTACGACTCGTTTTAATTAAAATGGTGAGTTTTTCCTTATCATTATTTATGACTTAGCACACTGCCGGGTCTGCCAAAGTACGGAAGGTGTATTCTTTTTAAAAATGGAGAATACAAGAACCCTTGACCCCAACAGATTTATAGCCTGACTGGTCTAACTTGTCGTTCCGCTCTCAGTAGCAGAATGATCATGCTTGTGACTCCATTAGAAAACTGTTCCTCACCAGATGACTCCCAAACTAGATTCCATTTGACATGAGGTAATAGTGTCACAAACAGGTAATAGGGAATAGGGCAAGTACCACATCTCCACGCCCACTTTTATAGAATAAAAAGCTGTATTACAGTATCTGCTCCCGTTCTGTTGTTCTACAGAACTGCGCAGGCTTTTTACTCTGCAAGGATAATAAAGCTCTAGTTTAGAATTTTTCACTAACGGAACTTAATTGTGTCTCGGACTTTGAAACTTTTTGAAACTTAGACTGAGAAGCTGAGAAAGAAGGTGCTGAGGCTCAGGTGAGAGGGTGCCTGAACACCAACTGGCCCCTGACTGGGCTCCACAGCCATGCCTGAAGATCTGCATCAGTCCAGTGCATTAAAAGACTTGATAAACCTTTTCCCACGTATGAGAACAATAGTAGTGTGCATATACAATATATAAATGAACATTTTGGAGGGCTTTCAGTTATTCAGTTACAATACTCTGCTGTGAAATGAAGTGGGTGTAAAACAACAACAACAACAACAACAACAACAACAACAACAACAACAACAACAACAACAACAACAACAGAAACAACAAGTATTTGGTATTGTAGGAAATGTAAGCCAAGCCGCTGATGTAGCAGGAAGGCTAGATTGACTTCGGGGGAGTCTCCGGACGGAGCCGATGAGCCGAGCCTCGCAGGGCCAGAGGACGTCGCCATGACGTAATCAATGAGCGCCTCCAGTTCGGATTGTTGTTTTTTTCGAATCGTGGTGAGACGAAACTCAGTTTGTTAATTCATAGACAAGGTAGTGTACATTAATATTTCTTAATTTCCCCTCACAAATTTGACCTTGTGCTCAGTAACACTTAAAGTACCGAGTCACAACTTCCTCTTTGTCCTCAGACGCGACCAAACTTGCAGCTGAAAATGGAGGAAATGTGTGTGCAGTCGCGACGTTGTGTTTTCGCTTCTGATTAAGCTGCACCTAGCTAATTCAGCTGTGGGGGAATGAGTAACTTCTAATAACTTTGTTAAATGCCGAACAAGATATACGTAATTTTAAAATGAAGCGACGAATTCTCAAGATGCGGGCGCGCAGATCGGTGCGTAAGGTTAAATTAGCTTAGCAAAGACACAACTGGTGTCTTTCACCACTTCATGCTAAGTCAACTGACCACAGGAGTTACTAGACTCATCAAAAAGTCGCATTCAATAGGTTATTTTAAATGGAGTTGGATGTTTTTAATGTCTAAGTTCTATTAAATTTCGCAGCAGTATTTGTAGCTGTTAGCGAGTCTCTTTCCTCCATGAAATGTTCCTGTTGAACAAGTTAACGACGACGTTCAATGCACAAAATGTCAGCGAAATCCTCATTAATGAGGAGTAATAATTGATTTGCGTAGGCAGCCATCTGAATCCCTAAATAGAAGGCATATTGCATTTCAACTTTTAACCACCTGTTATTTCAAGGTGACCAAGTCTGTTAAAATAAGAGGAGAGGAATAGATGAGGCAGAGTCCAATAGGATATAACACTGCTCGCATATATGGGAAAAAATTCCCTTTTAGTTTTTCAAGTTATGTGATTATTTTCTGAAAGTATGATATAAGGAGGTAGATAATGTGCATATGCATAGACAAAAAGTTGAACTGCTTCATGGCAACTGAACATTTTTACAGTGCTGACGGTAAAATCCCTGACATTTTGATATTTTGTTCACAAATCCTGGCATGCATATAGATCTTCTTTTGATGTAATTGCATGCAACTATTAAAATTCACTACACAACCTTACGTTAGACAGAAATGATATGATTGCAATGATTTTGTTGCTGCTAACCCGACCTGAAAATTAAGGGAGAGTTCAGTTGCTCCTGTCATCAGGCCACACCTTGTGAAGGGTGATGTAACGTCCCCTGCAGTTTCACATTTCTGGCCGAATCATCCTTGAAGATGTAGTTGTTTTAAAGATCTTAATAGAGGGATTCACAATGTTTTGAGCTGTTTACCGTGTGGATGAGACCTGAGTCATGCCTTGCTTATTTGATTATCAATAATTTCGTCATCTGAGACTCCTGGAAAACTTAGGGTGAAAGGCTTTTTGGACATAGTTTATGTAGGTCTCAGTTAATTTGATGCATGTCAAGTATTAAGGGACACAGAGTATAAGCAGCGCTGCAAGTCCTGTATTTGGTTTAGCGGTGATGATCACGGATGTAGAGGTTGTTGTGTGGCTTGTAAGCTTGTTTGGGCTGAATATCTGTTGATTAAAAATACTCGATTGGTATCATAGACTTCTCATGAGTGATTTTTGTTTTTGGACATGATTTAGTCCATCTAAATGTGAGCATATTCCAGCATTTGTTACTTGTTTATATTTTACAATGATGTTAATTTTCAGATTGTATCAAGAATAGTCAGGTGAAAAACTAGTCAGATCCCCCTGGAGTACTTTGCTAACAGGTTTTCTTCTTTATTCACTCTCTCCCTGCCACTTATTCTACTACTTCTAACTAGGAGGCCATGGTGGTGTTACTATTCCAGGTGAAGTCTAGCTGACCCCCACAGAGGAATACTGAAACCCTCCCAAGGTTTAGTTTCATCAGACATGTCTGTACGTGGAAAAGCTTGAGAAGAACTATTTTTCTACATAGTGAAGGCAGCTTCCAGAAACAAACTTGTGGAAAGAAGAAGTCATCCAAGCAGTTAAAGAGCAAACAACACTTTAAAAAAATTAAGGGAAGAGGGGACAGGAGTGGGGAGAGGGTGTTGGGGATGGGGTTGAGGAGCCAAAGGAGGACGTCATGGTTCACAGCGACTCTGCCTCCCCAATGAAAACAGCACCACCTGCTACAGCACCTCCTCAGCAAGCAGCACCACCACTAGTGCCGCCCCCTACAGATACTACTGATCAGGGCCTGTCCCAGACCCCTACTAAAGTTTGCACCCCGGACCTTACCTCCATCTCAGGAATCACTCAGTCCTTGACTTTGACTCCTGCAGATGCTGAGCCCCCTATTGTTACCCCAGTAAAACCACTCACAGCTAACTCAAGCCCAGCATCAGACCAGCCCTCTACCCAGACAGTCAATGGCCGTACATCAGGCAGAAAGAGGACTCCTAAGGCTTGTGACTGCTGTGGCCCCAACAGCAGAGGACACAATGTTAGAACCCCAGGCAGAGGGAAGGGAAGGGGGAGAGGCAGAGGTAGGGGTGCTGGAAGGGACCTCCAGGACACCCCGAGAAGGAAAGAGGGGGGCAAGCTGACAAGTTTTAAAAACTTTGATTTGAGCAAGGGTAAAATAGAGGAAGATGAGGACAAACAGGACAGATGTGAGAAGGTGCAAATGTCTGCAGTAGTGTCTCACTCGCAACGCTCTGTTGCCCTGCCCATCAATGTCTCCCTGGTAGATGGACCAATAGGCACAGCTGCTACTCCAGAGAAAGGAGACGTTCAGAAGCAAGAGGACTCGGTTGAAGTTTCAGCGGTTGCTGGGACAGGAGAGAAACTGGTTGGAGATTTGGAGAAGAGGTTGTTGGGTTTGAGTAGAGGGTCAGCGGTGAGAGGAAGAGTGAGACAAGCGAGGGGAATAACCGGAGCGACATTTTCATCTAAGATGGAAGTACAGTTTGCTATGAGTGATGTCATCAATTCTAATGAGGACACCCCAGCTCAATCAATATTGGTACAGGGGGGCAACACACAGGTAGAGATGGAGCATGAGGAGCAGACTTATTCCATCTCAGATAAATCTCCTATTGGAAACGGAGAGACGATAAATCTGTCTGAAACCGAATATGAAGGGGAGATGAAGGAGGACATCATGAACATGACTGCACCAGGGAATGGAATAGTTTCCATCTCAGGGCAGCTTGGTTCTGCTTCAAGTCCAGGAACTACCCAGGACCATGACTCTGAGATGCAGGTTGACCAGGTTCCTGACAGAACAGACCAGGTGTCCATATCACTAACTCTTTCCAACGGAAATGCCATCACACCCTCAGATGAACGTCACAGACCCACAGCTGTGGAGATGGAGACGTCTCATCCTGCTGCAGTTGCTTCTCCAAACCGGGGTCCTATTGCAGTGTGCAGCGAACAGCACTGCTGGGCATTAAGAGACCACACGCTGTACTGTTGGCCAGGAACCTGGGAGGAAGAGGAAGTGTCATGTAAAGATCAGCCAGAAGAATCAGGTATAGAAGAGATGCAGAGTAAGCAAAGCCTGGAGGAGCTCATTGACATGGTCCATGGTAAGCACATGCTGCTCTTCCTCTGTGGTACATACAGACTGTGGTCTTTGGAAATAAAGTTGTGCTGTCTTGCAATGTTAAGGACATTGCAACTGCATCTATGTGGAAATATTTCCAAACTATTATGGTAGTAAAAGTATGAAAGAATATGCCTATTTTTTTCTGGTTTTGTAGGTACGTGCTATCTTTTATGAGAAATAGATGATGCATCTAACAATTTCCAATCTTTCAGTTTTAAGGAAGGGAAAGATGTATTGTGGGATAGCATTTTCTTTACATGAGAAATGTGTGAACTGGACAGCAATCCAAAAACAGCATTAACAATCTTCAAATGTGCAAATATTCCCTTTTTTGCTTGAAAAAAGTTTAAAAATGCAATCACCACTGTTTAGCAGTGTATGGGTCTTCATGAGAAAAATGCACTTGTCACCATTTCTATTAAGTTACAAAATCATGTGACATTTACTTTTCTATGATAGAATTTCTGGAGAACTTCTACATGAAATATGGCAGCTTCATTCCTCTCAGTGAGACAGATGTCCTGGAACACCTGAAGAAGAAAGGCATCTGTGAGGACCTCAGCAACAAGTTCGTCTTTCCACACTCATAAATTCCCTCAATGCACCTTTTTGATCGAGAAAAAAAGACAGTTGATGGTTGATAAATACAGAATTTCCAGAATATTCTGTAATAAAATGGAATGAAGAAAGAGAAGAAATGATTCCTCAAGTTTTTAAGATTTGCTCCCGTTGTACCAAACGAAAAAAGGCTATCTTATCTGAATCCCTCACAAATGTTGGTTCATATTTTCAATTTTTGCTGCAGTATCGCTTTTCTTCATGCCTTCCCCCCATGTCTTTGTTTAAGGGGGCTAAACATCCAAGAGGAGGTGACTCGGTATAGAACAGGGCTGGCCTCTGTTCCTGTTGCAGGCTTCATGGTGATGTATAATAAACACAACTTGAGCCTGGAAGACCTCGGCACGCTGGAGGAACAGAACTGGCTAAATGACCAGGTAAGTAACGGAGGATGGAGGGTCACACACTGCAAAGTCCTTCTCCTTTGATGCTTATTTAACCTCACTTTGTCTGTCTTAGTAGAAACAAGCTCACGTTTTCATGTCCGATCGTGATGTGGCGTGATGACGATACTACATTAACTCACTATATCGAGGTGTACAGTCTCACACCGAAACCTTTTCTGTGATTCTGACTGTTTAGATTATCAACATGTACGGAGAACTCATGATGGAAGCAACACAACACAAAGTAAGTGAATGTGAACGTTAGCTTAGAGCTAAAGAAAAGGGAGTATTTGAAAATGGTTTTTGTCTCAAAGGGCTCAATGTAGGAATCACAGTATGACTCAAGGTAGAAGTAATATTGTCATCTGTTTCAGTTTAATTGGTAAAATACTTAACATGTTGGATTATTTTTTTTTCCTTTCTCAGGTTCACTTTTTCAACAGCTTTTTCCACAAGCAGTTGGTTGCCAAGGGTTACGATGGTGTGAAGAGATGGACTAAAAAAGTAAGAGCTAACAGTATCTCATACTCTTGTTTGACAACGTGCTACAGGTTAGTGTGGGAACACATAAACAGTACGTGCACCTTGATGTCACATGATATATAAATAAATTGCCAGGTGCATTGCCAGTGATAAGGACATCATTTTCAGTGCATTTCCCCCAAGCTCTTATTGTAGCGAGTTTTTAAAACATACCAACTCATTCCCGCATTGGGAAGTCTGGTTTGGTCCTCAGTGGTGTATTGCAAAGAACCGGGTTTTCAGCGACAGTCAGGACCACCTCCCTCCACCCCGTCGTCGACTATGATTACATCATCCGCTTCTTGATTTTGACCGTTTTGTAAAAAGACAGGTGACATTGATGAGCTTGGTAGGGTTCCAATGCTATTTTCACCGAAAAGCAAAGTGGAAACAGGTGTCTTTTGCAGAAGACGTTGACTAACGCCACCGCTTCACTTCATAGGATTTGTGAGTAGAAAGCATCTTTCAGTCCACACAGGCCTTTCAACTGCCTCATGTCACATTCAGATGCTTTCTTCGTGCAATTTTGAAAAGGATCAAATAAAAGTGTCACGTATTTATGTATGTACCACGACTGAAAACCGCCACAGTGTTTAAGACTGATAGTAAAGGAACTAAGAAAAAAATCGTCTTGACGTACAGAAATGTGGATAATCCTGTTTTTAATGAGTGTCTTTTTTTTTTTTTTTTTAATTTCTGGAATCATTTCAGGTGGATTTGTTCTCCAAGTGGCTATTGCTAATTCCCATCCACTTAGAAATCCATTGGTCGCTCGTCACGGTTGCCATGGCAACCAAAACCATCAATTATTATGACAGCCAAGGCATCGTTTTCAGACACACCACAGATGTGAGTAATTGTTCATGTTAATGTCCTGGTTTCTTAAGTGTTGTCTGAGATTTTGAAAGAGACAAGAACATCTGCTGAGAACATGGAGAAAATGAATTAACCTGACTTCATAAACCAAAGATCAGATTTCATGTTGGGATGGCTTATAGGCTCATGCCATCAAGTGTCAAAATATGCTCACACACAGCGCACCATAGACTGGAACTTTGCTTTCACTCTGTCAAACAGTGGAACGAACAATTGCAGCAGGCATACGAACCTTATTAAGATCCAGTTTGGTTCTTTATGGCAAGAGAGGTGCCATCGATGCTCGGTGTATATCTCTGCTCTTCTATAAATAGAAGCACCACAACAGAAAATGCAAAAAACGTACAGAAGTCGTGTTGCCTCTGCCTCTATCGACATGTCACTTGGTTGTCCTGCCTCATTTTAACACGGTGTGTGATTGTGTGTGGTCCCGTATCAGAACATAATGAAGTATCTTCAGTCAGAAGCCCGAGAGAAGAAACAGACAGCTTTCCAGAAGGGCTGGAAGATTACTATTATTAAGGTAAAGAAAACGCGACAGCAGAAATATCGATTCCTAGTTGAAGTTGATATGTGGGTTTTTTCTAATGTGTGAATTATTGAAACAAAAATGTGCACAAAATAAACTCTGAAAATGTTGAAATGCAAATAAGTAAACAGCTCTTGGTCTGTGTATATGTTTTTATGAATGTAGCAATTTTTGTTTTATTCTGTGTAACGCATCACAACAAAGCTAAACAAGTAACAACATTGCCCGCATGTACAATCATACATGAATGCATGCAGGAGCTGCATTTGTGAAACCTGTTTGTCCAGCGCCTGGTTAACTGGGACTTGTTGACTCCTCAGGGTATTCCTCAGCAGAAAAATGACAGCGACTGTGGAGTTTTTGTCCTCGAGGTGAGGCATTATTCTTTTCCGCCTTTCCAGCTGCCCTCCTTTCATTCATTCATCACTGTGTTTATTTTTGCCCCCCTTCATTACTGTATCCATCTTATTTTCTGGCAGAATAAGATGTAAAGTAGGAGTCTGTCCCTAATGTTTAGCATTGTTCAACCTCGCCCTTGTTTCCTAAGTTTTTTTGGGGGGTCAAAATCATTTAAAGGGTTCACGATTACTTGAATAGTTCCTATGATGCCCCAGTAACAATCACTGCATGTCAGAGGAGGGGAAACAAAGCCCTGTTAGTGCTCTGATTTGACTGAAACAGGTTCATGGTTGTCAGTCACAGTGTTCTTGCCCAGTATTTGAATAATTCAAATAGTTTTAGTCGCAATCAGTCATTTGACGATGGAAAGGATGAATTTTCTTTGAATGCCCCAGGCTGTCGGACATTTTCCTCTGTAAGCAGGATTTTATGGACTCGTGAAAAATCCTGAAATGTCATGTCATTGGAAAATAAGAATTTAAAGGCCTGGAGAAGTTTTGGAAAAATAAATTAAGCCAGAAATGCGAACAAGATATCTAAATAAAACCAGAGATGTGCCTTTGCATATTTGCTCCAATGCATGGAATTTGTCTCATTTAAGATCGCTCCCGTTTGATTTTAGCTTAATAAATTGTAATGATATATAATGTAATATACTAATATACTGTGGTAAGTCGATCTGTTTTATTCTTTCATGTGTGCACAGATGTTTCAGAGAGTGCGTTAACCTGAAAGCCTCAATGAAAAGGAAGAGTCACTGGAATAGATTATTGTATAAACCCTGTGCGGGGTGAACTATAATGGAAGGAGGCTTGTTATTGTCAGTACCTAAATCTGGCATCATGCTGATTCTGTGTTTCTGTCTCGATGTGTCAGTACTGCCGCTGCCTGTCGGTGAAGCAGCCGCTGCTCTTCAGTCAGGAGGACATGCCTCGTATACGTAAGAGAATCTACAAGGAGCTGTGTGACTGTCGCCTCAACGATTGAATGACTGAAAAAGATCCACGTTTGCTTCCTGACTGCATACCTGGGTACACAAGACAGTCGGGCCACACCTGCCAGACGGCTTCTCCGACTGATCATCTGTTACATAAGCTAACCCCAACGTGGCTAGCTTTCATTGAAGGAGTGACAGCTGCCCGTCTGCTCATGGCTGACTGACAGCAGTGGCCAGTCACTTTGACGTTCTGTGACTGAGTTCAATAACAGTCTAGTTAAGCAGATTTTTTTTTCTTTCTCGCAAAGTTTGAAAGAACTACTGACGTGGCCCCCTACTGACCCCCAAAGTGCTTCACGTCGCTTTCCCTCCACGTGTTCTTCATCCTCAGTGGATTTCAACTAAACGGACACTTTTAAAGGAGTTTGACTGACAATGTAGGCGCTGCTTGGACCAATTGGGTTGACTTTCCCCTTCCAAATGGAGTGGCCTTACATCCGAGGCAACCATTTTAATCTAAAAGGCATTTTAAACTGTTTCTATTTTCTGCTCATTACAGCAGTACCACGCTTACAGGTCCACCTTTGTTTCCTAACATGTAAATAAAGATAGAAAGTGTGATTCTGTGGACCAGCTGTTCACTAAAAACTTGAAGGTTTGAGTTGGTTTCATTCTGTTGGACTGCAAATATTTGCACGGATATAGAAGCCTATTCATTGAAGAGTTTAGAGCATCATCTGAATGTACTGATCACGTATTCTTCCTTGCTGCCTTGCAGGGTGGTGCATCGTACAAGCTAATGGCACGGTTTGGCTGTGGCTTGAAACAGGGATATCCTTTTGCTAGTTAGTTTGATTTAGATCATCTGGTTTTTGTTACGTTAACACCAAATCTTTTTTCTTTTTTCCCCCTCAAATTCCAGTTTTTCCACCACATAATGTCCTGCATTTTTGAGTGCCGTGATCACATCCTCACGTTCGGTTCTGAACTACCCCCCCCCCCCCCCTTTTCATCAATGGACAGGTGTTTGTGTGTTTATTTTGACTCCATCTATTGGAGTTGAGGTTATTTATCATGCTGGTTAGTAAATTTCATATCAAGCTGTACAGCTAGCTGCTGATTTGAGGACCACGGTTTTTTGTTATAGCCAAACAGTCCAACTTAATACTGTCAAGGCTTCATATAAATACATGACCACAGGTACAGAGACTTTTACAGAGCTGCCTCCTGACAGAGAAACAAGTGGACCTCAGCTGTTTTTGTTGGATCTTCTTTCCAACGTGGTTTTTGTTGTTGTGTTCCCTCGTATGTATTATTAACAGACTGTATTGTACTTAAATGGCCAACTACTGTACATGCTTGCTTTGGCTACAAACCTCGGTGGTTTCTGGACTGTTTTTATTGTTATTAAAAGGCAAATACTGCTGCAAGTACTGTAGCTTTTTGTCTTTTTTATGCTGTGAAGTGGTGTAACGGAATCGTGCAGTTAATTCATGAGGAAAAGAAGTAGAATCTCATGCACGGATGAGCTGTTTTTCAATGTCATATCTCCTTGAGACCTTTGAAAGACAACAACAACAACAAAAATAATTCCCTCAAAAGCACTGAGAACAATTGACTCAATTTAGGGAAATATAGAGTAAATTAATTAGTTTAATTCATTTTTTTTTTTACATATATTTTCAGTTAGTGGATGTGACTTTGAATATAAATCTGTCCTTCCAGCAGATGGCAAATTAATACTTGTAAGATAAGTTAATCAAACCTGTCCTCAAACTCAAGTCAGGACTGTGTGTGGAACTTTATTGAATTGAGGAAACCGTCTGTCACCATTTAATTTCTCCCTGAAAAATCAACAGTATCCTTATGAAATGAAAATTACAGTTGTGGGGACTAATGAGGCCTTGCATTACTACTAGTGACCAAGAGAGGGAGCCCAATAGTAGCATTTCCCATGTTTATCTTTTTTTTTTTTTTTTTTTTTTCTTCCCTGAGTGACCATCTGGAGCACAAGGTCACTCACAGGCCAGCACCTGTTGAGCCGGAAGGAGGTTGATTGGGTTGCTGGAGGGCACTTCAGCAGGGACACCCACTGATGGGGGTGCTTGACTCGTGCCTCCTCACTTTACTGTTCTTCATGCAAGTGGTGCTGCTGAAATGCTGTGAACACAAATGCCATAATTAGCATCCCTGTAAAGAAGCCGACCTTTAAGTGTTGGTGTTTGAGGTTTATGATAACTCTGTGCGTTATGTAAAGGCCCGTTATGGTTTGAGGTTGTTGCTGGGGATTCATCATCTCGGCCTGTGGGGAGAAAAATGAACACAACCATGCTGGTTGTACTTGGTTTTGGGGGTTGCAGTCATTTTCAAATTATTGTGACATTTACTGAGCCCCCATCATCAGCTCTGTTTTTGTTGCAGCATTGAAATGGCAGCCTTGAGTCTGAAACCCACCTGTGGAATGATTAGCAGGAAATCGTGGTGTTGCCCGCTGTGTTATCATGTTAGCTTGCTAATTCGCACTGAACTACAGCAGGCCTTCAACTGATGATAAACTGAGTGCTCATACTTAAGCACTGACCAGACTGAAATTTAGATTTGATTGTACAATGACAGCATTTTTGTCTTCATCTTCTGGCAATCAGTAGTCTGCTGTGCTGTTAATGTAACGCTGTAACTTTAAGGTCGGTACCTGCAGTGTGTGCTTTCAATAACCATGCACAAAAGTTGTCTTTTCTCAGATGAACCTGTTTCACCTCCCTAAGATGATATGAGGCAAAAAACGATCATGAACGCACAAATTTACTCGTGCAGTTCTGTATTTGTTCAGCTAGTTTAGACAAAGTGGTGGACCGACCTATCAGCAGAGTTATTATCAGCCCCGGAGCCGTGCTGCTACAGTGGCAAACACAAGATTTCAGCGTTGATGAATATCATAGAGGTCAGCTGCACAAATATGAAGAGAGAGTGGACAGTGGCAGTTCCCTCCAATCTAATTGAGCCATGAGCTGGCAGGTTAAGTGCTGCTAAGCTGTGTAAGCTTTATCACGAATGTTGGGGAACTATAATAAGATAAAGGAGAGTGGAAAGCTGCTCGTCGTTTGTGTGAAAGATGGGTTGGACTTTTTCCTGTCTTTTATTTTTTTCAGTCCGCTTGTCTCTGTTGGCTTCTCAAAAAAAGATCCTTCATATATCTTTTCAGAATCTGTCTGCAGTCCCAAACTTCAGCTTTAACTTTGTCCTGAGGGAAATTTGGTCTGCAGCCAGGGCTTAAAATACACATAAAAGCACATAAAACTCAAAATATATCTGAACATCCCGCAAATAGGACGATAAAACCGAACTATCACTCCAATAAAAAACAAATCAGATGTCTGAGAACACACTTGCACCAGTCACTTTGCGGTTTGGGCGTAAGAGAAAGCCAGTCCAGGTGAAGTGCTCCAAAGTGAGGGCCAAGTGCAAAGAAAGCCATTAACATTTACATTGATAGACTCCTGTCTGCCTGCATTCGTTTTTGGCACCTCATTACGTCAAAATAACCTTGGGTTCGTACTCTGGTCCGAAACCTGAAGATTTATTTCGACAAATCAAACCTTTTCTAAACTAGTCACATCTCTGCAAAGGTTAAAAGCAAAATCAGGGATGTGATGTCATCGTCTTCAAAACAACCAAAAATTGACATTGGATTGTCTTGCCCCACGGGGTGAGATGGATTTGTTTCATTCATTCGAGAGACGTTGATCGGCAGTTTTCACCTCTTGTGGCAGCCGTATTAGATGATCTTTAGAAACTCTTTAATCTCTCTTTCGTGCCTTGGTGGATTATGATGTGTGGGGAGGGGTGGTTGAATAATGGTGGGAGGATGAGCGTGCTGCATCCACTGGGCAGTGATGGGCGACTGTCTCGTTAATCTCGGAGGGAAATGAGTGTAAAAAAAAAAGCATTAACTTTAATATAAATATCTATTCAGGTCATCTGGCAGCTGCTTAGAAATTAATCCATCCTGTGAGATTATATTATTACCCCTATATGCTTGTTACGTAGTTCCTTTCTTAATTTTTTTTTAAATTTCTATTACACAATTTGAACTGAATCTCGTTAACATATAAAGTTTTACCTTTTGCAACATCAGCTTTGCTCCATGCAACAAAAACGGCCTTTCTTAGCTTTGAATTTGGATGAAAGGACCTGCTTGGCAGGTACTGGCATCACACAACCATAGATGGAGCAACAAAATACATCTCTCCGTTTCTTAGAAGAGGCTTCAAACACAGAAACTGAATTTGCAGCCTTGCAGGACTTTAGACTGTCAACTTTTTATTTCTCTGAAATACAATCCTGTTTTAAAGGAAGCTGACCAAAGGGCGTACACGGCTTGTTCGCATTGGGTCTACCTTGTGATATTCCTACTGCTGTAAGTTCAATTGTTAATTTCTTGAGACTTGATTTCTTGATGCTTTTAATGTCTGTTAAAAACCTTGTATGGGAAAGAGAGGGAGATCATTGGGAGTGAGATGGAGCGAAGAGGTTGTGAAAAGGGATTTCTTTTAGGGAGATTGAAGGAGAGGACAGAAAAGGAGGATGAAGCTCAGTACAGGAGAGAGAGGAAGAGTTTGGAATTGAAAGGGACACTGAAGTGAATATGGAAATAACGGAATATATGGGATTAAGGGACGAAGGATGGAGTAGTTCTGAAGTCATGCTGTAATTACAGGGATCATTTGGAAAGCTACATTTTGCAAAGAGAGGCTGTGAGATGCATGAAAGAGACTTTAATAGTCAGATAGTTGAAGGTCACTTTCGTTGGTCTAAATGTTTGCAAATCGCCCTTCTTTCAAGTTATCTTCACAAGTGTAGAGCGAAATAAAAAGGTAAAGATATGAAAAATTAAAGGAGAGAACAGCTAAATGCAAATATGGGAGCTGTAGTATCATAATCACATTTATATATGCCAGGATATTCAAATTCCAAGAATATCGTGGCAGCAATGAGAATGAATAGTAAGTAGAATGCTTAAAAAGTCTTGAAATTGGTCATATAGCCTATATATCAACTGATATTGTCAAGGAAGCATTTTAATGAGTATTATAAGTACACAAATTCCAAAATAAACATGGATTAAACCAGGAACGCTCAGACCAACGTCAAGGACCTGGTAATATTTCTTGAATTCACGAAAATGTCCAGAGATGAGAGTCAGCACTGTCTGGTGATGATTTTTAAAACCAGCAGCAGTGTCTTCACACACGGGTCTCACCTGATCCAGCTAAATGAGCTTATGCATGATGAAACAATTAATTTGAACAGCAACATTAATTCAGTCAGAATTAAGATGTCAGTCAGAGATGTGGAATCAGCCTAATCAGCTGATCTGAATCTCTTTCTGTTGATTCAGATGAGAGGATTCTTCTTGACCTCGGGCTTGTTACTCTGCTACCGCCTCAGTAAGCGAGACCCTCACTTTGAGGGTCATGGAGCAAAATGAACGCTGTTGCTCAGCACTTTGCCCGTTTTGGCAAAGAATAATGACTGAACAGGTGAATGTGGACAGGTGGAGACATTTTTTGAGAACAGGACTGTGAATAAACTCCAGTTTAAGTCAGGAGGTGGAGCAGCTGTTTTGTAACCGAGGGAAAACCCGATGTTTTCCCCGCTAGTAAGTTGGCACCTCGCATGGCACCCTTCGCTGGAAGTGTGTGGGTGTGTGTATGCCTTTTCGGCCACCTCCTTGATCGGGGTGATGTAGAATGACTCTAATGCTACCACATAGATTTACTCCTGATGTTTTTACTTTGATTTCCTATACATAAATTCATCAAAGGCCCGCTGAGCTCACGTGGCAAATCTCTAATTCATTGATTAATTCAGTGATTCATCATTTCAGTCATTAATCGGCCTGTTAGTCACAGTGAGTCAGCTGGTAAACACCGCCCTCCTCCCAGCTGAACTCTGTTGGCGCTCTCACATCAAACACACTGATGCGGGTTTTTTTTTTCCCAATACAAAGGTCTAATATGATCATTGCTTTTCTTTCATTCCCCCCATTAAGACGCATATTTTTCCCACTCCAATTATTTCAGCCTAAACATTATAAGCGTCAGTAGGTCCACACGCTGATCTAAGCTGACTGTTTTGCAACAGATGGACAACTTAATCCTCCTCCTCCTCATCATCGTCGTCATCATCATCATCCCCTTTACCACAACAACACTACTATCTTAATAAAATGCTGTCGTGGCGGGTTAAGAGACAGTAAACCCATGTTGGAGCACATTTCTGAGACCATTAACACTGGAGGAGCCAGTTTTATAGCATCTTGATTGTATAGCCTTTGATTCTTGTTCCACTAGAGCAGGTTGTTTTATTGTTATTTATTGTTCACGTGAACATGTTCGGTCTTTATGTTGTACTACAGTTCTGTGCTTGATAATTAAAGGAAGTCTTTGCGGGCAGGAATCGTTCCGTACGCACAGGGTTTGACTGGTCATCACAGACTACATGACCACGTCTACTGTCGTATGTTTGCAGATTGAACAGCACGTGAGCTCTGTGTGGTTTCTAGCAAAACTAAGATACATGTTTTCTTGTTAATAAGCATTATCACAGACTTTTCTCTAAAATCATCTGGTATGCGCACTGAACCCTGAAGCAATCGTCTTTGAGAAGGGTCGAACCAAAAGAGTACCTTGAACCCAAACCCATGAGCTTAGAACTGAAGAAAACTGTACAGTACAGTTTATTCTATATCTGTGAGTCATGACCCCTAGAATAATCTGTCACAGTCCTGTCTGGACCAAGGAATGAATGGAATAATAAAACCATAAAACTCCTTCATGCCGCTCATCTGAAGTAATCTTGAAGTGTCCTGAAGCTTCAACATTCTAATTTGTTTGGAAAAAATGTCGTTAACGGCACAACTTTAGCCTCACTGAAAACATGGCATCATGGCTGGGAGCTCAAGGCTAAAAGGGTTCCCACAACATGGTGGCCGTGATGTTTTTCTCGACAAATTGCCATGTTGAGGCTTCAGGAAACTGGGATGACTTCAGACGAGCGCCATGGAGAAACTTTTATGGTTTTATTATGTATTCTGTATATGTTTTATGTGCATTCACTGTCTTTTCCTGTGAAACTGCATGTGTTTCGTGGACTAAAAAAAAAAACTTCACCGACCTTCCAACTGCATCATGGTGAGTAGATATTCGCTTCAATTTCCTTGTTTGGGTGAACTATCCCTTTAAATGACTGCTCCATCACAGTCGATGTGTCATGTTCTTTGAAAAACCATAAGATTGTGGTGAAGCACCTTTAGAAGGGAGGCAAAAACATTTTCATAATAGTGATGTTCCTGGGTCTGTTAACATCTCAGATGAAAACAGGGTAGCTTTTATCTGTCTTGTTCCAGTTGGGATCATTCCTTGTGTCCTCTGGTGCACATGTTGTCCCCATTTGACTGACCATTAGTCTGCTTTATGTCCCTGGAAAGTTGCTTATGTCACCCTGACCCTGTCTTCCTCCTGTCCCCACAAAGCAAGACTTCCGTTTGCTGTAACCTTCTTTCTTCATCACCATGACAACGCCCTTTAGCTAAATCAAAACAAAATTAAGCATCTCTGTCATCATGGCCATCGAACTGCAGGGAGCCTTTCCCTGCTGGAACAGTCATGAAATACAGACTGACAAAGCAACATTATGCTCTTTTAATCCATATATTTGTATTAATATTTAATCAGTTGTTTAGGAATGGAACCACACATACATTTTGTGTATCACACCAGGCCTTTCCCTTCAACTGCACGGAGTTTCGGCCTCTTTCAGATGATTGTTTTTGTTTCTTCTCACATCTCTCATCAGCATAATTTACACATTAGGCAGCTAAGAAACACCAAGGAAACAGCAGACTGACAAATTTAGTCTCTAAATCTAAAAGGTTGACATTAAGCATCCAGAAAATTTCCTCCAGGAGTTGGTGTTGCTGTTAGCACAACAGAGCTAATTTGGACTTTTCTCATCAGACACAATCCACATAAATGATAATAGACAGGAACTTCATATCTTCAAGATAAGTGAGACAAAAACTTGTTATTACACCCCAGCAATCTTTAGGAAGATTTGTGTTAAGAAAACGGTTTATTTTTCATTCCCAGGTTTCTTTGTGTGTCTGTGTCCACGGTGTAATTTTATCATCCGTCCGTAGGAAAAAGACGGAACTCTGAATCCTGAATTTTCTGAATCCATCAGAAAATACAAGACAGGGATTGGTCACGTTTGGGGAAACCAAAGAGCCGGTATGTTGGTGTTCCAAAGCAGGGTGATTGTGAGATATTTTTGGTTAAGACGTTTGGAGGCTCTACCTCATGTCCTGCAGCAGACTGGGGAGTGAGATGGATAGAAACATACGTGGACATAGAAACAAAAAAAAACCCTTGGTTGTAAATATTTAATGGATTTGTGTTCGAATGCATTCCACACACTCTGAAACCCTATGTGTGCATGTGTGTGTGTGCGCACACTTTAGTTCAGTGAAAGCATTTTGTAGACGGTAGTATGTGTGTGTGTGTGTGTATATTTTTTTTTTGAAGAAAAAAACATCACAAAGGCATCTTGTTATGCATACATTTGTGTGTCACTGTGTGCACCTGGACTTGTCAGCAAATTGTCCAGTGATTGAAATGATAACCAGGTCTAACCCCCACTGCTCTCCCCAACTGGCTCTCTGATTGCGGAGCACGAACCCACGGCACACCTGCGTGCAAATTTCTCAAATATAGTAAAGGTCAAACCTGATTATTTCTTTGTGTTTTTTTCTGCACTAAATTCATATTTATATATTTATGTTACCAAATGAGTAGGTGTGATTGTATGCTTTCAGAAATCTATATGAATATTTGTGTGTGTGTGTGTGTGTGTGTGCGTGTGTGTGTGTGTGTGTGTGTGTGTGTGTGTGTGTGTGTAGACCTGGTTATTATTTCAATCAGTGGACAGTTTGCAGACATGTCCAGGTGCACACAGTGACATAAAGAAGGACTTGTTGGGGTGTTAACAAGGTCGAACTGGTTAGCTATTACCCAACAGCTATTATGTTGAATTAAACTGGACTGCACAGGTGCTGTATATTCATCATCCATTGGCTTGAGGAACCAATGCACCAGTGAAAGTTTGACCATACTTTCATATGCTGTGTGTGTGTGTGTTGAGATGTATTTATTTGTTTGTGCATACTCGCGTCTTTTCCCCCTGATACACATTATTAATATTTGAAGAACCGTATTTGTACTTCTATATTTGTCCCGTATCAAAGTGTCTGTACTGTGTGGGTGAAAGTCGTGTGTAGAGTCATCTGACCCCGAATGGAAAACCAACCATATATTGAAATGTATCAGTTGTGTACAGCACCCTGTCATATTTCTTATATAACCTACTGTATATGCATGTTTTACAGCAGGTTTTCATAAACCGTGTGTGCGTGCGTGTGCGTCTGTGTGTTTGCAGAGGCAGTTGATGAGTCATGTCAGGAGATCACGCTGTGAGGACTGACATGCTGAACTCACAAGGAGGAGAGTGCGATACCACTGTGTGGGCAAAGCCTCCCAAAAGTGATGAGAAGCTCTCTTAAAGGAATATGGCTGCATTTTTGGAAATATTCTCATATGCCATCCTGCTCAGAGCCAGACAGGAAGAGAGATACCCTGCTCCCCTCTGTGAGTGCAGTAGGGAACGGAGAACCACAGTAACTTGCTAGTTAGCGTTGCCCAGTGAATGGAAGTGGATGGGAGTGTTAGTGTATCTCAAAAGTCATCAAATACATTTTCTGTGGTCGTTTTTTTGTCTGCATCAGTAGAATTAGCATCGTGCATAACATTTGCTATGACATAATTTTATATTATTACACTTTAGTATAAGACACTTCAGTCCAAACTGCACCGCGACAAACCCTCTCGGTTCGGTGATTTCATGCAGCATCTCAAGAGCCCAATGCTAACTACAGCCAACAACAACAAAACTTAACATTTTTTGACGACAAGAAGAGCGACTGCTATTAATCATGGCTGACTTAGCAAGAAAGGATGAGGAGGATCAGCCAAACCAAGATCCCAGACGTCATTTATTTGATGAGTTTTGAGGGACATATGCTAACATTTCCCACTCACTACAATTGATTGTGCTTAGCTAATGGTGTCTGTGGGTCTCTAGGTCACTCCTACGTGCACAGAGGGTATCTCTGGCTCTGGGAGCTTATTTCTCAAAAGGTTTCCATGTTGTGTTTATGAGTGAACTTCATGTGTGTATGAGGACAATTCAGTCATGAAAAAGCTGCAGCTTTTTTTTTTTTTCCAGTGAACATGTCCTTGAAATTTATAATATTGATTAGGAAGCATGTCAGAGGCTCCGCAGCACAAAACTACTCATGCTCTTGTATCTCTGTCCTCTGTATCTGAAAATGTGAAGAAATAATGAACAAGACAAGGAGAATACAAGACATTTCCCAGATGCTTATTACCTCTCCTCACTGCCAACCGACAAAGAGGACTGTTTCTTGTCATCTCGACCTTTCTCAGCGTCAAAACACCATTCTTATACCACATAGAGGGAATTCAAACTAATCCCGGACAAACGCAATGTTCAGCTACCACGCGCTTGTTAGTGTTCTGTGGCGCAGCAGCTTGGCCCAGTGGCTTTCAAGGTCAAAGTAATCTTAACTGCTGCGTTCATAAAAAATGGGATAAAGTTTTTTTTTTCACTGTCTCTACCAAATGTTAGAAACATTTCCTTTTTCCATACAGATGTGGGGGTATGTTATTCTCGCCTTTCTCTCGAATTCTTCTTTCACCACAGAAAAAATATGAAAGGAGGATCTAGTGGAAGAGTGGATTTCCCTAAGAGTAAAACTGTGTAGCATGTGTAATGTGCACAATAGTCATGGAAAAATCTGATCTGCAATCAGTCGCTGGCTGAGACAAATCACAGTGGAATATAAATGCAATCATTGCATTAAATGATGGAAATGCTTTAGGTGTGTACTTGATTGATTGATGCAAATTGAAAAACAGGACAGGGTGAGGCTGTATTTTTCTGTGAACATGAATTATTGATTACAGCCTGATATTGTGTGTGCACCTGTTTGGACGTGTGTGACCTTGTGTGTTTGTGTGAGTGTATCTCAGCGTCTCTCTCAAACTTCCAGGTGGGAAACATCTGAATCAGAGTTTCATCACCTAAGTATCAAATCTCCATGTTGAATTCATGTGTGCGCATCCTCATGGTCGTGGTCTTATATCTTCATAGTGGGCGTGTAAACCTCACAGGATCACAAACAATGTGTCACACAAATAATTTAGTAAAAATATCGTCACAACAAAAATTAGGAGCTGCAGGACAAGAGGATGTAGCCCTGTAATATCAGCCAATAACTTGGAAGACTTCTGTTTGAAGTAATAGTTTTATTTGAGTTACAAAAGTAATATTTAGATGAGGAAGTGGAAGCTGGGCAGCACTGTGGTGTGGTGGTTAGAAGGAAGATTCTGGGTTCGAGCCCCGGCTTGAGCACAGGATCTTCTGTGTGAGTCTGCATGTTCTCCCTGTTCCTGTGTGGGTTCTCTCTGGTTCTCCAGCTTCCTCCCACAGTCCAAAGACATCAAGAGGGGACGAGGCTGATTGATACTCTAAATTGACCGTAGGTGTGACTGTGAGTGTGAATGGTTGTCTGTCTCTATGTGTTGACCCTGTGATGGACTGGTGACCTGTCCAGGGTGAACCCCGCCTCTCACCTGAAGGCTGCTGGGATAGGCTCCACCCCCCCTCCCACAACCCTTAACAGAATAAGTGGTAGAACATGGATGGATGGATGGATTGATGGAAGTGGAAGCTATCGTGGCTACCTTGGTTAGCAAAGGTTGTCTTGAAACAAAATAGAAATCTCAGAAAAAATAAACAGCCAACTTCTTAGAGTGTCTTTTATTATACTCAAATGCTGGCTGTTTTTTGTGTGTTGTTTTTTGTTTTTTTGGCACACAAAATGTTAGTTGACTTTCATGAACTCAAGTCCAGAGACAAAAAGACAGATGACATCCATAAACAAGGTCATTTAAGTGTACAGATATGAAATCCTGCACCTCCATCTGGACTGAAAGGTCGTAGTTGATGTGACGTGTCAGTCAGTTGCTCATTTAGTGATTAAGAGTTGAAGAGGTGCGTCTTTAAGCTGTCGTTCCCAGACCTGGGTTCAGTTCCCAGCTCCAACACCACTGCACAAAACGGTGTCCATCATGCATTAGAAACCATCCAAAAAGATCCTCAATTCACAAATGTCTCTCAGCTCATCATGCTTATGGTCTCCACTTTACCTAAAACACACATATCTCATGTTGGAGTTCCTGGCCAGTTAACATAGAGTCTTTTCAGTATGCAACTAACAAAGGAATTGGGGATTCAAAAATATGAAACATTGTAATATTGGAGAGTTTAGCGCCAATACTTTCAAAATTCCTTGAATGATTTATTATCCCAAAAGGGTGCTTTGGATGAAAAGATTTCTTCGTGCAACTCTTAATGTAAGAACCCCCAAAGAGTGCTTTCTTCAGAAATGATTCTGAGAAGACTGTCTGTGTCCTCATAGAAGAACAAAATGCACCGTGTCGTAGCCTTAGCAAATACATTGGTCATGCATAGTGGCATCATCTTGTATCCATGTGGAGCATAAATTAGCATTTGTGCACTGTGAGGAGAGGAATTTCTCTAGAATAACCAGTGGCGAAGCATCAGGAAAATGATACTGGTTCCATTTTAGTAGAACTGATATTTTAATCTGAGTAGCAAAGCCTGCATATATGCTTGAGATGTGACTGGTGTGTTGTGATTAATACAGGGATTTTTAAATATGAGATTGAGTCCATCCACAGCAACGCCGGGGATGGAAATGAAAAGATTTGCGACGCAGAAATATCACTTCTGTTTTGTTCCCTTTTCAATTTAACATAATCCTTTCCTCCGCCTTGATTATGAATAAAATGTGACACCGCTAGGAAATATAAATAGACCTAAATAGATGAATTTCATCCCAGTCTTGTCAGAAGTGATGTTTACATGTCAGTAGATATGTGTTTATCACCCCTGAACATGGCTATTCAGCCTATGGCTGTTTTCATAGCAGCATGACGGATGAGAATCTTCAGTGTGTGTTTACAGTTCTTTGGTAAGATTAATCACATATCCAGTATCCAGATAGTGAGGCTTCGCACTGTCCTCTCCTCAATTACTGGGAGCTGAATGAAACCGACTTAGTCTGGCTATACATTGTCTCTAAATCCTGAGCCAGCAGGAAGCAAGTAGTTTAAATGGCTTTGTGTGTGCAGCTACGTGTGGAGACGGTTGTGCGTGTGTGTGTGTGTGTGTGTGTGTGCTTGTGAGTTTGTATTTTCCAACACCCAGAGGCAAAAAAGAAGAGATTGCACTTCCTCATTGTTTCAGCTTAATCGAAAGAGCGAGTGAACACACCTCAGGCTCACTGGCGTCAAGCAGATATCCAGACAGTTTTGGGGAAAGCCTCAGAGAAGGAATGGGAGAGAATATTAGTTATCAAAAGAGTGTAAGACAACAACATCATGCTAGCTTGGCTAAATGAGAGACCGTCTATGGATCAAATAGCAAAATAACGATCCTATACAGGCGTCCAAAGGAGGAGTTAGAAAGGAGGAGTTATTCTTAGCTCTGGATCCCTGAATCACATTTTGTTTCTTAATAGAATAAAAGAAGAACAAGAGGTTCAGTAGTGTAACTTTTTCATTTTGGCATGGTTTTAATATCGTTTGCACATTTCTCCATAAGCAGTTGGAGGAGAAGTCTGCCTTCAAGAAGGAAACTAAATTCAGAGTTGACTCACAACAACCTGCTGTGTAGCCCTCCATCACCGCCCCCGCCCAAACTCAGTTTTTAGTCATTTTCTGATATATCTTTTTTATCCAGACTCATTTTTAATGTGTCCTTTAAAGCTGTTATTGGCCTTTAAACTTATACTGATTGCAAAAAAACAAAAAACAAAAATAAAAAAAATTGGCCATTCAGACTAATAAGCAGTGGAGAGTGTGAGGCAGACACGACAGCATTGTAGCTTTCTGTCAGCAACTGATTAGCTCCTCAGCTCGTTTTTTTCTGTCAGGGCTCTCCCACCTTACCTTGATATTAAATACAGGCCACAGAGAGAAGCAACAGCAGTAATTTTCTTTGAATAACTCCCCTTCAATGTGTGTGATCCTCTTCTGTCCCAAATGACTTGATACTTGACACCAAAGGGTCAACGATGTGAGTGCCAGAAATGAGTAAATGGCTTTTTTTAAAGTCCACAGGCTGTTGCTTTGTTTCCAAATCCTCACCCAACAGAAACCTGCACTTGTGCTCGCGCTTGAGGAGATTAGACATGCTTTGTGGCGGCAGAGGGATGAGGGAT
Source organism: Aulostomus chinensis (assembly GCF_037954235.1). Classification (NCBI taxonomy): domain Eukaryota; kingdom Metazoa; phylum Chordata; class Actinopteri; order Syngnathiformes; family Aulostomidae; genus Aulostomus; species Aulostomus chinensis. The sequence goes on along the minus strand of NC_141333.1, from coordinate 7,287,060 downwards.
TTACCCCAAAAATGAAAGGAAAAGGAGAAAACCAAATCCACGCGAGGGCGGAGAGAAGAATGGCACGACGAGCGCTAATATATTAATATTTAATGCCAGTAACATGGTCATTCATTGGGAAAATTTCAAATTATTTTGTAAACATCTCAGATTTACAGAAGCTTTATAAAAATATCTGCCTGTTCGTTTCTATTGGATTGAACTCTTGTACTCGGATTAAAACAGGAAACAATTACATGACTAAAGCTCTTCTGTCAGGACCATTTTTATGGGTCACTTATGCTGCGTCTAACCGCACAACACCAGAGATTCCAAGAATCAGATCATCTTTTTTTGTTGGCTTAGAGTAACAAACAGGTTTAAACATGAATATGACCATTTTTTGTTGTCGTTGCCTTGATCCTTTTTGATTATTTTTGTCCAGTTTTTGGAATTTGTAGATTATAATTTGACTTTTTTTTTTCTTTTACATCCGTTCCACATTTGTTTGCATTGAAATGTTGCAATAAACGTTCTCCCCTTCAACTTTGGTTAATGTAGGTCAGTGAAGGAGAGCTTCTCTCATTGATGTAGAACAGCTTTCAAGAACAATATAGATTTATATGGAAAATAAAATATTTCTTGAAAGCAGCAGATAATGTGAGTCTGCTTTAATTTGGTCCCTCTGAATTCAAAACAGGGGGCTCTCAGAGAGCTTGATGAGAACAGGGTGATACTTGTAAAATAATCGCACACAACATGACCTGGTGACACAGTGACATGCACACACACACACACACACACACACACACACACACACACACACACACACACACACACACACACACACACAGAGATTCTGCCTCTTTTTGCCATATTATTCTTCCTCTCATCAACCGTTCCAGCACAATACCAAAGAAAAGATTATTTATTACAACGTGGGAGTGTTGTCAAAACTCCCCCACATACATAAAAGGGGGGCCGATGTAAATTATGGGTCATGGGATTTCACTGAGCTCTTGCTGAAAAGTTAATAATAGCTTTTGAGGTATGAATCATACCATGACTCAACAGGGGAGAAATGGAGCAAAACTTCTCATGCAGGTCATGTGTGTTATCAAGACATTTTTACACAGCCCGCGATTGTAATCTTAACACTGAGATGTGTGTTAACTGTGTCCTTTTTGATTAGAGTGATTCTTGACAAGTGTGAAATCTGATCAGAGCTCTCTTGCCGCTGGTGTTCAGTGCATGAAGTCACAGTATTCAATTTTCTTGAAAAATATTGATTAGATTACAATGTGGAGAAATGGCTAAAACGATAAATTAGTTCACCAAATGCACACAGGCTCTCTCTGAGCAGCTGTAGCAGGGTAAATGCAGGTGTAACTGATATCATTAATTATGGTCCCATTCTATTCAGTGTGTCACAGCTATCCCAGTGAGCCAGCATTCACAATAGCAGGCTTGCGGCCCATCTAAATGGAGCAGAGCTGTAATTACCGTTATTAATTACACCTGTGTCTGCCCTCCAATGAGACGTCAACATGGCTGCTGTGACAGGCTCTGCAGCACGTCCCGCTTAACGTCTACATCACCGCTTTACAGGCTGAATGGAACATACGTGTTCCCACCAAGAGGGAAGCGTTCTAGGAACCCTGATGTTCTCTAAAGGTAACAAATGTCCTGAATTTCCAGAGAATATCCTGGGTGTTCTTAAAACATCAGCTTTTGGCGATCAAAGTGTTTAGGAGATCATGCTGTTTTAGTCATTTTGAGGTCACACAAAAATGTTGTGAAACATTTCCAAGTGGTTCTTTATAGGTCACTTGGAAATGTTTCCTTTCTTGGGCCCTCTAAGAAGAAAACTGTGCTGCTCTCATGCTCCCAAAGTCCTTGTGGTGGGCAGGCGGCAGTGGTCAGCACTGTCGCCTCACAGCAAGAAGGTTCTGGGTTTGAGCCCTGCCTGGAGCACAGGTTCTTTCTGTGTGGAGTCTCCATGTTCTCCTGTTCCTGTGTGGGTTCTCTCTGGTACTCCAGCTTCCTCCCACAGTCCAAAGACATCAAGAGGGGACGAGGCTGATTGATACTCTAAATTGACCGTAGGTGTGACTGTGAGTGTGAATGGTTGTTTGTCTCTATGTGTTGGCCCTGTGATGGACTGGTGACCTGTCCAGGGTGAACCCCGCCTCTCACCTGAAGGCTGCTGGGATAGGCTCCACCCCCCCCCCCCCCCCCGCAACCCTTAACAGGATAAGTGGCAGAAAATGGATGGATGGGTTGGCAGGCATGAAGGATGTGCTAGAAACATTTAGAGGAACATAACGACACTGGAGCAAGTTAGTTTTAGGTCTTAAAATAAGAACACATGCAGAATATGTTAGTTAGTAGACCAACCTAAAACTTCCTTTTTTGGTTCTTTTTATGTCCTCTAACCACATCCCTGTAACATTTACACAGCTTCAGGAAACACAACATTCTAGAAATATTTCCTAATGTTCCCAAAACATCTTTACCAAAACTGAGAATTTTACATTTGGATTTTGGATTATTGCAAAAAAAAAGTCTCTTACAAAATTGTATTATTCAGCGAAATAATCTCACACTTTGTGTGTGAACGTACAAGCCAACGTTATGCATCATGAAGTTTACCACGTCGGCATGGCTTCAGCATCAACACAACTGACTTTGCGCTTGATGACCGACCAATGACTTGGCGTAATAACCTTTAACCTCTGTAATCTCATTTAGCTACTTGTCAGCAGTTGCCTTTTTTTTTTTTTTGAGACACCTACAATTTTTTGAAATTCACATTGCGGTTATTATTTCCATATATTGCTGCCATAGAACAATTTTTTTTAACCATTTATTAACCACAGAGCTCATTTAAAGCATTAAATTGAAAATTCAAAAAGCTGGCTGACTGAGCTGAGAGAATGGGACGTGCAGCAATACTAACTCAGCTCTGGGTTTAAGGACTCCGGCCACTCTCTACTGTACTTGAGGAAACACGATCACTCAGTTGATGGAAAAAAAAAAAATTGTGTTAGTGTGACAAAAACTGTGGTCCGATTTTCAAAGTACTAAAATATGTTGCGTACAGTAGATCATAGTGCCATCTACTGTTCTGGAGGCAGACTTGCTTTGATGAATATATCAATTCAATCAAGGTTCATACATACTGAGAGAATATGAGGGGTCAAATGAAACGGCCTAAAGGACCAACTGCAGCTCTGCGTGTCAGTCCACAAATCTGACCAATCTGTGCGCCGAACACAACTGAAGTCCACCTCATCATATTTCATTTAAGAAAAATATTGCGCTGCTCTTTTAAACCATGACAAGGCGTTATCATTTTATACGTTATAATCAATATTTTAGCCCAGTAACTGGAGGGGCTTAATATTACTATTAATGAGTAGGATTAAAAATGTAGGCTGGAGCTGAAGATCAAGTCTTTTTCTCTCTCTCTCTCATTTATAGGCTCATAACAGCTCTCCGGTCCCACACCAGGCGGGGATGTAGCGATCGTCTCTCTCTCTCTCTCTCTCTCTCTCTCTCTCTCTCCTTCACGCCTCTCAATTGGTCCACACTCCCCGTCTGTTGCGAATGAGGGACGAGGAGGGAGGGGAAGACGCAAGGCTACACCGAGTTTCACATGAAAGCCCTCAAATACAGTACAAAGCATCCCGGTCCTGGAGGAGCGACGCTTGTGAACTGTGAAGTGGGACAGAACCAGTTTGACCAGTTTGCTTTTTATGTTTGTTTGTTTGTTTGTTTGTTGACACGAAACCTCAGATCATGTGAAGACAGGAAAACCGACCGGAGAGAGTGTGGATGTCGCCGGTGAAAGCGGTGGAGTAGAGGAACATATCCCATGGCAGAGATACACGCTGATACGGAATAAAAAATACGTTTATTTTGGATGCGGTGACAGCTGATCCGTTTCCTCCAGAAACAAGACGCAGGAGGCGTCGGGATTCCCTTTGTCCCCCACGTGTGGATGAACTGTGGAGGAGACGCAAGGTAATCAAGACGCTTTTGTTTTCAGGATATCCAACTCGATCTACTTTTTCCATTTCATTTGCTTTGTTTGCTTTGTGTTGATCTTAATACAGCGGGGAGGAACGAGCCTGGATGGATTTTGGGAAATTGTGGCTGGCTTTGTTATCGTTAAAGTTCAGTTTAACCCTAGGCTTTGACCTCAGGTGTCTCCCCTACATTTGATTTACTCTGGCAGGCTACACCCTCAAAATAAGCCACCTGACACATGAAATGCATTCCTATTCTTAGTCTAAGACCGTAATAGGACGTCAATTTGGACAATTTGCTTCAAGTTCCCCTCCAGTCATTTTTATTCTTGTTCCTTTTGTCTAGGATTCACTGTGTAAAACTGATTTATGCGCCGTTTGGCAAAGGAAAGAGTACATTTTCTCCGTACTGGTTGGAAGTCAGAGGCAGCATGACTTGACTTGTGAGCTGATCCTCATCCAAAATTCAGTGAACAACTTTGAAGTGAGAACTGGACTTTTTTGTGAAGGAGTGGACATTTTGTGCCAAAAGAGTCAAAACGTGAAATGAAAAATATTTGTGGATTCATGAAATCGAGAATTCCCAAGAGTAGAGCAGGTTTTACAGATTTTAATGTGGTGTTTTTATTTTATTTTTGTTGTGTATCAGACACATGATAGTATTTTTTGTATACTGTACATGTGTACAGGGGATCTTTTAAAAAAAAATCATGTCTTTCTTGGTAGTTTATGTTCCATAGTATCAAAAAATTGGAGATGAACAGGCCGACTCATTCACTCCAGCACAAATGACATTGATTTACACAACTCTTATCTGGGGTCATATTGCTGGTTTCTGCAATATGCAGTAAATTGCCCATTCACCCAGAGGGAGGCACATGTTGCCTCATGTTGAGCGTTGACATGACCTGCTTTACACAATAGAATTCATCATTCATCTTTAGCCTCGCTACAGCAGCCGAGTTTAAAGCTTTTATCCCAGTAATGAGCAAACTGAAGTGCCTGTATTTACAATTTATTCATTTTTTTTGTGGACTGCCAAAAAACATCTGCCTGCAACTGAGTTTGTCAACTTGATCCCTGGTGTTGTTGGACAGCAGATTTCCTGTCGTGCTGTTTTTAGTACCGTGACTTGGTGTTTTTTGGGGGGATCATATGGCCTTATTGGATGCCGAGAAGCACCACAGATTGATAGGACTGTGTGTATGCGGTCACATATTTGCATCTTTTACATTTGCTAATTAGATGCCAGTAAGAGCTTGGAGAGCTGACAGTGTATTCAGATCGTGAACTGGTTCGGAGACGTGGTAGGATGGGAGTTCCTTTCTGTTTGGAAAGGCAGCGTGGGGACTCCCAGCAGTGACAGACCCAAACCAGCAGGGTTCCCTGCTTACTGAAAGAAACTGTGAACAAATCAATCTGCTGATGGGCTCGCTGGCAGGCGTGTTTCCCCTTCAAGAGACTCTCTGCCTTCTTTTCCTTCATCACCCTTAGTTGGCTCTAATTCTTGGCCACAGATATAATGATGATGGTCCACACTTCCTAGCTCACTTTTCTTGTCTTTGAGTCCTCCATCTGTGGACAGATGACATCTCCAGTCTTCTGCTGTCTGTGTCTCTTTGTCTGTCCCTCCCTGAATATGAGATGGCTGTCCCATTGTTCTTCCATATCTTGTTCCATTCAACACTCAGGGTCTATCGATCCCTAGTTTTTAAATGTGAAAAACCAGTGATCTGTGAGGAGAACTGAGTGGAGTCCATAGAGTCATGCGGCTTGTGAGCAATTACATCTAATCTGACTGTCAAGGTGGACTCGTGCTATTGGCAGCTGTTTAATTTGTATCATTATGGAGCTGAAATTGGTTACACTACCCTGTGTTTAATTTCTGTACCATGACATTGGGGGTTTGATTGCTTTGTGTGTTTATGATTTTTATATTGGTTACACAGCAGGCTTTACACACACACACACACACACACAAATTAAAACATTTGAGTTACTACTCGTGTAAATTACCATTCAATAATTTCTCACTCAGCATGCATGCAGGACAATTAGGCTGCACGCTATATGGAACATACATTCACATCATTAATGTAGTGTTGAATACACTTAAAACAATCAGTCTGATGGGTCCTGACAGGCAGTTCACTCGGTTTGGAGATGGGAATGTAGGGAATGGGAATGTAGACATAGGCCTTTCCCACTGTCAGAGGATGGTTCTGATGCTCGTTTGTGAACATTACTTTAAACTGTTCGCAAGGTTTACACCTACAATTACTACCAACAAACTGAAAAATACTTATTTTTTCTATCCACAATCATGTTTCTTATTTGAGTATTCACATAACCTGGGGAAAGCGATGCTGCTCAAGGTTGTTGTTGTTTTTTTCACATTCATGCACAGATAGACATCTGCCGGTGCCGAAACACCTGCCACCGGCAGGATTTAGTGCCCCTTTTGCAAACAGATTTTGGTAACTTTTTTCTAAATGATATCATAGATTTGATTTTTAGCAATCAAAATGGAGTTGTATGCCAGAAGATTGCATTTCGGACGGCATGACAAACTGCCTCTCTCTCTTCAGTTCCTCTTGTCAGAGCTACCGCATTTACAGTGACGCAAATAAATCTAGTGTCCAGTGGCGTAGGGGCAGATGTCCCTGACCCGCTGTCATCTGTCCCAACCAGGTGTTTATACAGACTAGTGAACTCTTGGATGACAATGATGCCATAGCTTTGTGCATCTGCAGAGGAGGAGTGTTGAGTATTTTGGGGGGGGGGGGGGCGTCATTATTTGACATCAGTATATGAGAATGTGTTGCATACATGCTAACTGACAAATCACAAGAAAGTGTGCACACTTACTTCTCAGACTGGGCAAGGGTGAGAAAACAAGTTCCAGTTGTCTCAGAGTTGTTGACTGTGACGAAGGAGTGAGCCATCTTGCATCTCTCTCATCTCTGCTATCAGAAGCAGATGCAGAGTGCGATTACGGTATTTCATGTCGAGGAAACCAGATTTTAAGTGGGCGGCGTCAGAGGATGTTGATGAAACTATGAAATGAAAGGTGTATTCACCAGGGTCACTGTCTGTGGCTTTGTCAGTTTTTCCAAAAACATGGTTGGGGCTGCCGACGGCCATCCTGGGGGCTTCACTAGTGCTTGCTGGAGACGAGTCAGTTAATCACAAACCTGATTACTGCAGCATATCATCTTTCAGGAAACGTGGGTATACACCACTGTGATTGCTTTTCAACAGAAGAAGAGGATTGACTTGGTTACTCAGTATCAGAGCAACATTAAACATGACAATGAGCAATCCAGCAGATTTCTGAGCTGCTGGCTTGACCAGGCAAGTAGACTGATGTGAATAAGATAAGACTGTCTAAGGCAGGTTTGTGTCCATCTTCCTGCTCCACCATTTCATCAGGGCAAGACTGTGACTTTTGTACCCACTGAAGATTTGCTGACTGCATCTGGTCTTTACCAGTGTCACCCGGGTTCACAGCTGCCTATTTTCCCACCTCAAATAAATGTGTGTATTTGTGTTGTTGGCAGTAGAAAAGCTTCAGTCCTCAGGAGCAGTTGCCCCTCCTTGTTGTTGCATGTCTTTCTCTTAGCTATCAGACATTTTCTTAAGTCTCAAGCTCAGATATCATCAGACTGCCCTGAAGACTACAGCACTACTTGGGTTCATGTCACGTTCAGATCTGTTAATTTTATTGGACAGCCCAGTTTTGCCACCACACTTTCATTTTGGTTGCAATATAGATAACTTGAATGTGCAGCTCAGTTGCAAGTCTCATAGGGGATGTATTTAAAGGCTGTGTCAAATTCTCAGGCCTTGATAATGATGGTTTTTTTTGCTAAGGTTTTTGGATGAATAAGAAGTGCCAAATGCTGTGTATATTTTTAAAATTCCAGCTGGTAATTATTTCTTTAATGAAACTAGTCCAAGCTGCTTTTGAAAGATGACCTCTACTCTTGGCAGATTCCCCAGAAGAAGCGTCTCTTGAATATTGTTCATCCTCAAAGCTGATTGGAAAAAATAATACAGACAGGTAAATATGGGGCATGCCAACAGCCTGCTGTCCCTCTTTTGCAGAACTCCCTGGGGGATGATGTGGAACTTGTTCATGTGTAAACAAATCTGTGATGGCATGTGTTTTGTGCTGGTAATAAGCCTGTGGCTGCTGTACATCTGTGTTGGTTCAATGCTGACATCATGTTAATGTCAAAGTTATGCAAAGTTTTGTTCGTGAACCCCCAGGACTGCAAACATCTCATTGTTATTTTGTTTACTGCATGATGCTAATATCCTCTGCATACTCTCAGTCTTATGTTTGATGAATACTATATGTATATTCTGAATGGCCTCAAGGTTACACTTTAGGAAGCGTGTGTGTGTGTGTGCGTGTGGGGATTACTTCAACAAAGGTGATTATAGTTTTGTTGTGGTTTGTCTTATTTCTCAAATGCAGTGGAGTGTGGGCCGGGGAGGAACCCATGTGGTTCTGGAGCAGATTTGAATCACAGGATAGATAAAGTACTTTTTTTTAAAAATTTCATTATGTTTTGGTTGTCCATCCATCCATCCATTGCATTTTCATGAACATGAATCCTCCATCCTCCTGGGGGGAATTTCTTCACATTTGGGTCATAGCCCTACTTTTAAGTCAAGTCAGTTTTATTTGTATGGCACCAAATCCCAACAAAAGTTCTCTCATGACTCTTTACCAGTAGAGCAGGTCCAGTACCACACTCCTTCAATGAATCTACACCCAACAATGCTCCATCAGCAAGCACATCCTGCAACAGCGGCAATGAAAACCTTCCCTTTAACAGCCAGGAACTTCAAGCAGATTCAGGATCAGTGGGGACGGCCTTCTGCTTTGACCGGTTGGGGTGGAAAGAGAGCAGGAGAGCGGGGCAGAGACAAAGACAGATAATGGAGAAAGAGGAAGAGACTGATGGACAGACATGGACGTGAGCAGGTGGAGCTACGGGTGGCAGCTTGAGCCTCTTCAGGTCTGCAGCCTCCTCCAGCAGCAGCAGCAGCAGCAGTCAGGGATCTGGGAAGTGGGGAAGCACAAAGACTCCAGAGAAGAAGACGAGTTCGTAACACGTATGAGTACAGGAGGACAGAGAGGAGGAGAGAGAAGCCCAGTGCACCATGGGAGATCCCCCAGCAGTCTAAGCCTATAGCAGCATATCTAACAATAAGCTTCATCAAAAAGAAAGATCTTAAGTCTTCTTTTAAATCTAGAGAGGGTGTCTGCATCCTGGACTGAAACTGGGAGACGGTTCCTCTAGGGCTGTAATCAACCAAAGAAATTCTTGGTCGACTGAAGCCCTCAATTTCGACTAAAAATCGACTAATTTTATATATGAAATATATACTGTGTCAACTATCAGCACAAAACCTGTTGAGGAATATTTAGACAATTGTTTTTGTCATGTTATAATAACTGACCGACACTATCATTTGTCCTGCGCACAGAGCGAGACTGAACAGAGGAGCTCAGCATCGCGGCTGAGACACAAATAGACTTTTAACTTAAAACTTTACTCTTAAACACAAAAGGCAAGTCCACCGTAAGAATTTTTTTATGCAACAAACCAGATAACGAAATAAAGTGCGTAACTGAAAAGTAAAGCAGGTTGAAATGTCAATTCTGATATGTTCATATACTCAAAACTGAGGGTGCAACCTAAGGTGGACAAGTTAGCTCACCGTTTCTAGGTGATACGCCGTCGTGTTTGTGGTGGAGCTGTGATATGCAAACTATTGTTTGCAAACTTTGCATTTGACTTTTTTCCATCATCTATTTTCATGAAATGCTGCCACACTGCAGATGTCTTTGACATGTTGGACGAGGACTGACTTTAAATGAAACCGTCAAAATTAAATAGACATTCATCAAACCACCAGACGTTGGCCTTCTGGTACTCTTCAGTCTGTCTGTCTCTAGCAGGCCAGGCTAGTCCAAAATAGCAAAAACAAGGGGGGTGTTCAAAGATAGATTGTTATCTGTGAAACAGGGGTGCTTTGAAAACACCCCCATTAGCACTTGGTACTTTCCTCCTGATAAAATTAACGTGGCAAAAAATCGACCAATCAGAATTGTGGTCGAGCCAGAATGTATTAACTAATAAATCGACCAGTCGACTGGGAGATTACAGCCCTCGGTTCCACAGGAGGGGAGCCTGATAACTGAAGGCTCTGGTTCCTACTCTGCTTTAGAGACTCCGGGGACCACAAGTTGGATAATGGGGAACTATGAGCTCTTTTAGATATGAAAGTGCCTGATTATTGAAGGCTTTGTATGTTAGAAGAAACATTTTGAATTCTTTTCTGAATTTAACAGGGAGCCTATGTAGAGAAGCCAGTACAGGAGAGACATGGTGTCTTCTACCAGTTTTAGCCAACAGGCAGGCACTCGCGTTTTGGACCAGCTGGAAAGTATTCGGGGGCTTATGAGTACTGGAACGCCAGACTGAACAGAAAAGGTTTTGGTTGCCGGAGGTCATGGTCCCTGATATGCAGCAAAAAAACAAACAAACTAGTACATTCTTCATTTTAAAATCCAAAAAGTCCAGCAGGATACACTTAAATTTCCATGAAAATGTTAGAATCCCTTAGAATGTCATTTCAGAAATGCTAATCGCACGTCATTTACCGCAGTTTAACATTCAGGTTTCCATTTACCCAGACAACACTGTATCATTGTCACTGGGCTTTTTTCGGCGGGTGTTGACTTTAGGGACCTTCAGGATCATCCCCACAGCTCCGTGGGGTCAGTGGAGCCGATGCTGAGATAGATGTGTGCACATGCATTCTTTTTTTTTTTAACAATTTGAGGAAGAAATGAGACCAAGAAATCATCAGCCAACTGTTATTACCACAAAGAGAGTCAGAGCACGATTCAGGCTAATTGGATGACACAGCTGCCGAGATGATGCTCTGTTGACCGTTAGATCACGTTTTTAATATTCAACCAGAGAATTACCTGATATGATAACTGGTCAGTGGACGAAAGCTTGATTCCTGGTGCCCTGCCTGCGTGCCCACAATCAAGAATGATTCAAATGTATTGAACAAGCGTTCTGGGCATGTTGCGGACGCCATCAAGGTCAGATGAAAATAGCTCAGCCTTTTTGAGGGTTGATTGTAAATGATGTGACAAGCAATGACCAGACACACACACTGGACACACACCTTAAACACTGTTAACTGCAGTCTGGGTGGGCTGGTTATCGCTCCTTGATTTTTTATTTATTTATTTTTTTTTAAACGCACATTTGGTGAAAAGATAAAGCTTTTCATTTTGTGCTTCCTGAGCTTCCTTTTTTACAGATGTGGATTTGAAAGGCAGCAGCTGTCCGATCCCATCTTTACTGTAGTGTCTAAATGCTGGTAACCTCTACACTGATTTTATGCTTCAGGCCCCAAACTGTAGGTGGTGGGGACTAAATTCTCTTCCTGTGTTTCTTTTTGCTGTCGTCCGTGTGTCATGCTCAGCCTGTCTCATGAATAGAGTCTAACGCCAATAAGCTTGGTTATTATTTTAATTAGTGAATAAACACAAAACCACCCTCTCACTCGGCGACTATGAAAGAGCATTACCCTCAAAGGGCTTCAGCTGACAGAGGTGCATAGCCTGAGAAGATGAGGTAGATAATTGTGGATATTGAACATGACAATAATCATCTCACGTCTTAATCTCCAGGAGAGGTTTGGGATGCATCAGACAAGTAGTGAAACCTAATGGCACATCACGATAAAAGAAGGAAGTGAGCGTGAGTAAAGTCTCTAAAAAAATATAAATGTCACTCATTCTCACAAATTGTATCTAACTCAATAATAAAACAGTGAAGCAATACCTCAGTTGTTGTGGGTGCAGTTAAATGTATGGATCATTTTAAGTTTATATAACTTAATTCTAGCTTGCACCAGCTCATACATTTTTCTTAAAGATAAATATATGTAATGGTGGAAGTAAACCCTGTGAGCTGCTATGACTGTTGACATTTTGGTTTTGTTTCAATATGTAAATCATTACATTGTGGCCAAGCATGCACAGAAAAAATAGAAGTATACTAAAACTTTGTTAACAACTTGGACCTGAATTAATTCCTCGATGGATGGTAACCAACTATTCTGATGGTTACTAAATTATGAAGTTTTCTCAATTTGTTTTTTGCTTTCCAGTAAGTCAGATGAAGAGTTTGAGTTTTGGATAGGCTGATTAAATCACCGTTGCTTGGTCAACTAAGATTACATTTTGTGTGATATTTATCATCACAGTCATTTAACAAGAAAATAATGTTGAAGGACCTAAACAAAAATAGGTTGCTATTTGCATTCGAGAAAGTCAGCTCAGAAAGTGAACCTTGACCTTGTAGTTCACTTCCTGTGTTGCCATGACTGAAATGGAGCGTGTCAGAGCGGACGTTATGGATTCGGGCTAACTTGCGCTCAGCGTCGTGATGGAGCCGTGGACGAGTGGTGATGTAGCAGGTGTTTTTTGCGGCGGACAAGACTGACGAGCTGCTTTGACTACCAGGCCAGGTAACGTTGTATTTTTACTGTTTTCATGCTGTTTATCCAGCTGTCTGAGGTAAAGTAGCATGTGGTGTGAACACGGAAACATGCTAGTCTGGGCAGTTGTGGTAACGCGCAGGTGTGAAGAGATCAATTTTGCTCCTAAAATGTTGGGAAGACACTGCCTGACATGAACAAAGAGCTTGAGTTGTTTATTATGGTATGGTATTATTGTCCATTTGTCCTGTGGTCTTGTTTTCCCATGCAGCTCTGCACTGATACCACAGGATCGCCCATCAGAATCTTCCATTTGTCCTTCTCTGCTGCATTTGACAATGGAGACCTGGCATCACTCCCTCTCAAACAGCAGGTCCGTCTGTTGCTGTACTTTGAGGAGTCATCAGAGGTCTTAAAAATTTGCAAGTTAGATATGGTTTGAAACTGAATTATGTTAAATACAATTATGTTATCCATGGTAGAAAGTCTATCTATCTTTTTCTCTGCGTGATGCTCTGGAGGTATTGGGAATGTCTGAGTCACATGAGCTATACACTACACATGTGTTATCCTTTCAGGCTGAACTGGAGGCAATCCAGGAATGAGCAGTGTCTCCGGTCGCAGTGGTGAATGAAGAGGAGGTGTTTTCTTTGAAACTCACCATGTCTCGATTGTCCTTGAGCCATCAGGTTGTAATGTCTGACGGATCTTGGACTGATTCAATGGTGATTGTGTTTGGACTGATCTACGCTCTACATTTGAGCTACCCGGAGGAGCTGAGTGGCTTCTTTGAGATCATCGTAGTTTGACTTAAATCTCGATGATGGAAGAAAGCAGCTCAAACCTGTTGGAGGCCTTGAGCTTGAGGCGGTTATCAATAGGTTTTGCTGTTGGATGGCTCTTTTTTTTAATTTTATTTTCATAGGGTAAAGAAAACTTTGCATTTTCAAGATTTGAAAATTTCCTTTTTGGACATCGAAGTAAATTATATTCAATTATGAGTGTTGCACATTTGACTTAGTAAATTTTTTTTTTTTTTTTTTTACATCTTCTTAATACAACTCAAATGGTTCAAGCCAGTCAGCTTCCTCAGGCAGTAGATGGAGTAATGGAATTGGGATTGTTTTTGGACTCAGTTTCAAAATGGAGGTTGGGAGTCATTGTAGGTTTGTTAGCTGCTACTCAAGCAACGACCTGGTGGTCAGAAATCAGCACATACAATTTTTTTTTTTTATCAGTGATGTTTGTGGTTGTTCTCCTAACGTCAACTCAAAATGTCCCGCATAACAACAATCGATTACGTTTGTGTCAAGAAGGTCCTCCGACCCGTGAGCCAACCTCACCCGATGAAAAGCTGTATAATCAATACTCCTCTGCAGTTATTGACAAGCTCTACACAAACAATGTAAAGATGATAACCGCTTCAGACTGATGCAGTGACGTGAGAGAAACTTCTATTCATGGATGCTCCGAACACATTCACAGTCTGCTCCCAGCTTTTAGTATAAAGTGGTAAAAATGCAGTAGCAGGATTATTGCAAGGGTTATAATACGATCACATTAGGGACACTGTGGAATTATTGCAGGATTTCCCTCTCAATTTTTAAGCCATAAGTCAGCTGACCGTATTGTAGTGTGTTGGTTTTTGAATTTTTATGATATGAAGTGTGAAGCCGAACAATAAATCGGGAAAATTCATAAAATCACACCCATTCCCCTACACCCTGATGAACGTTTCTGTTGAACCGCGTAATCTGTGTAGCTAATATACCGTATGTAATCCATATATGTCTTTGCTCAGTTGTAATTCCGTGGTTTAACTGGGTTACGTATGGAAATACAGCTGTGGATTTCTAGTCTCTTGTGAATGGCGACAGCTTGGGATTAACCCATGACCGCAGTCTGGCATGTCAAATGTGGGTTGATCGCATGTACATAATCCCATGTCAAATTTACAGACTGTGTGTAAAAATGGCATGCGGTAGCGCTTACCAGCTACCACCACATGCTTCCTCTGTTACATGTGAAGTCCCAAGCTGCATCTTTTCACCCCGACATATACCTTAACCCTAATTCCCACCCGTGAACACTGCTAGTTGTGTGTGTGTGTGTGTGCAGATACTCAACCAAACAGGAGGCAAGGTTAAACAAAAAAATCCTCGTTTGCACTAGGAATTTAAAGGGCTCCTCAAGCATGTAAGATACTATTAAACCATGCAACAATCAAATCAAATATTTGACTCTGTTTGAAGCCCAGCTTCTGTCTGTTTGAGGAGCCTTCTTTCATAGTGAACAGTGATGGCTCTCAACTAGTCCTCCATTTTTTTTTCTTCCTTTGTCTTTATAATGGAGCCGGTGGGGTTCAGTCCCTGCTCTGGGCGTTCGTGCTGAACAGGAGTGCAGACCTTACACTGATTGCAATTCTTTATCATCGTGACTCAGCTTGAGGAAGGCGATTTAAAAAAAAAAAAAAAAAAAAAAAAAAAAGGGGACACTGGACTAATCAAGGTTTTACTTAGTCTCAACTCTTGTTAAAAGTCAGTTTCTTCCAGGATGTGCTGTTTGTACTCCTGCTTTGTTTAATCTGGCTGAAGCAAACTCAACTTCATTTGGACTGATGTTAAACAAGCAATTGCATTTGGGTGCAGACTAAAGCAATCACACCAAGACACAAGTCCGGCTGCAAACTCTTTCGTGGCTTGTTTGTGGTTTGAGTTCATTCTGACCCAGTTACCTTTATCCACTGGCTTGCTCACTCCCCAGACACATTTAATAATAGGAGTAATAACAATTGGAGTGACACTCCCATCAGCAAACACAAGGTTGTTCAAGATGTAGTGTTCTAGTCACCCACAGCAACATCAACTAAAAGGGAAGTTTGAGCCCTATTCCTCCTGGCCCAAAGCCCCCACTGAGATTCACCAGATTCTGATGTTTCCAGCCTCTCACATGATGAGCAGTTGGAGCTCCGCTATCAACGATATACACGGAGGAACAAAAGCTTGTTGTCTCCCCTGTATAATACCTCGTTTGTTTGTTTTTTTCATTTCTGCCACAAATTCAACCTGTCTTTTTTTCAAGCAGCAGCACTCTAACATTTTTCACTCTTTGTTAAGTTTGACTAACAGACAGGAACAAAATCTAACAGCTACACCATCGCTGTCCTCTGGCTGCAGACTTCAGCTTGATGGCAGTTATGCACATGTGCAGGAGGGCCAGGGCCCCCTTCATCCTCTCAGATTCTGTCGCTGCCCTCTTTCCTGGAGGTGCAGGAGGTGCTGCTGGAGTCTTGTGTCTTGCCTCTTCCCCTCTTCCGCTGCCTTCTTGTGAATCTCTCCTATGTTCTTTGGACCTTCGACCTCTCTTCTTGGCAGCCAATTAGTTGATGGCAGAGAAAGATGGTTATAAACAATGTGTAAACTCTTTCACATTTAGTTATTTCATATCAATCCATGCTAATTTCTTTCCCTCCGTGATGACCTTTCTATTTTACTAGAAGAGCCATCCATGAGGGCGTGACGAAGATGAAGAAAAACGTTTTTCTTTTCAAGAATAAAGGTCAGTTGGAGAAAAAGTAATGTAACTTTGGACCAATAAAGTTCATATTACATTAGGATCAATCGTTTCCTTCATCAACCACCCAGCCAGCTGTAGAGGAGCTCATGGATTCATACCTTGGCATTCTGGTCATCCAAGTCCTTCCAGCAGTATTGAAGAACTTGCATAGGCTTTCTAATCTTAATCAGACTGTTAATCTGTTAAACAGAAAGTGAATAGTGGTGTGTGTCGTCCTTCACGTCCTCATCTCTGTCACGGGCAGTCAGTGGTCCAGACACGTATGACACAACTAAGTCATCGGTGGAGCAAACGATTTCCAAAAATGAAGTTTAAGAAATGTTCATGATAAATGCCTCCATCAGACAGCGGCACATTTGTCCGTATGTGGCTGAGACATGGAGCTCACAGATGGCCTTCTCAAGAGACCAGGCTGGCGGAGCCCACCAGCCTCTCCTCCGTATCGATGGGAGGCTCCATCGCCTGTTTAGTCAGCATCTGGAGCTTCTCAGGCGCCAGCTTATTGAATATGCTCTGCAGAAGCCCGAGCACAACTCAGTCTTTGCCCTCTCTGGACCTTTGACAGATGAAGCCTTCTTTAGGGAGGGCTTCCATGCGTTTACAGCTTTGTTTAGCTGCACATCATTATTGAGGGTCAAGCCCTTGATGATTTTCTTGGGTTGGTTTTGCAGACAGATGCACCACAGTGGTCTAGAAATGTGTAAAAGGATATTAAGAAAAACGATTATGCAGATCTGTAATTTCGAACTGTCTAACAGTCTCTAACTGCTCTCTGTGGGTGTCAACTCTTGCACAGAGGAGGGAAGTGTATCAATCTTTCTGGCTTTGGTGAAGATGGTAAACAAACCTATATTTCCCCGAGAAGTTTCAGCAGCTTCACTTTGCTCACTACTCTTGATTTATACCTAGCTTGCGGTCTAATAGCACTCTTGTATAATTTATTGTATTCATCTGCACACACACCAGCTTCCCATTTTTGCTATCCACTCACCTGCACCGTTTGATCAGCCTGGCTGGGCTGGTACGATGGCACATCCTTGGTTCTCTGCTGTCTGTAGTCCACTCTTTAAAAAGCTGTCACTGACTTATTGAGGGAAATTGTTGCATTTTTTTTTTTGTCTCTGTGGCCCAATTTATTCGCAGTTCATTGAATGCGACTAGTTTGCATTTCTTTTTCTTTTTTTCTGTTGCAATTTTCCAAGTTTTGCAGATGCACACATTCATTTTGAATTTTGCTTTGCCATGAAGTGTAAGCAGGACTTGTGTGTGCTTGGAATGACAACATCCATTTAGGGGTGTGAAACGGTGGAGGACAGTGAATGAATGAGAAACTTGGAGAAACAGACTTACTGGCTCATTAGGAGCTCCCTGAGCGCTACTGTCTGTCTCACTCTGATCTCCACGAAGAAGAGGATGACGACCCCCAGAGAGCGGACTCGCCTCCAGAGCCTGTAGATTAACGGCTCGTTGGTGTTGAGCTGCTCGTCTGCTGGTTCAGGACCTTAGCGTTCAAATGATGAAATGGCCATCGTATTTTAAAATCACCTACATTTCTGGCGGAACCGTAGGTAAAGATGCTGCAATGAATAATATGCGCTAAAGGCTCAGTTGTGTCTTTAGGTAAGATTAGCCTTCTGTTCAACGGGCTGAGTAAAGCAGGGCTGGGAAAAAAATTGTGAAGAACAGTAGAAAACGTAGGTGCATTGAATATATTTCCACTGCTTTGACCTCTCAGTGAATTTCTCCTTTATTCTCATGTGGGAGGCTTTCAGATGCTGTAGGCTGCAGAATGATGGGCTTATTTCACATATATCCCACCACCATAAAGCATGTGTGCAGATCATGAATGTGTCTAGAATTCTTGAAGGAGAAAGACTTGGAATCCTTTGTCATGTGTGCAGAGTCTAGCATAAGAAGTGTGATGGATCTATTTAATAATCCCTTGTTCTGAGCAAGAGGTGCAAATGGCGCAGCATTCATTTTCTTGACGACATGAAAACATCACACAGTTCCCTATTCGATTACTTGGTTGTGACTGTGATACGTATGCCGACATGTGCAGTCCATCTTTGTAGTGTTGAAACCTGCGCAGGGCTTTGGCATCTGTTAAGCTGTCAAAATCACATGACGGAGCCATCACACCTGAAACAAACAAATGTAGGATTGCGTCCATGGAGGAGTGATAGGTCCTGTTGACCTGGGCTGTATGTACTGTGACTGAGAACAGCAAAGAAGTAAATGTACTGCGCCTGAATGAGAGGAGCTGAGCTGAGAGTAATGGGTGTCATTTTCACCTTCACCAAGGAGGCTGTGTTTCCACCTTTGCCATGCTGGCTTGTTGTACTGTATCAGCTGGATTACACAAACACGACAAGGAGATTTTCACAAAACTTGGTCTCCATCTGGCTGTCCTCATTACCATGATGCAGTTTTTGGCATCTGAGCAGGACTCTTTGTCCAAAAAAAAAAGAACCAAGTCACCCAGATATAAACTTTATAGGACACATGTCCTCCGATTGCTCCACTATGTGATACTTCATAGTTATGGGGTAGATTTGATGCCAGTATAACGTCAACCATTGCAGCCAATCTGAAGCACTTGGGGAGCTCTGCAAGGGAGGCATGTGAATGTGAATATAGTTTCCTGACAGCTTCTCCTGACAGCTGATCCAGAATTTGATCAAGAATATTTCATTCTTTCAAGATTTTCATGTGGATTAAAGGAATGTGATGGAACTCCATCAAGAACACTGGCCCAAAACATTCTTCAGGCTCTATAATTTAATCCAGATTGCCTCCAAAAGTGAATGACTTGCTATATGATGACGAAAATAAGACCGTTATTGTGAAATTGGTGAAATCATAAACTTTATTTATCTCAGGTAAACATTTTTTTTGTCATTTACTCACCAAAATATTCCTTGAATCTGGTGTTGGTTTCACAGTTTGTGTGCTTTTATGCGATCGTGGGCTGAGACGTGCTTTGAAAGACTAAAAAACAGACCTCCAGTGAAATAATTCTTTTGTTTCGTTTCATCTCTGCTCATTATGGGTGTCATGAACCAAATCTTTGCTCGAGTGGAAGCAGTTGACTGTCTGAATCCTAGTTCAAACCACCTATGATTAAAGCATCTTCTCTAGTGGATGTTTTCTTGGCTCTCTTTTGGCTCTGTGTACATTAATCATTGTCCAATTAGTGAGCAGGATTATAGGTTTGTCAAAACTCTCCGAGGGAGTGGCTTGGACCATCGGATCACCCTCAGGCACGAAATTCATGTCAAAAATACATCTGGAACAATGCAAAGGTATAAAAGACATCGCGTACATCTTCTCGCAATAAGAAAATCCTCTTGTTATGTAACTAGCCCATAGAAAAGCGTTCTCAACACTGGGTTTACAAAACTGTCATGTTTTCATTTCGGCTTTCAAAGGACATTTTCTTGGACATCCATGAGCGTTAAACTGGATTAGCGCTGCAGCACCATGGATAAAGACAATTTGAAATCATAAAACAATTTTGGGCATTCGTTTATTGAAATTGGTTTCTTTTAACCCTGCAAGGAGTTAAATAAAACACCTTTTCTGCTCCTCATTTCTGATCATCCTTCGCCGTTATGGTGCTGTAATTGTATTTTTTATTTTATTTTTTTTAACAGTGAGCCAAAAAATCAGCAGAAATCATAAGAGTTGCTGAACAATGCCTCCGATGAAAATTAAGACCAACTCGTCTTACCTAAATCTGAAATTTCACAAAATCCGACACAAAGTTGAAATTTCTTCTTCAAATTGTGTAATTGAGTCTGACAAGGAAGTAACTCATCAGAATACAAGTAGCTGACTGGCTGATATCTCAGGATTCGGGGAGCAAAGGGGTGGAAATTTTCCATGAATTGTAATGTTAGGGAATTTCTACCAATATTTTGCAACAGTATTCAAACTGTTGTTATATGTGGACATGTTGTGATTGCATTGTCCTGTGTAAACCGCATACCTCAGTGTTTAGGCTGCTGTCATTCAGGTGTTGTACTTCAAACTAACGTACAATACTTGTGATGTAAGCCATAACCTGTGTTGTGATCGAGACTACTATGCTGGCAATTTTACAGCCATTTTTGTGTGTGTTGTTTAACGTTTTACTTTTTTGAATTGTTGAGTGTTTTGCTGGGCATTGGTCGGATTCGAGCTGAAAAATCACGTGTCACAACATTTCTAAAGATATACGAATGTGTCATGTGAATGTATGTCATTACAATAATGCGCCTATTCACTGAGTCACTCAGGTTTTTCTCTAATAAAATGAGTCGTGTGTTAGTCATGGGCTTCTGCTACTTCAGTTTTCTGCCGCTTGATAACTTTTTCTCATCGACCTCTTGTTCCTAGCCTATGGTTGAACCTCAATGCTGCGTAGGTGAAGTCAAGCTCGTGTGTGTAGTCCAAAGATGAGCTGCTTTTGTAGGTTTTGTAGTCTTGAATGATGTGTCACTGATTAGCGAGCTGCAATTGTTGGATTTCAATCTTCTCGTCTTACTTGAGCCATTGACAGTCCTTGAATACGAATTTTATATTTGAATATATATTTCAATATTTGGAAAAATGAATTCATTTTTTTCGTCAAGTGTTCTCATCCGTGTTTGTCAGGCAAGTGTCACGTCCTCAAATGTGTGACTCATTTCTGATTACAGGGGTAAAATACTGGTCCCGCAGCTGTATTATGTAGAGAGAAGTCATCCTACAATGAAAATCAGTCTTTGCAACAGCAGCACAGTCTTTGTGTACTTGGTCTCGGATCAGAGGCAAAAAAAAAAAAACATGTTTCCAAGATTCCTCATTCATATTTTATGACAACAGGTTTTGTCAACACATCATTTAATGTTGCACTTTGGTCCACTGGTATGATGCAAGAGCATGACAGATCATAGTGAATTAATGAATGCGTGCAGACGGACTAGATGCTACATGTTCCTGTCAGCCGCAGCGTGTACAATTCTGAACCGTTTGATTAGTTAGTCGCGGGAAACAAATTCTCTCTCAAAGGCGTTGCATGTCAGCTTTGCAGATTGGTTGCCTCATACCGAGATGTCCTTGAAACACCTCTTCATACAGACACTCGAACCAAAAGACAGTCCCATCAAAAGGCAGAAAAGACTTAAATGTCTGTTGTGTAGACAGTTTCATGCTCTAACTTCAAGTAATTTCCAAGATGAAAGAATTGACCAATTGTGAGATGCGTTTATACCAGGCACATGCACATTGTCTTTGCAGTAACTTGTGTGAAAATAATTACATCCAGCAGCAGTTGACCAAAACACAAAGAGCCGAGTCAGGATTACAAAGCACAGGCCTCTATCAGAAAAGACTTCTTTGACATACCAGCAGCTGTTATTGAGTTACATTCTGCTCATAATTGAAGTAAAACAAACACATGAACTAACGCTTATCCCAGTATTCTTAAAGTATTCTTCGTCTTAAAACATATTAAGCTAAAATACTCTGGGTGCTCTCAATCAATTCGTACTTATAACTTGCCTTAGTTGAGCCAGAAGCCAGGAGTGAGACGCTGGGATGTTTGCTGCCATTTTATTTAATTTATGTAGTTATTCTTCTGTATTTTGATTGAAACAACGACCCTAGCAAGTCCTTGTTGTACCTGAACTGAACCGGACACAGTTATCTTAACATACTGCATTTTTCCACTGAGAATAAAGGGCATTTTGTTGAATGTTCCCACTGCAGCAGTTTGTGCAGACGCACGACGCACTTATGGTGCCAGACTTTAACATAAAGCACAACTTTTCCACATGATATCCTAACCCAGGAATGTTTTAGATGTGTTTCATGTGATGAAATACTTCCATATAGCAGATGTTATGTCCAGTTCTAGGATTTGACCAGAGGTTGGTAGTTGGAGCGGCAGCCAGCTGCTCAGATCCTGTCTCTTCCTGTGTCAGGTGTCCCACTGAGCCAGTCATCAGGGTGGGCAGCAGCCAGAGAGCTTGTTATCCGCTCCATTAGGCTGACACACTCCACAGTGGGCTGAATCCTCCCACCAATGATGCATGTGAACTTGAGTGTCTAAGAAGTACAAGATGAGATGTGACAGAATGCCTTGTCACATTTCGCCGTGACTTTCACACAAATTGTCTCCCTTCCCATCCTTTGAAATTAAACACCTGTGAGCTGCTTCCTGGGGAATTGTGCTTCTCAAGTTTTATAGTTTATGATTGACTGCCTGCCTGATGGCTTTGAGAGAGGAGATGGTTGGCTGACAGGCAGGCAGCAGAAGTGGATGGATCCACCGTTAAGTTTGCACATTATGAGACTTTATTACTCACACCTGCGTGCAAGTGTTGTGCCTCTCAAAATGGTAAATCATAGGGCTGCAACATGTAAAACTTTATCCGTAGCAGGTTAAAAGAAACTCTCCTCATTCCAATTATAAGATGACATTTAAGCTCAAGTGACAGATGACATCCTGCGGCTGTATGATGAAGATTACAACATAGAAAAGGAGGGAATGTGTTGCAGTTTATGCGTGGAGAGAGGACGAGATGATTGTGGGGTTTCACATGCAACTGAGTCAAGACTCTTAAAAACCATGATTGCTGTTTCTCTTTTCCAGCTGCACATTTCACAGTTACAATGTCAAGTCAAGACAGTTTTCATAAACTGTGATCCCAGACCCCGACAATACTGTTATTATTGTAAACATGAGAACAAAATCATCTAAAATCTAAGATGTAATTTGTAGCTTCATATTTCCCTCTCCCAGTCAATCGGAGGCAGCTCCCCGCAGGCGCCTCCGCTATTTTAACCTCGCACTTTGACCGTAAGCCAAAGAAGTGGCAGAGTCATAAAAAGCTTTCTCATTCTAGGAAAACGTAGTGCTTGTAGTGTGAACTTTGGGTCAGAATGAACAAACGTGACACAAAAAGGACGCTCCACCCCTTTTGCGTGACGTTGCCATGCACACGCACATGTCATTTTGAAGGGTCACGATTGTCTGCCTCCACACCTGTCTGTGCTAACGCTGTTCATTAGGGATAAGTGGCACTAATTAGGATGCCCCCCCCACACACACACATAAACCATACACCTTGTTAGTACTGTTGTGCTCCATCCCCTGAGGTTACACACTCTAAGCTGTGTTCATAAACTGCTTTCTTCATCTTCATTGCCTTTTGCTCCTTCTCAAATGTCCTCTCCGCTCGCACTAATTACCTGCTAACGCTGAAAACTGGAACTGATTGACATCCCAACAGAGAAGCCACGCCACCGATCATTTCCTCAGTGACATTTATATGAAAGACTATTTGTTTTTAATGAACTAATTTGCATCATTTAGGAGCTCATCCCAAGGATAAATAGTCTAACACGTTTTTATGAATACTGCTTCTTTCTCTGCTTTCTTTCAGAAGATAGAAATATGAGGGAGAATTTGATGTTGGTGCAATTACAGAGATTAAAATGGAAAGTTTGGATCCTAAGTGTTATGTTTTATGATACTCAGAGGGACTGATTAAATTGAATAAATGAATTTTTGTGCATTTCAGTAGTTTTAACGTCTTTTAAAGTGACTGTTTTGGAGGCACGCAGCTCTTAGATGAGATACAAATTTGAGCAGAGCTACACGATATACGTTTTGGCTGATATTTTATATTTGGGTATTATCTGTATAAAAAAGTAATGATACTGACATTTTACATACACCGAAAAACAAAGGCAAAGATAGTGAATTTGAAAAGGTCCCATATATCTTTGAGAGAATACATTGTGAAGATCTCCGTAAATTTATTGTCTTTGTTGTATCTTCATCACTGATGATGAGCAAAGAAATCCAGGAATGTCACCTATGGATACCGACACCAATATCTAAAAAAGAATGACCAATACTTGCTGACACCGATGTTATCATGCAGCCCTAAAAAGGAAGTGAGCCTATGTTGCCTAACCATCTGTGCCGATGCCCTTGAGTTATCCCAGGAACTAACCCATGGAAGACATTTTAAATAGCAGTGAACAGTGAAGGTGTCTGTAAGTTTTTCAGCCTAATGACACTGCAAATCACATTTTAATAAACTTCATCTGTGAAAGATGGCAGTGCTGACTAATGAGCCCCCGGAGCAGCGGGAATATGTGAGAAGAATTTCTTTCTCTCTTTCATGTAATAGTCATCACTCCTTGGTGCTAAGAGGTTGTCCTGCTTGCCTGTTCAAGTGCAAACACTCTCGTCCGTCTGCTTCAAGGGCACCAACTGTCTTTTACCATTCAATTTCTTACCGTGTAAATATTCCATCTCCCAACTGTTACATCTCCCTGTCTGCCAGCAGCTCGGGAGTTCTCATCTGATTTTTCCCTTTCTCTTCCTCTTCCTAATCGTTCTTTAATCCCTTTTTATTTAACCTACTGCCTTTTTTTCTTGATATCATTAAATCCTGTCTGACCTGTTTGCTTGAGGCCCTCAATCCTGTCTAATCCCATCCTCTAACCTCCCTCTTCCTCTAATTTTGTGTATCCTCCTCAAAACAGTCTCTTCAAAATTCTCATTCATCCCACTGTATTGTCTGGTCCTCCCTTTTTAACCCTTTTTTTTCTACTGCTTCCCACCCTCCAATCATCCTCTACTGAGGGGAACAGAAAACAACCCAGGTCACAGAAGGAACTTCGGAGTTCTTGGTAGTCATTTAATGACTGAATTGGCTTATTACAGAGACTGAATGGCTGCAGAGTCTATCATGTTTGCAGATCTTGAATGATTAGCAAGGGGGGGGGGGGATGTTTCAGTGTGATGAATCATTAAAGGCTGATTTAGGTCTCATCAGCTTGCTGATTCATTCGCATGTGTTATTGAGGGACAAAACAGTATCATTTGCCTGTAAGCCAAAGAGAGAACTCATAAAGACGAGATGGATGAGAAGTTTATTTGAGAACATCAGATGGGAAATGATGTTCTTCAGTTTAAAAAAAAAAAAAAATCCACTGACTTTAATTTGGAGCTATTGGCAACAATTCTAGATGACTTCTGACAAGCAAATAATATCATCATTGACTTGTTAGCCTGTTAAAAGGGCAGATTTTGATGGACTTTGGTGGAAAGATTTGTAATATTATTATAAGGATTAAGTGACCAGCTTTTGGTGGTGATCTCAGTGCAACTGTAGATCCATCCATCCATCCATCCATTTTCTACCGCTTATTCTGTTAAGGGTTGCGCCTATCCCAGCAGCCTCGTCCCCTCTTCCATGTCTTTGGACTGTGGGAGGAAGCCGGAGAACCAGAGAGAACCCACGCAGACACAGGGAGAACATGACATGACTCTGCACAAGAAGATCCTGTGCTGGAGCCGGGGCTTGAACCTGGAACCTTCTTACTGTGAGGCGTCAGTGCTGACCACCACTGCACCACGTGCCGCCTCATTTACAGATCCTGGCTTCGTAATTATTTTAGGCCATTGACAGGATATAGCTGTTAGTGTTCTTTTTCTGGACAGATTTGATTGGACTTGTGATTCCATGAAATGGCATCCTAATGGATCAATTTTCAGTATGATGCTTTATATTTTTGATGATCAAGTACAGTTGGATGAAATTTTGCTATTGTGTTTTGAAACTGGGAAGACATTCAAATGTAATTACGCGTCGGATTTTGTTGAAAATCTGACGCAACTCAGTGTTACTATTGTTTCTCTTGTCATCTTCTCTCTTCATCTCCACTCCCTAGTATTTGGTTTTGCAGCTGTGATACTTCAGCTGTCCTTAATTGATGCCACTTATAAGCTGCTCTGAATAGATTACATGGTAACTGCAATCTTGGTTTTGTTGTGACAAGAGGATGGTACATCATGTCTCCTGTAGTCACAGCACTTGTCACACTCTTGACAGTGTAATTCGTACAGCCAGCTCACCAGACAGGCAGCCACAGACAATTTTAACATCCCAATATTTCCATCTATTGTGCTACTCTAAACGCTGATTGAAGTAAGCTGTGATAAACAGTCATTCATAGCACCCCCCCCCCCCCGCCACCCAAAAAAACCCAAAACATGAAAGTTATAGGAAAGACAAGCTTATATAATGGCTGGATGCAATGCTGATTCTGCTGCTGCTCTGTGTGCTGTGTCCCGGTCCTGAGATGAAATGTTCAAGGTCATTTCACGTAGAACATCAGCGTGAAATAGCTGGTCGTCGCATGATTTACGCTTAAATTGGTCCACTTAATTAACAGAGATCGGCAGTCACTGCCCACTTTTGGTGCACCTCGTTTGGTTCTGGAAGTCATTTTCCCGTTCTTTTCTGAACTGATGTCTAATTAAAACAAAAAAAAAAGAAGTCCCGATATAGAGTTTTATTCTTTAAATCAAGCAAACCAGTGAGCAGGTGAATAGGGACCATAACGTATTTGATTTTGTGGAGAAAGATGGGAAGAAAACCGAATGAAAAACGTGTATGTAATTTTCTTAAAGAGTTAACTATGAATTAACTAACTAACTATCCCAGAAGGCATTGCAGGCAAAATTTCCGACCCACTAGTTTTGCTGCGATTTGCAAAATAAAAAAATCAACTTGGGACAGATCGTGTTCCAATGCAACACAATTAAAACACACTCAAGAGAACAATAACGTGTTTGTGTTTTTGGCTTCTAGGTGTGCATGTGAAGCTGCCGCTGTTACACAGTGAGGGAGATACTCAAGGAAAGATGAGAAAGAGCCGGAGTGTCCTCACAGTGTCTCCCAACAATGTAAGTCCTCTTGTCCTAAGAAAATCATGTAGTACACGGAATATAGCGGACACATATCATCACTGACTTCTCCTCAAAGCTAAACCCTTGCAACACTACAGCATGTTATCTAATTTCTCACATGAATTTATATGTTTTACATGTCTCCTCAGGAATATGATAACAGGTTTTGTTTAGAAATGTAGTGTTTTGTATGCTGTATTATCTTTACGACCCTGCAACGCTACTGGAAGCCAAGCCGGCTGGCAACCCTCTAGAACCCATCCATCCATTGTCTTCCGCTTATTCCTATTAAGGGTCGCGGGGGGGCTGGAGCCTATCCCAGCATCTACGGGCGAGAGGCAGGGTTCACCCTGGACAGGTCACCAGTCCATCGCAGGGCCAATACATAGAGACAGACAACCATTCACACTCACATTCATACCTGCGGTCAATTGAGAGCATCAATCAGCCTCGTCCCCAATTGCATGTCTTTGGATGGTGGGAAGAAGCCGGAGTACCTGGAGAGAACCCACACAGGTACAGGGAGAACATGCAGACTCCACACGGAAAGATCCCGTGCCCGAGCCGGGACTCGAACCCGGAATCTTCTTGCTGTGAGGCGACAGTGCTAACCACTGCACCACCGTGCAGCCCCCCTCTGGAACCATCTGGTAAAAAGTTGTGAAAATTGACAGTGACTGGAGGCGGCCTCCTGATGCCTCCCACCAGGTGTATGTCTGAGCTTACCGGCTCATACAATGTCTGCTTTAGGACTGCATCGCCTGCATGTGTGACATCAGTCTATACTGAGCATCTTACTTCAGTTCAAATACTAAGAAAAAACAGACCACTTCCTCAGCAGAGGACTTTACTAAGTTTGTCTGTTTTTCCAGAAATCTGTTATTTTTGCACTCTTAGACCGTACCATTTCATTTAGCTTCCAAGTTAAAATCTGCAGTGGACCTTACAGAACATTCGCAGAACGCTGGGTTGATTAATACACGCAGGAGTAATTTGATTCCCAACTGAATCATCCAGATTTGTTTGTTTGACTATGAAAAGTATGATTTCTGTTGCCCTAAGCTGTTTTAAATGTATTTCAAAAGTCCAACAATAATTTGACTTTCTCATATATCGCGGGGTATAAAAGAACTGTGACGAAATTAGATTTTACCATTGAAAATATTAAAACATGATTATTTCAGACTGACTCAAATAGATGAACATAGGGAAAGTGTTTAAGTGGAAGGGAAGTATCAACCCATTTTCCAAGCTTTGGAAAGATTCAGATTTACCAGGAAGAAAAGGTTCTTCGGGACATTGAATGAGAAACGGTAAACAACAGTTTTGTCTCTTTTATTAGTTATAGAAAATATATATTTACCTGAAGTTGTTAAACTCCGGTGATATTATAAGGAGATTTTGTCACAGTTGTAGTTAATCCTTAAGATTTTAAACCTGGGTGATTTGGTGACACCCGGTCGGCAACAGTGAGTGCCAAGTCCCTGAATTCTTGAGGCAGCAAAACAAACTATTGTCATTTCAGTAAAGGTGCTGTGCAATAATTGGCCTTTTTCCGTCACATGGTGCGATTCTGCAAAGAGCAGTGAAAGGGATGGTCAGGACACTGAGGAGTTTCTAGCCTGTCGCCTGTGGCTCGCTGTGTCTGCTTCTCTGTCTTGTTCCACCATACTTTCTCCAATATTTCAAATTGACCTGCTGTCAAACAATGCAGAAAATAACCGCTGTCTTGTTCGGTGGACACATTCTTGGTAGACGATGGCACTCAAGGCTAAGTTGGCTGACGAACACTTTCACCAGTGAGTGTTTCACCAGTTAAATGCTTTGAATTTGAAGCTGCAGCTGTAGGAGAAGCTCCACCCGCGGTAACCGAAAACTGCATTGTCCAGGGATGTCGTCATAGATACGTAAGATTTCAAATACATTGACACTGTAGTGCCAACGGCTGGGTCATCATTCACTGACAGAGGTTTGGTAGGTGCCTTTAAGATTGTTGCCGTTCATGTCTGTATCTTGGAAAATCCCTGACTGACTTCATTGAGGAGTGAACATGATGAACGATGAGGACGCAAGTTTTCAAGTGACAAATTCAGCCTGTGGTTTTCAGTTTGAGCTTCAGCTGCACGAGGACAGAGGGAAACCCAGATAAGCAGTTCTCTGCATACACAGCAGGGTATAATGGTTTACTGCTTTGTTCCCAACGCTCAGTCGTTCCTCACTGTCATCCTTCCTCTGTTGTGACAGTCTTCTGCAGTGTTTTTCCTGGCTGTGTCTGCTCCCATCGTGCATTTATTTATTTTTTTTACACAAAGGCTTGTTGTTTCTGTTTTGCTTTGTAGGGTTTTTTTTTGTTTTTCTTTTTGATCTTTCGCTCTTAGTTCTAACAATCAGATTGTATATATTTGTGTGTGATTTGATGTTTAAACTCGCCGGTGCAGTTCGAGACGACACAATCCACACAATCATGTCGTTTTAAAGGTGACCTGTGTAGGATCTAGTCTTTCAAAAGAAAAATATATTTCGTTTTCAATCTGCATAATCACGTATGCAGCTGGAATAGTATTTTAGCCTACGAACCGTTTATACCTACAAAAGGAGTTGGGCCTCCTCCATGGGGCCCTCCATCTTGCATCTACAGTACAGGCCAGAATGGAAAAACCAGCAACACCTCCGAGTTTGAGTTTGCTCTTTTTTTGTTTAAAATTTCCTTTTGCTTACTTTAAAAAAAAGTTTTCAGCATTTGTAATTTAAAACTGCACCCTCTAAACAAGGAACTGTGTTCAGCTCAGTCTGCATGATGGATGTGTGTGATATTTTCTATCTGTGTGTAGGAAGTGCAGCTATGCTATCGTTTGCTGCACAGAGCAGTGTGTGTGTGTGTGTGTGTGTGTGTGTGTGTGTGCGCGCTTCTCCTGTAATATTGATGGTAGAATTAATCCCTATCACATGACACCGTATGTGCTTGCTTAAACCGTTGATTGTAAGGTATCCACAGGTGTTGATGTTGTCCTTTGCTAGTCGAACCACAACATCTCGTAGTGTTAGTTCGAAGGGATTAGTAGTAGTTTTTGTTTTGGGGGACCTAATATGTGCTGCAACTGTTCATCCATTATGTGTTCTACTATAAAACACATGCAGATGCACTTCGCAGAGGTTGTGGGTGTCTGGTACTTAAATAGTCCATAGCTGAAAGTGTGGGTGTGCATTCGTCAGTCTCTTGCTTTCTCACTGCATGAGAGTTTGAACATTATCAACTCTTTTGTTTCATCGGCCTGTTTCTCACGTTGTTAATTTTAAATAATTTTCCTTCCTCTCTTTGATCTTTTACCTCATCTGGAAGAGTTTTTTTTCTTCTTCTAAGCATTCTGTCAAAATACAGATATTTTAAATCAGTGAATGCAAAACTAAAAAAAAAGGAAGCAGTTCCATCTGCTCTGAGAGCATTACAGAGCAGTTCACCCTCATCTGGGCCTTCTTTGACATAAGCACAGCTTTGAATGAATGAGCCTGTCAACCCCACCGATGTAAGTGTGAGCAGGACGGCAAGAAATGATTGTTGAAATGATTGAATGAAATGTTTTGATGCCACAGTGACATAACCAGGCACCCGGTAGAGAAGTCCTCAGAGGTTGGCAACAGCTTTCACAGTTTAGCAGCAAAGCTCATCCAGCTGGATTGTCTTTTTGCTTCCGTATGGATTAAAAATGAGAAGTAGAATATCTGCTGTGATCTATGAACAGTGTAGAAGTTTCTCCAGTAGGAATTAGCCCTACAGTTTGATTTAGACCTAACAGCACTGACTAGTTGATCCCTGGATTGGGAGGATGTGTTTTTAATACACTGACTTATCTGTGGAGGTGCAACAATGTCAAATATCATTTATTATTAGTCTATTATTTAATATTGTAAAGATGCGTGCGGTGTATTGATTTCCTCAGCCCTGCTCTTGCTGTGATTAGGCTGCAGTGGAGTGGAAAATTGAGCATTTACGTTCCCTGTGCACGGTATGGTCCTGCTCATCACACACACCCCATACATACTGTATACACACCGACACGGACGTGATCGATTGAGTTTATATGTATCAAGTAGACACGAGGACGATATTGTGAGTTTATATGAGCAGTGAAACATCAGGGTGGAATAAGACGGAGTGCAGACAGACGACTGCATCTGCATACATCACTGCATATTACGCTTGATTGGATAAACACTGTGCTTCCTGCTGGATTTTATTTGAATGGCACGGCTTCATTTGAGCCTTTTTACCAAAAAACAAAAAAACAAAACCCTTCACATCTTAGTGCTGTAGTTTGGTTCAGAAAATATTCTTAAAATATGTCTGTAGAATGTGAGTTATGCAAAATAGTAAAGAATAGAGCTATAACTACCAAACAAAAATACACTGTTGATACTTACTGTTGTCATTCAAGCTTCATTACCAACATAGAGGCGCCCGGGTAGTGCAGTCATCTCTTTTCCTGTGCACTACTTTCTACTGGCGAAGCCTCGAGCTGTCATTTGAAAAGATATGGATGGAGGAAGCATGTTTGAGTCTATCTGGTGCTCCCGGGGTAGCAGGGGAGGTGGGGCAATGATCAGGAGAGCTTGGAAGGGGGAACTGGCAATGAACAATTGGAGAGGAAATGATGAGAAACAAAATCCACAACACACATTTTAGGTGATAATACCCAGCCCCAAAATGAAACTGAATAAAACAAACCAGATGCAGTGTATTTGAGAGTTTTAGAGGTGTTAGGAGGCAGTCGTTTGATTTTGAGCAGAGCCAGGCTAAACCAGCTCACTGCCCTCTCCTTACTGTGAGAGGTGTGTAACTCTTACATAAGAAATGAGCATATGGTTCCCAAAATTTCCTTCAAACTGAGC
This sequence comes from Aulostomus chinensis, assembly GCF_037954235.1. Lineage (NCBI taxonomy): Eukaryota > Metazoa > Chordata > Actinopteri > Syngnathiformes > Aulostomidae > Aulostomus > Aulostomus chinensis. The sequence continues at coordinate 7,255,305 of NC_141333.1, read as the reverse complement.
ACATGTCTCTTGAACTGATAAAAACGGCCCTACGTATGATCTGTGTATGAATAAATCGAATCCTGCCTCTGCAGATGAGTGCTGAGTGAATGAGTTGAGCCAAGGGTGCTGATGGAGGACGTTGTTATTGGATTTCTGTGCTAACTGAAGGGATTTGCTTTAGCGGGTGATACTTAGCTGGGATTAAAATGGAGTGTTTAAAGTGTGTGCAGATATGCCCGAGTGTTTGTGTTGATGATTTAGCTCATCATGAAGCTAATAACGTTCCGATTGGATTAATTTGGGGGTGTTGGGGGGGGGGGGTGTCAGAGGTACACACAGTGAGGGTGTTTATGCGGGTGACTAAGACTGTGCAAGGGTTCATTCTTTACACGCTCATGTATGAGTGTGTGTCTTGGCGAGAGTGTTTGTCATCAGACTGAGGTGCTCCGTGAAGTGGATGGATTCAATAAAGTGTCCGAGCCCCACCGACCCAATGACCTCATTCCCATGCAGATCACAGCCAACATGCCGGGATGTGATCAGCTCCGACTCCGACGGCACTTGAACACACGCTGCCACCATTTATATGTGACTCTGCATTTTTATTTGTGTGTCGGAATAATTGCCTCCTCATGAGGATACAGCGCGTCCGGTGCTCTATGCATTCGACCAACCTTTTGCACATTCAATTAAAATCTGTCCCAGAGGAGACGCGTGGACATGTGTCCGTGCACACATTAGTCTCATCGTTCAGAGCCTGCAGAGGAAATGACCTCGTAGTTTTGATGTGATCTTCAAACTTGTGTAGTTCAGTAAATATGTTGAAAGAGGAATTCAGTTTTTGTCTTTGTCTTTGTTTCAGTCAGATAAACTGTGGCGGTGGACCACGTTAGAGCAGAGCTGCAGCTTGGATGTAATACACACATGCACGTTAGTGGACTAGCCAGTCGGTACGCAGCGTTTTGCATTTTGTTCTACTGGCGTTGCAATATATTGTGATGACATACGCAGCCTTAGTGTTTTTACTGGTTGGTTGTCAGTGGATGGATACCAACAACACATAAATTCAAGCTAAGCATCATCATTTCCATTGCTACTGGATCTCATTGTCTTCTTTGGTCTACGGAGCAGCTTGCGTCTTGTCAATGATCATTAAATGGGGTTAAAATACTTTTGGCAAAACTAGTGATCTGACTTTTCTGTTGAGATTTGTTTCACTCTGTTGAATCGTTCTGTTTGATGGTTGATTTTGTGATCTCGTTTATCCAGTATGACTTCTTACTTCCAGCGCCCCCCCCCCCTTTTTTTATCCTTGCTTCTGATATTTAATCTCTTTTGCTGCACTTCCCTGTCACGTTCTCTCCTTTGGCTTCAATCTCTGTCATTCTACAGAATCTCGCTCTCACTCTCGCTCTCTCTCTCTCTCTCTCTCTCGCTCTCTCAGCTTGTGTTTAGTGGGACCGTGGGTCAAACCGAACAGCTGTTCATTCTCCAATTAGAGAGCTCGGAAGCTGACGGCTGAATCTTAGCGAGCAAAAGCAACAGTTCAACACTTTCCCTCTTCCCGTCAGCTCTACTCAGGTCTGTTTTCATTCACCCCTGTCTCCTTGGTGTCAGGTCAGAGGGAGTGAGGCTGTTACCACAGCAACAGTAACTCCTCTCTCATGTGGTACCCTGGGCATTGATGAACTCTGGCCTCTTGCACTTCACTCCTGTCTATCTCCCTGTGTTGTTCAGTCTTGTCATTCTCTGAGGATGCTCTTGCACTGCACTCCGTGTGATTCTGTAGGCTCCTTCACGTTTCCCCCTGAAGTGCTTGTCATCAGCTCACTCAGTGCCTACGTGTAGATGACCGTACACCTCTGAGTCTTGGTCTTAGAATGAGGCGGAGTTATTGGTGGTGCGTTTCTATCTTGACCAGAACAAAAAAAGCCGGTCCTGAAGTATTTGTGTTTGTTTAGCACAGTTTACGACTGCACTACACTAACTCTGATATTAAAGTGTTGTCTGTGCTACGCCTGCTGTCAAGGTAAGGATGATATTGGCTTATGAATAATTCTGCTGATTTTATTTAAATGTATTACCATTTGCATTTACATGCCTGTTTACACACTGACGTGAACAACTTTTTACAAGTTTAATTTTATTTATTTAGGATATTTTCACATTTTTCACATCACAATGTCTGACTGAATATTCTTCAGAACTAAAAGTTAACCTCTCTTTGAAAGGCTTTATTTGCATCATAATATTATTTTATCTGTCATAAAATGCTCTTAATGTCCTTTATTGCTATAGTTCACTCTTATCATATTGTATCTAAAACAAAGTTTGTTATCCGGACACCCAGGCAAGGTTTTGGCTGATCTGACATCAATGAATAAAACTACCAGAAAAATGTATAAACATGATTTTTGTCAGGTGTTTCGAGTGACTTGTTGTAAACATTCCTTTTTATGAGTCACACTGTGGAAAAGAGAAGTCACGCACGAGCCTCGTCACCACTATCACAATTAGTACATGGATGTAGAAAAGCTTATGGACTTGCTCATCGTGATGTATAGACCGAGCACCTGCCCCACTAATTCATCACACACACTAATGACCTCATACTGAAACAGACTTTACAAGCTCGGATGTAAATACAAAGAATTATAAAATTGGATGCTAAATAAATGCATCTCCCGGTGACATTTTCAGAACTGCCGATAGAATGCAAAGTGATAATGCTGAGAGTAAAGGAGCACAAGGGGGGAAAAAGGGGCTTGTATTGAAAATCACCATGATTTCTCTTTATGATTCAATTTTTAAGACTTTGTTGCCATGTCAACATGGTTAATCTGAATTTGTCTAAGTGAGCTCAGTCAAACAAAAACAGAAAAGACAAAAATTAGGTATTGATAAAGAGATCATATTGATGAGGTAAAGCACACCCTCCCTGATGATGTTGAAATGCTGCAAAAGCTGAGCTTGAAACTTCTCCTCAAGGCGCCTCTCTTTATTAAATATCAGCTCGCGCTCTCAACTAAAAAAAAAAAAAAGATTTAATTTGCTGACATTAAAAAAAAAGAAAGAAAGAAATTCTGCCAGGTTTCAGCAAAACCACAGTTGATCTTCAAAATTGCCTCTTGTCAAATATCAGTGGCCACTGAAGAATGATGTCAGGATCGTCCCATTGATCTACTTTAAACTGACAGTGTTACTGATGTGTTTGTTATAGGGTTCGCTCTGTGGTTACGCCGCTCAGACACACAGCACTGATGACCTGTAAAGACGTGACCAGTGTCCTCCTTGAGCAGGGGGCAGGGAAGAGAGAGATGAAGTGACGTTCAATCCAGATTACAATCTGTTTCTCATCCGTTGTCGCAGATCCCCGTCCTGTCACTCCAACATTAAGTTTGTGCTTGCATACAGAATAAATGATGCTTGAATGCCTTGAAAATTGTCTTCAGTTAAGTACCCTGAACATGTTTTTGTGCTCAGTCCTCAGACAAGTTAAATTTATCACTTGTCACATGTTGTGCTATAGACAGAGAGAGGAGGCAATTTATTTTATCTCTTGTCAGAAAGGGGGATGGGGGTGATTGGACTCTTTCACAGTGTTAAAGAAAGATGATAAAAGAAAGAAAGAAAGGGCTGATAGTAAATCACCAAACAGTTTTATTAATATCCTGTTCCTCTGTCAACCTCAGGGATCTGTTTCATCGCTTTATAGCAACCAAATCAATCAAACTGAATGAAATTATTATTCCTGAAGTGGCCTTTTATTCAAAGCTGACAAGCTAACTGTAACTCTGCTGTAGCACACAAACCATGTAAAACATTATGCTGATAGATTTGTTTCTTCTCAATAGAATACAAGACACTCAACTGAAGTAAACAAGATTACAAAAATGGCCACATGTAAAGCAAATCACCTTCCCATAATCACACCGTGTTCAGAAGAACTATAAAGTAGTGATAACTCATGTGACTGACCAGCTGGATCCCTGGATGTCTCCCTGACTTTGTTTTCATCTTCACACAGCGTGCAACATGGCCGATAGGATCTGGCACCAAACTAACTAGCCGATACGTCCTGATCCTAACAAAAGTCTGTTTAAACCCAAACAATCAAGTGCCTCGCCCTAGCCATTTACTTTTACTGCTGAACCTGTTTTTAAGCATAGATTTGATACATGGTAGAAAATAACGAAAATGTTTGTGCCACAGTGAGTGTTTTCCGTCTGGACCAATGTCTGTAATTCCCACAAAGTTGTTTTGTGCAAATTAGAAAGTTGCCGTGGAAAAATTGCTGCAAAGTTTGGAATATTTAAGACCTATCTACAACATCAGCCTGGTCTCCTTACACACACACACACACCCTTGTACTTATATCTTTGAGGACTTTCATTGACGTAATCCACTCCCTAGCCCCTCACCCTGAACCTAACCATTTTAACTGACTGCCTGACCCTAACCTTGACCCTAAACCTAACCTGAACCTGATTCTAACCTTGAAGCTAAAACCAAGTCTTGACCTTCAAACAGCCCTTTTGAAGGTGTGAGGACCGGCTAAAATGTCCTCACTTTCCAAAAATGTCCTCACTCAGTTGGTTACATATGTATTCTAGTCCTCAATATGTAGCAAGTACAAGAACGCACTCACTCACACTCACACTCATGCTATATTGATGTCAGATGAAAGCAGAATGCACCACACATACAGTAGATAAGAAGTGGTTTACATTGCATTCATTCAGTCGTCTCCTATGGATGCTGAAGGGTGCCTCACGCTGGGTTACAGAAGATACACAGGGAAGACGAAAACAAGGCTATTTTACAAGCAGGGAGAGTCGCTATTTGACTTTATGTAAACTATATGTCTTCTATCAACTAATCCATGTGTTTACTTTATTCATCCATTAAAACAACCCCTGAAGCAGCAAGTGCGTGCGTGCGTGCCGGCGTATGTGTGTCCGTGCTTGTAGTTAATATTCATGCCCAGGAGGGCGATTCTATTCATCTCGTGCAGGAAAGGCAAAGTGTGAATTCATGACTGCGTGTGCATATGCTGCAAGCTGTACTCAGCTGTGGAAGAATGTCTCATTTGATACTCAAGTAATCAGTCTCTTTCAGTCACTCTCCCAGCACCCCCTGCCCTCTTTACACCTCTATCATTCTATCAACCTCACTCTCTCACTTACTTTCTCTTCTGCTCTTCTCACCCGTCTCAGCGAGCCCTCCCCTCATACCCTGCTCCAGCTGGTCCCTCCCAGCACTCACTATTCACCCTGTCACACCCTGCCCATTCCTTACCACCAGCGAGCTCCGGCCTCCCTCTCTGTCAACCCCCTACCGCTGATGGGAAGCAGGTGTTGTTTTCTCAGCTCATCTCTTCATTTCCTCCCTGTTGTTTTGTTGCCTGGGTGCTGAAATGGCAAGAGTAGAGCAGGATTAGGGTGTCGGTGGGGGCAGCTGACAAATGGGGAACAATGCCACTCATATAGATGTCCTGAGATGAATTCTGCTAAACAAAAACAGATCTGAACAACGCAAATGTTTATTATCCACCTGGGGAGCAGGGAATGTTGATTTAAATTTCTCATCTGTGTATACACACTTTTGCATAAATCCTAACTTAGACAAACAAACAAATGATAAAAACCAGCCCATAGAGTGCCCTGCAATGTATGGCATGATTTAGTTATTTGACATTTTTCATTCGCACGCCTTCCCTCAGTATGTTTATTATAACCAAGTATATGCAAGTATGTTGGCCCTGAAGGGTAAAACACAACATTTGAGAAAAGTCAATGACATTTCGCAAATTACAACATGTGATGTATTTCTGAAATGTCATTGGCTGTAATGTTGTGTTTTTGTCCTACAGGGTTATTTTACATATTCATCACATAATCGCCTGATAAAGCACATGCATGAGTTTGCACAGGCTTAATGCTCTTTATTTGGGCAAATACACTGTTTCTGAACTGACATTTGCCGAGCACTTTACTAAAAGAGAGGCCATAACTCAGAGCACGTCAATAGCGGCAATCGTCCACCGTGGTCAGACGTGTTTGTGGCCTGGGTTCTGTCTACTCTTTCCTGCTTTCCAAATAAGCTTAGCTCATTTGAACTTGAGAGGATGAAAATGAGGGCGAGTCAGACATAACTTGGAAACAAAAGGTCTCCTAAGGTTGCTGTCGGAACAAATAACCAAATGTCGTTTGAGCTGGTGAGTTGAATCTCAGAAGCTGTGACGGATGGGACTTGTATGTACTGACACAAGTTATGTGTTGACAAGGTGTCAAAGTCACATTACTGTTTTGAAATTTCTTTCTTTCTGCATATGTGGCCATGTGACTGTGCTGCTGAGACGTGTGAGTGCGTTTCTGTGAACTACTTAAGGAGGTGAGCAGACGCTGTTCTTATCGGTATGATGTATTTTCAGCGTGAGACGAATGTGTCAGTCTCAGCCAGTAGCAGACCCTGTTGAAAATAAAGGTAGTGCTGCTAATGGGCTAATGGCCTTCTCCACCTGACCCGTCTTGCTTCTGCTCTTCCCACTCGTGCACACACAACATCTGCATGTACAAAGCACGTCGCAGCAGTCAAAGGTTGTCTAAGGATAGCGTATGTGGGAGGAATGAATGAAAGCTGAGTGGCATATTCAGTTCACATTGGTTTCACTGAGGTTTTTCCATCTCTTGCATGTAAAATAAGGTTAAAAAAAAAAAAATTTAAAGAGAAAAGACATGACATTTTCTACTGGTGGACAAATTGCTACACTTAAAGTAGATGAAATGTCCTAAGTGGTACTACTAACACATCAATTTACTCAGTACATTTTTACAACATCAATTGAAATATTTAGATCATTCAGTTGAGATCTGTTAAACGTCAGCTGGTAACCATCATATACATGTTATAGAAGTTACTGTGGTCTCAGGTCAAATTCAGCATATAAGCCACAAGGAACAACCATGTTAAGTTTGAGTTTTGCATCATTTTGTGCCGAGATGTTCTGAAGATTGGTGCAAAAACCCAACTTATCCTGTTGCAAGCTTTGGTGGCTCCAGTGAAAGCATTAAAAAATACAATATTCATGAAAGCACAGCATAGAAAGATTAAAAGTTCATTGACTCCGCTAAAAACAATTCAATAAATAAGTAAATTCATGACACTGACCTTGAAGATGTGGTGGCTGATATCACTTTAGTGTCATTAACAGGGACACGGCATTGGCAGGCAGCCAGTGCACTGCAGTATTTCTGCACGATGTCACAGGTGAGGACAGAATCTATTCTGTCCTCTGATTGAGTTCGTCTGTATTTACAGTGTCTGCTGTGGTGTTTCCTCTGTGTCTTACATGACTTGGCTTTTCTCTTGGTTATTCCTCTCTTACTGAGACCTCAAACCGTCTTCTTTTATTTATCCTCTTGCCTTGCTAGTTCTTGTCACCTCCATATCCCACTTTGTCCTTTCTCTTTCCCTGCGCTCCTCTTTTCTAAGCACAATTAGAGTTGTTTTGACCTCCTGAGACTCTCAAGCTCTCAGTGTAAAAATCTTTCAACAGGATGGCCGAGCACTTCACATTCACTTTGGTTCTTTCTTTTTACAGATTCCATAACAGCAATACAAATTTTGTCATAGATGACATTTTCCTGATGACATCGCTGGCGGAGTGTCTTTTTTTTTTTTTTTGGAGGGGGCAAGTAAAAGCTCTCATCCATCCATTTTCTATCGCTTACCCTGTTAAGAGATAGAAAATGGACGAGAGGCGGGGTTCACCCTGGACAGGTCACCAGTCCATCACAGGGCCAACACATAGAGACAGACAACCATTCACACTCACAGTCACGCCTACAGTCAATTTAGAGTATCAATCAGTTTATGCTAACAAATGGAATTCAATTCACAAAAATGTAAATTGTGCGATTAGATGTACAAAAATGAGAACGATTTATTTGTTGCAACATGTAAAACAAGTAAAGCTGGCAAGGCTCGTTTGGCTTCGTGATGAATAAATGTCCAAACCTAAACTAGAAGAACCATACGTCACATTAACTCACAGCAACAAAGAATTCAGATATTTCAATCACAATCCCCGGCAGTGTGTAGTTAGTTTGCTAGCACATGAGTCTTGAGTAGGCGGGAAAAGGCAACTTGCAAAGAGGAGCTGTGGTGGGAGGTTGAGACTGTATTTACTGGGCAGTGTTCTTACTACTGGAGACCCAGCACAGGCTTAAAAAAGAATCGGTACACATGACTAGTGGTTCATTTTTTGGTCCAGTACTACTGCCAGCTTGGACTACTCTTGTACACGACTGGAGCAGGAGTAAAAATACTTATACCTCGTAGTCCTACATACATTTTCTTTCAATTAACTAATTACATTTCAACACCAACACCCCCACCCCAAAAAAATACCACTTTCATGTTCACTTTTTCCAAATAATATTTTCTGTTTTTACCTCAGCCAAAGAGCGAATATTTTCACCAGCGCGTCTGTTGATTTGTCTTCTTTTTATTTTGCAGGATTTCTTAATGGTCTTATGGTGGAAAATATTGCGATATAAATGGAACAAGTCATTAAATTTCAGTGGTCATGCAGATCAAGTTGTAGATCCTGGAACCTGAGAAATGAGTGAATGATTATTCATAATACAGGATGTGTAAAGCACAAGAGAATAATAGAGGTAACATTATAATTTCTCTATTTTTCTCAGAAATATTGACTGGATTAGGAATAATTGCCTATAAAAAGCAGAAGACGGGCGAGAATGAGGCACACTCAAAAAGGTTGTCTGCTTGATTTGGAGATAGTGGGGGAAGCAGTTCTTGTCCTTTCAAACTTTAATCTTTGCTGTCTCTTGAGACGAGAGGACAAACACATTTTTAATTGCTTTGCAGAAGTTGATTTCCAGCTGGGATGATAATTGCTCACTTCTGCTACACAAAGATCTGGTGTCTGTTTCTATAAACTCGTGCTACCAAATACAAACATGATTGGACTGTTTCTCATTTACACTTCGTCATCGCTGCCTAATTTACTGTAAATGTTAATTAGACTGTGCAAATAAATAATAAACATGGTATTTATGCTCTGCAATCAGTTTGTAGGCCAATAAGGCCCATTAAATCAGGAAATGAGGCAAAAGACAAGACTGGGGGCTCCTTGGTGAGGAAAAGATGATGAGGTGATGAGATGAAAGCGAAAGAAACATTTCTGTCCAGCAAACTGCTCGATGTTTTTTAGTTGTTTTGTTATGAATCGTTTTAATTTTTGAACGTCTGGTTTCAAGATGCTGTCATCTCGTAAAGCGAATCCACCGAATTAACTGAAGGATTTTTTTTAAACTCCTTTTTTTAACACTCCAACGTGATCATTCAATAGAACAGTCAAGCCTCTCAGAGGGAAATCACTGCACTATTTTTAAATATATCAGAGTGAAGAGTTGGCAGCTGAATCCTGCTCCATCCTCGCTCAGAAACGAGGCTTTGGCGCCCCCATGTGGTCAAACTGATAACTAGGTAAAACCTGTGACTTGGAAATGAAACTTTGCGAGATTTCCACTGACAAAGTAGCTGACTTTGACTCCTCATCCTTTCAGTGCAGTCGTTAATTACTCCATGTACATGACGTAACCCCCCCCCCCTCCCCCCATGAAGAAGTGATTTAATCTCAGAGTTCCCTTCCTCATACATCTGTCCTTCTCCTCCCAGGACAGCAAAGAGCCCCCAGATTGCTGCCTCAGTGAGTCCTTTACATCCCCATCATGCACGCTGGGCGTCGACCTGCGCCGGGGCCGGAGACGTTTTTCAGGCAACCTGCAGCTTCCCCCGTTGTCATGGCGTCAGGGGGAGAGGGCGCGGACACCTGATGATGAGGTCATGACCCGACCCACATCTCTGCCATTTGGAGCTCCTCCCAGAATAGACATCACACCTGTTGATCCTGAGTGGTGAGTAGACGTTGAAGGCAGAGGTGGATTCTGCTGCAGTCGAGTAAGCATCTGTTTCTGAACCAAGTTCCAACCGAATGTCTATCCACCATATACATATGTTGCACAAATACCTAAGGAAGTCACCAAGTTTAACTTGGGGGGGATCTTTTCTCCTGCAGCGTCGGTTAGCCTCAGAGATAGCGCCTGTAAGTTGCTGCATGGTGACGGCGTGCCTGAGATTCTGTGTGACTGACCGTGGCCAAGTTCTGGAGGTGGACTGGGAGTCGGATATAGCTGGCTGTGAATGATGTTCTGAGTGTTTCACTGCTGAACACCGCTGAGCAGACATGTAAAATATCCACAACATTTTCTGGGAAAGTTCAAGATAGTTTTTTAGTATTTATATATATTTTAAGGGAAGTTACGAGATCCTTAACAGCTAAATAAACAATGACCTTTATGAAGAAACAATTCACTGAGCAAAGTCTGGGCAGCGGCATTTCTGATGGACCATTGCTTTGCGTCAGTGATCCGATCTGAGAGTTGAAGAAGACACTGCCTTGCTTCATTATTTATTCACCATCTTTTCAGACAGTTGCTGCATGTGGGGGGGCCATTGTGTTTGTGCAGGCGCAACCGGCACAGCGTGCAGATTCACATAACACAGACAGCAACGGGCCAGTTCTTGGTGGTCCAGTGACGTCAAATCTGGCCTGAATTGCCTTAATGATCCTCTTCTCAAGAGTGTGTGTGCGTGTCTGTGTGTGAGGAAGACAGTTCTTTTACCTCAGCCAATGAAGTAATGTTTTCAGTGGTGTTTGTTTGTCTGGCAGCAGAATTCCACAAAAACTTTGAAGCCAGTATTCACTGGGTGGGGGTGGTGGGGGGGTGCAGCATGGGAAAAGAGAGAACCTATTACATTTGTCAAACATAGTGAATTTTTTTTAAATGAATCATTGCCTTTGCTGAGGTATGTCCTCTCCAAGTTCCCTATAGTTAATCATGTTAATAGAAGCCACTGCTAACAATCAGTTCTGATTCTTTTTTCATATAAGTACTTATGCGCATGTATGCCAATTATTTTTTTTTTTTTTCTGTAACCATCAGCAGTACTACAGGGACCCGTGATCCTATCCAGACATGACTTCTGCTCAGTGCACCAATCAAATCTTCTTCTGGAAACTGGTTCTTAATCTCTCTTTGCTGATGGAGGCCGCACCATACATGCATATATCGTGATCTTTGACCAGATTCATTTAAGCGGATGTTCCTTTCCCTTCAGTAGGTTTTAAGTCCTAAAGAGGGGGGAAAAAAACACTTCTTTAGATGAATAATGTTCTTACTGTGCTAGTATTTCAGCATCAGTGCAGTTGTGAGCATTATTTTTGAAATAATTACAGAGAAATGTACATGAAGTTCAGAGAGCAAAGGATGTGGTTTGTAAGGCTGTTTTTAGTGTTTTTGTGTATGGCCAGGAGAATCAATATCAGTGAGGAGTCTTTTGTACTTATCACAATTACCCCCCCCCCCCCCCTTCACACACACACACACACACACACACACTCTGAACACTGACCTTGAATTTCCTGCATTTGGGATGCTGGTTTCATTCTGCATCAAAAACCTATTTGAGGAAATGAAAAATTGTCTGAAGCTGCAACACCAACAAACAAAATGAGAAAACATTTGCTCTGAGCTAAAAAGTATTCCAATCATGAGCGATGCCTGTAGTACTGCATGATTGTAATGAAGCATGGACAATCGAAGAGCTGCAGTATTCTTTTTTTACCACAAGAGAGCAGTGTTAACCAGGTTAACTTGATGATCGCGCGCTACAGTGCGCGTACCAGAGATACTTGGAGGAAGGGATGTACATTTGGATCGGTTTGAAAATGATACGAAGCAGTTGGACAACTTCTGATTGGCACCACATTCAACTCCATCATCACCATAATAGTTGAATGGATTTCCAATCTGCTTTGGTGTCACTTCATTCTTTTTGTTTGCCACCTTTCTAATCATAAAGCCCTCACACAGACACAATTATAATGTACTTACAGGAGTCCATAATGACTTCACCTTTTTTCTGTTAACAGTGAGTTTGTTGGTGAATGTTCAGTCTGTTCAAGAATCCGCGGGATTTATAGAAGGTGAGGTGTGTGTCAGCCCTGCTGGGTTTGTTGTACCCTCTCACCAATCCTTGCTTTTAGAAGCCATCAAAGTCAAGGCATCCCTGCTGCTAAAGGATAAACCATTCTGAAGGTGTCTAGGTCTGATTACGCTCTTCCCAAGTGAACCTGGCATGTGTGTGTGTGTGTGTGTGTGTGTGTGTTGTACAATTTCAGTACCAGTCATCAGTGCATCTCCTTGTCTCCCCTGTCCATTCCCTCTTTTCCCACTCGTACTTAGTTAAGTGCTCCTGTCAATGTGGAGAGGGAGGAGGAGGGAGGACGAATTTATTTTGGGAATCAAATTATTTTTTCCTGCTGATGAGCACAATTGCTCCAAAGCTTAGAGTGCCTCACAGATTGATTAGTGTGTGTGTGTGTGTGTGTGTGTGTGTGTGTGTGTGTGTGTGTGTTTGTGTTGCTACAATAAAGACTGATTAGGGCGGGTCAGATTGTGTAATTGATGTTACTTATATAAATGTGTATGACGGATGTATTAAGAGTTCAGGCAGGAGAAAGGAAAACCAGTGAATGTAATTACAGCACACACACAAGCAATCAAACCATCCCCTTTTGCAGTTTCTTTTTCTATTGCCAACTTAATTTACTGTAGGCTGTCCGACTGACGTCAAATGTACATGTCTGCACGGGAAGGAAGGTGTACGCAATGGTAGTTGTTGTTTTTTTTAATATTGGCAAAACAAAATATCTGAGAATAGATTTTCCATGTGACTATGATGCTGTTTGACAGTCCCAGTGTGGTGTTGCAGCTGGCAATGCACTGTTGTGTAAGTGCCAGCTGATTCAGCGCCCTCTACTGGCTGATTGGATGCAGATAAAACTGTTTCTATTGATGACCGTTTCAACACTGATGGCCCGAGGAGTTTTTGATCAAGTAGAAATGTAAGACTGACACGTTTGTTTCCCCAAATAGAAAAATGTCCAAAAATAAAAAAAGAACTTGAAGGAAGTGGACATCAAGAGCAAAAGTAATCCTGCAGAAATCAGAGCTTACACTTTTCATTTTAGCATTTGCACTGACTAAGGGAGATCAATAAAGCACAAGTGCAATCTGGCCCATAGTGCTTCTGTCTCTGTGAGGAGGTGAAATGCTGCATCCAACTAATATAAAGGACAAGTGGGATTTATTTTACATAATTATGTTGGTCATCCATGGGCAGTTCAGCTCATTACGTCCACCAAAGAGGTAATGTGATCTCTGGTGTGTGTCCGTCTGTTTATTGGCAGGATATCTCAAAAGCTAATGGATGGATTTTGCTAAGATAGAAATAGTGGAAAGGTAGGAAATACTTCAAGAAACAAGTGTGTACTTTTTGGAGGTGTCTGGATCAAAGTGTAGATCCCGGAACCTGAGGGCAGGTCCAGGCTGTTGGGAGAACATAGCTTTTAGCAATTTTTTTTTTTCAGGCACGTCATACATGAATTCCCATCCAATTTCTTCAGTCCATAATATTGTAATTTTTTTAAAAATTTCCAGACAAACATGTATTATTGCAGGATAAAGGTATGATTGTGTTAAAATCAAGGGAGAGACACAGAATAAAGGGAGATTATGATGAGTCCATGTGACATTGTTAAAAGAAGATAATTTCATCCTTTTACTTTGATTAGAGGGCAGCGTATTAAGCTCCCGGAGATGGCGTGCATCGTGTTCTGGATCGGTGATGTGGAAGACCTATTTTTGGTGTGAGGGAAGGAAATTTATGAAGCGATTTTATGATTCTGTGTTAATATTCTGTATTCACGTTGGAGGGGTGTCAGGCACTATGGGAGTACTTTCTATTTAGATATGATCCAGTTTTACTGCCTGAACCCTCAGAAGGAGCCGTCATCCCTCTTCCACTTTCATCATCAGCTTAGGTAGAGTCTTTATTCAGTGACTGAGTGAAATGAAACAGTCTTGTTTACTTCGATTACTGCGGTTGTCAGATAGTGTTGCAGGGCAATCCTTTCATGTGGTAGTCAAATTAAACCTGAGACTCAGTGTAGTTTGGTCTATTAAGCTGGAGTTTGACAGGATGTGTTTTCTAATGGGATAACTGTCTGCTGTGGTATACGTCACCATCTTACATAGAATTTACTCCAAAAGTCCAAGAAGAAGCACAGCAAAGGTCACCTTGGCATTATGAAGCTGTCTGATCCTCTTTGGCTGTTTTGTTTGTCCTTAAACTTCCCCTTGTCTATTATGCTGTGCTGATTATTTCTTTCTTCTGTTGTCTAGGCTTTTTCATCTCTCTCTCTCTCTCTTCACGAACCTTTGTGAATTAATGCAGGTCTACTAATCTGAGTCAAAATGCACTATTGTTTTTCATGCATATGGGAGAGGTGAAGAAAGAAAAAGGGAAGGAGAGGAGAGGAGAGGAGAGGATTTTATGTAACCAGAGACTCAACATTAAGGGCTCTCATCTGAAGACAAAAAACAAAAACCAAAAAAAAAAACCGTTCCACACATCTCCCTTCACCTGCACCTGACCCGTTCACTTGTGATAAACACAGCTAGACCCCCTCCCTTCCTGCACACACTCGGGCAGTGATTATTCTCAAGGTTTCTCTGTGGGAGAGGAGAGACTTGGGAACAGAAGCGGATGGAGGCATCTTTCCTGGATGTCGTGATAATAGAAAATGACAGATGGGACTGAGGGGTGGGGGGAGGGGCTATGTTTATAATGATATTAACCCTATCAGTCAGGAGGGAAGGGGAGAGGAACAGAAAATTAGCTGAAAATTATTAAGATCGGATTTCTTTCTCCGTGTGCTGCTGTCTAAAAGTGGATTTACTATTTTGTTAAACTGACCAATTTTGAGAAGCTGCAAGCAGCATTATTATTTTTAGTCATGCTACAATAGCTTTGTGACTTAAAGCCATATTGGGTTTGGTGAACACCTCAACAGCTACTGGATTGCTTGCAATGAGATGTCCCCCTCAGGAGGAATTCTACTGACTTTCATGATCCCATGTTTTTATCTAACACCAGCAGTAGATCCCCTTATCAGTGACATATCTCAGCAGAGTGTCAGATAATCCGGTACAGACTGTTTCTAGCTTTGGTGACAGGAGTCCTCTGACTCTGCATGTACCAATGTAAGTTTGACACTTGGGGTTTTGAGCGATTTGGTTTTTACGATTTTCTCACAATGAGTTGTTTTAATTTTGGTCATTCATTTCTCAACTTTTCAGAGGACTTATATATGTAAACTGTTCGCAAATTCTTGGCATGCTAACACGATGAAGTAGAAAGAAGACACAGAGGGCGCGCATCCATGAAGGATCTCCACAACATGGTTTAGGAGTTTTCTGCCTGCTCCTCAAAATAGATCTTGTGCATCACCGATCCAGAAGATGATCCATGCCGTCTGTGAGGACTTAGTAATCATCACCTCAACAAATTTGATTTCAATATGCTTCCATTTTTCAGATTTCTCTCCTTATATCAAAAATTTTCTGGATCATAGATCTAGAATACGGTCAAGATGAATTACAGAAGCCGAAACGTTCTCCTTTCAACAAGTTCACGTGGACTCAAGGAATCTAACAGCCATCATATCCTGCCAGTGGTGTAGAACGGTTTTGAGGATCCAGATCGCCCCACAAGTTTTATCACTTGTTTGTTACATTTTGTGATATCCAGCCAACAAATAAGCAACTTAAACTTCCATGTTCGCGTCCGTACGTTAGCAGAGTAAAGCCTGACAGAGCTCTGATCGATCTTGCTGAATTCCTGTTAACAATTCATCAATTACCTGAATTGTTGTTGGATTATTAAAGACCTCCATCACTTGATTACAACACTTTAAGTCTCTCTGGCTCAACTTGAGCAGGGGGCATAACAAACTACTGCAAAACGTCTGTCACAGTTCCTCCTGCACTGTGACCAAGCAGTGTGTGGAAACCAGACTGAACATGGACTGAAATGGCCTCGTCACTCAGTCACTTTAATTCAATATTTGATCTCTCTTGAAATTACTTTGTGACATCGATTTTCTGCTCTTCCCTTTTTTGCTTTGTCATTCAACTTTGGACATCGACTTTGCAGAAATATTACCGCTGCGAAAGAGCTCGTAGTAATAATATGTAGAGTTTTCTGGTCATCCTTTCCTTTTTAAAAATAATTCATCTCCACAGCCACATGTTCAAGAATAGATGTCTGATAGATGAGGGAATTAAGAGAATTCTGGGTTTGTTTTCTGAAAAAAACAGAAAGAAGTACTTTTTTCACGTCATCTGTGTTTAGTTGAGCAGCATATACTATACTTTATCATATTATATCAAATATTTTGTCATACAAATCCATTCATAAGAGCTAAGATAGAAGAAGTCTCCTGTAAGTAGCCGACTTGTTCTTACATCTGGTCAAACAAACTTTAGCTGGACGCATAACACAGGGCAACCATTATTTCCGCGTTTCCAATGAA
This sequence comes from Aulostomus chinensis, assembly GCF_037954235.1. Taxonomy (NCBI): domain Eukaryota; kingdom Metazoa; phylum Chordata; class Actinopteri; order Syngnathiformes; family Aulostomidae; genus Aulostomus; species Aulostomus chinensis. The sequence goes on along the minus strand of NC_141333.1, from coordinate 7,238,792 downwards.
GTCCCTCAATATAAAAGCTTATTCATCTTAAAATGTGGAGCATATCATCTTCTGTACAAGCTAGAAAGGCTGCTTTTATCCTGACTACAACACCAAACTCTCTGAAGGGAGCTGGCAGGAAAAGTGGCCTTAAATGGACCATTTTGCCAATTAAACCCTCAAGTGAGACAATTGCCTCCTGACATGCATGTACATGCTGTCCAATGAAGTATGGGCTACAAGGGGGGTAGCGTCATTTTGACAGCGCTCATTTTAAAAATGTAAAGCCGTTGCACCCGAGAGTCAAGTAACATATGACTTAGTGACATGCTTGCTTTTTTCAGTTTACAACTTTATCTATTTTCGATGATTTGTACTTTCAAATGAATTAGGTGAGTGAGTCATAAAGAGTCAGAGGATTCCACGCTTAATTTGCTGATTTGAACTCAACAACACAAACTAAATATTTCAGACTGGTTTGCTGAGCTCCAGTGACACCCGTGTGTTTTCCTCTTTACATACAAGCTCGGGGAGACTATTTTGAAGAGGCTCATTGGCAAGAATTTCGTGAGATACAGCTCCATGCTCCTCTGTCTCGGTGACTCACAACCAAAACAAATCAGTTCACAGAGCAGCCGAACGAGCGCTCGCATACTAGCCACACTGCCATTCTGCCTCTTCTGATGTTCCTTTTGGATTTCTTTTTTCCCTCGTCCTCTGTCTCTACCTTCAGGCCATCGCTCTTCTTTTTCTTTCTCCTCACCATGCTGATAGTTCATTGTGTATGTATCTGGGGTGACTGCATGGATCTATGTGTGCTTTATTCCCTGCATCCCATGAAATTGCCACAAAATTGCTTTCAATCAAAGCAGGATGGGTGTGTGTCTGATAGATGTGGATGGAATATTCATTGTGTTGCTGCAAACAGTAAGGTACAATATGGTTGCCTTCTCAGAGGAAACTGACTCATACATACAACCGCATTCTTCAGAGTGTTAATTTAAATCGGTTGACCTTTGAGCAGTGTGTATGTTTCCGTCCTTTGATATCCATTAAGCTGTTAGCTTTAATCTCCCCTCCAAATTGCCTTTTTTCTTGGCTCTCACCAGTTGCCAGCCCCACTAAAGGTCACAACATCATCAGCATTACCACAAATCCTGGATAAACAAAAAATAAATAATAAATCTGACAACCTGTTACCGTGCCTGCTCGCTTGTCGTCACAACCACCAGCAGCCAATCCTTTGCAGGGGGGGAGTGGCTTTTACTCGCTGCGTGCCTGCTCTCGGCTCCTTGTGTATATTTTGAATGAAAGAGCAAGTGAAGCATTTTCCTGTGCTCCGCTACACTCTGCACTCTGCCTGTGAAAGTGAAGGGGGGAATCTGACTTGAGGCTCAGCATAGTAGGAGTCACTGTGTGCCACACCGGGAGTGCCTTTGGAGAGGTGGAGGGGGGGTTGCTTTCAGAGAGAGTTCAGTCAAGCAGAGGCTAATGGAGGAAGAGTAAGACAGGAGGAGGCAGTTTTCATCCCCTCTGAATCTTTCATAAAGTAGATCTCCAACATTGAGCTGGCTGGATGGACTGAATTGGTACCTAGATGTGCATTTAGCAGGAGCCAACAGTGACACCGGGAGAACGGGGAGAGTGTGCACTTTGCAGTCAGCAAGACCAGGAGTGAGATGTGAGAGAATCATTGAATCTTCTCCTCGGAGGAGTTGTATGTGACCCTGCTGTGGAAAAAAGCTCCTCCAAGAACCTCTCATGTACAGAAGACCAGCAAGAAAGCACAGTGCATGAGCCAAAGGAAAGAGAGCGGAGAGGGCACGACTGCTGGCTGGCTAATCCCTAAACCTGTTAAGAACGAGGGAAAAGAGGGAGAATAGAGACCACGGTAACATAGCAAACAACAACAAAAAAAGGTATGTGTTTGTTGGCCTTTTCTGGGGTGTATGTTTGTGTGTGGGTTAGCCTTATTCTTTTCTCATAAACCCAGTATATACTTTTCTGTGTCTGGAAGACAGTGGAGGACAGAATCAGCTCTTCATGACTGACTAATGTGACTGCATTTGGACTGCAATTGGCAGAATTTGAAAGAGGAAAAGTCTGTCACAGAGGACTGAACCCAGCCTGCAAGGATGTCAACTAACGAGCTGAGTGTTGAGATGGACTCCTGCATCCGGACATTCAAGGAGCATATGCATCTGGAACTGGAGCCCCCTAAGATCCCAGGTGTGGTGGGAGGAAAGAGGGGCGCCACATCCCCTAAACTTTCCCCACGGAGCTCCCCGCGCCTCTTCCGTAAGCTAATGGTCAACAAGAGCATCCGACAGAGACGCCGCTTCACTGTAGCTCACACCTGGTAAGAAGGCTTGTGGGGGTGGGGAGAGGGGAAAAAATACTGCAGGGTTGAGACATCAAGAAAGGGCGTGGACAAAATGAGTCAGGTGCAAGGGATGTGTCAGAATATTACAGTGAAGGAAGATGAGATCTGGGAGGAAAGAGGAAACATAATAATGAGGCCAAATTTATGGCTGAAATTGGAAAAGGGAGGGGGGTGAAGGGAGTTAGGTGAAGACTGTGTGGTTGTAGAAAGAATTGGGGTGGGGAAAAGGGTAAAAACTGGGAGAGAGAGAGAAGAGGCACGTAAGAACGGGTGGAGCGGGTTTGACAGTCAGCAAGGGTAGAGAGCAGTGGAGAAAAAAAATCCACAGAGACTAAGGGTGAGGAGGCGCAGGTTCAGAGAATGAGAATGGAGGCAGAAAGCTTGATCTCTCCTAAAAGGAAACATTTAGACAGTTGTCATGATGAGTGGGGCCAAAAATATAAAAATAGAGCTGCTGTCTGGTGATTTGTCACTGGGTTAAGGGATTACATAATGGAATAAAACACGTTCTGCATGCTCCCTGTCCTCCATTTTGACGGACTGTATCTCTGCCCCTGTACCTGGGTGAATTTTGCTCTCAGCGTGCGTGCGTGCGTGCGTGAGTGTGTGTGTGTTCCATGTTTCGGTTGGTTGCAGTGATGTCAAGGGAGTGATAGGTGTGTTATGCAACCTGGTGGTTCTTAACCTTTTTGGTTCACATCTCCATTGAACGAATCGACGATTGCGTCACAAAACACAGGCTTAACACCAAATCACAAATTGTTTGTTCAAACTACAGCTCAGTCTATCTCCAATACCATGTTGTTGTGACACAGAAAACCACACTCATTTGTTTAATTTTTTCGACGTAATTTCCTTCCTTCTCATCTCACCAGAAATTGCTGAAGGAAGCCCATCTTTACGCAACATAAACCACTTATTCTGTTGTTTATGACATGCTTTTGCTCCTCATCCCCCACCCAACCCCCAAGTCTACCCATTCATTTTTAACCACTTGGAAACCATTGTAAATGTGGAGGAAGGCTTGCCTATGTTATGCAATGTATGGATTAGTGGCGAGGAAAAGAGCCGCTGCGATTTGACTACGAAGCCTCAAGGTGACTTTTGTCCTTCACACTAAATATCTGGTCACATTTAGCAGAGGCAGATAGAGGAAGCCAGAGGGGCTTCGGTTTACTCAAGCATGTCTACAACAAGGTTACATATAGAGTATTTAGGGGTGATGATCACGGAGGCTTGTCATTGCCAGTGAAAATGATTTCATCTCTGTGTTGGGATAGGAGGCAGAGGAAATGAGTCCAGATATGAATCTGCTTCTGCATGTTGTGTCGACGTGCTACTGTGTGTATGATGGCAAAAGAGATGATATCTTACTGGTTTGTGTGTTTTGTCAAGTTATACAGCCACAGTTATCCGTGTGTGTGTGTTTGACACTTGACATGTCCCTATGCATCTACATTTCCGGATGCACATTCTGCGTTTATCTAGCTTCCTTCTTTTATCACTGTCTTCAACAGCAGCAGTCATAATGGGGTCTCTTATCTGTTTATCTCATTGTACAGCCTGTTTCTGAGCTGAGAGAGATTCGTGGGGGTTGGGTGGGTCTGAGGGTGAATACAAGAGGCACATGTGGAAAATGGCATCATTTAGAAAATATGAAAGATCCCTCATGCCTTTTTACCTTGTTTGTCCACAGTGAATGACTCAGGGATACGACCATAACAGCCATTTACTGCCAGTCCAGCCTATTAATGAGACGTGTTCGTGATAAAGTGTCCTTGAATGAGACACGGCGGTCTATCCGCTCACTCACTGTAATTCTCTCAGAGTGACAGGTAAAAAGCTAAAAATGGAAATGTGAAAAGAGGAAAATAACCAATCATCCCCAGAGGGGGAGATGTGACAGTCTATGGGACGTTTGCCAACTAGGTGCTTTTAATTTACTTTTCATGTATTTCCCCTCCCGACACACGGCCTGCAAGGTTAAAGTTGAATGAAATATAAGTAATCAGCAGGATTACAAGATTAATCACTGCACTTCTCGCTTCATCTTATGTTGTTGGACCACCCTGCAATGCCGTTAAGCCTTAAAAAAATCCAATTTCCCAGGAATCCTCAAGGGTTTTAGTGGTTCACCCTGTTTGTCCCCACCTGTCATATCAGGAGGAACAATACTTTGGATACAAATGGTGGTGAAATCCTTCCATTGCAGGTTCATGGAAACCAAATTGTATAATTTTATCATGGTTGTATAGTGTTAAAGTGTCACTGCATCAAATATCAGTGGTCTTCTTTGTAATTTTTGTAATACAAATTGTTTTCGCTATTACTTTAATTAGCTATATTATTATCCGCAAAAAAGTGGAGCAATTTTTTAGTATGTATTGTTCTTTAAAGCCACAATTGCTACAATACTCCATCAGGATGAAACTACTTAATCGTTATGACCTCTGGGGTTATTGAGTCTTCTCTTGAAAGCTTGTTACATAACTTGATGCATCACATGGTTTGTTTCACAGAACCATCTGAGAAGTCGTCCAATGAAACTGGAAAAGGGCAGATACTTTAAAAAGTACTTGATTGGATGAACCAGCTGTCTGTCACGGGTTAACGTCAACCAAACAGACCAATCAATTAGGGCGGAAGTCGAAGTTGTCCGGTAGAAGAGCAAAAAGATGAAAAGCCTCCAGTGCTGCAAAGGCCAATTCTGACATATCTAATGCTACAACAGCATCTATGCTAACTTCTCCTGGAGCCGCCATTTTTGTCTCCAACTGTCACGATATCGTCTCACTTAAACCACGCCCACATCTCCTCAAAGGACGCTGATTGGTCGGCAGCTCTGGCTCAAATGCATCACCCGAGGCCTGATGTGAGGGTTTCTCGCATGATCTTGTGATGCTGCGATCTCATAAAACAATGCAGCTGCCTCCCAAGGTAACTTGTCTTTCACATGCCAATTAGCACTAAACCCTCAAGACGAGCAGTTTTGTGATAATCACATTTTACCTTGGTATCCTGGATGAGAAGCTCTCGAGGACAAAGAGGGATTATTTAGCAGGAGGCTGCTGTTAAATTAAAAGATGTTTAAAATCTTGCTTTTGACATCAGTTTGAACCACGGGAATGATTCACAGATCCATCGACTGCTTCTGTCTGCTCTCGAACCGCAAACGTTTTTTACCAGATGAGAAATTGACGGGACATCACATGCATTATTCAGCCTTAAGATGATCAGGCAGGCATAATTCTCCCCCCCCCCCCCCCCCTCATTTCTCTCTGTGCTAAACGCCAGTGCATTCTTTTTAGCAGGTTAGCTGCATCTTACAAACCCCGTTCAATTCTACATTCTGTCCTTGCTGTTGCTCATGGTGGCAGCAGTATTTGGCCCTGCTGTGGACTAGTGGCTGCTGAACTTCTGACCTTCTGGCGCTCAGACAATGGCTCCTCTGTTGGAACCACTCAGCTGTTCCCCCGTGTCTCTCTTTTTTTCCTCTCTGCCTCACTCTTTTATGCCCTCTTTGTCTCCGTGTGTCTTCTTCTACATTTCACATTCTGTCTGCTATATTCTTGCTGCCCCTTCTTCACTGTCTACCTTCCGATAGTCTATTTCTTGTCTGTCTCAATCGTTTTTTTTTTTTTCTGCCGAGGCTTTCCTCTCCCTTTCTTTCTGTATCTTTTTTGGTGCCTCTCCCCCGTTTGCACTTCCAAGGCACCACATGATGTAAATGTTTAATGGCCGGGTGAGTCGTATGACTGCTCTGTTTTCCACTCGTGCAAAAAAGCATGTTAAGGGTAGAGAGTGAGAGAGAGCGAGAGAGAGAGAGATTGAAAGAAACTGGAGGAAAGTAAGACACTGTCACAGGAATAGAGAGAAGAAGAAGAGGAATCATGGGAAGAAGAAGAAAGGAGGAAGCCAAATTGGCCAACATTTTTATGTTGAAAGAAATGCCTTAGTCAATATGTGCACTTTGAACATGAATATCCCCAAACTTCTGCATCTGTAATTGAAAACTCTGCTCATTTAGATTGTTTTGAAATGAGTTCCTCCTGTATGCTGATGTGTATCCGATGCTTTCAACAGGATGATGAGATCCTGGGATAAATGGACACTTAAATGCCCAAAATGTGTAAACAGACCGAGGCAGACAGAAAAACAGACCGCATCGCGCCACAGTGGAGTCATCTCGGGCAAAAACAGAGATGGTTATTTTCCTTAGCTTAAATGTCAACCTAAATATCTCGCTGCACTTTTCCATCCAGCACTCCGTCTGCTATTGATTTGTGTCTTTCCCCGCTCACCTCTGTGACTCACCCAACATCATCTTTAAATGAACATCAGGGAAGGCTTGACGTGATTATTGTTAGTGCCGCAGCCAGCTTGTTTACGCCAGCCGCTCACTTCAGAGGGAGGGAAAAACCAGAAGTCATTTCATCAAAGACAAAACGTCCCATATGAAACGCAAATTTTGCCGTCTTTCGAATAAAATTCCTTGGTGCCATTCACCTGAAGAGTGTCACCATGAATCTAGAAACTTTTTTTGATCAAACAAATAGGCTTTAGCTGGGATCTATATTCTTTTCTTTTCCCGAAGGATATTTAAAACAGGAGGTGATTTGGTTTTTCTGAAACAGAAACATGACACGGCAGAGACTAAAAAATTTCCACGACACAAAAGTGTCAGTCTTCTGCTGAATCTATTGTTATCCTGCGCTGTATTAGGACTCCTCAGGGGTGTTATAACTTGTAGAGCTGTCGGAGAAACAAATGAGGGTCTGTGTTTGATTAACTCGAGACAAATCATTGAGAGAATCAGGGAAGATTTATTGAAGTCAAATCTTGTTAAGCACACAGAGGCTAACAGGGCAGCTGGCTAATGTTTGCGAGCACTAATGGTTAACGTCGCCCCTGCTCTCACTCAGCTCATGTTCCTTCCTTTCCTCCAAGAAACAGGCATTTCACTTAAGTGAGAAAATATGGGTTGTGACAGCAACACACTTGGACCAGTAACATGATGGTGACAATAAAATCATTAATACATTATTTAGTTCCATGTAGTGCAGACCTCTAAACCAGATTGGTGGATGTAATTATAAGATATTTTCTGTAATCTGAATTTCTGGGTTCTTTCCCAGAAGTAGGAAAACTTTTTAAAAATCCCACTGACATTTAGAATGACGCAAATAAGTATAATTCCAGTTTTGGAACAGAGATTTACTCACTTTCAAGAGCTACAAACGAAACAACAAATTGATCGGTCCCCTGGTGCCTTCACAAGTGTTTCACAATTGTGCCACAACTCATGAATTTGAGGAGGGATGGTATTTTTTAAATTTTTTTTGCATTTCATCTTTCATTTATTGACGTGTGTACCAAACAAGCATGCTCCTCCTGGAGAATTCGATTTATGAGCCAGGCATCGCTGCAGCACCAAAATACTTCATGTTTAATGATACGATGTTTCCTCTTCTACAGGTTTGGTAACGAACTTGGTCAAATCTGAAATATTGTAAATAACAATGCAACAGTTTGCACTAAAGAAAAAAAAATGAGATTAAAACTGGGAGAGCAATGTGACCAAGGATTTGAACTAAAAAGGTTACCAAGGCATTTTTCACGTCAGTTTGGCTGTAAGATTAACGTTTCCTCTTTTTCATGAGGAATAACCTCGTTGTGGAGCTCCGGGATGCTCGCAGTGTCGCCAGATTGTGAGATTTTCTGCTCAATTGAGAATCTTTTTATTTAATTGAACAGGTGGCACTTGTTTTGGAGAGGATGCATCCATGGGTTTTTTACCATTTACATGTTTCCATCATCAAGGTTTTATTTGAGTAGATCTTCCTCTCCTCTCAATAGAATGGATCGATGTTGGCAGTCCACTGAGATCTGTAGGTTTATGCAGCTTCAAAACAGATGACCATATATTGTATTTATGTATATATGTACATGTATACATGTGTTTATATATGTATATTTATGTATACATGTATATATGTGTGTATAAGTGTATATATGTATATTTATATGTATGTCTGTCTGTCTGTCTCTCTCTCTATCTCTATCTATAATATTGTGGGATATGGGAGGTATGGAATCAGGTTCCCTCTTCTTTTCCTCCTTCCCCTCTATCATCCTCTTCCTCTCTATTTTCCTCTTGTGACCCTGTTCAGCATCCTCCGTCTCCATCTCCTTCCTCGCTTTACTGAACCAGCCAAGCAGAATGTGAAGTGTTGGGATGGCTGAGGGTGTGCGACAGCTCAGGGTTGTGTACGTGTGTGCGCGCGACTCTGTGCTTGTTAACATTTCTCTACGTGATTATCTGGGCTCCCACTGGGATTCAAAGGCTGTAAACCTGTGTCCTGTTACAGGTGACATGTTTCACACCCTCGAACATGCTGACAGAACGTTCCATACATGTCGACTTCACAACTGCTAGGTAATGACGTGATCTGCCGTGACTTCAGGTCAACATTGATGTCCTTCCCTTACGAAGACACACAACGGAGTTCCGCATGAAGACTCTGATTTATGTAAGCAGTCTGAGATGCGCGCCAAGGTAAAGGACCGATGGGAAGGTAGCGCCGGTTCCCCCGGGATGTCCCGGTAGCTGCTTGAAGCTACTGTAAAGAACATACTGTACCATGTACGTACAGTGCTGTCAGTTTGAATCTAAGTGATGGAGTGATTCCCTCGTCATTCCGCCATCGCCCCCTTTGTAGTTGACTGAATATGGACTACCAAAGCAGCAGCACATTTAAATGCTTTTCCCTCCAGTGTATACCGGTCCCAGTAAAGACTATTTCATGTCTTTAGTCCACTGGAAAATCCTGTAGAAGCAATGCACGGCTATCTAGAAGCTACCGCCTGAAGTGTGCTTTGATGCCGCTCTGCTGCACCTCAGTTGCATATTCTCCATATACTGTAGCTTTCCAATGTTTCAGTGAGCCCTGTGGAACAATCGAACAAAAAAATCAATAACAAAACAAAAGCTATCAGTCAGCAAGAATTGATATACAAAATAACCACATAGAGACAAATTACAAATTTAAACTCCTCCTGTTTATCAAGGTTTTCATGATGCAACAGCTGCAACAGGGAAAAAGAACCGCATCCTTTACTGATACAAAAAAAAGAATGCAAATGTTTGAATATAAAATATTCAGTTAACACTTGGTCAAAGGCAAGTAAATTCACATAGAAGCCAAAGGTTTTAGAGGTTATTTGTTGTTTTGTTTTATTTCAGGTTTCTATCTGCTCCAGAGACTAAGAACAAGCTTAGAAAAAGCCGACATTGAAAACACTATCAAGCATTTCAGAAATCTCTGAGGTTTTAGGTTATTTACAAAAATTCCACAGGTTTTTGGAGGTGTTTTTACGAGTAACCGGTTTGACACAAGGCTTTCTGGGGGATTATTGCAGTGTTTCAAGAATGCATACAAATTGTCCGGAGGAAAAAACAGCAATGTCCATGTATCAGAATCAGTGGACTCTAGAGACACCCTGTAAAACATGTGACTTTAAGCCCCGACAGTCAAGACGCATTGAAGAATCCATTTATCTTCCCTCCTCATCCCATTCCTCCCCCCTCCTCCTTTTTATTGTACAACCCTCTCCGGGTCTCTCTTGCCATTTAGCCTCTCATAAAAATGCGACATTTGTAATATTCGGGAAGACGTGTCTGTTATTTTTTTCAACATTATTTCCAAATTATTCACATCTGCCATTTTCAGTTATGTTTAAGATTCGGCCCAAATCAACAAGAACTGAGGTGTGCTGGGAATTTAAACTCTCTCCCGCTGTCTTTTTTGTTTGGGTTTTTTTGTGCATCGGGGCACCGGTAGTTCAGACTACATTTGATTTGTTCAAATGAGGCAGCATGAGAGAATGAACAAGAGCAATTAGTTGCCATTTTGTGTGGCGTTGCAGAATGTTATGCGCTGTGTGTAAAAGCTGCACATCAGCCAAGTTATGACTGGCCACAAGTATTGTCATTCATATGTTACTGGTGGGGGTTAACTATGTGCTCTCACAGCATGCCTGTACTTCTGCATACTTTTTAAGTGTTCATCTGTGTCTACTCATAACAGAATGTGTCTGTGCCAACTGAGTATTAATTTCATCCCATTTAAAATGACAAAAGCATTCATTAACAATAATAAACATCCTAAAGTTCCTTTTATATGATGTGAAATGAGCCCAATAGTCGATGTTCTCTCTGCCGTTTGCCCCTTTGCCTGCTCCAAGAGAGAAGTAGTGATTATTCTCCACTTGGCTGCTGTTCATCACACCGACTGAAAAGAATTGCAGCATCATCCTATTTTTTTCCAGCTGGCAACAATGTGCAGTAATGCAGAAGCATTGCTTTACTGGAGGCCTGCGAAGACGGAGGTTATTGTAGCTGTAGCTGTTCAGTAGCCGTCTCAGTCATGCACCAATTAGTAAAGAAAGAACACTTGCCTTTTCATAGACTTGGAACCCAAAAAGCTGTTCATTCTGTCATCAGAATCATCTCACGAATTTGACTTGGATTCAACTTTGTGACAAATTTACAATTGCGGTACAATCTGAGCGAATAATGCGATTTACAGTTGCAGTAGAATAAACAAATGGTATGCCTCGACTGTACTTTCTTGGTTCTCAAGAAAAATGCGCACAAGATGAATAGAATTTGTGAAATGTGTGTTTTCTAACTGAAACACACAAACCTGAATTAGCATAAAACATTTACCAGAATGAATTAACGATCATATTTTACCAAATTAATTAAATATTTACAATAAAATTGTCTGTCACAAAAATAGGAGCATTTGTAGGAAATGTTTGCGGTTGTGTTCAAAATGATAGTGTTTTCTGTTGCAGTGGTATATTTGTCCAGGCTGACATTGAGCACTACTACCTACAGTATATCTACTCATTCAGCCAAAATTGTCTTTAATTCTTGTGGTTTGAGAGAGAGTGTTGTGGACTGTCTTCTCTCTGAAAAGTGAAGGAATCACCCTTGGCACTGTTTACTCACCAAAATAGAGCTCAGTGCGTGGAAACCTGTGATAGCTCGGCTCTTTTCGGAAATAAAAGCTATTAAATGAGGCCTCAGAGCTGCTGCTAAAATGAGTTTGGGTTCACCCTCTGGCTCAAATGCAGTTCGGAGAGTGATTTCCAGTGGAAATCCCTCTAAGAAATATCAATATATTCCTTCTGATAAAAGCTGTCATACAGGAAGCTAAAGACATTTCTTGGTAAATATTTTATAGCCGAGGGAAATAATATCACAAAGCCCTGACTGAAGGCTTCTAGTAGTCTCTCTGTGTCAGCAGTTTCTGTTCATTGAATAGCTATGAATTCATTCATCTTCACGCTTTAAAACTCCAAATCATACCGCAACTATCAGCATCTGATCTGGGGGGAAAATGTAGCTTGTTTTTTGATTTAATAAATGACTCTATTAGTAACTGGATTTTTGCGTGACATCAAACGAGCAGAGGAAGAGGGTCTGTTGACTGTCCGGCTCCGAGGCGCCCCGTCTGAATCATGTCATGGTACAATAGGATCCCAGTGCTGATAAACAAGTCACTGGCAACACATTGGCACAATGTCATACTTTATATCATCATCATCATCATCATCATCTGATTCTGTTTTGTTGTTTCACTATTGGCATGATTGTGTTGTCGTCTTTGCCTGCACTGGAGAGTGTCTGTATTTTAGTTTAAGCCTGTGAGAAGGTGCATGTGCAATATGTCCATCTGGGCTCCTGATTTCAGTGTACACGTTCTGTCTCCTTGACTCATTGTCACCACAAGCCTATGGGGAAACTACCACCCACACTCACTCTCCAATATTCATTGAGATGCTGTGTGTCTGTGTGTGTGTTTGTGTGTGTGCGCGTGCTGGTGCGTGCGTGCGTGCTGGTGCGTGCGTGCTGGTGATGTGAATAAAATTGGACTTGCATGGTGGCTGAATAGGTTAGTGTTGCTGAGGGATAAAATGATTTGTGTCCATTATTGGTGTGTGACTGATTGTGAGTGACACACACACACACACACACACAGAGTAATCCTGGGAGATTATAAGGAGGAAAGAGCAGAAAACCAAAAACCAATATGTTGAAGTTTTTTCTTCATTATCTGGAGCGTTTTAGTTAAAATAGTGTCACAAGTGTCAAATACTTCCTAAACGATCCTAAAAAATGTAACTGGTATTTGCACCATTTCAAATACATTTTCTTAAACTTTGAAAAGTCTTTGTGAGAGTGTCTGGGATTGCTGTATCAGGCTGCATATTGGATTTTTGTTTGCGATAAAGCATATATGTAAATATACGCTGCATAATGATGCAACGCGGCGTCCATGTGCCTATAAGTACTACAAAAATGTGCACATGCATATCTCAGTTTCTAAAAAAATATAATTACATATACATCATAAGGCTCCTTTTTCTTGCCTTACTTTGTGTGATGGTTCCATCAAGTAAATAACTTTTTTCTCAGTTTTATTTTTCATATCCAAATTGTGACTAACTGCTTCCTCTGGTCAACGTGTGTGTCTCTGGGTGTGTGTGTGTGTGTTTAATAATGGTGACCTATGGGTCACACAGAGCCATGTGGCCAGTGTTTATCCATGCTGGGATGTTGGCAGTGAAATACTGGCACCGCGTTCATATGCCAAAGTCCTCCATTCTGTGTCTCTCTCCTGCCTACATGAGCAGAGAGTTGTACCAATACTCAGCGGGCACCCATAGGTGCATTTATTTTGTTGGATTACTCACTGACCCATCCCAACCTGCAAGTCTCTACGAGAGGCTGTTGGTGCTTGTTTCAGCCTCAGAGCGAGGCTGGGATTCTGCTGCTCGTCTACGTCTGATACAGAGCCTCTTGCGTCTTCCGTCAGCCTCTTGAGGCCAGAGAATTCTCAGATATTAACGGGCTCTTACTGAGAATTACTATGGCGGTTTAAAGGGTTTCCACCACATAAGCAGAGCTGACATCATTGCACAGTACCACTTCCAAAAAGGTTAAAATCAATGTTGAGGAACACAGGTGGAGCCCAGTACTGCAGTAGCTGATTTTTACTTTACCACCCTGCCATTTCCACCTGCATTATGCTCATCTCCTGATTAAGGCTCCGTTTGCCTTCAGTCGATTTTCCATTCATTAGCTTGCTTTCCAGCAGGGCTTGTTTAGTTAGCGTCACATTGATTGATACACATACACAGTGCTAAGAAGGGCCTTTTCTCGGATTGGTCTGATTTCCATAATCACGCTGTTGCATCCTCCCAGAGTGGGAGTGATGAGAACGGGTTTGAGTTGATTTACAATGATCACTAGCACTAGTTTACAAAAATGATGATTACAAGTGTGTAGCAGGCACAGCTGTCTGTACTTCAACGTATATTTGAAAAAACACCCTTGCTACATCCCTCCACCATTTTGTGCTTGCACCAAAAACTGGACCTGTGATTTGATTACAAGTTCTAATCAAGAAAAAAAAGCCCATATGGGAGGGAATCCCGCAGTTTGAGTAGTTTGCGGCCACAAGATTATAAAATAACCTGTTAATTTTTGGGGAAGGGCTTTTATTGCGTGGCCACAAATTAGTTAAATTGAGGGAACAAGTTTTATTCTTGTGGCCAAAACTCTTTCTTTTTTTCCCAGTCTTTATTTCATCCAGAGCATTGGCCAGAATTATTTTGTCTTACTGTTGTGTACTTCTGTCAATATTCCATATCAGGACTCTGAAAGTATCTCAGCTGAACAAATGTTGCACCTTCACACCAGTCTGGAAGGCTCCCAGCTGGGTGTTCTCAGCAGTGGTGTTTTCAGCTGGAAAAAAAAGGAGGTTTTGGTGGACCCAGGCTCTTACTGTCAAGTCATTAGGGCAGCCATGATACCCACCATTACTTTGCGGTTCAATTAGGTCTCTTGCCTTGTACCTCAGTAGCTGTTGCTGCTGTGAGTCCTCCATATGCTTTGGTTTCCACTGTCATAACCTTTGCAATTATTCCAGGCAGCACCGAGCTCTGAGCCAATGAATTTGGCATTTGAAGGTCACAAACCACAGAGGTGCCCTGAACTATTGATCACACTACTGAATAGACAACCATAGTAATTACATGTACATCAAATACTCTTAAAGACATTGTCTGTGCCTGTGGCATTGTTTTACCCTATATCGTCTACATTACAGCCCCTCTATTAAAACTTTCTTAATTCTGGTATTTGATGGTAGTACCCAAAATGTATATGAAAGGACTTCTTGAAGATTTTGAGACAAAAATGATGCTCTTCTGGGGAATAAGCATGTTTTTATTTGGCCTCTTTTGACAGAAATGTTTCAGGTGAGCAGTATATGTCTCACTCCTCTTATGGAAGGAAGACAAATAGGTAACATAAAAGGTTTCCTTTGATAAGCCAAATAGAACAGTTTTTATCAGTACTTAAAACCCTCAAAATCCCTAAATTCCACTTAGTACTGTTGACAAACTGGTAACAGATCAAAAAGTAAAGTAGAATAAAAACCATGGTGATGGTGTTGTGCCACACGTACAGCTGTTAGCTTCATTCACGCACTGCGTTAACAACCCGAGTATCCTCATCTGTAATTTCGGTTACCAGGCCGACTCCAGACCGTGGAGACTCTTTGCTACAGTACCAGAATACAGATCAATGAGTACTTGCACAGGCTTATTCCACCAAGGGTCTTGTATAATCTGAATTGTGTGCTTCTTGGAGGCCTGATTTTGGCGATTACATCTTTGGCTTAGCAGGATCTGGTTCCTGGAAACATCCTACAGCTTAACCATTTGCAGCCAGATTCTCTAACTGCACCTGACAGGTTTTTTTTTTTTTTTTTTTTTGGATGTCTTAGCAAAAGGGAGGGAGTCTTCAGACTTCAGTTTGTGATGTATTTTTACCTCCCCAAAGGATGTATGGGATGTTTGTTCGCAGCCTTTCACAACGACTGATTTTAATTGAATTTGGTGGAAAGGAGCAAGTGATTAACCTTTGGAGACGGTGTGGATCACATTGCGGATCCTGGATCCGGAAGTCTGTTCCGGGCCGTTGGCAGGATATTGCAATTAGTGGACATGTCATAGACCAATGGATGCCAAACTGTAAGTACTGCACCCCCTGACACATTCAACCTCCACCTCCACAGACGGCACTAGCACCACTGGTGGCTAGGCTACCAGTGCTAACATTAATGCTAAAGACTGACACAGCTGAAACCTTGCTTCCAAATTGTGTGTTCCCCTGGGGGTACACGTACCCCAGTTGGGGTGTCGTGGTCAAAGAGGATCTGATTCCTCGACCCTTGCGAAACAGTTGAAAGAGGACTGTTTCTGCTTCTGGAAAGCCATTTTATTGCCATTTTAAATTGTCGTCTGAATCTGTGATCCAGAAGACTGCTTTTGACTTTATGGCAGCTGATGAAATCCGTCGAGGCAATTATTTTAATTCCAGAGATTAGGTATTAATCTCCTGGAGATGGTATGGATTGTGTTCTGGATCTGTGATTTGGATGACCTGTTTTTGGCAGCTAGGGAGAAAATGTATGAACAAATTTTGATGATATGTTCATGTAACCTTCTTGGTGGACTATTACACCCCGTGAGCGATCTCTACTTCCAGGTTCGAATTCCCTCATATGTATTCGTAATGTTTGTCATTCAGATGATTTTTAAAACTTTGCCATATGAGCCTAATTGTTAAAAAAAAAGGGCTGCTCAGAAAGTTGTGATTTATTCCTGTTTGTCTGTATGCTTAGACACTGATCCAGACCAGTGGCCGTGTGTTTGCCCTGCTCCAGCTGACTGGGGTAATTAAATCTTTTCTCTCTTCTTTTCCTCTCCTCTCTACTCATTCCTGGCGACACTCCTCCTCCGTCCCTGTCTGTTCTCATTATGCACATCTCTCCCTTTCCCTTCTCACCCTTGTATTTTCCCTCAGCCGACTCCTCTCTTATTCCTCGGCTGTTCATGTGTCACAAGGAGAGCGGAGTCTGTATTGTAGTCATCACTAATTCAAAGAAAACGCGGACCTTTTTATTTTCCCCTCTGAAGCATGACGCATCCATTATTCACGGGTTTCCACAGAGATGATTCTAATCAATTGCACAAACACACACATGAAGAAAACACGACATTGCTTCTGGAAGGTGAAACAGAAAGGGAGTCCACAGTATGGTAAATAATGCTCTGTGGTATAGGGGAATCATTTAATGGAAACGTACGAGTTTCCAAATAAACAGCCGCTCAAAACACAAAGAACATTTATTCCTTGCCCTTTTGACTAAAAGATGAAGGATTAAGTGAGAAGATTTCAGGAGGAAACTCTTCATTCAGACAGGAAACTGAAGAAACTGCTTGGCACATTACCTGCTACTTTGCCGTGGAGGATATGCTAAGAGGATATTTCATGTAATCTCCCTCTTTCCTGCTCTATTTCCTTCCATTTCCACCTCCCGCCCTCTCAACAACAATGGGCCTCCTTCACTTTACAGCTCCCCGCTCCAATCCATCAGTGCACTACATTTGCTCGACCAGTTCATTGACTTCATGTCGTGCATGCTGCCTAATAACAGTTATCTTAATTGAAATCAATAGAGGGATATAGAATTGACTGGCGGCAAGAGGGACGGGATGCTGGTAGTTTATGTATTTCCAGCTCCTCTGCTGCTCTCTTTATGCTTGTCTGTCTCACTGTGAGTTTGTACGGCCCCAAGAAAAAAAAAAGTCACTGGGAAAAACCCCCCAGCAATAATTCTCATATTCTCATGTAAAAAGTTGCATCCTCCAGTCGAGCACGACATTCCTTTCCACTTGTTTTTCTTTGCGTGTTTCGGTTGGTCGCTGACGGTGGAGACAATCAGGAAAGATGGGAGGTAGGCATGATGACATGTGACAGCGTTTGCATGCCAGATTGGCAGTTACACAGCATGCGCTTGAGTCATCTGAGCTGCTACGACACCCGCAAACCCCACAGTTTACAGCTCCAGCTCCAAGAGACATGATTTGGATAATTTGGCAAGATACTAAAAAGTGACGATAAAACGGGAAAACCATGAATAAATGAGTGAAGAAGTTTCACTTCCAGACGAACACGAGGGGTCAAGCAGTGGTTTGATTAGTTAGATGTTCCATGGCCTTTACAGTCATTAGCTGTCCGTGGGAGGTTTATTTATTTATTAGGGTCCCTGTTAGTTCATCTCAGAAAAAGCCAGAAAGCAGTCAGAGAGTGCAAACCTCTGCCAAAGCAAACTTTCGGCCCCTGGCCCTTTTGTGCTGGAGCAGCGATGAGCGAGCCCTCACACCCCCACACATGGAGTGTGTGGCTGATCTGCGGAGTCAGAGGGTGGTGAAACCTGATAATATTCGGATTGTGCCTGAAGGAGTAGACTAATGCTTCCAATGTGGTGCAAACATCCCCTCCTACATCCACTAGGTGGCGCTAGAGAACACTCACTATTAATTATGTTGCTGTACATCAAACAACGACAACACGGTGCCTCGTGTTATTGTTAGTAAATTCTATTGTGGGGGGAATAAAACCAACAAACCTTTAGCACATATCGGCCTCCCTCTGTAAATCTTGGCATCCGTCACTGAGAAACACATATTGAGCAAAAGCTATCATGATTACTTCGCTGCATGCTTGTAAAATTATGACTCATGTATGTTTTAGTTGAGATCCAAATAAATAGTATCTGTGCCCTATTTCGATCTGTATCTTCAGTGTGGCTGAATAGTGTTGCTATTTCCATCCTGAGCACTTCTACTGAAATACTTGTCAGTTATTAATGTTGATTGCTGGTGGCTGCTCTCACTAGCAGCCTCTATAGCAGGAATAAGCTTGTTTTCCCATTTGCCTTGCAAATGACTCATTGCCCTGCGTGTCACTAGTGAGGAGAGTCTGCTCTCTCTGTGAGGTGAGAATACTCTCCATCCTTCAACAAGCCTCTCTTTCACTTAATTGGCTCTTCTCCTTCACTTTTCTTCTATTATTGTAATTCAATGAAGAATCTTGAACCATTAAACAAACCACGTCTCCTCATTGCCGGCTCGTCCTTGATTTAATTTTGTGCTGCTGTAATGCTGCTTGTCAGCAGTCTGTCTTTTTTTGTCCTGAAGCGTCTTGTTGGCTTCATCTCATCTTCTACCAAAACCCCCCCACAAAGTTCGCCTTGTGCGATTTCATCATATTGTGTGTGTACTCCTTTCCCATTGCCATGGCTTCCCCCAGCGAAGGATACTGCTCCTGTTACAGCTCAAATATGCTGATTTATTTGCATTGCGATGACTGCCGGTCTATGTTTATGCTGCTTCAACTGTCTGGTATTCTGATATGCTGCACAGATTCTTGTAAGATTATTTTCACAACTCTGGAACCTTATTATTGTGGATGTATGGAAGGTGCTAATGGGTGATAGTGCCCTGATAGCAAGCTGGAAGCCCCAGCAAGGAAGCCATTACAGCCATAATGTGCTGGAATGGCTGGCTAAGCAAGCACAGAGTGGAAACACCTCTCAGACCAGCTCCAGGGGACCCAGCCCCGGTCTTGGCATTTAATTTTTTTAATGCAAAAAATGAACCTGGATTAGTTCAGAGGAGCCCTCTGGCAGATGCAGTTTAGTCAGGAGAAGTCAGGCTCATTTGTTGGCTTTCTCAATAGCAAACTATGATCTTAAAAGTACTGAACTAGATTATTAGAATATCATACTGATGTTTACTGAAGAGTAAACTTTCATATTTTAATATGCAGAATATAATACAAATATTAATGCCTTGCTTACCAATTCAGTTGATGGCTATTGGAAATGACTCCTGTTCCAGTTTTTTACACTCTAATTCCCTAATTATTTTTTTTTTGCGAACACCTCTTTCTCCCTGTAGCACCACCTAGACCTAACTTGTATGTAAAATAAGCAGACATAGACTTGAACACACTTTTGTTTATTAAATTTTAGACATACAAAACTTGATGAACATGCTAACGAAGTATCTCTCAATCCTAGAATAACTTAAGATTACAGTAAAGTACTAAAAGCATGTGCGATATGACAGCTTTTCCACCTCCAGCAGAGGTACATTAACAGTAGCCTTTATCAACAACTGCAACAGATTATTCCGTTTTTCAAATTCAAATGCGTGCATGTGTGTGCATGCATGCGTGTGTGTGTGTGTGTGCATGCGTGCGTGTGTACAGTTCTTTATGTAAACAACTTTGTGTATGTCAATGCTTCATTGTATAAGCTTCATAATTGCAGAGAGCACAGCTGCCAGCTGTCGTTAAAAGGCCAATGCCCTGTTTACATAATGAATGGAAATCACACATTTCATACCAGAAAGCTGGTCACAGAAGAGAGTAGATGACCTATTATTACTATATTCATTGCATAAATTTGCAATGCTAGAATGTATGTATCATTATCATGGATAATGGCTCCACATAGGAGAATGTTTGCACAGCATGTTTTCTCATTTAGCTCTTCTTAATCAAAATCTGCTTGAACGGCGCTAATTGACCTGGATACCTGCTTGGTTGACAGTGTCTCACACATGGCATTTCAAAAATGTGAGGCCATCTTGCATGTAAAAAGGTTTTCAGCACTTACCTGAAATGATCATTGTTCCAGACAGCACAACTAACTTGATTGTCATCTTTATTCATGGAATGAAACACTTCGGACAGCCTCTTCCACTCCAAAATGACTCCTTTGTGTTGCAAGTTTCCAGAAGTGTCATTGCAATGTGCAAGTTCTCAGGAAAACATGCCAGCACTGCTAAAAGGAACTGATAAGGTCACACACAAGCTTACACAAGTGTTGTCCAGGCCTTGGTTCAACCTTTGATAATCAGGTTTGTGTGTATTTTCCATGTTACAGACTGTGAGGTCTGTGATTATGTGTTTGAGTGTGGGGTGAGAACTGACTCACTATTCTCACACCACGAGGTGAAGTGTTTTCATGGCAAAATGTTGCATAATTGAACTGCAGGATAGCAGGACAAACATCTGCTTATATGCTTGTTTACTTTTCGACTGGCGCGACTGATGCACCAGTCTGATGGCTAACTGCTCCACCAACCTGAACAAACACAGATGTTTCAGTCTGATGACACATCCATGGGAATATGGTTTCTTGGTCACTTACATGAAACGGTAGGCTGGCCTAACATTGAACGCAGAAATATATTTGATTGTAAACTGATTTACATCAGGATCATATCATGCCTTAATCTTTCACGTTTAAGTCCTGAAATGTTTTCAAAAGTAAGCAAGTAAGCAAGAAAACACTTGGCAAGGGCATCCCTTGTTGTTAGCAGCTACCAAAAATAAGTCTTCTGGATCCAGAACGTGATCCATATCATCAATGGGAGTTTACACTTATCTCTACTCACAGATAATGAATACAATTAGGAGGATTTTCAGAGGCCAAAAGAGTCCTCTTTCTGTCAAGAAGTCGAGGAATGTGATGGAAATTGGTCTATAACTTGTCCAGAATTAACCCGAATTGCTATATCCAGCTGTGGGGATATAAATCCAGTCCAATCCATCCAATTGTTAACCACTTGTTTCTTGTAATATTTCCTATCATTTGAGATATCCTGCTAATAAACAAACAGAATTTATGAGACAATAAAACCTTTTCAACATACGAGGCCCCCTGTCTCATGTGCAACATAATACTTTTATACAGTTTATTGTTTTGCTTACAGCAAGCAAAGTAATGTCAGTTTGCTTTATTGATATAAAACTCTGTGTGTGTATATGTGTGTATATATATATATATATACATATATATGTATATATATACATATATATGTATATGTGTATATATATATACATATATATGTATATGTATATATATATATACATATATATGTATATATATGTATATATACATACATACATATATGTGTATATATATACATATATACATATATGTATATATGTATGTATATGTATATATGTATATATATATATGTATATGTATATATATATGTATGTATATGTATATATATGTATATATATATGTGTATATGTGTATATATATATATATATGTGTATATGTATATATATATATATATATATATATGTATATATATATATATGTATGTGTGTGTGTGTGTGTGTATAGTATACCTATATTAAAACTAGTATTCCATGGATAGCTTGTCATTTTCATCAAAACATATTTGCTATCATCCATATTTCAAGTGTTTGTCCCCTTAACTTTGAGGAAGGGCATAATGATGCAATTTGGCCGCCCCCCCCTCATCTGTGTCTGTCAGACCGACAGGTAACGTGGACGTGCCCAGATGTGACTTGTTGCCAGCAAGGAGTCCAGCAGGGATGGTTGAAGGTGACAAGACTCTGCTCACCAACATCCATGTTATGTTCCTGAGGAGATAATCACTGCCTCTTCATTGTGTGTGTGTGTGCGTGTGTGCGTGTGTGCGCGCATGTGTGTGTGTGTCTTTCTGTCTGTCTCGTGCATCATGCATGTAAATCTGTGTGCATGTGACAGATGAGCTATGGTGAGAGTTTCTGTGTGTCTTGGCAACGGACACGTTTGTGTGTGTGTGTGTGAGAGAGAGAGAGAGAGAGACGGTGGTGAAATGCCAGGGATGGGATTGTTGTTTTGTTTTTTTTATTCTGTCCACGGAGACAGCTGCCACTCAGTCTCCATGGTAACCAAAGGAGCAGGAACAGTGGGGTTGAGCTGCAATGTTTGTGTGTTGTGGGGTTGAGATGGTTGCAGGTGAACAGGTGATGCACCGTTATTGTGGGTTGAGAGGAATGTGTTGAGAGTTGCTTCCTGTTGCTCCCCCTGCAGCAGTTGGTGACGTTCCTGGTCAGATCCCTCTTTAGCGGCAAACATTTCAACAATTTAACTCTCATTAACCGAGAAGTTCGGATCACTGTCCATTCTTCCACAGCGATACAATCAACTAATGATTATGGAACATCTCCATTAGGGAATTGTTGGAAAATAAAGAAATTATGCTTTAAAGTTTGAGCAACAAATCAAGAAAATCCTAAAAAAAATCACCAACAAGTCTCCATAGTAGTTATTCATTCCAGTATCTACTGTATCTACTTAATCAGCTGGGTGATGTCTTTATTTCCAGTGAATGTATTTAATTCATTCAATCTCCCCAGAAATGCATAATTAATTTACAAATCACAATCGCTGCAGTTATTTTATCATTAAGTAACACAAGATTTGTGTTTGAAAATCCAATGTCACTCCAGGAAAAACAGAGCAGTCATAAACGATGATTTAACCACAAACGTGAGGGTCGCCTGCACTGTCACTCAAGAGGAAAATGAATTTCCCGACTTGCGGATAGACGCTAATTAAAAATTAATTGGATGTAATCTAAACACGGACTCTCATCCTGGAAAGTTATTAATTTACTCAGTAAAGCTGCACGCGTGGATACCCATAAACAACACAAACATCCTTTCCCCCTCCCTCAACAGCTCCTCTGGCTCTATGATAATCAGAGGAGCTGACTCTCAGTTGTTTGCTCCACACACATGAGCCTTGGTTACTGTTTCCAAAGCAAAACAATCACTGACTGGCCATCATATCAGCCAATTTCTGCAAAGGTTTTACAAATGAAAAGACCAGGGAGGAAAGTAATTAAAGCTACTGAAGAAATACACTTCCTGTTGGAGGTAGCCTGGGAGTGTTTCCCTTGTGGTCCTTGAAATGCCTCCTATTATTTTAGGTTTACTGCGCCACATACAGTTATTTTGCAGAATATGATTACACGTATAAAAGATCACATGATATGATATAGTGTTATTGGTTAAAGTCATATTAGTTTGCTGTAGTTGGCTTCACTTTCAGCAGTTGCAACATGATAGTAAGACTTTGCATTTATGCATCACCAATAACAATATTGCAATATTTATGATATAACACACTTGCAATCATAGCTTTCACTCTAAATTTTGCTTGTGAAACTTTATTCATAAAAAATAGACTACTAATAACAACTTTTTTCTGTTTTGAGTGAATATTATGTTAGTTTTGCATTGTGATGTTGCTCTTCTTTTGGTTTAAAAAGTAATGACCTTATACTGCTCTACTGGACAAGTTATGTTGATAGTTATCATTGTACCTGAAGTATCCATTATGTTACTTGTGGTTCTAGTTGAGCTATGGACAAACATAATCATGGTCCAAAAATCCCCTTCAGACTTGACGTTCCAGTGGACCACATTTCCACGTCAGGAACTCCCAGATTCTTCCCCCCTCCTGCACCTTTCTGTGGGTTCCGACCAGGGGGACTTCCCGTGTAGGACCTCCGTCAGGGCTGTAGTTGAGGAGAGAAATAATAGTGCGTTCATGAGCAACTGGGGAGTGGGAAAGTTCCAACCTCTTAATACACTGAAGGCTTGTCGAAGGTGGAATCTGGAAAGTTTTTGAGAGCTTTGAGAGGAGGGTTTGACGTCACTCGGCACAGTGGCGTTTGCGGCAGGAGATGAGAAATGATGTCTAAGCCAAAATAATACTCGTCATTGTTAATTTAGGTGGAACTCATTAGCTCAGGTGCTTGTGATGTCAAACAATCCACAGCAGTTTGTAAAATCTGTCATGTTGCTACTTGTGCAGCTAATGTAGCGTTAGCCTTCTGGATTAATATATACAACCTCACTCAACTGTCAATACTGCAAGTGACAGAAATGCATCAGAAATGACCCTTCTGCATTCCGACAGCCGAAATAGAGCAGATTGTGTCGTGACGTCCATGTTTCCTGTTTATTTATTGTTGTTTTGGGAAGCGTTGTGTCGGGGGAAGTAAGCTAGTTTCAAAAAGGCAACTCGCCTACTGACCAGCTGCATGAATGCACAGGGTTTCGAGCAGCTCAGAGACACTAACAAGTCGGGCTCAACGATGAGGTGGCATCATCATTTTCCAGCAGCTTTGACTTTGGCGTAAATTCCAACAACAGTTGGATATCGGTTACTGTAGCTGCGTTAATTTTTGCTTGTCTGCTTCATCCTGCTGCTGGTTCACCATCTAGGGACCTTTTTGTTGTGATTGAAGTTGTTGCAAAACCATTACGTCAACTCTGGCATCTGCACCACAATGGAAATGGAACGGCTAAAACGGAAAATCAGGCGTCTGTATTATGGATGTTTAATCATGCAGTCGCCCCAGGGTCCTGCTCTGGAAAACCATCTATTTTGACCCCCCACCCCTCCTAACCCCACAAATGCACACACACACACACACACACACTTCTTTTCCAATGGATTACCTCATAATATTATGTATTCCGAATTTTGTTCGAGCATTTCCTTCCCACCATTCACCCCTGGGGGCTCCAAGACTCCACTTTTGCAACCACTGGCCTAGAAATGCCACAGTAGGCGCAAAATGAATTATGACAATGAAAGTTTCAGTCACCTCACAATCTGGGCTACCGATGTCCATGGGTGTATTTGTCTCCATGTGTTCATACCTGCCCCTGCTGTGTGTTTAATGATGACCTGTCTGCCAGCACCTTTTGTCAAGTGTGTGTGGCCTAAAAAGCCTCCCTGTGGCTATGTGCTGTTCAGCCTGCTGGCAGGCTTTGTAGGACACCGGGGACCGAGCCCATGCCACCACTCGCCATCTGCCAACGTCTGTGCAGTGCCTTTTGTGAGGAGTACAGGCATAGAGTGTAGAGCAAAAACAGCAGACCCCTCTGGAACGCAAAGAGAAATCGCACACAAACACACTCATCTCACTGTCTCCAACTCACACCTCTTCCTCATCAACATGCAGTGACTTTTGTGGGGGTTCGGAACTGACGACGGCGCTTCCGACAAGTGCCTGAACAGCCTCAATTATAACGATGCCGGTTGGTAATGGAAATAATTATTTCGAGGTCACTGAAGAAGGTCATAATAGTGACCACGATGACGCCGAACACAAACCGGTTGTGATGTTGTTGCGTTTTGTCACAGTTAAAAGGCGTCAAATCAAATTCCCCTGAAGTTCCAACTGTTCTTGTGACACCGTGTAGATCCAAACTGGTAGACAGAGGACAAGCACACATCAGCATCATGGAGGCTCCGAAGAATCAATCAGAGATGCAGCAGACTAATTTAGTGCAGCAGCTGATGTAATAAGAAACAAAGACTTCCTCTCATCTGATATGAATAGCTGTAGCTCTCAGGCTAAATTATCCTGACTTGGGGAGAAAGCAATCTACTTCCTGCCACCGGGGAGACAAAAAGAGATGAGCTTTTAATTACAGACTTGTTTACTGTTGTCATTTTTATCACCTAAATATGTCCCAAAGGTGTTATCTGCCTCTCTTCCTGTCTCCATCTTTGACTTCATCTGTCATCACAAACCACTCAACCAGACTGGATGTTGCATTCAGGGGCAGAAGTAGACAGTCGTTTCATATCCACTGGCCTCTGGCTCCTGTGTTTGATGGAGAAACCGTTCTGCTCAAAGGAGTGACAAATATGCAACAGAATCTCGTAATCAGCAAAGATGGCAGACAGTCAGACCATCTGTGCTTGTGTTCATGTTCCTTATGCTCCATCACCAGTGTGGAACATTTCTAAATCAACTTTCAGCCTTGTGTGGTTTGGATGTACGCGCAGAAGCCTGCCAACCACCTGCAGTCATAATGACGTGATATTTGGTGTATTCTTGATGTGACAACTGTGTCGCACTAAGAAGTGACAGGGATGATGACATGCTGCTTCCATATGAAGGCATCCTTTTAAATGTCTTCAGCACTCAGCATTGCCATTGGGACTCCTCGCTGCCCTCGAAAACAAATGGATAAATAAATGAAAACAAATATTTTAGGTGCCTTTATGTACTTGAACTTTTTAATTTTCATCACAGTGTTTCTGTGTGTGCGTGCGTGCATGCGTGCGTGCAATGCTCCATTCCTTTTACATACAAAGTCGGAGATCAGGCATTTCAAACCCAAGTTCACTGTATGTCAGAGGAAGCTGGAAAAAGTTTAAAAATAAACATTCATTTTTGACATGTCAGCCAATCACGATACCGGTTGATAAGAATACACTCCAGGTATTTTTAGCGCCTGAAGGTCATAGCAACACGTGTACACATCAAAGTTAAAGAGCACTGTGCGTGCCACTGAACTAATGTGACTCAAAGACGGCAGAAGGGCTAAAATATCTGAGGAAATCCAAACTCTACTTTGATCTTTCAGTGCATTTGCTTAGTTGAGGGGAAATTTACCTCGAAAGTGAAGAGTTTAAACCTTCAGTCTGTCACCTTCTAGAATGTGGAGCTTTGTCTTTTGGAGACCAGGAAGAAAGAAAATCCCAGAGTACTCTTGGTTACTGAGATTTATCTCTACAGACACATAAGAGGTATTAAATGTAGCCACAGGTCTCCTCTCTCTCCAGTGTAAAGATGTAAATCCACTGAGGTTTCGTATTTGAGCTTAACCCACCTTCAAGCTCACTCACTGCACTGCACTGCAACTGTCTTTGTGCTTGGAGTGTGGAAACACTCTCTATATTCTCTTGTGCAGCGACTCAAGGTCAAACTAAAAACACCAGAATATCAGCTGAAGGCTTTACTCTTAAAGCAGACCCAATTTCTCTCCAAGAAAATATGAAGTTAAGTTCACCAGTGGGTCACGTCAGCGACTTCAATATTCAAATAATAACCCCCAAAAAGCAAGTACTCTTAATACTGCCACTTCAAACGGCGGTTTCTGAGTAGACGATTGTTTAATTAAGACATGAGGAGTACTCTGATCTTAGTTGCATTATTGTTGCCCGCTGTCGTCCTCTGGGTTCTCACAGCATTGTACGGCAGTCAGACTTCGCAGTGCCCCAGCTTCCAGTCAGTGTTGGCTGTTTCCAACTGAGTTGGTTCCAAAACGATGAGAGTGAGGTCAGAAGTGCACAGCTCATCGACACCACTGAGGACCGAGTATTGTTCACTTCAACTTCCACGAGACGATGTGGCTTTCAGTGGTGGCGTGTTTTGTTTTCAGACATTACTGACAGATTGAGGAACAGATCTGGCATTGTTAGGGATCCTGCATTTTTTGGCATACGAGTGTCCATTTGCACTTTTTAAGATGATTTACTTTCAGTTTACATTCAGATTTTATGCCAAGTAAATAAAGTTCAAAGTATGAGAAATATGAAATGGCTAATTTAATTGGACTTTTTTTTTTTTTTTGGTCTTGTTTATAATTTCTGTTTTGGTGAAATCATATGCAGAATTGATTCAGCTAGCAGTGATTTAATCTGGTATTTCCCTACCAGGCTACCTTCTGCCTGACTGTTATTGCGTTTGCTCCTGTTAAATCTAATGGAGGTCTGCCTGGCCTGGCCTTTGTGGCCCTGTAAAATCCAGCTTTTCAGAGGTCCACACAGCACTAATCAAATCAAACACCCCCGCAGCAGATGAAGCAATGATGCCATTTTCAAGCTCGAGCCATTATTGTCTTTACCCGCTGATGTCATGGACACAAGGTGTGGGTGAGAGGCAGTGAGACGGCGCTGGTGGGATAAATGGAATGCAGCGTCTTTGGATAGCTGCATCTTTATTTAATAAACCAAATGTCGTTTCTCCCTCCTCCAAATTTGACTATTCAAATCCAGATACTGGAAGCAATTTAGGAGATGTTTTTTCATAAATATCATTGCCGCTTTAGTGACAAAACACCGTACCTGGTCCCTGCTGATCTGCATAAAAAGCACCCAAGCATTTTTTTTTTCTCTTCTGTTTGTGCCTGCTTAAGTGCAACAACCTGGGCGTGATGTTGGCTAATTATAGTGTTCCATCTGTGTGAGTAATGCCACTGGAGTTGTGTGGTTATGAATGAAAAGTAGTGACTGTCTTACACACGTTCCACAGTAGGAATTGGGATGTTTGGGTCATTAATCTGGGCTGTTTTTTTTTTTTTTTTAATCTCTGTAGTTTATTACAGCTGTGGAGCAAAAGCAGCCCAGAGAACAGAACACTTGCATGGTCACTGCTCTTTAAATTGCTTGTGTGTGTGTGTGTGTGTGTGTGTGTGTGTGTGTGTGTGTGTGTGTGTGTGTGTGTGTGTGTGATGGATTCTGCTGCATCATGGCAGAAACTTGCCTGGGAATTACACCCTACCCCGCTGCATTATGGATTTTAAGGGACGGCAAGAGCATAAATTCCAACTCATTATGCAGCTGTTTTGTGTGCTAAACTCAGTGCTGCCGCAGGTACTGTACAGTCTCTGCGTGCGGCTGTGCGTGTCTGATAATTCATTGGAGCCTGTGGCATCATCAAACCAAGAGAGACAGTCGCAAGTTATTTGTATCTGTGATGGCTCTGAGCATGTGGACATTGTTATAGGTGGACGATAAGTGAAGGGAATCTTGAAGTGGTTTGGTCTGTTTGCTTTGATATGGTTGTAGAATCATAACAAGCATTGAGACAGTATTAAAAACTATTTTTGTGTTTTGACCGCTGGTCTTTTAAAATATAAAATGTCTACTGTGATTTCCCAGGTTCCTCTTGATTCATACCACCGAACCTAAACTTACCAGAATAAAAGCAATATTGTGGACGGAGGTCAAACAACTCAGCAATGTGCTGATGCAGTGTGTTGCATTAGCATGTGCCTGCAACTGTATTCATGCTATCAGTGGTGTCAGTCTCACAGCCACTGCTCTGACTGTGACTGTGCTTGCTTGATAATTTATCAGAGCCGGTGCTGCGAAATGAATGCAGGGAGGACCAGAGGTGGCTGGGCTCTGCAGTTGCTCTGCAGTGAGTGACTCAGCTGGATGGAGACAGTGTACGGTTACTCTTTCGTACTGTCAGTAGCTCCTTTCTTATCCAGTTTTATCAGGTTTCATCCCTGTGTTCCTCCCATCCCAGTCCCTTTTTTCCTTTTATCCCTTCAGACCACTGATTCCCCACCATGTAGGGCTTGAGACTTTGATACAGACTGTTTTGTCGGGGATCCTTCTGCAAAGCATACAGATAGACGGGCTGCGGCAAAGGCTTGAGACAATCCATTAACACCTTGACAAGCTGCTCCACCACTGGGCTCATCCTCTCTTGCAGATCTCTTATTTTTTTAGGGATGACGAGGTGTGAATGCCAAATAGCCATATGACTGGGACACCAGCAACATGCTGCGGTTTGCAGCAGAGTTGCAGGTGTTTTTAATACCATACCTGTGATGCACACACTTTTAATTTCAGCCCTGTTTGTTCTTGATTGAGGTACAGTCTGATGAGCTGATCAATAATGGGTGCACCTGATTTGTCTTTTGCATTTGAACTCAGTTGCAGTGGTTTTCTACCTAGCATCGAAAACAGCTACTTGTTTTCTTGTGATGTCAGTTCGACTTATCTTGAGAAATCAGCCTTTTTTATCTTCGGAAAAATAAGATGACCCCCCACACACACACACACATCTCAGAGAAAAACACCAGCTAACACAACAATTACGTTTTGATGTTGAAATAAAGGCGTTAAAAAAGCAAGACCAAATGCTGCCATTCTCGTCGCTTGTGAACATGCCTCATCACCCGTTCCATTCTGCAGCAGAATGTAAAAATCCTACCTGACAAGATGTAACAACTTTGGGACATGTGCTCTTTTCTTTCTCTCAAGGATAGCCACTTAAATGTTTCCCCAACAACAGGCACTCTCCTCTTTTTAATAATACAACAGGAGAAATCCTGGACGGTAAGGAGGGAGGAGTGCTAGACTGACAGAGAGAGGCCAGGGGAAGAGTGGGGGAAGAGTATGAGAGTTGAGATGTAGACGATGAGCAGAGTGAAAGAAGAGAACCAGGCCTGCTCTCCAGTGTGCTGATGCTGCTGAAAGACCGGCTGTTCTTTGTCACTTGTAGACCAGAATGACGTAGGTTTCTTTGAGTCTGCTCCCCTTTGGTCCTGGTGTCATGTGAATTATACGGCTGTCTGTCAATGCTTCTCAGGTCTATTGTGAGATAAAGTCCTCTGGGTGGTTCACAAGTGTACTGTAGGAGAGTGTAGTGTAGAAATCTGACTCCTAGACTCAGGTTGCTCTGTGTGTTGTGTGTGTGTGTGTGTGTGTGTGTGTGTGTGTGTGTGTGTTTGTGTGTGTGTGTGCGCGCGCGCCCCTCTAGGGGGTGAGAATGAGTCTCTATACCCTTAAGTCTTAGCGACCAAGCGAAACAATGGACTCATAGAAAGAGGAGGCCCCCCCACACACAAACACACACACACACACATACTCACACACACACACACACACACACACACACACACACACACACACAGGAAGTACAGGCGAGCTCACATAGCTCCCTTTACACTGGTGTCACTGGTGATGTCACTGGTCCTTTAGCCATGACACTGGATAACCTGGCACCAGCAGTGGAACCTGGCCTGGGGCTTGGTCCCAACCTGCACCTTCTAATTGTGTCATCCCCCCTGGACTCGGGAGGTTAATGTCTGCTCCTGTCTGCTCTGTGTTTTCCTGCTGTTCAGTCCAGGATGAAGACACCAGATTCTTTTTTTCAGTCAAATCTTCCACATCACACGTACTGTGGACAAGATTCAAGGACTGTTGAATAGGACATCCTTTGTATCGCTACACTTGCCCTGCACTGTATTACTCCGCAGTCACATTTCTGATGGCTGAATTGCGATACTGCACGCTTACAAATACAAGAGAGAACCTTCCACACTTCTGACATGCAGTACCGTCATGGCCGCCTTCATGGTTGCGGGCCAAACTTTGTTAACACAAAAATCTCTGTTAACACAAGTTACACACAGGCCAGGGGGATGGATAGATAGATAGATAGATAGATAGATAGATAGATAGATAGATAGATAGATAGATAGAAAAGTGAGGTAACGCGAGGCAGCTCAGTCCAGGAGATAGTTGAGGTAAATGGAAAGAATGTGTTGTGCTGTTTCTTTCCTCCATTCAGACAGATTATACAACAATTCAGAGAGAGAGAACTCGAGAGTAAGAAGACAAATCCCAAGTGGCCCACTTAGCAGTTGTTATTTGTGTGAGACAAACTCAGACAAGACAAAAGTGGGTTAGTTGGAAGCCATCACATGATGCACTGTTCACCTCACAGAGATAAAGATAGAGGCAGGTAAGGAGTGAGGCCCAAGAATAGATTCTGGAAATAGAAAATCAGATACAGTAGGGAGTTAACAGCATGGCATGCAAACTGATTAAAAACACTGAGTAACAAAGGGATGTTGACAAGAGAAGGAAAATAGAAGTTCAGAGATCACAATAAAACTGAAAGCACCATCTTGAAAAAACAGCAAAGAAAAGACTGACTTTTAAAAGGGCGAGTCAGAGATGGAAGGAGACGGGAGGAGGAGACATCTATTTGAAGCTGCTGGTCTTTGTTGAAACCCTCAGCCATAGCAACGATGTTTGCTCCTCACTACATGTGTCACACTGACGTATGCACACACCTCGAGAGCACACATGCCTGCATGCTCCCAAAGATGCAAACACATGCTTGCTCCATAATATGTGCATGGCCTTACATTATGTATTATGACACACACGCACATCTACACACACACACACACACACGCACACACACACACACACACACACACTCGTGCAGATTATGAGATATGAGGTGATGCAGGCACAGACCCACACTGTGTCCTGGTGATAATTACATTGTACGTTGTCATGCGAGTGTTGGTGATGTCATTGGTGGCCGTGCGTGCTTCATGTGTGTGTCAAGGACAGAATGCGCTGCTAACATCATTTTGAGCTGTGGACCAAAGCATAAAAGGATATAAGTTAAATCTTACCAAGTATTCAACTCACATTTCTGGTTTTGATTTATCAGAAATTTTGAAGCACAGAAAACATTTTCCTGCCCATCTAATTTATAATTATACGTAGGAATGCACGACATTACATCCTTTGTGTGTGCAGTGGGGGCGCATATCATTTCAATATTTTTTTCAACTAATTTTGCCTGTAGTCAGTATGTAGCTGGTAATATCTCTATAAAAACAATTGTGTATAATTGTTATCATTTTTACATCCCGGAAAACACAAACACTGTGAATTTGAAACAGCAACATTTTTTTTTTTCTAGACTTCCAAAACCTTTGGAGAATCCCTCTCCTCTTACAATATGTTGACGTCATCAGTTGGTTATTGTGGATAAAGGATGATGCAAAACTGAGCAGATTTAAGTATCAGCCATTCGTATGACGTGGATCTATTTGAGAGACATGCAGGTGTTGTCCTGCATCGCCAACATTGCCGTGTTATTTTCATCACCAAAATTCAAAATGAAAAAAATCGTGGCGCAAACAAATTAAGCCGAATCACATAAATACTTTTATCTTATCTTATCAGTCTTATCAAAACAGTTTTTGTAGGGGGTGGGGGCGGAAATTCCAAGGAGCTGAAAACTAAAACCAAGGGTTTGTCATGTAGTTTTCGTTTTATCAAAATTGATTGTTTTTTTTTTAATTTGTGTTGGCAACCCTTATCATGCCGTAACAGTCGTGGTATGTGTGGGCACCGGGATCTAAATATTTTATAACCATAACCGCGCAGCCCTCCCTATAGGGGTCTCAGTAATGAGCTTGAGTCCTCCCTCTCATGTTCATCTCAGTGATGAAAGCGTTTACCTCTGTGTGGAAAACAGTGCTACTGCTCTTATTTATCATTTTCAAATCAAACGCAGTTATTCCAATCAAACGGTGGGGTAGATGTGCTGATTTTCATAAAATATTCACGTGTTGTGAGGAAAAATTACATCTCCGCCCTCAGAATGCACTTTTTAGTTTGCTCTTGCTGCATAGGCAGAAGACCAACAGTTCACGTAGCCGGCGTGATGACAATAAAGACCCTCTGATCACGAATTAAGGTTAAGTTAATTTGTCCGTAGAGCTTCGCCTGACTGTGTTGATGCAGACAGACAGACAGACTACTTTATTAATCCCTTTTGGACATTCCGCCAGGGAAATTGCACTCTCCTCAACATACATTCACAGCACTGTTACCATAGAACAGACTAAAAATAGCAAAGAAGAGGAAACAAAGAAAAATAAAAGAAACACTCATGGCTCACAATGTCACTGTATTTTTCTAATATGTTCTGCCTTCGTTGCAGCTGACTGAGCCAACCAGCGTACATTTTACAACAATGTATGTGGAATGGAGTATAGATTTTGTTTCGTTGTTGAGGCTAAAGGTTTTGTGTTGCTCCCTGCGAAGCATAATTTAAAGACAGTGAAAGCGAGAGCATGTTTAGATCAATGCAGCCCCCTGTAGGGTAGCATGAAGAAACGGAGCCCACGGGTCGATCCTGGGGTGATGGTGGGCCGTGACATGCATCAGCAGACACAGCAGTGGCGGCGGCGGCAAGCTGAGCAGTAGCTCTTCGCTTTGTTCTTTCACGATTTGACCTGACTGCAGTAATAGGAGGGGAGTCTCGCATCATAAATAAAATTGGAACTGGGAAAGCAGCTCATTACTTCTCATACTGCCAATGTTTGAATGCACTCGACTGATTCACTCTGCGGTTACAGTCGCTCCTATTTGATCATATCAGATGTACAATTTACACAGATAGAAATAAATCTTTGAATTAAGTCTGTGGGCAACTTGAACCACTTTACCTTCTATAGTTCTATCTGCTGGATCTACTGTACTTTCCCCTAAAGCCAGTAAACCCAAGGTAGACTCTCATGAACGCTGATACCTAATAGGGACGGTAAACTTCAGGCTTTTGTCAGACTTTCTTTTTATGCATTATGGGCTTTGTGTTTGTCCAGTCATCTGTCCCATTTTTGCAATATCTAATGAATGGTTTGGGGTCACTGTCTTCAAACTTTACACATCCAGACGGATTCATAAACACCTCGAACAGACGAGACCCGACTAGATCCTGGGCTCTTTCACCTTTACACAACACTTCAATATGAGCCATGTTTGTAATCTGTAAGGAATTCAACTGTCCTGCTTGGTCTTGTGAGAATACCATGTCATGTTTACTGTGCACTTTGCATTTTTATGCACTTTGAGAAAAGATCAAGAGGTCCATTTTGATAATAAAATTGCTTGAAACCATTTAAAAAAAACAAAACCCACGTAATGTACAAATAGACCACACCTACGCGTCATTCACTAAAAAGTATGTCAAAAAGGTGAAAAAGATTTTCAAAAAGGTGAAATAAGATATCTGTTGTCAGCTTTCTAGAAGCTGTTATGGCCTCAAAGTGAAGCTAAGTTACTCTCTAGTCACCTCCTCGGGTGAATTATGAATCCTTGGGCTTATGAGATCACAGCTCATCGGTGGAGTCAGGCATACAAATCTGGTTGCCATGGATATGTCTCTCACCTCACTGATTCGTCTCTTTCTTTTTTCCTCTCTCGCTCTCTTGTTAGTGTGTTTGAAGAACAACCCCAGCTGATTTTTTTTTTTTTTTTTTGAAGTCATAACATTTTGACCTGTATCCTTGACGGTTTTAGAACTTCCGGGCTGTCCGTCTTTGTTTCGATGAGTTGGCGCTTGGCTTCAAGCGCGCGGCTGCGTGTGTGTGCATATGAGTTAGCTGAACTTTGAATCACACTTAATCACACTCCATCTGGGAAGTGTTTTCTTCTTTCTTCTGCCAGTAAGCAGGTGGTACGGCCCTCTGTTGCAGATATGATGAGAAATTTTGGACCCTTTCAGTCTAATAGTGGATTAATTGATTAATGGCAGATAATTCATCTCCAAAGATGATAAGCGTTTTTCTTGTCTCAGCTCTCAGATTTAAAGATGGAAACCAGTTCAAGCCTCTTTTTTGTACAGAATCTTTATGTTTTAATTCAAATAATAAAGATAATGCCTATTTGACCTATTTAGGTCAAGTGTCTCACTGCTCCATATTTGACATCAAAGTAGGGAGACTGAGTGAAAGTGTAGCTCCAGCTCTGTATGGCTGGTCTTTATTCCTCGTTTCCAATCCAGACTATAGATTTATTTGATCAATCTGTTTGATCCGGTCTGAGCAGCAGCTTTTCCTCCTTTTATTCTTCCATAGAAATTCCCCTTTCCTGAGCCCATACATCAAGTGAAAAGGCTTCAAAACAAACAATGGCCGACCACACAGAGCCATGAGTCAAGTGCTTTCGAACCCACTTGTTGCTAGGCAGTTCCACATGCTGTTTGATGGAGGCCCTTTCAATGGTCTAGCGAAGTGGGCACCGGTGTAAAAACAGATTTCTCTATTCAGCTCTGGTTGTTATTGTATGCCGAATGCTATTTGAGACTTGAAGTCTCAAGTGTCAAGCTGCAAATCAGCTGTAGTGCTAGCTTTTCAAAACAAGCAGATCTTGAAGTGGGTTGCCTTCAGAAATGGGGATTGTGTGTCTCGGTGCAGGTCCGAGTTGTTGCTGATGTAGTGGTCCTTATCTCTTTCTACCGTGTGTTTTTGTCCTGTGTAATCTGACCTCATCTAGGTACAATCAGCACGTACAGAGAGACAGATATGGCTGCTGTGACAGCGGCCAGGTAATAGGAGACGAGATTCTTGTCGTTGCTATGAAGGTGATTACTGCCACTTGGCTGTCGTATTAATAAAAAGACCAAAACTGATGTTCATATTCCTCTGCAGCCGATGAACTGTTGAGTTTACAGTGGTCAGCGATTCGACTGATCTGCAGTTGAAGGTTCCAGTATTAAAGTATGGAAAATCCTGACCATGTTTGATTTTGCTGATTGACTGCTGCTAATGATACAATCAGTGTGACCCAGAGCAGCCACAGCAGTTCAGTTCAGACTCCTCAATCTTAACATGGGAATTTTTAGTGGCTGTTACCATTTTATTTATTGATCTTTTAGTCAGGGACTATATTTATTGCCCCTTGAGTAGTCCTTGTATTTATTTTTATCTGGTGTTTTTACCCAAAACATTCCGTTTTTATATGAAAATGCCTAAAATGGCAGTTGAAGCACATCTGAGGCTGGAAGTGAGTATGAATAAAGATGGATGCACACAAGGAAAGCAAGTTGCTCTCAGTAGAAAAGAAATATTAGAACTGTGCCATGGTCAAATGCATCCTATGTATCCATAAATAGGTTACTATAATTGCTGACCTGTATTTACTGCCAATGAACTGTATCGTTACACTCAGTGCCTTTTTGTTTTTCATTTCTGTCAGGATGTGGGGGTTTTTTTGCCAAGAAAGTTCAATTGAAGTTGTTTTGATGGCGTATGCAAATGTACAGTATACTTAGGTTACAGGAGGCTGGGGGATCAAAGATCATCCATGAAATGCGACCTGTATGTGGTCCACCAGACCTGAACTGAGGCACGGCCTAGAAAGTGGAACAGCCTCAATTTCAGAGGGACAGGCAGAGACGCATAACATGGCTTTGGACGCTCAGAGGAAGATTGGCATGGGCCAGATGCTGTGATCAGTAGGATTATACGTGTTTTTTTCCCCCCTATCGGAAACAATTTATTTTGAGAGCATTTTCTGGATTTACTGTTCAGTCAGTCGGGTTTTACTTTTTCAGTGAACATCAGTGTCACTGCAATGACTTCGGAAGATTTTGACAGCACTGTAGGGTTCCTTCCATCGTCGCCGCTTTTGTCTCATTGTATTTGCTGAAAACTGCTGACCTGCAGTACTTAGGGTGATTTAAATGAGCGTGAAGCTTTCTGTTGCTCGTGTGAGGAACTGCCTACTGCTTTATTGAGCCAGTTATCCAGTGAATGATGCTGCGAATATCCTGAATTTCTGAAACTGCAACTGTGACGGTCAACCTTGGGACTCCAGGATGCGGCGCCAGTGTGTGTGTGTGCTACTTTTTAACAAGATCGGTTGAATAATGCAGTCTTTCATCCTCCATGAATCAAATCAAGTAAGTTCTTGAGTGGAGACTTCAAGAGAACAACAAACAGGAAACAAATTGATTTTTGATTCCGAGGGTTGACTGAGACTATGACGACGGCGTCCTCCTGTCTGGAAGTTCCCATCAGCCCTTTCTGCTATCGTCGTCACTCCTGGGTTGGGTATGTGAAGATGAAGGAACCCAGCTTTGTGTGTATGTGTGTGTGTGTGTGTGTGTGTGTGTGTGTGTGTGTGTGTGTGTGTGTGATAATTTCGCTGCAGTATGTCATTCTTATTACGTTTTTGTAGCGCTAGCTCAGTGTAGATGACACTTGGAAATTGCTGGTGACACTTCCAGCGATAAAATCCCCACGGTGCATAAGAAGAGAGCCGCGATGTGGAAAGGTGACTCTCTCATTACCTCACTAACTTTAATTACACTGATTTCTTCATTGATTTCAATAGAGTTCCTAAAATGATCTCAGCTGCTCAGGTGACATGAGAGAAACATTTCCTCTCGGGGGATTTCATTTTCACCCAGTCTTAATATGAGCACAGGATGATCATTTCTACCCTCATGAATGGTAATCACCCCTCCATGCACACTACATTACTGTAACATAACTAGACACTGTGTACTTAAGTAAAATACACCCGAAGCTTGAGTTATGCATCGATTTTAAAAAAAGCCCCAGTCATGTGGAATCTGGACAAGTGAAGTGTGTACACAGCTGCCTGGTGATGTGGTGATCCTTCCCTCGTTTATTCTCCTTGATCTATGAACCTGAAGTGATTCATTGTTTTGAACCACTTTGTGGGTTACAGTACACTCCCACGGATCTTGAAGCCTGATACAAAGGTGCTATGTTTATGTAAAAAGGAAAGAGTCCGCTAGACTTTGTGTGCTTTTTCCTTGTTCGTATGTCACGATGAACACTTAAAACTTTACGAGTCAGAAATATCCGCTGTGTAAACTACACAGACGCATGCGTGTTATTTTATTGAAGTAGAATACTTGAAATTAATAACAGACCTAAATATCCTCAGATGATTGAGTGTGACTGGATGTTGGATCTTTGAAATGCAGCAATAATAGCACATGTGCTGCTGGGTTCCTTGGCGCTGTGTACGTAGTGGCTCTAAATAATTGAGTTAGACTGGAGGAAGTGGGACAACCCCTTTTTTGTGCGAGTGATGGTGGGGGATTTTTTTTTTTATTTTTTATTGTGACCGAGCAGGACTGGATGTCACGTACAGATAAAAATGTTTCTATTTAAGTCCAAACATCACTCTCAAGCGTAAAAGACAGCACCACATAGCCCGACTACAGCAACGCTGGTACTCGTGTGTAGTTGGGCCAGATCTCATCGCTAGTCAAGCTTGTGCTCAAGCTTCTCTGGGATCTCTTAAGGCTTTTGCTTTGGTAGATGTGTTCCATCCTGCACAACTGAATATTCACACATTTACACCGAGCACCCCCGCCCCGTTATCGCAGCGTGAGTGTTGCTGACGTCACGGTACGGTGCTTGCTGAAAAGGAGCATTACTGTGTGACCAGGGGATTAGGTTAATCACAGGGGAGCTGGCTGCAGTGCCTTCTTTTTCAGAGAAGGGAATTAGATTTATACAGAGTGAGAGGGAGGTGGAAGCTCGCAGATGTTATGTTGCAGTAAATCCGACAAGACGGACAGCCTCTGTCAGAATATCATATATGACAGCTCATAGATAAGTGTTTATCATCTTTGTTTTACCAAATCTGTCTCTTCTCCGCTCTGATCTTACATTTGGGAGCGTGACTGTGGATGTAGTTTAACCCAACGTTCCACCAGAGTTCATCTAAATTCATTGTTTTTTGTTTTTTTGTTTTTTGTTTTTTTTTTTGCTGGCGATTACACCAAATGCTCACGATGAAAAGATGTTTCACTTAGTTTCCATGCTTCTGAGGTGAGAGAGAGCAGAGCTTTGCAGACACAAACACTTGAAGCAGAGAGCGAGTGAGATAAGGCCATCTTTATTATTTACTCCTTATTTACTCCTCTGGGTAGAACTGCATCTGGGGAACTCCCGGAAGTGTGCGTTTTAGAGGGAGGAGCAGACTTACTGGAATTTGGAAGAAAATTGGAAGGTTCCTGAATCCTCCCTCAGTTTGCCACATTCTTCTTCGCTGAGTTAAAATGCTGTACTCAGCTGAGTCAGCAAGGTAAAGGGAAGTCCTGTTTGCTGTCAGTCATTGTGACATCGTCAATCTTAAGCTTCTTCCAAATGATGGGATCCAGTATCACACCAGGAAAACTCCTATGAATCTATTATCTCTCATCGGCAAAAATGTCTTTCTTTTATGTGCCACTCTTTTCTTTTTCAAAGAACATGTCTGATCACTCTGACCTCCTCTCCTCTCTCTCTTTTTAGAAACGGTATTTTCGTAAATAGCTTTCAGGGATCGTGTCTGGTGTTTGATCCTGATGTAAAACGATTGGGAGTGTTCGTATGAGAGAGGCTGCATTCTTGTCCAAGTTGACGTCGTCAACTCAAGTTCTGCGAGCTACATCAGAGGTTCTTTTTGCAGGGTTTAGTTCAAGTTCGTCTGCAGAGTGATCGATCAATTTCAAATCACGTGGCAGAGCGGCGAGGCAGAGTTGGACAGCGCAATGTGACAGGTTACTCTTAAGCCGTCTAACTGATCGATGCCTAATTATGGGTCCCTGCAGATTTTAAAGCTTTTTTATTTGGCTCATTTTTTTTAATCGCATACCATATGTCGCGTCAAAAAGTAGAATATAATATCAGCAGTTTGCTCAAGTTTAATAACGTAGGCTAATTGGAGTATCTTCAGTATTAATCTATAAGTTAAAGCTGATCAGCCATGCTTTCATCGTAATGACAATTCCTGTAGAGTAATTAGAGGTTTACTCTGCTGTATTGAGTTCCTCAGATTCTTGTTAACATGATTTATTAATGTACCCCTCGATCATCCTCGTTCGTGGGTGTAAGTATAGAACAGGCTCTCATTACCTCCTCGCGTCTTCTTTTGAGGTGCTGAGATCATGTAATTAAACCTGACACAACATTTGAAGGAGCTTGTCCTGTATAAACTCCCTGCATGACTCATCTGGTGGCACATCATGTATGCCACGTCCTGCAAATGGAAGTCCCAGATTGTTTGGTCCAATTCAATGCAGTATAATACAGTTGCACACTGCCATCTTGTGGGCGCAGGCACAACAACCCTCGTGTGGGATGAACCGCTGCCTTCGAGTGTTCGTCCTCTGCCAGCCGGTTTAGCTTGTGAGCTCACGAGGGCACATGAGATCAGGATCCAGAAGAAACGCTTTCAGTATTGTAACGTGAGAAGGTGTAAGAACAGTCCAACAGCAGTTTAGTGCCCTACCCAAGAGAGAATAGTTTCACTGGGTGGTTGTGGTTTACTTGCATCAACAGGTTTTACAATTTAACACTTCCTCACACACTTCTTCATACCTGTAAACTCAAGGCTTCATGATTATGCAACCTGACCATGACATGGTTTTATATCTGATTAATGTCAAAGAATGAAGAAATGGAGGGTATTGTCAGTAGGTAAGTGTCTCAATCTGAACGTTGTTAATTATGCTAATTGCAAAGAGCTTCACAGATTGAATTGTGCACTAAAGGTGGCCTTGTTGTACGTCTGATTTATGTAAGACGAATTGAAATAAAGATTACAGACTCTTGTCTTGTGATAGTCATAGAAAATATTGATTGCCAGATATTTCAAGTCTGAACAAAGAGATTCTATTACCGTCAGAGATAATCATTCAAATTGGATCTGGAACTATTTTTATTAGTAGCAATTCTGAGCTTAATCAAGGAGGAATCCCTTGGCTGGGAGAGTTCCAGTATGACCTGCAGAGCGAGAACGTTGCAGTGATTCACGTCAGGTCTCACTGATCCTCCCGACCCATATTCATTTTTTTTGTTTAGAAGCTATGACTCATGTCCAAATGTTTGTCGTATTTTGAAAATCCCTGTCAGAGACTGGTTCAGTTCTCACACAAGCAGGTTTTCTTGGCTACCAGTGTGAAAGGAAGTGAAGATGACTGAATGACCCATGCAGCCAATAAGACTTTTCTCTCACACATTTTGAACAAAAGACATGAAGTTAACAGGCTTATTACTAGACATTAGTCTCA
Source organism: Aulostomus chinensis (assembly GCF_037954235.1). Classification (NCBI taxonomy): domain Eukaryota; kingdom Metazoa; phylum Chordata; class Actinopteri; order Syngnathiformes; family Aulostomidae; genus Aulostomus; species Aulostomus chinensis. The sequence goes on along the minus strand of NC_141333.1, from coordinate 7,197,439 downwards.
GCTGCAAAGTGAGAGTAGAGCTAAATGAAGAGAGAGCTGTCCATTCCTGGGAATCAAACCCAAATTCGTTAGTCGCTGACCCTCTCCTCCCGTGTTTGTTATCTATTTTCTCAGTAACTTCCATTCATTGTTATGACATTTATAATGATAGTTACTGAGAAAATAGATAACAAACACAGGAGGAGAGGGTCAGCGACTTACGAATTTGGGTTTGATTCCCAGGAATGGACAGCTCTCCCTTCATTTAGCTCTACTCTTATGTTTACTATCTACTTTCTCAGTAACTGTCATTATAAATGACATAACAGTTAATGAAAGCAACTGATGTGGTTTGAATCTTGGGAAAGCTTCATGCACCCTTGAGCTGAGACTATTTTTGTACACCTAATGTTTCCCAAGGTCAAGACTGAACGACTCAATGTTATCTAGAATGGCTTGTGACTGGTAAGCACAGTATGTTTAAAGAATGACGAAAAAAATAAATGCTGTTCTCTGTTATGTTCTTTTGAACTGAGTAGATTAGTTGAGTCCCATAAGAGATGGAGGTGTTTTTCGAGCCGGCGCTACACTGTACAACACTGTGCTAAATGTCATATAAACAACAAGAGACCTCAAGTGATTGGGGTGTTTCTGCACTGTATATGTAAGGTGTTACTGAACATTTTCCCACAATAATTATTGAACTACATTAACTGCACATTTGTCAACCAACATGAGATCCGCAATGATCCATAAATATTTTAGTTGTGACTGTCATTGCACTTTGTAGACGGTCCCTGCCCACTCCTGGCCCAGTCAGCTGTAATGCACCTGTTTTCTGTCTTTAAGGGGGCAGCTCATTCTGATGAATTCAGCTTGTACACTTACTAATACTGAAAGATGCACTGTTTGAGTTGAAGAAGCCTTCACTTCGGAGTTATTGATCCTGCAGGTTTAACTCTGAATGTAGTTCCAACCGTGACGGCTCACTTCTGCTCCTCGTTTTGCTCCACTTCCTTTCTTTTGCACCGAACTATTATGTCCTGTAATATGATAAGAGGAACTACTTATTCATTATTCATATTCATGATGTCGGTGTTGGCTAACAGTCATGACGGAGATGTATGTAAGTAATGAAAGGAGGCTTTTGTTAACATTGTTCCTGTAAACAAGGGCCGACCACCAACCCAAACAAGATGAGATTTTGGGCTTTAGAAAACTACCCTTATAAGCCCGAAATATGTCTATCAACATGTTAAAAAAGCAAGTGGTCTCAAAACAGAGTTGAGAAACATTAGTTGGATGAGGAATTTCTTCCCTATTTTCCAGGGTATTTAGAAGACCGAAGAATAAAACAAGCTAACACTCCATCTCATCATGGTGACTCTATTCGCTGTGTTCTACAGCAGCAGTTGAGGTTTAGCCAGCGTAACTTTTTAGGTCATCTCTTTTATGGCACAACTATTGTATGTGCCACCATTTATCACCTAAATGTAATCACAGTTATCATGATATGAGGACTTGGGTCTCAGAATAGTATACAGTAAAATCCCATCAGGCACCGGACCCCCTGCAAGTGCACCAGATGCCGCTTTCTCTCTCGCACGGATGCACGCTGACGCTGAGGGTTGTTCGGCTTCCAGCGTAAAAATGAACACAATGTTCAGTTTACACTGGTGACAGGTGTAGTAGCTTTAGCAGTGAGTAATCATTTGCTGAGTCGATGTGTTTTTGAATATTCTAAAGGTATAAACACTTAACATTTTCTAATGACAAACATGATGGATGACTCCATTCCAGTGGTTCCACTCCAGAACTTGAATGTGCCTCTTTACTCTGCTGGGCTGCTCTGAAGGGAACAGAGCTCCTTACACACACACACACACACACACACACACGCGCACACGCACACACACTCTCACACGTATGCACACACACGCACCGCGGGGAGGAACTATAGCCTTGTTGTACAGAGGAGTCCAAAGGGTGAGAGAGTGTCAGTGTTAACAAGCGTTGGAAGTGTTGTGTGATGGGATCAGTGCTTGTGTTATTGTGTGTGACGCGATGTGTGTTTGGATACCTGGCTGCTTCGTGTAGTTGTGCCTAGGAGGGGAAGGCTGATGGATGATATGCTGACTAACTTTTTAGGTTTTATTGGTGACTGTCATGTGTGATAGTGTGACTGCTGTGTGAAGAGTTTTATAGGTGAGTGTGTGATTGTTTTGAATGAACTTTCAAAGTAATATTAATGTGGATGTATGACAGAGTGTGTGGGAGCCAGCGTGTGATGATGTTGACATGTCAGATAGGTCTGCTGTGGTGTGTGACATTTGAATGCTAGCTCTGTGTGTGTGAGAAATAGTGCGCTATTGATACTAACACTCTGGGTGTGTTCTAGTTGATGTTTTTAGTTGAATGTGATGGTATGTGCCGGGTTTGTGTGCATGAGTAAATGTGCATGTGTGTGTCGGGGCAATGTACCGGCGTTCACCCTGTGCCAGAGGAAGGGTTCATTTTGACTTCAGTGAGGAAGTCATCAGGAAACTCCATGCCGTCAACCATGGACATGCTCACAGGTCAGCACACACACTTCAAGATGTCTGTTTGGATTTTGTCTGGTGTCATTTTCAGCTTCGTACTTCCCAATGTCAACCTGTGTCACCTATTTAAAGTATTTTCTTTAAATAATGCGCCCTTAATGGCTTGTAGTAATTTATCATTCCCTCCTGTGTCCTGTATATGTTGAGTCTTACTTCCTTTTTCCCAGCAGTCCTCTCCTGTGGTTCCCCTCGTTACTACAATCCTCATCTTGAAAGCGCTATGTGCATTGTCACATGTTTGAGTGAGAAAGTCTCATTTCATGTCAATAATTTGACCTGACTGGGAACCGTAGAGATGAGTTTCTTTATTGTACTCATTTTTGTTTTTTGAAGCCACAGTGTTGTAAATATAGACCAGATAACCCAAAGGATGTCGTAGGACGTGAAGGATCTCCTCTATTCGTCCCAGCCTTCAGCTACTCTGGTTTCCTGTCTGGCTGTGTTAGTTTCACAAGGACAAATACGTGACAAGTGCATTAGCAAAAACAGATCAGAGCCATCTCTTAAAATGGGAAAGAATGAATGAAAAAAGAGAGAAATAGATGCACCATGAATTGAATTTATTTGCAAATGAACTCTTCATGTTACTTTAAAGGGATTATTGTTGCGACACTCATTGTGTTGTTTTGCCCTTCTACTTCATCTGCATAGACTGTCTATTTCTCTATTTTGACCAGTCAAGATAAAATAACATCCACAAACCTGGTGGCACAGTCTTCCCTGGTCACTGTGAGGCCGACAGTGTCATCATCAGCCGGAGCAGTATTCGGTGTACAGCTGTGAATCAACTGCAGGACTAGAGGGTGAAAAAAAAGCAAATAAAGGCACTAATTGATGACTGTTTCTTGGCGTTTTTGAGCGTTTAAGTCGGGATGAAATAAAGCACTGTGAAAAACTAGGCTGGATCTCACCCCAGGAGGACTGTGCTTATTTTGGCTCAGCTGGAGATGCGTGTGCCTACCGACTGGGAGTCTTGCAAAGTTTAACAGAAACTAGGACTTTGAAAATATACGCTTGGATTTCTAACAGTGGCTGAAGTGATGCTGTCAGAATGCCTTGACAGGACTGCAGCACCAGCAACTGATTTACTGTGTTTGCAATTTATGGAACAACTCTACATTTAAATTGGGCACTTCAGCTGTCTTGATTTTTTTTCAAGTAATGCTATTATTAATATTATAATTATTGTTAGTAGTAGTAGTAGTAGTAGTATTTGGCAGCTGGAGATAATCATTTGTGATAAAGGGTTTCTAAACTTTTCAGCTCCCACCTCCCAAAATAAAGGTTCCTAGAGACTCGTGATCCCTGCTGCCCTACAGTGGTTTAAGCATAAATATTGAATCCGTCCACAAGCTCATCTGACCACATTTGAATTTGAATTGATTTTACCTGCGTTTTAATGTTGTAAAGTCAGTAGTGCCTTGTAAAAGTGATTTCCGGTCTTTTTAAAATTGTTTTTGCTGAGGTTCGGACTACCTAAACAACAAATACCCCTGAAGGCAAAATCTCACGTTCCACTTTTTCTGCTTTAGCTCCTGAGACGTTCACCTCTGACTGGGTGGGTTCCACCTCTTTGACTGAGGGTTTCCTGTGGAAAGTACTGGACCATACTGACGAAAGCAAAAGTACACAGATGGGACTCTGTGCTGTGCAGCGTGGTTGAATCATTAGACAGGTAGATGTAGACGTGTACGAGACACACGTGACCGTTGGGGTATAATTACTCCATCACTGCTTCATACCTCTAGTCTACCAGTACACACATGTGCTTTTGTCCGAACACACTGCAGCTTATGATATATTTACACACTTGCAGCTGCCCTTTGCCACTTATTGCGTGTTTGTGCGCATAAATTTGCAGCCCATATGATTCCCAGGAAGTCTTTCTCACATGTCGGGCTTGCGCGGCTGATCTCCTGCAGAGATGGGCTTAACCACATATTTGGACAGTGACCTGGATTCCAGTGGCACAATAACAAGGATCAGGGCTCTTTTGTCTGGGTTCCCTTTTTTATTATTATTGTTTTTTTATTTCCAGCATCACACCATCTCAGACAAGCATTAAGTTCATGACGAGGAACTCCAATTTTACTAAAGTGGCTTCCAGTAACAACTGTATGTTTTTTGGGAACATTGGTTGTGAAACAGTATAAATAAACAAATTAATAATCACTCAAGAAAGTAGTGGTTTTTTTTATGTCCAGCAGACAACAGAGAGCCTTTCTAGGTTTAAAAAAAAAAAAAAAAAGTCCAGCAGCTTTGCATGTAACAGTGATTTTAAATGTTCTGTAGACCAAAAACAATGTGGCTAAACAGAGTTTATGTCCCAGCTGCTGGCAGGATGACCTTCAACCGCATCAAAATAGCTTTGGCTTGGGATTTTTTAGCCCAGCGTGATGTACAGAATAAATAAACCCGAGTGACCTCTGTAGCTTCATCTTATATTCCTCTCAGTTGTGCAAACCATTTTTCTTTCCAGGGCAGGATGTTTTGCGAACAGTGTTGGCTTACCCGTGACTGGGGCGCAGCACTGTGTTGAAGAGCATGTGGTTTTACAGTATTTACTGTATAATATGTTGTTGTGGAAACGTAAAGATGTGGCGGATGCGTAGGACTGCAGTGGTGATGTGGTTGGGGCTGTGGGTTCTGGAATGACTGATGAAGTCAGAATTAGGCGCCACTGCTGTTGTAATTGCAATGTCACCTATGATAATGATGAGTCAGAGAGGTTTCCTCTCCAAAGAGCAGCATTTTATCAATAATGTTACAAATTTTATAGATTAGAAGTCTTAACTCCCAGCAGTTTAAAGTGATACTTCACCTAAAGGGTGTATTTTGACTTTCAGGTACCCACAGTTAAGTGTCTTGTTCTGTGCTGCATTGTTTCTTAAAGCCGTATTGCTTCAATGTTAGAGATGTGGAGACTCCAGGCACTGTGACCTTGAGTAGCCTGAGTTTGAACAGACCACTGAATGTAATGGAAAAAGATGCCACTGCCAGGAATGTTTTTGTAATGTCCTGCTCAGTTTTCATGTTTTAGTCTTTCATTTTTACTCGTATTGTCTTGTTAGTTTTCAGTTCAAACACTTTCTCATCACTCTGACACGCAGTGCTGTTACCTTTAAACTTTATTAACACGTGCAGACACAAAGAAACACACCTGCTACATGCTTGTAGCCTATCGTTATCTCTTTTCACCACAGCGCCACACCGTTTGTCCAGCTCTGCTTTGTATTTCCTGAAATTGTACAACATCCAGGCTGTGTACTTTGGCTGTAAATAATTTCTAAATGAGAGCATCTGCTGGATGAATTTGAACCTTAATGTGCATGGATAATGACTTGGCACAAGTCTTGATTACGTTCGTGGCCTGATTTCTATTAATAAGTGCTGTATCTAGTTAGACTGCTGAGTTGTTGTTTTTTTTTTCTCTATCAGTCAGTCAAAATTCCTTTTTTGTCATTGACGATATTGGTCAGTCACATCAGTCAGATGCAGCGTCGGTTAAAATAGATATGCTTAACAACAAAACCTGAGCTGGATATCTCTCATCACAGTTGTGTACCTCTGTGACGCGTCTGCCACAGTGACCTTGACCTTTGATCACTAACATATTTCCAGGTCATCTCCGAGGCCCAGCAGATGTTTGCACTGTATTTGAAGAAATTTCCTTGAGGTATTCCTGAAAAATTGTGGATTTGTGAGGAGACAGTGACCTTTATCTATGACCTTTGACCACACCCCCACCCCCCCCACCAACTTCACTTCCTCAAGTCTCAGTGGACATTTGAGCCAAATCTGTACTCCACTTGTAACTGTGACAGTGTGATGCAGGCCTGCCCCTCCGGGGCTCCAGGCAGTTTCAAGGGAGGCTCAGGGAATAGGATTGAACTATAAGTTAATAAAGGACATGGTGTGTAGTGAACCAGGCTAAATGTTTGTGTTTCGGTTAAAATAGATATGCTGAAGAGATGCAGTCGTTTACTCTTCCTTGGGACAACTGCTTTTTACTTATTTGTCATGTATTGCATCAGCTCTTTAGCCTTTCCGTCAGTCAAAATTCCTTTTTTGTCATCAGTCACATCAGTCAGACATGCAGCTGTGCCATGGGAACGGAATGTTGTGTGATCCTAGCAAATCGTTGGGGGTCAGAGGGAACAATTCCTGATAGCTTTAAGGCAACAGAATGCCACAAATACAATAAATTCACTGTCTCTGCTGAATAATTCCAGTGAAAAGGACAAGACATCCGTTCCTGCCAAGTTCCCAATGTGTGTCCTCTGCAGCCTTTTGGAAGATTACTAATTTCATATTGCTGTCCTGCTACAGACCATAAACACAAGTGTGCGTCATGAAACCAGCATGATTCTTTTACCTTCCCTTCACACACTGACAGATTACCGGCATGCGGTATTTTCTCTCAGTCTGGCCTTTCACATGGTGGCAAGAAGAGGCCAGAAGGCATGTTTGATTCTCAATGCGCGGTTGGAAATTCAGATTGGTACAAACTGAGGTTTATGGGCATAATTCTGGCGCTTCAAGTCATTTCTGTGGTTTATGCTGTTAAATAATAGATTATTTATCTGAGAATATAAATCAAACAAAGAGTAAATATAACTTTGGCAGAGACGATGCATTTTTTGGATATTAGGAATGAAATAAAACACAAGCTGGAGCCAACATAACTCCACATTGGCTGTGAGTGGCCGGCGCTGCGGCTCGTTTCTGATGTCAGGAAATATTAATGATGTGTTTGGATTTACAGGACAAATGGAGTGCAGTTTTAGTGTTTTACAATGAGGAGACCTGCCTGAACCTAACTTCTTGAGTTGTGGGCTTGTTGGCTTCTGTTGTTGTAGTTTTAGATATCCCTCAACAGATTCATGTTTCATTGACATCTTTGTATCATCAAATCCATCTGTGGAGGATCCATGATCCTTGTGGGGTAGTTCCGGGCTCTGGCACATCTCAGCGAGCAGGCTGGTTAGAGAGAAAGATCTCTGGCTCGAGAGCTTCGTAAGGGACACTGGAAATCGTAGTTTCCAACAGTTCTACCAGTGATGCGGTGGAACTGATTTGAACTGTGATGCCTTCTCTGGCTGCAAGTTTGTTGATCTTAGTACAATTACACATTTAGTAACAAAATCCAAAATGAGTGTGAATTGAAGAATGAAATATTTAAACCAAGGCTAAGAGTAGGACAAACAGGAGGTGTTACCATGACACCACTGTTTGCACAACCTGACAGACAAATGGTCACTGGTTTCCCCTCACCATAACACACAGGAAGCAAGAGATTAATTTGGAGTAAAAGAATGCGCTCGCTCTCTCTCTCTCTCTGTCTCTCTCTCTCTCTGTCTCTCTCTCTCTCTCTCTGTCTCTCTCTCTCTCTCTCATTTCAAGACACCTGTTTCTCTGTAACAGTTTAGTTGCAGCTGTATGGCGGTTGTGTGTCAGATTGGCCAGCTGAAGGCTCACCGGTGTTTAATTAGGAATAGAGAAATCCCTGCAATCACTGATTTGGGGATGGCATAGAGGGCAAATGTCATCAACACAGCACACCCATGCAGAACCTACGGGTCCGAGAGGTCACTTGTCCCTGCTTCTATCAGCCTTGTCAATGACTCTCTGAAACTGACATTTGTGCTTGGTACTTGTATTAATTTGCAGTGTCTTGATGAAATTAAGCACCTCTGATACCAACAAAACCTGAGCTGGATATCTCTCATCACAGTTGTGTACCTCTGTGACGCGTCTGCCACAGTGACCTTGACCTTTGATCACTAACATATTTCCAGGTCATCTCCGAGGCCCAGCAGATGTTTGCACTGTATTTGAAGAAATTTCCTTGAGGTATTCCTGAAAAATTGTGGATGTGTGAGGAGACAGTGACCTTTATCTATGACCTTTGACCAACCCCCCCCCCCCCCCCCAACTTCACTTCCTCAAGTCTCAGTGGACATTTGAGCCAAATCTGTACTCCACTTGTAACTGTGACAGTGTGATGCAGGCCTGCCCCTCCGGGGCTCCAGGCAGTTTCAAGGGAGGCTCAGGGAATAGGATTGAACTATAAGTTAATAAAGGACATGGTGTGTAGTGAACCAGGCTAAATGTTTGTGTTTCGGTTAAAATAGATATGCTGAAGAGATGCAGTCGTTTACTCTTCCTTGGGACAACTGCTTTTTACTTATTTGTCATGTATTGCATCAGCTCTTTAGCCTTTCCGTCAGTCAAAATTCCTTTTTTGTCATCAGTCACATCAGTCAGACATGCAGCTGTGCCATGGGAACGGAATGTTGTGTGATCCTAGCAAATCGTTGGGGGTCAGAGGGAACAATTCCTGATAGCTTTAAGGCAACAGAATGCCACAAATACAATAAATTCACTGTCTCTGCTGAATAATTCCAGTGAAAAGGACAAGACATCCGTTCCTGCCAAGTTCCCAATGTGTGTCCTCTGCAGCGTTTTGGAAGATTACTAATTTCATATTGCTGTCCTGCTACAGACCATAAACACAAGTGTGCGTCATGAAACCAGCATGATTCTTTTACCTTCCCTTCACACACTGACAGATTACCGGCATGCTGGTTTAAACTATTACTGCCTCTACCTTGGAAACACATCTGAGTCCACACAACAAAGCATTTAGCCCCCGGGCGTCTGATCTCTCAGCAGTTTGGATAATCGCACCTTGTGCTCATCCTGTCCCAGTTTAAATGATTCTTACTGACAAAGCTCTGAGTGTGGTATTTTTTTTTTTTTACATCTATGTTAATATTTACAATAGATATAGAAGATCCAGGCATGACTTATTGATCAACATCAAAGAGAACTCTTGAGAGAGAAGTACGAGTGAGATGGGTTTGTCAGACATACACGCTGATCCTATACACTACAAGGACCCCCCCCCCCCCCCCCCCCCATTCAGGGAAAATGTATTTTGTTCCCAAGGACTGTCTTTGTGTTTTAATCAAACCCAAGTGCAGTTTAATCACTGGTACAGTGAGTTTTGGGCTCTTGGAAAGCAGTAATCGTACTCTGGTGTGGGTTGAAACAGCCAGCATGAGACTTCCTCAAGTGGTTCAGCTTAGACTCATTGGATTTGATCACGTGACCCATATCACATGTACTTAAGATGACATCACCCTGTGTATTTCAAGTATGACGAAGAGCATTTGCTTAAAACATTACTTGTTGTTTCTGCGGCGCACGGTTCCAACATAAAGGACCGGATATTGGTGCCCTGCGGTGTGCGAGCTGTTTCTTCTTCCTCGCGTGGATCTTGGACCCATAAATGGATGTAGGGAAGGATTCAAAAGGAATTGCGCTCGATGGAGTCCCGTCATCACCAGTGTCACCAGAATTTTCTATAACTCCTCAGTAAACGTCATGTCCATCCATCCAGCTTTCAATTCACTTCAGTAGCCAAAAGGTCACAAAGCCAAAAAGGTCAAACTGAGGTTTCCAGAGAAGTCGAGGGATCGCTAAAGGCTGTAGGATTCCGTCTTTAGGAATGTCTGAACAAAGTTACACACTAAGCCATGTAGTAGGTGACAGACAAACAATACTGAACATGTTGCTCGTGGACCAGGCATAGGAAACATCTCAGTATGAGTCAGTTTCTTCTCATTGTGTGGGAATGTTTTTCTTCAGTCAGTTCTCAGAACAGCGTAAAGCTCAGTCCTAGCACCTGTAACCCGCCTATTGCCTTCTGACAGGACTGAAGAGACTCCGTCATGAGGATGTGACTCAGAGATGAGACACCAGCGAGCTCCGCTTGCTCATAACGTGCCATGTGCTTGTGATTTTGATACTTTGAACCGTGTAATCTCATTTCTTATTGTACACTCTTTTTCCAGGTTAATTTCACTGCTGTGGTCCCACTGACCTTGGAGAGAAATCTTTGTCACGTAATTCAGATGTGGTCTTTAAAGTCTTAACGGAGAGTCATTCTGGACTGATGGGTCTTAGAGGCATTTCCTGGCCATTAGATTTGTGATTTTCCGCGGTGATGTATCCTTCCAAAGTCTCAATGTGAAGCTTTCTATCCTTTGTTGTTGAGCAAAAAAGGCTCGCCAGTTATGAGTCGTGCGTGCGCATGTGTGTGTGTGTGTGTGTTGTTATTGTTGTTGTTCGGTTGACCATGCTCAGCTGTGCTTGCTCCAAGATTAGTCATCTCTGCACGTGATCATAACGCAAAAAGCAACGAATTGGCCAGAGGGTGGATGAAGTCAGGCGTTCAGTGCTCGGTGAATAAAGCCAGCATGCGTGCGCACACATGTTTAAAGTGCACACATGTTTAAGGTGCACACATATGTTTACGTTTGATCTTTAATGCTCATTCTTCAGAAATGGTCACTCGTTGACCGAGTGTGCGCCTGCCGTACGTGAGACAATATTACAGGCATCCCAACACTTGCTGCCATCACTCCTCCATCAAAAATACTTTTTACATGTATACACGTTTTTTGTTTTTTTTTCACTGTGGACAGTCTGTACTCGATCATCTGGTCTCGAAGCAGGACATGTTTAGGTGTTTCAAGGTCAAGACCAGAAAAAGAGTTTGATGTTCTCGCTCCTGAGTGTCCAGGTGGTAGATGGATCTGGACCATGGATCTCCAACAGTCCATTTCCTCTTTGATCACGATCCATAAACGGAGTATTTAGCAGTACCGCCACTTTATTCCTTGCTTTTGATTTTTTTTTTTTTATACTTCCAAGACAGTTGAGGTAACCAGATTATTAATTTAAAGTTGCATGCCACTGTGAGAATTCTTCCATTTTAATCTGTATGACAAATTGAGGCTTTGATTATCTAACATTCTGGGACTCACATTCCCACGATTTATATCGAAATAATGGCCTCATTTCCACTCACATCCCGCCGTCCGAAAGGGCTCAAAACATGTTAAATCCCACACGTCCGTTCACATCCTTCATTATAAAATGAAAACATACTGGGATAAGCCTAATGCTTACTACGAAATTGTTTCTAATGCTCAAATATAAGAAAGCAGATGATAAAAGGTTGGTTTTTTTTGCCCCTTTGGATGCATTTTCCGTTCTACATTACAACCCAATAAACAGTCTGTGTGAGCAGCAAAACAAGAAAAATACACAGTCTGGCACCAGCCAAAATATTTGTGACCTTTCCACACACACTGGATGTTTTGTCTAAAAACATCCGAAATAAAGTTTTTGTGGGTTTCAATTGTTGAAGTTGTAACCAGCACCTGCTTCCCTAGTGTGTGTTCACAATACACACAGATCTGTGTTGGCCATCATGGCAGAACAAAGTTATAACAGAGAAACACAAGGCTCAGTGGAAAAAGTCACATGCGGCATTAGTTAATCTCATGGCGTGTTCCATGTCGGTGCTCCTCCTCCTCCTTCACGATGATGCGTTAATGAGATCCTTCCTCCCATTATTCCCGTCTCTCCTCCCCGTGAGCCTCCGTCTCACAAATTCCCGTCAGTGAATGTGCGCTGTAGCGTGTCACGGTGCCCCCTCTTACCCGGTCATGTCAAGTCTGTTCATGTATGGGCATGTATGCGTGTAATTAAGTGTGTGACAGCAGCTTATCTCTGAAGACGCTGTTGATGGCGCACATGAAACGACACCCCCCCCTTCCACTTTGTCCTCATGGGCTGGTTAATCAGGATCCAGATCACTCAGATTGCTGAGTGTTATCAGGAGAAGTGAAGATGAAAAGTGTTTCATGATTTATTAATGGCAAACTAAAAGGTTTGATGTTGTTTTTATGATTTAGTTAAAGGTCAAAGTGGGAGTCTCTGATAGCAAGAAGCTGCTAAAATTGCAGGATAGTAATTACTGTTGACACATTTCACCGATAAGTTCCTGCTGACTCCGGTTCTTATGGTCACTAACATCTTGTTTTGGAAAAACCTCACATCACAAAAGCTTGAGATCTCTCCATGTTATTGTAATCAATGTTAAAATGGTTTGAAAGAAAAGGGCATCTTTCTGTTTTCAGTTTCGATGTGGAGAATGGCCCATCTGCCAGCTGCAGCCCTCTGGACCCCCAGGCCTCCCCCGGCTCTGGTCTGGTCCTCCACACCAACTTCCCCGGCCACAACCAGCGTCGAGAGTCCTTTCTGTATCGCTCCGACAGCGACTACGATCTGTCACCCAAGTCTGTGTCACGGAACTCCTCCATTGCCTCTGAACTGTGAGTAGAAACAGAACAAGCATACAAGTGTGTGTGTGTGTGTGTGTGTGTGTGTGTGTGTGTGTGTGTGTGTGTGTGTGTGTGTGTCAGTGTGTTACAAAGGCACATGCAAACACACAGAGTTAAGGCTTTGTAAACAGGGTTGTATGTACATACACATCCTACAAACATGCATCTACACACTACACTATGTCCAGATGTGCATTACAAGTGTACATGCAGCCTCAAAAGCACATTTTTAGCACAGTTACGATGTTACTCCAACAAATCACTTTCACCGTACTATTGCTAATGACATCAGAACTACAAATGTATGGAATGGATTCATTTGGTGTCATTATATCATAAAACATTGCCGGATATCATGCCATTTAATATGTTGTTAGTATTTAAAGTGCTCCCATCAGAAATAAAAGCCATTCCGATGTCACACACTATTAGACCAGCTCCCATATAAAGAAAAACTGAAAAATCTTGTTAGTTTTTAATTATACTGGTGTGACATAAGAGGCTTCTGCTAATATCTAAACATTAACGCTAGTGGTTGCGGTTTAATCATTGTTCTCCTCTTTTCCAATCTGGTGATAGACCCTGAGGGGTGAGGGTGTAAACATCCAGCTCTTACACAACACGACAACCATCTGAACAGTAATTCAGTCGTTTGCTCTTTCTCAGAAGTCAAAAATAGGTTGGTCTTGGAACTAAATGCCTTACAAGGTTACATCCCATCAGAACCGAAGACTCCCATTTTTGACCCGCAACCTTTCTCCCACTCTCCTCTCCCTCTTTGGAGTCCATCTCTTTCACCTTATTATAATAATGAGTCTGGCTGGGTCAGCTTTGTTTTTGAATGTGGTTGATCTGGCAGCAACACTTACGATAAACTTTATACAACGCCACAACCTGCGATTGTATTTGAACACATTTCTTATATAACACCTGTCTTTTCCTGTCCCCAGACATGGAGACGACCTGATCGTAACGCCTTTTGCTCAGGTAATTATTTCAATCTTTTACCAACCGCAAGCATAGATCTTATCTGCGCCGTTAAAAGAGAAAGCTGAGTAGATGCACCGCTAATGTTTGTCTCTCCCTCTCCGTGACCAGGTCCTGGCGAGCCTTAGAAGTGTGAGGAATAACTTCACCGTCCTGACCAACGTCCAGTGTGCCTCCAGCAAGTGAGTGTGACGAAACCAGGATTTCATTTGGTTTCAATGATTTCTGCAACCTGATTTGACTTCATATTTGATTCCGTTTCCAAGACGCCGTCAGGAGAATGCAGGTTTAAATTTAAAGACCCCCAAAGTGCCGGTTTTCTAGTTTATTTGAGGCCAAATAAACTTTCAAAACTTTTAAGAGTGTTATCAATCAGCAAACTAACAGCTGAATGCAAAATGCCGCAGTAGCATGTAGTCATTATTTTATGTGGTAACAAAATGACTGACTACACTGTTTTACCCCTGCAAAATACCTCATGACTTTGTATCTCACCGTGGATAAACTGACTTTGCAACATTTGACCACAAGGTGGAAGTATTGAGCTGTAGACGGACTGAAGTGAGACTTCAGGTAGCACAGCTTCTTTAGTCTGGTGAACACCATGCATGAAGAACTGAAATCCACTCCTTTGTTCAGGGATATTAAAAAAAAATATGTATATCCTTGTTTTTTGTCATTTAAAATGATCTACTAGGAATTCCTCTACACTACTTCGTGGATCACTCTATATTACCTTTTCAAATCTAATAATTATACAAGTTATTTGTGTAACCTTTTTCTGAATGGAAAACTTGATTTGAGACGTTACAACCCATTCCAAGAGTACAGTGACGGCAATGTGAGTTAAAATTGGATCAATTTAATTATATCACAAGAGACGTCACATCAGGATGCGTCTCATATTTAGCAGGTCGAGCCGACTCTCTTAATGAGATCTCAGAACTCCCCTGGTGCTGATGCGACGTTAAACACACGAGACTGCAACACACACACAACTTTGTTCACGCAAGTTCTTTTCCCATTGCATGTCAGAAGCACCACTCTCCTTTTTTTAAATGTAATTCATTTTCAACATCCAGTACCTTTCAGTTGCTTCTAATCCTGCAGGGTAAAACTCTCTCCAAAGATATTTTTTGCACAGCAGTATGGTTTTACATGTGTCTGGTGAAAGCCACTCTATATTGTTCAAAGCCACAATCGCGTTCAGCCTCTCCTTCGCACCTCTGCAGACTGCAAATGCAGATACCCAGGAAATAAGTATGTAGGGCACCTTTCCCCCTTTTCTTTGCTGTTTCTAAGGATGCTGAGAGCTCCTTTTTGCACAAGCCAAAATGCTCTGTTGTCTGCTTTGAATACCTAAAAACTGTCTGACCTACATTCACAGCACAGACAAGTGCGGAGAATGAAACGCACACGTGTGCCAGCGACGGATAAAGAAGTTGGTTCATACATGCACTCTCGACACAGGCGGATGACCCATGAACAGTGCTGAAAGGACATTTGTCAGTACACCATCATTTGTCTTCTCCAGCTGCCACTCACATGAACACGGATCCACTTTTGTCTCTTTCATGTTCTGAAGGGACAAAATGGTCTATTTAAGGTGTCAAACCACTGCTTAAATTGACCTGACCAGACATTACTGATTTATTGGAATCACTGCCACAAATAAACACAGCACCTAAAGCTTCAGGTAGATTGCAACATGTGAATGTGTTTGGGGTGATACACCATTACACAGAGCTCAAAAAAGCCCACTGCAATGATGACACACAGTTTAGTTTGGCAGCGTTGCTCTGCTCATGTGATGCTCCAGGGGACAAAGAAAAAAAGGCTTGATACAGGCTGTCCCCAAACCCACATCCAAGCCTGAGATACATCATATTTGCTGAAACATGACCCACGGTATATTTGTGGAAACAGTCACATACAGGATTAATCATAGATGCGGAGAGAATGCAGCACCCGGGCTCGGTGTTGATGGATCCTGCGACGATGCAGCAATGAGCAAATAAAAGGCTAACTAGCAGTTAAAATGATCTTATTTATTTTCTGGTCTGGAGGTGGCTGAGAGGATAGATACCTCCCTCACGCCTGTGAATTACTGTGAATCACGGCTGTTAGCTTAGCTTATGATAAAGAGGAGAAACAAAAAGCCCGGCTCTGTCCAGTGGTCATGAAATCAGCCTGCTAGCACCTCGAGAGCTCCCAGTAACATAGCTGTAGAAATGACACATATCTGTTTTAATTACTGACACTATTTGTAGGTGCAGTGACTTATAGTCTCCACTGGCTGCCTCCCAAGTGCACGCTGGATTTATTACCTCTAAACAGACCCAGCTAGCTGCTTCCACTCGCCCTCCGTGAACTGTGAACACCACAAACTACTGAAATACTGCTGCTAGTTGCACATGGTGGTTTTCTTTTGTTTTGTTTTTTGATGAATGATTTTCATTACTGCACTTTTTCTTGATTCTGTTGCATTCTCTATTAAGGCCCTGAACTTTTTCATTCACAGTGCTTTTACCCTCACTTTCTGTTTTATATTTGTATCTGTTTATACTTTTTACATTTGTTTGCACTGGTGGTCGGAAAGAACTGGCATCAGGATCCTCTATGTGTGTTTTAGAATTATTGTCTGCCAGAATTGAATTTAAAATCAACTTGTATTGAAATGTTTCAACAAAAACACTGCAGGTAAAAAGCGAGAAGTTATTTTGTAATTCGGTTAAGCTGTTTTTCTGACACACATGCGGTATTATTCTCATGTAATGTGTTTCTTTTTTCACTTTCAACTTTCAGGAGGTCTCCTGCAGCCACTCAGCCTCCCATCACCAGAGTCTGTCTCCCAGGTAAGAGGCTCAGAGCCGTGACCTTCCACATGTTTGCCTTCTGGGAAGTCTTTTTTACTTATCTGGTCCACATCAGACTCTGCCAGCATATCTTTCTCGTTTCCTGTACCTTCATCTCATCCCTCTCTCGTGAACTTGAGTACGTGACGACTTTTACCTGATCACCCTTTGTCTGCAGCTTCAACATAACGTTGTCGCTCAAATCATTTCAGCATCCAGTTCATTCACTTTGTTGAACACAACTGAACTGGTACATCTGGTACACGCACACACACAGACACGCACATACACAGACACACAGAAACACAGACAGACAGACACACACACACACACACACACACACACACACACAGCATGTAATCTGATCAAAAAAAGTAACTAACTAACACACTAAGTGACATTGTGTTTTCAGCAGCTCTCTCTCTGCACCCGGCTACGTGTCGGTCGACGCACCATATTGAGACACCTTGTGTGACATCAAATGCAAATATGAACACAACCATCTACATCTGTGTGAATACCCGCTTACTCTGCTCGTAAACGTTTTTCTCCCAAATTTCTCTGTGATAGTGTGACGTGAATCTGCTCACAAGCTTATCCAAGGCCGTTTGTTGCGCACACGCGTGCTCGCACGGTAGACGTGGTTTGCATCTGTTGAATCTCCGCTCATGTCTGCTGAGCATCACGGGTGACAGAAATCTCCTTTTTGTGACAGAGAGACATGTTAGAATAATCTCCAAATATACAGAGAACTTTTAGGCCTCCTACCTGTTGTCTCTATACCTTTTTAAGTACTATCTGAAACCAAAATGGCTGAATCTGATTTATCATCTTAAATTATATTGGCAAAGTAAACTTGGCCTTGAAATTCTCTTCATCCAAATCAAAAGCCTGGTTTACTTTTTTTTACTTTTTTTTTTTTGGTGCTTTGTTTTAATCCACAATCTGTCTGTTGCAACACTGTATATAGAAATGTCTCAAACACAGATCAGCTCCTCCATCGGATTCTTCAAGAAGCAGCATCACAAGTAATCATATTTCTACAATTATGTTGCTCATAACACAAATAAATGCATATCTAACACGTGCGGCAAGTTTTGGTTGAATGTTTAACGTTCCAATCCGCGCTAAAACCTTTGAACTCCTCTTTGATGAAGCGAATAATCTGACCTTTATCTACACATAAGCAGACAAACGTCCCCGCGCAGAGATCAGTGAAAACATTCCCAAGAAGTAGCACTCAAAAAGAAACCGAGATGAGCAAACATTAAACTGAGAACCATGAGTGAAAATATTTTACATCAACACGGCACCAGGTTGAACATCAAAGGAAACCTGCTGATGATGAATCGGTCAGTTCAGCGTCGGTAGCAGCAATTTTCATCTTCGCTTCTGTAGCTAAAGCATATTTAGTATTTTTGCACATGTTCCTTGTTGTATTATTTTAGAACAAAAGCATCAACTCAAAATTCTTAATGCAAATCTATTTTTGTGGATGTGTATGGTGTGTTGTTACATCAGTACCAGAGATTTTTTCTGGGTTTTTTTTGTTTTTTTTTTAACGTTGCCTTTTGATATGAAAAAAACACAAATTCTGTAGGTGTTTAGGATTTTTTTTCCATTTTTACCCAACGCACAATTTTGGACAAACAAAGCACTCGACAGTTTCATGAATGTACGTATTTTCGGTGAGCGTAACAGACTGGTGTGTAATTGAGTAATTTCAGTGTTTTAATTTTGCTTTGGAATTTTGTATCCGTGGGTTGACAAGGTGTGTGATGTGAGTGAGTGTTTTGTGTGAAACACAGGCATCATTGTGAGTAAGTTGAGTGAAGTGTGTGTGTGTGTGTGTGTGTGTGTGTGTGTGTGTGTGTGTGTGTGTGTTAACCATGGGGAGGTGTTCCTGTGGCTCTGATTGACGTCAGCATGCCTCTATGTGGCTTCTGTTGACTTCCTGTCAAAGCAGATGGACTGAGTTTTCACTTCCTCCTTCAAAACCACAGCTCATCAGGTGCTCTGAGTTTATGTGTTTGCGTGTGTGTGTGTGTGTGTGTGTGTGTGTGTGTGTGTGTGTCTTCAAAGCTCCATACGTGTATTGTGACCTTTAGTAAAGAAGCAAAAAAGGTGTCTTATTTAAATTATGTTGTATATGCAACTGTAATTGTCTTCTTAGGAGTCACTGAGTTTAAGTATTGACTCCAGTTACTCTACACTTCGTCACTCCGTATATGCAAACAGTTCTTGAGGTTGAGCCTCGGGTGTTTTTGGCTTGGGTCCACCCTGTTTTATCTCTGTGATTATCGGAGGGTTATCAGACATAACTGATTACTCACATGAGTAATTTACATGTGCTTTTTCAAACATTAAAAAACATTTTCAACAAATTAAATGCAAGTAATGTCTGAGCTTCTCTGATATACTTGAAACAACATGGAGGCATCTTTGATCCAAAAGCTCTTAAACTGTTTACTGGAGCCAAAAGCTTGCATGGCTCCTTTATAGTGATAAACATTCAGTGTAGCATTGTTACAGGAGACACAACAGCAGCAAAAAACCCTGCTGTTTAACCTTACATGGGCAAAAACAAGAACTTAATAGCCCGTTTGAGTCAATGCTGACAGAAAGTTGCTGTGTCAAGAATAATACTTGAGGATCTTTATCAGCTTTGATGATTGGGGATGTGACAGATTTGCCAGTAACTGATTTTGTAAGGCATTACAAAATTCAGAATGATATCATTTTGTGTCACAGTTACGCTAGTGCCATCAATCCTTCCAGTTTCTGTGCCGCATATCTGTTAAGGGTTGGGGGGGGGGAGGGCATTGGGCGAGAGGCAGGGTTCACCCTGAATGGGTCACCAATTTGTTGCAGGGCCATCAGGAGCAATTAGGGGCTCAGTATCTTGCTCAAGGATACTCGGACATGGTCACCGGGGGAAAATGAGGATCGAACCAGCGACCCTTCAGTTGCTGGACGGCCACTCTGCCTCTGAGCCGTGCTGCCCTCCAGTCACACTAGTTGTTACAGACAAATGTATTGTGTTAGCTCGCGTGACACAAATCAACTCCAAGGAGGTTACAGAGAGCAACAATGGTGGACATTTTGCTAATTTATTTGGCTCTGGAGGGAAAAGATGTTAAACTGTGTCCCTGATGATTTGGTTTAACTGGGTGGGAGCACATGGGGGCGTCTTCATGGTGGTGAAAACGAAAGGGTGCAGTTCAAGATCTGCTTTATTTGTAAAGTGTCATGAGATAACATTTGCTGTGATTTGGTGCTACATAAACGAAATAGACTTGAATTAATAGCAATAATGATTAAAATGATCAGAATAATAAATTATTTACTTTTAAAGAGCCGTGAAGAATGTTCCTGTGTGTGCCCTCTGCGCTTACACGTGGGAGCATGTAAGGAGTCATGTAATATAAGTAAGCAAGCGTTAACAACTAGCAACAGGCGTTTTTGTGAAGTTATGCAAAAGAACTGTAACAAGTTGATCAAACTAGAACAAGAAAAGGAATAAAATGAAGTAAGGCAGTACTTTTACGAACCCAATGACCCCAACACTGCCCGCTCCCTCTCCTTATCTCCTATCACGTGACTATGAACGTGGAAGAGGTCATGAGGCTGTGTGTGCAAGATCAGACAAATTAGTAGATAAAATATTCTAAAACTTCAACACTTCACTGCATATCAGTATGATGACGTGCAGTCACCACCTGGCACATCCCCTCTGCGTCACCCCCACCACCACCACCACCCCCCCCGCACCCCCATCTTACTCATTTGCAGCCTGTCTTCACTGAGCCTTCTTTCATTATTTTCATTTACCTGTTTGTTTCTCTGTCTATCGGAAGAGGAAGAGAGGGAGGGCAGGAAGCGTGAGGCAGGAAGAGACTTCCTCATTCGCTGTCTCTAATGGTTGTAACTTGACAGAAGGCAGAAGGAACTGTGTCAGTGAGGGGGGTGTGTGTGTGTGTGTGTGTGTGTGTGCGCGTGCGTGCGTGCGTGCGTGCGTGTGTGTGCGTGCGTGCGTGCGTGCGTGCGTGTGTGTGTGTCAGCCCGCAGGAGAAAAATAGGATGCAGAGACACAAAAGCCTATTGTCTTTGCCCGCACACTGGCCAAACATGCGCACGCCGACACAATGATATAATGCGTAAATACTTGTAGCATAGCACACAGGTGAGTGTGTTCAATCATTCATCTGGCTACAAAGGAAGGAATGTGTGTGAGTTGCATTTTATCTACAACCACTAATCGGCTCTACTTCAAACTTGGCAGGTGTGTTCCTGGGAATGTAAAGAGGTGTTGTGTTGAGTTTAAAGTAATTTGCACTAGCAGTT
This sequence comes from Aulostomus chinensis, assembly GCF_037954235.1. NCBI lineage: Eukaryota > Metazoa > Chordata > Actinopteri > Syngnathiformes > Aulostomidae > Aulostomus > Aulostomus chinensis. The sequence continues at coordinate 7,176,475 of NC_141333.1, read as the reverse complement.
CATGACAAACATCTGTCAATAGGAACTTTAAACAATGATCTGTCACTATGTTACACGACAACAGTGCGTCACAAAGATGGCTGTCATGCAACTCGTCTACAGAGGGAAAAAAACCTCACTCACGATCATTTAAGAGTGTTTTTGAAAGAGATTACACTTTGTGATGCTCTGTAAGTTCTAATGTTTCACTGTTGCAGCATTACAGCACATTCAGTGCACACTGTAACATTGAACGTCCGACATATCTTAACTCTTAGGTGTCAAAGCTCGTGCTGCAAATCGTTCAGGGCCACCCCCTTGTACACTATGAAAACTACAACACAAGTATTTTCCCACAAGATAAAGGCGAAGATGATGCAGATATCCTAGATGTGATAAAAACCTGTCGCCAACAAATGTGTTTTTGTAAAGGAAGTATCTCTTTTCTATTTAACTCCCATCACTGATGCAAAAGCACAGCCAGGCTCGTCAGTGTCCCTTATCTCACGCTGACCATTCAAAACCATGTAGGGGTATCAACACTGTCAACAACTACAGAAGAGAAACTGATTCTGACAACTCACTTTGATAGCAGCGAACGCTGTGTTGCGAGACACTCCATTATTTTCAAAACTGCACAGCAGAGAAGTGACGGTGACAGTGGAGAACTGGCGGAGTTTCTTTATGTCTAGCAGTAATACTGTTCAGGCTGCTGTAAGGGCAAAAAATACACCAAGTGGACACTTGGTGTGAAAATCATTTTTGAACTGAATCAAAGCCTTAAATTTGAAGTAGATGTGTACATAGAGCCCCTTGAAAGTTGCAAGAAATGTGTTTGAAGAAGTATAGAGCCATTTACGTCAGAAGTAGTAGAAATACCTTGATAAGATAGTACTCCGATTAAAGTCAGCATCTCCATTCAATTTGAATAAAAGCAGAAACGTATTTGATAATTGTGTTTGCTCAAATATGAACGTTAAAGTTCCCATTCTGCATGATGTTTTTCTATTACTCCTCCAACCACTGACATCTAAAGCTCATGTTTAAGTTGACAGGCTGCTAGTAAAAAGTACAACATTTCATTTGCAATGTGTAGGAGAAAAAGAGAAGTCTTTCATGGCAGCGTGGCTCTCTTCAAACCATTACTAACACAGATTTGGGTTGGGCTCATTTTCTTTTTGGAGGTTTTGTTTGTTTTTTTTGTTTTTTTAACAACCCCATCATCACGTCACCGTAACAAACAGGTTAGTGAGGTCCGAAATTTTCCGCATACAGTCGTTTAGAGACAATGACCCAAAGCAGATGTTTGGTGGAATGGTGTCATAACACAGTCAGGAAATATTACGTCCCATCTGAAACACATTTAGGTGTGAGAACCTCACTGAGCTGCGACCCGACTTCCTGGTCTAGTCAGCCTCTGTGATGAAACGCTATCATACAGGATATACGTGAGGCAAAGGGCTCTTGGACTCTCCCGACTCTATTCACATGCTGAATGTGTGTGTCTGGCGGCCCAGCGTAGTGTGGAAAGGTGTCACCGAGCTGCCCGTCTATTGTACGTGTGTTTTCGCGTGAGACCAGGAGATTTCAGCCGCTGTTTGGTCAACATTAAACAATAAGTGGGTGTTAATTGTGTGGGTGAAAGGTGTTTTTGACAATGTGGAACTGTTAGCAAAAGAAAACACACTCACACACACACATTGACTGTAAATGGCATTGAGAGTTTACAGGTTGATGGATCTTTCTATCAGGGTATTAGGTTATCATAAAAACAAAGACTGTGCTATTATATTTGGTCATGAATGCTTTGGACTGCTGCAGGAATATCATTAAGATCATCCTGAAAATACAAATCTTCCAAATATAGGTTTACAGTTTTGAGTCTCAATGAAACAAGGTCAGAGTTGAGTCAAGCAGAGAAGATTTAATCGGACTGTGTCGTATCCAGATTGTGTGTCTTTTGCCCAAGAATATCTGAAATAATCTTGTGAGCTCTGCTTTTTGAGATCAGCCAAGAACAAGATCAGAAATAAAAACATAAACGGCTTAATTTTTTATGAGCCTAAAACCCAATCTAATGAATCTTCAGCTGCCTCCCTGAACTTTTAAGGTATAAGAATGTGCCTTCTTCCATCAACAGCTCTCAGCTGCATAACAATTTCTTATTCTGGAAGAGAAAAACAAAAAGCACCTTTAATTCATAATTGTGTCATATCACGGAAGAATTTATAAGATATATTTCATCTAAGCTTCTCCTCTGCTGCTATTGAGGAGAAGCTTAAATGAAACAAATCAGTGAGGGGCACCTCATCAATCTCTGTGTATTATCTAATAAAGGTCTTGGACAACCCTTCACTCCCTGCACCAAACCGTGGTCCAGGTCATGCAGGAATGCTCTGTGCGGAGGTCAAGGGAGACTGAGCAGGAGGGAGGGATGAATGGAGGAGATGAGGAGTGATGAGGTGAGAGGGCAGAGGAGAGCTACGGGATGTCTTGAGACGTCAGAGAAGTTGTAGTATGACAGTGAAAATCAGAAACGGAGCTGAGATGAAGAGCTTGTGGTGAGCAAACATATGACAAACAAACAAAAAAAAAAGTTTTTAAAATAAACTCTCCAACACTTCTCATGTCGCTGTCGGTCACCTGTGCTGGGTTTACATGTAAAAATTTCCGTGATCATCGTCCACGCAGCCGTATTCATCTGAGTCCCCTGCAGCAGCCACAGTTTATCCTCAGTTATCTGAGGATTAATCCAGAAGTTAGCAGTTTAGCAGACAAAATCACTGCTGCGCTATGGACATGTGGGGCACGTTAGCCTTTTCCATTACACCCAGAAGCCTCATGTAGAGATCAGGACTATGTGCAGCAGGAAACACGGCTTTTGTGTATCACTTCAGAGACCACATTGCACGCACGCACGCACATATGGGAAAGCAGGCATTTATTCACCAGGACCTCATAATACATTGACATGTGACTGAAGCCCCTAAAGCTAGAGAGGCTCCAGTAGCAGTAGCCCTTCCACAGCGGTGCACCTGTCGGGGGCTTCTCATTGATGCAGCCCCCTGACTTCAAATAGAAACGAGTAGCTGCTGGTGTGACCAGTGCGTTCCTGTTTTCAGTGTGTAAATTCACAAAATTTGAATACCTCAGCAGAGGTGGTGATACTGCTGAAGTCCTAATTCTGTTTTCATTTAGTGAATCAAGATTTGAAGGACCAGTCTTTAGTGTTAAATTATCTTGTTTTTTTGGTTGCGCATGGCACACATATGAGCCTGCAGGCATTTACTTTACTAGAATTAACACACTGCATTACAAAGTCTGGTTACATCTGTCAAATATCAAACAACTGTTCAAGTCTAAAAATTAGATGACCACAAAGCTGTCACCTGCAAGCTGTCCATACATGTTTGAGGTTAGAATTTGGACTCAGGCCCCATCAGAAGCCACATCTACATTCCCCAAGGGGCTGCAAGCCATCTTCGGTAGGTGAGGTAATGCCCGACCGGTGCCAGCAGATATTATGGCAGGGCCAGCATGTCTAAATGTCACTGATACTGTATCTGACAACCAACCATTCTGTCACTCCCCTTGTGCCCTGCATTGCATGTCCAAATAATGCCACCCTCAACAGTTGCTATGGCAGCAGCACTCATTTCCCCCAGCCCTCACCCAAGTCCAGTCATAGATTGCCCAACTTCCATAACCCCCTGTCTGTCATTTCACTCCTCTCCCATTTCTGCAGGTCTCCAAAAGGACACCTATATTTTTTGCCCTGTTTCTCTCTATGTTGCTAGCTAGTCTCAGTATTTCTGTCCTCGGCTGTCTTGTGTTACCTGCCCTCTGTACTACTTCCCGGTCCCGGATACTTAAATGGTCTCTCAGTAGGCAGGCAGAGAAGCCTGATGCTTAACACCAGTACAGCAGCATCCTTCTGCTTCCTGGGTCTGGCTGTCAGGCCAGGTTTTAGGACAAAATGATAAGGAATCAGTTTTTCTGTTTCCCTTTTCTTTTAAAAACAAAACTATTACCAGTTGTAAATATTTCTATCCTCCTCATCCCCAAACTGGTTCAGGTGTCCAAGCAGAGTGTGCAGGTCACTGGGCAGGGTAAGGAGGTGAAACCTTAGTGAAACAATTTACGCGAGGTTAGGAGGGTTCAAGTTTCTCTTACTGGAACGGCTCAGACAGCTGACAGTAAGGGCTGTGATAGCTGTTGAGTAGCACCCCCACCCACCACACCACACCACCCCACCACCCCACCACCCCTCCCCTTGATTTACAGCAACTACGCTTTGCAAAGTAAATAAGCAAACGGGGCCAGGCTGTTTGTGCATGCCGGCCTCACTATATGAATGTGTGTGCGTGTGTGCGTGTGTGTGTCAAAGTCTGCAACTGGGACAGTCAGTAAAACAGTGACTGTCAGCTCTGTGAGGTTAGGCAAGTTGTTGTTAGGGGGAGTTTCAGCGTGTTTGTGTGTGTGTGTGTGTACGTGCATCTATGTGTGTATTTCCAAGTATCAGATAGGAGGAGATGATGGGAAATCTATGACTTTCTTCATGTGGTGCTTCTGTGGTTTTTTTTCTTTCTTTTTTGTTCTTCCTGGTAGAAAAGCAGAGGCTCCTTATCATCACATAGCATCAACACTTGTGTTTGTGTACTGCTGAGCTGCCAGTGGGCACTAAGAAACTGTCCTTTACAGGTGAAAGTTCATTGGACGCCAAGATGACAGCATATTGGTATTTTTTTGTACATTTTCCCAGCAACTCTTCAGGTGCTCGTTGAAATGCTGCTTGGACCGCATCAATGTATGTTCACATTAAGGAAAAAGACCTCATTTAATTGATAAACAGTTAGATAGGAGAGGTCTCATTGCAGAGGAGCAGCATAAAGTCCCTTTGTTTCACATTCATCTTTCATCCTGGTTTTACACCAAGTCGTATCAAGTAATTTAGTCGAAATCTCGTTACACTTGAGCAAGTAGCATTTCAAAGGGTTTTCAAGAAATCTCACTCAGAAACTGTGTTTATTGGTTGAATCTTTTTTTTATACTGTATATTGCAAGAATCAAATGCCCCGTTGAGATTTTTTTATTGGAAAAAAAAATCTCACAGCGCAAGAAGCAAAGTTTACTTTCTTTAAGTTTGATGGATTTTCCTTTTACTAGAATTAAGTGTAGTTTTGTTTTTTTGCAGCATTTCTTTTTGTGGTTTTGCAGCACCTCTGTGAAATGGTCACAACAATAAATTTTCCACGAAACGTAACTTTCAACAATCTAAAGCTCTTTTTCCAGTATTGGGGACAGAGGACACCCTGCAGCTTCTGGCCAAATGCTGTTCAGTTAACAATAGTGAGCTCAGCTGTCGCTGGTTGTCAGGATCAGGTGGAATCTCTGTGCATAGTGTTAGTGTGAGCTGTCAGGTTGTAGTCCGTACGTCACCTGTCATGTGTATCACCCTCAACCTGCATTGTGGGTCAAAACACTACCGGAGGTCAGGTGGGATGTGACTGAAGCCCAGGCACAGGTAGAGTGGTGTGTCTCGCTGTGGTCGGTCTGGATTTGAAAGTGTGTGTTCTCCCTTAGAGAGGATGACAAAGAAGTTAAGATATTGAGGCCAGTCCAGGTTAGGGTTATCTGAACATGAATGCACCACTATGTGCAACCTTAAGAGGAAGCACTGTGTAAAAGAGTACCAGCAAATGCTCCACATATCAGTTTGCCATTATTTATAGCATTCACATGAACCCAGAAAGACTAAATAAACAGCAGCCATGTTAACCTCACACACAGACATGCTAAAAAAAAACAACAACTAGCCACCAAGCTGCCATGCGAACACATAAAATGTCCTGAATGTCACTGAACTGCCGATGCAGAGAATACTCCGAGAATATTTATTAGCTCCTTCTGCTGAGGTGCGACTGACAGAATCCAGAGCGTTTGTACACACCGGACTGGTTTGTAACAGTAAGAGAACAAGAGGCAACAGGATGTGAAAACTCAAAATGTTTCAAGCGTCCCACCACTGAGATGTCAGGACTTTTGCTTTTATTTATTAAAAGCAAAGGCATGCGTGCAGATGTATGAGCAGAGAACAACTTATAAATGTGTTTATTAAGAACCGCTGCATCATAAGAATGTCCCATCAAATGTTGAATGGATGAAGTGTGTATGTTCACACCTTTCTCTCCATGGAAGGAAGTCAGTGCTGGGCAGGATTGTGTCAGTAATGAGGGAACAGGCCAGTGGGACAGCAGAGACTTCCTCACACACTCGCACACACAGTTTCGTCCAGGTGTTTAAAAAAAACAAACTCTGCAGGCTCTTTTCTACAACAGTTCATCCATCCTTCTCCAGGGACAAATTAGTTCCTTTGGCGTGACAGAGAGACAAAGAGCAGACAGGGCTTGACCTGCGTCACAAAGCCCAGCGTGAAAACATTGTCATTACTGCATTCACAGCTCAACCCGACCTTGCTTCACAAGTTGGTCTTAAACCTTCATCTGCACGACATGTGTCTTGAGGAAAGCTGCTTGTTTAGTTTCTCCTTAGGTAAAACAAACTTATGAAAACAGCTTGCCAATGTCCAATGAAACCAACTGATCTGGAAATACATACAATACAATGGCCATTGACTTTCTTTTTTTCTTTTCTTTTTCAGGCACACCCGTAAGGGAGTTGTGCTGATTTGTAAAGATTTGAAATGTACTTTTTCTGTATTAAATGTCAAAAACCAACCAAAAATGATCTTCAACGTCTTGTTCAAAGCCAGTGAAAGCTTTACTCTCCTTCAAGATAAGTGTGTTTCGTCTGGTCTTCTGTCACTGACGTCACACTAATGTCAGCTCTAACTTATAACCAGATGACCGTATTGTACAAGTCAGCACGTGCAGTATAAATGTGCATGCTGCTGATCTGGAATGCGTTTTTTAAAAAATGGATATCGTGAGAGAAATCAGAGAAGAGCCTGTGCTTCACGATAACAGATAAGACTGTTTATATTACCTTCAGTCTGTCTCTCTGAGTAAAGGACAGAGATCCAGTGTTTGCGCCACACTGTGAGGTTCATATTGTCTTAGTGAACAGTCTGCCTGCGTGTGCCGAGCTCCTCTAAGCTGCTTGCTATTGTCTGTCGCACTTCTGTTTAGTGTCGCGCGTGTGTTTGTGTTTGACTTCAGCCACTTTTGGGGGGACTCACCAGTTAACTGGAGACGGCATGCACGGACGGAGACAAAAAGCTGTGTCCTCAGTTGGTAAAACATTGATTTTTGGGTCTGTTAGGTTAGTGTTTGGTTACCCCCCCCCCCCCCCACACACACACACACACACACGCACACACACACTCAGGGGAAAATCAATCACTGTTGGCTCTGCTGTTGCGCTCGAGAGAGCAACTGCACCCAACTCAGCAAGAATACCACCGACAGTTGGCACTGTGCTCTTCCCTCAAATTATTTCAACTTTGACCCTTGTTGCTGTTGACCTCTGAACCTGCTAAATCTCCAAATGGTCATATATCAACAAAAGAACGTAGGCTAAAGATGGTTTATCCCCTTCTCTTTGAGAAACAAGGAGATGGTGCAGGATTTGGATGAACTGTGGACATTATTTTATGTTAGGCCTATTTCATGACATCCCAAAATTGTGATTGAGTATTGTTTCACAACACCATTCTAAAGTGAATGGTGGTTGTGCTGCAGAGATGTCCTGCCTCCAGATGTCAGAACACACATTTATGTGACACAGTTCTCCACCACAATAACATCATTATCATTTTCACGAGTTTTTCAATAAATGAAAAAAAAATATGGAAAAATGAATTGTCTCTCTCACGCTAATCCCAGTCAAAGTGACTACAATTTGATATTTCCTCAAAATTGTGTCGCCCCAGTAAATGTCATCAGTCAACCTCCCTGTGCCACATGGCTCCAATCATCAGGGAGGTTATCTCAAGGAGCTCTAAATGTAGGTGTAGGTGTAGAAGCCAAATGAAAAACAAACACGATAAGGTTGGTGCATCGATTTTATAACAAATGGCAAGTGTGCTTTGTAGCACAAACATGTTCGTTTCATTTAGGGTGAGAACAATGGCAGAGTCATCATGATAGCGGTGCTTGTGTGCAAGGTGCTTGACTGTGGTTCACGAATTATCCGTTTCAGCTCTCCATCGAGTGCCGATCTCTCATTCTCACACTTCGGCCGTAATGTGTGCGTTTATACTCAAACGGACCCTTTGTGTTTAGTTGATTCAACACAATGATCCCCTCATAGCAGCGTCGTCGAATGACGCCACTATTCACGGTGACAGGTTGCTTCACTAATGGGGCTGCAGCGGATCGAGCCATCGTACGCATTTGAACTTAGCAAGAGCCGCTTGTACAGTTGAATCGTGGATTATTTTTGGCTTTGAGAGAATCTGGTGCAGATTTCAAGCCTGTCTTATGTTCACTCTGGCTCGCAGCCTTTTTTGCACATTATTTTCAGCGACTACAAACTGCCAACAGCTTCTAGATGTCCAGATGTGCTATCAACTTGTCGTATTTCTGTGTAAAGTCAGAAATGTATGTCTTTACACTCTTTCTCCTCGCGAAAGGTTTATTTCTAGAGGATAGTTAATTCAATGACCTCCAGTCATGAGATGTTGAACTATGGTTGCTTCTAACGATGATGCTACTATTTGTTTTTGTTTTTTTTAAAAACGCTACTCAGTTTTGGGAAACTTTCTGCAGTGCTCATTGTCATGGATTGTGTCATGATGTCAGAAATCATCAAATATATCCAGAATTCTTACCGTCATTTCTGAAATTCAGTGTAATGGTTGTCCCACATTAGATTATAAACCTGTTTTGGTTCTGGTCCAGTTTTCACTCGATTGTCCTCAAACACTATTAAATTTTAACAAATGTAATCAGTGTAACAAAACAAAAAAAAAGGCTGTGATGAAGCTCGGTTACTTAGAGCTCGCTGTTTGTTTTAAGCTAAAGACGCTGAAGCTCAACTTCTTTCATTGCTCTTTATTCCTCTGTCGCATGTTCCCACCGTTTGACCTTGAGATAAACACGCTGGCTCAACATGCCAAACTGGAATGTGGTACGCGCTCAAACCGCAAACTTGTTTGTGTTGATGTTCAGCCCGCTTTCAGTTATTCCTTCACTTCTTTTCATTTTGGGAAGGCTGTAGCCGCAGAATGGTAGAATAACTGTTGATTTATTGCTCAGCTGTCAGGGTGAAAGTTTATTCCTCAGCTGAACAGAGGCAGCCTGTACCTTTGCTCCAATAACATTAAAATGTGCTTTTATTTGAAAGCTGAGGGAGAGCTGGGATGGCCAGTGGTGACATGCAACAAATCATGTTGTTTGTCGTCTCGTCTCGGCCACTGGAAAACCCCAAACACATCAGACCGTCCTCAAGAATAGCAGAGGCAGATGAGCTCTGAAAATCATTTTCGCTGATTTGATTTAATGAGGAGCTGTGAGTCGACGCTGTTGTGTCCATACGGGTGCTGGATTTCATAACATGTCGTTTTTAAGCTGGGTGCACATATTGGAGAGGTGGTCCTGATTCAAGGCTGATCTGAACACATTTATGATGGTATAGTTTGAGAGATTTACGGACACGATCTCAATGTTCTCTACCAGACAGGAGCGTACCCAGTCCTGCAGGAGTATAGCTAGAGTTTGAGACCAACAATAAAACTTAACTTCCAACTTCACTCAAGCTTTAGCTGCAAAATCGAATGCATAATCATCTTGTCTTCCCAGCCACGGTGTCATTGAAATTTTTTTCCTGCATTTCGATGCAAGGCCTTGCACACAGAGTAGCGCAACTGTGACGTCTGTCCGCCTCCATGAGTCCCTCCATTCATCACTCTGATATCATTCAGGATGAACGCAGTGTGTGGTCCTTCATCTTGTATATTATGATTAAAGGTTAAAAATCAGTTTCAGTCTGTCGCATCATGTCTGTGGTCTCCCATGTTTTTACACTGAATAATCCTCTAATGCGGCAGGCTGTAGCGGGCAATGACAAACAACTCATTTTGTCATACTTGATGTCGTTTGAAATAGAGATGAATACCAAGTTGGCTGCTCTCTGTTTATTTCCAGCCACACTGCCCGTCCAGACATTATTAACATCATCTTCACTATGTGTCAAACACAAACCAGTATTCTGGAAACATGACTAGTGTTCAGAAGAAGAGCGGGAACTGTGGCTCTGGATTAAACCACAACAGTCATCAAACTGTCCTCCCAATAGCACTGACTCGCTACTTTAATATGTAATGTGTATACAAGTTTGACTACTTTGAGTAATGCTCATCTTGTGTGTTCTTCCCTCAAGTGTGCGCGTGCATGTGTGTGTGTTGGAGTGTGTGAGTGATGTGGATAGCTGTATGTTTGCTCTCAGACAGGAGGTGAGGAATATCTCAGCCCCCCTTCAAACCGCCGACCCTCCCGCTCCGCTCTGATCTAAACGTTTGTTTATATGTTCAGACTCTTGGAGACATGGTGACGTCATCAATATTTTCTACCAGAGCTCCTTTATCATACAGGCTACAGTAAGCATTTGTCTGTAAAATGCGTAACAGTGTCAAGTCACCGCAATCTCAGTTGACTTACTCTGTCCATATCACCAATCTGTCAGTGGAGATAAAGGATGTTTTGTTTTTACTTGTTGTGGAGACGAGCTTGGGAAAATCTCAGTTAGATATTTCTACATGAAAAACAAGCGGGCTTGGTGGTGGTGGTGGGGGGGCGGTTAGGGTTTTATAGTTCGGTAGATTGACGTATCTGCTCTTAGTTACATGCCATTGTCGTCTTTGTTTCACTGGTTTTTTTTGGGGTTTTTGTAAATAAATTTGGGAACGTTTCCAAACTTTATTTCATAAGAGAAACAAGTGACTCGTTAATCATTTATGAAGCTTTAGTGTGATGATGTCAGGTTTAAAGTTCCAAAGCTGTGCTCTTTTGTTCCAGCGACAGTGAAATGTTCGAATCCATGGTACCTTTCAGCTATTCATCATGTTTCAAAGGGGTTGTTGTTGTGATTTGATTATACTTTATGGTGTTATTTTGTCAGTGAGGGATGGTTTGATCAATATCTGTCTGTCTGTTTATCTGTTGTTGGCCAGGTGGTTTGACTTGTACAATGCAGGATATCTATGACAGCATCTGAAAGTGTATCGACAGTTTATTCCTGTCAAATGATTCAAGAATGTTACAGGCTCATTTAGTCAATGTTGGACTTTAATACCAAATAACACTCTGGATATATTCTAGCCTGCATTGTTAGGAAGGTAAATAGTGGGACAATAGTGTTGGTTTCACTGAAAACATTGATGGATGACAAGCAGATCGAGTTTATCTCCACCGCTATTCCTTGAATCTAAGTGTGCATTAGAGAGGTGACTTTTGACCTTTGGTAAAATCTTTTCAGGTGATCTGCGAGTGGATATTGGAACTGAATGAGACCCACCAGGGATATCACAAGAAAATGGGCCTTACAGACAGATTGACGACCCAAAAACATGATGCCTCCGGTCTACGGATTTCACCAGTGCAGAGTCATAAAAATATCTTGTATAGCAATTTGTTTAAGGCGTGGAGTCCAGTTAAATAAGCACAAAATTATTTTAAAATGCACACTAAAATTTAGATGAAAAAAAGAAATAAAATGCCCAAAGTAGCAATAACAGAATTCTGCCTCTTCCTGCTACTTTGTCGCGACCACGTAGACCAACACAGCGTCCCAGCTGCCAAAGCACTATAAACACTAAAAGTTAACGCACTCATTTGGGCTGAGTCTTCACTTTGTCTGGCGTCTCGTTGTCGAGCCTTCGCACTCTGGCCTGGCTCATCCGTCTGCTGGCTGGTTGTCATCTTCTCCAGCACGGTCACTCTTTGCTCCCCGGGAGACGAGGTGCGTTACGTCTGTTGCAGCGATGACATTTAGCATACAGAGAAACATTTTCCAGTGTCACTCTAACAGAGCTGGTGAGTGCAAAGTTAGCAGAACCATGGCTATGCTAACCAGAATATATAAACTAGCCATTATACAGCTGGATTTACTCTCTGTCCAGTCAGAACTTAATGCTGGAAGTGGGAGGATGGAAAGCAAGTACAAAAAGTACAAGTGCCGTGATTAAAATAAAATGTACTGATTTTTGTCAACATTGGTTTTGTTAATATCTCATTTATTTCGGAGAGAGTCATTAAGATTCATTAATTGTCTTTATTCAGTGCCCTGTTATTCAGCTGAAAGAGTTGCGCAAGTGTTTTAAAAATGATGCGCTCTCCTGTCCTTTGCTCCTTTCCAGGAATCGGGTTCTTCGTATTTTCTTTGTTGTCAGTGATTGATGAGTTGGCTGCTGCTCAGATCCTCAAAGAGAGAGGGAGAAAGATAGGGAGGGATGTCTATGCCTATTTGTACACTGGAAATTTGTTGCATAAGAGCTTAGCTCATTGCCACATGGTGGGCGATGGAAAGACTCGCTATATGTCAGTGCCACTGCTATACTCTTTGACCTCTGAACTTGCCCTCAGTTGTGGTTTGGGGGCTTCGTTTGCACGGCTTTTTATTCAGTTTGAGAGTCGCATAGGATTCATTTTTGCACGTGCGTCAGATGTGCACCTCCTATACCATTACCCATCATGGTGCATGGTAAATTAAATGATCTCTTACGTTTGAGCTCACAAATACAAACGATAAACTATACAGTCCTCCTTGTGCAGGAAGGGTACCAGGATGATTCCATGTAAGGTTTTAGTTTTGACAGTTTCCACTCCAAAACTCTACTAGACCATAAAATCCTACTGAAGTGTAATGGTGTTATATTTGCATTGATCTTATAGATGTTATATTACATCTATATTATCTGATTTTTTTCTTGTCTGTAGAACACCCCTTAGGATAAATGCAATGCCACAGTACTTCATTTAGAATGGAATTTTGACTTAGCCTTTAGCAAATACAGCACCTGGCAATGTAGTATAACCCATATTGCAGTTTGGATTAATATTTTGCTGTACTGTTCAGCTCTTTCTCACTCAGAAATTGGAAAAGTGACAGCAAAATGAAGTTTAATGACTTCTTCGACCACTCTCCTCTGTTCGTCCTGCCCCTGACAGTCTCAGACCCTCTCCAAGCTCGACACCCAACCAAAAGTAGTAACCTGTGCTTGATCCACGGGGGCCGAATTTAAGGTTCAAATTGCCATAGACTGGCAATTTTACTTAAAGCAGAGGTTTGCGAAGTGTGAGGCGGGACTCTCCATGTGGAAGCCAGACAGCTTCAGCTGAGCAGCTCGAGGGGAAAGTAATCAAAGGACATCATGTGATCATCATGGTGAGAAGTTTAAAGAGAAAGTTAAGAGATACGTTGGGATTTTTTTTGGTAGAATGTTATTGAAAACAGCAAAATTCCCCTCAAATAGAATCAGAGACCAATAAATGAGTCAAGAAAGACCATTTTTATCTTTTCAATGTACTTAAAACTTACGTTCTACAGCAAAATAGGCTAACTTGGTTACATAGTTTCCTGTCAGTGGGACCAAAAAAACATAATGAAAGAAGCGATCGCTAATAGAGGGAAGGGTAAGGGGGGCGTCTTGTTCTGAGCTTTGTCTGAGGGGGGGGCCATATGTAAACCATACATGTGTCTGCATGTCCTCCAGTGATGTTAAAAGGTGTCGGCTTATTGTGACGCCTTGTCCAGCATTAGGTCACATTTTAGTCTCTCTGCCCTCTTGTCTCAGGTGTCCGTCTGGTGCCCCAGGAGCTTTAAGAGGGTTGAGGTTTCCGTGCGCAGTGACAGACATATCGAGGCTTTCAGCAGAACTGACACAGGTGGACTGGATAGCTATGAAAAATCTATTTCCAAGGTTTGCCCTGGATTTTTTTTTTTTTTTTTTTTTAAAGGGATGTGGCAAAGGCTGGAGAACATGTGCTGTACGCAGTTTGCATACAGAAATGCGTGCTGACAGCTATGGTGCAACTGATTTGCATATAAATGAGCAGGTCGTAGACTCAAGCATTGACCACCAGTTCACACAATGCTCATTAGGCTCATTGCCAACAGGTAAATCTGTTTGCATATTTACACTGGAAGGTTCTTTTAGGCTTTCCAGATCTCATCAGACCTAATGGATCACATTCTGATGGTGAAGCGAGCGACTCCCTCTGAGTTAAATTTGTGAATGCCACAATCACAGTAAGTTATCTTTTTTTGTTGCTGTTGTTGTTGTTTCTTTATTTCCAAAGAATTTTTCAAGTCAGACGTAAGGCTCTGTTGTGGTCATGGTGAGTTCATGGTTTAATTGAAAGTAATTCCAGTGTTGAAATGTGTCCAAAAATGTCAGGCCTGGCCACTGCTTCACAAGTCTCCAGTGTCATAAACAAGCTGCAGTGCCAAATATTTACCCTACCCAGAGCGCGCTATACACGCTGGCAGAGGCCAGCAGCTCCCAGCCAAGGGAGGTCCAGAGAATGTGTCCGTGTCTGTGCCTCAGTGCTTAAGAATTATAATTGAATATATAAATATAAGATTAATAAGTCTGATAGAACACATTTCAAATGGCAGGTCTATACATTTCCCGACTTGTGAGGGAACTTGGGTTCAATTCTTTAAGTTGTTCTCTGTTTTCCAGGCCTGTTTGAATCGCAAAGACCACAAATATCAGTTCAGGTCAAGACTTTTATACAAACCAGATCTTGGAACAGAGATTAATTCAACTTCCTGCCTTTGTTTATCCCTGCCGTGCATGCCAGGAATCATACTTCATGTCACAAAAAGTGCAGTCTTTGAACAATGTGCACCAAAACTCGACTGATGGTAGTTATTGTCGCAATTGTGAAGGTTGAGTAGTTTAGCTGCCTTAGTTTAAAATTGTGAGATCGCTTAAAACGCCCAATTTGGTTTGGTTTGCAGACAAACTAAACCAACTATTTGGTTGTTGTTTTTGTTTGCCAGTCCATTGTTTCAGCCATTGATGTCATCCTTGTTTGTCACAGAATATATGTCGTGATGTCATTTGAACTTGTGGGCAATCAGCGTCTGGTGTTAAGTGGTTTACCAAGAAGAACTTAGACAGCAAAGAGCAAGTTTGGCCTGTTGATTTTATCTTTTTTACTTGCATGTAGATTTATATTTTTCCATGTTTGGTCTGTGCAGGTTTACCCTGTTTCAAGTAACCTCCAAAGGAAATTAGGTTTACTAGATTACCAGGGATTGTGTAATGTGCATGGTCACTAGAAATGATTATCACCACCATCGACGTATCTGCCGTATTGTTGTTGCTGCTTCAAATGTCAGGAAAGTGTACAACAAAAGAGAGTACAAAAAAACCCAAAGATATCATGTCTGCAACAAAGTGAAAAAAGACCGTTGTTTTCTTTTTCCTTGAAATATTTCAAGTGACTCGATGCTTATTATATCATCTAAATAATTGTAAATTAGTCCATATTTTGGGAGTCCCTGAGGCATAAAGGGGGAGGGGTCATTTACAGGATTTCCAGAAATCTAATACAGTTTTAAAGGGATTAGTCCAAAAACATAAATCATGTAACAGAAATTAAAAATGTCTATGTGTTCGGACAAACCAATTAGTGAGTGTGAGCAATGTTTGCTTCCTCCACCCTGGTGGATGTTGGAGCCCATGAGGTTCTCACAGTTTTACTTTATTGGCTGAAAGCTTAATGATTAATTTTCCAACTCTGAACGTAGGTGTTTTCATGTATTAATCAAGAGGATGTTTTTGTTCGTAGAACGTAGCAGTTTGACTGTAATGCCAACATGCATCACTTCACCAAAAATCTGTGTCACTTCCTTCTTCAAGTAAGAGAGAATAGCTCTTCAAAGAATTGGGTGTAATTTAGTCTCACTTCCTTCTTTCTTTTGCTCTCACAAAATTACCCATCCGGCGAAATGTGCTTGTTGTCCCAAAGACCGGTTAAATTTCAAAGGTCTTCTTTATAAACACTCTTCAAGCAAATGTACAGTGAATTTCCAAAGATGTGTCAGCTTGTCAGTTGCCCTCATGACGACTGAGGGCTTAGCAAATGGATGCCGTGTGGTTTTGTGCTATTTCAGCATGACAGGATTCCACTCCAGTTGTTGTTTTTGTTATTTTCTTTTCACTGGAGTCCAAATCCATGTCAGGTTTTAGCTGCTGCCTGCCACAGAAAGAGAGAGAGAAAGAGTGAGGGAGAGAGAGAGAGAGAGAGAGCAGGTTTAGAAAGCTGGAAGCATGTGCTCTGAAAGTATTTGAATTATGCCATTGACGTCAGCACAGTCATAAAGTAGACTGCTGCCCTTCCCCTGAAGTATTCCCCTGCCAGCAGGCCTGTTCAGCTCAGTACAGATGGATTCAAACACTCTGCCTCACAGACAGGCCCTTTTGTTTGGGTATTTGGGAAGCATTTGAACCCCTCCCCACCAGAGGGGGGACGAAAAAAAAAAAGAAATCACCATTACTCTTTGTGAAACAGGACAGAAAGCCGCCTTTTCAAAACCTACTCAACAAGAACGCCACTTCAGTTTTTGATTATTATCAGCAAAAAAACAAGCTGGCCAAACTGTGGTTTGGTTCTGATTACGCTGCAGTAGTGTGGTTGATCTTTTTATTTGGCAGAGGGAGGACCCAGAGTTTCCAGATATTTGTGTTTTTTCTCTGAAACCACTGTCAAGCCATGAACACCACATGCTATTTAGTTATTATTTCGAGGGAAACTTTTCTTTTATCGTGATTGAATCAGGAAGTTTCACATAGCCAATATTTGCAAACACAATCAATCATGGTTTGCACGCTCGCCAGTGCCCTTGTGTGTACGTCTGCTACTTGCACATGTCTGGGACACATGGACGCTGAGACGCTGACTTGGACTTGTTTAACCATCATAAGGAGTCATGCTGTTGGAGGTCATTTGAGGTTTGTCTCAGCTGGTCTTCATATGTTACTGGAGACTCGGATCCTTCGTTGCACGCAAACCCCTTCATCATCGAACCCCGTGTGTTTCCTCACACCGCTCCGTCTGCTCTTTTTCCACCTGGATCGGTCTGGCTGGGCTCGCTTTCAAGGCCTCCACGCTGAAGATAACGTTAATGAGACAGCCGTGTTTTTCTTGACCGCAGTTCAACAACAGCTGGAAAACTAGCAAGGGTACTTGCTTGGCTCTAATAGAATTATTTAGATATCAAAGCCAAGAACCAGTAGAAGCATGACTCATGAACCGAGCCTGTCACGTTTCATATCACTACTTTGAGACTGTTTATTTCCTCATTGTTTGGATTAAAAGCTCTAAAAGTGATGTGAGTCCTGGCATAGAGAGCTAATTGATGCAGTGGCGTTTTTTTGTGGGTTTTTTTTTTTTTTTTTGGTATTTTGTTTGCATAAAAACTAACACCAAAACTGGTCATTCCTGCAAAAACAGGTCGGTGCCCTGAATCAGTCAGTGAGGCTCAAAGTATTAAAATCATTAAACACAACAGCAGCAACTTTGCTTTCCATGAATTTGTTACTCAAGAGGAACCCTGTACCTCACTGTGAAGCTTTTACTACTACTTTGTTTTGGTGGAATGTGTTTCCAGTATTTTTAGTGTGTTCTATGGTCTATGGAGCGTTGCAGGAACAATTTGTCTCTGGTACGAACGTTTGTGTTGAATACAGAGGTGGGAGCCAGAAGTTTCAAGCCTCCGCACCTCACTTGAGTATTTAGTTGTCTGACAACCTGACATGAGTGCACGCCCTCCCAAGCAAGGCGGATGGGACAGCAACACATAGACACAGCAGATAGATTAGATTAAATTGAAACGTGACGTTCAGGTAACTTTACACAAACGGCCAGTAGAAATGTCCTTTATACTTGATATTCCAGAGCCTTTGTCAAGAGTATAGAAGAATGTTGACGTTGCACTTCAGTGCATCTTTTTTCATCAGTAACTTTACTTGCTCTGCTGTAAATGAATAGCCTTCTTCTTTTCCACTTCTGATTTAAACGCAAATTAAATACCGTTTACTTTCACTGGTACTGGGTTGGGCCAATATCTCTAAAACTACAGGCGTGGCTATGGAGAGTGTTCTTTGTAATTTGGGTCAGCGGATCCATAAAGTCACCCTGAATGTGGAGCATGGGTGAAATATCTAAAAGTCATATTCAATAAAGCAATCAAAGTCAGCCATGTGCTATTTTTGTCCGATTCTGTAGAAGCTGAGCCTTGCTCAGCAGCAGCTGCATGCTGTCCCATTCAGGCAATGCAGAGGTTTTCCAAAGGTTTTTAGAAATCTGTCATCACTCCTGACATCAGATCCACTCCTGCACCGACAGTAAACCTCACTAACTGTAACTCTAGACACTACCGTGGAAAATAAAGGTAGCACAAACAGCGACAGATGTAGCTTACTGGGGTTCATGGCTCCTCTGATCCTTGCTAATCAATCTGAGGGGCAAATGCCAGTCAGCTTGACAATGAGGCCCATTCAGCACGGTCATTTCTGTTGCTCCCAATGTGTGAGTTCAGCTCAGGTAACACAGACAAAGCCTGGTCTGTTGCTGTGCGTTTGTGTGTCCACACAGTGTGTTTAGAAAGCTAAGCGTTGGAGTGGGACGCTGTTTTAAGAAGGAGTGAAAGGGATAAAAATAATAAGAAAGCAGGAGTCAAAACAGATGAAGAGAGTCACAGGGTGTGTGTGTGTGGGGGGGGGGGGTGCAGCTCAAGGACAGGACAATGTTAAGATCGCTGGTCCTCCAAGCAGAGTTGCTGATAGGACACATCATTGACGTCTTCTCTCTTATCGGAGAGAGAGTGTGTGAGCGAGAGAAAGAAACAGCACAAGTTCGTTAGTAGAACATGACAGCCGGATAGCAAGAAATCATGTGTGAGACTGTGATAGATGCCTCAGGCCTAAGTGAACCCCCATGATGTCAGACCGTCTCCCGGCTTCCTTTTCTCTCCTCCCATGTGCGTAAATCACTCTGAATGTGTGTGAAAAACATGTGGGAATCATGTGCTCATTGAGATAATGTCCACCATCTAATTTATGCGGCAACACTATGGAAAAACATGCCCTTTTTGTGGTTCAGCCGCATTTGGAAAATAAAGGATTAATGCTGCCGGGGGTCTTTAATCTTGGCAATGAGATATTTGCCATTCTCATCTGAACATGGCAGTGTAACGATTGCCAAATTGCAGAAAGTGGTTTGTTTCATTCTCAGAGTCACATGATTTTTCTACGAATAGTTGCGCAGAAGCTAAACTGGTCATAAAGCTGATGAAATCTATCTAATTGGACGTGGCCGAAATAAACAGAGGACCAGCAAGTACACAAAAAAAGAAACAGCTGCCATCTGAAACTAAGGACATGCATATAATCAGGCCGGGTGGTACCTTAAATGATGAGCGCATTTAACATTCCACCTGGATTTCGATGATTTGATCTCTATACACTCTTTGCGTTTGGCTGAAATTGTAATGTACCCAGTTGCCTTCCCATTGTGTTCATTAGTAAATCAGACAGGAATGTGTGGATGTGTATGTTGTGGGGAGGACGTGGAACACCATGTCCCAGCAGAAGGCAGGAGAGGAGCAAGTCCCAGAAGGAGGTGAGAGGTGTTCTGGTCAGAACTGACTGTCACGCGTCAGAGGGACGCAGCTTTCATTGTGTTTAAATAGCTGTTTGTTTGTTTTTAAGGCCAATACAACAGATATTTACGTGCAATTTAAAACAAAAACAAAACCTGACCACGACTACTGTTTTATGAGGTTTACTTAGACATGCACGTGTGCTAATCTCTTACTCTGCTCAAAGCCTGACTAACTTTCAAACCCTGAAGGGTCTTCATGCTAATCTAAGATGAGAGCTTCCGCTACATATAAGGCTGATGGACAGCTTTACATGATCACGCACGCTCCCAAAATGTCAAACCTTTCTTGTTACCGGTCTCAAGTCCTTGTAGAGATCACTTTTACTAGCATAAAAAGTTGCAAACAATTTATTGTCAAACAGAATAAACATATTGAAAAGAGTTCAGGACAGACATCAAATCCTTCACAATAGTCTTAAATTTGGCTGGAGATCTCCGCTTCCTCCTTTTAAATTTCCGACTATCCGGCAGAAAACATGAATGTATTCATTCACCACAGACAACAAACATACACGCTTGTAGTTTTTGAGATGACAAAATCAAGTGTAAAAACTGGGAGCAGTTCTGCTTTTGATTTTGATTGCTTTGAAACGCATCAGCAGACTTCAGCTGTGAGTCAGCATCCAGAGTGTGTCATGGTACCCTGCTAGAGGGTCACTGCATGGAAAACACACTGATAATGTCCCCAGGAGCGGTACATTTAAGCCTGCTGCACGCTAGGGGATTTTTAAACCCAATTTTAAAAACATGGAAACCCTCAAATGTAATCAACAGATTTATCCAATATTTTAATCAACTCATGGATGAATTGTAGCTTTTCTACCATTTCACAAGCGGTAAATCTGATTGTCATATATTTTCCTTTTTAATTATTCACAACTTTCCATCCATCCATCTATTTTCTATACCGCTTATCCGTTAAGGGTCACAGGGGTGGGGTGGGGTGGGGTGGGTGGCTGGGGCCTATCCCAGCTGACATTGGGCGAGAGATGGGGTTCACCCTGGACGGGTCACCAGGGTGAACCCAGAGTATTCACAACTACTAGAAAAAAAATGTTGCTAGCATCCATGACGATACTCTTTGCTTTCCTTCCTTTAAATCAGATAAACCAGCTCTTACTCACAAGACACTCATTCTGTCGCTCATCAGACTCCAGCTCATAGAAATACTCCATTAAAACTCCATCATCTCAGTTATTTTATGCTTTCACAATGTCCATGATGGTTTTTGTTTTTTTTTAATGATGTGCATGTGAAGTCACAATTTGACTTGCAAGAAGTGGAATAGCAGTGCTAACAGGCCGCTGCCTCCCCATACCATCTCTGGTCTTTGTTAGAAAGTGTTGTGTAACTGTTTAGATGTATTTAGATCATCTGGTTCTCTGGTTCTCGTAAAACAAGAGATGACTTTAAAGAATAGCGCTCTCTCTCTCTCTCTCTCTCTCTCTCTCTCTCATAATCAGGAACCTGGCACCCCTGCCAACCGCCCCACGTCAAACTTTGGTTTCTTTTTATGTGCGCTTGTGTGGTCTTGTTTGCGTCACATCAACCTTCAAAAAGCTAGACGTCTGCATGATGAATACTCGGTCAATAAATTAAAAACATAAATTGGTAAGAGAGGAAAGAGCTTGAGTTTCCCCTACTGATCCTTCATCCTGTGTGTGTGTGAGAGAGGGGGGGAGAGAGAGAGAGAGAGAGAGAGAGAGAGAGAGAGAGATGTGTCAGTGCCTGTAGGTCATTTTTGCTGATGATTACACTACGACAATGCCAGATAGATTTTGGCTGCTGATAATGCACTACAGCCCTCCAACTCTGTTGCATTTACCATCACATCATAGGCAGGAAACTGACTCTATCCCCATGAGAGGATGACAGATCCAGCTGTCTCACACTCACACGCAAATACATTTTCAAACACACACACACACACACACACATTCGACTGCTTTGGTTTGATGTCCTGTGGGCATACATGTCCTAACAGTGTGTGCCATGTGCTGTTCTGTGCTTCAGCTGTATCCACATGCACAGACAATTCTCCCAAAAACAAGTAGAACTGGGTGATAGCAGAAAAATACGTAAAGTGACCACGACCTCTAAACACCTTGCTGCATGGCAGCACCGTGGAAACAATGCAAATGGAAATCAATCAGGATCCTCTTTCATGATGGGCAAATTCACCAGTTCAACAATGTCATTCAACGGGCGATGGTCCACACCGGAGGGCAGGCTGGAGTGACGCTTGGTGCGACACTTGACTTTGCAGCACGTGTTGGAGCTCCATTAAAGTCCCGTTTACAACACTGCATCTCTGAAACTTTGACCAAAGCTATGATGACTTCCAGATCTTAAGGGGTTCTTGTGTCTGAACCACAAATGTGTTTCACTGAATATGAAACTCACCTAATATGAATTATATGTTGTTGTGGTAATAAATTAGCCAAGCGCCTGTGTTCCTTTGCTCTGTTAATTTAGCAAGAGTAGGAAATACCCCTCCTTTTACATTATAAAAGTATGCTGGCACTCTCACATGGAAAGTACATGTTTAAATGTCTGTGTGTGAGCACAGTAATGTGACATTATACCTGAGGTGTAGTACACAAGTATTTGTGTTGAACTGAATTGCACATATTTATTGCTACATGTTTTCCTGTCCGCCCCAGAGTCTGTCTGAGTGAGTGCTGATCAGAAAGGTCCTTGTGTCAGGGTGGAGGCGGTGGAAATCCCCTCTTACATTGCGTGTGTGTGTGTGTGTGTGTGTGTGTGTGTGTGTGTGTGTGTGTGTGTGTGTGTGTGTGTGTGTGTGTGTGTGTGTGTGTGTGTGTGTGTGTGTGTGTGTGTGCTGGCTTTCGAGTGCATGGTCCATCTAAGGCCATTACTCTGCAGGCTGTTATAACTAAAGTAAAAGCTGGTTAGTAGCAAACATGTGGCCTATATTTCTTCTTCTAAAACTGATAGAACAATGTATGTTACGGGAATCATGGGAATTGTTTTAATATAATTCCTCAATACAGTTTGTGTTTTAAAACTTCAAAAAATAAGTACAAGTGCTGCAATGGCTGTCATCAAAGGTCAAAATACAGTCAATCTGCCTCTGAAACATTATGTTTCAAATTATAAAAATCAATTTTAGACTGAGTTTTGCTGTATTTGATCCATTTTTGAAGGCAGTATTGTTTAAAGCACCCTTAAAAAGCATTTACACTGTCAGTAATCTTGTCTGTACAGTTGATTAAACTACCTAGTGTTGTGCCAAATCTAGACGACATTCATTCATTCTGAAAATTTAATTACGGCAATGTAGAGACAAAGAATGATGGGTGTACAGTACAGTGCACAGGGCTACATTCTCTTTTCAGCAGTCATCGTGATTGTAGCATCAAATTTAAGTGTTAGTTTAGGTTTAGGTGACTTTAAAAAAAAACCAGGGCTGTAATTTCAGTTCATTTACATACCGTTCTCATATAAAGTGAGCGCTTAGAAGGTTGCCCTGACTAACCTGATAGTGTTGAGAAATATTGGAGAGAATAATTAATAATTAAACTGGGTCAACACAGGAGCAAAAATGTGTATGTGTTTGTTTGCCAGCACGGCAGGGATCAGAGTAAAACTGTTATACAAGCGTTACACTTTACAGGATCTGGCACCTACCTGCAGAGTGGATTTAGTCCACGGGGACCCACAAGAAGTTGGTCTCATGATCAGTTGAAGGTCTTGACTCACTAAACCGGATTTTGAGGCACTACAATTTTTCCTGAGTTTTAGTTGAAAGTTAAAGAAGTGGTTAAGAGCCGACGCCATCAAACTAGGGCGTACAAACACACATCTGTATGACTACAGATGTGAGTTATACTTCATGATCTGGTCCAAGCATGGCTTCAAGTTCGTTTGGCTTCAGGCATCAAAGATGAACGTTGGCTGCGATCAGGCTGTCACGGCCCCTGCATGGTGCCCTGGCAACCAGATCTGAAGCACCAATAGATGGCTGTTCTGCATGTGAGCTGAGGGAAGAGTGTGGACCATTACTGGGCCTGACTGGGTTGGTTTTGTGGAACATATGTGTTACTTCTTACATCAAATTTGGTTAATGTCTGCAACTACTGCCGAAATGACGAATGAAGAAGGCTGTAGACTCACTCCAAACCACAGAGTTTCAATGTTTCAGTCCATCTTGGATCCTCATCAGGGCTCCCGCAGTTGCAAAAGCTGCTGTAAACTTCTGTGGCTTGAGGAGAGTGCGCAGACTTCTTGGTTATTCATTGACGCTGCCTTTTTAGCCTCGCACTCATATGTGTTGTGCCTAATGCCGCAGCTTCAGCTGAAGTGGCAAATACTGCCACATAAAATACTGCAAATACAGCCTCAGCTGTCAGCATTACAGTAAAGACACTGGAAAAGAAGAGTGAAGTTAAAGCAAACAGGACCACCTTGCTGTTGTTCACAGAACACATTTTTGAACTTCAGTTTTGCGTTCACATTGGGACAAAAGTGGTTCAGTTAAAAGGTTCTTAATAAGCTACAGTCATAGCTCGATGGCGAGTGCTCATTTTGCTCATGTTTTGCCTCCTAGAGACATAAAAGTCCTAAACAAGTATCAAAAAATGTGGAAACAGCTTTCACCTTTTACGACATGGATTAAAGATTTGGTTATTTCATCTGGCAGGATCAGCAGTAAGATCATCATTCTATCCACAGTCAAGACCTTTTAGTTTGTGTCCTCATGTCTAAGTAGAGTTTAAAAGTTCAAATGAGAGAGGTGTTACGGAGAAAATGACCTTTTCAGTGCTCTTCTAGAGCACAAACCAACTCAAGTGTTGGGAATACTGGGAAGAAGCATTTCAAATGAGTGTAACAACATCAGACGCTTGTGAAGTTAAACTAAACACACACACAAACACACACTCCCTCCCTCTCTTTCCCTGGCTGCCCTCATCAGAGTGAGCGAAGGTTTTGGGCTGCATGCCAGGTGCCTCTCGTGTTTGGGAGTGCAAACAGGCTCATGTCTTTGATGGCGAGAAGATCAGAGCAGGGGACACATTCTACGTGGCCACGCTAAGGTCGCCTCGGTGCACACCCTGCGGCCATGTTGTGCTCTGCAGCTAGGAGACCCAGAGTATACACAGAGCCGGAGCAGCCGACAAGTGTGCGTGCATGTGTTGTGTGTATATGTCCAACCCCATCAGCCATCACACTCCTCCTGCTTTCCAACAGACTCCAGCCTTGCCATGCAGCTGTAGTTGTCTGGAAAACAGGCTCGTAATATTGACTCCTCCTCGCTGCCTCAACAGTGGTTACGCACATGGATCGTCAATATTTCTAGCACTCGGTTTGAGACTTTAAAGGTAAAGGCCACACAAATCTAGGAGTTACAAGCCGATAATGAGAATTTACTGATGGAGGTGGGTGGTGTAAGCGCATGATTTAGGAAAAATAGGTCTAATTGTGATTATTGTGACGGAATTTGTTGTTGCGGTATGGTAGATATTTATAGATATTAGAGGGAATGTTCATTTTTAGATCATTCGTCTCCATCGGGTCTTCCTGGGATCTGAAAACTGCTCAAGGCCATATTGCAATTAGATTTTTGATGAATTGCACAGCCCTAGCGGGTGGCGTGGCATGTGACAGCACGGGCTTCACCAACTAACCACCCCCCCCCCCCCCGGGCCTTTTAGCAACAGGCATAGTAGCAATGGACATCATGACCATTTAAATGAATCATACCAATTATAAGTTTACGATTCCAAGTTCAGTTTCCAAAGAAGTTAGAAAATCAGCAAATATGTCAAAGAACGAGACACAATATGATACACACCCTCGTGCTGCTTCTACATTACTGAAATATTGTTGATTTCTGGTCAAGTCAAGTCAGTTCCTCTAATTTAGTCACTGGGCGACATTTTTGCCTGCTCTGTGGTTGAGCCTCTAGATTTGTCTGCACACTGCAAATGGGGCTTTAGAGCAGCTGTTTTTTTTTTTTTGTTGCTGTTTTCTTGGGTTGTTTTTTTTTTTTCCAGCAGCCCAAACATCTCAGCTGTCTGATGTAGGGCATCAAATTCCCCTTCACTCTCAGTCACCACTGGTCAGAGAAGTGGTGTATACAGCCCTCAGCCACTCTCACTAATGAGCATCCTTTAAAAGTACCCTGTTAAACTTGAGATGAATCCACATATGCACGTTGATAAAAGTTAGTCTCGAATGGAGGAGTTCTCATGTCTGCTGTTCTTTCCATGGCCAATAGCTGCACCTCCTCATGATGAAGCTCTACAGCAGAGTGCCTTCAGGAGCAGTCCCCCCCGCCAGCCACTTATCTAGCTGGGCTTGGCTTGGTGGTGGATGTTATCTGGGAGTAGCTGTTTCTGACTGTGTGAACGTTTGTTGACAGATGACGCGTACCAGAAGATGGCTATGGAGACGATGGAGGAGTTGGACTGGTGTCTGGACCAGCTGGAGACCATCCAGACCTACCGCTCTGTCAGCGACATGGCCTCCACCAAGGTAGGACTGGCTGAATCTATGACTGCTCTTCCTGTTATTATTGTTATCCATTTGTCCCATCACGACTAGTAAAAGGTCTATGCTGCTTATTTATATTTCACTTCACATAAACTTGAGCTACTGACCATTTACCGCAAATGTTTACCCAGAAGAAGCTCCCTTCTTAGAGGAAGTGCTCACATCTGAGCAACGGGACTGCTCGTAATTCTTCATAATAAACACATGGAATATAATATACACAATTATGCAGAGTGACTGCGGCTGTAAACATACATGACCTTAGCGTGACCTCAGCGAAGTCAACAGTATTAAACTTGGGATCGTGAGAAGGAGGTAGTGGCAGCAACAGTGTTTCCCACAGGTTGAACACGCACTTGTGGCGGGGGGTTATAGGCCACGTGACCTTCGACATGATGACACAACTTCTTTGTCATGCTTTTATTATTCCATCAGCTGCTGCAGACTCATTCAAACTGGCTTTCCAACATTTTCTATATACACTTTATACACATAAAATAGGATTTACACTATGATTGCCGGACTGGTGATATTAATATTAATATTAATGCTTTCCATTTTGCATTAGTCTAGACTTGTAGCACTGAGGTACTGGATCATAATTTTAGTATTACGTGCAGCCTGACATCTGTGAGAAAAGAGACAGAGCGTCATCTTGGTCCAATTTTTTTGGCACAGCTTTGTCATTCTCTGTCAGCCTGTGAGACCGAGCCTGCTGTGCCCTGCCTCATCTTCGACCTCCCCAAAAAAATTCACAAACTTTTTAGCAAACAAACATGACATGCACGTCACCCCTCCCGTTATTGGATCTCCTTCACGTTGTTGCCTGGCAGAAAATTTTTCACATCCTTTCAATACAGTTCTGCACCTGTTTTTAGATTTTAAAGGTTTAAAACCTGTTAAAATATATTGATGTGTGGGGTGGGGGTTGTGCGCGCGCGTGTGTGTGTGTGTGTTTGGGGGGGGGGGGGTCTTCAGCCTCGGAAGAGGTTTACAGACTTGGACCACTTTATTTTCTTGTTTGGTACTTTATTGGTCCCTTGACCCCCATGTGGACCTCTTTTCATCTTTCCTGTTGAACAACTTTTCATTGTCCGCTGTTGCTTCTGTGTCACTGATTGTGTCAGATGCGGAACCAAGGCTGAATTCCTGGTTCTTTTTATAAGTATACTGGGTCATGGAACCCAGAGACATAGTTCCGTTGAGTCCTTGAGTTCTGCTTTCATGATGGTGCTCTGGTGCAAATAAAGGGAGTGTGGTTGCAACAGCACTGTCGGCATTTGGCCTGGCAGCAAGGCTTCCTCTCTGGGTGGAATCCAACTACGCACGTGAGCTCAGTCAGTGATTATGTGTTATGTGTAACTTTGATCTAGTTTGTATTTTCAACATTATTAAAACTGATACAGATTTCAGCTTGTTTGTACATTTGGCCTGTGGCTGTGAAACTCCAGCAAAATGAGAGCGTAAAAACAGTTAATCAAGTGAGACAAGAAAAAAAAAAAAACCTTGCTTGTTATTTCTCATAAAACTGGACAACAGGATGTGAGGGATCCCCCCGTGGGTCAAACACAATATGCTGGGAAGGAAGAGAGGGAGCGTTTGGGTCGGTGTGTGTGTGCCAGGTATTCCTAATGTTGTGGGGACATAAAACCTGTTTACACAGTACCAGTGTGGGTACTTGACTTCCTCTCAGGGACAAAAAGCAAGTCTCCATAACGAGAATCATTTAATTTTAGGGTGAGGACTTGTTTGAAGGTTAGCTGAAGGCTGGTGGAAGAGTTATGGTCAACCAAGTGTTTAGAGTAAGTTTCTGAATTTGAAACTAAGTTACAGTAATGTCCGCTTAAGCAATGATGTGTGTGTGTGCATGCGTGCGTGTCTTCCTGTCTCCTTCCTGATCCCCCGCGCTCCCTCCAGACGACAATAGACATCCCATCACGGCCGTTTGAATGGTTAATGGTCGTGTTTATTTGTCCCATTGCTGTAGTGTCAGTTTAGCCACACGGGGACTATTCAGTCACAGAGTAAATACTGCTAACATTTCAATAAACAAGCATTTGAAGAGGAGTACAAAGACAGTCCACTGTGTCCGTGTGTACATTAGAGACGACTTTACAGATGACACACCAGCTGAATTCAGACGAGAAGGGCAAGAAACGCTGATTTGCAGACTCATGGGGAAAACTCCTTTTATCTTATTTGCAACTGTAATTTTAGTTCTGTTGCAATAACACACACACACACCAAAAAAAAAAAAACCTGGCAGGCCTGAGCCCTGAGGGGCAGGGGATGATTGATTTCACGAGCCTCCCGCTTTGAGAAATTCAGAAATATCCTAACTATGGCATAATGATGGGGCAATTATTTTTGAGTTGGTTATCAGCAGAAAATATTCAATTATGCCTCCAAATGTAAAGATCAAGAAAGAACATGAACATTAATATGGGCAGATACGTGTGTGTGTGTGTGTGTATGTGTGTGTGTGTGTGTGTGTGTGTGCATGCGTGTGCGTGCGTGCGTGTGTGTGCATGCGTGTGTCATTGACATGACTTTGGCAAGTGGATGAATGTAGCATGATACCATCTCTGGTGAAAATGCTGATAAAGATTCTTACATCAAACAGGTATATGTCATCTATCCATTCTCTGGTTGTGTAAATAGGGTAAAGGCACTGATAGCCCTTCGACAGCTCGCCTTGTATTTACTGAAAACGAAACATTACACAACAGTTATGTGGGCTGACCTGGTTTAATTAAGAAGGAGGTGGCGATTGGCTAATGTGCCACACTACCTGTCAGATTTAGGATGGAAAAAATGCCGTGGCCGTGGAGTATGAAAGATGAGAACAGGGGAGGTGTAATGTGAGTGGCTGCTGCTGTACCTCCGAGGTCAAGTACAGGGGGAAGTTAATGCTGAGGACTCGAACGGTCCCTCTGTTGTGTACAGCATTAAGGTTCGAATCACCTTTAGCCAGTTGTGCACCAAATGATCTTTCAGTGTGAGGAGTTAACAGATGAAATGTCATGGAATGTATCGGAAGTTCCCGATTACCAAATCGACTTAAATCCTGCAGTGTGGATGGAATGTTTGAGCTATGAGAGATGCGGATCCTCCGCCTGGCGTGGCTAGCACCAGCTCCGTACATACAAATATATTCTCAATTCACCTTCAGGTCCTGACGCACGTCATCTAAGCCTTTCTGATTCCGTCATCTCAGTCATGACTTCATCCCAGGGCTCAGTTTCAAGGATTGATTGCCCGGAGGAAGTCAGGCTGGTAAAAGAAGCAACTCAAACAAAAGTTTTTTTTCATGCAATGACTAGTTTATACTTCTTCAGTGATGAGACATTCGTGGAAAAACCCTCCAAACCTCCCATCCTATTCCCCTCTGCAGAACGCTGCTCCATCACTGCAGCCGTCCTCTGTTCCTCCTGTTTGATAGAAAATAAGCCTCGACATTCAGGGCTTTCCCTCATGTGCAGATGAAAGCCTCTACCTTATCTTTCGATGCATCAGTTTCATAGGTGTTGGTGATGGAATTGCATGTGGTTAAACCTCACAGTGGTACTAGCGTCGCCGAGGCCACCAGCCTGCCGTCTGGTGCTGAGTTGCTGCCATTCCTCCATGGAGGTGAGCACAGAATGTGAATGTAGCTTTAAAACTAGAAACCAGTGCATCGATCAAATACAAAAAATAAGAGCCCTGTTTTTGATCTATAAGCATCGCGTGTTAATGATTTCAAAAATATGATTCTTTTCCCCCCTCCTCCAGTTTCAGATTTGTCAATAAATCATTCACTGCACAATTTGCCCCCAAACAGTGAATTGACAATATTTTCTGATTTATCGAGCGATTAGCAGCGATCTTTAAAGATCATTGATTCTAATATGGCAACAAAATGAAACAGTGATTTTTTTTTTAAATGACGCAACACCTCATAATTTACTGCTTTGTGCGTGTGAAGTCAAATGAACATGTGAGTCTTGTGTACATCCAGTTACCACAGCACTTGGGAGTAAACTATACTTTTTTATAATCCGAAGGATTCTTAAATTTTGAATACTCCTCTGCGCCTGACCATCAATCTTTCAACTGAGTAGATTTTATCTGTCAGCGGGGGGAAAAAATGACATCAAACCGTCTTTTCTCGTTGAAGTTTGATCTTTCTGATGATTCGAACACTTGCTGTGGATTTCCTCAGAGTGTGTTAACCTCACAGCTGTGAGTGCTGGCTGCAGGAGTAGTGAACAGAAAGAAAGAACAGCAAAAGAAGGAGGGACTATCCCTGAAAGGGAGTGTGTATAAGGCAGAACTCTCTCAAGCACACACACACACACACACACACACACACAGTGTTGCACATACACAGGGTGTGAGGTAAAGCCTAGTCAGACCTCACAGCCAAAAGTGAGTCACTCAAGCTGTGGCGTTTCCCAACGTCAGAGAACCGAGGCTTGGTCCTTTTACTCATGCTGTAGTCAGACTGAGACAGACACTTTAACGGACGGCAGCCCCGCTCTGCTCTGCACTCTTAGCAACATGGGAGCCTGCTGCTTTGACATGAAAGAGAAGAAATTAGGGAAGTTGAATTGCTGGAGAAAGGTGAGTTTTCTTATACTTTGTTCACGTAAGAGTGTTTCACTGACTTAATTTTAGTACTAGTTCATTGGATTGTAGGATGTCTTGTGTGAACTTAGGGTGCTGACTCTTTACATGCTGCAGTTATGGTCTTTTTTAATGGAAAGTTCCAGTAGTTCCTGTTTTAAATGATCCTCTGTGTGATTTCAAAGCTACTATTTTGTGAGGGCTTTAAAACATCTGCAGTTGTGGACTCCTGAGTTGAGGCTTTGGTCTTGAAATCAAGAGCATGTGTTCTTAAGATAATGTTGAAACAGAGCTTTTATGTTTTGGTTCATTTCATGCCTATTCTTTACTTTTAGTTCAAGAGTTTCGTGCATAAACTTGCACATGTATTCAGCTTTAGAAGATCATCTGTGTTGCCTTCCAAGTAACGCTGAGTTTTTATGTTCACAATAAAAAAATCTCACCGCACAGATTTGTGACTGAGTTGGACACAGAGAAACACTCTTCAACCTTAAATCTAAAGATCAGTGAATTTCAGTGCTGATCAGAGCTTTCTGGTGTTAAAGGTTGTCTTTATTGTTGGTTTAACTTTAGCTGGTGGGATTACTTAAACTTTTCTCCCAGGGTGTTGAGATCAAGAAAAATTGTGGGACCTCTGGAGATAATTAATAAGATGCTTTTGTTCTCAGTGGAACAATGTCGAACCCAAGTAATTAAGATACTTCTGCATCTTTGAAGACATGTGCCTGACTCTGCTTGATAGTGAGAGACTAGTGATGTCTAAACAGAGCGAGGGGGTTGAGTTCATAAGCAAAATGATGATAGAAGTTAATTTGGCCCAGGCAACAAGTTTTTACGGCGAGTACCAAAGCCTGGAGGGATTTTTTTCCCCGAGTAAGACTGAATACTCGGGTCGTCTGAGTAGGAAATCCAAGCTTTGTGGTTCTGTGTTTTCTTTCATCTCATGAGATCTGACCGGATGCAGTATGTCTTTTTGATCTTGATGATTTTTTTGTCACTAAAAATGATGGCGTCAGTTTTAAGATTTCTTGTTAGTGGCTCCACATTAACGTGAGAATTCGGAGGGTTTTTCCTGGCTCTTTCTAAATAATACCCAGGTGTAATTCTGCTGGTGTGCTATTTCAAACAACTGCAGCTTGAGTGCGTGGATTAACTGTTGTCCTTCAGCCAAAAACCTTGACTGCAGACCACATCTGAATCTACTGAGGCCTCAATAGGAGTGATTCGCTCAACTCATTCATTTCTCCCCCCATCTCTGCTCTGATAGCTGAACATGGATTTCAATACATTTTACTGTAATACATCTCATACTCTCATACAGACACTGACTAGCATTCGAGAGTCAGAGGAAGTGGCAGGCAGTCACCTCTCACAATTGTCTGTATTTCCATCAAACACACGCGGGCAGGTTCCCTGGTCTTTACAGGGTTATGTCATGACGAGTTTTTGCGGTAACGCTGATTTTACCAACTTGCGTTATGTTTGCTAAAATAAAGGGGGAGATGTACCATAACTCCTGTTGATTTTCTGGTAAAAAAAAGTGCATGAATAAGCTATTACCAGCACTGTCCAACACTGTACACATGAGATAACACTGATAAAATATGAAGAAAAACATTTAGACGCAGTGGAAGACGTATAACGGAAGGGATTCACCTCAATGAAAAAATAACGCTGAGGACACTTGTGTGTAACATGTTAGGATACATCAAGAGTTATTATATCCACAAAAAAAAATTACAATTTTGTCATAATTTCTTCATAAACTATGGTTCAAATGCTTAAACCTGTGGTGATGTTCCTCCAAGGTTAAGGGGTCAGTACTCTCAACACTGAGCAGACCTCAGACTACGCATAGAGCACCCACTAGTGGCTCAAGGACCCAACTTCAATTTGAACATCACACAATAAATGAATATAGCCAATGATTCAGTCGATGTTTTGAACAGGGCAGGAAGATTAATGTTTTTCATCCAGAGAAACGAAAACTCTGAAAGCCACAACAAAAATTCTTGACTTTACATTTATAGTTTGTTATAATCAGAATCCGATCACACAAGAACTGCAGTCTGATGCGTATTACCTGGCCAGATATTGAACTCGTTGATCGGCCCCGAGTCTCGTGCTAGAGGGAGACCTCGCATCTGCCTTCCTGCCTACCTGTTCGCCTGGCTGCCCTCCACACTGAGCTGTCTGTCGAGATCACATCTGAATGGAGGAGTGGGGTGGGTTTTTTTTTTCTTTCTTGCTCACAATCAAATGCCACAGGCTCCATTCACCTTCTCCATCTCAGCAGCGCTCTTGCTGAATCAGTCCCCCCCCACCCCCCACCCACCGCCACCCCCCCACAAGCAGAAAGAGAATGAGGGGATAGAGAATGAGGGAATAAAAGGTTAGCAGTGAGAGCTTAAACAGAGATAATGATATGATGGAAACACAAGACGCAGAAAATGGAGCAGGAGAAAGGAGGGTGGGGAGAAGCCATAGTGAGACATGAAATGAAATAACAGAAATAAAGAGAATAAGAAAGACGTCCAAGCATGAAGAAGCTGAAATAATGCAGTTTTTTGTATGTAAGTACGTGAGGAGAGATTCCCACAGAGCTATGAGAAACTCCAGTGCCATCATGTCAGTAGGAGGTTAAAGAGGCTTCCCTCCTGCTCCTCACTGAACAATAAATATTGCTGGAGAGAGCACAATGATAGAGAAACATAAGGTTATGAGTGTGTAAAACATGCATGTGACATGTCGGCGTCAACTGTGCTTAACTGCAGATAATGCTGCTCCTGTGTGTGTTTGTGCACTGATGCATTTCTTTCAGCCTTTGGGGAAGCATGGCTCTTCAACACATTGCAGAGAGACATCCCCCGCTGTTATTTCTGGTTTCTTTATATATTATGCAGTGAGCTATTATATAAAGAGCTGCCTCCTCTCTTACTCTTTTTTTTTTTTTTTTTTTACTCTTTTCTTGCATCCTACCTCCCTGCTTTTGGTTTTTTCCCTCAGTGGGAGGATAATCCGGAATCCTCTCGGGGGAGCTTTGATTCCCCCCCCCCCCCCCCCCCCCCCCATCTTTCCAAAATTCTACATATACAAACACACACCTATTGGGCCAAAAGGTACTCTGGGAGTGTGTGTTTCCAGTTTCCCATAAAATGACAAAATCTATGGATATTTTCTCATCATTTGGAAGGTTTCCCAGCAATGCCTCACCATCATCCTCAAGGGTTTCACAAACAAGAGTTGTGACAAAATTGACAAAAGCGCAAACGTGCTCCGGAATTGGCGAGTGGTGCTGATGTAACAGTATATTCCATACAGTCAGGTGGCCCTCGCCTCGTACAATGCAGCAGTATCAACACGAGGACAGCCCATTGATTCTGCCAGCGAGGCAGACAGGCAGCGAGATTGATGACTGTGTTGGCAAGTGGCAGCCAGGAGAGAAATTGACATGTAAGTGGTGGAGAGTGAGGGAGAGGCGGCGTGGAGGGACGGAGAGACGGCGTGGAGGGAGGGGGGGAGGGGAGCGATTTTCAGTCCGTGAACCAGTGGATGTGAGCAGAGGCGATGTGTGTGGTGTGTCCTCGTGACAGCTCAGCAGCTACACCACATGTCTGCCTGGGAAGGAAAAGGGGAAGCCTCTCCTCTCTCCTCCTTCGCTTCACTCTCGTCTCGCACTGGCTGATGCTGTTGCCATGGTGTTGGGGTGTTCTGGTAATTGGGGTATATACACTCACTCACAGGCATAAAGATAAAACCATGATCTGATGTCACCTAAATTGGGGAAGGATGCAATTATCTCCCACTACTTTCTTTCCCCCCACTCTCTAGTTGTCTCTTGGTGCAGGCTGATAAAAATAGCCTTCCACAGACACCCTGACAGCATCTAATATTATGGGATGCGGGTAATGAACAGGCTTATGAGTTTTCTACAATGGCTGCTGTACTCCGGGATGTCAAAAGACAACAGAAACCTCAAAAGAGGGGGAGGGAGCGGAGCGAATGATAATAGAGATAATGATAATAGGAGGCTGCAGATTCGCGTTCCTCAAAACGTGCCTCATCCTCTCTTTTACTGTAGAGGGAAGGCAGCGCTGCGTGGCTCAATGGCATTCCTTCACAGCGGCTGACTTCATAACAAATAGGGGGAATTACAGGGACTTAGAATGGAAGAGGATGGGAATTATTTGAAGCAGTTGCACAGCATGAAAAGAGAAAAGTGAGGTCAAGGAAATGTTACTAATATGGCTCATTATCACAAGAGGGATTCCTCTGCTGGACGGACAGAAATGTAATACACTGTTGAGTGTGTGCAGAACAAAGAGAGATATCCAAACTATATAGGATGAAGAAATAAAACCAGTGACTTTGATTACTAAAGCTTAACAAATTCCTTTTGGCTGACCGGCCTAACTGACAGCACAATAGGACAATAGGTATTGGTACAGGGGGCTGAAGTTATCAAATAATGAACAACTAATTGAAGGTTAAGCATATATATCTATATCTATATCTATCTATCTATATGTAGCTATATCTATATATCTATGTGTGTGTGTGTATATGTGTGTATATATATATATGTATATATATATATATATATAATATGCACATGTACATCTGGCTGAAGGGTCATGGACTGAGAAGACAGAAAGAGGAAAACTTACATCTGGAATCTCTTGTATCAATCACTTCTTCAGAAACTCACATGTGGAGCTGTAATTAGGGCTCCCCCTGTCTCCCCAGTTTCTGTCAAATCATGTGTTCTGAATAGACTGTGTTGCTGGGGCTGGCAGACTACAGCAGGACAGACGAGGGTGGGAGGAACAGGGAGAGAGAGGAGCAGGGTAGGAGGGGGCACTACAGCAGTGAGAGCAGCGAAGCAAGACAAATCCAGTGGAGGAACCCCCCCTCCAGTCAGATGAACATCGCTGCCTCACTCCCTCCTCCTGCTCTTGTCTCCGTTGCTGTTTTTTCCCCTCCTCCCCTCCTCGCGTCTCCTCCATTATTCATCAGTGCGCTGAGAGTCCCCAGCTCACAGCTCCAGCTGCTGCAGCTCCAGTCGATCCACCGAGCTCGCTGGATCTCCGCCTCACCTTGCCTGGCTACTAATTTTCCTCCCATCCATCTATCTAACCATCCATCCCCAGGCATGGAGACTCAGAGCTGGCCCCTTTCTACTTCTAAGACGGAGAGTGAACCATCATCATCGAGCTGCTCTCTTAGCTGC
Source organism: Aulostomus chinensis (assembly GCF_037954235.1). Lineage (NCBI taxonomy): Eukaryota > Metazoa > Chordata > Actinopteri > Syngnathiformes > Aulostomidae > Aulostomus > Aulostomus chinensis. Next base: position 7,140,508 of record NC_141333.1, on the reverse strand, counting down.
TGAAAAGGGAAACACAAGAGGAGAGGAGAGAGGATTTTTTTTTTTTTGGCGCTGAAAGAATCCTGTTCGACTGCCTCCATTTTTTTCCCTCTGGATTATAGTTCTGGCTTTGTGTAGGAACGAGAAAACGGGGTCCAAAATGCCTGAAGCCAATTACCTGCTGTCCGTGTCTTGGGGTTACATTAAGGTGTGTTGTGCTTGTCTTCGTAGCTTGGTGGGATACCGCACTCATCAATGTGCTGTGTTGCATTCAGGAAGATTTTTTCATAAAAGTATAAATATTCTTCTCAAATTTTTCAACATGCTATACTGGTGTGACTGTACCAAAAGATATTTCGATGATGATGATTACGATGAGGAGCGTCTGACAGAATGGTGTTTTGTGGCTCAGGCTCCATCTTGAGCCCTCTGCAGAGCTGTGTATTTGATGTGTGTTAGTGTGTATGTGTGTGCACGCGCATGCAGCCGCCTGTCAACAGCTGCTACTGCAGTGCCCTTAGGTCTTCGTGTACTGTCAAATGCATCCGTGTTGAACGTTGAATCTATTTAAAATTTTGTTTTATATAAATATGCACATGGAAATTGGCTGAATGTTGGAACAAGGAGGAGCAGAAGGGCCGAGTACAGATTTTCCTCTTGACATCATTGAAATTCTTGCACACTGACGCAAGTAAAAGAGGCAAATAGGCCTCAAAAATGTGATTCAGTGTAATAAAACTGTTGCAGACGGTGAAATGAGAGGTATTAAAAGATGATGGCCTCCCCAGTGGTAACACAATTAATGATCAGCACCTTAATTATTTTCAGGGAAAAGTGGGGTGGGGGATGTGTTTCTCTACCTATTACACTAATTCAAAAAAAATACTTGAGCTGGTGGAATAAAGAGGTATTGCTGAATTTTTCCATGGATTCATGGCCATAATTTCTCCCGGTCTTTCCTTGGAAACTGACGACATTGTTTCTCTTTCTTCCCCTTCCTCTTCCTCTCTTGCAGTTTAAGAGAATGTTGAATCGGGAGCTGACGCACCTATCTGAGATGAGTCGGTCTGGAAATCAGGTTTCTGAATTCATCTCCAACACCTTCCTAGGTAAAGAAAAGTCTCCTGTACATGCACCCAGTGTCACAGTTTGGTTTGTGGGAATCCATCTTTCCCATCACATTCATGACTTGTGTTTCAGTTGAAAATAAATCCAAAAATAAGAATTCCTCCAAATATTTAGTAGCTCCCACAAATGCCTGTTTCTCTTATGCTTTACCGCAGTCTTTGTGTGGAGGATCAGGCTTTTGCACGATGCTAAGCCGTGCAAGTTGCTCTGGCTTTTTTGTGGGGGCGTACCATAAAACACTGCGCCATTAAGATTCATCTTGAGGTTTTTCACACCAGCCTCAAAATAGTCCTTTGAATTGATGTAAAAACTATATATTTCTCCATGTGAGAAAATAAAGGTATAGTGTTGGTCATCTTTCCTATGAAAAGTGACATTTGAACAACGATGGAGCTTGTTAGAATTTATCTGGACTGGGAGAAGATGCTGTCAGTCCGGGTCGGACTAAGAGAGTCTTGAAACAGAAGTTTCTTGATTCATGTCCTTAAATCTTTTTTAGAAAGAAAACATGGTACTTAGCACCGTGTGACAATCAACCAAAGCAATTGTCATCCTGTGGAATAAAAGTTTGGTAAATGATAGATTCATGTTGTGATTGCTAGAAAACAGACAGACAAAACTATATATTTGAACGAGGATAATAAAGATGCCAGACAGAAGTCACATGGACTTGGTTAAGACTATTTATAGACATTGGGCTTCTGATCGATTGGCATCCTGATCCAGTGTAGTGTGGATAGCAGATCCCCTCACTCCCAGATAATAGACACTGAGTGGAGGAGGAGGGGTGAGGGAGCAGACGAGAAGCAAAGGAGAGCAGAAGGGAGGGAGCAGACTGCAGTGAAGGAGGAAATAGAGGTACAGAGGAACCCCCTTTGCTGGCAGTTACCATATTGGGTGACTCATCTCCATCTTAATGCGTCTTTGTCAGCAGGGACACCTTGTTGTTCCTCCACTTCTCCACCAATCCCCCCCTCTCTCCCTCCCTCTCTGCTCTGAGAATGCAGACTGAGATAACTACAATGAACACAAAGATAAATAAATCAAGAAAGAAAGATTGTTGTCGAAGAGGAAAAATGTCTGAAGCGGCACAGCTGGTCTGCTTTAGTCTCAGCTGACCAGTAGCACTGTAAAATCCTTTCATCCATTAAGATTAGTGTCATATCACTAATCCACGTGTTTCTGCATTACATTTTTTTAGAGGAAGCATTCATTCAGACTCTGAAAAATTACATTTAGCTGCCATATGCGTAGTTCCGCAGAGGTCATTCTTTTCAAATCCCCATTAGTTTATTGAAAACTTTGTGGTTTTTAATATTTCCAGCTGGTCGTGAGGTAGACTGTTGGTAAAACAGCACAAATGCGCTCATGGAATCTGGATAATTCCCTTGATGAATACATCATCAAGGGTGATTTCAGACCAGGATTTCGGACTTTCCGTTCAGTGCTGTTGTGTGACAGCATGCCACCGATTCACGTGTGCCTTCCCACTGCCGCGGCTGCCCTCACGACATAATTCTGTCATAATAAGCCCCGGAGCACTCCCAGCTTAGGGAATTTACTGTGGTTTAAAAAAAAGAAAGAATAGAAAATGCCAAAAAAGCCTCCCCCTTCTCCCTGCTGCATCTGCGTCGTCACCAGAGAGGAGCATCTGGAGGAGGATGAAAAGGAATCAGATGAAGTAAACGTGGGAGGTGATGGAGGAAAGAGAGGGAAGAAAAGGAGAGCGAGAACAGAGCAGGCTACTTGAGACATTTACTTCATCTGCTTATTTTATCTCTAAATCAGTGGCTGGCAAAGGCAGCATAAAAAAGTACAAATAACGATTTATTCACTTTATTTCTCATACAACTTGGTGGCTCCTGAAAATCACCTGGTCTGCAGAATGTGTTGTTGTGCATATTCTCTCAGCCAACTCAGTTTTCATAAAAATCAGTTCATGTGTGGAAACTGGTGTGTGTGTGCAGTTTTTCCATTATATTTTGGATTGTTTACATCCAGCCCCTGGATTTGAGTCTGAGACTGCAAATACGTGTCAGCCTCACAATTACACACACATACACACACACACACACACACACACACACACACACACACACAGGCCACACACAAACACCCAACATCGATGTTGATAATGATGGCCTGTAATAAATTAGAGGGCAATATATTGCTCTTTCCCTTGTTTCCCATGCAGCACATGTCTGTGAGAGCTTAATTGCCCATTCTCAATTACCAGTGGAGGACTGAGGCGAGAGAAAGAGACAGACAGACAGAAAGGAAACAGTGAAGAGAGAAAGAGAGAGAGAGAGAGAGAGCATGAGACTGAAAGTGATTATTTGAATTACAGCTGGTAATTGAATAACCCTCCACAGGGGAAGGCTGATAGGCCAGTGATGAGCTGAGTCGAGGCCTGATAGATGAGTGCGCAGCTCACATACAGGCCGATAGTATTCCCTGCAGGATTCCATTCAATTCTACCGGTGATGGCAGTAAGCACAAGTGGTTGCAGTTGGCATGTTTTCTGTGCTTATTTTAGGGAAAGTGTGAAGTTGTTATTTTTTCTTTTCTTCACATAACATAAAAGCCATGCTTTCTGTGTTATTTTTGGGTTTCTTGCTCCTTTATTTTAGGCCAAACTTAATAGACTTAGCGGAGATAAACCAAATTTAACAAGGATGTAATAGAAGCCTAATAGTAAAATTTAAGATCTTAATCCCAAAAGATTAAGATGAAAAGAGATAGAGATTAAAGATTCCCACCCATCCTTCTGCATTACATCTAAATTGTAACTAAAATGCCCTTTCAAATATTTGCTGCTTCATTTTATTTTTTTGAGCTGAGTGAATGCCTCGATGAAAGGAGTATAAGCACGTTGATGCATATTTCTAACCCTTAAAAACAAGAATATTTAAGCATTTTCTAGACTTTGCAGGAACCCTGAATGAAGCGGCAACTTATTCAAGGCCCCAGCTCAGAGTCTGTCAATGGTCTGACCTATATGAGTGAAAAGAATAAGAGATGAGATGTGAACCACCTGCTGCCACACAAGGAAAAAAGCAGAGACAGAGAGGGAGAGAGAGATGAATGAACAGTAGGAGCTCAGAGAGACAGCAGGTGGAGGACAGGGAGCATCAAGGAACAAATGAACGGACTGTGTTTCCATCATGCACCTGGGTTCCTCAGCAGCGTTCAAACAGGCTCTCTCTGTCTGAGCTCAAATGATGATTTTACTCCCTTCTCTTTCACACAAATGGTTCATCACCATTCTAAATCAATCAATTCTCTATCATCCTTCCCTCAGACAAACAGAATGAGGTGGAGATCCCGTCACCGACACCCAAAACACGGGAGAAGAAGAAGCAGCAGAAGCAGCAGCTGATGACACAGATCAGTGGGGTCAAGAAGGTCTCCCACGGATCCTCCCTGTCTAGCAGCAGCATCTCGCGCTTCGGTGTCAAGACCGATAAGGAGGAGATGCTGTCCAAGGAGCTGGAGGATCTGAACAAGTGGGGACTGAATATCTTCACTGTGTCAGAGTACTCCAACAACCGACCTCTCACCTGCATCATGTACGCCATCTTTCAGGTATGACTCGCTCTGTTTTTATCAGTATCCTCTGTGCCGTCGTATTGTCTTAAATATTTTAAAATTGTAATTCCTAACTATGTGGCAATGTTATCTCTCCAAGGAGCGAGATCTTTTAAAGACATTTAAGATCCCAGTGGATACATTCGTGGCCTACATGATGACCCTGGAAGATCACTACCATTCTGATGTGGCTTATCATAACAGCCTGCACGCTGCTGATGTAGCCCAGTCCACACACATCCTCCTCTCAACTCCAGCTCTGGATGTAAGTCATCACGGTTTTTCACCACCTATGCACAAGTTCTTCGTACAATTTTGTACGCACTTTCAGCTCTTGAGGTGGTAAAATTAGGGTACCAGCGCACATTCAAAGACATAAGGTAGAACTAAAATCAGAGAAGTGTGGACTTGCATCACTCCATGTTCCTCTTTCCTGAATCACCACTTCATCAACATCATTTCATTGAATCATCTCTTCCCGTCTATGCTGGCACTGACAAATAACAGTTTACTCAGACAAAACTTCCCTTTCCTTCCGACACGAGTCCCTCAGTCTCTCCTTTGTCTGACTTTTCTAAATGCATCCTCTCATAGCCCTCGTCTGGGGGTTTAAATCGCAGCTGCTAGTGTGCTAACGTCAGGTCAGTGTGCCCGGGCCTCCAGAGTATCACGATTTTCTTTTTATGCTTATCTATTTTTCATCTATCTCTGCCAGCGGTGTTGTACTCTTTCATTGTGGGATTCTACTGACAGCTAGCTTGCTATTCAGTTGAAGAAATAATTAATCAACCTCTGACCCAGTGTTCTGAAAGGCAGAGTGTGGCAGAGACAATTACATTTCTCGTCAGATTAAGGTTAAAAATCTGATATTTTAATTGCACAGTTCAGTTTCCATGTATAATCCCTGGTTTTATCTCTCCCACCCACAGTGTGCTGTGAATCAACATGGACGTGGATTAATTGTTCTGTTCTTTCTGATGCTATTTTTCCCTCGGATCATTTTTAATGTTCTGTCTCTCTTCTCTGTCTCTTTGTACAGGCTGTTTTCACAGACCTTGAGATCCTTGCAGCCATCTTTGCTGCAGCCATCCATGATGTTGACCATCCTGGAGTATCAAACCAATTCCTCATCAATACCAGTAAGTCAGGGCTGTTTAGGAATAGGAAAATGATGTATTCGATCATGTTGTGGCATCAGTGGTAGTAACGGCAAATATATTAATTCTCTGTTTCACTTCTGTCCAGACTCTGAGCTGGCGCTGATGTACAACGACGAATCTGTGCTGGAGAACCATCACTTGGCTGTGGGATTCAAGCTTCTTCAGGAGGACAGCTGTGATATCTTCCAGAACCTCACCAAGAAGCAACGACAGTCTCTACGCAAGATGGTCATCGACATGGTGAGACACTGAGATTTATCTTCCTCCCATCTCTCGTTGTATTTTCATAATTGCATAAATCTGTCCGACTTGTCCTGAGGCTGATGATGGGATTTTCTCTTTTTATTTTTATTTTTTCCAGGTTCTGGCCACTGACATGTCCAAACACATGAGTCTGTTGGCTGATCTGAAGACCATGGTGGAAACCAAGAAGGTGACGAGCTCCGGGGTGCTGCTGCTGGACAATTACACAGACAGAATACAGGTAGGTGTTTGTTTCCGCGAGGAAGTGTTTTAACTTCTGTACAACTTGTACATGGAGAATATGAGTCAGGGACTGGCTATACCTTAGACTTGCCACCTCTCTTGTACCTGCTTTTAATAGCTCTAATCACCAGGCAGTATTAGGGGAGGTAACTCATTAGCAAGCCTCCTACATAGCTGACCTCTGCTCTCACTGTCACTCTTTTTCTCACCCCATCCATCTTCTTTTTACCTCCCCTCCCTCCACACTGGCCTCGCTTGGCTGGTTACTTTATTCCACCGTTGTACAGACTGCCCCCCTCCAATAACATAGAATGTGATAGAATTAGACTCATGTCTGCTCTGGGAGAATCAAATTTCTCCTAAATTTACTCCTTATAAAGTGACCTTATGTGAATTACTGTCTTGTTTCAAAGATACTGGATGGTTTTGTTGGAGAGGATCATCATTTTCAGTTTTTGATGAGTTTCTCAAAAATAAAATATTGGTTTTATAACAAAAAAATTCTCTTCTTCATTGTATGTATAGAAATCCAATGGTATGTGATTAGAATAGAAAAAAATAACCCCTCGGCTCAGCTTCTGGCAAAAGTAGGGTACAAAAGTACCCTAAACACAATAAATGCCTAAAACAGAGACAATACAAGCGTTTCGCATGTACATTTTCAGTAAATTGTGGTTCCACATTGTTTGTAGGTTCTGCGAAACATGGTGCACTGTGCTGACCTGAGTAACCCCACCAAGTCCCTGGAACTGTATCGCCAGTGGACTGATCGGATAATGGAGGAGTTCTTCCACCAGGGAGACCGCGAGCGAGAGAGGGGGATGGAGATCAGCCCTATGTGTGATAAACACACAGCCTCAGTGGAGAAGAGCCAGGTGGGCATCGAGTCATACGTGTATTGAACACATTCACATAAGCGCATCAAGAATCACTTTGAACTATAATTTATTTCATTTTCCTCCAGGTGGGTTTCATTGACTACATCGTGCACCCATTGTGGGAGACTTGGGCCGATCTGGTCCACCCAGATGCCCAGGACATTCTGGACACATTGGAGGACAACAGGAACTGGTACCAGAGCATGATCCCCCAGAGTCCCTCCCCACCCTTCTATGACCAGGGCACACATGGACACAGTGGGGGCACTGGAGGGCAGGGAGGTGGGGAAAAGTTTCAGTTTGAGCTCACCTTAGAGGAGGAGGACTTGGATGGTATAGAGAAAGATGGCGAAGGGGAGGAGGAGGAGGAAGAAGAAGAGGAAGCGTTGGAAGAAGAGGAGGATAGTCTAGGAGATTCTCGTTCTCCTCCCCCAGACTATTTGGACAGTCAGGATCACGAGGACGGCGGCATGATGGAGCCTACGACGGCAATAGAGATCGTGACACATGAGGCGTCACCAACAGACACATAGGACTTCCATCATCCAGCTCACATGGTGATTTGAAAGTTTTTGGAAAGAGGGTAGATCCTCTTGCAGCTGAGCTTTTCAACAAGCCCACAGAAGCAAGGGCTTATTTTTGGCCCGCACTGGGGCGTCTTGCACTTGGGTGTTTGAAGCCAGAGATGGACGGACAGTGTCGGTGAGGCGGCTTCAGAGTTCTCAGGAAATAATTACTGCAAACATTTTAGTCTTGATGGACAGGCGAGACTGAAGGTGGAGCTTGAAGGATTTTGGCCAGTTTTGGAAACGGTTCCTTTTCTTTTCTGGACTGGCATTAAATGGACATCGACACTACTGAGAGAAGTTTTGTACCTTAAGACATTTTTACAGATATGATATGATCTAGAAGTAGCATAGAGTAAGATCTACTGATGGAGACACGTTTGTATAGCAAGAGAAAGTGTTTACTTTTTTCCTGTACCATTTGTCGAATGACTTTTGTGTGCCTTTTTTACTAATGTCTTTATATAGTTTTTTATTTATTGAACACTCTAGTATGTCTGTCAAAAGTTCTTTTCTTATCTGAGAGTAAAATCATTTTTGTATGTTAAAAAGAGAACAGTCTTCCATGTATTGGGCAATAGAGATATCCAAACAAATGTCGACAAACAGCCCTTGGACAAACTCTGCTTAATAGGGAAACATGAGCACGCACACATTTATTTTTCCATCTGAGCACAAATTTTTCTTTACATGTGGAATTTAAACATCAGTTTATGTTGCATGTTCAAATTGTCACGTTCAGTGTCAGTCAATGAAATGCATTTCTTCTCCTTTCATGCTCAAATTCTTCATCATACATCTTTTATGTGAATGGTCTGCAAACCATTTTTGCTTCCTACCTTTGCACACCAAAGCTGGTCTCACTGTTGGGATAAAATTCACACTTGCAACTATCTGCTCATGTATTCCTGTAAAATTATTGTGAAATGGAGGTTGGGCCAGTTCAATCCATCACAACTAGGACCTCCCTCAAGATGAAGTCAGCATAAATAGAGTCAGAACTAAAAAGTCACCTCAGACAGCAAGCTGCTCATGCCTGTGATCAGATTAGAGATGAAGTCAGACAAGGACAAAATGCACAACAAGCGACATTTTGTTGTTAGCTAACAGGTATGATGCAGTCTTCACAATTCCATTAGCTGACCCCAGACCTGCCACCCCTCTGAAATCAGGCCCCGACCAGATGATTAAAGGTTCCTGTGTAAGACGCGCTCTCCAACCCTCATCAGTGCCAGTATTCACATGGTTTACAGACCCCTCTGGGCCTCATGGACACGACCCCAAAACAATCAGGCCAGCTATTTCTTCCTCACGATACAAAAAAAAAAAAAAAATCCCACAAGGGCTGCTTCTTCACATTGACATCAGTTGGATTATTTTTCCCTCCCTTTGCACTCTATCAGGTTTTCAGGACAGGTTATTAGGATTTGGTGCAGGCGCAGGTTACAGGACGGCAGACTGTAATTTGAAAACAAAGAAAAATGATTATAATAGCGTGCTATTTTGATTCTTTGAAATGGTTTGAAAATGGTTTGTAGACCTTCTGTTTCTGCCCCCGCTTACCTCTGCGATCATGTCTTTTCCATTCAGATATTGGTTTACTGACATACTCAAAAGGTACTTCTTCAAATTTCACCCCAGCATGATTAAGTGGCAATCATTTGTGAGCAGTGTGTGTGTGTCTAGGATGAAAGGTTTTGTATGTATGTGTGTGTGTGTGTGTTTTGGTATGTTTGGATGTGTTAACTTTGCCATCAGGCCTTACCCATTACTTCACACCTTTGTCTCTACTGTTTGTCGCTAGGAGCTCAAGTTGGTCCTTTTTGCTGTTTATAACAGTGTGTATTTATTCTATAAGCATGTAAATAAGAAATACTGGTTCAGTGTAAAATCTATTTTAATTTATATGCACTTGCATTACCTGAAAGTGGTGGTGTCTAATGTGTAGAAGGCTCTGGATTAGAGTCTTTATATATACACACACAATACACAATACAATACACAATATAACATTGTGTATATACTCGCACAACGTTTTGATTGCCCTGCAGAGCAGCAGCTAAAGAAACATGTTGTCACATGGGAACCTTGTAACTCCAAAAAGACTTTTTGTTTTAATTTTAACATCGTCAAATGCCACACTCAAGAGAATGAAAAATCTTTACACTAACCTTATGCACAAACATTTAAACCAAAAGAGTTGGCATTTATTAAATAAACTGGGTTTATTATCCAATTTTTTGTAAATTTTGATGAAAATTGTTTCAAGTGAGTGACATTTATCAAATAAAAGCCCCAATTATCTTTTCTATAAATCTTATTTTTCAGTTCTATTATTTTAAAAATGGACCAATTTATTTTTTGAAGGTATAAGGTTGTCATTTGACAGCAGCAATCCGGTGACCTAGAGGCGACATAGAGGACATGTTAAACTGCGTAGGTTTGGGTATAGGATACATGCAAGCTAGCGAAGGAACACAGATGCTTAGTTAATGCTTGATATGAGAATATACAGATAGCTTCTCTTCTCTCAGCGGCTTGTCACTACCTAAGCTTTAACATCTAGCATTTGAATGCCGATTGCTGATACACGAGGCCAGACACAGGTTCGACTGAACACAAAGCGATTGTCTCCTTTTACACTTATCGCACTTCATGTAAAAATAGATAACACAGGGACGGTATTGGTAGCATGCTCCAGTACCCCCGGCACTGACGTGAATCGATCTGAATTAACAGCAAAACATGATCTTATTTAACTGATTGTGCTAATGTGTGAACTATTTCTGACCAAACTTGTTAGCAGTTTTGAAATTCAAATTCGTCGGTATTAACATTGTTTATCTATGTTCAAGCTTTTTTTGGTCCTAGTTGTGTCCAAATGGTTACCCTGATTTAGCACTATCTGCATGAGAGATGGGGTTTTTTTATTGTCAATAATATGTTCAAGTCCACCAGTTGTTGCAGGTGGGTTATTAAATGTTTCACACAATGTATGGTATTATATTGTATATTGTGTTCAAAAATAAATCTGAAATACTTTTTCTATGAAGTGATTAAAAGCAAAGCATGACTAAATTTCATCTGCTTGTTCTGTTTTTTTTCCCCCTCCTAGCCTAGTTTTCTCCACTCTGGGGGGGGGGAGCAGCAAATGAGGGTACAGTCATGTTGTGGTAATTTTTTCATTATCAGGTTGAAAGTAAAATATATAAATATAAAACATATATATATATATATATGTGTATATATATATATATGTGTATATGTGTATATATATATGTGTATATATATGTGTATATATATATGTATATATATATGTGTGTATATATATATGTGTGTATATATATGTGTATATATATATGTGTATATATATGTATATATATATGTATGTGTATATATATATGTGTGTATATATATATGTGTGTGTATATATATGTGTGTGTATATATATGTGTGTGTATATATATATGTGTGTATATATATATGTGTATATATATGTGTGTGTATATATATATGTGTGTGTATATATATGTGTGTGTATATATGTGTGTGTATATATATATATGTGTATGTGTGTATATATATATATGTGTGTATATATATATGTGTGCATATATATATATGTGTGCATATATATATATATGTGTGCATATATATATGTGTGTATATATATATATGTGTGTGTATATATGTACATGTGTGTGTATATATGTACATATATGTGTATATGTATATATATGTATATATATATGTGTGTATATATATATGTGTGTGTATATATGTACATATATGTGTATATGTATATATATGTATATATGTGTGTGTATATATATGTGTGTGTGTGTATATATGTACATATATGTGTATATATGTGTATATATGTGTATATGTATATATATATGTATATATATGTGTGTATATATATATATGTGTATATGTTCATTTGAATAAAAACAGCAAGCTATGGGGTTTGAGGCTAAATAAACGTATGTACATAAATGTACATTTAGGTTGATCAGTCGATCTTGAGGCCAGCACTCTTGTTAAGGTTTAATCACTTTTAAAAATATGGATTTTCTCTTCTGACGATCCAGTCCAATTTTTAGTTTTGCAAGCCACTGTATTAACCTGCAATTGGGCAGCAGGCTTCTATAAGACAAAGACGATGTGTTCACTTATTTGTACGGTTTTGTTTTCAAAATTCACCTATACTAAACTAAAATTGAAAGGGCTCACCTTTGAAGAAGAAAAACAGAATAGATCTGGAAAGGGGCTGGTACGGTGGGGCTCAAACCTATCCATGAAGCTACTGAGAGCGAATTTTTACAAAGGAAAAAGAAGAAATCTCAAGTTAAAGGGGCATGGTTGATCATGTTGCTATGGATGAGGTCATGTTTCAGGAATCAGATAATGCCCACAGGAATTGGCTGTTAAGGGATGAGTTCCTGAGTAGTTTCACCAGAGATACAGTTTGTGTAGAAAAAGGCGCTGTGTTGCCAGATTGAAGTCAATATTTCAGAAATAAATCATCATGGTTGTATGCCTCTGTGATGCGTGCCTGCCACAGTACCTTAACTTACTTTGCCCTTTGACCAACACTTTTTCCAGCTCTTCCCTGAGTCCCCTTAGACATTTGATCCAAATTTGAAAACAACAAGGGTTCCTGAAATATTGCGTGAAAAAGAATGGTACCAATAATGCTCTCAGTGTTAGCTGACTGCGTAGCTTGCTAAACAATTAGCGTATGCTTAGAAGCAGCATTTATTCATAATCTAGACGCTAACTAACGATGATAATGGATTGCCTACAGCAGCAATGATCCAATTCTTTGTGATTCGGTGATAGTGATTCAGGAGTCCTCTTCACCTCCTCTAACCTCACACAGATTTAGGAGCTGGTTTCGGCACCAAGATGCTTTCTGAAATACTCTCAGATGAGATATTCAGGAGTCCTTTAGGACAGATCATTTTTCATTTCTCCTAAATCAACTACTAAAGAGCTACTTTTAGACTTCAGATGTTTTATGAAAACAGGCCCTGAACTATGCTACTCTTTGTTCTCTTTCATGTCGTTGTGTTTGCTGCATCATCACAGAGGTTTGGCTCTAATGTGCTGAGACAGGAACACAGTGTGACAGAGACTCAGCACTGCAGCCCACACACATCTAACAGGACTGCCCTGATGTAACATACAAACCTCCAATACAATCTCACACACGCACACATACAAACATGCTGACCATGTTTGTATGAGTGCGAGATGATTGGCAAGGCTTTTCACAGCATAAATTATAAATGGTACTGCTATCTCCTCACTGAAGACAGACAACTGTGGTTCCAATGTCAAACAAAATTCAAGTGTGCACATCATGTATAACATCACCACACGCAGACAAGCGATCTCATTCAAGGGTGTCAGTTCATATAATTGGCTGGCACACACCAAATTACAGGGTTACATACATGTATGACATTGACATGAAACAAAATCAAAAACATATCAACTCTTAATAAATACCTTCACACCAATTTTAGATCTTACGAATATCTTTAAATATGAAGAGTACCACAAGACAAGGGCTAGAATACTGTCTGAGCTGATGCAAACAATTACGATCTGTAACAGACTATCTGACATTTTCCACTTCACGCCATGATGAGCTGGGGTCGCAGAGGTGAGCAAGTAAGCGAGGTTGACCCAGCAGCAAGGTCTCTTTCATCCCTCTCCACACAACTGTGCCTTGTTATAAATATCTTCCAGTGGAGACTGTCTGAAGCTGCGCGCTGTTATCCCCATATTTACATGACTCACTCCTCTAAATGATGGCCAGTTTTGTTTTTTTGTTTTTTACCACAAGTGTGGTCAGACATTTCATATGAACTTGTTCTTTTCTCGTGCAATTCAGCCATCATGCTTTTGGTACAGACTGTTGGTGTGTTACAACAATATTGCAAAATGTACTTGGGGGAGAACTTTGGTCATGTGAAGTAACTGTTTCACTGAGGTGTAAACAGCCTTGGCCGATTGCTTACTATTTCTAAGATTTGAAAATTCTTTCCTTTCCATATTTCCAGATTATCAATGAATTGAACTATATAGCAACATTAAAAAGCATTTTTAGTCTAAACTTCCTCACCTCCTCTCAGAACTGAATTCTGTCGAGTTTCAACACTCAATCTTATTGCTGTTGACTCCCGTGACTCTCCACGAACATTAACTGGAGAGGATGCTGGCTTTTATACAGCTACATATGGTTGGTTTATATGGGAGATTATACATGCTGGAGATGAGATGGAACAAAATTTCTTGATAAAGCAAAGTTTCCAAGAATGTTTAGATCATCAATTGCCACAAAACACTGGTATGACATGAGAGTTTATAGACTTTCACACACTTTGGGGTAGTGTGTGAATAATGGCCTTGTATTCACAGCAACATCTCTCATAACCTACAGCGCAAACACTGAAGTACCACTGTGGCTTTTAGAGAAAATGACAGTGAAACATTCCTCTGCAAAAATATTTCCCAACCTGGAATTCTGGACACTGGCCCATAATGTTGGGTTTCTTCTCCAAAATCCAAACTGTCGATGTTTAAACTTCTGAGGCTCTCTGCCCATACAGCCATTCAATCTCTGCTTTAAAAGTGAATCATGAAAGAATTATATCACCAGGGTCTGTCGTTTGTCCACCCTAGTTATATTCCCCTCGTTTTCAAATTTTACATTTTTGATTATATCACTGAATATTCCTAATACAACCCTCGGCCTTGGATATAAACTATTTAAAGCAAGACATTTTATATGATGAAACTTCTTACGTGGCTGTGACGATGGGTGAGAAAAAAGAGTAACAAATGGGACAGGGGTGGAACTCCATTCCTCGAAAAAGGCATGGAGGTCTGCAGGAGGACAGTTAGATAATGGGAAAACAGAGCAAAGCATTTCCCATGAGCTGAGATAAATGACACCACTTAACTTCTCTCACAGGAATCCGAACAAGATATATTTTCAGTAAAGCCAAGGAAATTGTTAGCTTGGGAGATAAGACGGAATTAGTTTAATGCTTGAATATTTTCCAATGTCTCCTCTCGGTGCGAACGAATGAGTGGAATTCCAAGAAAAAATACAGAAGAGAAAGAATATTGGTGTACACAAGGGCAGATGGGCTTCTGTGTCTTCACTTTTATCTGAAATAGGCCAGGGGAATAACATTTTGGCGAGAATATCTGACCCCTTTCCAATACACCCCTGCTTCCACAATTTAACAATAATAATAATAATAATGATAATAACTAGAATTTATAATGCATTTTATATCAAACAAATGATCTCAAATTTCTACACTGCAAAAAAAGAGAATCCGAATAGACTAGCAGAATAGAATAGAATTGTAGAATCAGTTGCTGTTCTATTTATAACAGCACAACAACCTTATTTAAAGGTCTTGGGGGAAAAAGAAAAAACATATCATTAAAGCTTACTGGTTTGTCAGAAAAACACAATTTTGTAACTAGACAATGTTTGGATTCTTTAGGAAGAAGAAGACATTTTGCATTCATCTTACTTGAATATAAAAAAAGCAAAAAAAAACAAAACAAAACAGAGCAGAACATTGTCTATTAACTTGTTCAGAGGGTGCCGCTTGTAAAATTTTAACAAGCGTGACAAAAGAAATGAGCAAGAGCAAGGTGGTAGTTTGTCTGTCCTGCAAAATGGCAGGTCCTGTGGAAGAAGAGCTCCCTGTGTAGATAGAAGAGGCTCGTTCTAAACACACAACTCTTCGTTCCAGGTAATTAAACACTAATGGAAATGTGGTTGCTTATAAATCCTTACCTTCTTTTTAACAGAGATTGAACAATACCAGCTTAATGTTCACAGCTTGCATGCATTATGGTCACACAGGGTTAAATAGCAGCTGTTTTAATGCAAATTATGTGAGCCTTGCTTTTGCGTCATCGTGGTTTTACAGCTTGCTGCAGGGCCAGCTGGGTCAAATATACTGCTGCAGCTGCTCTCAGAGGAATGCAATTAAAGATGATAAGCTTGGAAATTGATTTTACTTTGCATTCAGACTCCTAAAGCCATCCTATGACACTCACAGATACTTTTGTAAAGGAAAAAGGTTTTTGGCTCTCTTGCCATATATTGACTTGAATAAAAGGAAAAAATAAATAGGCATCATTCCATGAGGTAGTCTTGGTTTGTCTCAGAAGTGTCATGAAGCCACTTATATGTTCAATGATAATGTTGAGTAATGAAAAGAGCAAAGAATACATGCATGAAACTGATCAGTATAAGGCACAAATCGGTTACACTTTTGCCCTGTTTGTACAGTAGCCGTGATGGCTTCAGGGAAAAGGCAACCCGATGCCCCCCTTGGGTCCCCCGAGGCTGCATTAACCTTGTAAGTGAGGCAAGTAAATCAGTCTTGTGATGGATGTGGCTATTTATATCTTGCGAGCCAATTAGAGGAGAGATGATGAAGTGGATGAGAGTGCAGTGAAACACCACAGACAGACAGACAGTCTGTTTGATGAACCTCAGCCAGCCATCGTTGTGCTTGCTAAATTGATCAGAGAGCAGGTGGACAGACATGGCAATATTTTGGAATGCTTTCACTTTTGGCATGTTTAAGCGTGAACCAAAGAGGCGGCAAAGTCTTTTATCAAACCGCATCTACAAAAACATGAAAACCTGAACAAAACCACAAGGTAACCACATAGATGTCATTGAAAGCAAAAGGGACGCAAGTTTAAGGTTTGGGGCATTTTCACAACTCATGTTCGGTCCAGACTTTTCAGTTTGATTCGAACCATAACAGCAGATATAAGAGGTTCCTCAGGCCACGATCCAGAGCAAATGACCAACACTTAGTCCAACATAAACAGGTTTTCTCAGTCCAGATGAAACTCAAGACTGGTGTGTCTAGTTTGCAGTGAGAAATGAATGGTTTGGACAAATCAAAGGAAGGTGAAAAGGACTCAGTACTCATTACACAATAGCAGAAGAAAAAAACACCAAAGGACCAAACCACAGGAGGAGATGAAGTATTTAACTGAGCCCGCAATGTTTACATACACCACTGTCAAGTGTAGATGATGATCAGAAGAAGCCACTGCCCAGAAAAACTACATGTGGTACTGCTTTGAGAAGGAGAAAGTGGCTGTTAGACAATATTAATGACAGATGTTAATGATGAGTTGTTAGGTCTTGATCTGCCTGATTTGCTGTCCTTTATACATTCTTTGTTTTCTATATTTTCTGCTTCCCTTCTTCATGTTAGCTCTGCACTGCTCTCGCTTGTCTTTAAAAAAAAAAAAAAACCTTTTATGGAAAATCCAGCAGCAGCAGCAGCAGCACTATTGAGGTTCCAAGACATTCAGACTTAATAAAAAGAAAATCAAAGAAAACAGATATCCCCGTGTAGATGACATCTGTTTGACTGACAACCAATAAATGGCAGACGTGGGTTAGAAACAGCAGTATCTGGTTGGCAGCAGTTATATCACCAAAATGAAAAATAAAAGAGAGAGCGAGACAACCAGCCAGACAAGAGACGCAGTGAATTGGGATTTTGACAGGGTCTTTCTCTCACATCGTATCACAGGGACAACCAGGTCCTCTCTATGGGGTTGCCATGGCAACAATGCCAGAGTTGAATACTGAGACACATTGTCTAGGCATTTCTCTGTGGGATAACATCTCCACAGGCACATGCAGGCAGCGTCTTGTACAGCAGGTAGGAACAAAGACAAAATCTCTCTTACACGCATGCGCACGGGCACACACACACACACACACACACACACACACACACACACACACAGAACCAACAGGTAGCCTACAATATGCAAACTGTGGTAAAATTTATTCAGTGGGTTGAGGGAAAGACATTCTCACTAAAAGCAAAGCATTCAAAATTGAGTAGTTAGCTGGAAGTTTAATTCATTTGCAGATTATATGTTGTATGTATGTTGTTCTGTTTCCCCTTGGTGCAAAGCACTAAGCTTGCAAGAGCTATGTCAGTAAAATAAGACGGGAATTGTCCTGACACTGTGGCCAAGTTTTATTTGAGACTTTGATTGTAAATTATGTTGAATATTGAGGTTTTTTTTATGATAAAATACTGACGCCTAGCCTATATTTACAGCATTTACCAAAAAATGTAAGGTGGTATCCAGCTGGAACAACATACAACAGTAGCTTTGCCTACTACACAGCAGAATAACAATTAAAAAAAATACATGAAAGATTAAATAGTAATGAAGGCAAGATTAATGTTGACAAGTTTTACTGTAAACTCTCAATTCCGTCATTGGGATTTACGCTCACGCGCACAGGTATGTCACTTCCGGCCACCATCTTTGACAGAGACAATTAGCCAAAGGGATAACGTGAAAACTTTCTCTTTACTAAACTCCAGAGAATATTGGAGAACAGAAGAACCTTTGAGGAATCTATCAAAAATCTTCCAAAGAACAGTAAGTGGTATTGAGCGACTTGCGGGCTTTTTTTTTTTAAATGTAGTTTATATCTTTGCTACTTAGCTGCGCGACTCTAATGCTAAGTACGGTGCAACAGTTTTAGCTATTCGCCTCGTCGTGACTGACATGGAATTGATGGGAATTACAAAATAATTTCACCACCCTGCAGTGGAAACGTTATGTCAATGAGGCTGTGTCACAAACCATAAGCAAGTGTAACTGGTTTTGTTGAAATGTTCCTCTTTTTTTTGTCAAATGTCACTATTTGTATTCCAAATTTAATTTGTAAAGAAATGGTTGTTTCATTCAGACAGTGCTTTAGGAGAGCACAGGTGAAAAGTCAGTGTCATTTCCATATTGGTGCAGAACATTTGATTCACATATGGTGTATCTCTGATCAAACAATGTTTTAGACTATAATCTATGTTAGAATAGAAACCCAAACCACTAAAACCTTTTGCTTCGTGTTATGAGACAACTCTGAAGATATTAAACGGTCAGTGCATTCACATTTTGACACTTTTTATCTATTAGATAAAACACTCCTACAGCTAGTGAAATGAATCAGACACTGTTTCCCCCCAACATGAGACCACACTAACTGAACATTTGAACGTGATTAAATTTCCGGAAACAGCTGAGTAATTATGCTTTGGTTGCATCTGTACTCAAGTCGATTCATTCAGGTTGATTGGCCATGTTTTCTGCATCAGAGGGGTCTGGCTCAATGGAAAAATGATTTCCATTTACTTGAGAAATTAATAATGTTTTTGATTAATTACACTGAAGTGTGTTTCGTAAGAGCTGTGGGGAGGACTGAAACAAAACAGCCCAGGCCAAACAGTACATATGCAAGTTGTGACATTTGTCTCCATTAGCAAAATGTTTTGGTCGGTATTCCTTTCTTTTTTTAGTGGCAGTAAATCCAGTCAGGTGTTATTGCATGTGATGACTCACATGGAACGGCACCAGAGCTCGGCTCCATCCTTCCTGTACCAGCAGTGGTCTTAAAAACACATTTTGGGTTGTTTTGAAACTTGTGTGTTGAATGACGTTATCCAGTCAGGTGGCTTCTGATGATAATTAAGACATTTTTACATTTATTCACTCTTAATCAAATTCAAGTTACTGGCAGATGTATGACAACAAATATGAAATGTAACTGTCTGAATGAAAGTTGAAGTTAATGATGTCTCGTAAATTTTGTGGGAAAGGGAAGGATTTTCCTGTCTTGAGAGCAATGAGTCAGGAATGAGTTCTGGGTGTCTGGGAATTATGCCTGGCTGGGAAATGTTCTCATCTGTTTCCTGAGTTGAGCTGTGAAAAACCCTCAAATGCAGCATTATCAGGAAATGGACTGTCTTAGCTTTGTCCACGAAGTACTGTATCCCTGTATTGCATTACAGCTAACACTTAAGGAAAATTATTTTAAATGATTGGAAAGACGCAAAACCAGAGGTGACTCAAAAAGTTGAAATGCCATATAGGGCTGTACCTGCCTCAGAATTTTCTGTCTGTTGAAGAGGGGTGTTTGACTATTTGATATTGTGGTTTCTCCTTATACAAAAATCAGAAGACAGCTGCATAACAAAATTCAATCGCTGCCTATTTTGAATTACCAACAAATCTTGTTGGCATTATGGATTTTTCCCAGAATAATGAGACAGCGCTCATGTATATCTGTATAAGTGTTAAAGTAGGGAGAAAAGGGGAGAGCCTCTTGACTTTAAGAACCCCAGTTGACTCTGGGGTCCTTACAGATGTTTTGCATTGGGGAAATGTCATACATTTTAAAAAATTACTTTTATTTACTGTGAAACACATTCAGCTGGTTTAAAAGTTGATTTAGATATTCATCAGTGAATTGTGAATAGGATAAACATAAAAAAAATCTGCTTGTCAGTGACATCAGCCAGGCAATTTGTGTTTTTTTGTAGTTGTTGTTGTATTTTCTCCTTATTCTCTGAATATTCTAACAAGTAGGAACAAATATAGAAATGAGAATCCATCCTCATATGATGTTTGTGATTTAGATACAGAAAGGGTTGTTGTTTCTGTTGAAGAGAGGGTGAGTCATTCATGCTGGGTTTTCCATAAATGGGGAAGCCTCATGTGCTTGTGCAGAGGAGCTAAGTATTTCCCCTGCATAGCAGTCAATCTGGCTTGTCTCCATGCTCAGGAAAACACCAAACTTACAGAAGAACCAACCTACAGTGGCCCTGTATGTAAATTTAACATTTCTCATGTGTTCAAAACACCTTATATCCTTTGTCAATGTGTTAAGGATGAAAAAAAAAACTTTAACACCATTCCTGCAGCCATTTAGTCATCAGGTGCTTGTTTGTTGTTTTTCAGTCATGCTTAGCATATGACCTTAAGACAGATAATCCTTAGGTTTTGTGTGTGTGTGTGTGTGTGTGTGTGTGTGTGTTGCATTGCAAGTTCAGTTGTAGAGAGGCACTCTATCTTAGCTATTAAATGAAATCACGTGAAATGAAGATAAAATCTGCTACAAGAACGGGTGACTCCTGGTGGGATTACCTGTTTACTCCAACCTATCACACTCATGCAAAAATCCAAGCGCATATATAATGAGAGAATGTGATGGATGGCCGATCCTCTACTCCCCTGACCCTCTTGAGTGTGGTGAATCTGTGGATTGCGTACAACCGATTATATCATATAACCATGTTCAAGACCTGTAACGTTTTAGTACAGTTGTACATTACATTTTATGCAACTGAACCATTTAGTGAACCTGTGACTCTTCACATCAGATCTTGACATGATACAGTAGGCCATGAGGCAGACTCAGAGGCAGGTTCATTGTGAAGAGCTGTCAGACCTTCAATTCTACTTTCCTATTTTAAGATGCCTCATGAATTATGGGTACAGAATTAAATGCGTCATTGGGAGGCCTGTCCGGACTCCTACCAGCACGTCACAAAACACACATACACACACACACACGCACAACCTATATTAATAACACTCGTGGGTTACAGCTAAACTAGGGTGAGCAATGAACAAGCGTAGGCAAGTTCACTCTTTTTTCCAAATCCAATTCATGTCTATGGGCTATGAAGTTTGCTCTATCTCGATGGCCTGAGACCACTTTGTGTAATTTTCTGTTTCCATCTTAGTGATGTCTTTCCTCTAAATAGAACTCTTATATGGAAATGATACCTAGAAGTTGATCTCGTCATACTTGGGCTATTTCTGTTGTCTATAAAATACTAATTTGAAAATCCCAGCAGTGAGTTCATCCGGCTCCATTCTGTCATCTCAGAATGGCTGTCCAAGTGAGGACCGGTACTCTTAGGAGTGGCCTAATTTAAACTCATCCACTGTTTATAGATATAAGCTGATTGCAGCGCTAGTTTCAACTTTTCTTCTTTTTTTTTTTTAGGTCTGGGCCCTGGGTGGAAATGGTAGTTGGTGTGAGTAAGAGGGACATATTGGACTGGTGTTGACATTCAGGACACCATTAGGGAGACCACAGGCCATTTAAGGGATAAGCTTTTTTTTTTTTTTCCAGTCCCCGTACTGAGGCTACATGGGAGGACTGGGGATTTCAGAGGGGTCTTGTAGCAGTAGGTAAACTGCAGGTGAAGTTGGGGGTAAAAGAATCATCCTGGATGTCATAATGCTAATGGAACAAGGCAGCAAGGCAGTTGGCAATGTAGTTAGCTTAAGATTTAAGTCCCAACTAGAGGCATGAAGATGCAGGTATTGGAATATCTTACAAAGTGACCACTGACTTTGTCTAGAAATGTTATTAACCAGCTAATTAGCTGAGCACCGGCTGATTGATTACCTCATCTGACTGTGGTTGTTTAATTGTTATTTTTGACCTTAAGAGGTGTGGTGCTACATGTGCACTCCCATGTTTCCCAACACGAAAATGAATCTGTGGGTCAAAATGCACCACACACACACACATATATATACACACACACACACACACACACACACACACACACACACACACACACACACACCAGCTTCAGACTAAACAAACAAAAGCCACCTATGAACTCATAGCCAGCAGCCTCCTCAGGGTTTGCAAGTAATTAGGAAGTGGGCACTAATTACAAAGAAAATATTGCTGCTTGATGGTGTGTGTGTGTGTGTATGTGTGCGCACGCACGCCTGCCTGCACGCCCCTCTGGGCAGGACAGCAAGTGGGGTAATGACAGAGAACAGTGTGTCTGGCTGGCAGAACTAACAGACAGAGGATCATGAGTGGCTGAATGGCACGTAGGCACTCGACATGGCACCCTGCCATCACCACGCCTTATCGCCCTGCATACACTTCCCTGTCGCTCAGTGGAATTTTGTTTTGGTTTGACTGCACTCAGTGCTATCTAATTGGTGGGTGGGTGCTGCTTAATCATCTCTCATCAGGGCATTTTTGAGAAGGAGGGGGTGATGGAGCAGGCTGGAGGTTTGCAGGGATGTTGCTACAGCATTTGTGCAGGAAATGGCACAAGGCTTTAGGACATGAGACGTGACAGTTGCAACATGAGCTTTGGGAAGTCCCATTATAGAGATGACGTTGACCGATAGGCATCTTATTACTTAAAAAAAATCTTACTGTGTTGACATAACCCTCATGTCATTTGGTAGGGTCATTGTTTCTCACACAATAAGACATGCTGTAAATTTAGCTGATATAGTCTGATAGTGGAAAGCTGATTTTACATTAATTGGGGGAAATGTAAGCAGTCTTTGTGCTCATTGAAAATCTGATTTTAAGAGGCAGTCCTTCAAGCATAATTTCTGACAGGAAATATTTTGTAAATTGATCCTGCTGAAATATGCAGCAGATACAACAATGTTGTGGAACTTACAGCATCCAGTGTACTGTACAAACTGTGAGAACGGATTTTATAAAGAAATAAGAGACATCTGGTATCCAGCAGTTCACCATGTGAAAAGAAAAATGGTGGTGTAATCTGGAATTTTCAAATGAGGGGTGAAAGAATAAGAATACTTTTATCCCACACTGGGTAAATTTAAATAGTGTCAGCAGCATTTACAGAGAAAAAGAAAGGATAATATACATTAAAAAGAAAAAATATTTACGAATTAAGAAAAAATAAAAATAGATATCAACATTTATATCAGTCAATTGCAAAAATATTTACATGAAGTATGAAAAAGTAGGTGATATATTAATGCTTTTAATGTGGTAATTGTTTTTCTGCACAAACAGTGTCAGTCATATATTTTAGTGTATGTAAAGAACATTTTATTCACAACAAAAGGACAGGTCAGGGTCTGTCTTTGTCCAGAAGAAACTTACTGTACATCATCCTTTCTTACATATGTGGTCACTTATAAACAGGGGCAGCAAAAAGTCTTGCAGTCATCAACAAATGTTTTGTTTTGTTGACTAAAGTTACAATGAAACTTTCGAGGTGCTGTCTTAAATACATGCGCCCCATCAGGAAAGTCGCTCTGGGCATCACAGTGAATGTTAAGCACACATAAGTTCCATCACTGCAGGCAAAGACCATTCCACTGATGGCCAAAAAAGTTAATTGTGGTGTCTGTTATACATTCACCCATTCATATTAACAGAGCCCTGAGTGTGTCCATGAATTTAAATGCCAAATCAGGCTTGTAAACCAGACAACTCATGTGACTGATGGAGCAATTTATAAAAACAAGGGTGAGACAAATGCATTTATTGGCCATTTTTTGCTTCTTTTAGATAGTTATTTCTTTTCACCTCTTTGTGCTTTATTGAATGCCGCTCCAACTTCTGTTTTTTTTTTTTTTTACTTCAGTAACTTATCGATTTAAGTATGTTATTCCTTTATACATGTACATATGTAGATATCTATCTATCTATCTATCTATCTATCTATATAACGCACACAGAAAATAAATTCCAGATTACACCACTGTTTTTCTCTTCACTTGGTGAACTGCTGGACACCAGATGTCTCTTATTTCTGTATAAAACCGATTCTCACTATTTGTACACTGGATGCTATAAGTTCCACATCATTCTGGTGTCTGCTAAATATTGCAGCAGGATTAATTTACAAAATATTTTCTTTACTTCAACTGTACCATTACCTTTCAGGTGATGAATGCCGTTTCCTACTAAATGCAGCTTTCCTCTCTTGGCTCTATTCATAAAGGACAAGAGTGAAAACCTCATTTGAACTTGTTTGGTTTTTTTTTCCTGATGGTTTAAACTGTATAGTACCTGCAAAAAAATGGAGAGACATTGCTGAAATGAGCCAGATTAGGGCAACACTGCTCCCCACTGGTGAAAGGCTTGAACAAAGTGGTACAGAAAATAGGTCAAAGGGAGGGAGGAGGAGGATGGATGTGGTTGGGTGAATGGGTGGTTGGTTTATTGAGAGACATTCACATGCACGGTAAATGATGGGAAAGTGGAGGAAGTTGTGGTTGTTTAACAAAAAGCAGCCTCCTTTATGTTGCCTCAGTTTCTTTTCAAGAAAGCAGCTTATTTTACAGAGTTTTATGCCATTTGGGTGATATATACTGCAAATGTCAGCAATAGGAGCATCCTTGTCCATTTTCTACTTGTGAGCAAATGCAGTCTTAAGTTAAACGGAGCTGTGCCATTTTAATAGGACAGTAGGGGGCGGTCTAGCACTGTTTGAATACAACCACATAGTGGATTTTCATTGTCTCCATCTGTAGGTATAAAATGAAAGAATCAGAGATAAATATTTATAATTTAACTCTAAGTTACTCTTCATGCATAATCAAGGATTATCATAACTCATACTGTGAGTGTTGAAGTACCAGGTCTGTGCCACTATGCAAGCACTTGATGTGTGCGTAAAGAACAGATGTTGTTTTTCCAGCATTCATTTTTCTTTGTGTGTCTCAGAGATGCTATCCATAAACTATATGTCACGGCCTTCTCTCTGACCTGCAGAAAGGAAACTGATAGCAGATGTTGAAGCATAAATTGAGAAGTTGTATATGTGAGGGAGTAGTGTACTTTGATGAAGTCAACAGTAGATGGCATCAACACCATGTTCCCTTTTCACACTGAGTGGTAAGTCTGTATTGGTCTTTTTCAAGATTTGGTTTATTGCTTTAGTCTACAAGGCTCAGAAAACTCAATTTAATCAAATACTAACTCCCAATTTGGGAAAATGGGAAAATGATGCACAGGCATTTACGGGAACACAGCCCGTCCACTGTCTCCTTTTGTGGAATCTTCAGGCTGATTCAAAATTTTAATATAAAAAGATTCGCTTAAGATGATAAATAATTTGAAATATGTAATGTTTATTGTCTGGTGGAACTTCAGATTTAGAACTTCAATAGGGAAGTCCACTCAACATACTGTATGTGTGTCTGCGTGAAATGAAACATAAATACTACCCGTATTCAGTCAACCACCTACCAGTTTTGCTCTTTCTAGGTTGGATGGCAGATAGAAATTATTCCAAAAACCTTTTTTCTTTTTACAGAGTGGACCAATCATTGTGGAACATCCACTGACTTCAGTCCTTTCTTGCTGAGTTTTATGGGATTTTTTAACAAACACTTCCAATTAAAAAAATAAATTATTAACTATATACTTAAGTATGCAAAATGCATCAGAATATTTTTAATTCAAAAATTAAAGTGAATAAAAAGTCACAGTTTGACATTGAATCTGGAACATATAATGAAAGTCAAACTTTACTGTACTTGTTGCTTTCATATGGATCTATGCACAAATTTTGGAATTTTTTTTAAATTATTTTGACTGTGGTTCGATTTTCACTATTAGAACAATTGTATTATTATTCGTAATAGTTATATGAATAGGATGTTTTTTTTTCTAGAAACATTCACATTGGTCATAAATGTCACTAGAGACCTGTGGTTCAAATGTGCACTTGGAGTGGGATAAGTCACCTTTTCCTCTTTATAGCAAGCAGCAGGGTGTCTTAATTCATGCTGCTCCACTCCTACGGCTCCAAAACACAGCTTATAGAGCATTAGGCTTTATTTAGCAAATCCCCCTCCCCTCCTCCTCCTTTATTCTACACTCATCTAGCAGTCCTGATAGCATTAGTTGGCTGCATAAACAGTATATACACCTTGTTACTTTAAGCAAGCTCCCAAATATCAATTCAGTTGTGACAGACATGCTCAGTACATGTATGTTAATGATATTAAAGTACAGTGTATGAGCAGACATCTACAACTCATCAGCACTAAGCAGCAAGACCAGTACAATGACAAATTCTGACCATTTACAAATTAAAAGAATCTACAAATGAATGTATGCTACTATACAGAATTGCTGAATGGTTTGAGTATGAAATGGGGTGAAATAAGGGAATATCTTTTGGATAGATTATGTTCCTCCCTCGAGGGGAACTCCCCAGATTTCCAGAATGTATGCTAAGGCACACTATGGCTGTTCTGGAGGCTTAAAACCTTTCTTTATTTTTAATCTCTTTTTACTTTATGGTATTGATTTTTTTCTCCCTAATTCATCACTTGTCTGTCTCCCCTGATTCTAAATGAACACTAGATGGCAGTAAAGGACAGGATTCTCATCTAGCAGACAAGGGATGAGAGCAGTATTTAGACATGAGGACTGATGTAAAAGAGAATGGCAGGAAGAGAAATTCATGGGAAATGAATATATTGAGAAAGCACAAATGATGAACAGTGGAGAAGAAAAAGGGGAGGGGAGTGAGCAGAAATGTTGTTGAGAGACTGGGGAAGTTAATGCAGCTTGGGAGTGGGTTAAAAGATGAGGGGGAAGGGAGTTAAAAGCTGGGGGCAGGGTTGGAAGGTGGGGCCTTCTCCTTGAGAGCATCTGCTTGGTGTTTAGACCGAGGAACTGTTTAAGGAAATGGTGAGATGAAAGGAGGGAGGAGGCAAGTGACAGAGTGGGTCACATTGCAGCAGTTTGACAAAAATAACAGGCTGAGAACAGAAGAGAGGAAAACTGGCAAATGAAAATGTAAGAGGCGTTTGATGATGGAGAAACACATTAGTGGAGGCATCATGACATGGGCTTAAGTAGGATTTAGGAGGATGTATTTGACATTTAGTGGTTAAAACATGGCAAAAAAATGCAAAAGTAGAAAACTATATTTGCAGGCATGCAACTGGTTATGGAGAAAAGGTATACAATTTGGATGATATTTCCATCTCTGTCACCATTTACATATTATTTCATACACAATGGATATTACTATATCCGGTCTGAATGGCTGCAGCTGCAATTGAAATTTGGAATAAAAAACAATTGCATTGTTTTCACTAAAGACAGTTTTCCCTCATAAGTTTGCTGAAAAATATATTCTCTTTTTAGTCAGACTAATTTAATATTATAGATAATTTTATCAGCCAGTAGTTAAAAGGTCTATCAAGTTAATTTTTTTCATTGAAAAATTTTACGTTTGCAGCTAGAAGGGATGACCTTGACAGTGCATACCTTATCCATATAAACATTCACCCCTTTCCTTTTGCTCTCTCCACCCCATTTTTTTCCTCATAGAAAACTAATCAGTAAACATTAAGGTGCACACTAACAAGCGCACGCCCCTCTCAAGGGACAGGCTTCAATCCCTCTGTTTTCTGGCTGCAGTTGTAGCCTGCGTTTGCCATGACGTCACACGGATCGATCTTAGTCCCGGTGCAGTGGGAAAGCTCAGTGGCAGAAATAGACAGCAGAGTGAAACAGACTGGTTGAGTGAGGGAAAGGTGGGAGGGAACAAGGAGAGGAGGAGAGAAAAGAAGGAGGGCAGGACACAGAGGCAGGACACAGAAGCAGCTACTACAGGAATAGTCACTGAGAGAGTACGGGGCTAACATTTTGTGCAGTGGTGTGTTAATGTAGGTCGCGCGCGTGTGTGTGTGTGTGTGTGTGTGTGTGTGTGTTTGTGTGTGTGTGTGTGTGTGTATACATGTCCGTGCACCAGCCATGGATTGTCATTGGCTTCACACTTGCACGTTATTGTCTCTGTGAGCAACTAATTGTCACTCACTGCTGGACAGGCTCGGCAGGCTAAACTGACACAAGGTAGGGTGAAGGGGAGGGCTGTGTGTATTTGGTATATTTGCATCTCCTCTGTATCCATTCTTGACCTGTATGTTGGCTTTTTTCTGTTCCTCTACTTAGATGTGTACACTGGTGTGTTTTGTGCATGTACAGAGTTATTTGTTAAGCTAGAAGGGTTACTAATGAAGAGTTCTTTTGGGCCATGTCAGGAGATTCAAGCTGTAAGCCATGTGACTCCACGAAAAGCTGCAGGGATTGGCTGAGCTTGTCTATGACCTCAGCAAACTGCCTTGGCCCCTCCTCAACACAACTACCCCCCTCCCAGACACGCGCGTGCACACACACACACACACACACACACACACACACACACACACACACACACACACACACACACACACACCCAGCCTCTCTCCCTCCCTCCCTCCCTCCCACTCTCCCTCTCTCCCTCCCTCTCTCCCTCCCTACCTCTCTCTACCCTGGTTCTCATATTTATTTATTTTTCCTCCCGTTAGCTTTTCCCCTACCTCTAAGCATCCTCTGCTGAGTGTGTAGGTTAGAGCCGCAGCAGCAGCAGTAGCAGCATCCATGGCTTAAGCCCCAGCTCTGAAAGGCAGCTAGCCCAGCCAGGCCCCAACCCCTCCTTTCTCCTCTCTATCTCTTTGTATCTCTCTGTCTCTCTCTCTATCTCTCCCTCTTTGGCTAGTTGACAGGCGACGTCTGGGGGTGTTGGAGGCTCACAGTTAGCCAGGGCGTTAGCCACACACACTCGGCTGCTCTTCTACCCATCAATTCTACTGTATCTCTCTGGTAACCAGGACTTCTTCCCCACATCTCCTGCTTTCATTTCAGGATCCTTGGAGGTAGAGGAATGCAAATCTGCAACCATGATGGAAGGTAAGATGATTTTCTTTCTTATTAACATGCTGTCCCCTTTTTCTGTTGCGATACAAGGTAATCCCCTTTATGTCCTTGTCCTACAGCGTTTCATCTGCTGGCAAGCAAGTGTATGTTTGGGAGGTTCAAATGTCATAAGCTACTGTGCTATTTTGAGTGCATACATTCCAGCGGCTTGCATGTTATTCTCAGGAAATGGGCACAGACCCTGAATGTCTACCACAGGGGCACAATGGTGAAGCTAATTGAACCGTGTACCTTTTGTAGTTGAGTGTATATCTCGGTGTCCCCACCACCCCACCCCACCCCCTTTTTCCCACTTCCCATCGTAAAGGATTATTTGGAGTTATTGTGCAGGAGGCTTATGTGTCCAGCTGGCTCACTTGTATAAATTCTCTTTGTATGGTGTACTCTGAGGCACATGCATACACATGCACACGCAGCGCCATATGACACCACTATGTGGCCATCATATGCTTGGGGATTACATGTTTTTAAGGGTTGTGTACATGTGTGCATTTGCACCCACCCATGGTTGGATTGGTCCATTGCTGTTGGTTCGAGTGTGTAAAGAGAAAATTTGATATTTTATTTTCATGTCCCTTTAACTGATGACATCATCGGGGGGAAGGCCAGAGATAGAAGGATGAATCCCTACCGCTTTGCAGCTGGCTCATTATTACCCCCATCCCATACCTTTTTATTTCATGTCTTTCACATAGTTAGGCATCTTACGTGTAGCAAATTATGGTTGTATAGTTGCTTAGAACAACCTAGAAATATTGCTTGGTGTTTCATCAACCTTGAATTATACAAATCTTATTCAGTCATAAACGGGTAATATTTTGAGGCAGTGAATGTGTGGAAAGACAGAATATTGCTTTCATACTAAACAGTTATGATTGCTTTTAATATATGCAGATTTCATTCAGATTTTTTGTGTTTTGTTCCTGAACTATATTGGCTGGATGACTGTATTCCTTGGGCCTGTTTATTCTGGTACATGAATAGCTGTATTTCAGTGTGTCTGCTGTTTAATAGGGATCTCATTGTCTGGTTCTTTTTGTGGTTGTGTCTTTTCATCCATGTTTTTTCTCAAACATTGTCATTTAAGAAAATATCTGAAATGTTGGCACAGAGGAAAAAATGATATTTTATAATTCAGTATGGATCTGCACATAATATGTATGTTTTGTGCGCATCTAAACAGATGCAAAACACCAAACTGTTGGAGCACTTGAGATAACGTAGCTCCAGCCACAGACCTTCAGGAGCACTCCTAGTTAAATTCTATTTTTGGAGTTATGGACCCCACTCTCTTGCTCACTGTCATACTCCCAGTCACAAACAGAAGTGGATGCACCTGCACTTTGACTCATTTCCCCCCCACTGCACACACTTCAATAAGTTGAAGTGGCTGATGCAAAAAAAAAAAAAATCTCTGAATGTTTGATAGCAATATATTAATATTTCGCACTACTCTATCATGAGTAAAGGCATATGTAGACGTAACAGAGTGAAGGCGGTTGTAATGTGGTCAATTTGTACTGTGACACATTCATGTCTCTATGCAGAGTATGGGTAAGTGATGAATGAAATGTTGTTGATGAGGAAGCCTAAACCCTTTGTCTCTTTTGGAGTTTAGCGCTGGGCTTGCATACAGGCCAGAGATGTCCAATAGTGTCTTGCTTACTGTGCCAGTTAAGATGTGTGATCAATAATATATCTAACATCTCTTAGCAAGATAAATAGGCAACAAAGCTCATTTATGTTTTTAATATTAGTACTTGATGTATGTCCTGGCATTCAATCCCTCTTGTGCAGGGCTAATCAGTAAGATGGTCTAGAAAGCACTAATCTTTTTACCAATACGTGGTCTACCTTTTATCTGTGTAACTCTTCTGAACAATGCAGGAGTAATACAGAACCTGCTGGTTGACAGTAGTTTTAATATAGAATTCTCCAACTGCACCTCAAGAAAGAAATCACAGGCTAATCTATTACTCACTCCCTCTCCATAAGTGTTCTGTCCTGTCATTGACTGAATTTGTCACGAGCCAGGTTGTTAGGTAACAGTTACATTGAAAAGAAAAAAAAGTGTTAACAGTGTCCTGTCCATTTGTATGGCTAGCTCAGGCTTAGTATGGACTGTGTGTGGGCAGGATTACAGTCAGGTGTTAAAATTGGAAGCTAATCCCTGTTAGCTCTGCTTTTTAAAGCTCAATGCCATGGCTAGCATGGTTGTCCCTGTATAACACTTGGGGTTGACCACACAGAATGATTACTTAATTTCAGTTAATGTCATAGATACATGCTTTTGATAGATGGTTCTGTGTCTGACATGACAACCTCCCAACATAAAGACAGGAATGTTAAGCTAAACTATGACCTCTAAATGATACCATGAGGTAAAAAAGAAAAATCAAGCTAATTTTCTTTAAATGACCTTCACCCCTACACTTTATATTAACACTAAGTAAATTTATCATAATATTTTTTTAGATAATTTGTTGGAGTTTCTGCTTCTGTAATCATGGCTCATGAGGCATAGTGTATTTGTTATTCCTAGAATGATGTCATTTTAAGTAACAGATGTCTTGTGTACTTTTCTGTAAGCACAAGAGTAGGCACTTGTGTAATAGTTGTTTCACTGTAGGTTTACTCAGCTCTCCTGAAGGTAACTATGCGTGGGATTCTTGATCCCTTTGGAATGTGAGGGTTGGAGCTAAACAGGTAGCTGTAGATCTAAAACAGTAGTCTTAATAAAACACTTGGATGGTCCATACAAATTTTTTTTTTTTTAACTGTAAACAAAGTTGTATGACTGTGATGGAATAATAAACTGTGATGCTGGTGTCCAATATTGTTATTTCTTTTCAATTAAGTAAAAATCTGCATCTAATGAGTTGATAAATGGCTCGACATATCATCTACTGTTATAAATAAGCTCTGAGCCTTCCAGGCAAATGCTAATGTAGGCAACCATTTTGGACATGTCTACTTCATGACTTTATGTAAAAAAATAAACACATGATAATGTTCTTTCATTAACTCTGGTTTGAGCAGTCTCTCTCCTCTATTCAGAGGTGGGTGGTCCAGCTCCAGTCCTGCACTTGGGAGTCTGTGAAACCTCAGTTTGGCTGGGAGTTGGAATGAAACAGCTCTGAAGTTACTAAAATTTAAACGTCATAAAGACAGCGTGTAACTTACAACTGTAACAAACATGGAAACCAAATTTGCAGATTGCTATGCATTTTACTTTGAATATTTTGGATCTCCTCCTCAGAATATTTATCACTGCTTGTATTGACTATCTAACTTTTCACAATTAAAAAGACGAAATATCCCTGTACACACCAACGATTAAATCTTATTCGGACAGCTATGAAATTTTCTTGTCCTTCCTAGAGCCTCAACACTTCCAATTTCAGGCACTTCCATTGTCCAAAAATAAACATTGTAAATTAAGCATCTTATAATCTTAATGATAGATAACACATCCTATCATTACATAAGCATATGTGTGTTCTCACTGGAAAAAAATGATTTAATTTAAATGATCGTAGTTCCACAATCAGAAGAATGCTGGCATTGCACTGAACAGACTGGAAGAAAACAGAATCAGTATGTAGTCAATATGTCTCTAGTGTGTAGTAAATGGGTTGTTGGCTTCATCCCTCAATTTTGGGTTGTAGTGAGCACTGCTGCTTTGTGGCCTCTTGCAAGGCCTCAGATGTGTAGTCTTGTTTATCCCATTTGCTAGTTGTAGGAATCAGACTTAACTGGAACACTGCAGAGCAGAGGTCATGGAGGACATCAGGCCATATGGCGGCTCCACTTGATTCCTTTGATGGACTATTACTTGACTTTTTATTAAACCATAGCTTAATCATTTTTTTGCCCATGTGATGATAGAGTTGGCAGTGTCAAGTGTATCAGTATGAATCAGCTCAGTCCGAATTCTTTTTTCTGCTCAGCTCATGGGGCAGACTCAGGTTGTCAAAAGCATAAGCGCATAAACATCTTTGAGTAGTAGAAGCAACTTGATGTCTGTGCTGTGGTTACTGATTGACTTTTTACAGAATAGCCATATGTTGTTTTTGTTTCTACTGCTAGCACTTGACATCAATTTATTAACTCTGGACTATTAATAATTTTGTCATCATGGGCTTATATTTTGTTGATTAGTGTCGATGATAAACTGAAAGACCTTAACTTAAAGAGTAAGCTTTTCCTTTGGGAGCAGCATCCTGCAAAAATTGCCAAGTTTTTTAAAGCCTGCCGATTTCAGCAAATAATTGAGTTGACGTATATTCCAAACTTACTCAAATGCCACTCTTTGTAAGTCATAATTGGCATTGTCTATACTAGTGAAACAGAGTTGAAGACACAATAATGGACTGGATTGTGGAAATGTGCTTCATGTGATTATAATTTATATTGTATAATAATAAAAAAAAAAAACACTACATTGCAGCATGAAAAAAACACAACTACGACTTCGGGAACCTTGGAGGATTGATCAGTGCTTTCTGATAGGCAGCATGTCTCTGGTCAGCCTGCATATAAGGTGAGCTCCAACTCTCACTCAAGAGGCTCTACTACTATATGGTTTCCCTGGTAACGGCCATGAGGCTGACTCATGTCTGCTTGGGTAATGAGCTAGGCAGAGACTCCCAACAGCAGTTTATTAGTGATTCCTGAATAAAAATGTTTTTGATGTGTATCGGTGTTGGTTGGGCTTGAAACCAGTTGATGGGCAGTGGCACACCAGGTCTGTGCCATAGGGGTGTAAGTACTGCCTATGGTATGGTGTGTTGTTTGTTTGGTAAGTAAAGAAGTGTTGTTGTTGCAAACCCGACTAAGTAACTTGATGTCTTGCCTTTGGCCAAATATGTAATGACTCATGTGGGATGATGCATCAGAAACTGCCCTCATGGGTCTGCAAGAGGTTGTATGATAATACAGAGAGATAAGAGAGCAGCACAGTCTCTGTGAAAATGACATGCAGAATCCTGTCTCGTGTCTCCCTGCCAGCCCTCGTGTTCAATTAATTTAAAAACCGTGCCACTGATTCTCAATCCTGATGAATAAATTGAGATCCTATTAATTCTGGCACAAGTTTAATATGACTAGTGACTCGTCAAGGCTTCCATAGATTTGGACACCTTACGTATATCCATGCTTTGAATCCATAGCAAGCTAGCTGTGTACAGACCTGCACACAGGTCTTTAGGCCTGTCACAATAATGACATTGATTTGTTGTAAAATACATTGCATTGACTATTTTTGCTGGCCTCAGTGTTACCCATTGTGTTTCCATCTGTGTTTATGAAGAATGAATGTCTTCAACATATTTGCTGGTTGCATTGATTCCATCCTCCTGTCTGCTCTCTGAGCCAGAGGCTCTCCATGTCAAACACCTTCACGTAGCTTCTCCACTCACACAAATAGGACGGCAACAGGTGCAGATAACATTACTCCAGGCTAAGAGGTGTTTTTCCTGACGACCGCATAATTACAACCACAAGCTTTGGAAGAATACATCTAAATGACTGGGATTCAAAGCCGCATTCCACAGCTCTGTAGTAGAAACCTATTGGCTTTAATCCAAATGACAGAGTACAGCTGGAATTAATAGTTCCAATACAATACAATACAATGCAATAGAATGCAAAGCAAACTTTAAGAAAGGATTTCAACTGTCAATATGGTGTTGACTTCTCACATGAAACTAACTCTTCTACGTATATCACACTGGGCAGTACTTTCCATCATGAGCCCAGACAATTGATTGTTTACACTGTCTGCCATTACTGGTGTGCACAGAATGTAAAAATGCAGTGGCTACATTTGTATTTGCCTAGTGCCGGCAGCTATGTGATGAATTAAAGTTACACAATATATACAAAGACTAGATAAGGCTACTCCTAGTAACTTTGGGGGGCCGGTTGGGAGCAGGGAGGCAATGGAAGGCAATGTAGTCAAAATGTAACGGCTTGTTCTTGTTCCCACTCTTCGTAACACCATGTTCATCCATCCATTCATAGACACAACAGCCTCTAAACAGCCCTCCCAAATGCTGTCTTGTTTTCTGCGCAGACACACCCAGTCTCTCTCTCTCGCTCTCTCTCACACACACTTATGTAATGATGCCTTAGATTCAGAGCCAGATAAACAGACATGTTTGTATAATCCTGTGGCAGCTGAGGAAGACAAGGTTTTTCTTCAGTTAGATCAATATTTTTCCCCAAAGTGATATATTCCTCTGGTCTCAAAAAATGCCATCACATAAACTTTTTGTGGTATCCTGTTTTTGGTCGGATAATGTTTTATTGCGCAAGATGATTAAAAAGTACTTAAAAGTTCTCACCATTAAATCTGCACGCTACATGGTATCGTTTTCATTTTCCCTGTCTAAATATTTTAAACTAATTTCCAGTGCAATATCTGCTTCTTGTTTCCTCAAAGGCACTTAATTTTTTTTCATCTGAAAATGTTACCCATGAAGATTTAAAACAACCACAGGGTAAAACTGTGTTTATCAACAGCCCAGGGATGCTGTTTTCAGTTTGACAGGGCCCACATAGAGATTAGAGGAGCCTGCTGTCAAAACAGTAGGGGACTTCCTGATGAAGATGTGTTGTCTAATTTAATCAGTCAGTTGAGTTTAATCATAGGACAGTGTAGCTGCTGCTAAACTCATCACTATGATGACGCTTGCCTGTGGTCAGCGACAAACAGAAATAAGTAAAGTGGTACATCCATCCACAAGCAAAATCCATAGAAGAGCAAATTCACTGAAGTTAGCGTAGCCGTTGATGACCTTTATGCCATTGAAGTGGGCTTGACTGCAAAGTTTTTTCAAAATCTGTGCTCTCACTTTGAGTGACTGACTGTTAAATCATACATACCATAGAGCAGACAAACACTGCAGGGGTCTGTTTAGGTCACATCTTAGATCCCTTGTTCACCTAACACCATGGATTACAAGGTCTCCCTGTATATCTCCCTCAGCACTACTACAACTACTACTACTACTACTACTACTACTACTACTACTACTACTACTACTACTACTACTACTACTACTACTACTACTACTACTACTACTACTACTACTACTACTACTAATAATAATAATAATAATAATAATACTTAACACACAAATGTGAGAAGGGCTGGTTTCATACTAGTATATATTTACAGTGATTTGATGGCTGTGCAGGGAAGAGAGCAATCTGCAATACCAAATTAGAGAGATCGATAATGAAATGGACACAAGAATATTCTAAAGTCATCACCAATTTTATGGCAGATAAAAAATAAGAAGAGTGATGCCGATAAATGAGAAGGAGATTTAAAATGTCTGTCCAAGATTGTCTGAGAAGAAGACATACATGGAGGGAAGTAGGATGTCTCACAGGAGGACATGGCGAAAAATATGAAATCAAGGGATGAATAAAAAAAGTCTGCAGAAAAATAATTTTATAATGTTACTCCTTATTTTCAATCCAATAAGAGCAAAGAATAGTCTTGTTGCAGCAGAGAGGGGGCAGTGCCAGTCAATCACAGTAGCAGATGGATCGATGTTCCACAGTTTAATAATCACCTTAATGCATTTTTTTAAGCTTTTCTGGCAGGAGCCAGAAGGCATATACGTTAAGGAAGCAAATAGCCCCAAGTCTTAACCCTGACCACTGCATGAAAAACTTGTTTTGTTTTGTTTAAATAGACATTTTACTTGCTCTAGGCAATCAGGCAGTCATTGAGCCCTCCATGTGCTTGTATGTCCTTAAGATGTCTGTTAAAGCTTTGCACAGGTTTCTTTGCTGCTATTTAATAGAGGAACATGGAACCATGTTACCGCTAAATGGACCTTTTCTGCCTGTGAATAAATTGGTTATAGAATATATATACTGTGTGTATATATATGTGTGTATATATATATAGATATAGATATATAGATATAGATATATATAGATATATAGATATACATATAATGTGTGTGTATATGTGTATATGTATGTGTGTATATATGTATATGTGTATATATGTGTGTGTGTATATATGTATGTATATGTGTGTATATATATGTATATATGTGTGTGTATATATATGTGTGTATATATGTATATATGTGTGTGTGTGTGCTCACGATCGTGTAATCTGAAACGTGTCTCTCGAGTGCCACTTACTTTCAACTTGTGCCCTCTTTAATGAGTTACTGTCTTCTCTGATATTAGCTGTATATTCACTGATATCAATGAAGTACAGAGTATGAATAAACAGTATAAAGCTAACTTTTTTAATGTTTACTCTTCAGGCTTTAGTTTTCATGTCCCTTTTTTCTTCCTCCTTCCATCTTAGTTCAGGCAGCACTCTGTTCTGACATTTAAAAGGAAAAAAAATACATTGCACTCATCCATGTAGGACTGACATTCCCCTCTTTATAATTTTCAGGGATGTGTCTGGTGCAAGCATTTGATGTGTATTTGTACTGTATGGCTAAGAGCCAGACCAGTGCAAACAGATGTCAGTTTCAATCAGCAGAGGATGCACTAACATAGTGACGCAGAGACATTGCTACAGGAAGAGATTAGAACCGTTTAGATTGGTGCTGGTTGGGTTGAGGAATGTAGTGATGCAGGATGGATTGAAAGGTTGGATGGGTGAGAGAGTGTGAGAGAGAGGGAGATGGAGATGGAGGGATTGACAGTCAGACAACTGTTTTGAGGATGCGATTAAAAGAGAAACACAGCATGTGAGGAAGTGTCCCGCCAGCTGTGCGTGACATGTTTTCCCGTTTGTACTGCTTACACGGAACATTTCTGTTTGAGTGAGTGAGAGGCTTTATGTGTTTGCACTTCCTGTGTACATGTGCTGTAGACCTGGTTTACATCAAGTATTATGCCAAAATGTTCTAAAATTAAAACATGGATGCAAACATGAATTTCAACTAAGTTGATGTAACTGATTAAATTTAGGTAGTTATTTTTATGGGCCCTTAACGTAACTCTGTGGCCCTCCTCCATGATAACTTCAAGTCGCATAAAATACATTTGTTGTAGCTTGCTCATTGTGTTTACAACTTTGTTTGGGATGAATACATTTTCAAAGCTAACATGAATTCATCACATTTTCAGATGTACATTTTGTGACTCTTCATTTTAGTAAGAGTGCCACCACATACAGTATTAATGACTAAATCCAATGAATAGTCAAACATTACATTGCTGCTGGACTAATATGCCACCCATCAGTGCTCAGTTTCAGGATTCCAAGTATGTAATGCCACTAAGAGCTACTTTGAATAAACACATTGAAAAACACTACAAGGAAAAATAGGGGTTAAAAGTCAAGCTGGCCAGGGCAGACAAGGTCGCTGTGGCAACTGACTGCTGGGGAGGGACACGTAACAAAAGTTTTTTTTTCATTCATTTTGTTCATCAACAAGTTCAGTGGGCTCCCTTTGTTTTTGTGCCTGTATTGTGCCTGTAATACATACATAGAGTAAGGATATTGTTATATTTTGTTTAAAGAAAGAAAACTCAGGATTTGTGTGCTACTGTTAATTTATTTAAGCTTCAGTACCTGCTGTTCTCTGCTCATTAATGTTATGAAAGAAGTAAGTTAGTGGTTAATGAGTTTGAGTAATTGCATGAAGACCACATATTCTAAGCTTGAATATAGTATATAGCTTATAGGTCTGTTGTAGCTTTTTGTGATATGTGAAATTTTTGCTTATGTAAATAAAGTACTATTGCTACTGTCACTGTTGAATACAAAATATTTGTGAAAAATTTATTGTAATAGAAAATATTTGTCTCTCAATTTTGCCAACATGCTTTTTAGAGGAAAGGATATGGACATTTAGATTCAAAATACATACTGAATGAACAAACAGGAGCAAGCTGTTGAGAACACTTTTTTATTATCCATAACAGCCAGACTCCTGCTTGCAGCTTGACAGTATATTTGTGTGTATGTTTTACATTTTATTTGGATCGTTAATTTTAAGAATGGCATACATTATCCATGTTCATCTCTACACACAACAGATCTGTTTGTTTGAATGAATGTGCACATAAAGGTTTACTGCAGAGACTCCTGCATGTCATTGTCCCAGCAGCTATCGGATGGGTGACTCATAGCAGATAAGATTTCATTAGCAGGCTGACTTCCAGAGAATAGTGGAGCCATTGATTTTCACCATATCAGCAGAGAGAGAGCAACAGAGAGAGAGACAAAAAGAAGAAATTGGGAGTTTGGTAAAAAGAGAACTGTGACCAAAAGAATCTGGTGCATCAGTGAAACTGAACCACATGATGCAAAGCATCTGTCATTTCTAACCCCAATAAGAGACATTGCTGATGAGCACTGACAGAAGCTTTGGCTTACCCTGTTAATCGTGTGAATAAAACTCGCAAAGGATTTTTGGTATCATCTTTGCTTATGACTCAAGTTTATGCAAACATAATTGAGTAAATTATTGAAATTTACCTGAGAGGATGTAGGGAGACTTTTTCCCAGGACCTTTTACAGTATTCTTACTGTACTTAAAGTATTGTATGGTTGTATTGGATTGGAGTCGTAATAAGTGCTTCAAGTAAGTGATTTCCCAAGGGAAGTATGGTCTTTTTTTCTATAAAAGTGGGATTTCTATGTAGTAAAGAAAAATGTAGGAACAAAAAATTGTATTTTTTAATGTGGTGCCATATGATTTTAAAGAAAAGACTCTCCTATAGCACACAAGAACATGCCACTGATAGATTGTAAAGATTATTGGCAGAATGTGCCCCATCACTCAGATTTTAAACATTTTCATAGAGATTCATCACCTTGTTGAGCTTGTTATCCAGGAAGTGGTTGGATGTATATTTAATCTTCACCCATGTTCCCTGAGGGCAATTTGTCCATGTTATAAGGGGGTGATAAAAGAAAAGTTTTTTTCTTTTTACCATGATGTTAAGCGCTATCTCTACTTGGTGAGGGTGACACTGGAAAAGGAATGCCTTCCCATTTAATTTTTCTGTAGTGAGATTAGTCCACTCTGCTCGCCCTTTAATCAGCACACAGTTTAATGCTAATGATTTGGAAAGTTCTTTTTTTCCCTCAGAATCACAAGATTCTATTTTGTTCTGTATTTTCCTCTCAGCAAACCATGTGTCTCCCTGCAGATAGTTTTATTTGAGTATTTTGTCACTAAAATAGAGAAAGCTGTCTTCTCTGTTATGCAGTGTTTATATATGTCATCTTTCAGCTCATTTTGCCTCCCACAAATTTGAGTTAAATGTCTTCAGTCTTAAAAACAAAGTATATCAGTGGTGAGCTCTTAATTGGAAAAAAATGCACAAAGATATGTTTTGCGGAATCTGTGTTGTAGTTTTCCCACAAATATGTTGAACGTATTGAAAATAAAGATGCTCGAAGAGAAATTATTTCAAATGTATGAAAATCAGGTTCTGACCCAAAAAAGAACTGTGTATTTACCCTGACTATACTTATATAGCTGTCCTGTGACTCGCGGTGTATTTCCTTGTGTACTGGTATCTAATTTCTCATCTAAGGTCCCCAGAACTAGGGGATCTGTTTTTTAAAAAATAGCAGCAACAACAAAGGGTATTTCATTTTATTTTTATCCACAGTATGAGGCAGAGAGAGGAGCATAATGTAATCCATCCCCTTACACTGTCTCATTCGATCACAGCAATGCAGTTCTACACATTACAAGTTTTCTTTGTGTAATGTAATTTGTGCGCTGCTTGAGGACTGCTGTTTGATATTGAGCCAGTCTGTCCTCCATTTTGCATTATTTTAGCACAGCAGTTGTTGTAGGATTCTCCTGCAATGGCCCCTTTTGATGTCTGAGAAGTACCAGCTTGTTACGTAACATGCAGTCACTAAGAACAATGTCATTTCTCAGTTTCTTTCCGGAGTTATGTGTAAGGAATGTTATTTGTACATACTGACAGAAGTTGTATAATGATTTTTAATAAAACATATGTTATCCCAGTTGATATACTTTACATACTTTTTACAGTATATCAAGAATGTAGCCTTTAATAATCACTGAAGTGAGAAAATATTATCTTTTTATGGGATTGTCATTTGACATGGTATGGAATGAGTGCAATGGTTGAATTTGTGCAGCCAGTGCCCCAGCAGGACTACCCAAGTTCATAATGCTTTACAGATACATCTTCAGCTCTGTTTGAGGGTAGAGTCTATATGTGTAGCCTCCGCTTTTCCATAACAACTGCTTGTTGGGTATTTGAGTGTTGCAGATATTGTCGGAAGTGGTTCCAGATCATGTGGTTCATTGTGGTTTTTCCACACCCCCTCTACTTTTATGCCTTTCTTCCTACTGTTGTCATTCTCTGCCACTGCCCTTCCTCTCCACCCATCAAACATCACTCATTTCTTCTCACACCTTTTGATTATGTCTGTGGCTCTTCATTTGAGGACTGTGACCGTGGGAAGTTGCAACATTCTTTTGTTGACCAAAAGTTGACCAAACCTATAATTAGTGTGTGAATGGTGGAGGGGTGGATTCAGTGGTGTGCCGTTCACCAGACTGAACTGAGGATTAAATTGTTGGGAGGGTAGAAAGGAGATGTAATCCGCAGGAATGTGGGCAAAGTTATTAGTATTCTCTCTCAACAAATTTGTCAAGAGAAGGCAGAGAACGTGGGGCCTGTGTTGCCGATCACATCTATTGCTTTAATGGCTACCACATCTGTGTATCTTCAGAGTATACTCCGCAAGAGATGTGCCAGCATGCCATTTTTCCTTTATACCATGGTGAAACATTCTGGTAGTAACAATACCATTTTTCCTACCACTTTTCAAGGGCACTATGAATGCAGCTCTTCTCTCTTTAGTTTGAGCTTGATGAGCCACAAAAAAATTCTCAAGATAAGATAGTATCATTTTGTTGCTTGTAATTTGTCACAGGCTGTGGTTGTTTAGGCAGCCCTCTTAAAATTCCCAATTTCCTCATCCGGCCATCAATTTTATCATTCGCTTCCACTGGTAGTTG
Source organism: Aulostomus chinensis (assembly GCF_037954235.1). Classification (NCBI taxonomy): domain Eukaryota; kingdom Metazoa; phylum Chordata; class Actinopteri; order Syngnathiformes; family Aulostomidae; genus Aulostomus; species Aulostomus chinensis. Next base: position 7,098,286 of record NC_141333.1, on the reverse strand, counting down.
CCTCAGTCACTTTGCTCAGATTGATTATATATCAATGTATCATGATTGTAATATCAGAACTTGCTCATTCATGTATTTCTCACTCATCCCAATTCTTGCACTCTTCAGGACAAACTTGTGTGACTTTCCATGAAAAAGAGTCAACTGTATCGCAAGCAAGAGGCTCAACTCCTGTCTGTTCAGCTAGTAGCAGAGAAGCAGTCAGAAAATTTTGTCATCAGTGGCAGCTGACACTTATGTGAAAGACCCTCGAACTTTCTCTCTGAGTGATCATTTTACATGTAAATATGGCTGAATCACATCACTTAACCTCTCCTCTTAATTGCCTCCTCGTGCAGACAGAATAATTTCCTGTTCTGACATGACCAGGCTGGATCTGGGATACTGATGCATATCAAATGTTTTGTCAAGTCTCATCTAGACAAGACCACACACTGGGATCTAACCTGATAACATGAGAAGCACTGCTGCCCTCTGGGTAGACATACATTTACATACATGGGCTTAATACATACATCTTGCTCACCAGCAAACAGAGTGACCATGTAGCTTGGATGGCACACAAAAGACTGAAACTGCTTGGAAGGCCAAACTTAATGGACAAAGGACAATTGATGCAGAAGAGTGACCCTGTCTCAACCAATTGATTTTTTTTTTTTTTGTGTTTATCCTGTTCTGTTTCCTATTTTTCATCTCTAAATTGAAATTTTCACAGCATTAATTAAAGGCAAAGCACAAAGGAATTTAAAATTAATACAAGTATGCAGTAGAGTTGCTGATTTGATCTCTTATTCAGTACACATTGTTGCTGTTGGTCCCGTTTTTCTTGTTCACACATCTACTAAGTGGTACACTAATTTAATGTTGCACTTCCATAAATGGGATGACTCACAAGGGAGGGATTAGAAAAAAAACAGTCAACAGAGACTGAAACACCCTGACTTTTACCTCCGTGTACTGGTCAAGCTCCAACATAGCTTGATCCCAATGCAGACTTCCTGTTAATATATTTGCATTTTTTTTTTTACACATTTTTATTAGCGAAGGCCAAGAAAGCCTCAGATTACAATTTCAGGATTATTTTCTCAGACGTGATTAAGTACCCACAGAGAAACAGAAGACATAAAAAATGCTTTCCCAGGCTGAGAAGTAATCAACGATTCTAGTTCACTGATCACATAATGATCAGTTAACTAAGTTTTTAATTTAGCTCATAGAGTATGTAGACAGTGTTGTTCTCATCTGCCTGTTGTACTCCAGTGTCATAAACTGTGTCAAACTGAAGGCCTACAAGCCAGATCTGGCCCACGCTGGGAAAAAAACCTACCCAGTTGAATGATTTCTATGTTTTTTTTGGCCTGTGTACATATGGAATATCCAGCAAGCTTGCTCAAACATAAGAGAGATCCCAGTTCACTGTCTTCCTGAGCAATTGTCTGTATTTTGGATAGCTGTTCAACAAAGTGAATATTAAACATAGTTTACAACTACTTTTTATGGTGTATGAATTTCAGCATACTTAGTTGGCTTATATTTGGCATTTTCCACATGGGCTAGTTTTAAATTACGTAGTAGTTTTATTTTTGTTGATGTTACAATGACAGTTTGCATTTTTTATTTGTAATCCCAACATGCACATCACATACATGTATTTTACCTGTACCCAAAGTACAAATTTTCTTTGTTTTTTATATTCTTATTAAACAAGTAACTGGTTATTCAACGAAGTGACTAATTGATAACTTAGTTATTATAACCAAAAAGAACTTAAGATATGAAAGGTGAAATTACATCAACAGAAGTGGGCTCAGTCTGTCTTACACAATAAAGAGTGCGTCTCTAGGGACTCTGGACTGCTCAGTGTTATATTCCCAGTCTATTGGCTCAACAGTGCTGATCTATGAAGAGCTGACACTGACGAATGGCCTTATTGTACTTTACTTTAGAGGCAGTTTATCAATCTGTTTAATGTAAACACGAAGACAAGAAAAAAACGAGCTGCCTCATGGGTGTTGGGGGGGCTGGGACACTGTTTAGTGTGTGTTTTTAGTGCTGCTAATGTGTTCCTCTGCCGAGCAAACATAATAGGGTCTTCGCCTGAAGTACCTTCAGGCTCAGGCCCTAATAATTGGCACAGATTTTGGGGGAAGGGGACTGAGGATGGATAATAGAAGAAAAAAATGTTCAAACAAACCCAACTCTTTTCCATATTCCGTATTTATTTTCTCCTGGAATCGGAAGCATTTTGAACAAATATAATGCTCTGGGTGGACCCAGCTGGCCATCTCCTGCACACTGCACTCTCAGCCTCTCTGCTGCATTTTCACTTGTATATTCTGGCTCAGTCGCTGAATAATAACGCCTGCCAAAACATTGGAAGAACTGTCCTTGTGCATTCATATTTTGAGATAACATTTTCCCTGTTGTAAGCATTACTACTTTACTCGACTGTACATGCCAAGAGAACGAGGAAGTTCTGGTTTGGACTGGCAGCACACCCTCTGTCTATCTGCAGTTGGGGAGGCGAAGCCTGACATTTCCTCCAACAATTACATCACTGGACACTTTAAATAATGACATTGGTTTGCATAGTGGGCCGGGTGCAGCAGGCATTTTTTTTGTCAACAGATCACACATTACAATGCTTATTTCTTCAATAAACTACATGTTCCATTAACACTGACCAGGCATGCACTTAACAAGGGGCAATTTTCCCCTTTTAGATTCTGTGCAAATCTGATGTAATGAACATTCGTATGTGAACAGCAACTATAGTGTCCCATTATTTCATTGTTATGATGATTTTAATTGTGATTGGCCAGTCATTCTGTAAAAAGTGTCAAAGTGATTCATCATCAATGACTCATATCATCACATTGTCAGTCGTGGGCTAGTGTTTGCTATTTTTGAATGTGTGTTTATGTGTGTTGAATGTTCTTTTATCACAGACCCTCCATCCTTCCTCCTCCATCTTCTTCAACTTGTACAAAGGAGAGTTCATACTCAGTCCAAACACACATTTCTTATGCTTTTGAAAAATATTATTTATCCTCTCATCTGTGAATCACACATCATTGTATGCCCACACATTTTTGTACCTTATGGTCCTCAGCTTTGAATCACTGCCTTTAAAAAAAAATCTCTCAAGATGTTAACATTTAATGCATTCACCATATTTGCTTTCCCACGATTTTACAGAAGACTTAAAGTATATGAAATTTGCAAACTACGACCATTTGATTACAATTTCTGTTGTTGGACAGCATTAACAATTCAATAATTTAGGGGATTATTTGAAAGGGACAGAATTGTTTCAATGCAATGAAGAAAATGCCATTTTGATCATCGTGAGCGAACTAATCAAGTTTGTAGGTGTCTTACATGAGTTTTTTTGTTGTCAAGACAGCATTTGAAACTCTAGAGCATCTGTAGTCTTGAAAAGAAGACAATCTCACAAGCTGATGTCATATAGTTTTAGTATTCAATTGCTGGTCTGAAATTAAGCAGAAGCAATTATCTGATATGTCTTGATTTTCAGGTTGTTTTAATGAATTCACGACTTTTTAAAAAAAAATTGGCTATAGCTGGATGCCAATGTGAAAGTCTTTTAACCTGCATCCTTTGCCAGCAAGTTGTAACTCCAGTGGTTAAATAAAGAAGGGCTATATAGAGGTCTATGAGAAAATTACCCTACTTCTCACTTGATTTATTACCTCAGTAAACACTGTCCTAATGAGGTCATGGTCGTAATCGCTAATTTCTGTTTTTCTTCAACACAACATGATGTTCGTTCTGTAAAGTAGGTCCCATTTAGAGTATAAAAAGTTGATGAACCAGAGTATGTTTTAAGCCCTGGCTGTATCTGTAACTACGTTTTGGCATTTTCTCAGGTTGATGGGTTCTTTCTCTGTGAGCTGGCTAAATAAGCCAGTTCTTTACCATTTGAAATGAGAAAGAACTGGCTTATTTAGCCAGCTCGCAGAGAGCTGACTGTACAGTGTGATGTGTGCATTTCTAAAAACAGCCAAATGGCTTCCCTTTTTACTAGTATTCATGGATTGACTGTTACTGTAGCTGAACAAATTGTTGAACCTCTCCCCACTCGAATAGCCTACATCATGCATACTGTAAAGAAGGTAAAAGGGGATGTTTTTCTGTTATTGCTTTTAGAACATTTTTGTGGTATAGCTTGTGAGTTGTAGGGGATGCTTCTGGATACACTCTGATTGCTGTGGATGTCAGAAGAATTATGAATTTATTTTTTTCTGTTCATGGCAGCTGTGATTTATTATAATAGGAGAACATGTCTGAACTAGCTAACTGTCTAACAAGTGTTAGACACTGATATGGGCTGGACTGTTTAGAGCATCAGCTGGAGGAGAGGGCACTTGGTTCCCACATCTGAGTTTCCTATCCAAGATGCTCTTGTGTCAATAAACGTCCAGACAGGAAATGTCTTTGTGCTGTAAAAGCCACTTTGCTGAGTTTTTGAAAGGGTCATTTGCTACACAACCTATGATGGCTGCTATTTGTAGTCTGGGGATGGGAACCTTGAGTGTTAGTTGTTTATAGAGGCACGAGTGAGGAGGGGAGAGGGGAGGAGAAAAAGAGCAATCGTGGTGATGGAAGAAGAGATTGGGAGATTGTAATGGCATTGACATTGTTTAATGTTAGCCTTCTTGTTTTAGATTTTAAAAGCAAGTGGTCTTGGTTGGAAAAAAAACCCCCACATTTCTCAACATTCTCCATGACTGTGCAACATTCACATCTTACATGAAACAAAAATTAGGTAATAAATTGTCAGCAATGATACTGAAAATGATTAGCTTTGGTGATTCTACTTTGAATGTGCCTTGATCCAGCTTTAAAAATGTGAAAACTTTGTTTTACTTTCACAGGAAAAGGTGAATATGTATCAGATTTTGACTTTGAATGATGCGACAGAACAAGCAATCTGTGTTAACAACCTCTGGTTTTCACAGTTTATAGGCTCTTCAATTAATTTAGAATATCTTCAGCTGTTTAATGCATAATGAAATTGCGCTTTAGTTTGTTCATGAAATACTCTATGCCTGTCTGTCCCTATAAAATTAAAATAAAAAATAAAATTAACCAACATAAATGCATGAAATATGAGATGTGTTGAACCAGAGCATGAGCACAGATGGGTGCAGCACCGTCATCCTGGCATTCTAAAACATCTTTTGTTCATCTCCACCCCATCTGCCGTAATGCTGCTATATGGTTCCTGGCCCTGACCCACTTTCCTTAGCAATGGATGACATCACTTGATGAAACATCTTTTTTCCTCCCTTTCTAAAGGGAGCCATCATGCAACAGACCTGACAGTCACCCATTCATTTCTGATATTAGTGTTTGTGTGTGCACGAGCTGTATTGTTACTGCAAGTGTTACAGTTGATAGCTCACAGTGCAGCCACCTGGACGATACAGTCAAGGCCTAATTTTAGCATCCACAGGAACAAACACAAACTGACACCATCTCTTTATCTTTCTCTGCCACACTGACAGACTCTCACGGAAAGAACATGCTAGCATGGAAACACACAGTAGGGCTGCAGGTTGCTGTCAGTGTTCATCTGTGGAATGGCTTAGATTATTTCCCTTTGGCCTGAGTGTCTCCTCTTAGTCATGTTTCTTCCCCCATCATCCTTCAGGAGGAATGTGAGAAAAATCCTTAGCCTTACAACTAGAATATAAATGGGGGATTGAGGAAGTGCTTTTTTTTGCTTCCTGTTTGACCAACAGTAAAAGTCTACTCTGTCTGTTGAATTATCTCAGTCTCTATAATTGATTTATTAATTGGTATTTACTAAATTGGTATTTCTGGTACCCTGACATACCTACTTCATCTCAGGTTTTCTTCGGGTTTATGTAGTATGGTTGCTGCTAAATTAGAACACAATAACAGCAACAGACATGGCTAGAGGCATTATATCTTGGGGTTGTCTGGCCCATTCATGTGAATATGATATCTCAGGGAATGCTTGGAGGGAATTTTATTGTGTTGGTACCCATGCATTGTCAGTGAAACAACTTGGCCGATTTGTCACTGACATGAATTCATGGTTGTTAAATGCTCTTCTGCAATTTCTTGTTGGCCTGGTAGTTTCAGGTATTGGTATTTGTCATGGAAAAAAAATTCGTTATTAGAATTGTCATTGTGTGACATATAACTACTGTGGCACTCAGAATAATTTATTATCATTTTATTGACCAATTAAGTGGGAACCCACTAAAAGCCCACTGTCCATGCTGTGACCAACAGCCACATTACTGGGAGTGACCAGCACGCCATACACCAACAAGAATATAGCTTTGTCACCACTTGTGGCCCATTTTATGGCGAGGAGAGTGTTGACTCTCTGCCGTGCCAGTCCCTGCCCTCCCTAGAGGAAGTTGGATGAGGGGAATGACATGAAACATAGCTGTGCTGATCTGTTCATTGTTAGATTCCCTGATAAATAACATGTAATGTGTATTTCATCATTGAACGTTTGTTTAAAACAGCAAATCTCCTGAAAATGTGACATAAGTAGACTCAAGACTACAGATCTGAACTGCTACATCAGCTATTAAACAAATGACAACACCCCGTTTTTTACCATCATTAAAGAAAAGTGAAAAAACGATGCCACACCAGCTATTTCACCTACTACTTCATTTTGAAGAGCAATAGCCTCTGTGACACTCACACACGACTGGCACACCAATAGCATAGTTTGATCAGTAACGGCCCATTACCACTCCTGCTAAATGGTCCAGGACACTGGGACCTCACAAAAGACTTGAGCCAAAAAGTCAAATGTGAACTTTCCTGTGACATCACAATAGTCTGAGAATTTTTTTTTGCCATTACTCATACCTCAACATCTTCGATGCTTGCCTATTATAAATGCTACTAGATGCATACAGTATGGCTTGAGGCATGATTCAACAGTGACAATTCAACTGATTTGATCTATGATGTCTTTCAGTACCATTAGTGGTAGCATCAGTAGTGCCTTCAAATTTGAGATCAGTTTAACGTAGTACCTGCCCACTTTGATGAAACACAGGTTAGTCTGTATGTCATTACTCAAACTCTCTGAATTTTAGTGGTTTCTAGCATAGCCTCTCATCTTGTCCTGTGTGTATGCACCTTTACAGCATGTCTGCTTGTTTGTGTTCATGCCAGTCTTCATCGTATTCCACTAATTACTTTTCTCCTCGTTAGCTAACCTGTCTGCCTGCTTGTCAGAGGATCCACATGCTTCTCCTTCTGATCTGTCAACAGCTTGAGTCAACACCCACAACAACCTGACACACTGTCTTCACACTATCTTATCCTACCACAGCCTTCTTCGAGACATGCATACTGCTTAAACACAAACATGTATTTTTGCAGCCAGACACACAAGACTTGAAATCTTTAGCTCGCTTATCTTCAGGAATCAGGTAATGCAAATTAAAGCAATGGAATAAAATAAAATCCCACATTTTGATTTGCCACATTTTATTAATGCAAAAAATTACCCTTATACCTATCAGTTTTGATGTAAAATGATGATTTATAACTGTCTGAGGGAATAGTGAATAAAGATTTCTAACAAGGTTTTACCACAAACATCCAAGCAGCTCTGCTTCTATAGCTCAATGATGTATTATCATTCTCTCTACTTACTATGCATAGCAGCACAGGTCTCCCTCTCAGAGTTTTAAGGGCCTGGCTTGGTCTGCTCTGCTGTGGCTGGCAGCTCCTCATCTCTCCCCCCTTTGGTGCAGCTTGTTACATAATCTCTGCCCAGATGTAATTTTTGCAACTGTGTGTGGTAACATATGTGTGGATAAGTGTGTATCGGCATTGCATTCATCGCTCCCCTTATGTCCCAGTGTATTTATTATAAATGCCACTGGAAACCCTGCAGTTGGTGCAGTGCTTCTCTCTATAAAACATGTTTAATATTAAATCTATATGTGGTCTGAATCTGTGATAAGCTTGCGGTGTGCTGTGTGTAGCAACAGTGTCTAACAAACAACTCCCTGATGTAACTTTGCATATTCATGATGAATACTTTAGCTCTTGTGCACATTTTGGTTTAATAATGGGAGAAATGTATAACTGCAGTGTTTTATGAGTGGTTCTTTTTTAAGTCACTGTGCCAACCTCTTCCTGTAGGTTGAAGGGTGGACCTTACACAGCTATGATAATAACACACTCTTTACTTGTCTGGGAGGTGTTCCTCCTCATGTGGGTGTGCTTTAAGTTCTTGAAACCTTTTTCAAAGTTAACATTCCAGTTGGCTAAGATGAGCCTGATTCTTCAACCAACAAAATATGAATTATTTTGAAAACAAGTCACTAGAAACTACTGTTGAGTCCCACTGACACTAAATTAGAAATTATTCACATTTGCACAGAGGTTAATGTACCATTTAATTGTCCTGTAGTTTTTTGCCCTGTTCTGTTTGGCACATGTCTTTTTGCTTTTTCTAGAATGACATTACTGTGTCTTGATAGGACACTGCTAATTGCGTTAGTACTTGTGCTTGGATCCTTCTGAGCGGAAGTTGTTATGTCATTAAACAGTGTGTGCTGCATGCTCTGTTATTTCCCTGTCTGTTAATTAACCCCTTCCACATGTGTTCATGTATTCTTTCACATTTACGTCACCCAGTCAGATTTAGGTATTTATTGTATCAACTCTTGGCTCTGCTCTATTGGGAGTCTCTGTGTGTGAGTGTGCATGAAGAGAAATCAAAATGTTTTATCTTTAATTGATCTTGGAAGAAGCTGTATTTTTCTGGTCGGTTATACTGCATGTTTCATTGTTTTTTTTATGAATTACTTGTGAAAATTAAAATACATACATAAATATATAGCTTTGATAACCAGATAGCACATCAAATTCTTAAGGTGAAAGTAATTTCCGTAGAGTTGCCCATTATTTATGTAAAAGTTCATCTTAAAAACAGTTGCCATATGGTTTTAAAGGCAGGGTGCTGGGTCTCCATATGCTGTGCACTGCTGAAAATCTAGGCCTCTTTATCCTAATTCTGGTTGTCTGCATTTGTTCATTTCATTTTCCAAACATTATATTCAATAAAATCAAACAAAATAAATGAACCAAAGAAATGAAAAACAAGAGCAAAGAATATTAAAAAATGTGCTTGGATTTTTTTTCCTCATTAAATCATTTTTCGTCTTTCTCTAGCATACTGTACAAATGGATTATTCCACCAGCACAGGTTTAATTAGGATTACTTGGTGCCTTCTTCTTGCGTGAGCAGAAGAATGGAGTGGCTGTTTGGCAGAAAAATTAAAGGTATTGATTATAGTTTAAAATTAAACAAATTTTGATATTAATCACAATTAACAGGCGCTAAACTAGACTGTGATATAATTTAGGGCTTAAGAATATTGAATGGCAGCAGTAATTCTATACATTTAAATATTAGCCGTTAAGAGAAGAGACCCAAAAAGAAGATACTGTTTTAATTGTATCTAAAGAGTTAAAACTTGAGTTTGAGGTTTGCCAACCAATACTCGCATGGTCAATTCAGAGGTGACCACACCAGAATTTGTGTAGCAAATGAAGTGACTTTCTGCCTGTCGATGCCTTTCTAAAACAGCTGTTGAAGGAACAATTAAAGCTCCAGCCTGAGAGAGCACACCGTTCCCCTCCATTCTAAGCTGGACTCAAAACAGATGTCTGACCAAGATGGATGGTAATGGTTAAGCCAAAGTATGAAAGGAAAAATCTGAAATCTAGCTTAGCGAAGCTTCTGTTATTTTGGGGAAAAATTACATGTAATCACAGTCATGGGCTCAGAGTTTGTGTAAAATATAACAGACAAATTGAAGCACTCCACAGCCTTGGTTAAATCCTTGCTGCTTAACACCCGATCGTCTGATGACCATGCATATTCATCAAGTGCTGTCTCTTGAGGTGTGTGCATGTCTTTGCATATGCTGCAAAAATCTGTTTACTTATGCAAACAAACCATCTATATACCATATAGTGAGTGCATGTATACCTTCATGATAAATTTTCCACTGCAATGAGGCATTTCGTTGAGCTGGGATTCTGTTTGCTCATAGGATGCAAAGCTGAATATATTGGATGGATCAGTGAGAGTATTTCTGGGTGAGGTTCCTCATGATCAGCTGGCCTTTCTGCATTGATTTTCCCATTTAGGCCTCAGCCATGCTGTTGCAAAGTAATTTTAGAAGAAATTTCTCAGATCAACAGACCATAAAGTTACATTGCATGTATACTTATGTGCTACGCTCAAGAATAATACATTTGTTGTGGAGTCATTGTCAGTATGTACAGTATGTTGCTCCTTTTTGGAATCTTATGTAGTTTCCTTGGTTCTGCACTCTCAAATAAACCCCTTTAGCTGAAAGTGAGATATAGGGTTTCTCTTTTTAGATGTACACATTGAACACACAACTGTAAGTTGTGATGTGGATGACGTTTAATTCATACATAATTCATTACTCACAGAGTCACAGGTGTTGAATTTGAGCACAAGGTGCAGATCAAGAGCAGGCTTCTGATACTTTGCTTGGTTGTCTGTATGTGGGTGGATTTGCTCAGGGTAGCGTCAGGTTTCTGCTCTGGGGCTCAGTGTATGTCTGGGTGTTGTATGAAGAAGAGAGAGGCTGGTCAGATGATATGAGTTCACAACGAGTCAAGACCAAGGCAGAATGAAATTTGTGGAACTATCAGAGAAGTTATGGAGGGGGACAATTGGGCTTTCATCTTGGGTAAGAATATATGGGAAGTGTTTCTCTTTAGCCTGTACAGTCATTGGCTAACTCATTAGGTTCTCTTTTACAATATAGTGCAGTCCAGTAAGACAGCTCTGATATGATTTCTGCTATTATGACGCTTGTACGTCTTCAGGTTTTGTTGACACTGTCAGGGAGATAAAAAAAAATTCTATGTTTATTGAGTTCATGGGGAGTGTGGGGGTGGGGGTGAATTGATTCAGTTCAGTTCAACAAACAAACTTAAATGAACACCACTCTGGCAATCTTAATCAAAAACTCAACAGCAGAATGTATTGTGAGTCACGTATGATTGTACTGAAATGGCCAGTAAAGTGGTAGTCATGGCATTCCGTTTAGTTGATTTTAATGAAAAATATTTTTAGATTTGTGACAAACTAAGGAACCATGAGGCTACATATAAGCAAACTTCAGTTTTAATCTATTACCGTTCAATATACAATTTGCTATTTGCCCAACACGCTTGCATTATACTTGATTTGACAGTCGGCATTGTAGCCTGTGCCGTCCCATATGCTTGTGTGCGTCTGTTTTTCTTGTTGTTTCACTAAAGCTCTGTGGAAAAAAAACACTTGGTTGCTGCCCCTACATGTTTAAATTTAAGGCAAAACCTTAAAAAAGTGAGTCTAGGCATCACAAATAGAAACCATAGAGCTGCTTTGTGCATCGGCCCACTAAAGTACTGCATGTTGTATAATAGTTGGAAATTTTTTATATTATCAACTGTGTGACCCACAGCCTTCTAAACTATTCCTGGTAAATGCTTGGCCCATTGATTTTCATGGTGCTAATGGATTTTTCTATCAGTAAGAAGCCTTTGGGATTGCAAGGTCCATCTAAAATGACCATGAACGCAGTTATACTTCTGACAGGGTGTTTGCCTTCACACTACTCAAAGCAGTCACTCAATAATACATAAAACATTGCCTCCTGTTTGATAGATGCTGGGCAGTTGGCCCTCTCTGGCCTTTAACACGCACTCCTTTTATTCATGTCTCTGGTGTCTTGTCATTTAATAGCTTACACTTCACCTGTTCTCTTTGCTCAGGATTGAAAAAACGTACCAGGAAGGCGTTTGGGATACGGAAGAAAGAGAAGGACAATGACTCCACGTAAGTCCTGCTCCTCTTTCCAGTTATACTTTGTAATCCCAAAACAGGTTGTACCATGACAGTATTAGCAATGATGCTGTGACCTGGAGAGCCACTGAAACCTCTGAGTTGGCTTTAGTTATTTAATGAACTAAGATTGAGAACTACCAGCAGACCATTGGCGTATACAGTATTTCAACACAATATAAGAAAGGGCAATTAAAGTCTTTGTATTAAGTAAATAACACAAGTCACAAAAGGGGTTAAATTATCTGCCTCCATTAACTTTGCATATTCTGAGAGGCAGTCACGTAGGAGCCATGGAGGTCTATTATATTTCCATCGTATAAATGGACCTGTTAAACTTCCTACAATAGATGACATGAGAAATAACGGCCTTGCTTTAAATATTGAGTGCCCGTGACACTGGTTGTTTGTATACACTCTGCGATATGTCTGTCATATCTTGACAGAAATTATCTGAAATTATGTTAATAGTTTCCCAGGGGTGTTTTGCCAATGTGTAACTTCATTAGACACTACAACACACTGCAAATGGTTGACATGCTGAGATGTCTGTGGAGATGTGATTTGTGAATGAATAGCCAAGTGTGTGGGTATGATTTTGTGAAGAGGTTTTTCTTGAATACTTCTCAGAATATTTCAGCACTTGATTTCAGAAAGAATGACTTGCGTGTTATAAGGCAAATTCATAATCTTATTTCCCCTCTCTTATATCCTTTCTTACAGGGGGTCCCCAGACAGAGAGGGGGGTGTAAGTAACATGAAATCTTTAATTTGATTTCTTTCTTTCTTCTAATTTCTTACTGAAGACCTTTAAATGTTCTGAGGTACCTTAGGAGCCTAATATTTATTCTATAAAAGCTACTCTGGTGAATTTAAAAGACAAATATTAATCATCTTTTGTGTTCTCTTTACTTGCCAGGAACCCCAAGAGGTTGAATCGGTACTGAACGTAGCTCTAGAGTAGTGTGTAGTAGTCTAATAATGTGTAGCGGTTAGACTGGGTAGCTATTACCTGTCTTTTCTCTAGTTGGCAGTCTGAGGAGATTTTGGTAGAAAAGAAAAGGGTAACGGGATAATCCCTTGAGAATGTTGATGAAGCTTCAAGAGACATACTGTAAATCTTGAAATATTATGACCATTCTGGATTATTTTTGTCATCTTGAATAAAAATGATGATATCTACTTGGGGAACTAAAACACTTGTCCAGTGTTAGGGCAGTAGTGTAGAATGTATCTTAGCCATGTTAACTAGTGGGGTTTTTGATGAACCTTTTTCTCCTCTTAGTCTCAGAAGAAGACCAATGGGGCCCCAAATGGCTTTTATGGAGAAATTGACTGGGACAGATATGTAAGTAACAGTCTGATATATTGGACTGATAAATAAACCAATAATGTAGGATGTTAAAATAGGATATTGTTACAAGGCAGTGCTTAAATTTCAAATCCAAATTTTTACCTTGTCAGAGGGTGTGTCTTGTATGTCTGCATATCTCACGCAGAAATAATTCCTGACTTGTATTCATTGTTTTTGTTACTGGGAAGTAAAGTTGCTAAACTTTTGTACTCATATTAACAACACCTTGTTGACCATTAGCATTAGAGTCTCATTCAACTGATAACACAGAAATATAAATAGAAATTGACATGAACGTTCTGTGTTTCAGAACTCTCCTGAGGTAGATGAAGAGGGTTACAGCATCAGACCTGACGAGGAGTCAGAAGGGGGAGATATCCTTGAGCACTGCTTGATCCACCATTTGACAGAATTAATTAGCTGTAGAAGTGCTTTCATAGAGTTTTGACAGGATTTGTGTGTGCAGTGTTAGGAGATCATTTTGTGAGGTAAACATGTTTCACCGGGGATGGGATCCTCTGTTCTCATTTCTCTGTCTTATTTATTTGTGCCTTTTTTGCACACTACCAAAACCCGTGATGCATGGTGACAGATTACGAACATTTTTATCCAATTAAGACGAAGTTAACACACCGCACATATAGTCACTGAAGAATGAGTCATCAACTCGGCTGGAAGTTTCAGAGATGCGTTTGAGAAGAACCCCACCACCTCTCCCTGACTTCTGGAAATATCACTCAAATCAATACACGCTTTCCCCAGATTGTCAGCTTGTTTAGAGTAGATGTTTTCTCCCTTTCGTCTCTCTTGACAGGTTTTTATCAACACAATGATATGCTCCTCTCTTTGCAATGGCCTACTCAGATGAAAAAGGTTGAAATTCAATGATTTGAGAGAATTAACTGCAGTGGCTCTGTCTGCAGTATACAGCAACTTCAAACACTCTGGAAACCCATATTTATACCTTAAAACAAATTGACCTAAAATGACTTTATCTGCCAGTGATTCACCTCCAATTCTTACAGTCACAATTTGTAGTTAGTCTGATGGTGTAGCGGGACAATTGATAATTGCAACATTGCAGAATTAATGATGTGAACTACAAATATGGATGTTACTATTGTTATAGTTGTTCTTGTTATTGGATATCTTTGGAAACAGCTAGTATCCACGGGGATGCATTTCAAGAGCTCGTCACATCATTACTTTTGTCATATTGTGATGTCAGGATGAGATATACAGTAATCAACAGTGTAAAGAATAAAAGACAAACTTTCCTTGACATTTTACGCCCACATTGCCCCAAGTCCCACTTCTTCTCCTCTGATGAGTCAGAAGAAGAGGAGGACCACAGGAAAAAATTCAAAATCAAGATCAAGCCACTGCCAGCTGATCAAGTTGTGGCAGTGCCCTCGTTTGAAGAACTCAAAGCCTCCATAGGCAACATAGCTCTGTCTCCATCTCCTCTGGTGAGTAGCTTTGACATCACTGCCCTCCTGCCTTCATAAACACAGGGCTGAGTGTTTGTGTTTAGAGCTTCATAATGTGCACATGCAAATCACTCCTCATCGCTTCTCATCATCATTCTCTATAAAGGTACCCTGTGGAGTTTCTGCCTCTAGTGTGGGACAGGTGTTTAGTTTTTGCTTTCACAAGTCCTGGATTATTCTTCTATGTCTGCACGGGGACACATGCTCACACATTACTGTCCAAACTTGTTCCTTCCTTTTTAAGAAGGAAATACGCAAAACAGTTTAATACCTCAAAAATACTCAAAACATTTTTTTTTTTCAGTATGAATGTAACTTTGGTATCTTTACAAGAAAATGCCACAGGGGCCCTTTAACTGCCTTTTTAACTAAAACTAAATGGTTTTGCACTGATGTGGCCTTGCATCCATGTTGTTCTATGTTGTTGTATGTGAACGTTTCAGGCGCCTCTAACTGAAGATTTATGTTATATCTAAGATACAGTACATGATTTGTGTGTTTGTATATGTCTTCGCTGTAATCCTAGTCACATCACCCTAGTGTTGACTTGTGCTACTGATGGAAAATTTAATTTGGATAACAGTTTTCCTTGCCTTGGATATTTAGATAATTAACAAACTAGTTTGTTTTAACACTTCAGTAATGTTCAATTGATGAAATCACGTTCAAGTAAAGTTTTATTAAGTAAGGACAAGTGAGTATATGATGATGATGATACTTTGCTGAGAATGCCTGTCAAATCAATGTTTCCCATTCCGGGTGGCATCTTTAGCACTCATGGTAGATGTACTTCCACTGTCTTAGGATGTGTGGCTGCCTAACTGCTTGTTGCAGAGCTCTTGTTTAAATTGACACAGTTTAGTTGTTGAGGATAAATTCATGATCCCATCCCCTTTAGATAAGCCGTCATTGGTAGTAAGGCTCACCACAGGTTTGGCTTCTTGTGACTTTCTGGCTTTAACCTGTCATTCCTGCATTCTCCAGTAAGTATAGCTAGCTTGGGTGTCCACTTTGAATAATTCAGGTTGGAAAGTGGGCACAATGAACCTGCGTGTCATTCTGCTGAGTGAGACTGCCTGTGGTCATATGAGCTCCAGGATTTAATAATTCAGTCTCAGCGTCAGTAGTTCACCCACTGACTCGGTTAACCTGATCAGGTGTGAAGGTCGTTTCATGCCAGTATCATGCATGTGTGTGTGGAGACACTTTATTGCCTTTTTTTTTTTGTCATCTTTTTTGTTAGAATATCTGTATCATAATGATATAGCGTTATTCATATACACAGTGCATGAAAAAAATACAGCTACAATAAATGTTAATCAGTTTTTTGTGAAGCTTTTACCAGAACATTTTTGACAGTTTCTCTGCTATATCGTAACTGACATGATCGAGCATTGTATGTTTATCTTATAAGATAAACACATAAATGTTGCATTTAGATAAGATTTGAATTAAAAACAATTCAGTGCAATACGATTCAGTGCGATATGAAATGATGCATTGTAACACAGTGGTGTGAATTAAAAAGAAAAATTGACACGAAAACAATCAAGCATCATAGCAATATTGAGCGTGAATTTGCTTGCAAGATTAGCATTGCAGATTAGCATTGTGTTTGTCTGGACAAAGTATATATAGCATTCTATCTTTTCTTATGCACATTTATAATGTGAGGCACACAATCAATCCCTGTCCCTGGCAATGCGAGTTAGGCTTGGCTATGGTCGTAGAATAAAATGGTCTGCTGAAAAAAGGAAGGGGTTCCAAATGTAAATAGGCCTCCAAAAGCAAATAATTGGCTTTTTGGATAGTTTTTTCCCTTTTCTGTGAGGTAAGCCAGTTCATATAATTTTCCTAAAGCCTTAAACATTTGAGACCTGCAACAATACTCTACAACAGCCCAGTCATTTCAATGTAATGGAGGTTACCAATACTCTTACCAAAGCTCCACATGATTCTACAGTTGCTATTTTCATATGAATTACAACTGCAAAATCATAAGAAACTCATTCTTCAGGCTGTATATATGATATACTTTAAATATTAAATCTGAATACTGATGTTTGAATGAATCAAGACTGCATAAACTTAATTTCTGTGCTGATATTTGGCATGGGATTTGACCCAAGCTTGTGAGAAGGACAGTTTTACCCAGGATACGATGTTCACATCATGTTAGGAGGAGCAGAGGGTGAATGATTGACTGGGTGCTTTGAACTATTGAACTACACCAAGTGCATTTGTTTGTCATGGGGATCACAGTTGATTTAGCTGAAACATGATACACAAACGCTTTGCTTCACATTGCCAATGTTAACATAGTCTCCTCTCTAATCTTCTAACTAGTCCGTTCTCTGCTTTGTATCTTTTGCATCCCTTCTTCATTTGCTGCCTCTTGTGGTGTTAACCTTTGTAGAGGAGTCCGGTAAGCCTTTGCTTTGCATGCTGTTGTGCTTCTAGAATTGTCTTGTTGACTTGTTATTTACTTGCCTACTTACTAATTACTACTTGAAGTCATTAAAAAAAGAGAATGTATAAAGCTCTTGTCACTGATACAAGCTGAAAGGTCACAGTTAGACTCTTCCTGTTGTTCTGTGTACATACAGAGGAAGAAGGGATTGGTTAAGACATACAATCTCATGAACCCATGTCTCCAATGAAATTAATAGTTCAAGCATGTCCCACCCCCTATTGCATCACTGCAATCACTCATGGCTCACTGGACAACTGGAACAAGCATGAGAGGATGGAGAGAGAAGGGGTGGAAGTGAGGTGGACGGGATGCAAGCAGATGGAGTGATCTGAATGGAAATTAAGAGTCAACTCATTAAGAACTCGAAAGCATTTCACTCACAAATTTTGTAGTTTTTAAACACAGAAAGAAGCAAGTTTGCAGGACACGTCCAGACAGCCGTTTCACAGATGATTTTAAAATGTATTCTTATTTATCTGCAGCTCATAGACTGCTACACATCACCAACAGAAGATGTATGCTTACTAACAAACACACAGACCAGTTTTAATCATACAGGACTTACTGAGCAATTTTGTATTCATGCTTATTTTAACTCCCTACCTAGTGCTCGTTGGACTATTTCTCAGAAAGACTTCTTTATTTATGTTGTCATCCTCATCCACATATCTGAGCAGGCAGGCCAAATTCTCTCTCCCTTCTTCTGTCATCTTCGGATTTATATGATGTCTGCAGTACTGATTTGTCACTCTCTGACCAGGTATCTCTTCTCTCTTCCTTTTTGCTGGTCACAGAGACGTAGCCCGGTAAGTGTCCTTTGTTTCTGTCTGGCGGTGTGGTGGTGGGGGGGGCAAGTCTAAATATGTCACATGGCTTCATGTACCCTTTTGCTTCTCACCTTGTCCTTGGGTTTGGTTGAATATGAGAGATGATATGTAGGTGGGTTCAGTGGCTGAAGCGATGGGTCAAAGCATTGAGGTAATTTGATTTGACATAAACAGATCAATGAAGACATGTACAAGCATATCCAAATTTAAAAAAAAAAAAAACTTGCTCAGATTCTCAAGATAACTGTGCGTGTGTAGTTGTTTCTCAGCTTGTGTGGCTTCATGCTTGGTCCCTGTAGTGGAAGAACATTTGCACTTTTGACAGCTGGAACCTTTGATGTCTTGCTTCAGTCACTCCTCATCGTGTCTGCTCATCTGCTTCAGTCTCCTCCCTGCTTTCCCCTCTTTTCTTATCTATCCTCTGCTTGCTCATGGTGAATTCATACATGCACTCATATATACTGGGTGTTTAAGATTACACCTGAAAAGGAAATATTGCACGATTGCTTATGCAATAGCAAATTTCAATCTCTCTTAACTTCATCTCCAAATGTGTCAGCCTTGTATTTCTCTACAACTACACAAGACTCTTAAGTCTTTCAGAAGCACATTCTAAAAAGCCTCCCAAATTCTTCTGTTTAACCCCCAAATGAAAGCTAGCAGAACAGAAGAAACAGTGATACTATGGTTGAATATTTATTCTTTGCTTTCACCATCTGATAATTTGTTCCTGTAATGCCTACTGTTAAAACTATCTGTACCACAATACAGAGAATTCAGCGCCCTGATCAATCCATGCTCTTCCTCATAATAGCTGTGGAAAGTTGGCGAAAAAATGAACGCAGTCATACTCATCACACTCCTCTGTATTTACTAGCTGATTGAGGCTCATTTGCACTGTTAAGGAAATTTCAGTGAGCCCTCCTGTATGTCAGTTTCTACGTATAGGAACATGACTCACTTGGCCTCACTTTGACTTTTATCTTCCCAGAACTATTATGAGGAACAGCATGGTTGTTGCTGAGATAGAACTCTCCCAATCAACATCATTATCATTTTAAGAAGCAGATACAATAAGACTAGGCATAAAAACATATATAAATCACTTAAAGCTTAGGTCATCATTTTGGAAGTGGAAATTAACAACAATACAATTGCTAATGGTACTGTGTTTTTATTTTTTGCTACCCGAGTGTGTAGCAGTGTGTCTATGACAGTCGTTCCTCCTCCTGCGTGGCTTGTAGCTGATCGGAATTTTGCTGGTCTCATCAGATTACATCAACTTGAGGCTGAAGTTCATTCTCTGACCTTCACTAGTACACAGACTTCTGTTTATACATACTTCAATGTTGTACAATCAGAATTATTACAGTAACAGACAGACTAGCGAACAGATTTAATGATGTGTAAGTGATTATCTTTTGCATTCCAAGATCTCTGTGTTTGGGTTTTTTAACTGTCATTTTTATTTTTTCATGTTTTAGGGTTTGAAAAGGAACACCTCCAGTAAGTATCAGTCCTGTTGTGCAGTATGCCTGGCTCACTTCCACAATCGTGGGGAAGTGATCCAGGAGTCAAGTGGGTTAAGCATTTAATGTGTGGTTGCAGGCGAAGAGATTGCCAGACCAAGACGTGTTGTTCCTACTGTACCAACTGTAGCCCCCACACCAATTCCAGCACCACAACCCCCAAGGTAGGTACTCCTCTGTTCTTTAACAAGACTGAGGCCAAGCCACTGCCATGGAATTTTTCAAATTGGGGAACTCTGCAGAACTACATGGCTTACACAGGGAAATTTCTGATATTATCATTCCAGTAAATCAGCAGTGTCACATCTGTTCCTATCTGAATATAAGTTTCACCACTTTCCACCTTTTTTCCCCCCGTATTCTTACTTAAATTCCAGTAGCATCCAATTATAGGTCTCTTTTTTCATAGTTGAGTCCTTTCATAGGTGACTCAAGTCGAGTTTGTATGCTTTGCAAAAGAAACAACATTGCAATGCAAGCAACGACAACGCTTACGTTCGACTCTGCGACATCCATGTCGTCGTTTGTTTACCTATCAGTGTTCCGGCACACGTTTATCTGACATGATGACATTGTCAGCGCGGTGACGTACGAGAGATAAAAACATAGACATGCAGCCCTCACAGCGGGAGTTCAGACTTCTGGAAGCTTGAATGCGCCCTAATGCCGAGCAAATGCGGGTCCAAAAACCCACGTTGACACGCGTTTTTCAGTGTGAAAAGGGTACTAAAAGCAGTGAGAGGAATCCATATCATAGCATTGTGTATCCAGCAGATAATTGATGAACAATATACATGTTTCTTTTTCCACCTTTACCAACTCTAAAAAGCTAATATAATATTTGAGAAGAAACAAGGAATTTGTTTGGCAGACTTTGGTGAATTCACTGAATCTGCAGAGCTGTGACAGTGTTTACCTAAAATCACAATGATGCTCTGCATGCAGTGAGAACTTAATCATACTCTATATTCTTGTATTCATTCTTTAGATATTTCTTATTGTTCTTTGTCTGTTATCTGTTGTTTTCATTTTCATTCCATTTGATTGGCTTTTTATACTTTGTGGAATGATAGTTGCCATCGGTTCGACTGCCACAGTCTGGTTTGGCAGCTGGAAATGACTGATTAAATATTTAGTAATCTTGACATCCTAAATTTGAATTCATGTTGTGTCAGTTAACTACCCCAGCCCCTGCACTCATCTTGCAGCTGAAATTTAATAGTTGCCTCATTTTACAAACTCCTCTTCAATGTATGTATACACTGTGGCTGCAGTACAGTAATTTACATTAGATTTTTGTGTCCGTGTATAGAGGTTGTATTCAGACAATGTAACTTTCCTAAAATGACTGACTGTAACAACTTCCTTCCTGCAGCAGTCAACAAACACCAGTCCCTGAGGACACCACAGCCTTATTTGGGCCTCCTTTGGAAACAGCCTTTGGAGAACAGAAAACAGAAGGTGACTTTTTTCCTCTGTATCTTTGTCATGATGTAGTTTTGTGTGTGTGTGTGTGTGTGTGTGTGTGTGTGTGTCTATGGATGTATTGATTCTTAGAATATGTTTATGTTGACAGTGAGCAGTATTTTTTTCATCTAGATGTCTTTGTAGTATATTGAAACAAACTGTCTGAACACACTTACAGTTGCTCTAAGGCTGCCAGCCAAGTCCTGCTCAGCTGTCATAGTACATATCCTCTCTCTCTCTCTCTCTCTCTTTCTCTCCCTCTCTCTCTCCTCTATCTCACTCACCTATTTTTCAACATCAATGCACTTCCCTTAGGCTCACTTTGCAAATGTGAAATCACACTATCTGTCTTTACCAAGGTCAAAGTTGAAACTGGCTCTCTGGGGTCATGTTCATGTGCACAGTGCAGCTTGTTAGTATGCATACCCTGTTGTCACCCTCTTATCCAATCCTGAAGGATTTAGTGATGCAGACTCTTAGCTGTTATGTAACTTCCATGTCAGGCGCAGCTATCGTCAACACACACCACCTATCATTTTTATGTGTCCCTACAGGAAAATATATTAGTGTTATAAATGACGTGTTGCACTTTCTTGTTTGTTCCTTGATACATTAGTTTTAACAGGATATACAGAAGCAGCATAGCAAAAAAATGTATGCAGTTTTGTATCAGGTCCCTCTCCCTAAAACAGAATAGTCTAATAAACATCACTGCATTCAATATATTGTTATTGCAGGTGTAATTGTAATTTTCTGTTTAACACAGACATTTCTTATAGGTGTTTTTGGTATTTTGTCTTTTTGAGGGTCAAATTGCCAAGTGTTATGTTGTTTTTGTTGGCCCTGATATGGCCTGTTCTGTCCCTCCTGAACCTAGTGGTTCTGACTGAGTCCGATGTGTGGGGGGCTCCTCTGTCAGAGGCTGAATCCTCCCTGACAAGATCCTTCCCCACAGGAAGTAAGTTTTCTAATTCCCTTTAAATGTGCCACACCTCTCCCTGGAATGAGTGCACGGACCCATCAGCTCATTTCATGAACCCCCTCATCATCCGACTAACCATCAGACCTGCAGACTGTGTGGCGATGACACTGTCCAGCTGTATTCTTTTTCATTTCATAAGACATTCACAACGAAATGACTGAGTGTTGGTTGTAATTTGTTACAGCCACTCACATGGCGGAGGTTCAATCCTTGTTACCTCCCTCTTGCTTTTAGCATGGTGGTGACTGAATGTGCTTTATTGCATGGATATTTTTGGCACGTGGCATCATTTATGGATCAAAGCTTTCAAGAATTAACATTTTCATGGACCAATGTAAAAGACACCTTCCCTTTTAAGTCAGCTTTGTATGCAGTCCATCATAGTGTTCAACAACTTTAATTACAATTTACACCTTACAAACACTGACGAATGAACAATCACTGATGTTGATTGACATTGATTTCCAGGAGTCTCTCAAGACGGTATGTGACTATTCATTGTTTCACTGATCTGCAGCTCCACCTCCTCTTCCACCCAAGAATGTCCCAACATCACCCCTGGCACCTGGCCCTCCCTCTGCAGATGATGCTGGTGAGAATTTTCCTCATCTTTTTGTCCCTCTGGTTATATCATGCCATTTCTTCAGCATGAAAAAAAGTTTACTTTTGATCTCATCAATTCTCTTGATCTCACTGGTGTTCTATCTCTTATTTTCTCCATCAGTCATTTTCTGCAATTGTCTGTGAGGTTTTATCCGTGTGAACTTGGTTATCCCTTCTTCAAATGCAGCTTTTAATTTATCATTGCTGTTATTGTTTCAGATTTGTCAACAGAAAAAGACGGTTCCCCCACGAAGCCCTCAATATCAGATTTGGATAACATCTTTGGACCAGAACAGGCTTCCCCTGCCAAAGAGGAGACAAGTGACACATGGGTCTGCTTCAGTGAAGAATCCCCTGACCGGCCGCCCCTACCAAATGAACCTGCACCTCCACTTCCTTCCTCCCCACCTCCTCCAGAGGAACCAGCACCTCCATTACCAACCTCTCCACCTCCACCTGAATCTTCTGCCCTACTTTTACTATCGTCACCATCTTCAGAAGACCCAGCATCAGTTCTCCCCATCTCTCCTCCCTCAAAAGTAGTCCCGAGTCCCCCTCTACCAAGTTCCCCACCTCCCACAGAGAAGCCTGCTGCACCTCTTAACCGCTCAGGTCCCCCCACACCTGAGGACCGAAATTCCTTCCCTTTCACCACTTCATCACCACCTGTACCAAAGGAGCTTGCATCGCCTCCCACTTCTACTCGCCCACCTCTGGAGTCACCCACCAGCATCCCAACAGCTCCTGCTCAAAAAGCAAGCTCACCTCTTGCTGAGGGACCCACAACCAGTTCCATCGCACCAACCCTTGTGTTGTCTCAAGAGGAGCAGCCCAAAAATACAGATGTCACCCAACCCAAAGAGGATGAAGGTGAAACTGTCACCTCACCCAGAGATGCTAGCCAAGGGAGCCAAACTACACCTCCCCCACCACCTCCCCCTACTTACCGGGCAGTGGTCTCCTCTCCAGGTCCAACATCAGGAACTGGTGGTACAAATAGTGGTGAGTTGTCCTTACTGTAAATGGGAAATGTTATCCTTCCTAAGTTCAGAATACCGATGAATTACTTTCTTCAGTCTGAATCTGTGCTCAGATAGGCTGCAGTGTCATGACTGCTTCGGTGATGATGTCCTACCCAGAAGAAGTCCTACTGCACATTTGCATTTTCAGTAAAATTATGATTGAGCTCCTGTATGTTTCTGCTCTTTTCTTTACTGCAGGCACCTCCTCTCCAGTACGACCTGCTACTCCCTCGTCGGTCAACCCCACTCCACCACCACCTCCGCCCCGTCCCCCTTCACGGCCCAAACTTCCTCCAGGAAAACCCAGTGTAGGAGATGCAGTAAGTTTCACAGTTTATCATATTTTCCCCCCTAAACAATATACTTGTGATATTTGGGGAATTTTGGAGATTGTGCAGCTTGCTTAGTGTGAAATTGGCTTTGGGAAAGGTTTTACTGGGACAGCAGAGGACTTTATAAGAAAAGCTTAACTTCATCACATAAGAGAGTTTTTGACAGTTTGGGCAGCGGTAGCGTACCAAAAAAGCCTGTTAAAACCCTTTCATCTCTATTACCTTTCTTAGTGTCTTATTGTCCTTTTTACCATTTCAGAACCGACCATTTAGCCCACCAATCCACTCAGCCAGTCCCCCGCCCATTGCTCCGTTGGCGCGGGCAGAGAGCACGTCCTCCATTTCCTCCACCAACTCTCTGAGTGCCGCCACCACCCCCACCGTCAATAAAGAGCTCTCCCTGTCTGTGTCAGGTGTGTGCACAATTATCCGTCCCTGAGCTGTGCAGACTGTTGTCTGTCAGATGATTTAACGTCTCGCATGACTGCAAAACGTGTCTCATATTAAAAGTAGATTTTATGCACTGGCCTTGTCCTCCCTATGCAGAGAGAGTCTGTGAGGAATGAGTCATGCATTCATCAATTCTTTTTATCATTTTCATGTTTTTTTCTGGAAATGTGACAGTTTCCTGGCATTAATGCTCCACTGTGTGATGAATACTGGGCCTCAGGCATATCCATAGTTACCATACTGCTGCAATTTCCAATTACAATACACCATTGAAAAACATAAGAATGTAATTTTTATAATTATCTCCCTGGTAAATATATATATTTGAAGCATAATTTTACCAAAGGCATAAAGCACAATTGCGTATGATTTTATCTTGGGCTCTAGTCATTTAGAATAAGAAATAATCAAAAAGGTATTTTTGATGAAATGATTTATGGAAATGCATATAAATATCATCTTTGATTTAGGTTTATATGGACAAACTGATATTCGTATACTTACCTGCACTCAGGGAATGAGTGGGAGGTGAAAATGTGAAGTCGGGCTAGGATTTTAAAGTGCGTAAATTCTTGACAAACCTTGTAATAAATGATTTGGGTTTTAATTCAGTAATAAATTGCACAACCCTTCATACTATATCATATAACGTCAGGGCAATCATTGCTAAAGGGCCCTGTAGAACAGCCATCTGAGCAGACAATAAATTTCAGGAGTCATAATGGATGAGTCATAATGGATTTTAGAGATGAGCTCTAGTGGCAGCAACAGTTATATGAAAACACAAACACTGTCCTGATGTTTCTTTTTTAAATAAGCTCAAATGTTAAGTAAATAACCTCACTCGATCCAGACTGTGTTTTCATCGTCAGTTCATCTGTTTGTGTCCGAAAAGGATTTCTTTTTTTCTTTTTTTTCTTCCCCAATATCACATTTGTTTGTTGGTGGATTCATTTTGAATATTCATTGGTTTAATTTACTTTCTTTTTTTGCCGTCTCTTTTGTCTCTTTATTTGTCCCCTGGCTTGTCAGAAGATGACGCTTATGTAGACAAACTGCCTACCTTTGAGAGACACTTTGATTCATTTGCAGGTATAGTACAGATCCCTTCAGAGAGGAGGGGGTTGGGAAAGCGCTCCTCTCTGGGTTTTCAAACGGTTCAATGCTCTTTACAAATGGTGTTCTTGACATGACAGGATAAAGGCCATCATCGAGTGTTTTCTTTCCTCTGTGAATGTCGGTCAAAGAAGTGTAGGTACTGGGGCAGTGACAGACAATGTTTTTGGCACTTTTTCCCCACATTTTCACACAACCTCTGTTTTTTTTCCCTACATTAAAATGTATGATACATAAAAAGATACTGTCAGTGTCCTAATACCTATATATTTGACTGGTCTTCTTCACAATCATAGAGGCACACCACCCGAAGCATTTTTTCAGTGAAATCGTGATTTGTCTTCTTTGTTTTGCTGTTGCCAACTCATACCTTCCCACACGTCCTTTGTTTTTAACAGATGTGATAGCCCTCCCCATCTTCCTCAGTCTTTCTGTCTTGATCTTTCATTTCTACACTATCTGCTGATATTACGCACTCATTTCCTTTCACTTTGTTTCACTCTCTTGTATCTCTTACCCACACATACAGTCTGCCATGAAATGAAAGCTGTAGTGACCAAAAGTCACATCTTGGCATTCCATTTTGCTTTTTCCAAAAAGTGTATGCGCCTTTCACTTTGTCCATCTGTCTGTTCCTGAGACTTTTCTCTCTGTTTTATGACTGTGCACTCGTGGCTCTCTTGCCATGTCACCATGGCAACCTCCTGTCTCTTCTCTTGGTGACACATGTTTTGTGTGTATTGAGTGCAGTGCAGCCACTCCCAGATACCTTTACTCTGCACCACAAGTCTGTTGGAGTGTTTGTTTGCTGTGTCCACTAAGCATTTCTGAAGAGCTCCTTATCGTTGGACCCTTGAGATCCATATTGTCCGTTTTACTCTGAAGCATACACTCATGCATACTGTCAGATCAGCGCTACTTACAGAGCCGTTTGAAGTGTGGCATGAGAATTAGCAGGCAGCAGCTGTTTGGTATTCATGCCATCCTCTCCCCACTGCTGGAGTAGCATGACACAGACTCAAGTTCAACCAATCTCCACTGGCCTTAAAACCTCCATCTACTCCTACACTTCACCCCTGTCAGTCACACGCTCTCCTGCCATACAAAAATATGACCCAAAACCCCACCCTCACCATCTGAACACCTGCCCCTTTGTTCTCTTCATGAAGCACTGCACGGCTCTCATCATTCCATCAATCCACTCCGTCATTCAACACACCTTCACTGGCAGGCTCACACTTTCCACATCATGACAACAGCATGAACTTCAAGTAGCCTTACTGCCTCTTGTCATGAAGATTTCTGAAGCTTTAATCACCAAATGTCAAACAAACAATGACTTGAGTTGCATGCACATATTTGACATAGCATGTCAAGTCATGTTGTTGCTGCAGGTACGCATTCCTTGGCAATACTTGTAGTAGTCCTGCTGGAACTGTCTGCCTGTCTCCCCAGTGTTCCTAGACAGCAACAAACAAGTATGACCTTTGCAGTATCAGTTATTGGTTGTTCACTGGTCAATTTAGCAAGCGCTCAATCCCCATTCCCTCAAGTTCAGGATCTACAGTCTCACCTAGTGGATTTAGTTGAGAAGCAGACAGGAAGCTGATTTAGAGAAAGAAAAGGGCAGATAACGAGACAGGTCCCCCGCCAGAATCAACCTGGGGACATTGCTGCCATAATGTTATGCAGCTCTCAGTACACAGAGTTCCAGTTGTCCATTTTTTAAAGCTGACACCAACTAGGAAACTGTACTTGTAAAACCCTTGAATGTGTGTAAAAGTGGTAAAGTTAGTATGTCAAGATCCTTGTCCACAAACACCTCATCTCACAGGTAGGAATTGAAATGAATCCATTCAATAGCTATGTTTTAGTCTCTGTATATTGATTCAGGACTTTAAAAAATGATTCAAAATGCTTTTTTAAAAAAAGGATCATTGTACATAATGTTTTTTATTTTATTTTACCTGATATAAAGTTTCTCATTTGTAGTGACAGCCCAGCCATGTGCCAGAAGACACTTGAAATAAAAAAAGAACAAAAGAAGAATGGTCAAAAGGAAGTAAACAATTATAATTAAACCATTTACAATTATAAATTGAGCGAATGTGTAATATTCACAAATGTAACTAAAAACATCCACAATTAGGCCCTTAAATGACTGAAATAAAAACCAGTGTTTAGGTACAAGGCAGGCAGCTTCCATCTGTTTCATAATTGTAAAAGTGGAGGCCTGGAGGAAAATGTGAATTCAGCAAGGCAAATGCTTTAATGTTTATATTATTATAAATATTTAAGTGCAGTGAATAAGATGTGCAGTATGCAGTATGATAAACCTGCCAACAACCAGATAAAATTTCCTTAATCCTGCTATATAGACACAATGGGCTAAATTCACCCACTGAGGCCCCAGCTAATAGAAAAATTACCATTTTCTTTTATTTTATGAAGAAAACTTGCTGATGCCCCTGAAAATCATGTACAGCTGTCTCTTCTGGCCATTCCTCACAGTTTCAGCATCGTTTTTCTATATTGCACATCTACTGATTGCACACAACAGAGCCCTAGTCTTCCTGACTCCAGCCTTTCTCACTCATGCAAGCACCCACAATGACCATCCTGTCAATCCCATGTTGTCCCATGTCCTGTCCTGACGGTGTTGGGGCTTGCCGGGGCCCTTCTTTCCTCTTCATACCCGGCCTCCACCTGTACGTTTCACCTCACTGTGACGTGATAGACCTGCCATGTAAGACTCACGCTACTGTCCTTCTCTCCTTCCCCTCTCACCCTTCCTTTCCTCTCACCCACACCCCTCAACTCCTTCCTTTCATCCCTCCTCCTCCCCCCAACCCCACCTCCTGTCCCCCCTCCTCCTCCTCCCTCAACTTGACCCCACACAGAGAATGACCAGCCATCCCTTGTATGGTTTGACAGAGGGAAGTTTTATTTAACCTTTGAAGGTAAGTTTTACACAAGGTTAACTGTAGTGTGCCCACACACTCTGTAAGGCTCATTTGTGCAAGCTTGGTCCCTGCCCTGTGCCCTCCTCCTTCCTCCCTCCCCGTCTATTCTTCCTCCTTTTGCAACCCTTCATCACTCTAACCGACACCTGCTAACACTTGGCTGAGCCCCCTCATATGCAATGGTCATATATCTCAAGTCCTCCTCCACCTTCTTTACGTGACATTGTTCATTCTCATTTCATCTGTGCTGACTGACTGCCTTTCATTCCCTGAAGAATCATCGTCAGTCATGTATTTCACGAATGTCTTTAGTGTCGTCATTTTCTCCTTTTGGTCTTTTGGTTTTTGGTCTGATCTTTTGGCTCTGTGAACTTCTTCGATCCTGTCTGAATAATTCAGCTTTAACAGCATGTATGAAATAAGCTTGCACATCTCTCTCAGTCTCTGTGTCTGCCTCTTGTTTCATCCACTCTTGCTTATTCAGTTAGTGTCTATATGTAACAGTAATGCACAACCCTATAGTACCACCGTCAAAGAACAGAGAGAAAGGGACACCCTCCTCACTTGTACTCACATTTCTTTCCTACCATCTTACTAACACAAATGTCTGTGGGCAGTTCAAATAGTTTTGCTATCATTTCAGTAGTTTACACAGCATGTTTTGTTCCTCATATCATCATCATACTATTAGTCCTGATTTGGGAGTTTGAATCTGAGCTTGTGTATTTTTGATTGATGGAAAACTCAGTATAGTGTTGTGACGGTGAACACATATTATTTTGTTTTTTCAAACTTTGGCTGTACCTAGATCTGCAACAGTTCAACTGAAATGACTATAATTTATGGGAATTACCTGAAAGAATGCGTGTTTTGATCTCTCAGTCCTGTTTGATACATACTTGTATGTCCTCATTTGTGTGTTTCCTCCAGGCTGTTCCAGGGGGCCAAGTCCTCTCACCATGGGGGCTCAGGACACGCTTCCTGTGGCGGCTGCATTCACAGAGACAGTCAATGCCTTCTTTAAAGGGGCTGACCCCAGCAAGTAGGTCAACCAACTGCTTTATGCCTTCTAACAAGTCCTTTCATCGTTGGCTTTCCCTGACCATGAACATGCTTTGTTTTTCTGATGTGGATTCGGTTAAATTTTGAGCGTTGAAGAAAGATATTGTTGCACTGGGTGAAATACACCTGCTGTGGTTGTGTCAAGTAGCTTCATGTAAAGCAGCCATCGAACAGCATTCTCAGTCAAGTCGGTCTGTGGGGAATAGGTTTGTTGTCAATCATTTTCAAGGCCAGAGAAGCAGATAGATACACTTCTCTCCTCTTTGCATGCATTATGGAGTGCAGAACCCCCTGGATGGCTGGCTGCTAGTTAGCTTAGCTTCAATGAATTCTAGCAGTGTGATAGTGATAACAAAATTGCTGTGTTTCTTTAATCGTGATCCTGCTTTGATGCAGGGTAAGTTGATGAGAGAAATTTGCCATTGGGTTTGAATTATTGATATAGGGAAAGCATTCTTACACAACTTTTGACAACGCCAGCTCACCTTGATATTGTCATTACAGTTACCATGGCGATGAATACATAAAAGTGAATATAAGGGCATGCAGGTTAATAAGGAAAATGCAGAAAATGGAAAAGAAAATTTAAAGCTGCATCATTGCAAAGGTTTTTTTTTATATACAACAAAGAACACAACATGTTTTGTATTCTCTCTCGCTCCTCCTCCTCTAACCCTCTCCTCGTCTTTCCCACAGGTGTGTTGTGAAGATTATAGGTGAGATGGTTTTGTCGTTTCCGGCGGGAATCACACGGCACTTTGCCAATAACCCGTCCCCCGCCGTGCTAACCTTCAGCATAACCAACTACAGTCGACTGGAGCATGTGCTGCCTAACCCCCAGCTCCTCTGCTGGTAATGACACAGCTGTGAACTCACCACCTCGCTCTCAGACAAAATAATATATCGTACAGAGTTTTTCACTGGAGGCGCTACCTCCCTGCAGAAGTCAGAAGGTACAAAGTGAGAGTCTGAACGCTTTATTGTCTAGGTGGCAAGTTCCCCATGAGTGTAAGACTGTGGGTCTTATCATGTATGTAAACATCCTTTAAACCTAATCCAATCTTACTGCGCACCACAATTTGTATTAATGATATTAATTTTGCTTAAAGAGCATGAGAGAATAGTAACAAAAAGAGTGTGACTCATTCAAATGACTTCATCATCAAGATGTTTCTAAGACTATATGTAATTGTTACATTTGTACATGTTAACATGCAGGTAATTTATCATTATCTATCTACTATGGTGACAACGGAGCAAACCAGTTTCATAAAATGCGATTCACACACATAGAAACCTCCATGCTCTCTATTACAAAATTGCATGAAATTTGTATATTATAACTTTAGCTTATTGATGTACGTGTTTTTGAATCACAAGTTTCATTCTTCGATGGTGAGTAGTGATGAGTAAATGTCAGTGAGATCATTTCAGACACTAATTCCATTCTAATCTTGAGCCACCATGAGGTCATCTGAGTGGTTTGTTCATCATTCATCTGAGTCATATTTGCAAACAAAACAAAACTGTAAAAATAAATAGAATACTCATCACTCATTTGTGACCCATGAAAACTAACCGAGATCACAACTCATTGTGGCACTCAAAGAATATTTGTTATTTTGGAAGATAAGTCAATATTCAGCAGCCAACTCTATATCGCGACAGCCCCTCCATATTGGGGGGGTCTTGAAAAGCATTGTGAATTTTTTTTGTCCAAATCAGAAGATGGAACGGCCTTTTTGTTTAGCCACTTGGTACTGGCCTTGGAGGCAACGGGTCCAGAGCATTCTGGCAGTGTTAGACAGGGAATGTCACAGCCCATTTCCCCATGTAGGATTTTTTTTTTCTTTTACTGTATAGACAGCCCAGTTTTATTAATTTAAAGATGGTCTTTACAGTGGTGAAATAAAGCTTTACATTAATTTATTAAATTATTTCATCATTCATTAGAGTAAAAAGGATCTGATATTTCTATTCACTCTGACAGGGTGAGTTTCATGATAAAAACCAGAACAAAAAAGTTTAGTCCTAAACTTTAGGTAGCTCTTCTAAGATTAGTATTAATCATGACTTAGTGTGGCTGTGTACAAATTGAAATGCTGACTGCCGTCACTCAAGGCTGTTGTCATTCTTCTGGCTGAACATTTTCTGAAAGCTGAGTTGCTGGGTCCTGCAGGAGAGCAAGTTAGTGAAGTTTGTAAAATCCCAGTAACCATATGAAGTCGTTATTGTTTGAAGATTTCCTTCTGTGTGCTTCCCTGCCAGTGACACCACTACGCAGGCCAAGGCTGATGCCAAGGACTTCTGGGTGAACATGCCAAACCTGATATCTCATTTAAAGAAGGTGGCAGAACAGAAGCCGCAGGCAACATACTATAATGTGGACATGTTAAAGTATCAGGTGAGCTCTGACCAGACAAGCTCAGCAGAGAGAAAACAACTCCCACAACAAGCATATTACAGAATTTACGGTAATGACGTGTGTGTGTGTGTGTGTACAGGTATCGGTGCAGGGCCATCAGTCTACTCCTCTGAACCTGGCTGTGAGCTGGAGGTGCGAGCCCACCAGCACGGACCTGAGGATAGACTACAAATACAACGGAGAGGCCATGTCCACGGCGATGGCTCTTAACAATGTCCAGTTTCTCGTCCCCATCGATGGAGGTGTTTCAAAGCTGCAGGCTGTGTTACCTCCCGCTGCATGGTAGAGTCCTCACTTTGTAATGGGTTAGAACACAAAGACGGGATAGAAAAGATCAAAATGATACCACTGGGAGACTTCTTACGCTGTGGAATTGTCTCACCAGCATTATATCAATGATATCAAAGTGCTCACTTTTGGGTGTTTGTATTTAGTTGATCTTGTTGGCTTCAGCAGCTTTATAAAGGAAACTTCATAAAAAAAAAAAAAAGAATATGGGAAAGACCTTACTTTTCTGCTTCACTCTGTTCTATTCTCATATAATCCTGACAGGAATGCAGAGCAGCAAAGAATCCTGTGGAAGATTCCAGACATCTCAAAGAAATCTGAAAACGGAGGTATGTGCAGCAGCAAGTTTTCCTGAACGACTTTCTTGATCAAGGAGTCCTGATTTTACTTAAATATCGTTTAAAATAATGCATGATAATAAGTCTTTTTAATTTCATTTTTAAATGTGTACATGAAGACACACTTTCCTCCGAGAATAACAACATAGCCCAGTAAAATATGTTCCAAGTTGAACATGCAACCACATGTTTAGGCAGCGAGTGGAAATGAACTCTTAAGATAAGAAGACTACACTCAGTTTTTACAGCTTTCAGATCTGAACTAGAATCTGCACCGGGAGGCATGAATGCAGCGGAGCCTGTTTTGGGAAACCCAAAAAAAAAAGAAAAAAAGATACCTCTGTCCTCACTCAGAGAAAAGAACAGCGTCTTGGTTCAGTTGTTTTAGGTGACCTAACCAGTGCCCCCTGCTGTCTGATGATGGTGGTACATCTATAGTGCTTCAGCTCTCATCCCATAATGTGACTGTTGAGTGAAACATCTCGCTGCTCCGTGGTTGTGTGGGTTGGAAACATATTCTCCCGGGATGCATTATATTGTAAGACTGACATGTTACATCAATTTATTAAGAATAGTTTCAGTATTTATGAATACCACTTGAAAAGATATTGGTGAGCTTACCAACTGTCATTCAGTGGAATTAGGTTATATGTGTTCTTTTTAGAAAATGTCATTAGGCTTAAAAATATGATTTGTTTATTTCTGCCTCTTTTGGATGGTAAAGATTTTTATCTTTTCTATGTTCACTTGGGGAAAATAAGGTGACCGTCTTATGATGAGTAATTTTCTTTTAAGAACATCATAAATTAGATAGTTGATCAACACACGCCAAACATTTAGACACTGAACACGCGTCTGCTCCCACAATGGAAGCTATCAGCACTTCCCTCATACAAACTCCTCCCTCAGGTGTGGGATCCTTGTTAGCACGCTTCCAGCTAACAGAGGGCCCCAGCAAACCAGCTCCACTGGCAGTGCAGTTCACCAGCGAGGGCAGCACCCTGTCAGGCTGTGACATTGAACTGGCGGGGCCAGGATACCGCTTCTCGCTCGTCAAGAAGAGGTTTGCTGCAGGTGAGTTCAGCAATGTCAGCAGCATTATTATCTATACTTAATAAAAATGTAAAATAAACTTGAAAATTAAATACATTTTAACCAAGGGTTGGATGAGCAGTGTGACTTTAAAAAGTAGTTTTTCTAATTCTTACAATTAGTATGAAAGTTGTATCTCCTGTTTTCATAACCTCCACTGTTCTCCTTATGGGCCCTCTAGTGTCTGTAGCAGCTCATCATCATAAACCATAACTAAAACAACATATTCTGTTCATGACTTTCAGGGAAATACCTGGCGGACAACTAACCCATGCTACCAGAGAACGGCACCGTTGAACAAAATAATGGCAGTGGACTGAGGTTGACCCCTGAGGACAGACTGACACCGGACAGACATGAACCTTTTCTGAACCCACACGACAGGTCCGCAGCCTACCCAACAGTATTGTATAACTTGCATATAGCATTGTGGAACTGTTTTAGGTCACGTAACTGTTGTATTTGTATTAATTTCATAACATCTGTATTGCTGCAGTTAGACACCTGGGTTCTTTCACCTCGTGAAGTCTGTGCCTCTGTCTCCATCCTCCACTGGTCATTGTGTGGTGATGTTTCACTGCAGCTGCCTGACCAGCCAGGTTCAACCTGACGCTACTCCAGATGAATACCAGTCTAGCAAAAGTTGGTTGTAAAATACATCAATAAATGAAATATTTGCAGCCACACGGCTCAAACTTTGACACATCTAAAGTTGGAATAGCTAAAGCAGAACAATTCTTAGTAAATTACCTGCCTCTCACGGCACATACGCAGGATCTTAGTACGAAAATTAATTCCTTTGCCAGGGCTTCAAGCCTGGGACAGCCGACCTCGATGTCTCGCCCTGAGCGCGTTTTATTTGTGCGTCTTTGTCCCTCAAGTAAATCCATGAAGCGATGCAGTTTGACACGTGCTGCTACAAGATGTCCCTTTGGTTCAAGTGATGCATGGAAATGAAACACAAGAACCACAAGTAGGCTCAAGGTTTCCCTTCATCATCTACAGGTACGACAGGGTCATAAGACTTAGCATCACTATAATTCCCTTTTAATCTGAATGCACTGATCAGTCAATCAAACTGTTGTTTTATGTCTCCGAAGTCGACAGCACGTGTTTTTAGCAGTTAGGCAGCTGCAATGATAAATCAATCTACTGGTGATAAAGTAAGAATAATGTGTTTTCCCCGTAAGAACAAAAGAACTATACAAAGTGTCATTTTAAAATCAATAATATATATAATATACAAATCTATATATATATATATATATATTATTAAAGGCCGTTTGGTGTTTTCCTTGTGTTGTCAAATAGCCTTTCTGTTGTCCCCAGGACAGCAGTGTTAGACTCCAGATTACATGACAGCATTCTATTTTTATTTATTGATGACATGATTTGTTGTATAAAACATGTGATTCTGTATATGAATAGAATTTGAATGGTATCACACAACTCAGAACCCTTAAAAAGTATAAATATTTTGAGTTTTTTTTTTCTGTGTAGTTGGGTAACCTGTGTACAGTATAAGGTATAATTTTTTTGAATTTATTTCAGATATAATTTTTTAATTCAAGTGCAACAGAAGATTTGAGCTATATATGGGTCGGGGAGGGTAATTTAAAGAAAATGATAAATATCTCTCTGGATGCTGTGTTATGCTTTGTGAAAGCAGTGTTAATGTAGAGTTAGTTCAACCATGGACGATGTCTGACAAATGCTTTTGGGAATACACTTATTCAGTTTCTTCCTGAAAGTTGGAGGAGAGAATACCACTCAATATGTCAGTTAGCTTAGCATAAAGACAAATTTGCCTAACATATTCTACCTTATTGTTTAATTCATACGTACGTTTTTACTGTTTTTTGTTTTTTTTGTATGCCAATGTGTTCAAGATGAAATGAGTGGTATCATTTTCTCATTTAACATTTGGAAAGAAATTGAATAATCACATTTTTCCCAACGGTCTGACTGTTCTTTTAGAGAAAGACAACAAACAGGTTTTTCCTCAACATCAGTGAAGATGTCTATGGCACCACCACTGGAACAGGATTTGTTTATTAGTACCAGCTTTTTTCCCTTTTCCTGTCACTGATTGGGATAAAAAGGAAGGAAAAACCCTGTGTTATTGATCCAGTATTATTCAATTCCAACATCTACCCAGTCATTCCTGAACTTGGGCCACGTGACACTTCTCACCATTTTCCTCTTCCCCGATCATCCGACCAGCCCTTGAATCCATGGCTTTATTTTGTAACAGTCTCTGTGAGATGACATGAGTTGAATGAGTTTGCTGAATGAGGTTATGTTGACCAAAATGTTGCTTTTTCCCCCCCATGTTAGTGTGTGTGTGTGTGTGTGTGTGTGTGTGTGTGTGTGTGTGTGTGTGTGTGTGTGTGTGTGCGTTTGCGCGTGTTTTATGTATGTATACCCCAGACAGCCAGTCCTTCAAATCTCTGTGAAGGAAAAATAAGCTGAATATTTTTAAAATGAATTAAAAAAAAAAGAAAAAGAAAAAATATTATATTGTTTAATGTGGGGGGCGGGGGGGCACTGTGCTGATGATACTCCTGAATGCTCTGATACTCAACATGAAGAACAAAAAGTGTGTGTGTCTGTGTGTGCGCGTTGTTGAAGCTCCCCGTACTGTGTGTCAACATTCTGCTAAATGCGACCAATCCTAGTCCACTAAGAGCTGTGGCAGAAGCATCTTTAGCTGGGTTTAGGGCAACAAAACAACCAGCCTCACATCAGTATTCTTGTTCAATGGTATAGAGTCCTTTTGATTGGTCAGTGTGTTATTAGCTTAACTTGCCTTTGAGAAAAAAAATCAAAACAATCTGTGCTGTGTGGTTAAGATCTTCTCTACCGCACAGATCTAGGAATGAGGTTACATTCAATACGTTGGTGTGAGGTGATGATTGGTGCCATTTAGCTCATGTATCAGTTTGGTAAGATTTCCTGTCAGTCTGCCTGACTGGACGAATCAACGTGCCTGACAGGAAGTTGTTACCCTCTGGGTGAATCAGTGCAACAGTCACTACAGCATTATCTACAGAGGCCCACCACACACTTTCCCATCATGCAGTGGTTTTAAAGCACTGCTACCACAGTCTTTCAGCTGGAAAGGAGAAAAAAAAGCATCTTTTACTATAAAAATAGAACAAAATGTTTCATCCCCTGTGGTGAATTTATCCTGCAGTATTGCATGTGGAGCATGCAGATAACGGTGCGGCGTCTGTCGATGGTAGATAGTACTGAAATGACGTGTTGTGCTGAGATGTCGCTTACCTGTATTGATGTTGAGAAGAGCAGGGAGTGTGTTTGTGTGCTATAAGCCCGAATGCTTTTGGTTCTGTACCGTTAACCTCGAACACATGTGCAAGCTCTTTGTACAGTACATAACAATGCTAAGATGACCTTAGTTTGCTTCTTTCCAAAACCAATAAAAGTTATAACTGGATGACTGTGTTTCTAGTTTTCTCAGTATATTTTGTATTATCCAAAAAAGTTCAGTAATTTACTCCTCACAGAAGGTAGAAGTCCTGCACAAGAACTTTTATTTGACAAAGTGAAATTAGAGAAGATAGCTAAAAAAAACAACAACAACAACATAAAAGCAAACATTGACATTCCTGTGGATACTTCAGGACGTAATTATCCCAGGTTTAGAGGCGTTTTATTTCCTGATATAGAATTTAAGGAACTGCTGCACCCTTAAATCCCATCCCTGAGTTCATTGACATCAGCTGATGTATTCATATTATCATTGAGAATATTGATATAGTTGCTCACATCTTCCATCTCAATTTTAGAAACCTAGCTGTTTAAATAAATCTTTACAAATCAGTTACAGTAATGACTACTACAGTTCACACAGTGATTATATGGTCTTAAGCGTCGTGATTGAAATTTGGCTTCTTGCAAGGCAGGTTGGAAGAGTCATTTTGGTCACTTGGAGAACTTGAGGAGAGCAAAGAGTGGTCATCCTCAGCAGAGGAAAGTTAGGTCGCTCTTCCTGCAGCCCACCTGGCAGCACACAGTGGTCAGTATGTTGTTAATGTCCCGTCTGGTAAACTCGGAACCTGCGCTGCTGCTCTGACTCTCCAAGCTGCTCTCCTCTCCAGTAGGCAGACCTGCAGCAACACAAGAATCACTCTGGCATCATTAAAGGTGTCCAGTAACCTCCACACTAAAGCCTTGTCCGATCCCATCGAAGAGAATTTATAGTCAATGATACATTATGGGGCAGCACGGTGATGCAGTGGTCAGCACTGTCGCCTCACAGCAAGAAGGTTCCAGGTTCCAGTCCCGGCTCCATCACAGGATCTTTCTGTGTGAGTCTCCATGTTCTCCCTGTTCCTGTGTGGGTTCTCTCTGGTACTCCAGCTTCCTCCCACAGTCCAAAGACATCAAGAGGGGACGAGGCTGATTGATACTCTAAATTGACTGTAGGTGTGACTGTGAGTGTGAATGGTTGTCTGTCTCTATGTGTTGGCCCTGTGATGGACTGGTGACCTGTCCAGGGTGAACCCTGCCTCTCGCCTGAAGGCCGCTGGGATAGGCTCCAGCCCCCCGTGACACTTAACAAGATAAGCAGTAGAAAATGTACAGTACATTATGGTTTCACTTCCATTCACATATCTAACAAAACATTTGTTTTTCCCTACCTCCATAAGGAAAGAAATGCATGCAACGTGCTGTGTTGTGCTCTGTTAGGTGGGAATTTTGCCTAATGGCTCCGATTGTATTTTGTGGAGTAGCAATATCAAGCCGATACCAGCACCAAATATGGAATCAGCTAAAATGAAAATGACCGCAGGTCTCAGTGTATTAGCAGTTGGATGATGGATGAACCACTATTTTCAGATCAGGTTTGTTTAATTGAGCTCCATGTTTCCATTAAATAAGGAAACTCTAAATGACTGAACAGATTAACGTTGTGCTATTTGTCTTCCGCAGTGTCACTTTACTCTTTCTAATCAGTGCTGCTGATAGGCTAACTGGGTTTGTTTGTCTGTGACGGACAGAGAGGCCGCGTCTGCCCCAGGGACAGACTGCTGCAGTACTTAATCATGATGTGTGGGCTCCTCTAGCATAATAAGGTAGAGCAGCTGACAACATGTCCCCGAGCCAGAGCACCTGTCTGCCTGCACACCCACTGCACATACTTAATAGAATATACTGAATACAGTGCAAGGACGGTCTCTGTCTTTGGCTGAATGTTGCTTGAGTACATTGACACTCATGGTGGGAACGATGGCAACCGTTAGTTTTTTTTTTAGTTTTTTTTGCTTTCCTCTTTCCTTCTACGTTGCTTTTAATCCACCAAATTCAAGATAAGCGTATGGTGAGAAACATGGAAAGGTAAAAGAACAATTTATTATCCCTTGTGACATGTCGTAATAAGAAGAGAATGGGTGTGAAGAATAAATGAATGATGGCAGCATTTCATTTAGCTGCTTCAGTTTCAGGGTGTAAAGAATGGAGCCTTCATTCAAACCTGCCACATCAAAATGTCTGCATGATAAAGGAGTCATCTTTTGCAGAAAGCACACAAAACAGCCTCCGCCAAGGACGGACACAGAGTGCAAATAGTTTTAATTCCAAGACACGTGTTGTTGCTTTTTCCACAGGAACGCGAGCGAGACATCACCTGATATCTCCTGGGTCTTTTTCTCAGAGTGCAACTCTCCTTTGAAAAACCGGTTTGAGGGAATAGTGGAACATGTGGGATGAGGTAGATTATAACTGGAACACTAGATAGAGGATAGTATCTTTCTCTCAAAATTGGGGTTAATTACCAGTTGAAAGTGTTCCCTCAAATGTCTTTAAGAGGCCAACATTTGATGGACAGAAAGGGGACAAAGTGATTAAAACTCACTGAAATCAATTTTGACAAGTATTCGTATCCCCTTGTTACACACTAGTACCTCTATTTCTAAGCGTGATGCATGCTTGACAAAGTCCAACAAAGATTGTTATCCTATTCTCCACGATACGATTTGATCTCACTATGAGGAGTGTTAGGAGAGTAATAGAAATAGTCTCACCATCCATGTCTGAGTCTCTGAGGAACCTCCTCCAGCGGGAGCCTCCGCAGGTGTAGACGACGGCCCTCAGGAACTCTCGACCACACAGCTTCACTGCCTTCACCTCAGCTCTCACCTGAGCCACACTCACCGCTGCACATAACAGCAGAGGCAGAAGGACCAGGGCGCGCATTCTGGATCCCTCTGGGTTCTAGTGGATCTCTCTGTTGATCAGCTTTCCAAACTCTCAGCAGAGGTTTGATGATATCTAGTCAGCGAGGCTGCAGCACCAAGGACTTGTAGTTGATCCAGTGTTCTCTTCATTATATAGTATCCATCTTCCAGTTCCTCAGTGTTCTCCGCCTCCCTCTGACTGGCTTTTAGCCCATCCCAATCACACACACACACACACACACCCTACTGTTATCACAATACTTCTTGATAGTCATGCCCTTTTATGTTTCCGGTCTTTTCCTCTTCACAATTTTGAGGAGAAGGGATTGTCATCCCTTAACTGACAGTCCCATTAGATGAGGGCAAGCCTCTCAAAGTGCCGGTGATGGCTGTGATGGCTAATGAACTGATTCCCCCTGCAGTCAGACAGATGTTTCATCTGTTTATTACTCTGATAGCCTGCCTCTCGTCTGCTTTACTGCACGTTGGGCCATATGAGAGGAAACCAGTCATGTTGACAGTCCATCATCTGGCTCATTATGGAGCGGTGAGACGCTCAGCGTGACATTACACTTCCATCATTAACACTGGAGGTCCCACTTAGGATCTCCGTGAACTCATATAATGTTTAGTCACACATGCTGCATGCTAGTAGAAAACAGAGGCCCGTATTTTTGATGGAGGGAACTATAATAGGGACTTTATTCACCTTTTTTTTTCCCCCTGTGTATTTTAACTTGTAATAAAGTATTAACTGAAGTTTGTACACCGATGTTGATGCTGCCTGGTGGAGCCAAATCAAAAAACCCACGCTAACAAGTGTTTTCCTTTTAGACTGAATTAAAAAGCTTGAAGGAATCATGAATTACCATTACATTACAACAAATTAACACCCTTTCCACAAGAAGACTGCTGCACATTCCAGAGATTTTGCATCATGAGGGAGATTTTATCAAAGCCCAGAATACATCAGCTCATCCCATGAATCCACCACTTTGTTAAATCGAACTGCAGATCGTTTCTGGTGGCAGTCGTTGTCATTTGAGAGACAAAGTGGTCAACTTCAGGCTTTGTGGGAGGCGGTGACCGCGTCCGACTAATAACAGCACCTCTGTCAGTAAAATAACAAGCTTTTGCGTGGAGGTTCAGTCTTGGTCTTGGAAAAGTTCATCTGAGAGATTTCATTCAAATTACAGCGTATTCAGGAGGGTGGTGCATTAAAATCATCACAGCCGCATATCTTGCCCCCACCCCCACACACACGCACAATACTATATTGATATTACAACCCCCATTGTATTGATGTGTACAAATTTCCTGTGTTACTGCACAGCTCGTTGTTTCCTGACACCTCCATATAGAATGTGTGTGTGTGTGTGTGTGTGTGTGTCTGATGAGCTGTGTGTGTCAATGTGCTCCAACCTCTTCACAATGATGTCAGTTTTGTTTGGCAGCCCTGATTACTGAGTCACAGACCACATGATGATGATGATGATGATGGCGACGATGCTAACGACCTAAAAGGACCCTAAATCAACCAAGGTGAGTGACATGATGTTGTCGACTGAGAAAGACAAAAC
Source organism: Aulostomus chinensis (assembly GCF_037954235.1). Lineage (NCBI taxonomy): Eukaryota > Metazoa > Chordata > Actinopteri > Syngnathiformes > Aulostomidae > Aulostomus > Aulostomus chinensis. The sequence goes on along the minus strand of NC_141333.1, from coordinate 7,056,779 downwards.
AAACTGGAACATTCGTGAGGATTTTAACGACAGAGATGTGACAGTTGTGTTGCTGTGGCAGTAAAACAACTGTTTCCCTCCATCACGACGGTCGACACCATCATGTTTGTATTTCTGTATTTTTCATACGGAGGTTTTACTCTATACACCCGCAGATGCAGTTACGCGGCCAAGAGTATGTGAGTGCCCTCTAAACTTAAGTGTGTTTGTGTTTTGGCCTGTAAGCGTGTGAAACCAAAATATCAAGGATTTTTCAGTTTTAAATGTGTTCCTGTAGAGAATTGTCCCAGAAAACCTTGACTGTAAAAGAATAAACCCTGAATCTCTCAATCTAATGTAAAACCAACAGGCCAATGTGATGTTTGCAGATAAAATCAACTCTAATGGGATTGTTGGTATCTCCAGGAGACCATCGGTCGCCCATTACAGCACGAACCACGAGCTAAGTGAATAAAATGGGCACAAACCTAAATGGCTTGAAAACGCTATCATGTGTCTTCAGTGTACCTGCAGCCGTCCTCCACATTTGTGAGCCACTGTTAGTGTGTTTACCGTGTGAGCTCACCACCAGGTATCATTGACTGAATGGAGGATTAATGGTTGAAAATTGCTGGCATAAAATGCTATAAAAGGCAGCAAAGGTGCATTTACACGGACTGAGTCCCGGTGTCGTGTCAACAAAAGGCGGAGATCCCATTCGATAGAAAAGTACGTTCAATAAAGAGTCGTCAATTCTTCCGCAGCAGCTCAGACTAACAGCTGATGATTTGGGTTTGCTGTGTTTTGTTGGAATAATTCGAATATTTGATCTTTTACTGTACTTTTCACAGCAAGGTTTTGATGGTGACCTTTTCTAGAGTGTATATCCCTTACCAGACTGTAGACTATATATATATATATATATATATAACTGAACAACAGGTTTTCTCCATTCCAAGTGTAACACGGGACCTAAACAAACAAGCTACAAAATGCAAAAAATTCTTCAAATTTCTTTAAAAGCCACTTGTTATGAAACATGAATGAATTTCACGCTTTTTTCTTGATGGTTGGGGCTGCGCAGTTCGTAAAAATGAAATCAGAATCACAATGTAGGTCACAGGAAGTTGCAATATTAAAGACTAAATGTGTGTCAAAATACCGTTTTAATTCAAATATTCTGGCACAGCGGATGTCCTGAAGAACCCCCCCCCCCCCACACACACACACACACACACACACACAAAATCTCCCCTTTTCAATGAAAATCCATGTAAAAGATTATTTCCACTTTGATATTGCAAACCACAACTCAGAGGCAGCATCAGTCAGAATAATCAGTTCGTTTTTTCTTTAATTGTGCAGCCCTGTTAATAATCAATGAAAATATTGATCTGTTTTGTGTGTGTGTGTGTGTGTGGGGGGGGGGGGGGTTGCTCTAATGGGATTCAGATCACTTTCCCTTTTATTTTATATTTGATGGGATTTTGTAATCCCATCAACCTTAAAGCTCCAAAATGAATGTGAGTGGTAAAATTATGCACGCTGATTGAACAGAACTACGCATGGAATTACACTTCTCGTTCTAATTTCTGCTCTAAGCTGGAGAACGTCTGACATGTCACCCGTCTTTCCTCTTCTGGGTGACAAAATGCGGTCAGAGATGCTCTGATGGAACAGCGCCAACGTGGTTATGTAAAGTGGAAATGTGCCGTTCCATTTTTTTTATTTCTCTTCACATCTAAGTCAACACAGTGATGGCTCTGTGAGGACGTCACGTCACGTTGATGCTTAATGACTCAGTAAAGAGGCCGTTGAGTCCAGCTTTCCTTCAAAGCACATCCTGTCCACATCCCAGGTTTGATTTCTCCCTGGAATTTGTGCGTTCTATAATTTACGCTCGATTTAGATTTTTCAAATTAACGTCACCTCTTTTAAGGTCATTTTGAGAGGCTATGATTTGTGCGGCTATTGCTACACACGGAGGTCTTCTTAATTCTTTGTGTTATTTTATTCATCCCATACATTTATTTTTATTTCTTTATCAACACAGTGACGAAGGTATCAAGAAATAGCATACACACTGTTGTTGAGTTTATACTAGGCACTGTTACACTATGACAAAGGGATCCGCACACATACTTTGCATTTTACAACAAAGCAAAATAACATTTAATCTGAGCAGTTACAACACGAGCAAAGGGCAGAAAGTAAAAAACAAAATGAGAACATCAACACATCGCTGGATAAATCACCTCACAACAGGGTTACGAACTGAAGCCCTAGCAAGGTTTTTAGCATGAAGGAAAAAAAGCTTTCAAACGTCCAAAATGTTTGAAAAGGAAAATCAGAATAACTGACCATGAATGTATTTTCTTTCTTATAAGGAAAGGGTGCCAGCACAAACTAGAAAATTCCTAAAGAAATTCCACAATCACATCTGTAAAACTGGAAAAAAAAGAAAAAAAAACTTAGTGTTTCGTTTCTTGGACTTTGACATTTTAAAATGAGCAATAACTATTTGTTTTTGTTTACAAATGATCAAAAGGTACATGAACCAATTCTCACATTACTCTAAAAAGAAAAAAAAAACAGCAAAACCACCTGCTTCTGCGTCTTTACTCCTCCATGCCTCTAGGTGGCGATGTGATGTAACAAGCCAGAACCATGGCACGGTGAGGGACTTCCATTTTTTTAGCAGTTTCAAAACTAATTACACACTTAACTCTTCGCTGGTCTTTAGTCACACGGTCTACTGGGCAGAGACGAACATAAAGCGGTGGTGCTTCAAGTGAGTCAGACGGTTTTTCCCTTGAAGACGTAACGTTACTTTGTTGTGTGCCAGTTGAGAAAACTAACCTTGGCTAGCTAAACTGCTGGGTGCTAACTTGAAGTGAGCTAACCTGTCTCGACTGCCCATCAGGACGGATGTCGGGACGCGCGTGTCCACACTGTCTCTGTTGTGATGTTACATTTGCAAGCCAAGTTAAAGAATCGCTGCAGTTATTCATTGCGTATGTGTTGAATTCCTACAGATAATTACGACCTTGACCTCGCCGTTTTACCAACTTAGCCTGTATGCCTGTATTACACCTGCACGATGCAATACGCTTTTTCAGTTTTTTGTGGGCACTGACAGAAATGTATTGACCGTTGGTATGAATGTGAGCGTGAATGGTTGTTCGTCTCTGTATGTTGGCCCTGCGATGGACTGGCGACCTGTCCAGGGTGAACCCCGCCTCTCGCCCGTAGACTCTGGGATAGGCTCCATCCCCCCCGCGACCCTTAATAGAAAGGAATAAGCGGAAGACGATGAATGAATGAAAGCATGACATAAATGTAATGTTTCTATATTTACGAGGTATTTAAAGAGCATTGTTATTCTTACCAAGTTATTGGAGACTCTTCTCTGTGCTTTTTATACCACTGTTACTTTATGAATTTTCCAACAGTATCAATCAATTACGTTCTTTTCCATCATTAAACTTGCCAGACCACAGTGTTTGGCAGAGCTTTCCGAATTTATTTACATGAAATTGAACAAGTTGGGTATTGAAGTGAGCAGTGATCGCATGACTTACTGTGTAGAGAGCCCTTCTTTGTCAGTAAGTCAGACCTCAGTGGTCCTACTCAAATCTGAAATTATCAAAGTACCTCAAATTTGAATTAAAATGGAGCTTGTGAAATAAACATGGGTATGACAGACTGACTTGTCTTGTATATTTCTGATCCAGATCGACCATGAAGCCTGTAATGCATCAGGTTTGGCAGAAAGTCTTCCAACGTCTCCCCAGAACCTCACTGCTTCCCCGGAGGAACCATTCTGGCTGTGCGGAGCACGCCACGGCTCCTGGCTCTTCAAACCCCAGACAAATCAAACCCTCGCTCTTGGTGTCCCGCATCTACCAGCCCTCAAACCTGCGTGATGTCGGGCTGGAGAGCCGTCTTCCAGGGGAAATGACCTGTAGGAGCCAGAAGCTCATGCAGCAGGCTGGACTCATCCATCCCTCCAGCTCAGGCTGCTACTACTGTCTACCTGCCACTGTCCGCTCCATGGAGAAGCTGGTGAGATAATGATCTTGCATCAGTCACTTTGTTGTGCCATTTTTATGGTGAATGATCAAAATCTCAGTCAGAAGGTTCCAGGTTTGAGCCCTGCCTGGAGCACAGGATCTTTCTGTGTGGAGTCTCCATGTTCTCCCTGTTCCTGTGTGGGTTCTCTCTGGTACTCCAGCTTCCTCCCACAGTCCAAAGACATCAAGAGGGGACGAGGCTGATTGATACTCTAAATTGACCGTAGGTGTGACTGTGAGTGTGAATGGTTGTCTGTCTCTATGTGTTGGCCCTGTGATGGACTGATGACCTGTCCAGGGTGAACCCCGCCTCTCGCCTGAAAGCTGCTGGGATAGTATATATATATATATATATATATATATATATATATATATATATATATATATATATATATATATATATATATATATATATATATATATATATATATATACAATCTGCATACGAGGGGAACATACGATGCCAATAAGAAAATTTCCCCTCTCAGTTTCATACCATCTGACTCTACAGTCTTAGGACTTCCAAACTCCTGGTTTTGTGCCTTTGCATTCGAACACATTTGTAATCAACAAAAAAAAGGAATAAGAGCTCATCTTTCAATTTGAGTTCTTGCCATCTTTAATCAACAGGTGAGAGTAATTGACCAAGAGATGCAGGATATCGGCGGCCAGAAGCTGGATATGCCCAGTTTGTGCTCGGCTGATCTTTGGAAAACCAGTGGACGCTGGGACTTGATGGGAAAGGAACTGTTCCGTCTGAAAGATCGGCATGGTGCTGACTACTGCTTGGGTCCCACCCACGAGGAGGTGGTGACAACTCTGGTGGCTCACCAGAGCACCCTCTCCCACAGACAGCTCCCGCTGCTTCTCTACCAGGTAAATACCAACAGCTGGCTTTACTTGTAATAACGCTACAGTTTTACTTCATGATTTCTTTGTTTTAAAACAGATCACTCGCAAATTTAGAGATGAGCCAAATCCGAAGTTCGGTCTTCTGCGGGGGAGGGAGTTCTACATGAAGGACATGTATTCGTTTGATGTCAGTGAGGAAGCTGCTTACCAGACCTATGAATCTGTGTGCCAAGCATACCACAGGGTCTTCACCCGACTGGGCCTGCGTTGCCACCAAGTGCAGGCAGACACAGGAAACATTGGTGGTAAACTCTCCCATGAGTTCCAGCTGCCAGCAGACATTGGTGAGGACAGGCTGCTGGTGTGTGGGAGCTGTTCTTTCTCCGCCAATGTAGAGACCATGCCATCTGGCAGAACTGACTGCCCTCTCTGCAAAACCGGCACTCTGGTCGAGTGCAAGGGAATAGAGGTGGGCCACACCTTTTACCTGGGCAAAAAGTACTCTGACATATTCAATGCCAACTTCATTACAGCTCAAGCCAAGCCTATGGTTGCAGAGATGGGCTGCTTTGGTCTTGGTGTGACCCGTATTCTTGCTGCAGCCATTGAGGTGATGTCAACAGATGAAAGTATCCGCTGGCCAGGGCTTCTTGCCCCCTACCAGGTTTGTGTTTTACCTCCTAAGAAGGGCAGTAAGGCGGATGAGGCGTCAGGCTTGGCAACAGAGCTGTTTCACACTCTGGGAGAGACTCTGCCTAATCTGAGAGGTGAAGTGATTCTTGATGACCGAACACAGATGACCATTGGTAAGAGGATGAAGGACGCCAGCAGGCTGGGACACCCATATGTTGTCGTGGTAGGACAGTCTGCTCTGGAGGCCACGCCCAGGTTTGAGGTGACCTGCCAGCAAACAAATGAGACAATGTTTCTAAGTACAGATGGACTCTTAGATCTTCTGGGAAGAGTGGAAACCGTGTGACAACCAACTCTGAAGGTGTAACTATTGCATTTTATGTTAGTGAGTGCAAAGTGTTCATCAAGATGTCAGTGAGGTGGTGGGAAAGAGCCTTGTATATTTCTGTGTCATGTCAGTGAGGACTTGGTTGGACTTTGATTTAAAATATGGAACGTTATTTATTTGATTGATGACATAAAATTACTGACACAACTGAAGCTCGACTCCAGGCCTCACTGTTAGTTTTTATCAAACAATCCATAAAAACATACCTTGATCGATTAAATATTTCATCACCCTACGTAGACTGTGTCTGAGTAGTTTGTGATAACTACTCAAATGTTAACTAAGCATTTTTAATTTTAATTATAGGGTTGCTTATTAATGAAGTTCATTCATTCATTCGAGACACCACATCCATGCCACACACTGCGCCAACATCCTACCAGAACCAGAGTTTATGCTTCATTCTGATAATCTTGTTTTCAATGAATTAAAGCAGGTTGTTAGTGTGCTACTGTTATAATCGGAGCAAAACGTTGTTGTTCTACCTTTTTGTTACCACACTCCAGTCTCCACAAGTGACTATACGGCGTCAGTTTTCCAAGGAAAAGAGTCCTCATATTGAATTCATCTGTCAAAAAAAAATAAGATGCCATGGGCTGGCATTGTTGATGCTCAGTTCTATTTTGAAGTAAACAGTTGGATTGCCACAAAGATTTATTCAGTTTGAGCCCTATTCATAAAATGTGAGTCTTTAAAGGACATAAGTCCAGATAACAAAAAACGTTGGTTTGGAGCCGAAGATGAAAGCTTTCAAATGGATTAAATCAGTGTGGTTTCGTCTAGACGAGGGCGGAACTAACGAATCACGAGTACGTTTCCACACGGATCTCGTTCCACGCAACACCACCCAGACACGTGCAAAAAATGATGTAAACAAGGCAAACGTTTACATTTGGTGTTGTTGTCATAGCCGTGTTGGTATTTTTTGCTATACGCTTTATTTTATAATTAAAGTACATTTTTATCAAGCATGGCTTCCTCGGCGGTGGAACACGACAGCGACGACGGCATGGACGAATTCATGGACAAATTCAAGTCCCAAAGATATAAAAATGGCTTCAGCGAAAACAACTGGGAAGAGGTAAGATTATGCATTTTAAACTTTAATCTTTCAAGGTTGTCAAACATTTACTTTCGCCTAAATGAATGGAAGTAACTAAATCATGTTTGGCTAGCATGCTAGCTAACTGTTAGCTTATTAGAGGTGGCGAGGAATGTCCGCTTCTGCCACAGTGACCCACTCTGTTTTGTTTTTTAGGAGTTCAATAAAGTTCCTATGTTCATGAAAACAGCACCTGACGAGATTGACCCTCAACAGTACCCAGAGCTAGCTTGTCTTCAGGCTATCATCCACGACGAAGACAGGCCTCCTCAGGGTAGGTGCACCTGAACTCCCTGACTGTTTTATCTCAAAACTGTGCAGCAGGTACGAAATGGTGTAAACATGAGACAAACCCTTAATTTGCTCTCCAGAAGTGGCACAGAGCCTGAAAGATGAGGGCAATGTGTTCTTCAAAGAGAAGAACTACCAAAAGGCCATACTGGCGTACACAGGAGCGCTGAAGAAGAAGTGTGGCGACCTGGACCTTGAAACTGTTCTTCTCACCAACCGAGCTGCAGCGCACTTCCACCTGGGTACACGCTTCCACGGATACCAGTCATAGTGCATCAGTTATTGTTTTTCCTCACCACAACACGAACATCTTGAGGAACTTCATGTTCGTCGGTAAAATATTCTGCTTTTCTGCCACAGGTAACATGCGCTCAGCACTGAATGACGCCGCAACTGCCAAGAAAATCAAACCAGACCACCTTAAAGCCCTGATCAGAGGTGCGGCATTCATACATGTCTCACCCTCACAATACAGTGACAGGACTACACATCGCTAGTGGCTGTCGTTCATCACAACAGACTTCAACAGCGTTGTGTCATACATGTTGGTAAACACATGTCTTCAGTCCAACTTGAGATGGTAACCAAGGGAAATTTTAATGCATGCGTGCAGGTGCTCAGTGTTGTGTAGAGCTGCGGAACTTCACGGAAGCTATTCAGTGGTGTGATGAGGGTCTTAAGGCTCATCCCAGAGACAAGAAACTCCTGGAGCTGAGAGCAGCTGCAGATAAACACAAGGTACGATCAGTAATGAATGCAACATTTGGAGGTGAAGGTCATAGTGAGGACACCATGGTGGGCATGAATGTTTACTCTTGGATGAATTCATATGTTTTATGTGTCTTAGAGAGCAGCAGACAGAGATGCCAGGAAGGCAAAGGTCAAAGAGAAAAGGTTGCATCAGGAAAAAGAGGCTCTTCTTGAGGCTATAAAGGTAAGAACTGCTGCTTAAATGAAGCTTTTAGCCAATCGTGATCTGTGCTGAAGAAAGTCACATGCACATTGGTATTTGTACCTCAGACATGGAGTCAGCCTTCCTCCAACCGGTACATAGGAGCAACAGCCTGCTGCCGCTGGTCTGATACTAAGATGCAGTTTTAATATCTTCATGCAGGAGCGAGGCATCAAGCTGCTCCCGTCTGCCAAACCTCACCAGCAGAATTCAGACAGTGAGGATGAAGATAAAGGCTCTTCGGCAGCGATCGCGGAGCTGAGCCTGGATGGCCTCAGCTCACAGGAGGCCACGGGGGCTCAGGTCTTCCTGGACCAGCAGGGCTCCCTGCACTGGCCCGTTTTCTTCCTCTACCCAGAACATCAGCAGAGTGACTTCATTTCAGCGTTCTGTGAGAAGAACAGGTAATTCTGATAACTTAAGTAGCCTTGATTGTAAAGTATGTTGTGTGTTTCTATGCGTTGTCCAGATAATGGCAGTAAATCCATGTAATTATCATTGATAAGAAGGGTGTGGTTTCACCTTGGTTTCAGTTTTGTTTTCCCCACTTGCATTTCTTCTTAGTGTCTCCAGTCCTCAGGAAAAACTGGTCACATATAAGTGGCATGAAGCTAATGGCCAGCCGGGCCTCCAACGACTAAAAACAGAACAACTGATGTCAGTCAGTGGCTGACATTTCACACATGCTTCTGCATTTCGCACAATTTTATGTCAAAATGTATGCAGATTTGTCTTCTGTCACACAATGAAACCACTGAAGGAAGTAGACTTGCACGTTGCTGCTGGTCTCCTTTCACAGTTGGAATATGTCAATGCTCACTTGTTTACTGTGTTGCTAACACCTGTGTAGGATTGACATCAGTTCTTAAACAGAGTTTTTCCACAGTTTTGTTGCTGTTGTTTATTTTCCCCTCCGATGAGTCATGGCATCAGCTGTCCAGAGAGCAGCACAGTGGTGGATCACTTTTTCCAACTCGTGATGCCTCTCGGCACAGCCTTTTTAAGTTGGGAGTATATATATTTTATATCCATTGAGGTTAATACAAGCAATCAGCATTTCCTTCTCTTGATGTATCAACAATAAAAAAAAAAAAAAAAAAAATCCAGGAAGAGGGACGACCGTCAAACCCAAAACAAACGTGAAGTGTAGCGCATAACACATCCATTCATCAGCCCTCCGTATGCACCCTGACATGTAGACCATAGGTCAGTGGACGTTCACGACATGTGTCATCTCTTCAGTGGTGCTGCTGCCACAATTTTTTTAATCATTTTCATTCAATTATAAATGCGGTAAACGATTCAGAAGACTGCCTGGAAGTTAGCCGTTAGCAGTTAGCCACAGTCAGGCTGTTAGCTTCTGCCACGGCTGAGGAGGAATGAGTAAGGAAAAGGTGGCGCTGTTGGAAAACGAAGCGCGCGTCTGCTATTGGGAACGTTTGTTGATTGTCATTACCTTGTGACTTTTCATGTTCATGAATGGATGCAAAAATCATTCATGTCTTCCATCTGTGTTCCTCAGTTTCATAGACCACCTCGCAGTCATGTTTGGTGAGGAGCTTCCACCTTGGGACACAGACAGAAAGTACCATCCCCAAAATTTGCAGGTTTGTGTGTTCCACCTGAATGTTATCTGTTATTGCGGAATTATACAGAACATCATGTGCATCATCATCATCAAGTGAGGAGTGACTTTCATTCTTTCAGCGATAGCCACAGTTCAAACTAATGGCATTCTCCCACCTTGTAGTTGTTCTTTGAAGATGAGGAGAAGGAGACGCTCTACAGAGTTCAACCTGAGATGTCACTTTTGAAGGTGTTACAGCACAAAAGGTACGTGTGGTTAGAATTGCAGCAGTGAAGGGAAGTGGGGCCTCCTCCATAATGTGAATCCCATCTTGGTTTATTTGAACTCGTGTCACTCCCTCAATTAGGGAGGTTGTTTATATGTGCTGGAGTGACCTGCCACTGCCTGAGACAGAGGCAGAGAAGAATTTTGGTTTTGAAAAATATTTAAATTTTCAGTGTTGTTTTTTTTTGTGCAGGCTACTTTGTTGTACTGTCAATGTCAGAGGTCACGCTTTCTGATCCCTCCCTCATTCACAGTGTTGTTGTTTACATGACATTTAATAACTCAGCTTAATAAGTAAAGAGATCAATGCATGTTAGCAGCTGGTTGATGACACAATGCTGAAGCCTTCTTATGTTCGTCCTAACGTAGCACTGTTGCTATATTTATGATGATAACAGTAATGATGATAATTGTTATCATTATCCTATTAAACTGCTCAGCCTTTAATTAATTTAATTTTCTACTTGAGTTGCGTAACCAGTATTAAAAATAGAAGTATATTCTAACATGCATATGTCAGACTTTGTCACGTTTTCACGGTCGCAGCAGTGGACTTGAGAGAATTTCTTGATATTTGATACAAGTGAGACACAAGTGAACAAGTGAGACCCTCTTGATGTCTTTGGACTGTGGGGGGAAGCTGGAGTACCAGAGAGAACCCACACAGGAACAGGGAGAACATGCAGACTCCACACAGAAAGATCCTGTGATGGAGCCTGGAACCTGGAACTTTCTTACTGTGAGGCGACAGTGCTGATCACTGCACCACACCGTGCTGTCCGAACTAATGAGTCACATCAAGAATTTACCTACTCATACTGACAAAACTGCAACTTTTTTTTTTGAATGTATTTGCACAAAACCTTTATTCTCTATAGACCCGTCGAGGGTTCCAGTGTAGTGAGTTCAGTTGAATTTTCTGTTGATGGACTCCAGGTTCTTCTGGTCGTCTATCCATTGACTCCTCGAGCGTCATCTGATTGACTTTGCTCCATGAACATTGCTCTTAAATGACTTGTTCCACTCAGTGAAGAAAATAAAAGACTGACAACTCTTCATTAATTCCTCTCCAACAGTAGAAGTGCATGGATGAGTGGAATGTAAACTTCAACTTGACTGGAAGGAAGCATCTTTATCTGAGAGGTGCACTAAGCCCTGTTGCTTGGTTTCAGCGCGACTTGATTTTTGTCTCAAATCGTAGGCGTCTCCCCTTGACCTGCTGGCTGCCTGCCTGCCCCCTGAATCCAGGCAGTGCGCGTGCATGCAATGGGGAATAAGCAGAGTTGATTTTGGCTCTGCCTGACCGACTGCCTTTTCTCTTCTCTCACCAGGTTTTTTGTCAAGGCCGGTACTCCCAGTTTCATCGTTTTGGTGAATGGCTCATCATTCTGGAAGCAGTTTTTAAAAGGCAAGAAAATACAGGGATCGTAAAAACATTGGGCTTCAATTCTTGGACTTGTAATACACAACGTTTTCGTCCCGTTGCTAAAAGAGCGACTTCATTTTGGAAAAATGAGGTAGCAGCCTCTGGTGTCCTCAAGCAGGACGCGCTCTATCAGCGTACACAAATACAAAACAAACAAACCCTTCAAGTTTTGTGTGCTTCTTTCTGTACAAATAAAAGATGCAATTACGTGGTTAACTAGATTAAGTAATTAGCATTCAACAACAACAAAAAAAGAAGTAATCAAGGAGATAGAAAAGGTCAGATTGAGCAATACAGGCTTAGACAGCTGACTTATGCTTTGATGACAGAGCTCGAAGTCAGACAGACAGAAATGTATGAGTATTTGCACTGATACTAAAACTGCATGAGAGTGTTGGTAAACTGTTAGGCTTCATCATCCATCAAGTAAATCATTCCCAAAAGACTTCTTTTTTTTTTTTTTGGAGGAAGTTGGGTGAAATGAACCTGGCCTCTTAATGGTTTACTGGTTACCTCTGTTACCCCCAGGATGCTGCATGTCAGTAAACGCTACTGTAAGTTTGCCAGAAGGAGCAAGAAGGTGAGTTTTCACTCTCGTACGGTTGGGACATTCAAAGTTTTCAGTCAAATCAATAAATGGGTTTGAACTTTATTCGAACAGATGAGTGACGCTGGTGTGAGACCAGGTTCAACTCTGTGTTGCTGCCATGATCCTGGTTCCATGACTCTTGATGGCTGTAATTTGACCAACTGATTAACAACACACCCAGTTGAAGTCAGATCAGCTTCCCTTTTGCAAGAAGTCTTAAAATGACATAAAAAGCCAGCAATCGCTGCAATGATTAGAAGTTCTTACACAATAAAACTGCATATGTAACTCGGTCGGTGACATCAAACCATGATTAGGTTTGAAGTACAGAGGAACCCACAATAATCAAGTGGACGTTACTGAGATAAGTTTCCTACATTTGTTGTTGTGGTTTTTGCCTTCATCACAAAAAACGAACAGAACTAACAATCTGAGAACAAATCAGATTTCCCCCAGATACAAAATTAGAACTCTTAAACCTGTGTTGTAATGGGGTGCCTTACTGTGTGTGGGTGCTGTGCTGTGCTGTGTATGGGTGCGGCACTGTGTGTGGGTGCTGCACTGTGTATGGGTGCTGCACTGTGTATGGGTGCTGCACTGTGTATGGGTGCTGCACTGTGTGTGGGTGCTGCAGCCTGTATGGGTGCTGGATTGTGACGATTGGTTGCTGGGGCATGTAAGCAACAGGAGCAATCATCACAGGAGCCGGCTGCTGGACCACAGTTTCGTTCACATTGATGATTGTGATGGTTTCTTCACGTTTCTTGAGCTCGCGGTGCATCTGGCACCAGTTGCACATAACGCAGAAGCAAGATACCATGACGTCTTTGCAGAGAGACCCCTGGGGGAGAGAAAGTACATGACTCCACATCTTAACTTCAATCAGTGTATGTCAGCTTTTTGGGTCCTACCTTGATACCGTATTTAAATCGCATGGCCGCCCTGAGGGATAAACCTGCAGGAGGAGCACATATCGGGATCCCAAACGTTGCTGCAATACCAGTGGTACACATGTCGCATAACGGGAAAGGACAGCCCTCTCCGAATCTATTTGACACAGTGAAGGCGAGGCAGGGGCAGCACCAGAATCCATAGCAACCTGGAAAACATGCAGACAAACTATCAGGATGGTGCAAACTGCCGTCAGTGATGCAAAAATCAGAACAGATGTCAATGCTGCTTTTAACTTACATGACTTAGTGTCCTCAAAACAGTCACAGAGACCAGTTTTCCACTCTTCTGTTTTTGGTTTAATGGTGGGTTGAACGACGTGAGCCATAGATGCTGACAAACAAACCTGCAAGGTTACAAAAATGATAGTGAGATCTTATTATTACTGGCTGTTGATTTTGGAACAATGAACTGAAGACGAAACCAAAAGAGGGAATTTGTTTTGTCATGTCACCTTGGTTTAATTAGTCTCTATTTTTAACTTCAGTTACACCCGTGAAAGCCGTGTGATCCAGCGTGTTCTCGGCCTCACCAGAACAGAGGCACAGACTCATTTATTCCAAAATTAAAATCATTCAAATGCAAAGTGACGAACCGTTTCATCCAACAAAAACCTACGACGTCCACTGACGTATCGCTTCAGAATAACCCAACGCAAAAGGACGGGGGAGGCTTCAAATCCAAGAAAGTCTTTCGTTCCTAACACCAGAAGTGATAGAGAAACACAATGTTGCTGCACCTGTTCTAAAGAAAGAGTTTGTCACTTTAGGATCACCAAAGTCCAAATGATTAGTTCATAGAAATTTAAAATCCCAAATCATGAAGTGCTCATGAGAAGATACAATCAGCTGTCTTGTGTTTTTATATTTTATTATGAATGCCAACAATCCGTATATTACAAGCATCACTCTACAAATGTCCTACCTGCCAGAGCTGTGGAGGTGAGTGAGCTGTGAGGGAATGGTGAGGATCTGCGATGGAGAGGGAGAGGCGGCTCTTATACACGCCAAACGAGGCGGGGGTGGGGGGGTGGGAGTGAGAGCACATCAGGTGTAATTTCCCAGCTCACTCTGACATCCAAACATTATTTTACTTTTTAATTTTCAGTATTTTTTTCAATAATTTGCATCGCTGTGTGAAAACTCCAATTGATTTTGAGTAGTTATTTATATACATACTTTCCTGTGTCACTCATCCGCTGAATACTTTTATCGTGACTATTTCTTATTCGCGTGAAACAAAAACAAACGTGTCTACCTTCCTACCACAGGGTGTTACCGCTCGCAATACAGTAATTAATAAATTAGTACCATGTGAATATTCCTCAGCTTCATTAGGAGGCAGTTTTACTTCTTTAAGATAACTTCTGGTACTATGGCAATATTTATCACAGTGGAAGTGTTGACCCCGATGGCTGCCATCAGATGGGTAGAAAACACCAGACCAGACAAGGTCCTGATATCTATTTAATCCAAGCTGCTGTTAAGATTTACATCCTAGAGGTCAGGCCAAAAAAGTTTAATGATATCTGATTTCTCCTTCAGGAAATTTCCAGCCTGAGGGAGGAAGATACCATCAGAGCGGCCCCTCCTGAGGAGACCCCCGCCTGTTTGGACTTGAGGTATTTTCTGCTGCCAAAGAAGGGGAGGAGGAGCGTGAGAGCTGTCCTCGATCTCTGCGGCCAAACGGTCACCTAAGATCATGCAGGTTCAGGATGTTGACTTGTGCCTCCCTGCAGGGTTTTGTGTGGGCAGGGGACTGAGGCACATCAATCAACGTGAGGGATCTTTTTTCCCATCCAAATATATCCTGAGGTTTACTTTTCAGGGCATCGCCTACAAGCACGTGGTTCCGCCCTTTGGCCTGTGGCTGAGCCCAAGAGTGGGTGTCAAAGGCAGAGCAGCAGTAGCTCCTTTAGGGAGACAGGCCTTCATGTTGCAACATACCAGGAGGTTGTGTTCAGGCCCGTCGTCTATATAAGTATTCACCAAGACGGAACAGGAGTCACGACTGTCCCGCCGCTGGGTGTCAGTCACAGTGAATCAACAGCCATGTGAGATGGGCACTGTTGGGCATCGACACTGTTGCATTATGTTGCGTGACAGTTAATGCTACTGAAGTTCACACGCTTGGGCGCCGTGATGCTGGTGGTTCTTGATTCTTTTCATGCAAATCGTCCTTTTTTCATCTTGAATATATTTTGGAGATGTATTTGTTCGTCATGAATGAGGAAATGGGAAAGAAATTCAGCGTGAACCCAGGAATTAGATTCAAATCAAAACCAAGAGGATTCAGTTAAAAGTACTAACGTAGCGAGTGTTGGCATATCTTGGGTTTTGTGGCACGCAGCTTGTGAAAGGTTAAAACATCCTCTTATGTGAGAGGTACGAGTTTTGTTCTCTGAGATACCAACACTAAAGATCCAGAGAGGGGAAGAGGCTCCACCCCCAAAACAAACATAAGTGAGAGCGCATCCGTCCACCAGCTCTCTTTGTGTGTCCTGACAGGTGTGGGTGCGGTGCTAAACCAGTGGTTTAGAGAGTGATTAAGTCTCTGACCCTATTCTGATATTCTGGTATCAGTGCATCCCAAGATTTTGTTGATCCCTTTGGTTGCATTACTCATGTTTGTTGCCATAAATCAAGAAATTCTTTACCAAAGACTGAGAAGTCCAAACACAAATGAAGTGATTTTAATTTTGATCATTTTAATGAGAAAAGAGGCTCGGAAGCTTTTATTAAATTCCTTTGCAGTGTTAAATACAGACGTTAGATCATATGAAAACGATCTTCAGCTAGACTGGCTGGTGGAAGCGTATGAATGCATGGAGGCGTACGGCTTTTTTAGTTTGATGGCTTATCGCTTTTTCGGCAGCTGACCAGGGAAGTTCACTCTGATGCGTTTCACTAACAGGCGTGTGTCTGTAATTTGAGTTAATGGAATGTATATTAAACCATACATGTCATTGTCTTTGTACTATGAAAACTTCCTTGACTGCCTGCCTTCGGATTTTTTCGTCAAGACCAGTATTCCCAGTTTGAGTGGCAGACGGAGCAGCAGAGTGACTTTTCATTCTTGTACGGATGGGACATTCAAAGCTTTCAGTCAAATCAAGAAATGACTTTAAAACCCAGATGAGTCATGCTGGTGTGAGACCAGGTTCAGCTCTGGTGCTCCTACGCAGTGTGACAAGATCCTGATTCCAGGACTCTTGTGATGGCTGCTATTTGATCAAATAATTAGCCCCAAAAAAATCTGCCGGCGAATGAGCTGTATGCACAGTGCCACTGTACCACAGCAGCACTCAAAGTTCTTCATGAACCTCAGTGCAGTCTCTTGAGTTGCGGTAGCTTGACCTTGTGTTGAGAGGAGGTGGAGTCGGTGGTTCTGGTTCAGTTGATGTCACATTTATGACGATCAGAGTGACTTCATTTAGACAAGAAGTCTTAAAATGACTTGAAAGCCAGCAATGATTGCAGTGATTAGAAGGTAGGTGGAATCAAACCATGATTACGATTGAAGTACAGAGAAGAAACCCAAAATAATCAAGTAGACGTTACTGAGTTACTGAGATGCGTTTCCTACATTTATTGTTGTAGTTGTGGTTTTTGCCTTTGTCACATTAAAACAAACAGAACCAACAATCTGAGAACAAATCCAATTTCCTTCAGACTAATTAGAAACCTGGCTTTCAATCCGAGACTGGAAAAGCTCAGATACCACGTGTGATAATAGGTTGCTGGATTGTGACGATTGGTTGCTGGGGCATGTAAGCAACAGGAGCCATCATCACAGGAGCCGGCTGCTGGACCACAGTTTCGTTCACATTGATGATTGTGATGGTTTCTTCACGTTTCTTGAGCTCGCGGTGCATCTGGCACCAGTTGCACATAACGCAGAAGCAAGATACCATGACGTCTTTGCAGAGAGACCCCTGGGGGAGAGAAAGTACATGACTCCACATCTTAACTTCAATCAGTGTATGTCAGCTTTTTGGGTCATACCTTGATACCGTATTTAAATCGCATGGCCGCCCTGAGGGATAAACCTGCAGGAGGAGCACATAAAGGGATCCCAAACGTTGCTGCAATACCAGTGGTACACATGTCGCATAACGGGAAAAGACAGCCCTCTCCGAATCTATTTGACACAGTGAAGGCGAGGCAGGGGCAGCACCAGAATCCATAGCAACCTGGAAAACATGCAGACAAACTATCAGGATGGTGCGGAAGCCAAGACACGGTCTTTCTGTGTGGAGTCTCCATGTTCTCCCTGTTCCTGCTGGGTTCTCTCTGGTACTCCAGCTCCCTCCCACAGTCCAAAGACATCAAGAGGGGACGAGGTTAATTGATACTCTAAAGTGACCGTAGGTGTGACTGTGAGAGTGAATGGTTGTCTGTCTCTGTGTGTTGGCCCAGCGATGGACTGGTGACCTGACCAGGGTGAACCCTGCCTCTCACCCAAAGGCTGCTGGGATAGGCTCCAGCACCCCCCCCCCCCCCGCGACCCAGGATAAGCAGTAGCAAAGGGATGAATGGATGGTGTTCAACATCTGCTGAAGTATCTATTTGACCACTTAGTAGGTTGGCAGGTGTTGAAACTACAGATTTACAGATGAGGAAGCACCACTTCTATGTAGATTTATTTTCTCACCTCTCACAGGGAAACCCCTCATCCTAAAATTGTATGACAATTGTGGTGGCTCTCAGCTGCCAGGTGCTGATCTTCTCTAATGACAAGACTGACTCGGTGTCCTTGCACACCGAAAATTGCAGCAAGATACAAAAATAATCTCATTATCACAAGACATTGAGCACAATTATGCCCGGATAATGAGATATCCTGCTATCACAAGATGACAAAAAGTCCTGTCAGCTGTTTACCTATGAGAGATGAGGAGTGCCACATGGAAAGATGGCAGCTTGAAAACTTTTGCAACTGATCTAAGATGAAATTGTGACATCAAGAAGGCCCCCACGATCGAGCCACTCGTCAGACTCTACTTCAGTAGCGCATATTGTATCTCTGTTGAAGAAAATATTCACATCCGTCCTTGTGACGTGAGGAGAAATCTGAGCAAACGGCAACATCACCCACACACAGCACGCCCACATAGATGTCGTGATAATAAGAAAAATTCCACCTATCACAAAATAAAAGCACAAACATACTTATTGCACGTGTGGTCTTTCTTGGCTTCCATAGCTGGTTCAAACTTTCGTGAGTACAAATAAGGCTTTAATCCGGCGATAATTCTGTTTTAACTTACAAGTGCTTGCATCCTCAAAACAGTCATAGAGACCAGTTTTCCACTCTACTTCAGGTTTGGATGCCGGGAGTTGTTGCTGGGCGATGTGAGCCATGGATGCTGAAGAACAAACGAGACGAAAGGTTTGGTTATATCACGGTGGGGGGGATTCATCATAATGAAATGAAATTTAAGTTTACCACAAGTAATTCTTACATCATCAAATAATGCATATCTCACATTAAATAAATTGTATTCACACATGATTTGTGTTAAAGTAGCATCTTACCTGCTGGAGCTGACCCTCCCTGGGGAGAAGTGAAGCTGTGAGGGACTTGAAGGTTCTGTGACGGATTTGGAGGGACGTCCTTTATCACATTAAGAACCAAAAAAAAAAAGAAAAGAATGCTGCCAAACCAGAATTCAAGTGCAGAGAGAATCGAAAGTGAAAATACATCGGGTAAAGAATCACTTTGACGAGAATAAAACAAAAAAGTTGTTCAAGTCCAGGTCCGATTTAAGGTTTGGCTGTGAAAAAAATGAAAGACAAACTCTGATGGTGATCAGGGCCAGGATGTATGAAGTGGGTTAGGATCACCCACAAGAGCATGATGACCTCAGAGTAAAACAATTCCTGGTTCGAAGCTGCGCTCAACAGTTATCGATTATGTCAGTCCTAGTTTAAGCGAAGTGAATCTTAATCCCTAGTTTCCACATATTTACGTGCCTGTTCTCCATTCATTGCTCTCCGTACATTCCAAAACAAACAATGCTGCATTCCGGTGTCCAACACAGGGAAATGCAAATCTTAACTGACGGATAACCTTTGCCTGTGGCCTTGTGTGCATATCAGCTTCATAACGATGCCTGTTGTTCATATCAGATTTATAAAATGGCAAATTTATAGCCATATTTTAACAGAATAATTCAATGGGATTCCAAATATGATCAAGTTTCTTTTTGTTATTATTATTATTATTATTATTACACAAACCGGCTTCATCAATGGTAACAAATGAATTTAGCCTGCAGGCTAATACCAGCTTGTTAGCTAAGATGTTGCCTGAATCCACCGTTAAAGTTCAATTTTTAAAAATGTAATTAAGATGAATAATGGACCAAAATCGTGGAGAAGGAGGAATTCCACAAGCAACCTCACGTATCACGGATCGTCTCGTTGGGATGGATGGACTCCCTGGAACCTCGTCTCCGTACTCATGCGTATGTGACCCTCTGATACAGGACATTTGAAAGGCAGAGGACAAACTTCACTCTACTGTGTACATTTGATGATGAAGGACTTCATGCCACATTGGAAGTGGGAAGTTTATTTATTTCACAAAGGGACAAAGTAGAGTGATGAACATTTTTAAAAGAGCAAAAATGAAAATATACAAGATTATAGTCAAAGGCTAATATCAATTATTTGAAGTATTTATTGAATATTTATTTAAAAATGAAACATTATTATAAATACACTGGATATTAGTGATGTCAACCGAATCTGCATGTGCGTACTACCCATACACCTGCCACCCACGGTGACTCATTCGTGAAGTTACAGCTCAGCATCCTCCCGTCAGCTGCTCAGCTTCCATCTGCTGTTGTCTCGGCTCTGCTCCTGATGCTCTGTGGCTTGAAGCAGTTCAAAATCCATCATGAAAGGCAGCAGAACTCTGACAGAGGGCGGCGCTCTACTTCACTCACCTCAGGGCAAAACTGTCAGTTAGAAACATGATGGAACAGAGAAACTGCCAAAACTGTCCAGGAGGGTCGCTCGTTTAATCCCTGACTTTAAACTGACATCTGATAGGCCAACGGACTGATGGTCAAGTATTAAAAGTTTGAACAGATTGTTGCGTTTGTGTCATCCATAGTTCTATAGAACACCAGTGATAGTGAGGTAGGTAGTCAGAGGAGGTTAACAGTGAGACAGAGAGAGAAGCGAGTTTATTTTTCTGGAGTAAACGCGGAACATGTGCAGCAGAGAAACATGAAATTGGTGGATATCCCCATCTGCTGGCTACCAGAGGTATAACAGGGTTAATGAAGGCTTGATTTAAAACAATGAAATATAAAAGTCGTGATTGGCTTGTGTTTACCCACCATGAACTCCAAAGCTCCCAAAAAGATTAGGATTCTCTCGTCATTATTTTCTTATTTCTAACCGATTTACACAAAGCACAAGGAAGCATCCCCCTTCCTACTACAAAGCGCATTACATTAATCAATAAATTAGTAAAGTATTTAAATTTTCCCTGTTCTATGATACTGAGACATCAGCTTCAGCTTTGGAGGCACTTTGCCTTCTTTAAAGTAACCTCTACCAAGTCCTTCTTGCAGCCTTCACCATTGTGTCGTATCAGGCATTCAGTCAGCGTACCGTGGTACCTGGAGACATGCAAAGAGCCAATCAAAGTGGGTTGGCAGCCGGATTTTGAATTTTATGTGCTCTTTTTTTGAGTCTAATTCCCTCTGGTTGTTAATTCAGCTACACTGTGTTTGACTTTAACAGTCAGCTATTCTGTCTGTAAGATCCACAAAGATTCAAAAGGTCTGATTAGTACTTTTTGACCTGATGTTAAATAATCTGAGGAGCAGCAATAGAATTTGCAAGTTGATTATTTCTTTTGTTGTTTTTTTGTTAAAAAAAATCTTGCCAATTTGCTTGAGATGAAACACGCTCTAGTTTTTCAAGATCATCGCAGCAGCCAAAGAGGCCGGAGTTCCAGCTTGAGAGAGGGCGTGCCATTGCTGAATGAACCAAGGAGTAAAGCAGTTTAGCAGGTTTGTCACGTCCTCGCAGCACATATGCGCCCTCTCAAGTTGGTGGTCTGATAGATTCTCCTTGTGAAAATCTTCAAATTTTAATGCAAAATGTTGAATTTTCGATCAGTTGAAGAATGTAGTCAAACTGATCGAAAACTGGTTTAAAGAAAGAGGCAGTGTTGCGTAACTGAGGCACGTTGTTATGTATTTAGAGGAGGAGCGGTTTTCTTTGGTGGCAGATCATCGGCTGCTTATTTCTTTTGGATGATATCAGATTGGTTATCGGTCCAGGCAGACAGTCAAGGTTTCGGTATGAAGCACAAATAATCGCAAGAATACTGACAACATCGGTCTTGTATTGATTTTGTACCAGCAAGTGTAAATTTGTCTGAACTGAACTGATTTCCTCTGGTTGTTAATTCAGCTACACTGTGTTTGACTTTAACAGTCACCTATTCTGTCTGTAAGATCCACAAAGATTCAAAAGGTCTGATTAGTACTTTTTGACCTGATGTTAAATAATCTGAGGAGCAGCAATAGAATTTGCAAGTTGATTATTTCTTTTGTTGTTTTTTTGTTAAAAAAAAATCTTGCCAATTTGCTTGAGATGAAACACGCTCTAGTTTTTCAAGATCATGCTTTGACATGAAATTTCTCATCGCTTTGATATTTTTTAAAATAGCAGAAGGCTGATTTTGTCTTTTACTGAGTGTGATCATCAAAATTAACGTCTGAATCTGGGATTGTGCCAAGATTTCCAACCTGATTTTTAACTCCTCAGAGAGAAACTGAACTGTCTTCGCTGAAACACTTCAAAAACGTACACTTTTATCCGCATTTGACTGGAGAAATTTTTGAACGTCCATAAATACATTTATTTAAAGCATCCTACTGAACTATATTATGACTCATCTGTATACACTTCTGCAGAGATGTGATGTTACAGCATAGAAAATAAATCATTTCAGTTAATCGGAGCATGTAAAACTTGAGTAGGAGAGATCCCAGAATCGACCTCTGTGGAACTCCAAATGTTGTGCAGCGAGTTGTTGTTTTATTTTTTTATTTTACATAATCAATTCAACTCTGGACCGTGTCAGAGAGACTGAACCAATGTTTCTTTCAATCATTTTAATTGTCAGTGATACAGGTTAAACAGCGGTTAGTTCCATTAACACAAGGACTGATATGATAGTAGAATTTAAGTTGGGATCAATGTCCTTCAGACAGTGTCAGGGCCTAAATCTAGACTGGAAAAGGTTCTGGTTATATAAGGCATGATAGATTGAAGTCTGTACTTTGATTGCACTGATTCTTTTAGGATTCCTTCTGCTGTTTTTTGAGGGAAATATCCAAAAGTGTGTGATAAAAAAAGGGCCCCAACTCTCCCTCGTTGCAAGAATCGAACCAAACAATCCTCGGTTGCACAGGCAACAGCTGCATTGTCCCAACACTGATTTTAGGTAAATTTCCCTGAGAATACAAAATACACCATCGAGAAGCCCCAGTACTTAGCTTGATGCTATGAAAATCTCGGAACTTTGCTCACAACGCTGATGGGGGTTGCGTTCAAGGCGCCTACTACTGTCTGGTAGGCTGAACATTGATGATGACATTAGGGTTTTTCTTTTGGAATTTCAATTCCCGGTGCATCTGACACCAGGAGCACCACATGCAGAAACACGAAGCCATGATGTCCTTGCAGATGGAGCCCTGTGAACAGAGTACAAATCAACCCTGTAATTCTTCCATCAATAAGAGGTCACAATAAGCAAGACGTTTTTTTATGTGTACAAAGATGAAGTAGGTTGTCCTTTTGCTTGGAAGAATCCCAAATAACCAAACATCTCACTGTTAAAAAAAGCTAATTCTTTCATTCAAACATGTTAAATGCAATCAGAAGACATCAAATTACTTTTCATACCTTGAGACCATATGCATGTCGAATGCCGACCCTCAGACCCAGGGCTGCAGGGGGCACAGCAAACGGTATCCCACAGGCTGATAATATAGCAGGACTGAATATGTCACACAATGGGAGGCAATGATTCTCTCCGAATTTTCCCGCAACTGTACAGGCCAGACAAGGGCAGCACCAGAAACCATAGCAACCTGGAAAACGCATAAATATATTTAGTGGAAAAAAAATAGCAGTCATGCTAATTTTTCCATCATTTTTAATAAAATGAGTCAAAGTCTCGTTGATTCTTACAAGAGTTCATGTCATCGCAGCAGCCAAAGAGGCCGGAGTTCCAGCTTGAGAGAGGGCGTGCCATTGCTGAATGAACCAAGGAGTAAAGCAGTTTAGCAGGTTTGTCACGTCCTCGCAGCACATATGCGCCCTCTCAAGTTGGTGGTCTGATAGATTCTCCTTGTGAAAATCTTCAAATTTTAATGCAAAATGTTGAATTTTCGATCAGTTGAAGAATGTAGTCAAACTGATCGAAAACTGGTTTAAAGAAAGAGGCAGTGTTGCGTAACTGAGGCACGTTGTTATGTATTTAGAGGAGGAGCGGTTTTCTTTGGTGGCAGATCATCGGCTGCTTATTTCTTTTGGATGATATCAGATTGGTTATCGGTCCAGGCAGACAGTCAAGGTTTCGGTATGAAGCACAAATAATCGCAAGAATACTGACAACATCGGTCTTGTATTGATTTTGTACCAGCAAGTGTAAATTTGTCTGAGCTGAACTGATTTCATGTGGCAGTTTTTTTTTGTGACATCTCAGATTGAGCTGAAGATGAATCTTGATCAAAAATCCCAAACGACAATGTTGAAATTAAACACCTCCAGTGACAATGGATTTTTATTTTTTTTATTTTTAGAGAAACAGGAAATATCATGTGTGAAATGACAATATTTACATGTTTGTGTAATCTGGATTTTTTTTTTAACTGAGGACGAAAAACTGGTGGCACACAAAGTATTTTTTTAAGAGTATATCTGGATTAATACAGTGATCATTTTTGTCATTAATCATAATTGTTATAATTGTGTTGCTGTGTAGCTAACTGTACCGCTCTCTGCCACCTTCATAGCACTGCACGGGGATGAATGTGTTTTCTGAATCTGAAGACGCGTAGGGGGATCATCTTTAAATATGAGCGCTACGGTCTGCTGTCACATGGCGGTATCTGTTTTTAAGATGAGAGAAGTGCAGCTATTTGTGTTAAAGTGCAGGTGTAAGGGTAAAGTACAGTATAAATACTCATAGTACAAATACCTCAAGAAAAATGAAATAGGACTGAAATAGGGGTTTGTCACAGGTCTGTGCTAAAGTGGACACAGAGGTCATCCAGCAGATGTTGCAACGTACAGCAGACCCAGTGAAATAAACCACCATGTTGGAGAAGATCTCTTTGAGCACGTTCAGCTGTGCGATACACCGAGATTTAATCAACAAGAATCTGTTCTGTTACCGCTGTGCTGCACAGTAAGGATGGAAATCCTCAGACATAATCAACCTGCCTCTCATTTTGAGCAAGATTAGTCTGTATTTGCAAAGAAAGCAGAAATCTGGGCTTTTAAAGCCAAATTTGTTGATGGATCACATTCAACATTTATAGGAGTTACATTTTTTTTGTTTATTTAAAATTCAAGACAGAAGTAGAAAATGAAATGTCTTACCTGGTTAAGTGCACGTCCCGGTCCTCAGACAACTGTGAACAACTAAGCTTTGCCAAGGCGCGGTGTCTTACATTTGTTAAACAAATAAGTTGAAACAATGCGACCGAACCTGAACCCATGACATTCAGTGTTTTTTGTTTTACTGCAGGTGTGTCACACCAGTCATGTCAAAAACATCTTGCTCTTTACAGAGAATTCCTTAAGAAATACACTGACAGGTCACCTTTGTTTTTCTGTACTTTTATTGTGCCGTCTTCTGTCAAGGTAACTCTGTGTTTAACATCTTAGATTTTAAAATAAAACCAACCAGCAGTTTATGAAGGCAAGGCAAGGCAAGGCAATTTTATTTGTAGAGCCCGTTTTCACAAACAGTTTGTCTCAAAGGGCTTCACATGGCATCATAACAACATCCTCTGCCCTTAGACCCTCACATCGACTGAGGAAAAAGCAGTGACTTTACACTTTTTACACAAAAGTGGGAGGTGCATTCCAGAGCGAAGAGGTTTTCTGCTGACCGCCACTGCCTGCGTCCTATTGTCATCATGCTTAGTTCCAGCTGTTTGAGAAGCAAGTTAAAGACGGCCGTCATGTGTCCGGAGCGCAGTTATGCATGGTGATGAGCTCAAGTGTCCTACCAACTCATGAAATGGGCATCTTTGCTGCTGGTGTTTCAGCACTGTTGTGTTACCTTTCAGCGTAAGACTACAAGAGAGGTTCTGCTGCTGCAGAAATTCTCATTATTGTTTTGTCTGATTTTGTGAGTGAACCAACCCTAAACGCAGGCTCTTCATTTGATTCAGTTCATTTTAATGTATTTAAATTAATGTTTCATATTAATTGTGATGGCTTTTTTTTTTTCAATTTTACTGACTGACCTTCAGTTGACAGGGTTTATGTACCTGTAATTTCTGCAGGAAGTAACTATGATTTTTTTTTTTTAATGAAAAATTTCCTCAGATCAGAAAAAAAAATCCAAAGCAAAAACTTTTTTCTTTTTTTTTTAAATTTGTGAATTAGTGAGATTATCATGAGATAAGAGAGAGATTCAGAAAAACAAAACAGGCTTTTTTCTCAATGAATGTGCGCAACCTTTATGATGCTCCTAGCTGGCACTCTTTTTCATTTTGACTGGCTCGTAGTGGGCGGGGCTTACCAATTAAAAAGGGGCTCAGGTGTAACAATTGGATTGGCCAGCAGCAGGTGTGGGAGCTTGGAGCTGAACGACCGAATGAGAAAAACGACACACACAACTAACGTCGTTTTTGTCTTGAAGCTAAAAGCTGTCGACCTCCAGTGTTGCTTGTTTTTGGAACTGACGGCCAATCACACAAACCTAAACTGGAACCTATCAACAGACATGTACTGATTAATCAGTCATTACAAAATATAGTTCAGTTGTTATTCATATTTTACCAACCAAAGCCTCACACTGCAAAGGGCTTGGCATTGTTCTTCATTCATTCATTTTGTTTTTGTCTGTTTGTTTTGGTGGTGCAGGAATGTGTTTGGCAGCCCAAAGCGAGAACGGTTGCAAAGGTTGAGCTCAGGTGTCTCTAAAGCCCACATAAATATTCCAACGATCGAAACCCTTCAGAAACACTCTGCTCTGTCTTGATATATTTCACTTTTTACACTTTTATTTGTCAAACACAAGCTGCAGAAGACAATTCCAAGAAGTGTTAATGGTGAATCCAGTTCAAGAATCGTACTGAAATCAGTTTATTCTTGATTCAACTCTTCTACGGCATCTTAACCACTCAAAGGAACACACCAGCAATTCAGTGCTTCTCTCAGAACTGGAGACTACCTTAGTTTATTGGACAACTTAAAGATTTGTACAGCTTTGAACACATTTATTTGAAGGTAAAAGCAGCATAGCACTCCTGTCTCTGCAGTAACTGTCTTGGTTCAACCTTTCCGAAAGCTGTTCATCAAAAAAGGTCTATCAGTTATTGAAACATTAGTTTAGAAACATCCCCATGACTGCTGTTGTTTATTCCAGTTTGTGAAATGTTACAATGATACACATGAATGATATATATAACACTGCCAAGGCAACCTCACCCAAAACCAATGTAAAAGGTCTTTTTTTTTTGTTGCTATTTTATGCATCTGCCCAAAATTGATGGGGTTCTTCCTCTATTGCAGTACAGTCCTCCACGTAAGGTGAAAGTGACTGCATAGTTTTAATGTAACAAAGGCCATCAAAAAGAACGACTTCCTCGCTGGATAAGTTTGATTTTTGCATCATGTTAAGGAGAAAGACCTAGCCTTTAGTTTTTTGCTAGAACTTTGTTTCGGCGCCACTGTTTCCAGAAGCCTCCTGACTAGGTTGAGTCTGCCTGTCCCGATCAGAGCCCTTGACAACTCTGTGACCTCTGCTGTGTGTGTCCTGTAAAGGCACTTCAGCTCAGCCTGCACTGCGTCCTCGGAGTACCTCTCCTCCGCCTTTTGCACCCATTGTTCCAGCTGGGTGATGGCAGGGTCGGGGTCAGCTCCTCCCTGCATGAACACAACCAGCAGGGCATGTAGGAGACAGCGCAGGGCCATGGTGTCTGTACTCCCTGGTCTCTCCAGCTCCACGGCCGATTTGAAACAGTCTGCAGCATTTTGTTCTTCGCCCTTCAGTAGGAGGCAGCGTCCTCTGAGCAAGTGGATATCCGGCAAGCTGTTGCCCAGTTCAAACTGGAGGGCCTGAGACAGGCTTACCAGGGCGTTGTTTATTGCACCCTCATCCACCAAAAGGCTCTCCTCGATCGCATCCACTCCCATGTAGTAGAACACCTAAGGGAGAAGACACTGATCAACACCTTTTGTAAGGAAAAATCACTTTTGTTTTTCATAGCTTTAAAGCCTCTACCTGCGCCATTTCCAGGTGAGTCCTCCAACATGGACGCACAGCCAAGACCTTGTCCAGATTGTTTCTGGCCTCAGTGAGCTTCTGTCGGTCTGGGATTCCACCCTGCCCCAGTTTGGCCCTCTCCAGGTCCCTGGCGTAGAGCAATACATTGATCTAAAATGCAGAAAAACTTCATTTACGTCTCATTTCATCAAGTGAATGCATATCATCGCGACACGGTGGTGCAGTGGTTTGCACTGTCGCCTCACAGCAAGAAGGTTCTGGATTCCAGCCCTGGCTCGAGTACGGGGTCTTTCTGTGTGGAGTCTGATTATTTGATGTTGAGGTTAATTGATACTCTAAATTGACCGTAGGTGTGACTGTGAGTGTGAATGATTGTCTGTCTGTATGTGATTGCCCTGTGATGGACTGGTGACCTGTCTGGGGTGAACTCCGCCTCTCACCTGAAGGCTGCTGGAATAGGCTCCACCCCCCACCCCCCGTGACCCTTAACAGGATAAGCGGAAGAGGGTAGGGTAATGTTTTGCCCGGAGTATTCATTCTTTGACTCAAGTACTTGGTTTGTGTACTATGTTCACCACCGCATACTCACAAATACACAAGATATGATTGCACATCATGCAAATGATTCAGCCTTGAAGAGATTTCTCATGGTGGTCCTCTGAGGTTTGCTAGCTTGGTTCTGGTGTTGGCCTGAAGCGCTCAGCTGTGGTACCTTGGCACGGGTGCAGTAGGCCTGCCAGTTGAGCTCCGGGTCTGGCAGCACATTGAGAGCCATGTTGCATATCCCTGTAGCCATCTCATGTTTCCCCAGTAGAAAAAACATCTTGGCCAGAAGGTTGAGAATGAATGCATCATCACTTGCCAACTTAATGGCCTGAGGACACACACATGGTAGAACTCTGTTACGCTGTTGCATCTCAATTAGCAATTGCAAAATATGCTGCTTTATTGTTGCAGTGGGGCTGCTACTGCAAATCTTCTGGGTAAGCTAATCCTCTCATGCTTGCACTTAACTGGGTGATAAATGTGTTTCTTGAACTTACAGTTCCGTAGCAGGATAGAGGATCAGAGGCCGAGTAGCCACAGTCGTGTATAGACATCGGCACAGTGGTGAACTGGTCCTTCCTCTCCAACATGATGCCAATATAACACCAGGTGAGAGCTGAGGATCCACGTTAGAACTGTTAAAGCATCTGTTGCATCGTCCTTGAAAATGCTATGACGCGATGCGATATCAAACTGTTGGTTTCATCGCTTGAAAGTTTGATCACATCAGAGGTCCTAACTGGTTTCACTGTTTTTAGTCTCCGTAATGACTCAGTGCAGAGAATGCTCTTTCTGGATTCACAGATATACACGACTTCCCTCAAAATAGAACTAAATGTATGCAAAACAGGTGTTTTCATAAATGTAAAAAAAAAAAAAAGTTTACAAAAGTATTACAGTTGTTTTTTAATATTTAGAAATTTGCAGATATACCATCAAACACACATTTGGAAGTTTCTGTAGTCAAGATGTCAGACTGTTGAGCATGCGTGCACGTGAACCAGTTTTGCAAATAATTAAAGTAAAACTGGGTGATGGCAAACATTCTAACGGCAGCCATTTTACTTGACTTCGTTTTCCTTTGACACATTTTACTGCGAATTTACTTTCAGGACTGCACTGTTCTTCCTTGCAATGTAGTATTTATACGTAGTTGTGTTGCATCAACTCAGTATAGCAGATACCGTGTTTACCTTGTTGCTGTGTTTTCTCTGACTCCAGCGTCTCTCTGAGCAGCCTCAGTCCTTTATTATAGTGAGAGACTCTGGAGTATTCCGAGTCATCTTTAGTCTTCACTATGTCGTCCAGTCTGCAGGGAAGAAACCGTGAAGGTGAACCTGAAATTGTACTGTGGTTTTTTTCGGTCGTGTCAGTTTCATACCTTATATAAATGGTTGCCATTTTAAAGTACCAGCTTCTTTTTTCTTCTATTGGCACCTGAAAAACAGCAACACGTCTTTAAAGAGGATTTTATTGTACAAATATAAATTCTGTAATTTCTCCAGCAAAATTTTAATATCTAGAAAGTAGCACATTGTGTTTGAGGCTCTGAGCCAAATGTTTCTGTGAGTTAATTTGATTGCGAGGTTAATAAAACTATCATAGGCACTTCCTGTACCTTTATTGTAATATTTGATGATAAAATGAATCATTGTACAGCGATGAATTCAGAGCTATGTTGTGTATACTGTCTGTGGATGCTTGAAATACTTAATGATGGTCTGATACACACTCAAATATAGAGGTACAAGACAAGAGCAGTTCTGTGCTTTTGAAAATGTTTCCTGAAAAGTGCAATATTTGCTGTTTAAGAGGCCAGAAGTTGCATATTTTGACGATCTCTAAGGGTATAAGATGAGCTGAGGCATAAACCCAGCACCACTTTTTCCAGTTACATTCTCTATTTTTGAGTGAGTATTGATTATCTCATGCCCCCTCTTAGCTTTTCAACAGATTTTACAGCTTCATTCTGAGTTTTACGTGCATGCTTCCAACTCACCAGTTTACCGCCGTAGTAAAGAGCTTTGTTGAACAGTGTCAGGGCGGCTGTCAGTCTCTCTCTCAAGTCCTCTTCATTTTCCAGGTCCACATCATGGGGGTAAACGTAGGCCTGTTCAGCCAGGCAGCGAGCTGCCAGCTGCCTGCTCTCCTCCTGAGAAGCCTCTCCAGCATTTAAACCCATGAGGTGGGACACTTTCTCCACACATTCACCCGCATCCAGCTCCCTCCCCAGCTTGTCGTACACGTAGCCCAGGTTGGCCCAGGCGTTGAGGTTCCCAGGATCTTCTTTACAAATGCTCCTGAAAGGCCAGGATGTATAAAAGGTTTTATGAATGCAGCCCCTGACATGACCACCCTGACTGCCCCTGCAAATCTGTGTCACTACTCTTAAAGAGTATCTTATTGCTTTGGGTCTTTTTTCAAATCCAACAGCTTCAGTTCAGCTTCAGTGTAGGGGTGTAGATTCATTAGCTTGATTGTTGATTTCAATCTGTTTTCTGGTAGCTGAGATTGGAATCTCAACAGTGCAGTCATTTTGTGCCCCCTGCATATAAAAGTCTTGCACCGCCTCTGAATGTGAGCATGCTTTTGTACCCTCTGGCTCACGTTAATAACGCTCCTACATTGACGCTGACATTAGCATCTCTTCTGAAGCACTGCTGTGTAAAGGTCCAGCCTAGCTTCCAGCCTAGCTTCCAGCATAACTCTGCTTGACTGGTGTCCTAATAAAATATATCTGCTTACCTCAGCAATCAGGTGCATGGGTAAGAAGGAGAGACAGTTAAAAAAAAAAGATTGTTACTGCCGGTTCGAGGTAAAAATACAGTACTACTTACCTGAGCCGCGTAAATTTACTCAAGTAGATCTAGTTATATTTGTAGTTAGGAATTTATGTTAAAACACAGCTTATAAGCATAGACAATATGATGCATTTTGAAATGTTTTTTTTTTAAATGCATGTTGGGGCACTTTAACGTACTTTAGTCTTGTGAAGTTTTTCCCAATGAAGAAATATTGCCTGTTTGAACTTGTCACAGAGTTTTGTAGAGCAATGGATGGAGACCAGTAGAAGTCTGCATTTTATGACCTAAATTGATTATTTTTGCACAAATGTACACTCAGTAAAGATTCTTTTCATTATTTTACCATTTAGAAGTGTCTGAAAACTTCCTCCACTCCAGTGTACTAGAGACCTGACTTGCTAAGTGAATATTCAGCCTTTGAAAAAAAAAAAAAAGAAGAAAAAAGACAGCAATCTGTCAGCACCTGAATATTTCCTCAGCTTTGTCCAGCTGATCGAGGTGAAAAGCCAGCAGACCCAGAAGATTGCGGACAGCATACTGCAAATATCCAGCTTCAGCCTCGAGTTCACCCCGCAGGCTCTCCTGTTTTAGGTAAGTGTCTCTGTGTCTCAGTTTCACAGGTCCAACTGGATCACAGTTCAGGTTGAGGTCCAGGTGGAAGTGACCAGGGATGTAGTCCAGGTCCTCCATAAGAGACTCAATGTCCTGTGTGCTGTCAGACTCCATGGCTTCCTGTTTGTCTTCCTTGTCACGTTATATTTCAAAATGAAACAAAACAGGAATGATTTAAGAAAAAGCCTGATTTGACATCTTTGGAGTGCAGAGTGAAAACCTTCTCTTCAGCCAACAATCAGTCTACCTAGACAACTCACCACCCACTTGTCATCCTGGTGCAGACGGGTTGAACAGGTTAGGGAGTGACTGGGGAGTGGAATACAGTGTAAGTGCTGGATGAAGAACTGTTATTGTAGCCATCAAGGCCCTCGTGATCTGTGTTTCTATCCATAACAGTCTCAGTGTATCAGATACACAGAATCTGTCTTCACTTTTCCAGCTGAGAGAGTTTAAAACTCCTCCGACTTGACTTGGCTTTATTCTCCGCCTTTGTATAAATGTCAAATGTAGTAAAATGTCTTCCATTGCATTCCAACACATTAATTGCATCCTAGGTTTTGTAATTCATCATGTTTTTGAAGCTTTGTTTGGGAGTTTTTGTGTGAATTGGTTCACCTGTGTTAGTGGCAGTCAAGAGAGGAATGTGAACCGTCCGGCTCAGAAGGACTGATGAACCACTGAAGACTACTGGACACTGGAGTTACACACTCGTAGCTCCACCTGCTCACGTCCCCGTCTGTCCATCAGTCTCTTCCCTCTCTCTGTCTTTATCTCTGTCCCACTCTTTCCTTCTGCATATCTGTTTTCCTCCATTATCTGTCTTTGTCTCTGCCCCGCTCTCCTGCTCTCTTTCCCCCCAATCGATCAAAGCAGAAGGCCGTCCCCACTGATCCTGGGTCTGCTCGACATTCCTGCCTTTTAAAAGGAAGTTTTCGTCGCCGCTGTTGCAGGATGTGCTTGCTGATGGAGAATTGTTGGGTGTAGATTCATTGAAGGAGTGTGGTACCGGACCTGCTCTACTTGAAAAGAGTCATGAGAGAACTGTTGTTGTGATTTGGCGAATACAAATAAAATTGACTAGACTTGACTTGAAGGAAACTCAGCTCTTATAAAATATTATGCTCTATTCAGGCAACTATATTTTAAATCACATTTTGATCAAAGCAACAAACGGTAGCTTTGTGATGTGCTGTTGACACAACGAGTAAATATGTGGAGGAGGTATGCAGATCTTCCGCCGAGAGCTTGCACGAAAAAAAAGTCAACTGGGAATTCTTGTTATACCACAAGCCACGAACTATCTGAGGGAAACGCACACGTTGCTCACACATGCTTGTGTTTCGAAGTGCTTTTGCACTCACACTCTCACTCTTCCACCAGAGGGTAAACTTGTATTATAATCTCACTGGGCTGTGGAGGCAAGACCTGACAGAGGGATTTCAAGCCCAAGGCAGTTCAAAGAGACTTCAGTCCAGTTCTTAATTCTTGGCTGCAGTATTAAAGGTGGGTGGGAGTAAAGCAGATACAAAAAAAAAAAAAAAAGCAGAAAGCTTAAATAAAGTTGAAATGTAAATGATATATTTTATAAAATAAAGGATATCCATCTTTTCTCAATCCTGAATACAGATTAAGCACAAATTCTGCTCAGTTTTCAAAATATAATGCGTGCATGAAAAGTCAGAGCAGAGTCCAAAACATGACTCTTGGGTGTATCACCGGTTGTTTTCCCGCCATGAATGCGTGTTCAGGCAGAGCCCAGCAGCAACGTCCACCACACCATCTGTCTCATTGTCTCTCCTGAACGTTTAACACGTTAGTTTTCTCAGCTGCTCAAAAAATGAACATGTTCCTGTGGTTGGTGGAGTCAGTAATCCGCACTTAGATTTGAGCTTAGAGCACAAATACTGTAACACCTGTGGTTTGGCAGTTCTTCAGTGGTGCCTCGGGTCGAACCAGCCAGCTTGTGTGTGCTCGTTCACAGCAGTGCCACACCAGCAGGGGTACTGATAAAGGAGGCGCGGGTTATACCTGACGATATACCGAAAGTTGTTAAACGAACAGTTTTGGACAGTTTTGCGGTTCTTATTTGTTGGTTGAGATGGACGCTTTGGCGTTATGCTAAATATACACTTTAGAGAGTACTCGAAAAGCAAAATCCTGTTTGTGTGCCGTATCGTTGTGATATCAGTAAGATTGTACCACTGTTGGGGAGACCTCAGGTTAGAACCTCTACACAAGATGGCTGCATCAGCGACGTATATAGTTATGATGATAATAGATAGACCTGTGATTCATATCACAATGTTCTGTCACTTTTTATATTTACTTGTCTGTGTAAAAATATGTTCCATTTGGTTATTTTAAAGGCCCTATATTGGCAGGTATTGGGCAATTAGTAGCTAAAATGCTGATACAGGCATTAATAATTGCAAGGAATTAGGAACTTCCTCTTCTGTATAAAACATGAAATGAGGGAACACTTTTCTAAATTGTGGATTTCTATTCGGTTTTTAACCAATTTACAATTCAGGCTTCCTCAGGCTTCCGTCTGACAGTATTTGTTTCAGGAAGTTTATTGGTAGGACAACAATAGCACAGTAATACCGTGGGCTTGCAAGTTTAATTTTGAAGGTTCCCACCGGAAGCAGCGTGATGTCACCCCGTTTGCTTTACAGTCTGGGGTCTCCGCTCTCCCTGCGGCTGCTGTCATCATGCAGGTGGAATCTGCGCAATGTAGCTCATCGTAGGACTTTCATCCAGACGCGCGCGCGCACACACACACACACACACACGCACGCACAAACACAAATCCTTAGCGGCTCACACACACATACACACACACACACACCCCTGCACTCACATGCACACTAGACTCTGGAGAGCAACCCATGACCACTCCGGAACATTTAATTTGGAAGGCTCTTTTCACTCTGATGAGCATCAGCTCAGTCAGAGCGTTTGGACACCAGATGATTGCCATATTCTGCTGGGATAAGCGCTCGTCGCTGTGTTGATGCTGTCAACTTGTTTTTCTCTCAGCTGTGGTCGCGTATGATGCCAAACCATCCTAAAGGAAGCGACTCTCGCAGCTCGTCAGGCAACAATTTCCAAGAAAGCAAACGGACTCAATCTTAAATCTCGGTTCCTTCTCATGGCCACGATGGATGAAGGCACCGTCAGCGAGACCGTCCCGGATCTGAAAGACATAGAGGTGAAAATCGGCCGGAAGACCCCCGAGGGTTTGCTCAGGTGGATGCGGGAAGAGGCGTCTTCTCTCCGGGGAGACGTGCAGCTGGTTACAGCGCACGACACCGGCAAGGAGACGGGCAAGAAGAGCTTGGATGAGAAGATCAGGAAATTGAAGATGGAGATGGTAAGAGCACGACTGTCGGTGTGAGTGCTGGACGCGTGGCAGACGGATGCGGCTTTGACGGGAGGAGACACCAATTTCTCAGATGGAAAAGTGCAGAATTAGAGGCTGCTGGTCCTGATGTGATCAACAGATCAGTAGGTAACATGACATGTAGCCCCCCACCCCATGGCATGTTATCAATAATAATAATAAAAAAACAACACAATAACACCAAAATTAATTAAAAGAAATTAGATTAATTTCCCAAGTTTTTTTCATTGTCGACTGAAATTGCACTAAATGCAAGTAAATGACCAATAAGCCTGAAAGTCATTCATTTCTGTACCGTCAAATTCTTATGGATTTAAAAACTCATAGCAAAGTGCAAGGTCAGAATCAGTGAATGTCACCTGGCAGCGGAGACTGAAGTCATGTCCTGTTCTCCAAAGGCCCAATCACTATTTTCTGTGAAAATCCCTTGGCTTGTCAACTCTGCAACTCCCTGTTCGATGGCATTTTTCTAAAGGTTTATCATGCAACTCAATGCTTCTCTACGACAGTCGACTGTTCGCACCTTGTTTGAAATATATGAAAACAAATACGGCAGTATTCCCCTCTTCTTCTTGGGATTAGAATACTTGTGGATTCCCATTCGCGAGGTGCAAATACAGACGAATTATTCTGCGGCTAAACTCATGTAATGCTGCCGGATGAAGTGATGAGGGCAACGTCCTGCATGGCTTCGGCTGTGACAAGGAAAGAAGAAGAATCGGAGAAAACTGTAGAGGTCATGAGGACCTAGCTGTGGTTTGACAAGTTGTAATTGTTCTGAAGTACCAGCTAGTTTTGGATGAGTTGCATGCTTTCCAGAGTTGGAGACAAAGTTTGAGATTATTCCTGGTAATGATGATGATGATGATGGTGATTATGATGGCGGCAGCAGTGTTAAAATCTGATATACCAGAATGGGTTTCCATGTTAGGTTTTGTCTAAAAAAAAGAAAAAAACTCAAGCGTGCACGAAAGGTGTCAGTTTCCATCAACCTTTACTAAAGCGATATCTAGTAGAGAAACGTGCAGTAGAGCAAGCCTGTACAGTAGTTCAGTGACCATCCAAAAAACACTCAGTTGACATTTTTTTTTGTCCAGCCAGTAGGGGGATCAGTGAGCTCCACAAACCAATGCAAACCGCACATGCACCCTTTACACTTTCTGTTATTCTCCATGTTATTACCAATTGATAATTGATCCACACTTTTTATTTGTGATTAACTTGAGATTGATTGACTCGAGCGATTTGTTATTCCCACCATCTTCACGACTGATGTGTGTAATTCCAGCCATCTGGAGGGATGAATGTGAAGGCTCTTCATAGGCACCCAGTCAGTAATAGAGCTGCTCCTCGCCCTGCTAACAGCTGCAGATGGCTGCGGTTGCTAGGGAATGAGTCGACACTGAGGGCTTGTGGTCTTCTGATGAATTCATTCTCCTTCTACCCTCTGTTCTCTAATACCAGCATTATACTGCAGTTTTTCTATTCTTATTAGGCTTTTTGGGAATATTACATAATGATCGGATGGATTGAGGACACATGGTAACATCATTACTTGTTTGGGTCATTCAAGGCTCTTACAGCACAAATATATATATATATATATATATATATATATATATATATTTTATTTTATTTTTTTATTTTTTTTCTCCTGTTGAACAGTTGGGGATTTGTTCAGTTAAACACGTTGTTTTCTGGGTTCTCATTTACATCGTCTCCATCTCCCCCAAACAGTGGAGGTCCGGGGCAATTATGCACCACCACTTCCCTTGTGTGATATTGTTCCATATATCATCATTCCTGCGGCACATGCTCGCAGTCTGTGGTTGTGACAAAGGGCGCGTGCACCGCCTCAACCAGGAGCTGCCAGACAAACAAGCTGCCTTCTGAGAGAGTTGCAGAACACTGGTTACGTTCAGACATTCAAAACACATTATCAGTTTGTTAGAATGCAGAAACGTTTTTCATTCCAGGATTTGAGCACCACACCACGCTGGAAGTCCAACCAGCAGTGGAAACAGTGGTCTCTGCTCTGAGGTCACATGATCAGCACTCTGTTTAGGGTTTTTTTGTTGTTGTTGTTGTTGGTCTATAAATACAGTCAGACCTTGTTAACACTTGCATGTTTTCAGCCGAGGCATCCATATTTAGGTACCTATGTTTTCCTTTGTCATTTAGATTAGATACATGCCGCATTCATGTTTTTTTCCCCTCCAGTTTCATTATGAGAGGAATCATGTATAAATTAGGGTGAATTGAGACCAAATGATGCAGGTTCTTTCATTCATTTCAATGGGGACGGTGCGTTAGTTGGGGGGACTGGGGAACCACATGGGCTTGTGGGGTCTCTGGTGCATGGAGTTCTTAACCAAGTTGTGATTGCTGGTTAGGGTGAGTAGCAGTTCATAACATACATCACACGCCTAGTGACCATACTCACTGTACTGCCTGATTTAGCCTGAAACCAACCTAACTTCCTGGCTGTAACACATGATGGGAAATCTGTGCCATAGAGCGCCTCCTAAATATCATTGATTCCATTAGAAAATCAGTTGGAACGATTTGGGAAATTATAATTTTTGTGTCATTTTTAAGCAAAAATGCCATAATTCGCTTTCCAGCTACTGAAATTTAAATCTTTGCAAGATTTTTTTCAGTGTCTGTGACTGTAACAGAATATTTTTAAGTTTTAAACTATTGGCTTGACAACTGTAGAGCAGGATCAACTAGAACAATTTATGATGACCTTGTCCTTGACCTGTGACCACCAAAACCTTTCAGTTCATCTCTGACTCCCAGAGGACATTTGAGTCAATTTGAAGCAACTCCGTCATGGTGTTCCAGAGAAATGTAATAGTAATGCCCCCAAACAACTACTGTCACTGGCATTGAGGCAAAAGAAATCTGTCAAAAAATGTGACTGTTGGTGATCGACCAAAGTACCTTGTTTGGATTCACTACACATCCAGAGATTGTAGAAATCCTCCCAAGAGCAAATAATCAGGCTGAGTTGTTCACAACTTTAACCATTAATCAGGTTTGTTGCAATGGCGGGAGGACAAAGAGAGAGGGATAAAGAGCCGCTTCCTAAATGGAGGGGAGTGAAACTTCCAGCACTGATCTGTATGTGTGTGTGTGTGCGTGCGCGCGTGTCTTTCACTCATCTGTGGGAGTGCTGTTAGCATAATGAGAGTGCAGAGGAAGGCTTCTGATCATTGCACTTTCATCAGCAGCCTGCTTAGTAAGAATCACATTAAGGCATGTGCAGTCAGGTTTGCTGTCAGAGTAATGCTGAACAGATAAGCTCACATGTATACACTCACACACACACTTAATCTACAACTATACCTGGATGTGTCTTCTCACTTTTTGTGATGCTTATCCCTCCCTGTTATTAAAATAAACTCCGTAGACACCCACAAACACCCACAGAATGTTCAGACTAGCCTAGCATCTGCTTCTTTTTATCACCCTGCCTTTATATTCTGTTACTCTCCTGTATTTGTAACCACATAGAATGATGATGGCAGCGTCTGTCTTCTTTAAAATCACGGATGTGTGTGTGTGTGTGTGTGTGTGTGTGTGTGTGTGTGTGTGTGTGTGTGTGTGTGGGCCGTTATGTCACTGTGTCACCACCAGTAATGAAATGTTGATCTGCTTCTTGTTAACAGTGAGGGGAAAAACAGGATGTTTTGCATCTATTTTTCAAATTTTTTGCAGTTAACGTTAGTCTGGGACAAACACGCTGCCTCCAAGTTATATGCCAAGAGAAAAGCTTCATTTCAGACCCAGTCCAACCGAGGAGTGTTGCATCTTTAGATGCTGTGCGTCAAAGTTCTCAACAGATAAAAGCCTGAAGTAAGCATTTCTGTCATAGCTAGAAATCGGCTTTAGTTGTTTGTTGTAGTTGCTGTACTTCATCTGTTGTGTTTCAGTGAGTGTGTACAGAACAATGCACCAAAACGGTGAAGGTATAACGCCAAATGCATCCGTCTTTGCATTTCTAGCCTAAAATAGGACACTAATAGTGACAGTAGATGTTAGTCCCATTCTCATAAACATAGGAATGCCTTGAGGGGATTAAACAAATCTCAGCTATGGCACTACTTGGATGTCTGCTCAAGGTGAATAGATTTTGGTGGTCAGAGGTCATAGGTCAGCGATCACCCATGACATGATGTCTCAGGGAAGCCTTGTGGGAATTTTCTTCAAATTTGGTGCAAATATCTACTAGGACTCAAGGTTGAACTGAGAAAAATTTGGTGGTCAAAGGTCAAGCTCACCGTCATTTTACATCCGTCGCATTCTCGTGGTCACATTACTTCATGATACACGGAGAAAATTTCATGACATCTGGCATAAGCATCATGAATCTATTTTGTGGAATGTGCGTATGATATTGAATTGTTTGGTCATGCTTGGCTTTAAAAAAAAATCAGGTCTTGAAAACATGAGTTCATTAATAAATAAGGTAATATTATTCACTGCGGCCTATCGGGGTGAACTTAAACACATTTTAGTAGTGCTGCAGCATTTGTACAAAAAGTCCTTTTTGATTATTGTGTATAATATTGCAATGTAAAAAGATAAAGGGTATGATGAGCACTTGCTTGGTCATCAACAAAAACATATAGAAATTTGTATTCTCGAAAAGTTGAATTCTCACCTGATATTTCAGTTGCATAAAGTAAACAAAATCAATGCAGCAGTGTTTTGGAATAGCAGTGTCTCAGTAAACTACATTTAAAGGGGGAAAAAAAGTTCCCAAATAGCGCTGTTTGTGTATCATATGGGCAGGACCGCTGGAAATGGTAATCGTTCTTTTTTGATTAATACGGTAGATTTATTGCGCAGTAAATAGAGTGTCTGAAAATTGCAAAGTGAAGTGTCTTTCTGTCTGAAATGTAAAGATAACGTAGATTAATTTTGGTTCGTCTTGCCTCTTTTTTCCTGCACTCACAGGTCCAAGTAATGGAATGAAAGTTGTTTAAAGAGATAGCTGACACAGAGAGTGGACTTAATTTATAGAGAGGCTTTTGTTGTTATCTTCTTGGCTGTCTGTCGTCTGGTTGCACTCTGCTCAGACAAAGAATGTATGATTTATTCAGAATATACACACTCACTTTCCTGACTATTGTGTCTCTCTGTGATGGGAGATGCAGTGTTGAACTGCAGGCAGATAAATGTGGTTATTAATTATCGCACTGGTGCTGTTCACCTCTGCAGGGACAGTTTGAAAGCTTCTGTCTTGCGTACGCCTGCAGCCGTCTAATGGAAGATATGGAGGATATGCTCTCCTCCCCTGATCTAAACACTAAACAGATTTACTGGATACAGAAACACTCCTTAAAACCATGAACCACTGCCAGCTACACACACACACACACACACACACACACACACACACACACACACACACACACACACACACACACACACACACACACACACACATACTAAACATACTTAGCTGCTTTGCTATTTTACCCATGATCAGCGCCTGTATTTTAGAGACTCACAAGGTCAATGCAGCATAATTATATTATTTCTTGGGGCATATCCCTCCTTCTCTCTCCATTTCTCTTTGTCTTTTTCTTTATGCTTTTCCTATCACTCGCTATCTCTGTCTTCCGCCTCTGGACAGACAAATGTCAATACAAAGGCAGATTCCAGAGCAGCGTAGGGCTGCAGGGAACCCAAATCGAGTCTATTTAGGCTCAGTCGTCTCTCTTTGGCTCCTGTCTGTTTCCTCTGGGCAGTCAATCAGATATAGTTTCATCTTATAGAGTAGTGGATTCCTCCATAGCACCAGTGGAAAACAATATGGTAACATGAACAATATAATATAATCTTTTCTTCTTAGGTTCCTGTAACATATGGAAAGAGACTTTGACGATCTATCTTCTTTTGGCAAAAAAAAATTGCAGGATTTAAACGCATTCCAGTGAATTGTATTTAAACTGTGCATGGATGGAGATGTGTCTCGTGTTACAATGCAAGCATCAGGATCAGTTCGTGCATCAACACCATCATTTCCATAGCCAGTATGTCCCTGAAGTCAGTCCAGATGTGAATCAGTATGGCCACTCAAATCTGATATTCCCAATCCAACATCCCATCTTGAGCAGAAATCACCAACATTGCAAATTTTGAAAAACTTTCAAAATAAGAAATTCTGTTTTCATCTTTTGGTTAAACCAGGACATAAAATGAGCAGAAATATTCCACTAGCTGGTTCAGAAATGGAGAAAAATGGTTAAAA
The DNA here is from genome assembly GCF_037954235.1 of Aulostomus chinensis. Classification (NCBI taxonomy): domain Eukaryota; kingdom Metazoa; phylum Chordata; class Actinopteri; order Syngnathiformes; family Aulostomidae; genus Aulostomus; species Aulostomus chinensis. The sequence continues at coordinate 7,015,550 of NC_141333.1, read as the reverse complement.
TGGTTATGTTTATATATGGAAATTATACAATTTTAAGACAGAACAATGCTGTAATTTGTGACATCCTGAAGCACAAGAGACTGTGTGACTGTGCTTTATGCAGCATTGAGTGGTGAACACCGACAGATGGAACAGTTGGAGGTTTTTCGGAGGGACAGGGCCGACCTTCTGTTGTCTGATTGGGACTGCAGTGCTGCTGTATGTCTGCCTGAGTTAGCTTTGGAAGGTGAAACGACAGGCAGTGACACCAGGGGACATGAGAGGGAAACCATGCAGATAGAGATTGGGGTTTGTTCAGCTGGTGTGTTCAGCTCCTGTGTGTGTTTCTGCTGCCTCTGCTGGCTGTGATTCAGCACTCTGGTTGGTTGTTGTGTGACATTGGGAAGCTGTTTTTGCCACATGGGAGGTTCTACGTCACGGATCAGAGTCTGGCTGTGCATACATTATCACAATGTATCTGTGTTTCACTTGTCGGTGCATGACATACTGCATCCGTAGACCAAACAGCACCTCAGGGGTATAAAGACATAATTTATTGTATATTAATCTATCATAATATCTAAAATCATTCATATGCCTGTCCTGAAAAGTCAGTTCTTCCATAATACTGTGTGTTTGGAGTTTACTCTTATATTTTGAATAAAAATACCTGAAAAGGCTGCAATGTTTACTCTGAACACATCGACCAATCACATGTCCATGTCTGCACTTCCCCTTTCCCCGCAGAGCTTTATAGCCTCTCTCAGCTCATTTATTTGACTTTCCAGCCACAACTTTACTGTTTCGGTTCACTGTCCCTGCAGCAAATGGCAGAAAGAAGCTAAGCTGGTGAATAACGTGGAGCATTTAGCAGCTAAAGAGCCAAGAGCTGTTGGAGGACCAAACAGAGAACACCTCCTCCTCTTTCAGCTTTTGAAACATTCCACTCTGTGGTGCGATAAGCTCTTTGTTGCTTTGTAGCATTTATGTGGCACTCTTTTGATGTTCGGTGGTTGAGGTGTCGCTTAGCAGGATATTTATATGATGATGCACTTGAGGACAATGGGAGATTTTAGGAGGAGAGAAACAGAAAAGGAGGCTGCTGGGAAATGGGCTCAATCTACAGGAGAAACCTGGCAGGTTGTTTCAGCCTTGAATGTGTTTTCTGCAGCTATGATGCCAGTCTGTGCTCCTCGTGGTGTCGTGGAAGTAACATCTCCATCTGGAGAAAACCCAGGAGAGAAACTGGTTCTAAACTCGAATCCAAAAACCCCTAGTGCCATTCAAGCCACAGCATCTTTTGCCATCAAGTCCCAATTTTGACAGCAAAAGCATGTCCAAGGAAAATCTGAGAGACATGTCCAACTAAATATCTCTTACAGTAAAATTTCCAAAAATGTCCTAAGTGGCATGAAGCAGTTGTAGTAATTTCCAGTGTGTTTGCACTTTCTTCACCTCGATTAGTTCCTTCTGCTGATAGAAGTAGGTCAGACAAAATCAGGGAATGACACACACCTTCAGTTCAATTCGCACATGCAGAATGGATCCCTGCATTCATCTTCCTCTCGTCCCGTTTGTATCCTCAGAGTTGACGGTTTTGCTTTCAGCTTTAACATTGTGAGCCTCCCAATTAATCAGACATTCATTAGAGGCTTAAAAAAAATGCAGCTGACAGTCCTGGCAACGTTGGTGGTGAGGCGTTAGCTGGGGATGCTCAGGAGTCCAGCTGAGGATGAGCAACGGCAGGAAGAGGTCAGACAGATATGCGAAGGCCAAGTTGCAGAGGGCTTTGAAGGTTAGCAGAAGGTTTTTTGCACTTAATCTGATACTGAACAGGCAGCCGGTGCACTGGGACCAGAATGGGGGTGATGTGGTCGGAAGATATGGTGCGGTTAATGATCTGGGCAGTTGTGTACTGACTGATTTGTAGCCTGTCAAGGAGTTTGGTGGCCAGAGAGAACAGCAGTTGGAACATTTAACTAAATACTTGTCAGCAAATCCTCGCGTTTCTTATTAGTTTAATTCAACTCATTTATTTTAGATGGCAATAAATAGCTGATGAATATTGTTTGCAGTGTGCACACATGCCTGCAGATATGAAAGGGAGGAAAATGAGCTTTCCAGAATCCTATATGGATCAGCCAGGAGGCGCTTGGCTTCGTGCCTGAGTAGGAAAACTGAAATCTGTTTGGCTGTGTACCGATGGCACCAAAATGAGGAAAGATGATTAATGGTGTTCCAGTCCTGGACGTCCATCCCCCACTCTCATCCTGACCGCTGTCACATAAAAACCTTTCGGCCCCAGTCTGACCTTTTCATTTGAAAGGTCCTCGACATAATGAGTATGTTTGACTTCCAAATATAATTAAATAAACCAGTCAGTCTGAAAATAATGGGAATGGGGGAATGTCAGCAGCATTACACACAAAAATGTTGGCAATGAGAGGCATGCAGACATTTGTCATCCCTCCCAAATTGTGAAATAGTAAAAGAACAATAATCACATTTTAGATGATGAAAGAAACGAATCTGACATTCGGTTTGCTCTTTCCTTTGTTTTTTGAACTATTTTTTATGTGTTATTTTACATTTCTGTCCTTTAAACTGCATGATGACCACTGAGAGCACACTGTGCAGCTAATGATGCGTGGATATTTTTGGAAGGGTTTTTTTTTTTCCTTTCAAGTCAAACAATGTGGAATTGTGTGACCTACTGCAGTTTTCAAATCACAGGAAGGCCAATATTTGTTCAAGGCTAATTTTGGATATAATACCATATTGTAGTTCTGCAGCAATGCTCTGCCCAAACGTCACATTATACGGACTTAAGAAAGAAGATCTTTTTTTAATACGGATCTCCACAAAATATTGACTTTAATATTTTTTCCAATAAAAAAATGTTTTGCTAAATTTTACAATCTGCAGTACAACAATTCATTTCTCGATTGCTATATCAGTCAAGATATTTGCAAATAGATGTTTTGTTTTGTTTTTTTTCCCAAAATTGAGCAGTCCTCCCTGTAAATCCCTGGCAGGAGAACTTCTGTGTAGGTGAAATGCAGCCTCTTCACTAAAGAGGAACAAATGTGAGCACAGCAAAGGACTGAAAGGGTCTTTGCTCTCAGACCAGCCCAGCTCAGCAGCGGAGTGAGTACGGGGTAGTGGAGCGTTAAGCTTCGTTAGCATTGTGCCACCTCAGCGCTGACTGGCATGGAGAAACTTTTATTGCCACTCTTGTTAGGCACTCGGTCTCTGCCAGCTTTAAACCTCAAACCAGAACTCCACCCCTCGTGTCTGCGCTCCAGGATACCAGGAGGTTTACAACCACACACTTGCACAGACATACAGCTGCGGTTGCTGATCCTCTGCTCTGTGTCTGACACTCCTCCCTGCGTGGATTCATTGTGTGTTTCATATATAGTACTTGTGGCTGGATATGTCTTCTTCATTTATCCGTCCTTCATCACACGTTCGCTCTGGCTGCCAGTGTGATTTTAGATCTGAACAACATTGACTTTACTCCCCTGTAAACAAGCTCTCTTGTAAAGGCTCCAATGTTCTGTCTCATCATCTGTTCCAGGTTTGTTTCTGGATATGTGCACTGTCACACAGTCTCATCATGACTCAAAAAGTTTAACCAAACATATTTTAGGATTAAGACTTGGGTGAAATTAAGATTATACTTAGGTTAATGTTTGGGTTTGGGTAAGGATTGTGGTGGGAATGGTTTGTGTAAACCGCCAGGACGTAAATTCTCAGAGGTTATATAAATGAAGTACAGCAAAATTATGTAGCATATTTTTTGATTAAACGGGTTGGGATAAATGTGCGATAAGGATAAGCCTCTTTTATTCCTCCGTTCATTCTGTGGTGTACAGTGTGTGGTGGATTATGGGCTAGTGAGGCCAGGCTGGAAGTCTGAAGCAAACACAGTTTTTGTATGGTTCTCACATTGTCAAAATGTTTTCTGTCCAAATGCAAACTAGCAAAAGATGTTAACACGATGGAATTCATGTGAGAAAGGCCTCTGGTTATTTCATCCCTATTTTCTTATGTGTCCGCAGGCCCACTTGCGCTCAGTGGACGTGAAGATCCTGCAGCAGTTGTTGGCCGTCCATGAGGGCATCGAGGCAGTGAAATGGTTGCTAGAGGAACGCAGCACACTGACAAGCCACTGCAGCAGCCTGACCAGCAGCCAGTACAGCCTGGGCGAGGGACCTGACACCTCTTGGAGAGGCTCCTGGAGCAGTCTGCATGACCCCAATGACAAGCTGGACAACATCTCCATCGGTAGTTACCTGGACACCCTGGCAGATGATATGGATGAGTACTGCCCCTCCAGCTCTGAGTCGGTCATCTGCTCTTCCACACCGCTGGTCTCAGAGGCTACTGCTGGGGGCCACACTGGGGGAGGCTCTGCGGCCACGGTCACTGCAGCAGCAGCTGGAGTGAGGTCTGGGGGTAGTGCCGGGGCTGGAAGTGGAGTAGGCATTCGAGCTGGGGCAAATGATAATGGAACTGGAGCTGGGAATGGAACAGAAGTGAAAAATGGACTGGGGGCTATGGTTACCACTGATGTCAATGGAACTGGGATTGCTGGGACTGGAAGTGGGAAACCAGCAGTTCCTGGCAGCACTCAGGAAGCAAAGTCTGACAGCAAGCAAGATGCTGTAGTCTGGAACAAGGCTGCAGAGGTAAATAAGGGAAACCTCATTTCGAAAAACAATAACCAGACACAATCCATTAAGGCTAATGGAATCCCGGAGAAGCCCACCACACAAACAGGCAGCCCCACACGCACCTGCCTCAGTGACAAACTGGGAATGAGCCAGAGCCCCAAACTCAAACCTTACAAAAACGGGAAGATTGACTTGGATACTTGCAAAATGAATGGCAAGATGCATTTGGAGTACGATGCACACTGGCGATGGGTGCAGTCACAAGAAGATGTGACGTTTTTGTAAGAAGGTAAAAGCAAATGGGGGACTGCAGCCACTGTTGACCGCCCGCCCGGCCGCTATCATCAAAGACCAGATCGCTGAAAATACAATGAACCGCTGTTGTGAGATGCACGTAGTGAGGCTTTCCTTGATGAAAGACCCTTGCTTTTGTTTCGCTGTTCCCTCCTGTGGCTGCGCTAACTTCCTATCAAACATTGATGTCAGTATTAGGGCCAATGCACATTACAGCATTGTGATCATATACAGCCAAACAGGGCCGACTCACACAGCTTAGGAAAATCAGTTTGAAAATCCTGGACCGTAGTTTTTTTCTCAGGTTCTTTCTCAGTGTTCCCCGATTCTTTTATTTCCCGATTTTAGAAAGAAAAAAAAAAAGCACAGAGGGATGACCTGCCAGAGAGCTGAAACGTGATGTCAGATTATGATTTGACCTTCCACCGTTGATCGAAGAAAAATAATTCCGACAAGCTATAATATCTTTAGTTATAAGTCTACCGTAAGTTTCAGCACAAACAACGATTTTTCAGCTCCTTAAGATTACTGCACTGGGATCACGATGATTACATCCAACTTTACTGGTGAGACTGCTAGTCGTCACAACTCCACTAACATCCCAGACAGAGCTTATTGTTACACAGTAAAGGTAGTAAAAGTTCCCCCCATAACACTCACATTTGACCCTTGTTTTAGGATGATCCCTGATCGTTACATCCAGTGTTGTCTACTTATTAATGTATTAACAAAATAACAAAACTAACTACTATTAAACACCTGAGTATTAAGATGAAATCTGTGAGCATGTTTGTCCCAAACTTGTAGCTACCTGAACAAAAAAAAAACAACAACAAAAAAAGGAAATATAGAAAACAGAGCTCTGAGATTAGTAAACCTCATTGAAAAATAATGTGTTTGTGTGTTTGTGGCGCTGCAGTAATCCTCAGTGCTTAATCAACCGATGTGTGCGTTCACTGAATCCCACTACAGCTACTCTGTGCAAATCTTGAATGTGGCTCAACATTTCTCTCCGTAAGAGTTACAGTAACTTATGTTCATTTCTTTATAAGCTGATGTTGTGCCTGAATGGTGAAAACCTTAACTACATATGCCTGTACTTTCCCTCTTCAGGTGAATGCACTGTTGTTGTCATAATCTCTGGTTATATTTTAGCGTCCTCCTGGCCTCTGCTTGCGTGTATAAAAGGCAAGACCAACGGTCTGTACGCTGTGTTGGGTGTTACATTTTAGCTGGGTGGATATTGCATGCCCTGTGTGCAAAGCTTTATCGGTTGAATCATGAGGAATGTGTGAAAGACCCAGAACAATCAGAGAAGGAAAGCAATATTTCGTAAAGCCTTTTTTTAGTGACTTACATAAGCAGCCTCCTCTCAGCAAACAAAATCGAACTATTTTGTCTTCTTCAGGACTTTCCAAGACAGGGAGAGCGTGTGTGTATGTGTGTGTGTGTGTGTGTGATATTTGAATAAATGCCGGCCTGACAGGTTTGGTTTAGAATAGATGAGTCCCAAAGGTTTTCATGTGCTTTCATATCATTCATCACGGCCTTTCTATGCCTTCCTCTGTCCTGTAGTTAGTTATGTTAAAGCGATACTTCACCCCAACAGTGTATTTTGTGGTCCAAGTATTCACAGATACTTGTCTTGAACTCACAAAGATGTTTTTCCCTCAAGCGTGCAGAGAGAGCCAGCCACATGTACTGTATGTATCTAGAAGCTTACAACAGCAAAACTGCCCAGTTACGAAATCCTTAAGTGCATCGTCGAGTGCAATTGTCGTCTTCTCTTTCTGGTCAAACTGTATGCTTAGTACTCTTTAATTTAAGTAAAAAACAAACTGTAACTTTTTCAGTTTAGTTCACTGTAGAGCAGCATTGGACCAGCTGACACGTTCAGTTGAGCCAACAGGAAGTGTTGTAGTTTGTTTAGCTATTAGCTACCAGCTAACTATACATGGCTTGTTCCTTCTGCATTCTGGGGAAGTGATGCTAGAAAAATATTTTTGTGAGTTCAGGAAACTGATTTGATATAAAGACAAAGGCAAAGTACACTTTTGGGAGGAAATATTGCTTTGAAAACACACAAGACGACAATGAATAAACATCAGGACAAGAGGTTTCCTTCCCCAAACCAAATCAAGCACAAGCAGCATCTTAGTGTGCAGTTTGCCCCGAAAGACAATCGCATCTTGCAATGGTGATGTAGTCAAATAAAAAGGAAAATTCTCCCAATACCAACATACACAATGAAACACTTAGTAGGTTGAATGAAACAGTAAAACTCTCTGAATGTAATTGTCATCGAGGAAACATCACAACAGTGAAGTATTAGTTTCATATGTTAAGAGATGGTTCAAAGCAGCACCATCCTGGATCGTATTTGATTCTTTTTGTTTTTTTTAATCAATTCTTTGGAACTTCAATACAAAAAAAAAGCTCCAGCAGCAGAACAACAAATTCTTCTCCTTCATCTTGGATTGTTGGGGATGTCCCTTCCTGCTCTGTATTTGCTATTTCACTCTCTTCCTCCTTGTCTGCCCAAATTATGTTACCATGTGAGGCAGCTGGATTTGTGAAATCATGCGAGAACCAGGTCATGGATTTGCCCTGAACATAGTTCCCCGGTTCCAACAGTCGTGTCATATGGAAACATTTCTCTGGCCACATGGTATACGTCTTTATATCACTCAGTCCTTCTGATTCATGTGGAAGTATTTGAAGAACGGCTTGGCTCACCTTCACTTCTACCTTACATGACCCTTTTTAACTGACATGGGAACTCTGAATATCTGGGTGCTGCTTCAGAAGTGATATCAGTCAGCAGTTCTTTAACATATGATAGCATAAACATCCAAACCCTTGGAAATCCTTCCATTTAGATGAGTCCTGTAATTTCAGGAGCAATCTTCTCTTTGACGTCCCTTTTATCAGCCCCCATTTGTCATTCATCTCGGGACATTCCGGGGTAAATGTTATCATCAGGGGGCAGTCGTGACAGCTCCTGCGGCTCGTCCAGTCATGCTGTAATAACAGCGGAACTGGGACGATAGAACAGATCAGAAGTCTTTGGACAGCAGAGCTAACCGCTAAAAAGTTGGAACAACGGCTTTAGGAAAGAGTGCTGAATATTGTGGGTATGGAAGAAACCAAGTAATGACACAAGCACTCATGCTGCCGGGAGCTTAATCATTGTTTAACTTAACTCACAAAGGATTTAGCTTTAAAAGTCTGAGCCGTAATGATAGCCGGTTAGTCATGAAAAAGGAGAGCAAAGCCAAGGTTTCCTTTTTCCAGTACAGATAAAAGACGTGTGATTAAATGTGATCAAACATTAAGTGATACTTATACCTAAAAACTTATTTTTAAAACTTGCTTTAAGACGTATAAATATGAAATGTTATAAAAAAGTTAAATTGTGATGTACCGCAGCAGCAGCTGGGCAGAAATGTCAGCAAAGTTAATTCAGAAATAATAATAACAACAATAATAATGATAAAAGAAGAGTGATTCCACATGTTTTCATTTGCAAACAGATACATTTCAGTTGTAGAATTTTTGGAAAAAAGTCAATAATTTTACACTGGAAAAAAATACATTTCTTTACTTCTTTGAACCAGCCATTGCTAGGACCTAGCGCAACTGCTTGCATGAAAAATCATTGTTCTACTAGTAATTAAGAAACTATGAAGGAACTTTATAGGCAGCTACAGTAAAGAAGACTCAGCATCTCTATTTATTTGAGCCACTGAAGTGTTTCCCCTTCCAACCCCTGCCTCTCTTTTCATCCGTCTTTCCACCACCACACTGCTTTGATGGAAATTTTCAGTCTGTGCCAACACACATTATGCACACACAATGCCCTCGCGTTGGAGACGGTGCCATAAAGGCAGCACCACGGTAACAGCGGCTGTAGGCTCGTCCTGGAGACAGGCGGGGAAAAGTGTGCTAATATTGGATAAGCGTTTTAAAATGTGGCCCCTATTCCTTCATCTTCAGATCTCTTTGAATACAACAAGAAGATCCATCTTTGGATAATCCAGACTCGGTATAGACATGAAGTCACTGAAAACCTTCCCTTTTTCACATATGTGCTGGCTGTAACGCAGTATCGCATTGCCAAAGAAGCTGTCTGCTCCACTAGTTTGTGGTTTTCTTTCCAAATTAGCTGAGCCATATGGAAAAAAAAACTTTCAGTGCAGGGAACAAACCTGTAAAACACATTACATCAAGCTATAGTGTGTCCCTGTGGAGATACTGTAGTCCAGGATGCTGTAATGTGTTTTCACTGGGCACATGCAGTTGAAAATTGGAATATGAACATTGTTGTAAACCATTCCTTGGCAGAGATGTGATGGGTGCTGCCAGTGTAGGTACCAGGATGAATCACTGCTGTCTCCTGTTTGTTTTGAAAGAGGGATAATAGCAGCTTTGTGCATGACCGAAGATGAAAAGTGGTCCAAACTGGAACAACGGTGATAAACATTTTTGCCCAACTTTGAAAAAAAAAAAAAAAACCTCCCCTTGCATGGTGAGCTTGATTTTTAGAAGGTGTGAAAGTAAACGCAACCCTGCCAGCTTTGCTCCCCAAAATCCTTTTGTTCTGTATCCTTTAATAATGCCAGGGATTTATCAGATACCAGAGTGTGTCTGCTTTGGCTTTCAGGTGCTAGCAGGAGCCTCGGCTATTCTGGGCACAAGACGTGGTTACAGAGAGTGGATACCCACACTGTTGCCATGACAATGAGAAGAGAAGTTTCCAGCTGTAGTAGCTACATACAACAATGTAGTGCCAGTAGTGGTATAGCAGTTCCTTTTGAATGATGCAGTTTACCGTGTCTGTAGTCAGTCAGAGTCCGAATAGCAGCAGTGATGGGTGGAATGTGAGCATGCTTCATCAACATCAAACTAAACAGATGAAACTGATTTCTATAAACCTGGCTAGTTTGTTCTTTCTCTCCTTTAGCAACCTGAATCTCTGCAAAGAGGCTTTTGCCTGCTGTTGGTTTCAGTTTGGGCCTTCTTTTTTTTTTTTTTGAGCAGCTAAGAGACTGATTATGTTTCCCAGGAGGCAGAATAGACGGCTAAACCGCGAGCGGCGAAGCTCCCAGCGTGCATCTAAAAGGAAGCTTCCTTTCCCGGTGGCCTGCTGTTTTCTTCCTTCCTCTCAAACACACTTACAAGCACAATTTATCCCAAGACTGACGGGGGTCTCTTGATACCTGACCGCCCCTCAGAGAGAGCCATGAAGACCAGTGTTTCTCTTTCCTTCAGTCTTATTTAGCCCTGTGTGTGTGTGAGTGTGCAAGTGTGCGTATGTGTGTGTGTGTGTGTGTGTGTGTTTTGTTCCTAAACCACTCAAAGTGAATGGAAGCAAATTAGAATAAACTCCATCGAGCCCTGAACGGGGTTCAAATCTCAACTCAGGCGACGCAAAGCTTAGCAGAGTGAAGTATAAAAGCCATTGAGATGGACTGCAGCAGCTCACAGGATCATGCTGATCAATTTCCTGCTTGGTCCATTAGAGTGGAACATTTTAAGAACACGGTACGATTCGTTTTCATGATTTTGTTATGCAATGTGTCCAGAGAAAAATATTATTTTTCTTTGTGTGGAAATGTTCAACAAATAACTGATTATGTAATTCATGTGGAAAATGATAACTTGCAAAGTATGTAAATTATACAAGCTTATCCAATGATTAAAGATATTTTAAATGTTGTGTCTTTGATCCCATTCTGTTATTGGATCAATAAACGCCGTGACCCCGGGGGCCAGTTTAAGGAAGCTCGGTCCCTCTGTCACTTACGCTCTCAGGCAAAACCCCTCCACCTTCTTTGGATCAGAAGACATTTTCTCTCCTGGCCTCTTAATGTAAATTGCGCTGAGTGCTCTTCCTAATCAATACTTGACCTGATCCCTCTAACAAAGGCTTATCAATGCACATCCATTTGCAGTCACAGCAATCAATGGCCATTTACCAACAATGTCAAAGAAGACACCGTAGCGCGCCGCTGATGGGAACGGAGGGAGCGTCCCAACTCAAGGAATGTGTGCAGGTAAAGAAAAAAAATACAAATGTTTTATCCATGTGCTCGTTTGTGTTTTTGGATCTTTTCACTTAAGTTTTTTTTTTTTTTTTTTTGCACTCCTGCATTTTGGCAGGGAAACGTTTGAATCATCATCAGCCAGATTTTCTGACGACGGCTGAAAAAAAAAAAAATTCACAAAATTGTAAAAGACAATCGGGTGGGGTTTTTTTTTTAGGTGAAAAAAAGACAGAAAATATTAAGACATTATTAGACAAATAAGTGTCACAGTTATTTCTGTGTCATCCTTCATGAGCAGAATCAAATACACTCTCTGGTACTAGTTCATAGGGTGAGCAAGTCGAGAGGGTTTAGAACCATGACAGTCTGCCAGTTGTCTGCTTAGCACCAGTTCTAAAAGAAGCAATGTGCCACATTGAAATTAAAATTGTATCTGTATTTTTGAATAACGGAGCAAAATACCGTCATCCGGCATCAGTTTAAATGACATCTCTTGTCATTCACAATGTCTTTTTGCCTTATTCATCAAAGATTATAAAGTGTCTCTCAAAACTGCATTTGATGTGTGTAATTGCAGATTTAGATCCAGTAACACCCCCCCACCCCCAGCTCAGCGGTTGCTGGTTTATCTACCGGACTTGATCATCTGTTTGTGGTTTAACAGCAACCTCTTTGTCTGCTGGTCAGGTATACTCAAGCTGGGCTACGACAGGAGGGCGGGGGATTATGAAGGAGGGCAGGATGCTGTAGAAGCGGTGCAACATAAGCCGGATAAGTTTAACAGACAGAGGTGTCATTGGTGCTGTGTTTGGGTGAGAAGGTGGTGTTAGCGGGAGGTGGGTGTCGGAACGGGTGAAAACAAAGACGCCCAGCTGTCAAGGTTCAGATGGGGATTAGTGAGGCGCGTTCTCTCGATATATGTTTTGTTTACTTACAACAGCATTGTAAACTGATTTTAATGGCTATTCCTTGTGATCTTCACCATAGGAGTCTAGGCTCCGTCTGGATGGGGGTTCATGGGGTTGAGGCGCGCCCATCCACCTATCTGTTCATCTTTTACCACACTCTGCTCTCAAAAACAGCTTCATTGCACTAATTGCTGTTTATGCTGTGTTTTAGTGCTGGTATCAGTGTCAGCCATTGATTTGCCTGTACAGGAGACAGTGGTTTTGTGTTTCTAATTCAGTTGTGGCGGGTGTTGACGCCTGCGTCTGCAAAGAATTTTATTTTACAACCAACATCTTACCCGCTGATAATAAGCAGACTGGAAAGCGGCACATTTTTAACTTGCAATTAATCCCCCTTAAATGCCTCTGTGTCAACCAGCGTTCTTTTAATTTCCACTTGAGCTTGTTTTTTTTGTTTTTTTTCTGTGACATTAAGTGGTAACTGTGTGTGTGTAGGCTGCAAAGGCATAGTGAAACAGTGGGAGGGAGGAGAGTTTTCCTGCTTATGAGAGAAGTCAGACAACAGGGAAGACACGCAGCCTTCAGGGTGATGGAGAAAACAGATCAAAGAATCGCTTGACATTTTTACTGTCACTGGTAGCTGAGCAGTTGTGTCCAATCTCCACTGTATGAATCCGCTTTTTCATAATTTTCCAGTCGTTATGCTAAGGTAAGCTAATACTGTAGAGTGACCAGAAACATCCCTCATCTCAAAGTCAAAGGGATTTTTGAATGAGTTTTCCATTGAATGCCTGAAATAAGGTCACTAGTTTACACGAGTTGAAGACATTTCACTTCAAGGAGTACATCAGTAGAAACCGTACTTGTGAATTTGGAAGCGTTTATGTGTCTTAAAAACCATGGTTGCTAACGAGATGCTAAACGAGGCTACACATGTCATCATGCCAAAAGCTGAAGAAGTGCAAACTTTGTGATGGTGACGCTGAAGAATCCACGAATAAGTTCACCGCCAGCTTTTACTTCAACTTCATTTAGACTTGAAAAATCACAGAAGTGGCGCTTAAAGATTTGTTGATCTTCTCTTCTACCTCTCAGATATATTTTGTGTGATATTTTCCATTTTACATGGAGATGAAGCAACAATCAGTTTGGACCACTTTAACAACCATCGTACACTTTTCTTTGTGATTGGTTGATGATATTCTGTGGGCGTGGACCTGTCGAATTCAGTCAAACTCTACAAAAATCCATGTGAACTCAGGATTTACAGAAACTAGTGATCGCCCAGTGAAAACAATGCATTTATTTCTGCTTTTCTTCTGTCAGCAATCCAATCAAGTTAAAGTTAATGGTTATAATGAGCCACAGACTCCGGCACTGAACCACTAATTTCTTCCGAGCTGTTCTCAATGTCATAACAGCAACCATTCAAAATAGTTTCCAAATCTGGAAAAAAAAAAAAACTATCACAAGCCCTCCCTCATCCCATCCATCCATTCATCCGTCCTTCCAGGGCCTGTGTGGTGTGTGAGGGGAAACCACAGATCAGCACCTCCTCAAGCTCAAGTGTTAGCATTTGACCGCTTCAGCTCAGCAGGGAAAGATACAACACTCATGGGAGAACTGCGCTGTTAAAATATTGTCATTTGAATCAAATGCACAAAATTAAACAAAACAACACAGGTGATAAATAACAAATATTGAGCACATAAAGAGGAAGACGACTTTTCTAAGTCTAACCCTAACAAGCTGATTAGGCTGAAAATGATATCGAAGCATCTTCTGATGCCTCTTTATTGGAGTCATTTAGCTCAAGCTTGTAGATTTCACCTGCACCTTTGTGCACACACACAACAAATCCATCCATCCATCCATTGTCTTCAGCTAAGGGTCGTGGGGGGTGGGGGGGGTGGAGCCTATCCCAGTGGCTACGGGCGACAGGCGGGGTTCACCCTGGACAGGTCACCAGTCCATCACAGGGCCAACACATAGAGACAGACAACCATTCACACTCACAGTCACACCTACGGTCAATTTAGAGTATCAATCAGCCTCGTCCCCTCTTGATGTCTTTGGACTGTGGGAGGGAGCTGGAGAACCAGAGAGAACCCACACAGGTCCAGGGAGAACATGTAGACTCCCAACAGAAAGATCCCGTGCCCGGGCCGGGGCTCAAACCCGGAACCTTCTTGCTGTGAGGTGACAGTGCTGACCACTGCACCACCGTGCAGCCCTAGATAACAAATATGTTAAGTTAAAAAAAACTCCACTCAGATCCAGATGATTTGGTATTAAAGAAAAGGAGCATCATTTATATTCTGAAAGCAACATGAGGGAACGTACAAATGAATTCAAATTAATTGGAAATCAAACAAAAACAAACAGTTTTGATGAGAATATTTTGGTGATCTGATTAATTACAAGACTGAAGGGGGCTTGAGAGAATTAAATGCTCATGTAGAGGTGTTTACTGAAACTCTGCTCAAGGATAAACAATACAAGCAAAACCATGCAACTCACCACAATTCAGAGGATTTCCCTCCTGTGGTGTCTATAGAAGTCTCGGGCCTTGATAGCTTGTTTCACTCAGTACACACTCAGTTTCCATGGGAAGTCAAATATAAACAATACATCACAATGCTCTGAGTCACGTGGACCCTGTCTGACCCTGAAGGGCGCCAGTGTTATGATTCCTCCCCGGTCAGAGTCTGATATCGAGGCCTTGGTGGCTCCCAGTCTCCTCACAGCTGCGGGAGTTTAGTGCAAGGAATTAAAGATCAATGTGAAGGAGAATCTGATTACCTTCTGATTACCTCGAATTTACTGAATTAAGGCGGGAAGGTGCTAAGAAATTAACTTCCAGTATTTAATCATATTTGATTTTGAATCAAACACATTTCCATCGAAGTCATATAGACTTGTAATACACTCTTATAACCAGATGAAAACCTTCAGAACGCAGCGGTAAATAATGTTGAATAATATATAATTAACTTTGATTTTCCAGCTGGTAATGAATTTTAAAAAAGTGTAAATGAATCATCACTGCTTAAAATCACCTTAATTACTGTACATAACATGATGATATTCATTTTTTCCCTCTTAATTTAGGCTGAGACTCTTTTTGGTTTTATTCTGTCTCATTCTGTGTCTCTTCTGTGTTTCTCCATGTCATTCATCACAGTCTCCTCTTCTCTCATACATTAAGAACAACTTAGATCCTCTGACAGTTTGTTAGGATGTTCCCAGACGATGGAATTTACATCCCAAGAGCTGGTTGCCACTGTCGAGTGTTTTTATCCCGGGGTCCCTGAGCTCTATGGGACGCCAAGAGAAACAAACAAAGGGGCAGAAAATAGGCCGTGGTGTTCCCACAGAGTGACGTAATCCGACGTGGGTCAGGGTCAGCAGAGGCCAGGGTTTTTGGGAAATGTTGTAGGACTTTCCAATAGTTATCCGAGGGTTTAACGGTGAAGTAACTCATAACATGGTTGAGGCCGAAGGCATCTGTTTTGTATTAGAGTGAGGGGATGTAGGAGTGTGTTAGCTCCTCGGTATGACTCCCCAGGTTCCAACTAATGGTGCAGGTTGATGTAATTGTTTGCTACTCTGCAAACTGATCTTTGCTACACAGATGTGCAACAAACTGCCAGCCTGAAGATGAAAGAGGATGAAATATAAGCTGACAAGGTTATGTCACCAGAGTTTTTCTTAAGACTATTGATTAGCTCATCCCTGGCCACAGATTCTTGGCTCTTACATTCATTCTTAGTCTACTCAGTGTGTCTTTTACAGTCGATATCACTTTGAGGATTGTCAGACCAA
Source organism: Aulostomus chinensis (assembly GCF_037954235.1). Lineage (NCBI taxonomy): Eukaryota > Metazoa > Chordata > Actinopteri > Syngnathiformes > Aulostomidae > Aulostomus > Aulostomus chinensis. The sequence continues at coordinate 6,999,818 of NC_141333.1, read as the reverse complement.
ACAGGCCCGACACAGCGGGGACCGGACTTAGAGACTTTAGCAGCCACCGCAAATTCCTTCATCCAATCCTCGTTTCACAATAAGTGTGTGAATGTTTGTTTTCCCAGACATCAGCAGTGACGGATGCAACAAATGATTTTTGATGCCTCGTAGGCTCGGCTGTAGCCTTCTCTATTGTTACTGCTACAGCAAAATGTAGTTGTTGTTTCAATATCATTATTTGATCCATTTGGTCTTATAACATTTGAGTTAGCAGATAGCTAACCAGAGATAGTGGAGTGTCTCGCTATGGAGCATGCTCAGTATGCTTGTTGCCACAGACACACACTCCATATACAGTCAAATATAGACAGATTTATTCAGTGGCGATGAGCTGAATGAAAATGGTGTGCACTCATTTGGCAGATGCTTCACAGGGAATGACAATTCATAAGAAGATATGATGCACTATCTCTTTAAACACTTATTAATGAGGATGTGGAATACAATTAATATATAGATATCACAATAGGCCTATTATTAGTTTAAAAAAAAAAAACTTGCACTATGTGTTTGTGTCAAATAAAATCCCCAAAAAGCGATGATTGAAGTGAATATGATGACCAGTTTTGAGAGCAAATCAACAAACAGAAACATTTTGGTATGGAACAGATTTTACTCCTTAAAAAGAAAGATGTAATTTTTACGTGCTTGTCTCCAAATGCCTTTGGTACATCATTGTATCTAAAAAGTATTAACTCAAATAACAGGTGTGCTGAAATGTTTTTGTTCTCCATTGGTCATGATAAAGCTTTTTTATTTATAATAGATCTCTGTAAAACTCTAACATAGCTGTGGGTAGATGGAGTTATTTTTAAAATGACCCCATGTACTCAACGGTATATACCTTAGGGGTGATAAAATCATGACTTCCGTGAAATTGCTGTTTCATGGCTGTGCAGGCCTCTGGGGAGTAGTAGAGGGATGGAGCCTTCCAGTAATGGATTACAGGAGTGCAACTCACCATAAAGAGATGGTCGTCTGCACTGCTGACACAGCTCATAGGAACGTCCCACACACTCCACCATACTTGTGGGCATGTTTCGCTACACGTACACACACACACACACACACTTTCGTGCACGTTTTATAGTTACATAGATCCGTAGTTATGTGTTTTAATGACTGCACTTGACTTTACATGGATCTTCTCTGTCTCGTTTTTCTAATTACAGCTTAATCTATTCGTCAAATGAACTGTAAAAAAAAATAAAACTGCTGAACATGTTAAAAGGAAAGAGAGGAAAAAAACAAACCCTGCTGGCTTCAGACCTACTTTGGTCATTCACAGATCAAAGGGTTATTTCCAGAGGGTGGAGTTGGAAAAGGGGGGACCAGTGCACAGAAGCCTGGGGTGTTGCCCTGCCACATGCCTGCAGAGGACCCCAAACCAATTAGGCCTTAATTGACTGTCAGAGTGAAAGGAGGCCATTCAGCTGCACCTCTTTCACCCTGTTAGCCATAGACAAGCATGCTTTGTGACACATGTACTGACTGATCTAAAGGCATTTCATCTATTCGACCCACATACAACAGGCGAGGCCGGGCGGAAATGCTGCCCCGGGTTGCTTTCAAAGCCATGTTCACCTCATGTTTTCTCCCCTTAACAACTGGGTTTTTCATGCTAAGGGTTGAGCTAATGGTTTTGGTAAGTGTGTGTAGAGTATGTGGGGTAATGGTTCTACTCCCTCCTGCAAGCACGCGGGATAATGGGTGAGAAGCAGTGAGCTGTTTGATGGGTGTCTCTCCTTACCAATTGAGTTTATTTTTCACCAGTGAGCATGAGTGACCTAGTTGTTTTGTCTCCAATCAACAAGAAATGACAACAGAGGGGGGACGACTCCATGTGACCAGAACCAGCAGGTCTGAAAGTGGAGACGACACACACACGACTCCAAAGTCAGATTGTCTATGAGAAAATGTCTCTACTTGTCAATCTTTAGTAAACATTTCCCTATTCTCACTTCTTCAAAGTTTCAGGTCTTCTATTCAACATGTAACTTAAGTAAATCCTGGTGCAATTTAGGGTAAAAGAGATGATAAAGCATGTTATGCTTTTGGGAGCGGTGATTGACAAGTTGCTACCGCAGCGGACTGAATAATTCAGTCTCTGTCAGCATCACTCTGTCATCCAGATATGTTCTCTTCAAGCTCTGTGGTTGACATGAAATTCAGAACTAGAAAGAAAGAAATTTTACATCATTTCAAAGAAAATGTGTTAAAGAAGTTAAAGAAAAACCAACATTACTGATAACATGTTGCATGACAGTCATGGACAACGGTGTTTGGGGACAACTGCATCGGTGCAGTCAAGACAGCGTTAACAGACACAGTTTGTATAAGCATGAGATGAATATTTTATTTGTTATACTCTCTAGAACCTGGGAGAAAAAGCTAATACATCCTGTGCTTGTGGGTCCTTGAATGTAACATCACTTCCTGTCAATCATCGGAATCAGCCATGATTGTTGATAATGAGACACAAGTAAGACAGCGTCACATATGGCAGAGACCACATGGATACCAACATGGAAGAGTTACCTGCCGCTGTCCACAATCTCCTGTGTCACCTGAGCTGTAAAGTTTAGCGGCAGAGTGGCCAGAAGCAGTGCGGACTTGTGGGAACTACCAACAGATACGATCACCTACTTTCTCTCTCCACCCAATGAAACACTGACCTTCTCTCCACACCGAAAGGACCGACCACTGCTGGGGTCATATTTGGAAAACCCTACCTACAGTACTGAGAGCTCACCACAGGAGCAACGGTAAGTGTGTGTGTGTGTGTGTTTGTGTGTGTGTGTGTGTGTGTGTGTGTGTGTGTGTGTGAGTACAAATGTGTATATATATATATATATATACACATATATATGTGTGTATGTGTGCATGCACGTATGTGTATATATAGATGTGTGTGTTATATGTATGTATGTATATACTTATGTTTATATGTATGTATATATGTATACATATATTCATGTATGTGTGTATGTATGTATTTGAATATGTTTATATATGTAAATATGTATATGTATGTTTATATATGTGTGTGTGTATGTATGTATGCAAGTATGTATGTATAGCTATATATATGAATGAACATGTATGTGTATGAATATGTATGTGTATATGTATGTATATATGTATGTGTGTATAAATGTTTGTCTATATACATATATGCATGTATGTGCATACATATGTATGTACATATGTATGCATGTATATACTTATGTACATATGTATTTAGATGTATGTATATATGAGTGTATTGGTATGTATATATGTATTCTTATATGTATATAAGAGATACATGTGTTCTTATAAGTATGTCTGTATATATTTTATATGTGTTTATGTATGTGTATATTTGTGTTTATATGTATATGTGTATTTATATGTATGTAGGTTTATATGTATGTGTATAGGTATGAATGTATATGTTTATGTGTGTATAAGTATGTATGTATAGATGTATGTATTTATATACACATATGTATGTTAGTGTTTACATGTATATATGTGTATTAATATGTCTGTGTGTATGTGGGTATGTATGTATACACTGTATATAATTGCTTTTGTTGCTGAGGGATACTGAGGGCAAGATGCGCCCGTTGAGATTTGAATGCCCATTCATGGCTGAATGCTTATACCAACCATTATGGAGGCCAGAATTAGACGCTGGCTACTTAGAAACTGACCAGGATTTGGGAATAAAACTGTTTCATACTTGATGAATGTGAGGTTGCCACAGTCTATGTGTTGTCATGCTACCTCACATTTGTGTTGAGCGCACTACAGAGTGGAAGTATTTGTGTATATTCTCACCTCTTACAAGAAGTGAATCCATTTGCCTAAATTGATTATTCTTGATAATAGCAGAGTAGAACAATCAACACTCATCCTCAATTTTGATTCCAGCAGCAGGAGGGGTTTGCTGGTGCAGCCTAAGAGGTCCAGGGTGTACTCTGACAACACTGGAATCTTCACTCGCATCTCTGTTGTGCAGTGTTGCATGACTACATGCTAGCATCAGCATGCTAAAGATTAGCAACGTTGTTGTTCGTATCAACCATCTTAGTTTCACACATTCTAACACAGACAATGAACATTTTAACAAAAGTAAAATGTTTTTTCATTAATGCAAAATTAATGTTATTTTTTCCAACAGCTGTCGTGTGACTTATGCATTCTAAATAAGTACAGCATAGACAAGACAGGAAATATGGCTACTGTGCATTTGAACTTGGGGGTAAAGTACTGGTGCGCGTAGTTTTTGGTAGTTGCGTTTTTACCTCTGTGCTGAAATTCAAACTTGTGAATTTAGCAAATTCAAATTTGGCATCGAGGAATCATTGAACTGATAAATTGACCAATGACACCTTAAAAAATGTGTTCCGATGTCACTGTTCATGCTCCAGCTGTTTCCATCAACCCTGTTAATGGGAATCAGAAGAAAGATTTAGCAGCTTGACATTGTAAATCCCTCATTGATCGCCTGACATTAATTCGTGCAGCAATCATGACGGGCTTTAGCTACTGATGTTTATCCATGCTGGCTTTGAAGGCCTTAACATTTGGGGCAAAGGTCAGATTGTGGCAAGTTCACAACAATACTTCACAACCACAAAGGAAACGAGGGAAATCTGCCTTTGCTGGCTTGGGAGTTCAGTGCAAGCTGCCTTGGCTGAGCTCCCCATTTCAGTAAACATGGAGCTTTGGTTGCCTGGCACCAAAGCGCTGCTTGTTGGACAGATTTTGGCTCCCCGGGAATGTAAAGCCTCCCTCTCTCTGTAATCTGTAATCGTAGCTCAACAGCAGCTCAGTTGGGAAACAGATGCCATCAACATTCATGAGAAACCCAACGGAGATGGATGGAAAATATCAGTCTGGAGGACTTGGTGAAAATACAACAACAAACTAGGTGTGAGTGCTTGTACCAGCAGGAGGAGGAGACCTGAGCAATCGGAGTGCGGGTGTTTAAGAAGAAAACCATGAGACAGAGGCAGTGCTGAACCATGGTGTCCTCGCCTGAGGCCCCTCACATACTGGAGGCCTCTGGGAGGAATGAAAAGATGCCTTTGCTCTGAGCCATGCAGGGTTTTATATTTATATGTGTGTGTGTGTGTGTGTGTGCATACCGCATACATTCATATAAACAAATACAAAAAACATAATTACATATATACAAATACATAGAAATACACAAAATGTATGTATATACATGTATACACACATATACATATACACATTCAAACAAATATACATATATGTATACATGCACATTTAACTTAAATTCATATAAACACATACAAGTACATACAACATAGACGCACACATATGTACTTATACACATACATATTTACACATATAAAAACATACACGCATATATACACAAATATGTACCTATGTGTATATACACATAAATATATACATACGTACACATACACACATAAATTTACATACATATATACACATACACACATATATTTACATACATATACGTACACAAGTATATACATACATGCAAACATACATGGATACATATAAATATAAAAATAAATACACACCTACATACATGTATACACAGATACCTACATATATGCATATACACATTGAAACAAAAACACATACATACTAACATACATATGTACACATACAAGTATATACAAATATATATATACACATACAAGTATATATACATATATACACATACAAACATATACATGCTTGCATATATATACATATATATATACATAAACATATAAACACCTTCATACAGATATACATACACATATACAAATACATATACACATTCAAATCAATATACACACATTCATACATATGTACACATACACATATATACTTACCTTTATATACACATACATATATTCATACGTTTATACTTATACACATAAATACACATATAAACACTCATAAAAACAAATATACATATATATATATACATGTACATATAGAAATGAACATACATACGTACACATACACACATATATACTTACATACATATTCACACGTACACATATATACTTACAGATTGACACAGAATTACGCACATGCATACATACATATACATACATACACAAATACATACATATATACAAACACATATACACATGCATATAAATGTATATACATATATACACATACACAAGTATGTACATATATAAATACATGCACACATATACAGTATATATCCACACACATCCATACATATGAACAAAATATATATATACACATGCGAATGTACATATAAAAGTGTATACATAAATACATATACACACATACATATGTACACATACACATATATACTTACACATATATATATATACACAAACAAGAATATACATACATACAAACGAATATGTACACATACATACGTACACAAATTTATACACATACATACACATACACACCTGCATAAACCCACACATAGAAATATAAGCATACATACATAAATACATCTATGTGTGTAATTACATGTATACACATATATACACATGACAGACAGACATATATATAGATAGATATAGATATACATATGTACACATATATGCATATACATATATACACATACATGTATACACATACAGACATATATATACATGTAATTACATGTATACATATATACACATACATACATATATACACATACATGTATACACATACATACATACATACATCAAATATATACACATATACAAATATATCCACAAATACAAACAAATTTAAACATACATACATACATAAAATTATGAATGCATTCATACATATATACACATATACATGTAGATACAACTGTACACATGTACATACATGTATATACATACATTCATATAGACACATCCATAAACATACATATATAAACATATATACATATACTCACACATAAACATTCATACATATAGGCATACATATATACACAATATATGGATGATGGATGTTGTAAATATACATAAATACATACATCTATATAGATACATATATACACATACATACATACATACATACATACACTCACATAATATTCATATACATGCACATAAAATATATACATGTTGATAAATTTTTCTAAACATATATAGTTACATCCATATATACACATACATACATATACATAAATATATACATATACACAAACATAAAAATATAAACATACATGCATACATACACATACATATTAACACATACATATATACACAAGTACATACATGTATATACATACATACATATATCTATATACACATGCATCCATATATACATGTTGATACATATATGCACATACATACATACACAAACATATATACATTCATACATATATACATAAGTACATACATGTATATACCCACGTACATATGTACACACACATGAACATACATATGTACCCACACATACACATACACATACACATACATACACATTTATGTTGTAATATGATATATTGTATCACACTGCAACGTAATACGATATGTTATAATACACAATAATCATTATTTTATATTATACTAGACTATATGTACGTAATACCATATACATATATGCACATATACATGACAGTCCCATAATAAATATAATTATCATACATACACACACACACTCACTCATATAACTATCATACCACCATATTTTCTAGTAAATATAGCTATTACAAATATATTACTTTGAGTATATATATATATATATATATATATATATATATATATATACATAAATACACACACACACATATATATATACATACACACATACATACACACACATATACTTACATACACACACATACATGCACACATACACACCTGCACACATACATACATACTTATGTACCTGCACCTATACATACATACACATACATGTACATCATGTACGCAAACCTGTATTCACACGCACGCACACACACACACACACACACACACACACACACACACACACACACACACTATATATATATATATATATATATATATATATATATATATATATATATATATACATATATATAAATATATATACACACACACACACACATATTATTTGCTCACACTACAAATGAATACCCGCACAATCACGACCTCATGTCTCCTCTTCCCTGTATCTGGCAAAAATCATTTCTCTGTATTTGTTTTTGAATTGGTAGAATATATATGAATACATATATACACATACATATACATAGATCAATAAATGTATATGTGCATACATACATAAACACATACATATATTCATATATGCATACATATTTATACTTGCATACATATGTATGTATATATACATATATACTGTTTCATACATCCATATATTCACATGAATAGTTATACAAACACATACATATATACATACATATATACATATATATATATACATATACATACACAAACATACATACATTGTGCATAAATACATATATACATAGTATTTATATATATGCATGTATGTATATATAAGTATGTATGTGTCTGTATGTAAATGTATATATGTATGTATACATATTTATGTATTTATATTTGTTTCAATGTGTTTATGTACATATGTATGTATGTGTGTTTGTGTATATGTGTATATATGTATGTATGTACATGTGCATAAGTGTGTGCATATATGTATATATGTATTTATTTTTATATATGTATGTATTGTATTGATGTAGCAGAAATGATTTGGATTTGATTCCCTTAAAAGTTGGGTTTTTTTGACAGCATTGTAAGACCTGGTACAAGACTTCTTGGTCATCAATGCCCCCCCCCCCCCCCCCCCCCCCCCAAACCAACCAAATCCCAGTCTTTGGAAAAAAGATTATTACATTTCAGAGATACTTGTTTGCATCACCTCACAGGGAAAATGCAAGGATTTCAAGGAGCTAATCAGCTCACTAAAGCTCCTCTCTTGCAATTCAGACCAAGAACTTAGAATAAAGAAAATACAACAGTTAAAGTGTCACCCCAGGTCACCCGTAAATATGCTTTCTAACTGTCAGCAGCGAACCTTTCTAGAAGGTCCAACATTGTTTCTAATTTATAAAAATGGAACCGCGAAGTGAGATTGGTGATGGTGATTTGTCACAGCTGAAAGATCAGCAGTGCAGCAAAGAACATTCACATGTGCACCATTTCCTCCTCCGCAGCCGTCTTATCTCACAACCTCGCGTTAAGCTGCTGGTTTGCACACCAGGAAGCAGGTAGTGTGTCCTCCTGAGGGCTTCTGCGCACTGTACTTCCTGAATTTAAAAGAGATTCACTTCAAAAGTTTCTTTTTTAGTTTTAAGAAATTAATTTCAAGAATTGTTCATGTCAGGCGACTACATGCCAAGTTCCAGAGGATCTCAAGGCAGAGTTCAGATATATATCCCAGACCTAAACAACTACATTCCTCATATGTCCATAAACACAACCCCTGGATGAGGTGTTTCCATGACCATATCTGAAGCTTGCATGGCATCAAGCCGTTGTAATTTCAGACCTCTTGCTGCCAGAGCCAGCAGCTCTCTACACCACCATGTCCTTCTATGGCGAACACCCCAGATTCAACTCGGAAGGCCTGTAAGGATTCGCACGTCTCCCAGTGAACGTTGCTTTTCTGCCTCCTTGTGGCTGAAGCATGCAAATACATCCCAATGACATTTTAATGGTCGCCCGATAATTCGCCAGCGCTTTACAGCTTGCTGTATAATTTTATGTGAAGCTTTTTGATATATATATAAATGCCATAAAGTATTTTTATGAGACACATGTTGTATGTGACTGAGTACAGACTGAGCTGTGTAACTGAGATGACTTGAGAGCAACGTGATTCAAAGAAACACATTTTTTAAATTTTCTTGCTGTTATATTCATTGTTAAAGACGCTATCCATCATATAAATTAACATAATTTATGTGGCTAATCAGTTTGTACTTTCATTAGTACCTATCCATTTTAATCGCCGGCACACACAGAAAATACTATTGCTAGTTTACAACTTCAATACAAATATTTCCATTTTAACGTGTTCATTCTAAAATCCTACATGTATCTTGGAAATATAACTGGCTACCGACACATGGACTGATGTTGTTTGTGTTGTGTGATTTATTTATTTTTTGGTTCGTAACTGAAAGCAAGTCAGATTTAAATATAAAGTTCCTCACGATCACCAGGACATCTGTGCTGAAAGATGCCTTCATAAAAACACACATGTTGGAAGTCAGATTAATAATTAAAAGCAGAGAAAACATCTGAACAGTTCAATTGCTAAAAGGACAGCAGAGTTCAGCTGCAATTAAGTTGGGATCTCTAACCTCAGCTACAACCTGAGTGCATTGGTTTTAACCTCAGTTGACTTGAATAAGTTGCTTTTTACTGAAATATGTTTTAACATTCGCAGCTGCGAATGACAACTCAACTGGCTAATAACAAACAGTATGACTTTATGTTGGCTTATTCATTTCCATCACCTTTAGTTTGATCATAAACCACATATTAGAAAAATGTTATGCCTGCATAAGGCAATAATGCGACATAGCTTGTACAGTAAAGTCTGTTTCTGAAGTCCAGCATTCCTGAGTTTCATTGCTCTGTATTTGCTCCTTAAAGCCACAAGGTGGCAGGATAGTACTGCCATTAAGAGGGAGGTTGACGTATTCAATGCATTTGTCTTTTACAGGGTGTTGCAATGAGTCTCCCTACTAAATATATGCAAAAAACCAACAACACATTATTCTAGATTTTAGATGTCATGTATTGACCAGATGCAGATTTAAACTGATAAAAAATAAAAAAAACATGTATGTAGCCAAGGGGCCATTTTCTAGTTTATGCATCCGGTTCAAAAGTTTTAGTGCAATGTTGGCTTTGCCAGTTTTCATAGTATTGCACAATAATAATAATAAAAAAAGTTTGCACACTGTTAAGCTTTCAATAAATTATTTTATTGTCTTTTTAAATGTTTCAGTCTGTGAGAGCTTCCACATGCACTTGTTATGTGCATATTTGGCTCCTTATTCTGCCGATTTTACAGGAGGCCATAAACCAGTCTAATGATAGCACTGGTTTGTGTTAAAAAAAAAAAAATACTCGTACACCAAAAGACAATAAATACTTTATTTTCACCATGAAAAATAGACATAATATCTTGATATACAATAACAACTGTTTCTCATTACATTACTTTTCTGTCTTGTGGTTTCAAATACACATTCTTTTGTCTTGTTTACACCAGACAGCAGGAGTACACGAAAACAGCCGGGATGGAGAAATCACATTTGTCATTGACTGCAACAAAGTCTCACACGAATGGCAGCACAAAGTACAAAAAGATACTCTTTGGGTCTGGCGGGTGAGTTTAACCACGAGTCTGACGCTGATGTGCAAGCTGAATGCGGAAAATGTCTCAACATCACCAACAATCATGACGTTGCACCAAAACATAATCTCTGAAGTGGGAAAACGCCCAGTCATGCTTTCACCTCAGTTTCACTACAAAAAATAACTAACTAACCCTGTACTGTCTTTTCATTCTCACTTTCTGTGTCATTTCTTTCGATGGCTGTTTGTCCGACTGTCAACACGATTACACAAAAACAACCGGCCCGATTTTCAGAAAAATTGAGAAGAACCTATTAATTTTCAGGGCAGTTTTCATAAGCCTTGGCGTTCCTCTTCTAAAGACCTCCGCCAGCGAGGGCGGTAAACAAAACAACGAGTGAATTTTGGTCAAATTAAGTTACCTTACAGGGAGAAGTGACTAACTGTTGGAGGTGATCTGGATCAAACTGTAGGTTCCTGATCGAGGCAACTGAACTTCTCTGGATGTGTCATGGATGAGTTTCAGTCAGGTTTGGCTGGTGCGAAGAACATTTATGAACAGATTTGATTTTCTTGTAGGGGGTTAGCGCTCTGCACTCTGAAGTTTCAAAAGGTAGTTGATGGAATTCAGCGCTTGCATTCCCTCAGCTACGCCCGCTCGCGCTCCCTTCTTTTCTTCTGCTCTCCAGGAACATTGATTGCTTATTCTTTCCCACTGAAACTGCTCCCTCATAACCTCCAGTGCACTACTGCAAACCAGCATTTTGGCAAAGTAGAAACAAGAATTTCTTTTGCCAGAAAGAAAGCAATGAACGCCTATCAACGAGGCTTGTATGCTCCAGATATCTTCTCCCACGTAACACAATAGCAGCATTGATGAATCATGTATCATTTGAGGCATTTTTACATTTTCCAGCTCCTTAGTCTGCAGGAGCCGATGATCTTATCTGCTTCTGAATCACTGTTCACAACACGACAGATTTAATGGTTTGCATTTGTAAGTAAATGCAGCTTGTGTGAGGGTCACAGGTGGTGGGTTTGGTTTCTTGTGATTAGTCTGTAGGTTCCCTCGTGCATGGAGCAGTTCTGAACTGAGGCAGGTACAGCGGGGAAAAACCACATGTTGACGATGAAAGCAGCTCACTGGGCCCGCTTGAGTCCACAGGGCCAAGTAATGGGTGCGACTCAACTGAGCAGTCTTCTCGGTTCAAAACTAAATTTTTCAGAAGCTCAATATTCGTCTCCTCTTCCTGCCCCGCCTCTCCTTCGCTCCCCTCACCCTCCGCTGGATAGTCCATACCGAGATAATACAAATCCTTCCCTTCCATTGCCTCATCTTCGTCTTCTTGCTCTGATGTTTCATAAAGTTCCACAGAGTTGAAGGAGCATGAGCGCCGCGGGTCGTCCATCTCCACACCTCGGCAGCTCTCCAGGTCCCACAGGCCGCCGGGGAAAGATCCAGAAATATCTGAGTTGTTAGCAGAGAAATTGCCCTCATCACTGGAGCTGCTGCCACTACCATCCTTGTACTGGAGGTGCAGGGGCTGCTGCTCCCGCTTTGGATCAGTGAGCAACACAGTGGCGTATGTGACAGAAGACTGGGCAGAGCTGTCATTGGTGCCTGGGTGATCTGGTGAAGGATGAACAAGCTGTAACTCATCTATCCTCAGGGTTGAAGTGGATAAAGCATTCAAGCGGAGGTCTGAGGAGGGAGGGAGGGTCTCGCTATCCTCGGACCAGGTTTGACTGATCTCAGAGTTAAACCCTGAAGGAAGAGAGACAGCTGAGGCAGTGGCAGGTTCAGGGGTGAGAGACACCAGAGGGGTTTGGACCAAGGCTGTGGTGAAAGCCGACAGGTCACTCTTGTCCATGATGACAACTTTGGAAAAGTTCTCAGAAGGAAGCAGCAGCGGCCAGGCTGGTAAACCATCTGGGGGTTGGAATAGGTGGTCGAAGGTGTCAGCCTAGAGAGAGAATCGATCAAAATGAAATATGATGCAATGGTTTAACAGTGAAAGTCTAAAAATTATGATGTTTTTTTGTGTGTGTTTTTTTTTTACCTTTTTGAAGTCCAGTCCTTTGGCCCAGGAGCATTTATTGGGGTTGGGAACATCCTTCCACACAAACTTCTTCATCCTTGAGAGAAAATAGCCCTGATATTAAGCTTGCATCTGCGAGTTTTTCCTCTCTCATTGATTTTCCCCACCTCTCATCAGCTGAACACGGAGTGTAATGACACCCTTGTGACCTGTTGAATGTCACAATCCTAATTTGTCAGGATCAGTATCTCTAATGCCCAAATTAGAGACCCTCTAAGAGATTAATGTCATTAATAATGTTTTTCTGGTGTCAAGCGTGAAAAACAAGTGTGGTAAACTGTAAAATGTGATGCTGTCAAATTGGTACAGTGATAAAAGTACATCTAAAAAAAACAAAACAAACCTTAACGCGTTAAAAATAAAGTATTCATAAAGCTCAATTAAAATCAACAGCTTTATTCATATGTCTTTTAGAGGTGGAGCGAGATTCTTGTCACCGTAAAAGCTCTGTGCACAACTAAGAAAAGGATCGCTCTGCAGTCCTGTGATTTAACGAGCTGTTGAGGTATGATGCCCATTAACGCATCACGGGAAGTTAACTGTAACCACCCTTGCATATTTTTCTGTTCACGCTCCGTCCACAAATGTTTTGCAGCTGGCCTTTGGGGGGCAGAGCCCAGATATTCAGCTTCTAACAGTGGCACAAAAGCAGCTGTTATTAGGTGCAATTTGATGGTAAATCCACCATCTACATGCAAATGTTAAACCAGAAAAGGGACCTAATATGTCCCATTTTTATAAGTATTTAATTCTCATAAAAAGGTAGTTGGAGATTTGAAATATTTGCACCAATCAGGAGTTCTTACTGGTTTTGTGAGAGGACCAGGGTGACAAACAGGACGATGGAGAGGAAGGAGACAATCATCAGCATCATGTAGGCAGCAGGGTCTCCTCTGGTGGCTGTAACAGGTAGAAAAGACACAGCAGAATCTCAGTAATGCTGACTGGAATCCATCCATCCATCGTCTTCCACTTATTCCTATTAAGGGTCACGGGGGGGGGGGGGGGGGGGGGGCTGGAACCTATCCCAGCGGCTACCGGCAAGAGGTGGGGTTCACCCTGGACAGGTCACCAGTCCATCACAGGGCCAACACATAGAGACAAACAACCATTCACACTCACAGTCACAACTACAGTCAATTTAGAGTATCAATCAGCTTCGTCCCCTCTTGATGTCTTTGGACTGTGGGAGGAAGCTGGAGAACCAGAGAGAACCCACACAGGTACAGGGAGAACATGGAGCCTCCACACAGAAAAATCCTGGAACTTTCTTGCTGTGAGGCGACAGTGCTGACCACTGCACCACCGTGCAGACCTTGACTAGAATCCATTCTAGTAAATCCCCTTGATGATCAATCTGATAAAAATACAAATAGGGTCATTGTGCATACCTGTAGCGTACACTGGCTCCCCCTCTCCCTCAGCGAACACAGGATACAAGTAGAAGCCGTACTGTTCGGAGCCGAAGAAATCCCCTGACATCAAACATCAAGTCAGAGGTTAGACAGGCAAATACTGTAATTCCTATGTAGAAACACTTAAGCGACTAATATTGTCGAAAATAAAGGAAACAAACATCTTACCTCTGATATAGACGGTTCGGTCAGTGTAGGGCAGCCTGGCCCATGTGTCTCCCCGCTGGCCTTTGTGATGATCAGCGTCCGGCTGCACCCATTGGACCACCATGAATAGAGGCACAGAGCTGTTGTCCACAAGACTCCAGAGCAGAGACACACAGGTACTGTTGATGAGCAGAACACGGAACGAACGCACACAGCGACCTAGAGGACCCACAGGAAAGAAGAATGATGTCAGTATTTAAGGTGGAAATCGAGCAGGAGATTCACGCAATTATTTTAAATCCTCCAATTTTCAGTTTTTAATACTGCGATATAATCTGGGTTTCAAGGTTGGTGTTAACCCCCAAACCCTTGAGTCAGGTCAGCTCTGCATTTGCATTTTCTCTACTAATTTATTCAGGGTTTACTGTATGTTATGACATCTAAAACGACTGAACAAAACGTGTTTCTAACAAAAATACTGAGATACAACAGCTCTGTCATGTGATCCATGTAAAATATGCCAACGCTCATTAAAAACGTTTTTTGCACAAAGAAAGTAATTTAAATGTATAAACATGAGGAGTCACTGAGTTAAATGCAAATGGTTGCCTACAGGGAACATGGATGGGGTCATTAAATGTTTACTGAAAATGAAAATGAGGTGAATCATAGATCGCACTGGAGTGTCAGTGTCTTTTTGTTTAGGTCATTTATGTTGCATTTGGTTTATCCAGGATTAACAATTCAGACACCTATTCCCAGAAAAAGGACGGAAGACGAAAATAACGAATGACAGAAAACGACCAACTTCAACGGAGCATTTTTTTATTTGGCCAGTAAGTGGTTTAATGAAAAATAGCTTCTGGATTATGAGTGACGGGACGAGACACAAAGCCGTAACACACATTAACATTTCACCATTTACTCGGGGAACCGTCGTTTCAAAATGAACCTCATTATTTCAGTGAAGCTAAAAGTGTTGACTTCACTAAAGCTAATGGCTGCAGGGCTCTCAGATTCCCCTCAGAGATATACATTTTTAAGTGTTTTGCATAAACGGATGGTCGTCATGGTCACCGGCTTCAACGTGCATTATTCTCTTATGGGTGATAAAGAACCACATACGTAGAGGAAAATTAGCAGACGAGTTCATTTAAATTGTAAAATCTACCTGAATGCACCATGACAGCAACCCAAAATCGAAGGTTAAATTGATGTTTCTGAGAATTACATATCTGGGAACGAATGAAAAGCAATCTGCAGAAAAATTGGATTATTTATTTGACCTTTATTTAACCAGGTAAAATCAATTAAGAGCCAATTCTCATTTTCAACGATGACCAACTCCCTACATCCTTTTAAATCCATGTCTGTCTAGACTCTTAGACTAAAAACAAATGTTTCATTTTTGGAGGGGGGGGGGGGGGGGTTGGATTTATGAACCCCTCAAGAAGTGTGGCCAGAGAAATGTTTTTGAAGAATATTAGAACGTCATATTACATTTGACCTTTGAGATGAAATTCCATCAAAGTGTTCAGCAGATGTCATGTGTACCAGGATGGGACGATCAGCTGTCGCACATACAGAAGACAACGGAAAAGTGTCCCACTCATTGATATTCTGTTAAGAGGCAGCAAAGACACCCGCACAACTGGACACGCTCGCGTGTTTTTGTGCAGTTTTCAAGAACTCTGTTATTTTCTCTTCTGGTAAATGTTCCCACAGACCAAAGAATGAGTGAATCTAATAGCACTGATGAAAGAAAAAGAAACTGTGAAACTTCTTCACAACTTAATTAATTATTCTTTTGATGTCTGCAGAGGTTTTTTTAATCCTTACTGGAACAGAATGCTACAGAATTTAAATCGCTGCTGCAGAAAACTAGCCACCAGGCTTCTCAGGGCTTGATTTGTCTCATGGAATCCTTGCTTTCGATTACTTTGTGGTTTTGGTATAGACATGAATGCAGTCAAAATAAAAGCCCTGCAATAAATCATCCCCTCATGAGACTGAAAATCTGTTTTTACAGTGAATCTGTTTGAGTTGAAAGAGGCGTTGATTCAATATAAATGAGACTGTAACCTGTGATCGTGTTTATGTCACTATCACTTGGCACTAAAGGTGAAACACTGGTGGTCCTCAGTGTCAGAACCAGGTCACAGTCGTAAGAAGACAGGGCCCATCACTAAAAAAAATGGCAGCAGATTAAATTCACAGCTTTTCTTATTTCCCAGCCTTTCTAATACTCACGTTTGGGTTGTCTCTCCAGCGTCATGTTGATATTGTTGGTGGAGCTTCCCAGACTATTGTAGGCCTCCACAGTCACAGTCTGGATATCCTGGTTCCACTCGAAGCTGTAGGAGGACACCAGCTCGATCCGATCCCGCGTCACGCTACCACCTGAGGCCATCCGCTGGACTACAAATCCGTCCACGCAATAGGAGCTCCAAAATACAGGGAGATGCTGGGGAAAAAAAGCAAATCAGTACATTCTGTCTAGTGAATAGTTGTTGACAAGAGCAGGTTTACATTATGTGTTTTGTACCTCAAACAGTAAAGTAACATTTGTCTGGTTTCTGTATGGATCCTCTTGAAGAATTCTCCAGAAGTCAGGGCCTCGTGCAGGAGCTGAGGAAGAGCCAGACAATCACATCACATATCAGCGTGAACCTTTGTGATGGAGGTGAGGACGACTCTCCAGAAGGTGTCTGGGGTTTGAAATCTAGTTTAGGGGTGTTTTGTACCTCTACTGTTCTGAGGTGTAGAGTAGACCGGGTCACTCCAGTCACTCCAGTAGCCGATACTGTTGATGTGCATGCAGTGAACTTGCACCACGTACACACGGCACATGTCAGGAACCGGAACCTCAGCCCACGGTACCCGCACTGCGTCATAGACCTGCAGGAGAGATAAGAAGAACCAAACTAATGTTCAATACCATATGAATGGAGCGCACAAGTATTTTATTTCCACCATCCACTTCATTCAATCGTCCTCATCATTTTGAACGAATGCTGGCAAAAGACAGATATTGGAGGAGTTTTTCCAATTTCCAAGAGAGTTTTAATCAGCGGGCAGGAATGGACTCATCAGATTGAGTCAACCTGACCAGGGAAAGTCATGTCAAAGTTTATTTATAATTGTAGGAAATTGAGCTCATTCAGGTAAAACCAGCTGAGTCCAGCTAGACCAGCTCGATCTCTACAGATCTCTCTAAACATCAGATCAACAAATTTCTCTCAGGGACAAAGACATTTTGGTTAGAACATTTGTTACCAAACATGTTGTATTTATCAAATACAGTAAGCGCTCTGTACAAATCCTGACAAATAAACAATCTTTATATTTTTATTTTAAGTTTCCAGAAAAACTGACAAACCTGCCAGAGATTAAAAAGAGAAAAGGGAATGAAACAATAAAATCTGGGTCTATTTCTTGGTGTGTTTAAGTCAACCAAAATCCCAAACCATATCGAACACTGACCTTCCTTCTACAACCATCACCTGTTTGAAAATTGATTATTCCCATGAAAATTAATATTTAGAGGGATCTTGACTTACTTCGAATGATCGATAGTTTCAGAATCCTCAAAGCGTTCAATGAAAGCTTTTGATGAATTAAACTAAAAAAAGAAGAAAACCTTCTCACCTTCCACTTGGGCTGAGGTCTAACAGCAGATGGTGAGTGAAGACGAAACTGACACTGAAGCCCCTCCACTGGTAGCGACGGAGGTTTCCAGGTGACCTTCAGGACCCCCCCCATCTGGCTCACAGCCTTCACGTTAGTTGGTGTGTGTGGTTTCACTGCAGGGGAAACAGGCAGTTCGTTAGTCACCTAAATTCTGTTGCATGTGTCGTTCTGGTAGCTGTCGCGGAATAGCTGATAAAAATGATGATGGAATTAACGTGGCTGAATGACAAATCCTGACAACACGTTTCTTATATAATGGTTCAATAGATTTCACATCCATGAATCTTTTTATATCGATTTTTTTTTCAAGGAGCTCCAGAACCGTGAAAACGTTTTCAAAACACACACACTGAGTCTCAAAACCGGTGAAATGAAGACAGAAGTACCAGTGCAGTCATATTGGTATTTTCATAAATGTTAAAAAGAAATGACAATTCAGAATAGAGGTGCCAGGGACATGTTATTATTGCAACTGTTTATCTAATGTAAAATGTCCCTCAATGTTTGGATCAATTGCTTATTAATAATAACGGAATTTCAAGAATCTTGCAGAGACTTTGCTAGCATGAGTCAAATTCATGTTTATCTAAGAAATAATATTGATACTGACTTATAATGGACTGTAAGTGGCTTTATATTGACAATTGTTCATCAAGAAATAAGAGTTAAATAAAGAAGTTTCTTCTCGCCTCCTTAGAATCTGAGCCTGTTGAAAACATCTGCAACTTGCTGTTCGGTAAAGTTCTGATACACAGTATTTCACACACAAGCCCGTCTTGCTCACCGTGATCTATGGGTGAGAGGTAGACGGGTTTGGACCTGATTGGGCCCAGCTGGGACTGAACTTCCAGCCACAGCTTGTAGCAGTTCATCCTCAAAGGTTGGATGGTGCAGGGTTTTTGCCAGGATCCAACTGGGGGGCACACAGGCCCCATCTCCCCCACTTCCTCACCCGCTTTCTCCCTTTCTTCCATCAAATCGCATGGCAGGTCGGCCCATCTGCAGAAACAAAAGAAAGAAGTGTAAAGGATATTTGCGGTTCCCTCCATTAACACCCTAAAAATTGAAAAAAAATTTTCATCATTGTTAAATAACTTATGTAATATCAGTTTTTATTGAATTCTTTTAAAATACTTCTTTACGTATTTCTTTCATTTTTTTTTTAACCATTAGATGAGTGTCCCGTTTTTTTGACGATGGAATCTTATTATAACCTTACCATTCAAACTGAAGATACAGAACGAGAAGTGTTCTGAAAGAGCTTCATTTTTCTGATGTTGCACAACGGCTATAAAGGCAAAATTTATTTTATAAAGCGCGTCTTAGCATTGGGTAGGGATTTTACTGCTCCGAGGTCAGAAAAAACATTGAGAAACTGTTGACTGCTCACTTCACGCAGAGCAAGGTTGGACACAACCTGGAGTATTTCCAGGGAGTGTCCAAAGAATGCATTGTCTGCTCCTGTGTGCTCAGCAGCTTCCGTTGCTTTCAGCACACAAAGCTCCGAGTACTGATGTGGAAGTTGCTCCGATGGTGCCACCCTTTAATGAAGGATTCAAAGAAAGGAAATGGTTATGAATCCCACCTTACCTGGATAGGAATGTGGGTTTAGTCCACTGTGTGTTCTTCCAGCTACAGTCCATAGAATCAATATCACCGCTGGTTACACAGTTGATTTCAATATAAGCTCCTGAAACACAGACACACACACACACACACACACACACACACACACATTTAGGGAAAATATAACAAACAAATCTAATCTGACCCTCTACACTGTGTTATTTTGGTTCACAATGTTGTGCTGTGACATGTCGCCACTGTCTTTCCTGTCTTTGTCTCCTGGAACTGGAAAAAAATGGTCACAAGAGGAACATGTACTTCTAGCAACTTCAAATACTTGAATATTTGTTGACTGTAAGTGAGGTAAGAAAACTGACCGTCCACGTAGATCTGGCTGTAAGGGATGGTCCACTTCTGAGTACACTGCAGCAGGTCGTACATCCGAGCGTCTGACGGACGAACTGTGATCTGACTGACCTAGTTGGAGAAAAGGGAATGTCACAGCTATAAACACACACACACACACACACACACACACACGCGCACACACACACACACACACACACACACACACACACACACACACACACACTAAGAACTTTTTTTAAAATAACAAGAGTAAATCAGCTTCCTCGTACCCACTGGTTGACTGGGTGATACTGGCTGTGATGAAGAGGCTGTTGTAAGTTCAGCATCCACATGGCCGCGCTGGCGTTGATGCTGTGGTCGTTGAACACACAATAGACGGTGACGTTCTCCCCCGGTCGAGCCACCACTTTCTTAGGGATGTAGCTCACGGCTGACAATAGAAAATAATGTGTTTGTTTTATTAATCTTATACTTGAGGTTAGAATAGTAACGTCAATAATTTCAATAGGATGAACGAAAAGTTAGACAAACGTGAAAAGAATAATTGAGAATAAAACAAAAGGACCTGACTCATTCTCACTCAGAATTTACACAGAAGAAACGACCTTTAACAGATATTTTTGAAACTTTTCTTTTTTTCAAGGTCTGATGTGAGCAGTGCACAAGGCTCCTCATGTAGCCAAGAAAAACACCTGCAAGGAACTGGCTGTTCTAAAGCTCAACAAAAGCATGTCTTATTATTGCTCAAACTTCAAAAATACTTTTTTCAAAGTGTACGTGAACTAAAACTTTTGGCCATTTTTTGTGCGAATGGACATTAAGGTGCACTTGACAAGAATATTCAAATAGTTCCTTGTATGGTTAATAGTCCACAGGCATTGTTAATACTGCCATCAACAGCCTGATGTTACTGGGAGCAAAAACCAATGCTGAAGCGTGACGGTGTTTCATCATCCTCAGACCGGAGCTGGTGAAGGTTCCGGGTCACTGCGTCTCTTAAGTGCTGTGTCGTACTCAGCTGGACAGTTTTAGTTTCCTTGATGACATTTCTCCTCTCATCCAAGAGGCTTCTTCAGTTCTACATCAGTCAGTTCTGATGGGGAGTTGCGGGCTTTGTGTGGGTGTTGACCTTTTAGCAGAACTATCTGTCGCATGTGGGCTCTGGGTCTCAGACCTCAACGACTCTGAAATCCAGAACCCACATGCGACAAACGACTCTGTAGAAGAGTTTCTCTATTTTCGTCACTGCGTGTGGATGTTCAGCGCTGTGATTTGACACTGGGATGATCTTTTAGTGCCACTGAGTCACACAGCGTGATTTGTAGCTGGTCACTACCCTTGAGCCGAACTCTGATTCAGAGCCTATTGACACGGGCCATACTGGGAGGACTTATTCATTAATGGTTGACGCTAATGAGCTTGGCTCATCGTTTTAATCGTTGAATACTGACATAAATATGCCTAAGTGATAATTGAGGTCAGTAAATCTACCACAGCCAGTGATCAATCCTCCTCTGAAAGACCTTTTCAAGAAAACCACATTTGAACAGCAGTCGTCAGGACTGGTGTAAAAGGTCAGCCTGCCAGGACAACTGCACAGCTCCATATATTTATATATCATATTTCACCTCTGGATTTTGGCAACTAAAGAAGTTATCATGTCCTCTCACTACTGTGTTTTCAGTCTGTAGTGCATCTACTTTTGTTAAAGAGAAATTGAAAACAAAATCCTCAAACTTCAGTTTTCACATAATAGGAATGTTCTGTTTGGATGTTGAGTGTTTAAAATCACTGGTGGAAAAAGATTTATGTGACGGCGTCAAGACGTAATCAAAATGGAGGTATTTAAAAGACTGGTTATCGACACAGTGTTGATAAATTATCGTAAACACTTCATTACCATCACATTCTGAGTGTTATTCACTCGCCAAAACATACAACAAAGATTCGACTGATAGCAATTATACTTTAAACCTTTGTATTGATGCTGCAGTAAATATCAGATACCATGACGGTCCAAAACAATCATGTCACTAAGGCAACAGAGGGGCCTTATAAAGGTGGAAATTTGGAATATGATGTCATAAATATACTGCTGGCAGTGCTTAAGGTGAACCAATCCTGCACCCAAATGGGGAAATGAATAACCTTGCAGCTTGTGCATGAGGGAAAGCAACAACATTAATACAAGAAAGCACATCTACTTGTGTGTATCTTTCCCAAAACTACTCACAGTCAAGGAGGATGTGATGGGCTTCACTCCAGTCACTCCACAGTGGAGGTTCATCCAGGCCTGAGCAGCGAACCTGGATGGTGTAGTTCAGTTCAGGCTTCAGATCCAGAATGAGCCTGGGCTCGACTGGTACAGAGACCACCTGCAGACAGCAGAAAGGGATGACGAACACCTACTTGCACCAACACATATCAACCAGACTTGAGCACAGACGAGCCTGTTGCTACGACAATAATGACTGGATAAACAATTAGTCATCTTTCGGCGGATCGCCAGTTCTGACTGTTCCAAAAAGACAAAACTAAGACAAGACAATCTTGTTCAAATCATCTTTTATACTAAAATGCAACAACTGCAATGCAGGAGTGTAATTGTAGGAAAGGGGGGGGGGGGGCTCTGGGTAAGTCAAATTAAAATGAAGCACATGACCATGACATACAAGATGTAAACAGGAACATTCTAATAATTGGTTCTTTTAGAAGTTGGCTGGAATTCCTGGAGGAATCCAACGTTACCCTGCACTGTGTGCAGTTCTGATTGTGAAGTCCTCCTGATGACGTTATTAAAAACCAGACTGACTGTCGGCAAGTCGCACGAAATAAACATCAACTTGACGGTGCTGCTGTCAAAGAGGACGTGGGACCTGCTGAATGTTTCTCAAACGTCATGACAGACCTAACAAAAGTTCTTTAAAGCCTTTTTCTTACCTTCAAACCAAATGGAGGGATTTTTTTATAGTTTGGAACATTTGGAATAAATGAAGACACTGAGGTGTGTATATTCCTTGCTTAAAGATACATTTACATTTCAAAAATGGATTTGTAGCATTGGTACTTTGGCTTCTGGATAAAATGGAAAAACTCAGATGATGCATCTGGTTTAAAACCCCTTAAATTTGGTGAAATATCATATCTTTAGATTTTAAGATTTAATAAATAATCTTATACCACTTGTATCCCTGTTTTTTGTTTTAATTTATTTTATTCCATCCATTTTCTACATTTCAGTCTGATTAAATTTAATTTCAGTCCTGTAATCCCTGCTTTTTTTTTTAATTGTTGTCTTCTCACTGTTCATATGAAAATTGTTAAATAAAAGAGTGGTGTGTTTACCTGCCAGTCCGGGTGAGATGCGTTTGAAGAATATCGGACCTCATATCTCAGTGAGCCAGGATCAAAGCCTTCCGGGTCGTCCCAGTATAAGATCAGCTCTGCCTCGATGGTTTGGATGTGCGACAGGTTGATGGGAGGACTTGGTTTCACTGTAAAAACAAATTATTGTAGGAAAACAAGTACATACATTCAGCCAAATCCATACAAATCAGACAAATACTCTCACAATCACAAAGCCTCAATGTAAAGCAGCATCAATGAAGGTTCACAAATCTTATAATCCCGTAGATCATTGCAATATCATGTACGTTATCATTTTTTCCTTTGTTGCTCAAAAAAAAAAAAAAGCACAGTATTTTTTGAAGATTTATTGCGCGAACTTGAGGTCAATCAATAATTGCTCCTCAACCTTATGAGCCAGTATTTATAGCACTGGTAGTCATTTACTGCCTCTTGAAAAAAAATACAATAGTAACAAAAAAATACATCTACAGGTGGCATAAGATAAGATAAACCTTTAATCGTCCCACGGTGGGGTGGCATGTGCTCTAGTTAAGCTAAACTACCCGCTAGTCGTCAAACCTGATAATCAGTATTAAAGTGAAACTAACAGGGTAGCAGCCAGATGCCCGCCATTATTCAACAACATCTATCAGGAAGTGAAAGGCGTTAAAAAAAATCAATAATCCAATATGGAGGCCACTCAGTGTAGTATAAATACATTTCCCATCATGCCAAAAAAATGAGAATTACTTCTTTTTATACATAAATGAACTTGGCAGTTGAGGGGCAGCATGGCTCAGAGGTAGAGTGACCATCTAGCAACCAATGGGTCGCTGGTCCGATCCTCACTTCCCCCGGTGACGATGTCGAGTGTCCTTAAGCAAGATACTGAGGCTCCAATTGCTCCTGAAGGCCCTGTGACCGACTGGTGACCCGTCCAGGATGAACCTCACCTCTCGCCCCAATGTCTACTGGGATAGGCTCCAGCACTGTCCCCATGACCCTTAATGGATAAGCGGTATAGGAAATGGATGGATGGATGGTATTTCACTTAATTTAAGTGTAGGATTTTAAATATGAAACACTGAGGAGGCTGATCAAAACACATTTAGAAGGATGAAGGCTAAATAGTGACGCAATACAGAAAAGTGGCAAAAAGACTCATCGTGAGGTTCAGTTTCTCTTCTGCTTGGACAGTTTAACCAGCAGGTTTAATTGAACAAACACAGCATGGAAAGTCCTCGTCCATTACTGTGGTGATCTCTCTCTCGCCGACACCCCCCTCCAAACACACACACACACACACACACACACACACACACACACACACACACACACACACACAGGACCATGGCCCAGCTGCTCTCAGCTGTATTCTCATCACGTCACTCACATCGGAGAACATCTCCCTCGCCTTATCTGTCCAGATTCAGTGTTTTCACATTACTCCATGCATGCCGGATTTTATTGTTAAAGCTCTGAAGTCAGTAATTCAATGACTTGGGAGATAAATGAATGTCAGGAACTTGCTATACTACTGAACCTGAAACTTCTCTTGATTATCTACAATCCACTGCTCTATAAAGCCTCAGCAGACAATTGAATAAACCACAATATAGTAGCTCATTGCATCTTAAAATCACCAGGTTAGGGTAAATGCTTTCTGCACTGTACAGTTCTCTACACAGAAGTAACTCAAGGTACTTTTTTCCCAGTAAAATAATAATACCTATGTCTGTTCAATATATTTTTGCTTGTTTGCATGTGAAAGAATGATTCAAAAACAGTGTGTAAAGACAGAAATGGACCCAGAAGGATTCTGTCATTCGGATCTACCAATGATTAAAGAAAAGCAGTCATACTTGATAAAAGACAACATAAAGTGAGTGAAAGATTAATATTTCTCTTACCAGGTCGTGCTGGTATATTGAGGAGAACTGGTGGAGATACAGCGTCTGAGATACGGACAGTAACCATGGCAACAAAGCTTGATGTAGCATCGAGAGCGACTGAACACATGAAGGAGTCCTTCGATTCACAGACAACAGGATTATCAGAGTCAGCATTCCCATCGTTCACCTCTGGATCGCCTCTCTCCAACCTGGGAATGAATATGGAGAAAAACTTAAGCTACAGTGAGATTTACGGCTGACCTGACTTGTCTTCATATCACATGACAACATGACGATCATCAGAACGGACAGAAAGTTCTCACAGCGCTTAAAGAAAAAGTGGACATAAATAAAACGGGTCAGTTCCGTCTGCCAAGGCAGGTTACAAGAAAGCAGAGACATTTACAGAAAGCCCTTTTACCAAAGCATAGACATTTTAAAAATTTGACAATATGTTAACAGTAACGGGGTTTGAACGGAGTTAAACTACATTTCAAAGCAGGCGATCCGCTAGTAAAAGTCAGAGAAAAAGTCAGAGTTGGTGGCAATAAGAGCTGAATGAACAAAAACTCACCCTGCACTCATGACAGATATCAGCATATTGTTCCTTACCTTAGCCAGAATGCTAATCTTTAGATTCAAAATTTCAGTGAAAAACATATGAATGTGAGTCAGACTGATGAATCCACCTTTCACAATTAAATCTGTATCTGTACATGTGATAATGAATTTTGAACGCTATCAGAACATTGACTGAAAACCAACCGGAGCTTTAAATTCAGATTCAGAATACTTTATTAATCCCTTGTGGGATTAATAATGTGTGAGGGATCAGCTGTGGCTTGGCATCTTTTTCCCGAAGATGATAAAAGCCTGGAGACAGAGTGATATCGCAGCTTCCCCTCTGCTGATCAAAGTAAACACACATGCTTAACCCCCCACTGCACGCATCACTTCAGCATGAACACACACACACACACACACACACTCACCTACTTTGCAGAAGCAGGACGGGAAATGAAACAAGAAGATATTCATACTCACAATGGGCGCTGGAAGCTAACTGCCATCAGAGTGGCATTCAGGGTGTCCGATGTCGGGCCGTGAAACTTAACATCACAGGTTAAGTTTTCCCAGTTCTCATCAACTCTGCACAGCAGGTTCAAACAGGTGCCTGATGACATATTACATTTCCATGTTAGTAGCCCCCTCATCACACGACTGTCACCTTCTAATAAAGGTTTCTAAGAAGAACAGCCAAGCTTTAGATTCTGAGAACTACAGCTGCTGTTGGGGAACATCATGAATTAACCAAAAGGAATAATAATTCCTGTAAGGGGAAATCGTGCTTCTCCCACCTAATAATGTAGTCACAAAACAAAAAAGAGGTTTTTACAAAAGTCTAATCTTCAATATTGGAGCAATGGCTTCAGTCCTTATCAATCATTTGGACCCAAAACGCAATGAAAAGCAGGTTAAAGAGAACAGAAATTTCTCTTTAATGTTTCATGAAATGACCCCTGTGAAACTCAGAGGGATTCTGTGTGTAACAGGTTGCAGAATCACACTCCTGAATGTCGAAAGGTCTGTTGTTCTCAGTCTCATTACAATAACTCAACCTGCAGCTGGGAGGAGATCAGCTAATCACTATTGATCTAAATGTGTCACAGCACCTACAGATCAATGAGGAGAAACCAACCCCCCTCATGTCTCAATATAACCTCGCCTCTGTCTTCACCTCCACATTCACAACCTAAGGAAAGCAGTGCATGACTGTGACTCATTTGAACCTGCCAGCGGTTGCTTTTTAAACTTAATAGACGCTCATTCATTTTTCAGTTGCTAGACAAGTTCAGTATTCAAAGTGCTAAGGTTTGATTCAACTGTGCTGACCGATGGAAGAAAGAGCGAATCCTCCTGAGCCAAAATATCTTGTGAATTGATCCCAGCGCTCGTGGGCAACCACCCTGACTGGAGGCGGTGAGGCTAGTCCAGAATCCATGACAACAGTCCAGTATCCAGTAGCCATGGCTACTGGATGATTCAACACCGCATCACTCCAGCGCATATACAGGAAATAAAGTGACCTCTGTTGGTCGGAGATTAGAGTGAACGTGTAGCATTACAGACCGTGCCTTCCATAATTTAGAATATAAATAAATGTGTAAGTTGATTTTTTTTAAATGACAGGGAGAGTAAAAAATGTAAATAAAATAACTATGATCCAGGGTTTGTCAGAATCACACCAAAGCAACTGTCCTGTCTGTCCATGGGGTTGCAAAAACAGTGTAACTGCGCCTGTTTGTTTACTTTTCAATGATGCTTATCATTTGCATACTCTCCAAAAAAGTACAAGTTCATGTGTACTTGGAAGATAAAGATTCTTGTCAGAGAAAAGTACACTGATGCAAGATAACAATGCTTTTTTGTTGTTTAAAAAAAAAAGGAGAAAAAAAAGAAAAGTAAACCCAACTCATTGTCCATGCATGTCAAGTTGCTGGACAGTCCTGCTCATTAGAATTCATGCACAACAGACTTCAGCTATTAACTTGCAGTCTGAACCATCTGTCCTGGACTCCATATTGTTTTAGTTTGGAGAGGACTTTGACCAACTCAACTTGGAACTTTCTGTGTGTTTTAAGTCATTGTTAAAAGTTGACATGCAGCCTGAATACACAGTCACTCAGCCTGGCTTTGAGGCTTTAATGTTAAGCCGTTTAGATTTGATTGAAAAGTGTGAGACTACAATGTTCACATGAAACCGGTTCTGCACTGACTTTTGTTCTGTCATTCTAACAAGCAAAACAACAAATGTGTCTTCACGCTACACAGCAACACAGATATGATTAATTGTTTCAAAAGACTTTTACCGCCTGAGGCATCAGGAAAACTTGATCTAGTTGCCAAACTCCTGAAGGTGCAGTGAGGACCGTGTGGGAGGTTTGATTCAGAGCGGTTTGTCTCCCGTGAATGTGTGACGTCCTCCGCAGTGGGGTGGGTGAGCGAAAGTGAGTCACAGCACAACTCATCCATCCAAGGAAGGTCCTGAGCACCTGCACGGAGGCCACCACCCTCCTGATCCTCCACACCGAGGGCACCTGCACATGGAGAAGTAGGAACTTAGCTCAGGGTTCAATAACTGTTGTCAGTGTTAGGATTTGCATATAAAGCTTTTTGTAAAGAAAAAAAGCTTTGCGGTCATCAGCATTTCTTCTGGGTTTCACTACTTAGAAAACATAACTTAGTGGTTTAAAATGACTACATTGTTGTAAAGTGAGAGGAAATGAAACAATTTCAGGTGAGATGAATTTCATTTCTGTACTGTTTTATGCAGTTATACGTTTTGTTTGTTTTTTCCTATTCCCTAAAGAGTTTCGGGGAAACTTTCAGGGTTTCAATGTGAGGAAAGAACAGGTGGCCATGATGTGAAAGTGAGAAAACAAGAGAGAACAACAAAGACTGTGTGGGTGTTCACCTGAGGTTTGAGGTCAAAGCCTCATGTACAGTATATAAGTCTGGCATCGTCTCCACTGGTAATTATATTGTCATTCTGGCAGTTCTCCTACTACACAACAGAAATGTGTCACCTGTAACCAAGAGCCTCGCAGTGGTGGTGTGACACTGCTGAGTGGGACGTTACCACAAATGACATCATGCTCAGTGTTCCTTCTCCAAACCTTGACCAATAGCACACCATGAGATGTCGTTTACAGTTTAAAAAAATGCTGCAATAAGTAAAAAAAATTCTATGTTTTGAAACACTTCCTCAATCCGTATGAACCTGTGAACAATACTGACTCAATCATATTCCATTTATACGGCATTGATGGATCCCAGAGGTTTTCTCAGGATGCTTTGCTAAAAAGCACCACACATAAAACTGGAACTTTCTTTTGTACAGTGGCACCAAAGGAACAGTACCACTGAAGCTCGGTACAAAGAACAAAATGAGAAACGGTGTGACGGATTGGGTGTGCACCGCAACAGGAGGAGTTGCATAACCAGCAGCAGTAAATCTATTCCATGATACTGAGTCCTCGCTGATGTGCAACGGTCCAAGATGTCTGACCATAAACATCACCAAAGAAGAAAATATGAAGCTAATCTTAAAGTCAGATAACCAGCACCAGCTGGAAGAAGACACAAGGAGGACACAGAGGCTGTGTCAGAGGTACAACTCACCTTTGGACACCAGTAAAACATGCATGAGGACCAACAACATTGCAGACCAAAACCTGTAGAGAGACAAAGAGGGGATTAGTGATGCAGAGGCAGGCATGGAGTCAGATATCTGTGGTTAGATACATACACAACTTTCCCTCTCCTTCTGCTCACATGGTTTTAAGACTGCTGAATAAACATAACGCAAATGTTTATGAGAAGTTTTCGCAATATCATTAAACACTTCTAAAACCCAAATGACGTAACTGTATGAAAGTGAAAATTGGGAATACGTGATCTAACATTGGTCTTCTAATCGAATGAAAACTCTCACGACAGGATGCTGTATTCAGTGGAAATTGTAGTAAACTCTGCATGAATCACAATAATCTACGTTTGATGAATAAAAGAATTATCTCTAAATGAGAAAATGATTACAGCAGAAGCAGGGAAGCAGTGGGAGGTGTGTGTGTGTCATTGTGAACAATCCCCACAACTCCATAGTTGAAGAGTTGGTGGACCAACTTCTAACTAGTGTCTTTCCTGTGGCGCATCGTGACTGGACAGTAGTTTTCATGTCCAGCGCAGCCCCCACCAGCCGGTTATAAACAACTCCAGCCGCAGGGGAAGCGCCTCGTGGAAACATTTATACATTTAAACACAGTTTTGTGTTGCTGTATATTTCAGGAAGAAAACATTTTGTAACATTTACTTACATTTTTGTATTCACAGCATGAGCATGTCCAGGCTGGGCTTTGCCCAAGGTGATTCTCACTGAGGACAGACAGAGAGACACAGACAACGTGGCGTTGAGAGCTTGCTGGAGGGGATTACGCAATGTGACATCTTAGATCTTTTATTTTCTTTTTTGTTTTTAATTGCAAACCTGTGTCATGATTGGAATAAATGGAGATCATTACTGAACAACACTTGATAGAAAAACTTGTAGGAGGAGATGAAGGGCAGAGGTTGTTATTCTAGCGGTGGCATGAGAAGTCCCATCCTTCAGACGCAGATCTCTCAGTGACAGAAGCCACCTTCTCACACACTCCACCCATCACTGATGAAATAGCCCAGAGCTGCTGCTCATTCATGACAAACGGACTCTACAGTAACATTCTTATTTTTTTTTAACCATATTTCACTTCCCTAGAGTTCAACAACTTGTGGAAGAATAATTGCAGAGAAAGTGTGTGAAACATTCTGTTTTCATTCTAGGCAACTCGGTTCTCCCCAGGCTCTGAAGAAACCATGTTTTAATGTATTTGGACTGACACTGCCCTTTATGGTAAAGACTGCACGTGATTAATGCAGTGACACTAGTGACCACATGCATTAATTCAATCACATGCTTGATCAAAACAGCACAGCAAGCGGTTGAAAAACAGCCCTGAGCTGCAGCGCATGTTGGAGCCAGGAACTGTGTGTTCAGCGTGTCAGGTGATCGTCTGCAAATCAATCTGTAAATGTGTACTTGACCCGGTGACTGAGTGGAAGAGTCTATGGAGACACCTACCATCCAAGTAACACATGCTTCTTCTGTTGGGGACGTACAGGAGCATCATCAGTATGGAGACGGCTCTATCAGCTCATGTATTTAAACACATCTATTCCAGCCTGTACCTGCAAAACAGACGGCAATGACCGGTCAGTCACTGCAGCTCTGACTCCACGCTCACTGGAACAGAACCCTAACCAGGTCACCATTGTGACTGATTAACTGAAAGCTCAAAAATGCAAGGTTGACGTTTTGTTTTGTTTTTTTGTTTTTTAAATGCGATATTTGTTAATATTTCAATGTATTGTGTGTTCTTGTCAAAGCAGGACATTTCAGGATGAAGTGTTAAAAAATATTCGCAGCGTTTGCAGGATGCCTTCACTCTCAGTAGGTACACTTGTAAAACTAATCTAGGATACAACAACAAGAGGCATACTCGCGATGAGGTGTCAGGAATACTGGATTCAGGCGCTGATGCTGACGTTATTCACAAATCAGCTGACTTTATGCAAAGATGAGACATGGGAATGATGGTGCTGATCCACCGACTGATCCAGATTCCCTTCCATTGCTTGTGCTGGACCCCTTTTCTAGTGGACAGGTAAGTTAACCTTTGCTATCTAACAATAACAATTGCTTGAGTTACCAACTTTAGCTTCTGACAGGTTCGCATTGTTATTTTTACTGTGTGAAATCATCACCAAATGTATCATTACAAGATCGATAACAGTAATTGTCTGTCTTATTACCGCTATTCCAACTCTGGCCATTGTGTGGTCAGTTGTGTCAACCTGGCAACCAGTAGAAGAGAAGATCCCAGCAAGAGGGAGTGAGACACCTGCTGGCCAGGAGGTGTAAATGTTGCCCACTGCACCTTGAAAGCATGACGCCTGAAATGGGTTTGAGGTGCCTCTAATACTTGCTCCAGTCAATGTCTATGAGTTAAAGTTAAATGCTTTATAATCTGCATGAAAACATTCAACAAGTGGGATCCCGTCTACTTTACTGACACTAAAAATGAGTCGTGTAGATGATAGGAAGGTTAAACCACGCATGAACACAATCAGCATATTTACACAAAACACTAGTGACGAAAGAGGAAGCCTAACCCACTTCAAGCCCGGTACCACTCATCAGGTTTAGACAGTTTTCTGATACATCATCGGTCCTCAACCTTTAATTAGAATCAGATATACTGAATTGATCTGCAGGGGAAAATTGTTCCTGTTGCATGTACAAAGTATCGAAAAAGAACAAGACGTGGTAATAAAAAAAAAAAGTATGAAAAATATCTACATTCAAGGGGAAGCAGACATCTGCTCGAGTCCTGACAGCTGCTGTTAAAACTTGGATGTCTGCTGGCTTACAAGAGCAACCTCACTGAAGAACCAGCTATAATCATCCAGATGTTAGGAAGAATACTCATTCTTCCTTGTCTACGTTGGAAACAATTAAATTAGATTAAGTTGAAACTATTTTCCACATGCATGGGAAGCTCTGGTCCTCAAGGACTCCACCTTGCCAACTGGGAGTCTGAGTCACCGCCTGCCAAACTGTCTGGGAGGCGAAGTGTCTGACAACCTGATGGTAACTGTTGAATTAAACGTGTCATTAAGTTAACCTTTGTGGTGGTTGTTATGTTAAAGTCAACTTTAACCACTTGGAAAGAGCCTCAAGAAGTGGAGAAAACACTTGGAACACGTTTGTCCCGGCGTTTGTAAATTCACTAATATCATAGCAAAGCACGTAAAGATTATTATTGTTAATAGTTATAGTAGGAACAGGAGTATCTCATATTTAAAAAAAAAAAACTTTTTATTGCTATACAACGGCAAATCTAAATGCAATTTTTGTTTCACAAAGTTAAGAATACAAAAGTGAAAAACATGAAAACTTCCAGTTTGCCAGAGGTGAGCACGGAATTCCGCACCTCAACGTGAAAAATAAAGGAGGCAAGAGTATGACAGAGAAATACGAAGCTCTATAGTGAACAATATCTACACAAATGTAGTAATAATTCAGCGTCCTTACATGCCTGCGGGTTTCCTCTGGCGTTCCTGTTGTCAAAGTTCATTCAGGAAGTTTTATATCCTCACGGGAAAACTGCACGTCTCTCCCTCTCAGCTCAGCGTCTGTGCCCGGGGCAGAAATGTGGAGCATTTCTCGGTGAGACTCGTCTCACTGCCGCTACAGCAGCTGGCTCACCGGCTGAGGGAAACACCAGTAACTGCTGCTGAGAGGTGGAGAGACCGTCTCAAACTCACACACGCCACACAGAGCCCCGCCCACGACGGTGCGTTCAGGGGCAGCTTTGGAAATCCTACAACTCTTTGTGTCATGAGTACCGTAAGGCGCGCCTGACACCATCAGCTGTACTGCAGTTAAACCAAAATTCTTCATTTCAATCTACATGATATTTTAACTCTGCTTCATTAGTCGTGTTTGATAGCTTAAAGCCTACTTACTACAAATTCGTAGTAGTATTACTTCATGAAAATGTATTGACTCCACAATGTTTATTTTTCTGCTGTATGACTCATGAGACTGACAAAACAACTGATTATTTCAATCTTTTTTTTGGGGGGGGGGGCACACTAAAAAAGTACCACATTTAATCACAGTGGCCCCTCGACCTCATTTGAGGATTTAACTTGTTAATGCAGAGTTGTGAGTAATCAGCGGAGGCTAACAATACTCCTTGGCTGCATCTAGAGCCAGAAATGAAAAGAGGACAAAACTGTTAAGGACAGCTCCCAAGCTCTTCAAGCAGAGACTTCTCTGGCTCGAAGAAAATATTTTTGCCTGTTAAAAAACAAATCTATCCCCAGAGGTTGACAGCAGTTCCATACAAACACATCTTGTCTGGTCAACAGCTTTTAACGAGGTGCAAGATAAACAGAGCTGCAAACTGCTGACATTCAGCTGCTTTTTCTTTTTTCTTTTTCTTCACTGTCAAATTTACATGTGGAACCAACTGTTTCACTGCTGGAAAAAAGTCCCCGCTCCAGCCAGATGTGGATCCTTGGCCACACCACCGAGTCAACTTATTTTTCCAAATGCAAACAGTCGGCCCGCTTAATAATCTGTTATTAGCATGGAAAGAATGTCTGGATTGCTGTTAATCATGCATGGAATAACCCATAGAGGTCTATAGAGTCAATAGTGAATGATCTGTTGTTCTGGGTGGGTTATTTTTTTTCTTATGTACATAAAACTGTCTGAGGTCTGCTTTATTACACCTTTTACTTACAGAAAACGCTTTCAGTCAAACAAGCAGTGAAAGGAGGGAGGGAAAATATCCATATAAGAGGGCGATACAGGTATCACTTGTAAACGAGACACTAAATAACACCTGCACTGAATCAATAACTGATGTGATTGTCAGCTACATTTCTGAGTAACAGACACCTAATTGTTAAAAACGAGTTTGTTGCTCAAGTGAATACATTCACAAGAAGGCAAGAGGACCTTGAGTGGATTTGTGCTATAGATAACACATTTTATAGAACATGAATGAGACCTTTCAGAGATCCTTAGAATGACAGAAGGTTTTAATACCGAGACATCTCGAGACCAATTCATCCACACAGAAAGCCTGGAAACTCCAGAACCAGCCGGCTGGATGTTGGATCTCATGATGAGGATCATATTGGGATACATCGATTGCAAGATATTCTAATCAAAATGTGTTGCAATACCTTACATGATTAACTAATAAATAAAAAAAAGGAAAATGCAATTTGGTGTGTACAACCTGGGTAGTCTAATAGTATGTACATCACATAGATTTCATAACTCAACGACTTTCTCGTTCAAAATGATACTGTTATCAAGCATTAAATGCACCATAACATCATATGGACCAACAAAGTGGATATCATGTGTTTCCTGGACAATTTTATTTCGTGATATACAGTACTGTGATACTGCATCGGTAGTAGGAGCTGGATTGTCAATACAGTATGTGAGAAAAAAGTATTGTGATTCATAGTTGTATACTGACTTAATTGCACATCTCCAGCAGGTAGGCTACTGGACACTGGCTGTAAATCATAATTGCAACAAAAGATGGGAAGAGAACGATGAGACAAGTTTACACGTGTTTTTTTTTTTTTGCATCCATGAGAGTTCTGAATGACTGCAGCTTCCTCTGATCCCCCTCAAACAGCATAAGACACCTGCACAAAGTATCACTGGGTGGAGATAACGTGAAAAAATATGATATGAAAACAAAACACCTCGCTGATATCAGAAAAGCAGCGTGTATTTGTGGCTTTATGGAATTTGTCTGTCCATTGGCATGATTCCAGATCATTTGAGCTGATGATGGGGATTTTATACCTCTGAGTGTTTCTGAGGATGCTGTCTGAAGGCTATCAAAGTGCTCCGCGTGTGGGTGCACATCTGTATTAATCATATTAGGGGTATAAATTTCTGTGCCCACATAGAAGGCGAACCCTGTCTTGCTTGATTTCAGAACTTGGCATAAAGTTATGTCTTTAATGTCCTCAACGAGACGCTCACCCTGGCAGCAGCATCACCCATTCGCCATGCTGCTGCCCACATTGGGATTAGGATGAGATTATGTTAAAAAATACAGATACATTGAGCCTGAATAGAAGGAATGCAAGTCAGTTGGGTTATTCTGTGTGCCTCAGAGAGTGATTTATCACAGGCCCGCAGTCACAATCAAACTTTATGACGTAGAAAGGTTGCGTCATTGCGTGGTTGCGCGTGTGAAGGGGAGGAGATTAATTTGCAAATGAATTGCCGTTGTCTGCGTCATCATGGAGGAACGGTGCTTTTACAGCCCATTGATCTTAAATTATCTGCAGCCTGCCGTTGCTCCGGCAATGAATAATGCAGCAAGTGTTTTGGTTAAGCAGCGTTTTGTCACTCATGCACAGCCCAAGTATGCAATGTTTTGTGCAGCCTCTTCTTATCTTTTCTTTTTCCTATCACAGTAAAGTCCCTCTTGGCTCTGGCAGATGAGTTGTCATTAGCAGTTGGCCTTCTGTCAGAGGGAAGACGACAAATAAGAAGAAAACTGGCACAGAGGACGGAGTTACCCCTGATTTATAATCTAAAGGAAGTTCACCTTCAAATAAAAAAAAAACACGTGAAGGACTGCCCAGGAAGCTTGATGGAAATTTCTGAATAGAGGATCTTGATGGGAGTTATTTTCAGCAGTGGAAAAACATTAGTCTGTCAACATTATTCATGAAAGCAACATACTTTGAATTCCAGAAAAAGGCTCAATAAAAAAAAAACATTTAACTCCTGCCAATACTCACCCACTTATTCCTGTAAGCCACGATCTCTAACTGTTTTCCATCTACAGTAATTATTGTCCTCCAATGATTTTTTAAATCTTTCACCAAATAAGGAGATTAACAAAGATATAAAACCAGGTTAAAATGTAAGGTTCACTGCTCAGAGACGGTGTAGGGAAGCGCACCACTGCAGCAGCTGCCCCATGCATTTACAATGAAGAGATGACATCATTCACTCCAATGACATCATCCACACCAGTCTGTAGGAATGACATCATCTTTGTCATATGTAAACCTCAGGTGACAATGTTTGTTTGGTGCAGCAATTTAAAAAAAAACACACACACTTTTGATCAGGGAAGAAATAAGATGATTGTATTATAATATATCATCCAACTACAATCCTACATTTAAGATGGTTGTAATTACCTCTGGGTATTGCTTAGTGAAGTAATTTCAATCAAGCTCATATTTGTTATAATTGGCCAAAAAAGAAAAACACTTAATTTTGATTCTGATAACTTAACAATACGCAGACTGGTATCCCAACTAAAAATCAATTTCTACTCCAAAAAAAAGAAAAAGAAAAAGAAAACCCAGGTAAGCATCATGAGGTGTTCTGTCTAAGAGCCCCCGCCGCACTATAAAAGTGGCTTTGCACCTCAAACAGCTTCCAGCTGTTTGAGAATAGTTAATTAGATTTCACTGCACCAGAGAGAATAAAACCTTGGGGGGGGGGGGGGGGGGCGACATACCACGGGGAATGATGTCATGCTTGCACACAGGTCGGATGATGTCACCAAGGGAAAGATGTAATCTCTCCCTTTTGAATACACGTATGATTGTGCTGCAGTGGGATTCCCCTGAAGAGACCTTTTTTTTTCACATGGAGATGAGTTCTCTCTCACCACTCAAGGACGCTTTGTGAGACGGTTTTACATAATCGGCCGTGGAGCTCCTCTCTTATCGCTTTGGTGCTCTGAAGGAATCCAGGCGGTAAATGAGGGCAGATGAAAGGTCAATGTTAGAGAGCGTGCACTACAACACCCACATCTGGGAAATATAAAAGGCTTAACCTCAGAAAAAAAACGAAACAACAACACCGTTCGTATAAACTTCAAGATCAGACTTGCTAAGTTATTTATATTGACTTTTATGGAAATTTGTGTATATCTTTATTTATAGGTTTCCAAATATCAACAGAGGCAGCTCTGTCAGATTAACAAAATATAAACCTTAACTTCACGCTCAGACAAATTAAAGTGTCAACTACAGATACAACCTGAGACTGGTTTTTACTAGTATACCATATATCAAGCAGTAACGGAAAACACCCGAGTCCGTAATAAACGACTGGAGGTTTTGCCAGAATTCCGGGCCTAAGAATCTGGGCCGCGTCTACCAAGAAAACAGAT
Organism: Aulostomus chinensis; assembly: GCF_037954235.1. Lineage (NCBI taxonomy): Eukaryota > Metazoa > Chordata > Actinopteri > Syngnathiformes > Aulostomidae > Aulostomus > Aulostomus chinensis. The sequence goes on along the minus strand of NC_141333.1, from coordinate 6,961,609 downwards.
CCGTTTCACCGGCCCGTGGCGGCTAATATCTGTAAAACTGAGCTTATTCACCAAATTTGACCCAATTTTAGAAATCTTTCAGTTTTCTTCTTGAAAATTTAGCGTGCTGCTCTGCTTAGGTGTTTTTAGTACAATTAAAAAACAAAACAAAACAAATACATTAGTAAAATTAAATTTGATTGTTGGCTTGTTGTTTCTCGGGCACGGGATCTTTCTGTGTGGAGTTTGCATGTTCTCCCCGTGCCTGCGTGGGTTCTCTCCGGGTACTCTGGCTTCCTCCCACCGTCCAAAGACATGCAATTTGGGGACGAGGCTGATTGATACTCTAAATTGACCGTAGGTGTGAATGTGAGTGTGAATGGTTGTTCGTCTCTCTATGTTGGCCCTGTGATGGACTGGCGACCTGTCCAGGGTGAACCCCGCCTCTCGCCCGTTGACGCTGGGATAGGCTCCAGCCCCCCCGCAACCCTTAATGTGTAGGAATAAGCGGAAGATGACGATGGACGATGGATGGATGGCTTGTTGTTTTGTTTTTGTTTTTTTTACAACCCCTGAATGTTGCACTTTGGTTCACCAGCTCCGTGGGCCCTGAGTCATTCTGGATGAGGTGAATTTAACACAGCAGATCAAGTCAGCCTTCTCTTATGTTCCAGCATGTGCAGGTACAACAAAGCATCTCCCCATGACCTAAAGTTGAGCATGAAAAGCTACCAGTCGCTCAGAGAGGCTGAGAAGTCTTCTCTAAATCACAGGTTCTTATGGCTCCTGCCCAAACTTTCAATTTTCTCATTTTGTTCACGCGAAAGAGGTTTTATTTTTAAACTCAAAAACATATGATTTTCTTATGGTTCTCCGTGTTCGTATTGAGAATGTTTGTTCAAGCGGGCTCTGTGCTATAATGTCTGTTGAAGGTCAGCGTGCTGGACATTGTCGGTCTCATTGCCATTGGCAGTGACCCAGGGCTGACAGTATGAATATCCCTGTTACTGAGAACGAGCGCTGCAGCCTGCAGGTCAGAACACGTCTAAAAGTGGACCAAATCAGCACCGCTGTGGAGAAAGAACTGAGGGTGAGTACACACACTTGTTTATGTCATGAAGCCATCATAATGTGGGCTAGTGCTGACCAAGTATGAGCGTGATGTCTTTTCCAGAGTGCCGATGTATCACATGTCTCTCGAAAGCTTTGCTTGCTTAAATGCAAGCTGACTCTGCACTGTCTTGAGATTTGGTCAATTTAGCCAAATCAATGAAATAAAACAGAGCAGCGTTTAAACACATATGCCAGAGAGCAAAAACCAAGCTCCTGACGTCCACCACTTTGGGACAAGGATTAAAAAAATCAAATCATCCTTGTGAGATTTCATGCACATAAAAGAAAGATCTGTGACGAGAGCACAAGCTGGACGCAGTTCCACCCACTGGAGGTTCAGCAGATTTCACAAGGATGAGTTTTGTCAAGAGAAACGGACAAACAACAAATGAAGGTGAATTCATTGTAACTTATTGATACTGAAGAGGTGAATTGTAGTTATTTTATCTTGTCATAATAAAATAATAAATTTGGACATAATCAAAGTTTTGCATCATGAACACTGTTAAGAAATGCTCTTCTTGAAAGTCCTTGTCAACGGTCCAAATCAGGTCTCGAGCCTGTGGTCACCAGTCAGAGTCAAGTCTGAAGACTTCAGTCAGTGGTCCAAGTCCAGTCTGAAGCCTCTTAACATCCCCACTTCTGTAACCCCAGTGGATGGTAATGTCAGTTGACCCTTCATTAAGCCACGCCCCCAAAACCCAGACTGGCCGGGTGCTGACTCAGTTGGACATCCTGAATATGTCCTTGGAATGTACATTGTAGACCCTTCTGTCTACTTCTGTCTGAAATTGCTTTTTTGTTTTTCTGAAATTAAACAATATTTCCCAAGGGAGTGCAGTCCCACAAAGCTGGTAGACACCATAGCTGATGCAAAAGGTTAAAGATGTCTGCTAACCTGATCGTTAGCTTTCACGTTAGCAGGGAAAAAGAGTGGCCGAGTGCTGCTGGTCGCCACGGTTTCGCTGCTGTGGTATCTCTGTGGTTGTGTAAAGGTGTAAGGATACTTGTAACCCTCCTTAAAGTCGATACAGCACAGAGAGATTGTTCATGAGACCCAAGCCTGAGTCAAGCCTGAAGCCACGTGTGTGTGTGTGTGTGTGTGTGTGTGTGTGTGTGACTGTCTCCAAAACTCTGGCACAATCGCTTGTTGTATCTTGATCAATACTGTCTGTGTCTCTTTAATCGAGGGCAAAAATGTTCCCCACTCATCCCTGGAACAGATATGTACATTTCAATAATCTGTGGTAATTTCACTAAATTTCATCAGACAACACAGTATTTTTCCACCGCGTATTGAATTAACAGAGAGGCTTTTCAGTGGCACACGAGACACAGCACCTGCCAAAAATCAAGTCTTGGGAGAGACGGCCGGAGAAAATGTGAGGAGACGAGGAAAAAAAAGACCATGAGTCAAGGTCCCAGTGCACAAACCACTATATAGTATACAGTTTGTGTGTGTGTGTGTGTGTGTGTGTGTGTGTGTGTGTGTGTGTGTGTGTGTGCGTGCGCGCGCACATATATATTTTTATCTTAAGACGCCTCCAGATGAACTGAGATCTGACTGAAAATCCTCGTTAGATTTCCTCTGTAATCTTTATTATCAGATTGGTGTTGGATTCCTTGATTGAGAGAAATGAACCAAGAACAGAACTGATTAGAAAGAAGTCCTTTATTCTACAGACTAAATTAAAAAAATGATCAAGACAGACTGGGTCATACTGGAGGGTTGCCAGAGTTTTGCAATACAACTGGAGCAGAATTGAGGTTATGCACATACCTTTGATGCAATTAACCAAACCCCTGTGTGTGTGTGTGTGTGTGTGTGTGTGTGTGTGTGTGTGTGTGTGTGTGTGTGTGTGTGTGTGTGTGTGTGTGTGTGTGTGTGTGTGTGTGTGTGTGTGTGTGGTGTACTTTATGACAGAAACCAGACTGAAGACCAGATAAATTTGGGAAAGACATTCTCCCTTGAAAAGGAGACTCTCAGTCTTAAAGAGACTCCTTATCCATAAGGTGACACACACATTATCATAAATAAAAACAAACCATGATTCTTGGGGTCAATGACACAGTGATTGGGGTGAATATTCAGGAAGTTCAGGCAAGTCTCATTAAATACCGCAAAATACGACTAAAACGTGCACGCGTGAATTTGTTTACCATCCTGTCCTCTGTCCGTTCTGTGTCAAGTTTGCGTTTTCTCCTCGTGTTCATGAGGTCACATTAGGACGTTAGCAAGACTCATGGAGAAAGAACAGCAGTTGGTCCAATGCAGATGATGATGATGAATTTCACTGCAGACTCAGTGACTACAGGATTGTGGGAACTCATTTCCCTTGAAGTCCCCATAATGTAAATCACTCTATTTAAAAAAAAAAGAAAAAGAAAAGGTGAAGACCTAGACTTTGAGGTTAATGTGAGGTTAGGTGAAGGGGAAAAAAAGCCCCCAAAAAAGGGAATTATACTGCATTGGCTCTGGTTTGTCTTTAATTCTGGGTTATGGTTATGCAAGTACTGGTTATGGTTATTGTTAGGGTAAATCTCCGGGAAATCAATGTGAGACAATTAATGTCCTCTGAAGTGAAGAAATGATGGGAGCATGACTCCATTTGTGTGTGTGTGTGTGTGTGTGTGTGTGTGTGTGTGTGTGTGTGTGTGTGTGTGTGTGCGCACGCAAATGTGCATGTGTTGCGTAACCCTAATGGTGCATATTACTAAGTGAGAGAACCAGACTAATAGATTTAATGGGTCTTATTGGTAATAATGTTCATCATCTGGCATCAACAATGATCTGGAAGACACAAAGAGCTGTGTTGTTTGTGGGTGCACAACATGTTAACAACACGCACATCAGCGCCAGATGTGTGAGAGTATAACATCTGGTAGTGACACAAGCAGGGCTCCAATACAAAGGCTTTTGGGGTAATTCTCAGCTTCAGATGGCAAAGCAGAAGCCTGAGGGGTGGCTGTGTAATCATCTTGTGGTCCCTCTTTTCTTTCTGTCAACAGCTTGCCTCTGCCTCTCTTCATCCAACACACACACACTCTGACATAAACACACATCAGCATGTCCACAGCATGATGATGTGTACCATACCGTAGTGACTGCCTGCTTGTTCTCGTCACTGCTTTAACTGCATCATCAAAGTATGATGGAGTCAACCATGAAACCACAATCTCCGCCTCTCCCCAGGACACAATCTCCACCTTGTTTTTGTGCACGCGCACACACACACACACACACACACACACACACACACACACACACACACACACACACACAAACACATTCAACAGCTCTCTGTCACTTGTTCCACACAAAGTAGGTTATGTGCTCATTTTCTCAGACGGCCTCACTCTCAGTTTCTCCTCTGAGAGAGTAAATGTGAGATTATAAGGGTGTATCCATCTTCCCAGGCAGAAAACAAATATGGAAAGGATTAGAGTGAAAGACGGGGAGAAAGAAAGTGCTGAGGTGTCCCATGCCAAGCTTGTGCGTCATCAGCTTTTATTATCTCGAACCCAGTGAGCCGTCCCCTTTCAGCCAGGACAATGAAGTGACAGCGAGGGAGGCTAATTTAAATTAAACTGTCATGAAAAAAAAGCAGGAGTAGATTTTCCCTCTCAAAGTTACATGATGATTATCCTGTTTAGTTACAGATAAGTGAGGGCCATAACTGAACAACACCATTTTGATGAAATTTTTCATTCATTTGAATAATTTTGGGTCCATTTTAGAAATGTATGACAAGAACAAGAAAAAAAGAATGTATTTGATCCATAAATGGTTATTTTATGAGATTAGATGGGAAAAAAACAACAAGTTTGAATCACAGCAAATAAGCAGCAACTAAGAAAAAAACTACCAGGATGTGCTTGACCTGCTGGCTGTTCTGGACTAAAAGGATTCCTGAAAGTCTTACTGCTCCCACTCGTTGATGTCGCAGCTCATCTGGAGAACATTCTCGACTATCTGGACTGCAGACGCGTCTTACCTGCTGGTGGCGTGTGTTTCGTGAGAAACGCCACAGTCGTTGGGTCTGATCCTCTAGGGACCTTGAATTCGTGGGAATCCATTTATATTTCAGGTTTTGAGAAAAGCAGAACACGGAATGAATTTGCCGTCGATAAAGCAACACTACTTGTTTATTCCAGTGCGCTCAATAAACAATAAAATCAACAGTGAAGCAGTTTGAGAACAAATGGCAGATGGTAGCCATGAAAATGAACAAATTAAACCTTGCTTTTTAAATCAGTATTCATCTAACCTGATTATATGCGGTCAAAAAATATTCTATTAGGTAATGCTTCTCAACACTGCTTACATTACATTTTTAATTCAATTTTCATTTAATCAAATGGATGTTATTAATCGATTCTTTAATTCTATTTCATTTAATTTGATTTTAAAAGGCAGGAGTGTGAAATGAATGAATGAATTTTGAAATTGGGATATTTTATAAATATATATTTATGTACTTATTTGTTTTTATGAAGGACACTACACACTGATCTACCTACCGTCATTCACCACCACGCGCCACTCAATGGTTTGAAGACGACACCCTCAACTCCCCAACCACCTTCTCGTCTGTTGATCGGGGAATTCATGCAGCGCCCACTGGCGCCAAAACCATCAGTCAAGCAACAGACAACAACCTCCAGGTGGACGTCTTAGTCACGACCGGTTTTCTCCCTTAACGTCTCACTGAATCTCCTCGTGGAGAAACATTTTAGCACCTCTGATGCTGTAAAGCCGGTTGGTAAAGAGTCATTTCAAGTGCGCTGACGCAAATTTTCTCATCGTAGAAAGATCCCCATCTGCTCTTTCTGAATCAGAACTCCCCTGACTGAAGTCATAAAAAAAACCAATATTGGTTTGCGTGTTTGTAGCCTGAAGCCATAGATAATCAAACGTTGAGTATTCTCTTTAGCTTCATGAGTAAAAAAGTGAAGACAAGACTGCTGTATGTACATAGTGATGACATGATGAACTCATCTGGAGCAGTCTTATTATCGAGGTTTTTTTTTTTTTCCAGCTGCTGCTACGCTAATGCACCTTGACATTTCAGACAGTCGACACAGGTCCAGCAATTACAGAGGAAAACTCAGTTACAAACCTGTTTGCGTGTGTTAGTGAGTGCAAATGCATGTGTGCTTACAGGTGCGTGTTTGTGTCCTGAATGGTGAACAGTGTGAGGTGAACAGGAGTGATGACAGAGTGTTCATACATGGAGGATAAATAAAGGTTTAAATGACGACAAGGACAGAGATAATGGTACATAATGGACAAAAATGGAGAGCAAGCAACAGACCAAATGAACCAAAAGTGGAGAATTTCATTTCACTGAAAGTCCATGATGTGGACTTTCCAATAAGTCCAAATTTTGTCATGTATTCCTAGAATATTTGCTGTTCAGGTAAATACACGATGATCGAAAACAACAACAACAACAACAACAAACCACTTCATTGACAGACCAACAACTCTGGAGAACACTGGGACGCGATGTTTCATAAAGGAGTCAGATCGAGAGAAGAACAGCAGCTCAAAACAGATGCGCAGATATTGAAAATGTAGCCTTCAGAGGTTGCAGAGGAGAGTGCACTTTATGCTTGAAAAGACCAGAACAAGGTTCCCTGTGGCATCAACCATCCACCGTCTGCTCTTTCTCCTTACATTGAATAACAAGTGTCAGGTAAAGAGAGTGGATGCACCTTTATACCCACCTTTCTATCTGTCTGACCGCGTCTGACTGTGTGCCGTTCCATTACCTGCACGCAGCACTTCAGTCAAGAGCTTAGCAATATTGAGGCAAGAAGTCCCCATTAATGTCTTACACTTATAGACATCAGACAGCAAAAAGAAAGGCTCCTAAATGTCTACGGTCTTTTGATTTACTGTACGAAGTGAGCCGTTTAAGTTGTATATTCACCATTAAAACGGTGGGTGCACGTTTACACAAAAAAGTCTCAGCATCCACGATGACACCGTCACCGTATCAGCTGTCGTCTGTCTATGCCACTACTGATACGCGTTTGTTGAGCTGATCAAGATATTGATGCTGAATTTTATTTCAGAAGTTTAGAATAAAACAGACATGAACTCACCAACTCTCACCGAGTAAGTCCTGCTGTTTCCATCAAGCATCCGCTGGCTTCATCTCACCGCCATTGCCTGCTCACATCACCTGGGAGACAGAAGCTACGCTACTTAAAACATTCTGCTCTCCCCAAATTCTGGATTTTATTTCTCTATTAGACCTGTAAGTAGTACTAGAAAACAAAAGTTACAGTATTTTCAGGAAAGAAAATAAATCGTTAGTTCCGTACCCAGACTCTATGAGTGGATTCATTTACATGTGCATATGCAGTCAAAAAGATTTTCCTTCACGCCCCTGTTCTTGGCACGGGCCTCCGAGCAGGTCCAGACCTGCAGCAGACCATCCCTGTGTGACCTGAGCTCAGTATTTTCCTAATGCCACTGGAGCAGAGGGGCTGTTTGAAGACTTTGTCTACAGTCACTGGGATCTCCAACAAAATATCCAACGTGAGCGTACAAATCTTACCTGTGAGGAAGTCTTCAAGCAGTTGTCCACCTGGTAAGTTCAGCTGTCTTAACCGTTGCTTCCGATCTGGAACCTGGATGTCTCAGGGCGAAACACATATAAAGCAGAGCATAAATCTGATCCATCTATTCATTAAGTAAGCGGATTAATAATTCATGTGGTATTAATTAATCACGTGTGTATAACAGGTGACGTTAAACTCCCTTAAGATTGCTTTCCCTCTGAATGGCCCAGAAAGGGAACTGAGGACAAGACCTTTGTCTTAACATCCCACCTGCTAAGTGGAGATGAAGATCAACTCACTTCTAGCCGCTGTGTAAATTCAGCCCTAAAGGTCTAACTGAGCAAACAACGCAGAGCAGAAGCCCTTCATCACCATGGATATGTCTGTGACCATCATCTCACCTTTTGCACTCTTGTTGAAATAAAACAAATGGTCGGTAAATTGTCCCTGCTAAATGGCCGTGGCTTTTAGCTTTGACATAGATTGAAAAACAGGAGTCTCCTCTGAGAATCTGGCACAAGCCTGTTGGTCCAAGCCAGTCTGGTCATCTTTTGCCCAAGGCTCACTTGAGACGTGTCTGAGACTGAAGCACCTGATCTCAGCTCAGCTCACCACGTATTCGGGCTGTATATCGGAAGAGTGTTGCGTCACGTCACATCTTGAAACAGAAAGCTCAGTTTAATCTAGATTAAGTTTGATAAGGAAGGGATTTTATCAGAATAGATCCACATTTGTGCTCATAAAAAAGGAATACTTTGGCATTTTGGTAAATTATAATTAGCTTTCCTGCCCAGAGTTAAAGCCTAATTATAGTATTTAGTAGTTTGTAATTTCAATAATGCATCAAAAATCTAGAAAAAGTGTATAATTTTACCACTGGGGAAAAAAACACATTAACTAGACTATTCTACACTTTTTGTAAAGTAGAGTGACATAACCCTGTTAACTTGGGAGCTGTTTTCCCTGCTCTAGGACCTCCATGCTGTTGGGAAGCTGGGAATTGAGAAAGTTCCAACTCGGAAACGTCCCACTTCCTTCTTAAGTATTCACTTTACCACAACAATCGGGCAGCATGGTTACCCCAAAGAGCTCTGCTCTATTTCTGCTGTCAGAGTACAGGAAAGTAAGTATGGTAAAATATGTTGTCACCCAAACAGGGTGGAAATGAAGCTCAAGAGGTGAGTATCTTAACCGACTTCGGGTTAGGTTATATTGCCAGTAAGGCTACTTATCGATGACGATACATTAAAGATGAGTATGACAGTAAATTAACGGCAAACAAACTTAGATGTGTGCAGAGTGATTGGCTCGCATAGCTCAGGCATGCTCCTGTTGCTGCTATATTAGCTGAGGATCAGCTGACCCAAGCCAGCCCGCTACAGCCGACCACCCGTTATCTCCTAACAAGTGTTCATATTCAGATGACACTCTTCCACACTTCCCTCCTCCCTTATTCAAGGTGCAACGGTCTACTCCCTGTACTTCCTCTGCATGCCATCTTGCAACCCTCCTCCATCCCAGCTCCTCCTTTACCTGCTCCTCCTGACATGATGATGTCTCTTCTGTTGTCATTGTCCCTGATCCTGATCTGGACTTCATTTAGTTTCTGCTGCTCTCCCTGCCTTTGGAAGGGGCAGGGAGGCCCCATGAGAGAGTCATACTGCCAAACTTTCTGCAATGACGATTAAGTTTTCTCTTTTGACGAAAGAGGTCCGGCTATAAAAGATTTCTCATCTTTCACCATCAATGCTGCTTGGTAAAGTGGTGTCAAATCTATTTTTCTGAGTTTGGAAAAAAAAAAAAAGTTCCTCGTAGGATATGTTCAGTGTGTCTTCCACCTCTGAGGTTGGAACTTTCCAAAGCACTATCAATGCTCAGACAGGATGGGCTCAGCTAGTCTAAACATCTCCTGGCTCCAACTCTTTTCATATGGATTTTTATGGACTTTTAAGTTAGGAAAAGAGCTAGAAAAGCCACAACATATCATGTGTTCTATACTTTTGATTGAAAACAACATTGACTGAAACAACAGAGTTATGAACTCTGTGGTTCCTGCTGAGTCGCTTCCTCAAAGAATAAACCAAAAAAAGAACCAATATGAAAATTGAGAAAGCAGGAAGTAAACAGCATCTTATTTTGTCAGTGAAATCTGGGAGAGAAGACGGAAGACACAGAAAGCGTCAGAGAGAATAAATAAACATCATTTCCAAAACAGTTTTCAAGGGAAATCTAAGAGAAATTGAATGTCTGCCAGTTATTCTTCCCCCACAAACACAAGAAAAACTCGGGGTTAGATGAATGAGCCTCTTGATAATACTTCTTCTGCATCCTGAGTGATTTCGACCGGGTCAAATGAAATGTTATGAATAATAGAGATTATGAAAAATTACTCACCCGTGGCTCTAAAACACTGGATGTCCAAAACTACAACATGAAAAGTAAAGTTTGCCTTGCAGTTAAGATCCTGAACACTTGTGCTAGGACCGCACACTGTTTAGAGTAGTACAGCCTAGGAGCTTTAAGTGGAGCAGTGTGTCTCCGGGCATAGGGGGCTATTTCTGATCCGGGGTGTCAGAATACACACCAATCACTCACCCACAACACAACTCACACGCCAGGATGACCATGCACTATCTTTGCATCCACAGGTGTAATTGGCATGGAGATTTAATATCATATATATATATATATATATATATATATATATATATATATATATATATATATTTATTTGTGTGTGTGTGTGTGTGTGTGTGTGTGTGTGTGTGTGTGTGTGTGTTTAAACTGGTTGTTGATATTTGTAGCTGCAGGCACAAAGGGACCTCACAGAGAGAGGAGCAAAGGGCTTACTGCAAAGCCCCTGTCAGTCGTCCCCTTTAAATGTTCCCCCTCTTGTTTAAGCACAGAGGGGTTTTCTGTGCGTGTGTGTAGTGTGTGTAGTGTGTGTGAGTGTGTGTGTATGTGTGTTCTGAGAGATATTTGATCCACTCTACTTTGAGCTGCAGTGCTACGCCATTTCCCACATCCTAACTGGGGCAAACAAATTCTGGGATGCAAACCTGCCTTATTTACCAGTGAAATGAAAAAACAAAAACTATAACAGCAAATAAACCGTGTTGGTCAAGATAAAGCTTCTATATCCCAACCAAAACAATGTAGAGCTGCGATAATCAATATTTTTACTGCAACAGTGGATTAAAAGACTGCGTGTTAGGGGCTGACTAACCAACAAAGAATTATCATCAACATTTCAGCTCCCCTCATCAGCTCCATGGAGCCTTTTATCACACTCACACAAACTCAGTTTGATCTTCTGCTCCTTTACCTTCCCTCTCAGAATTTTTTTCTTTCATTCCAGGAACTGAATCGGCAAACTTGGAGGTCAAAAATGAATTTGTCAAACCTTTTGGCCACCACAGCCCAATAGTTATACATTTTCACCGCTCTCATGTGTGTCATTTCAGCAAGACTCTGACAACCCACCCACTTGCCCACCATCAAAGGCAGAAAACACAGCAGTCTGGGCCGGCTGGTGGAGTGTTAAGCTGTTCAAAAAACAGATGTTCCTTGTGGGAGTTAAAATTAAAACTAGAACGTATTTAGATTAAGCGTCACTCCACCAAGCAGGCTTTGAGGAAAATCCATAATGTGAACATTATGGATTGTCCATGTGTCCCATCAAAGTCTGTTGATAAATTTACTTCCTGGTACCCTCCCACAGTCTTAAGAAGCTGAGATTCACAGTTGGATTCCGATCACCTCCAAAGGTCGATCACTTCTTCCTTGTTCGTTGTCTGTCTTTGCACGAATTTTCATCAAAATGAGTCCATTATTTTTTTGAGCTTCCCTGCCAACAAACAGACCCTTCCTTGGCAGTTATTTGAATTTCATTGATCACATTACTTAAACAAATGTTAATGTTGCTCAGTGGGATGTTTGGCCGTAACTGCTACAAACACCTCATTGCAGTAGGTTAGTTGGTGTGCCGGTCAGAGAACTTGACCTTCGACCGCCAAAATCTTTTCAGTTCCTCCTCGAGACGAAGTGGTCACATGTGCCAGATTTGAAGAAACTCCCTGGAGGCACCACTGAGATATCACATGAAATTTGGAAGGACAGACAGTCCGGCACATACAGCTGCTGCAGAGGTGGAATCCCTGAAGATACTGTACACAACTGTTCTTAGCTACAGCTTGTTGCACTGGCCTCAGGAAGACAAAAGAAATGCCTACTAATTGCTGCCCAATACTCATCATTCAAGATTAAACATCCATTTCGCAATTCAGGAAGTCTCCAAGGCAGCATGCGCCACAAACAGGGATACTTTCAACTTTCAAATCAGAGTGATTTTGAGGCGGACTTCTGACAAGGAAGAAGCGAAGAGGCTCTTCAGAGGCAAATAGCAACAAAGCCTGACAACAACCATATATTTGCAAGCCCAATAAAACCACTTTTAAATGCCAGTAAAAATGCTATTGTTGCTTTCCATCACAGCTGCATGTTATCTAATCCATGTGAGGGTGGCAGAGCCAAAAGCTGGTCTATTTTTAATCTGCCAGTGCCTGGCTAGAGAACTCCACTGGGCAGCAGAGTCAGGGAGTTCACCTTCATGACACCTGAGGCCGTTCAACAACATTGTCTTGTAATCTTTGGAAAGAAATCAAAAAGAACAGCACAAGAATGATTCGAGGACCCATTTTTCCAAAAAAAAAAAAAAATTACTAGAAGATGTCTCTCACTGAGTAGATGGAAGTTTTCTTGCTCAGTAAACAAGTTTATGTTGCCATTTATTCAGAAATAGCTCCTTTTCTCCCGTTTGTTCTACTCTATGACGCACACGAGTGACAAAAGAACTGCTACAACTTAATCAAATGTGCTGTTTCTGTTTCCTGTGTGAAATCTGCACTACCAGAGTAGAAGTGTCTTGGCATGCCAGACACTCATTCCTACCCACACACACTCACTCACATACCAACACAGCAATATCCTCTGTTCTTATGACATCACTACATTTTTGAAAGTATTCTCTATCAAGTTTCTGCATGTACAGAGGAGAGGAGAGTGCTTTTTCTGTCAGTGAGAGACAGTGAGAAAAGTTTTTCACTCATAATAAAAGTTTCATCTTCATTAATGTCACAGACATAAGAAATATGTCTCTAATATTTCCATGCGAACTAGAGCTCCTAACATGTTTGGTTTCCTAATAATGTTGAGAACGAGTTGAATGCATTGACATTTGGGCGATGGCTGAGCGTTACTGCTTTGGCAATGATGGTGTATTTGTTGCAGGTCATAACGATAGAAAACGCAATATCAGAAATGTCCGGCAACAGATGCTAAAGTGCACTCAAACATACATCCCACGGCTTTGACTCACCAGCCTCCGAACCAAAGTTGACGAGTATAATGAGAATTATTTTTGGCAGCAAGAAGCAATGGATTTTAAATGAGCTGTCGTCCATCTTTTCCCACAGAGTTGCTTCCTTGTGAAGGTCAAAATAAAGTAAATAATTAGTCTGCTAATAATGTTGGTCTGTTGGTTGACCTGCCTGCACCGACTTATGCCAACATCCATTAGAGTGAATGGATTGAAAATGTCATGAAATGATGCATTCATGTTCCCCTGACACTACATATTTGACTTCACAAAATGTCCGTCTAGGAGCGCTTCGTGGACTCAGAAAGTGTTTTTTTTGACGTGCTCTTTGGATGGGGAACTTCAGATCAACGTCACGCATACAACACACAACATGCATACATAAGTAGACCTCACGTATGCATGTTTATCTTCTGAGTAAGGTATGTGCGATGTTGATGTCTCACTGTTTTGTAAGGATGACACCTGCTGGTTGCTTTATATAATGACACCTGTCACCTGACCAGCACATCTGCAAGCTGGAGGCTTCTGATAGGTGGATTTATTTCTGAAAAACCTCTCCTTCCCTTGTGAGAACCGTTTGACTCCCTGATGATGCCTTGATTGCTGAAATGCATCAGGGTTTTGTTTTGTTTTTTAAAAAAGGTTTAAATGAGACCAAGCCACTACAATAAAGGCTTTTTAACTTTTGCGCCTTGGAGTTCCTCTTGCCGTTTCAAATATTTGAGTTTCTTTAAAATCAAAAAGGTTTAGTTAATCCAAAGATTCGGTTCATGAATAAACACTTGAAAAACAAATAACGTTCGAACCGACCAAAGCAGGGCATGATGACACGCTTAACATGCTAAAACGAGGAGCATGATAGATGTGAACACGCCAAAGCAGGTTCGCCATCTTGGACAGCTACTTAAGGAAACTTTATGCTGAATTCCCTTGACAATGGAAGTCAGCAGTGGGAAGAGGGAAATGCCACACCAGGTTGTTCTGTGGACGCTGACATATCAGCCGGCCAAGAGTGGTCAGCAACCACCGTGGCATGGAGTTTGAGGATAGATGATCTCTCCCATGTGTACGACTGATTTAATGCAATGGAAGCGCAACAAGAATTCAAAGTTTGCACACTATTGATGCATGGAAAAGCTATTTTGAACTGAGATCTCAGGGTTCATAACATATTTTTCGAATTTCCAAGAAGGAAGTCCAACCAACGAGAGGGGGTGGGGGGGTCCTTTTGAAATCTCAACGAGGAACTAGAATATTCCAACTTCCCAGTACAACTGTAAAGCACTTTTAACTCTAACTTGCAAGCACAGCTTCCAGCATGTTAAACAGGCACTAGCTGGACAGCCTATTTGATACATTTCTGCAGGATCGTGACTCTTCATGTCAGCTCTCTCTCCCACAACCCACTTGGGAGGCTGCATGAAAGAAAGAAGATAATCCTTGTAAGTTCCCAGCATCTCTGGAGAGAAAACATTTCCCACACACTAAGTTACATCGAATGTTTTTGGAACAACCCCCAGTTTTGTTTTTTGTTTCTTTTTGGTTTTTATTTATTCAAAAGGTCTTAAGCAGACCAGTCCAACGTTTCGGGCTTCTCAAGAGCAGCGGGGCTTGGGGTTCATGGGGGTGGAGCACCTGACACAGAGAGACATTCAGTATCTTCACAGCCTCCTGAGGTACCCAGCTTAATGACTTAATAAGCACACAGATGGACACGTGTGAGAGGGGGAGGGCTCTCACTTGTTTACTACCACAGCACCTGCCTCTTTCTCCTCTGTGTCAATGCAGACATGCCCCCTCTGCTCCCACTGACCCCCCCTTGTGGAATTATCATTGTGCTGCTCTTCCAAATCCTGTCCACATTACAGACATGTTACTTAACCAGGAATTAAAACAAAGCTCTTTTTCAACCACACAAACAAACGAGGGATAAAAATAGTTGTATGGACCAATTTGTGCATGAGAGCATTTCAAGGATGAAGCCCCATACTTTCCTATATGTCCTGTAGAGAACTGTATGGGATCTCTCTGCTCCAAAGGTACCCTTAGAGATGTTCTAATCTGACCATGAATTAGTACAAATGTAAGATCCGCCTGTGGTCTCAAAGGAAACTTGAAGAATGGGGCTTTCACTACCAAAATTGTTTGAAAATGTCCAAAGCTGTCAAGCTGGATGTTGGTCAACTTTATCGAACATTATGCAATGTTCCCAGAACAGCCCCTCCTACATGGGAGGAACCTCTTCCAATCTGGAAATAACAGTAGAATAACGAGAAACGCTCAAAATAACATGAATAAATAGGGCAAATTCCAAAAAGGTGAAAGTAGATTTCCTTTGCATCACATATTCTGACATTTAACTCTTATCAATGAGAAATACTTTAACACACTTGTAACATTTACTGTTTAAAAAAAAAAAAGGTTTTCCAAAATTTTTCATGATCAGTATTGCATTTTTATATATATTTTCATCACAGCTTCTATAGTAGCGTTGACATTCCTTACTATCCTCGCGAGAACTTGTTTGAATAAACATGTACATTAAAATTACTCCATTTCCCTGTAGGTATCAATTTGTTTTCTTGAAAGTGTGTGCGCGTGTTTGTGTGTGTATGTAAGAGCTTTACATAGGCGCCTACAGGTTTACACTAAAATAAAACATACACCGTCAGCCTGTAGGCAACTAATTGTTTTCATCCATGAACACAGAATCTCTCTCAGGAAGTGCGTCAGCAGAGGGAAAAACTGAAGAGTGCAGCAGAAACCGTGTTTAAAAGCAGTGAATCACTGATTGAGGGGGTTATTGTCAATTTTCCCCAAACTTTCCTTTGGGGTGGTTTTAACACTGCTGCCCTCTATTCCCCGAATTCGGGTTCTAAGGGAAAATGTATCAGCTTTTAACTGCTCTCATATGAGGGGCGCCAGCAGTGAACAGCGTCATTGTGCTGCAGCATGTTGTTACAATCTATGTGCAAAAATCCAGACCACATAGTGAAAGCTATCATCTCCAGGAATAAATCACTTTAGTTCACGAATGTCACTGGAGAGAGGGAACTGATACCTTTAACAGTGGCAGAGGCATTAGTGAGGAGTACTTCACTACCCTGTAGGGATCAAAAGAAGAATAAGCATCTATGGAAAAGTAATGAGTAACATAAAAGCATGAGATGAGACATGGATGAGTCTCCTCGGGTTATAATGACCACAGTGGTTTGTCTCCCAGCTCGCTTCAGATATTCCCAGTATGCTTAATTAAAGAAGAAAGAAACTGAGGTGAACCCGATGAATGCTCCTCACCGCTTTTCTGTTTTGGTATTTTTTTGGGGGGTTACTATTTATTTTTGTGCACTGCACTTGATCATTATGTACATCCTGTAACAGTAAACAGAACCGAAGAGGAACACGTGAACAGAAATTTACACAATTCAGTAGTACTTTAAACAGCAGACAGGCAGATCACTTCCATACGTACCACAACTTCAAACACCACACATCCATTGACTACAATACAGAGGTTAGCTTTTTAACATAGCTGTAAGACTGTAGATAGAGAATTCAGTCAGCGAGGGGGGGGGGGGGGGGCTTATGAGGGTTATTCACGTGTAGGTTCTCAGTGTAAATAAGAGCACAGAAGCACATAACCACACACTTCCTGTGTCTGCTAGGAGTTATTCAACATGAGACCCAGTGTCCATTAGCCCCCTGATCCATTCTGAGTCTTAAACCAGTTAAAGCACCAGCACTTATAGCAGACAAACTTTCTTCCCACTGGTTTGATTTCAGTCAGCATCCTGAATGCAGGCGAACGATGACAGTATCCTGGAAAAAAGAAGTCCAACAAAGGGAAGAGCCATGATAATGGTTAAGTATCTCATCATTCCTCCAAACCTTCAAAACACACAGAGCGTGAAAACAGTACTGATGCTGACGAAGACCGTAAACAGGTGGAGGCAAATCATTTGCTGGATTTAAACTGCCTGGGCCTCATCCCAGAGTTAGACCACGCCAGGAGGAAATGTCCCTAAACTGGACTGAAGGTAGAGTGTTAGACGGAGGAACAATCAATGAAATTATATACAGAGAGCTCATACCTGTTCAAATCAGTAGCAAAAGCTTGACACTTTGAATGTGCTGTACCTCCCATCTGATATGACGTCTCGCCTCTTCCAGACTAAAGCTGCATGATTTGTTTTTAAATCTTAAAAGTGTCAGTGCTGTGATAGAAATGTAAACAAATCAAGTCTCACAATCAACTAAAGAAAAAATGTTACAACCTCTATAAGTCAGTGTTTCAACAAAATGGTGACGCTGACAGCGACACTGCCCCCCTAAAGCTCACGACAAGACTTTTTTATATATACACTCCCTTGCAATAAGCTACTTTTCTATTACTGAGCTGAGGAATGTGTCTATTTCTTCTCAGAAAGTGGCTCAATGCAGTGAATTTTACTGTTAATGCAGATAAATAAGAAGATGTATGCAAATATTAG
The DNA here is from genome assembly GCF_037954235.1 of Aulostomus chinensis. Taxonomy (NCBI): domain Eukaryota; kingdom Metazoa; phylum Chordata; class Actinopteri; order Syngnathiformes; family Aulostomidae; genus Aulostomus; species Aulostomus chinensis. The sequence goes on along the minus strand of NC_141333.1, from coordinate 6,944,074 downwards.
ATGAATGCATAGAATAATGTCCTCTTCTTCTTCTTCCTCAGAACTGCACAGGTACAGGAGGATGTATTCTAGAGAATACGATCTACAAGTAAGAAAAGTGGATACCTGCTTACTTTGCTGTGTCCCAGAGGGGTTCCTCTGAGACCAAGGAAACATCTCCAGTATACTGACTCTTCATAACTTCAACATTTCTGCATTTTTGACTCAGATGAAATGACAAATTTGGATCATAGAAATGCAAAACTATTGCAAGGGAACACACACACAAAAAAGCACAACCTACATGTGACCACTGGGGTGCTCCGGAGTCAGCACAAAAACGTAGAAATGAGTTAAACAAGGAATTCAAACATTCAGTCATATGACAAAAATATCCACGTTGTGACTCTTATTGCATCGTAGGGTGCTTGCGGATCGAGTATAAACTCAGACAAGCAGAGTTTAATCAAGTGATAACTGTAGTGTGAAAAAATATACTGCAGCGTTCAAATGGCTAAACAAACAGAAACAGTGATATCGTCAGAGAAGTACTGTTCTGCCAGTTAATCCGCGGGTTTTAGTGGCTCAACAGTCCTGAACTATTCCTTTAAATGCACCAAGCTGAGGACGTTCTGTTTAAATTTCAACACAAAAAAGAGAACATGAATAAACTCAACTAACAAATAAATAATGGCTTTCCTTTCACAGCTGCACAGATGAAACTTTGTGCTTTCACTGAGCACCTCGGTAGCTACCATGCAAAAAATACATGTTACTGTACGAGCGAGAATGCATGAGGCCTCAAGGTGCTTCATGTGTGGAACTGTACATGTGCTAATCCTAAATTATACAATCTCCTGTTTGCAGCAAACGTGGAAACACACGAGGCTTGATCACGTCAGACAAAGCAGCATTCTGACCTGTTTTTTTGTTTGTTTGTTTGTTTGTTTGTTTGTTTGGAGAAACCCACTTTTTTTCAGTGTTATCTAACTTGCTGATTTCATTAGCCTTCGTGGAAATGGAGGCAAACCTGCCATCAGATGGTTTTCGACTTTTCTTATTCATTCTAAATTAGATAACAGCCCATTTTGGAAGGAAAACAAGCTTGGCATCAATTAACTTTCACCTCGCTTGGTAAAAATATAAATTCATGCTATTCTTTTTTTAATTTGTAGATCCTGAACGGAAAGCCTTGTGGGTAAATGGCTTGAGTGCTCTTAAATGCTTGCCGTGCCTTACAGACTAGCTGGTGCTCTTGATCTCTGTTTTGAGCAGCCTGCAAAATGCTTGGTTAGCTTCCTCCCTGACATCTTTTTCTCTTATCTTAACTGTGTCTTGTTCTCTGATCTGTCTCGTCCCCACAGAGTCAAGTATTTCCCAGACATCACGGTGATTCTGCGTTGATCTGCGGGCTGATACAGGGCTAAGGGCACTCGACAAGGAGAACAATGTTGCACCACAGACATACAGTCAGTAGGAACGTTGGAGTTACACAGAGTCGTTTGTTTACACTGTTAGTTGGTCTGGATACCAATCGTCTACTGGATCGTCTGTGTTTGTGTTGGGGAGAACTGAAGCGTGGCTAAAAGCATCTGTATAAAAGCAGATGATGAGACTGTAGAACGTTGACCAGAGTGGCGACACGGTTCAAGTTAGACGACAGAGTCAGCTGGAGCATCCTCTCCTCCGACCGCTCTTTACTCAGTAGAGCGGTTTTTGTCCTTGACTTTCAAATTCAGACCAGGCGTCATTCAGTTCCATGAAAATCATCTTGGCGTACTGTTCATAGGGTTGTCCAGTCGCCTGTGGGGGAAGAGAGAAAAACAGCCTGTTAGAAAATCAGCTTCAAATATTTGTACTTCTATTTCTAGCGAAATCCAAAAGCAGATGTTTTGCCTACAGTGGCAAACACCTGGACGTAAACCACCTGCTTTAAAACAAGTGACTGAACTACAGCCAGAAGGTTAAAAACCTGCTCTGGACTGTAACCACTGGAAAGCAATGTAGTTAAATGCTCAAAGCCGTGTATGAGCCATATATGATTCACGGTTGAGTCACTCTACGGCTGCAGACAACTTAGAAATGGCAACATATTCACACAAAAATGGAAAAAATTAGGCAACAAGGTGTGGTCTCATGCAGACAATGGACTGCAGCATAAGTCCTTGTTTTAAAAGTGCCCTGTGGAAAGTAAATATTGAAATAAAATCCCTTTGGAGGAGACAGTCCACACAAGAGACTAGCTACTGAACTACTAAAAAAGACAGTTTAGTTAGTAAGTTTAGTTTAAAAAATTCCATTCATAGAATCACCTACAGTAACAAAAAGTATCCCAGTGTGATCAAGGGTCTTGTTTTTAAGACAACAGAGTGTCTTGTACTTGTTAGTAAAATAATCTGAGGATGCTACAAGCAATATTACTACAAAAAGATGATTTTACCTTAAAAATAGCCCCTTTATATCATCAAAATATATATCAAAATTCATTTAAATGATGTTCATTCATTGGCTAGAAATAAGACAAACGTACATGGCAAGACTGAGTTCTGCAGTGTGATATCTTCAGTAATTGCAAAACAGCTTGTTGCGATGGTTTCTGTATATACGTGACATATATTTGCATACTTTGAGGGTTCCCGTGTGCTCAGTTTGTGTGTACTTCCATGTTTTCTAGTTATTCCTGCTTTTAGACATTTATTTGTACAATGTGGGGTTATACAACCAAATCATATCTGCCACCTGAAGCTGCCTGAAAGCTGCCTGAAAGTCCCTGTTTGATCATTAAAATCCTGCCGTCTTGATTAATGGATATTGATTCCTGTGATACACTCACATGATCCTTGTGACATGTTGGGTTGCGTCTCTGCTCATGATAAAGAGATGAATAAAGGGAGAGAAAGTCCAGCTGCTGTTCTTTCACGACAGATTCTGCAGCCACAACCTGAATTCCCTCACGAGGGAAACTACAGGTAAGAGCGCAGTGAGGAATCTACAACTGCTTTCTTTACCTTGCTGCTTTCCACGGATCAAGGCTGCCCTCTACAATCCAGAGGATGTTTGTGTTAAACCTGCAAATGTCCTCTTCATGCGGTGAGCGCTTCAGCACAGCTTCAGCCGTAAGGACACACATGGTGGTTCATCTCACGGTGTCGCTGCTGGTGGTTTCTGTCACAGCAGCCCCACATGTGATGAAAACCCCGGATAAGAAGATGGATGATATCAATATTTTCCTGACGATGGCATGGCAGGTAGCTAACCACATGCAGCCTAATTCCAGCTGTTATGTTTGTGGTCTGATGCCCTACACAGCTGGAGAAGGCTTACCTATGATGGCCTTACCCGCCTTGGACTGCGACACCTGTCACCTGCTTCACATCCCCTTGCGGCAGACTTATTCTCACCCTGAGTGCCAAAGACTCTCTAAAATGAGACCTCTAAACTGTTCTGGAGGACATGCCAACTGCAATAGATGTCACAAAAGACCAAAGCCTGTTCCCATAGGGCTCATTCCTCAGCCGTTCCCTTGGTGTCTGGAGAACGATGGCGGGACACCTGTAGGTGAATCAAACTGCCTTCATACCTTTAAATGGAATCAGCAGGATCTCCATACATTCTCATTTCACGAGTCACTAAAATCAGCTCCCAATGAGTGCCTTGAAGCTGCAGGCCAGGCTCGCCTCAGCGCTCTAGCCCACCGCACTGCCAGCTGCTCCATATCCTCCCCTGTAGGAATGTACTGGGTGTGTGGGAATCTTGGATACCCATATCTTCCAGTGGATTACAAAGGACGCTGTGGATTAGCGTACGTTGTCCCGGCCATGAGAGTGACTCCCTCCTTGCCAAAAAAACCTCACAGAGGAAAACGTGGAGTTTCAGACATATTTGGAACACATCATCAGTCTCCTTTCAAGAATGCACTGGGCCCCCTGCTTCCTTTTTATGGAGTTATGTCGGCTTTAGATCAAATTGCTGATCTGTCTCATGCTATAGAAGCTATAGCTAATGAAACTGGTAACGCTCTCATGCTGATTTCCAATGAACTGGCCTCTGTCAGACTGATGGCGTTACAAAACAGAGCTGCTCTGGATTTTCTTTTAGCAGCTCAAGGAGGAACCTGTGCTGTCATCGGTTCTGAATGTTGCACCTTTGTGCCAGATTACAACGCCACTCTTGGTACTATAATCAACCACCTGCATGATACTGGTAACTCTGTTCACCAAGATAGTAGCAGTAATAGTGGTAGTAGTTTATTTGACTGGCTAACGCCTACTTTTGGATCTCTGTCTCATCGCTTTGTTGAGGGGCTAATTATGTTGCTTGGTTTCTGTATATTCATTTCTTTATTTATATCTTGTGTGAAAAAGTTCTTGTTCAATCTTAACTAATGTACTGAGAAGGTTTGATTCTCCAACATCAGCATTTGCCTCTTAACTTTTCCAACGCCTCCTGTGCCTTATGTTTAAAATCATTTTAGACCTCCACAGCCCTGAAAAAGCAGAGTAGCTTACTTTTAATAGATAAACTCTTAAAAATAACATGTGAGTGTTTTATTTTGTGCTCAATATTTTATGTTTTGGAGAATTACATAAAACTGCAGCAAGTGGTCATTATTTTGGCCACTTGGGGGCAGCATAAACAAGTCTAAACAACACTGCCATGTGTTCAAGGTTAACTTTGATATTATTGATATTTTGAGTGTGTAATATCATGCTAACAGTATATTTCTCATGTCTTATCTGTGATGAATAAATAAAAACAAGGTAAATTATAGTTGTGTACAATCCGTCTCACCTTATCAGGGTGAACAACCAGCACTGCTTTGCGGTAGACCTTTTTGACCTGTTCTGGAGTAACCAGGTCAGCCATGCCCACAGGCTTCCAGCGCGTCTCCCCCTCCCACAGCACAGTATGCATGGTTGACAGAAGGGCTCGGATGTTACGCTCCTTCCCCTCGATCCAGTCCAGAATCTGGAACACAAACAGGGTGAAGGGGTGCCATTGGCCAAACATGACCAAAATTGAAAACACTTATTAGCGGGAGGGCTTTGAGTTATTTTGGCTCTAGTCAAATGTTTAAAAGAATAATTGGTGGATCCAAAGGTTGGTCAAGCGAGACCTACAGTACAGTGGTCGCTTAATTACTCCTGGAATGAGGAGACAGGCTTTCACAGCCAGGTTGTTGCACACACTATCCTACTTTTGGGAACAACTGAATTGCTCCTATTGTTCTACCATGAATAAATATTCAACAAAAAAAAAAAAAACCCAACAAAAAAAACACAGAATTCCTGTCAAACAGTAATTCTACCCAGATGCAGTGATGCAAGAGGCATGGAACTTTCTGCTGTTCCGCACAGAAAACTTTGAGAACAAATGAGAACAAACTAAAACACTTATGTTCTTCATACATCATTTCATTCATAAATATATATATGTATATATACACATAGATAGAGAGGAACATTTACACATTTATGCATTTACACTGTTTAAAAGTAGCCCCTACCTTTATTTTCTCAGGGTCCATCTCTTTGGCCATCTCCTCTTTTCTCATCTCTGCTATAGTTCTGGGTCCTTTCTTCTCTTTGGTCCCTGCAAAGCCCTGAGCAGACAGCAGGTCATCAAAGTTGGCATCTGAGGCCTTGGGCTTTGAACCTGAAGGACAAGGACGCAGACAGAACATCTATGTTCAGCTACGCAGCAACATCTGTTCCTGCCCAACACTATGAAAAGTCACCGTGGTAAATTGATTCCCAAAGATGAATTATTGAGCCAAAATGTGATGTGTTAAGAAATAACAGCATCAACAACTGACCTTTGCTAGTCTTTTTCTCAAGTGCATCAAAAACAATGTTGATTTGATTATCAGAGTCCAACTATCAACCAGTTTTAAGGTTTTCAATCTTTTCAGCCCTAAAATCAAGGTGAACACCACCAGAGGTGACTGAAGAACACACACAAATGCACTCATAACAGTCAAACTCAAATCAATTTACAAATCGACTGCTATTTTTGTAGTTTTAATATTTTCTTCTATCTTTTGAGTCAATTAGGGACATTTTAATATTTGTTATATATCTATATCTATCAATCCTCTCATGAACCTGATGGAGCCGCATATTAAGAACCCCTGACGAATATCTATTCGTGCCCCCCACATGTGAAATCTCATCAGTACGTACAGTATCTTCTTCAGCACAACAGACAATAATAAACTTCATGCCTCTGTCTCACCCATTCCAGCCTGTGCTTTGCCCCCTGCACTGGGCGAGCCGCCTCCCATTGCAGAGAAGCTGACATTATAGTTGGGTCTGTTTTGGGGGGATGTGTGAGGCATGGGGGTGTGGCTGGGGCTCGGCTTTGGCTGCGGGCTAGGGCCCTGTCCTTGCCAACCTCCGGCACCTCCAGCGCCACCAGGCTGCCATGAGGGGAAGCCAGCTCCTGTGTGGGGCTGCCACCCTCCTGCGTGCTGTGGAGATGGAGGAGGTCGCGACGGAGAACCCATGGGAGGAAAAGATGGGGTCGTTCCTGTAGGCGTTGTGGGCTTGCTGGAGAATCCAGAACCGCCTGAAAGAAAAGGACAGACTATGAGATAAAGGTTGTGGTAAAACACCTGGTGCATGTGCTTGGGGAAATACGCACCCCCGAGGCTTCCGCCGAGGTTGCCTATGTCAGCAAATGGGTCCAGGGTGTTTGGCTTGGTTTGATGGGTGGGGGTGCTGTGGACTGAGCCTGTTGGGCTGGTGGTGGCTGACCGACTGCCGATACTGAAGCCTCCTCCTAGATGAGGCAACGGCAAAGAAGGAGAGAGGTCAGATATTTGATCCTCATCTATATGGATCTTTCTGTCTTCCTTGATATTTCAGCATCAGCGACTTCCACTGTGTTTCCAGTGTCTCATTCTTATACATGTATGAGTACCTGTATTTGTGGTTGCTGGTCTGTTCCAGTCCCATCCTCCCATTGCATTTTGCTGCTGAATGTTGACAGTTGGGGTGGTGGGTGGGACGGGGGAACTCCGACCTATTCAAGCACAGCAGGGTTTGTCACAGACTGAGCACACAGTGAATGGGAACTGAGAAAAATGAAGTCACACAGCCAGGAAAAATTAAAAGCAACTTTGAGCCTCATGAGAACTGTTGTTAGCAGCTGTGGGATGTCTGGCGAAATTATCCCTGCTCAAGTAAATAGTTATCTACCACCTTTACCTAAAACATATAAAAATAAATGCTCAAAAGCAACATGTACAATTATTTTCAAGTTGCTCAGAGGTTTTTAACTTCTACAAATGTATCAAGCCTGTTTGGCTCTTGTGTCAACTGTAAGATAAACTGTTACAGTGATTAAAATACATACTTGCCTAAACAGGGTTGAACTCATAATAAAAAAAAAAAAATATTGGCTTCAGACCAAGATCAGAATGATAGATTTGGTGAGCTGATGGGGGATGAGTTGTGCTCAGGGATGAAATATCAAGCTTGTGCAGTTTCTATGCCATAAAAATTAAAAGCTGCAAATGCTTCTCATGCAAACATGTTCCAAAAAATTCAGCAGCGATATTTAAAAGCTACCTCTTGCAAAGCCAGTGTCTCGGAGCTTAGGTCATATTTTTGGTGTAGGTCTGTTTTACATGGGTGAAGTATCAGGTTCAAAAAAAGCCATGTCTGTACGACAGATTTACAGCACACTGGGAATCAAAGTGTACATTCCTGCAATAGCGTAGCAGTGGACTTGTAGATATAATATCGCATGCCATACCTTGTGGTGGGACAGACTTTTGAAGTGTGTTTATCTCACCCAGGTTGCTATGTGTCAGTGTGCAGCAGAGGAGAAGAAGCATGCCTTACCAAGGCTTGTGGGCTGCAGGGTGGGGGATGGAGAGCGAGCAGCATGCAAGAAGGGGTCTGGCTGCCCCACGTTACCTGGTCCGAGGAATGAACCCATCACATCTTGAGGCTTAGGCATGGGACCGGCCCCGAAGGGATCGAAGACTGGAGGAGACATCGTCGCTACCATTTAATGTCTTATTCAAAAGAATAAATTTTTTATTTCATTTTATTTTCTAAATATTTGGATGACAGAATACAGTATGTAGTGAAATTCGTTTTTTTTATATAATGGGTTTCAAAAATTTGAGACCAACTCAAAAATATTGTGCCTGAAGACGGTAAAGCCCCCCAGGATGTAGGCGACAGTAAAAGCTTATATATAAACAAAGTGAACCGTTTGTGTGAGCCTGCTGCTGCCTCATGATGCACAACCCTGCAGACGTCTCTGTGCTGAGTTAAACAAATGTGTCACGTAATTCTACGAGTTCAGACTCCCTCTGAGCCAATCAGCGATTTTACTGCAATAATGTCCAACAGCCATCCTGCTCTAGGGCTCCCGTTCATCCAGTGAACGCAACAGTACAGTGTCCATGAACTGGAACGCAGTTTATGACTGCCGCATTGCACCATGGCGATTGAAATCTCAACAAAAAAAACTCCACAATTTTCACATCAGCTGAAAACACCTTTTGGTCTTGTATTGTTACTCTGTCTGTTCTACTTAAAATAGAACTTCTCTCCCAATCTCAGCTCCAACAGCACGGTACTGCTTTGATATCGCAAGGAATATGGACCGACATCCTGAAACTACAACTTCTCTTGAACTACAAGGTCACTGTTGCTGCTGTTGAGTTAAAGGTACATCATCTTGCTTTAAAAAGCAGTTGAAAGCAGCAGAGAAAAGATAATAAAATAAATATTGAGATTAAAAAAAAACCTATCAATTAACAACAATTCCTCTTTAGAAACCTACTGAAACTCAACACAACACATAAAACAACTTAAGAGTACTTTGTGCATTAACACATCTGAGCTAGATTTTTAAATTCAACATGCATTCAAACATCCTACCTGGTGGGGCAGGAGAGGGACATGGCGAGGCAGTATTGGGGACTACTTTGTGTGGTGTTGACTGGGTGGATGAAGGTCCACTTGTTGGCTGTGGTGGAGCCCCGAACAAATCCCCTAGGAGGTCAGTAGTTGCAGCTGCTGTAGACGGAGGCTGAGATGAGGGAGGGCGGTTGACCTCCTCTCCATCCAGACCCAGAAGATCCACTTCCCCGGCTGGAGCAGCGGCCGAAGGCGGCGAAGAAGGGAGGTCAGGTTTGTGGGGGGCTGTGCTGGTGCTGCTTCGCTGGCTAGAGAGAGAGAGCATCTCATCATCTGAGGGCTCACTTTCTTCAACGTGGCCCCGACCATCAGGGCCTCCGTGGGGCCTGCTCGGCTCTGCAGAGTGAGACAGAAATCAGAGGAAATAAGTGGAAGGAAATGAAAGAGGGGAAAGTTATCTATCACCAAACCAGGAGTCAATTAAGAGGAAACAAGGAAAGGATGGGAAACTAAAAAGGTAATCTCTGCTACAAGCATCAGCTATCCTCCTGATACTCCTGCTGTAACGCACAGTGCTGAACACTGCAGTCTACTGCTAGGAGCTGCTTTTGGCTAATGCCAGCTAAAGATGAACAATGAATCTGTATGTACAAGCATCCAATATACAATACTCATAAGAGACATGACTTATGAATCGATTTACATTAATCAGGAGTGATATTTCACTTTGGTAGAACATTTCTCATTTGTACCACTTATGAATCCTACCTTAAAGTGGGAGCCACTAAAAATCAGTTTTTTCTCTTGATATCAACAGATATATTTTCTGAAGTACACAGAAATATATGATGAAAAAAATTGGAGGAATAACTTAAACTAGTGATATACTGAGGTCCCCAGCGTTACTGGTATTTATTAACACCAAGATGTGAAGTGAATGTGTCTACCAAAATGACTTATCACTGCAGAACAGGGCTGAGGTTCAGTTCAATTCAACCAGTACAGATTGTAAACAGTGATTTTCCGATGAGAGAAGATGTGTTTGTCGATGGGATCAATATTTTGCCATAACAGTGTCACGCTCGCAGATATGCACGTGTGATTAAATTGAGGGGTCAATGAACCGAGCCCTGCAAAACTAATGTCACTGTTCCTCTACTGTCTTACCCTCCAGGTCCAAGCCCTCCATCTCATCTTGTAGGAGCAAAAGTAAAAGTTAGTTTGTGAGTTTTTTCATGTAACTGTATGCAAATGTGTGTTTGCCAGGTCTTTGTCCACCACATTGTCCATGCGTTTTTTTCCTCCATTTAATGAGTTATGCAATAAACAATCTAGACACTCAAAAATAATAAAGTAACAGAAGCATTTATTTCTGCTTCCAAAGCCCCTTTCACACTGCACCAAAAACGCGGGTCAACATGGGGTTTTGGGCACTGTGAAAGGGTCAACTCGGCATTCTCAGGTTTCACACAACCTTCCTATCACATCCTGATTTTGACAATGTGTCGCCTGTCAGGCTTTGCCTGTAGCTTCTTCGGCTCCCTTCCAGACTCGCCAAAACACTCCATCCTCCTTCGCTGCATTAGTGCTCAGATATTTTCCAATCTGCGCCGGGTTTGTATGCTTTGCAAAAGAGACAACATTGCAATGCACGCAACGACAACACTAACATTCACCTCGACGGCGTCTATGTTGACGTTTGTTTACGTCTCAGTGTTCCGGCACACGTTTTTTGTGTAGTGATGACATGTCAGCGCAATGACATACAAGAGAGAAAAACACAGGCACACAGGCACGCAGCCCTCACAGCGGGAGTTCAGACCCGGGTCTTCTGGAAGCCTGAATGCAACCAAATGCTGAGCAAACGCGGGTCCAAAAACCCGCGTTGACACACGTTTTTCAGTGTGAAAAGGGTACAAGAGTATGTATGACTACAGTGCCGATGTTTGTCCCCAGTGAGCTTCCTCAAAGTACCGGCAATAGCGAGGGCGTCCTGATGTTCCTGGTGGCAGGAGAAGAGAACATTGGGGCTCAGGTCTTTACAGGGGAACTGTTCCCATGGCGGCGTCAGGTCTTTCTGCTTGTCCACTCCCTCAACCTCCATGTCCAGTATCACATGGAACAGCTGGGGGTACTTCTCAGGGGAGTCACATGCATCAAGTTCTGGTCTGAGAGGAGAAAGAAGGAGAGACAGGAAGCAAAGGAAAACAAAATGGTGATTAAAAAAAAAAACATGTCTGGATAAGCTGATTGAGTCTATGTTAAAAAATAATAATTTTAACATGAAATCTGCAAGGTTTCAGTTTGTGCTGTATTGATTAAAATACAGTGTTTCTTACTTATTAAACTTTAACATAGTAGTTCCGGGAGCAATGAAGCCAGTGTGGAATTGGATCTGGAAAATTTGGGTGTTGGACACCTAAGACAAATCAGAAGAAGTTTGATCCACGTTATGTTAACCTCATTTGCATCAGTCAACAAAGCTACAATTGTCTCTCACTGAAATTTAATAATGTTTGAATTTTTACAAGAATTTCTTTCCACAGTTATTATTATCTGTGGAATAATTTAGGTTACAAAATGAGACTGGAATGGCTGATAGCCCATCAACAAAACCTTGTCAATGCCCATTTTCGAAGCGCCATACATGGCGTGTACCTTGGCTTGCAGACGTCCTCCAATGGTCGACCTCATGTGATAGACAGACACTACAACATCTCCTTGAACGCTTACACCCAGAGGAAACACCACCTTCCCCTCTTGAATCCTGTGCTCTCTGTGAATACAGGGAGGAGACACCAGGGCAGAGACGGAATGAATCAGTTCATTCACTATTTTTGTTTTCCCTCAATGGAAATATTCACTAGCGTCTGTTAGCATCTCACTTTTTCTGAGCCATTTAAATGGTGCTTTGAGTGCCCCACCTCATCCTCTCGTACTCCTGTGCGGTCGTGAAGATCTTCGTCTCTCCGATGAGGACGTCGCAGAAGGGTCGACAGCCGCTGCGCTGCTTGTTGAAGCAGGGTATCGGACTCATGGTGAGGGCCTTGATCGTCAAGGGCTTGGAGTGGGGTAGGCTGGGCTTCTCTGATACCATGCTGCATACATAGCCGATGTACCTGCATGAAGACAGATGAGGATTATTCCAGAAGGTGCTTAGGACTTGGAGTTGTAACTAGCCAGTTAGAAGATAAATAAGAGGTCATTAAACAACAAATAATTTGTCGACTTGTTCTCATAACTTGAGTTCAATAGATGCGGCGTATCATTCATTAGGCATTTCCTACTCAGGAGTTGTAAACAGTTTTCTATCTTGGTTGACATAAATTCTGCTCTACTCTCATCTCATCTTTACTGGAATGATTCTTGTGTGTAAGATGTCTTGGGATCTTGTTAGCGGCTTCCCTGAGAGTGAGGCCTTCATATCTAAATAAGTAGCTGCACCTCAAGTTCCTGCAGCAGACCAGTGCAGAGAAATCAAACACTGTAAATGAAGGTTCATCAGCTGACTGACATTTCCCTGATGTCAACAACATAGTTTTAAAAAAAAAAATCCTGAAAGTTTACACATGAGGTGATTACTTCAGGCTCAGAAAAGGGTTGGATGAGGGTTAATTCAATAAGTAGCAATCTGCAAACCCACCACTAGATGCCACTAGATCCTTCACACTGTTTTTTGCTGAGAAACAGGAAAAAGGAAAGTGAGTAAAATGGTAGGAAGTGTCAAATTTAACTCTCAGTGATGAGCGTCATGGATCTCCTAAGCAGCAACAGCCACAGTTTCCAGTTGCCTCTCTCTCTCTTCTCTTTTACACCCACACCCACACCCACACAAACACAAACGTTTGAGAAAACAAACCTGCGGTGTGAGGGCCAGAGGCCGGAACCTGGTCTCTTGGCGCTGAGTAGCTGCATGGCAGGTACTGGGTTGTTAAAGAGGTGGCAGAAGCAGAACATGGCACACACCAAAACACCTGACGGAGCACGACCATCCTGAAAACACGCGAGGACGGAACAGGCATGTGAAACACTGCACAATCATTGTATTTCAAAGTTTTATTTACACTGGCACGCCCATGACCTCATGGTGTTATATTCATCTGTTAGCTTACAGCAATCACACAATGCAGAGCAAAAGGGCACAGTCTGAATGCAATGAACCTGAATCTTTGTGGTAACAATGCTAAAGCTACAAAATTTGACGTCACAATTCAATGACATTTTAAATTCTAAACCTATGCACACTGCAACTAGGCACCCACAGTAGTATGTACAAGCAGGCTTATAGATTTTGGATTACTTCATGTGTTCACAGTTAAAATTCAGTTTGTTTCAGGAAACAGGGAGATAAAAATACCATGATTTTAGAAAGAACAGTTTCAGAGAGGAAATGCTGGGTAGAGACTATGCAAGAGGGAGCAGCCAAACCGCAAGGACTTGGCAAAAACATGCACTACTACATGCCTGGGTACAGTACTGCTGTCGCTGAATAAGAACTGACAGTAAGTCCAATTGTCAGTTGTTGTTATGCAACAAAACATGCATACTTGAAAGAGTTACAGCTGTATTTTTTTTTATTACTGACATTGCCTGAACACAGAAATCAAGAGTTTATCAATTTCATCTCCATGCCAGTTATTTCTTCACAAATCACTGGACACTTTCACTCAACTTTAAATTCCAAGGCCAGCAGGCGGAACCGCCATGCTCCTCTCCTCTAATTTATCGGTCACATTCAAATCTCTTTTCAATTCAAAGTGCCAAGTAACAACAGAAGTAGAGGAACTGAGAGGACTGAGAGCAGCAAAACAAATATAATGGGAGCAATTTGGCAAGCCTGGAGCTGTGATATACAGTATTTGGAAACATGGAGGATTAACTCTCCAGTGAGAGGAGAGGAAGGATAAGGGATTAAAGTGGGCTTCTGTGACATTTTCTAGTCTGTGCAGCACTTTAGCCTCTGGTTGTTTTTCATTTCTATTGTAGAAACACAAGAAGGTGACAGCTTCACGTTTCATGTCCACATTAATTGAAAAAAAAAAAAAAAAGACCAGCAATATTACGCAGCAACAGAACAATTTATGCAGAAAATGAATCTAATCATGCAACTGTGCTGCTGCTAGCTAGCGACATCAGTAAATCTGTTTGTTGTGACACACTTACATTTCAGTGTTAAAAGGAATTAATTCCTCATAAACAATCATGTAGTTTTCATTTAAACCATAAACAATAAACTATTAATGGATAAGCAGAAAATATTTCTTATATATAGTCTCAACATTTTGTCTCGCCTGCCTATTAATCTTCACACAGAAATATCTCAAAAAGGAAGCTTGATAATCTCCAAGCTCAATATCTGCTTGTGTTGGCAGTCATGTACATTGGACCACAGTGCAGTTAAAATGACATTTTGAAATTTGTGGGAAAACAGTGATTACGTTGTGTTTAATTAGTCTAGCTGGCAGCATATTTGAGATGTGAAGGTTGTGTCAGAAGAAGTAGTCACAACTGCATTAACAGCTTCATCCACCAGGCTGTCAGGATGCTGCGCTCTTCCCTCTGCCTCCCCCCCTCTGTCCCCTCCCCCCGCACTGTAACACACCCATTTACACTGGAACTCCTCCTTGGCTGTTTTTGCACATAAAGACTCGCATTCACTATGTGTTACGTCGCATCACACTCAGCAATCTGTCCTCACACTGCTGTCTGTACACCTCAACGAGCTGCAACCATGTTGCTCTACTTCATCTCAATGAGCTGTCACGATACTGCACCACCGCCACTGTTGTATAAAAAGTTGACTTGATTTTTATGTTTCATTTTTCTGGAACGTCTATTTTTATTATCTTGTTTTATTATCTTACTTTACCCTCTTTTTTCATGCTTTCCTCTAAATGCATGGCGTTAATACCAAGGCAAGAGAGAAATGGATTTTTGACTCTTCTGCATGTCTTGACCTGAAATTGACAATAAAAATCTTGAATCTACCTAACATAGAGGAGGGCGGCATGAGAGAATAAAAACAGGTCCCCAGTTAACAAAAGGGGCTTTCACAGTACCTGCATTTCTGGTAAATGAGAGGAACCCTCACCAGGAAAGAAAGGGGGATTAGAGAGTTGCCTGTAAATCCTAATTGACTCCATTTTGTTGACTGTGCAATTGAATCAAATAGAAACTGGACAACAGAATTATGAGACTGCCACTCTCTTACCGAGCAGGTGATGACACACACATTCTTGGGATTCTGTTTGAGCCAGTTGTGCATATTCTTACACACAGCAAACAGGTTGTGGAGGCTTGGTGCTTGGCGAGAAGGCCAATTACACTCTGAAACCTGGTAAGAGATTGACGCAGGAAAGAAGAGATGGAAAACCAGGAGAGTCAGAGAAATAAAATGGTGCGGAGAGAAAAGAGAGATAAGTTAAAGAAGAGGCAGTGAGGAAGGAAGGAAGGAAGGAAGGAGGCAAAACAGACAGAAAGAAACAAAAGTTGGAAAAACAAAACATAAATCAGGAAGGGAGGAGAATGAGAGTTGGCAGTTAGCAACAACACTGCTGCTGCAGCAGCAGAGCAACACAACACACCAGCTGCCACGATGAGTCATCTGCTGATACACCAACTTGCACTAACAGACAGAGGGCCGTATTAGCTGTTAACTCCACAACTGCCTTGCGTGTCTCTGCTGGAGGGAGGCGGCCTTTAATCTGCACAAATCCCACTCATGCCTTCACTTCAATAAACAGACAGAGAATTTAAATTCAAATTATATAAGTGGTGTTTTTTGCTTAAAGGATATGTTTTAATCTTGAAGGGCTGGTAGGAGTAGGAGCTCCATTTGAAATGTAAGATGTGCATTTCTAATATCAGTTGGTAATTCTGTTATTAAAATGTAGGGGGATTTTTTTGTATAAAAAAAAGCATCATCAATATCTGAAATTCCTCATTCTCTTTTATTATAGTTTTTTAACCTTTATTTATTCAAGGGTTATTCATTGAAGGTGCTATTAAAAACATCATTATATTTCATAAATTAAAAGTTTTGCCAATGTTGTCATTTTGAGTAAATAAATTCAGGTTGAAACAACCAGCGAAATCTCCTGGTGTCTTTTATTCACCGTAGGAATTACAAAGACGTATGACGACGTTACGTCACAAATGTCTGCGCTGCTCTCACATTCAATTTAAATATGAGCAAACTTACAAAGAAACGCCAAGTCCGTTGTTACGTATTTTTGCCAGGTTAAAGAATGAGCAATTTTCTAAGGAGTTGGTGGCCTAAACCAGTGAATTAAAAAAAAGAAATTCAGTGGACGTGAGATGCTTTACACTGATGCTGCGAGACAGTTTGGTGTGAGTGGACAAAGCTTCTTACAGCAGCTTTAATGACAGAGGACTGGAGAGCAATTACAGGCTGATTGTCCAAATCTAACTGAGGGGTTCACTTGATTCTTTATGAGACAATTTTGTTAACAGCCTGTAATTAGAACATATTTGGGGTTACAATAATCAAGGGAGTGGAGACGCTAATAAGTAGCAACAGCAAGTAGTAAAAAAAAAATGACTTCATCTGCAGAGGCAGCGCCATGCTCACCCTGTTGGAGAATTTGGCACCCCGGTAGTTGCGCTGTGATAGGTTGAATACAGTGTAGTGGTCGGCATGGCGACTGTCCAGGAAGGACCGGATGTCCTCTACATGGTTCTGGTAGCCAATCTGTACGGACTCTGCTGGGTAAGTCATCACTGAGAGAAAGAAAATGAAATTAGCCTCTAGATGAGATGTTTCGGTTCATGCACCACCACCACAATAGTCACATATCCAACAAATGCCCTTCGTCTTTTGTCCTGTCCCATTATTCTGCTAAAAAAGGGGATCTTGAATATGAAATATAGCGAGAAGATTCAAGCATGACTATCTGTGTTTCTGCACAATAGAGGCCTTCAGGTGCCAAATGTCCTCTGGAGGTCACACGGCTGCTTCACACTGATGATGAGCATGTAATGCTGAAGGCAAAATTGAGGATGAGAGTGGAGGACAGAGGGGAGGCTGCGAGGGCAAATGTCTGTCTCTTTTGTGTTCACACACACACACACACACACTGTGCACTTTAACACTTTGTATGTACAGAGTTAAATACAAGTATTTTTGATCATGTGTTGGACAGAATGGGAGCAGACTGAGGCACAATAAAGGTGCGGTGTTTACCTATGATCCGGGATGTGATGTAGGCAATGTCCAGCTCTCCTTTAGTGTACCTGGAACAAACACAGCAACCTTTCAAAACACTTTTACTACTTTTAGACAAAGAGGAAAAGCAAAAACAAAAAACAAAAAAGAAGACCAAACTTTGACCATCAGCTACAATACCACATGTAGTATGGATGTTAGCAAGTCCTCAAACAACCCAGCAAGTTTTTGACATTTGCAGAGGCACAATTTAATGTTTTTGATAATCTGTCATTTCTCTTTTATGTGTGTTTTCACCTTGTCAGTGTGCATATTGTAATTTTCTGGGTGACTGGATGTTTGAAATGAGTTTCTGATTGAGAGAGTTCATTTATGTTTTTTCATTTATTGAGATTCCTGATTGAGTGCATACAGACATTAGAAATGATTTTAAAAATATAATATAAAGATTAATAAAACATGCCTTCTAAAAAATGATGTGCAGTTAAAACATCAAGCAATTTCTGCAAGTGTTACCTCTTTGATAGAGAGGGCAATGGGTCACATGACCCGTTTTGGGTCGGAACCAAGATGGATGCAGGAGGAGGACATGAGGACACAAAGATAAACATGTCCTTCATGTCATCAAAGAGGTGCACATGGTAACTGCCCTTCTTTTGGTGTATTATTTTGTGCAACGTTTCTTCATGTGAATTTACATGAACGATATCACGCAGTTTCCGTAATTTCCATAAGTTGTACTCATGTGCTAGCACGAGAGACCTCACAATGACCAAGAGACGTATATTTAAATGTTTGTCTTATTTATTTTCTTGAAGTTGCAGTAGTGTCTGCTGATGAGAGCGAGAGCGAGAGCGAGAGAGAGAGAGAGAGAGAGAGAGAGAGAGAGAGAGAGCCCAAACCAGTTACATACATACTGTACTTTGTGAATCAGCAATACTTAGCCCAAGAAAAACTGTACATTTTGATGTTCCAGTGGATCAGATACAGTTAGCGCATTGCCTGCTGACAGACAATTTGAGCTTTCAGTTGATCAAATGATGCTCTATTCTTGCAAAAACCCATTAAACAGGAGATCAATAAATAAATATCCACCATTGGAAAGGTTGATCCACTCTTCGCAGTCAGCGTCTCAAGCTGTATGTCATGCATATCAGAGTAATTGGATTCGCCAGGCTTCAGAAGAGAAAGCTTCAATGTGTCTGGCTGCAGGGATGTTTTTCTTTTTTTTCAGACCGGCCACACTCGACTGAACTGACTGGGATCAAAGGGATACCATATGGGAATTCCTCATTTGAGCAGTACTGCCTTTCAATTCCATGTTTAACGACTCCATATGGAGATTTTTAAGTGAACAGCTGCAGTGCACACACATACAAGTAGTCGTGCACCACTGAAGTGACAGGGAAAACTGTAGCGCTGATGCACACGGCGGAGTCCGGGGGAAGGGTTTTATTTAACTACTCATCAAAATGAAGTGTCTTCTTTTTCCCCGAGTTGAGTTTTTGGTTATTATGGAGATGCGACTGTAGATGCGAACCATTGCAACAACACGCCGCTAATCATGCAAAACACGTTAGCAGGATAATGTGTATCATATCAACTTGATGTGTTTGCTTACTGTGAAAATCCCTCGAGCCAGGCTGATCTGGGCCAGTCGTCTCTGCGTGACCATGGGAGGAGTGCCATGTGGCCCTGACATAATCTTAAACCTGCTTATGTAATCCAGTGCTGCTTAACTGCTAGCAGGTATGAACGTCGAGTCGTCGTGTCTTTGGATTTTCTTTACATTTCTATACATTTATGTGATGAACACTAGAATAGATCCAATTGCTTTCTGTCGAACAGGTTTCTAAGTAGCACATGACCCAGAATAAAATGAATGATTAGGCTCATTTTTAACACTATATTTATATTCTGGGACTCCACTGGACTTCCATAGCTTTGTATGATTCAAGGTAATAAAAGGAATAATCGTAGAACGTTGGACAGATTTGTTCTATTGATCGATCTGTACTCCAATACACATATAAAGGATATTTTAATGAGTTTTCAAAATGTTCTAACTTCTTTTTATATCATTATTTTTTCCACAGCCCATGACATGACCATTTTCATATTACATGACTTTTACAGGGTGTTCATTACTCAATATTTGTCCTGCAGCCCAGTGACTCTGAGGTTTGGCATAGCTTCTTTAGAAACTTCTAAAGTCCCACTGTACTCGCTGATCCTGAATCATTTCATCATCATCATACTCTTGAATCACTGAATCTGAATCTTCCTCTTCCATCGATAGATTCCTTTATGGTATCAAACGCTGCAAGACGGTCACTTGAAAACTGGAAGTAACTGCTGTAACTGGGAAATGGGGTCAAAAATTAGGAAAAAATTATAATACTTGATGGTGGATGGATGCAAACCAGTAAAAGAAAGGGAGACGAGGAAGAAAAGAGAATGAGACGAGTGTCTAAGGGGAAGAGGGGGCAGTCTGGGTGAACACCAAGGACAATGTGCCTTTCACACAACCCACAGATCAGCCATTGAGACTCCAGTGCCACTGTGTAAGTCACTGACACAGGAAGCTGTTACCAGGTTGGTCTTACTGCTAAATTTCTTGTGGCCAGGTAAACACACACACGCACGCTCGCTTGCGCGCACACACAAACAGAGTCTGCTTTCAATAATTCAACAAGAGCCTTTTGCTTTGAATACAGATGAGTCCGAGCAAAGGGGAACTGATCGAGTACAGCCGAGCTTGAAAGAGGAACTGGTTAACAATTTTAGTTCGCAGAGCTTTTGCCGTGTATCAAGTACGCTCTGGGGAATTTCAGTTGAAATACTCCGGTGGTTGAGGTCGATAAAAAAAGAATGAAACAGTTTGTTTTCAGAAGTCACACAAAGTCTCTGCCCTGAAAAAAAACTGCTAACCTAGAAAAATCCCTTCAATAAAAGTAAAACACTGTGTAATCTAGAGACTCCTGCCAGTGGGACAAACCAAAAAAATACAATTTTCTGAAGCTCAATAAGAATCCAGCAACTCCAAACACCATCTGAACTTTTAACTGGTAAAAAAAAAAGAGGCTACTCTACATCTGAAATTGAAAATACAAATTCTTCACAGGCAGATTATTTGGCCTCTAATTCTGCATCTCGTGATGTTCACACCTACTCGACTGACTTTCCAACAACATTTAATTTCACCTTTTATAACTAATCTTTCTATGATATTACAGAAATGCGTCGATCTAGATTTAGGTGCTTTAAATCAGATTAATAAACGAGTGTGCCGAGCAAACAGGGTCTTCGCCAGAAGTACCTTCTGGCGAAGACCCTAATTAGATTTAATAAGTTAGACCGTTTATTATGAACCCACCATATAACGACAGTCGTGACTTGGCACATCTTCATGTAGTACCTTGGTTAGCCTGCAAACATGCTAATTAATAGCAAAAAACAAGCTTAGTTGAGGCTAAGGGGGCTGTCATTAATTTGCAGGTGTTCAATCATGAGGTCCTGGACTAAATAAAATTTTGAGATGATAATAATGATACAAGGAAGGTTATTTGAAATCATACGGAGCAGGAAGTGTCTGTCGACTTTCCTGACATTTCATCAAACACCAGGGTCTGGAGATACAGAACCACGGATGGATGTCTGTACAAATGTACGCGCCAAGGTTTCCAGCAGAGATATTCATCACGCTGTAACAAACGTCTGGGATATGACTGGGACGACACGCTCATCAGTGCTTGCAGCTTATTTAGCACCTGAGCACGAAAGTTCCAGGAGCTGAACGTTCTCCTTGGCGGAGGCAGGCGCTCCCTGAGTGCTTTCTAGTTAATTTATGAGGACAATAAACAAGGACACACACCTTTATCCTCAAGAAATCCCTTTCAACTTTTCTGTCTTTTACTTTGTCAGTATAAAGCTATTAAATGTCGAGCAAAAAGTAGCACAATAGCGTCTCTAGTGTGCCAGATAGAAGCTGGATGACAATGATGATGCTAATCACATATAGAGCCACCAGAGGAACCGGTGTGAGCAGTTCAACTGAACTGAGATGCATGATTGTACCTTTGCACATCTACCTGTCCTTTCCGAGGCTTTCAGCTGGTTACTATGGCAGCGTGCCTCCCACCGCCCCATTATCCCAACCTCCTACTCACATATATACAGGAGACAAAAACACACACCACCACACACAAGGCCCTAATGAAATGAATCCTTCTGTATCAGCAGCACACTGGCCACTTGGCACAATGAACTGCCATGAATAATTCAGGCCGGAGAGGAGCGAAAGACAGCAAAGAGAGGGGAGGAAAGGTAGAGACGAGATGAGAGGCGAGCGCAGCTGAAAACAGCAGGGAACGACGGGACCCGGGAAGGCAGAAGAGAGGGGGAGACACAAGAGACGAATAATCTCGATCAAACTTGCTGAGTCAATAGTGAGAGGAGCTGTGTGTGCGTGTTTGTGACAACACAGAGGCCCCTTTGTGGTGCCCTGTACTGATGCCTGTGCACCAACACACTGGGACGACTGAGCTGTGCCAGACTCTGCTGCCCTTCATCCACACGGCTCTGGCTCACATCTATAGCTGCTGCTGCTGCTGGTGCCTCAGTTTACATCCCGAGCCAAAGATAACACAGTAACCAATCATTGTATGTGTTATCCCTTTGATCAATGCATAACAGGTTTTTATTGATGTTGGAGTTTTGGAGTCTTCAAGATTAATTGTGGAGCTGCAACAGCAAATAGAGTCTCGGTAGAAAAAAATAATCTGCAAATGTTTTGATAATTGTTTAATCTTTTCGGTCATTATTTTTCATTCAAAAATGTTTTTGGATCAGACTCACAAATATCGGGATTTTCTGCTTTTTTCCCACATTTGTGACAGAAAACTAAGATATTTGGAGTTCTGGAAGGTTGAGCAACCACAAGAAATACATTGCAGACGTCCTTTAGACCCTTCGAAATTGTGATAAGCATTTTTCAATTTTTTTTTTTCAACATTACGAAACATTTCATTGATAATCTGGAAAATAATAGCTAGTTCCAGCCCTAATTGACCGCAATGAAATCAGGGAAAAACCCAGGCACATCTCTTTCCCACATGCTGGTAGGATAGTCGCAGCAGATGTTTGGGGAAGACTCGCAACATTGTATGTTGCTCCAAATAATTTACTGTTTTTTTGTTTTAAAAAAAAAAACATGTTTCAAGGTGTCACAGACTCTTCGTTCGGTAAGTAATCTGTCAAACCTGTGACAGATCTTAAAATACTAAAGGCGACAATCATGTCTGTGAGATGTGAAATGATTCATACAGCTTTTTTTCTTGCATTGCAACTCTTTTATAACAATTTACATAACTGACACATGTGCAATATCAGGGACTCATTTTTCTGATCATTATTCTTACGAACAGGCCACAAACATTGATGCAAACAACTACACACCAGGGCCTGAGCTGCAGGTGGGACTCCTGTTTGAATATATTTATTGTCCTGCTTGTAAAGCAGTGCCAATACAGTAAGTATGTTATGAAGAAATGTTACAATTTTTTACATTTGCACAGATAATATTGCCGTAACACGAACCAAACCTGGACCTACACCTCCTCTCCAACATCTGCCATGCAGGCAAGCAGAATGCAAGATAAACGTTTTAAAAAATGCTAATGAAGCTAATGCAGGATGACAAACACTCCGCCTGTCTGAATCTTGGCTGATATACTGGAAACAGATCGAGGAGGTTTCTGTACACTTCGATCCATGCAGTAAAAACTCTAGAAATGCTAATAAAGCAAGTCGTGTTGGTGTAAGTCAATGATTGTCATCATGTATCTCCTGATTTTTTTTCCAGAATTTCCTGATTCATTAAAAAAAGGACGTAAAGATGCACAACACAAACTTTAGGGTTATTTATACAAAAGCATGCATGTTAATTTGTGAGCCCTTATATGACCTCACAGATTTTTGCGATCCACCCTTAATAATAAGAGTTTTGGAAGGTGGAAGGAAACTTTCAATACAATATTTTGTGTACTCTGCTCTCCAGGAACACGTAGTGAGTACTTCTTTTCTTGTACTGGTAAATTTTCTGACAGGGCTCACGGCTGCTATTCCATTCTGCTGCTTTATGGAAACAGAAACCTTCCCTTTCACTCATCTAGGCAAAGATGGCCAACTATGTTATTGCTACATATCAATGCAGACTTACGTGGCGACCTGATGCATGACCTTGGTGGAGGTGTCTTTTAGCGTGTCTTTCAGATTGTCCTTGAAATTGCTGAAGAATTTTCCAGCTCCACCCTTCACCATATCCAACAGTCCGCCGCCGTAGTTGGCGTCCATATCTGCAGAGAGAGAGCGAGAGAGAGAGAGAGAGAGAGAGAGAAAGAACCTTTAGCTCATTAAAATCCATCTTGTCTCTCAGCTCGGTACCTGCCGGCTATCGTTTCACTCTCCCTGTTGGATTTCAGGTGAGATTGGACTGTACTGATCCTAACAACTTGATAAATGTAGTTATCAACTGACCAAAGGAAAGAAATAGAGCACATAGATCATGTGTTGCGTCTTCATTGTGAGAACATTATGACCTCATGTAAGATATGATCACGACTATTTGTTGTATAGTTCAGCTCTGATTTATTGCTAATTGCGTCACCTTGCCAATTCTTGCAGCGGCTGAGCATGATATTGTGCTAACGCAAACAGCTCATTATGGTGAGATGCTGTTCAGTTCAAATCTAGTAGCTGCTGCAATTTGTTAGAAGTTATCGGCACTAAAAAATGTGAACTTATTGGCGTTTTACACTTGCGTCCAACCGGACATTCATAAAGTTGTGTGTATACTCAGGCTCAGATGTTACTGTGTCAAAACCTACTTCATGTTCCTCAGCAGAGTGGAGTCGATTCCAGTAAGAGGCTGAGTCATTCTTTCTGACCTGTTTTTACTCTCACTCTAAGTATCTCCTCATAGAGCAGCAGACAGAATGTTTTCCCGGTGTGGTCAGTTCGTGGCGCTATGGAGAGATGCACTGAAGAACAACCTCATCAGCAGACTTTGCCACTTGCACACACATACACACTCATTCCAAACACTCTCACTGAGAAAATCTGCTCTCTATCTCATATTGTCTCTATCAAATGACTTGCCAATATTTGATTCTCTGCTCAAACTACCTTCTTCACTCCATCCTGTCCACCGCATTGGTTGGATTTGTTTAATTAGACCTTTTAGACCTATGTGAACTAAACAAATACTCTGAGACAATAACAGCCACACAGGTACTGGAGTTATTGCAACAATTTTACTTGAGTACATCAATATACACATATAATCTGGGTCTGAGACTTTGTAAGAAGCCAGTTTAGAGAGTTTCAAACTTGGGATGCAGAGTTTGATCGATATTGACATCTCTTTCTCCACTTCAGTCGCTTTTGCATTCTGGGAATTGTAGGATACAGTGATTTTGGAGCTTGACTCAAGCTGTAGGAGTACAAATTGTACTATTTTAACCTCTGCAACTTCATCTTCAGTTAATCTTGTGACACCTTCAACTGGTGTGAGGGTGAGTTACCCTTTCATTCTTCAATAATAGGTATTCTATTCCGGTATCTAACTGGTAAACTTAGTTTCTCTGTTTAAATCTGAAAATGCTTTAGGGGCCAAAGTTTTTTTTAGCTGGTTATGCATGAGAATATCTGAGGTGAGACATTTGGACAGGATAAAACACGCCTGCTACTGCACCAGTGACACATCTTGCAACGGTTTCATTTTTTTGTGAAAATGCTGCACGGATGCTCTGTTCTAAACTATTTTTGTACTATATTTAAATTTGCAGCAGACTATCTGTGCTTAGTAGGAGAACCAGACAGATAGAATTACACGCAGGAAACACTACACACCCAAACGTTCCTTGTTTTTAATGTCCAGTAGGCAGATACCAACTCTTTCCAAACCTACTGTTGAATTAATTAGCGTTTAATTAATATAATTTTTCAGTCATATCCTGGCCTAATTCCATGCAATTACCATTTAACTTGATTTAACATGGAAGCCCAGCAAGTAGTGAGGTCTCTGTCTCCCAGCCAGTGAACAGGACAAAATCCAGCTTGAAATCAAGATCTGAAAGTTAAACTCTTGTCGGTTGAGCTTTTCTGATACCTAAACAGGTGTGGAGGTTGCTGGGATGATGAAGACAGAAGAAATCTGTTTAAAGAAAGCAGGCCGAGAGCTCGGACGACCAACCCCCTCCTCCAGCTCTCACAGAGCCGACCAATCGAAAGCCAGGTGGAGCGAGATGCTTTTGGGAGGAGGTCCGTCCCCCACCGTACAGACTCTTCTCTCACAATATCCGGCACAGTATGAATATGAACAATAAAGCCAGACGGACAAATATGCTGTACTCCATCTTACTGCTGGAACTGCACGACTGCAGTGTTGACCCATGTTAAAATCTGCTTAATTTTAGATGCTGCTGATGAGACAAGGAGGACATGATTAATCATCTACTTTGCTGCTCCTCCAGAGGACTATTCCACTGCTTCCGATGGCAAAAAGTTAGAGGAATGCAAGGAATTTGTAGACAAAAACTATAAAATAATATTAATTGACGATTATTCTTATGGTATTATGTGGAGCAAAATAATACTTTAACTTGAAAAAATGTGACCATTACTTTCTAACATTGTTTTCAAATGCTTCGAGTCACTGTAGACCTGCATCAACTGATTTTTAACCACTTGACACTATTGAAGCAAGATGTAGACAGAACACTGTCTCCTTCGAACCTCTAAAAGCAATACTTCACCTTAAACAAGTGGATTTCCTTTTTCTCCCTTCTTTGTGACTCCACAATGCAGAAAGGGCCAGACGTGCATGTTTAGCTTGAAGCTAACGGCAACTGACAGCTAACAACAGCAACAGCAACAAAACAATAGTAACACTGCCAGAAAATATCTGTCGACAGCTCTCAAGCCCATCATTCGGTATAATTGACACTTAGTAATGCACAAACACTGATTTGAGTTAAAAACAAAAATCCCACAAAGTTCTGCTCTTTCTTGTCACACAATGACATTTGATAATAGAAGAAATATTACCTCCAGCCACCATTATTGACATTCACCATGTGAGAGACCAAGTCATTAGTCCTTCATTTACTCTCCTCTCCTCTCCTCTGCATCTGTGTCTCTGCATGTCTCTGTAGATCCTGCATTCTTGCCTGTCCGTCTATCAAAGGCGGTCTATGTTCCAGTCTGTGTCCAGATGGATGTGGGAGTGTGTGGCGCCAGCTACAGTGACAAACCCGACTAATACAGACACCAGGGGAGGCTCTAATTCAGAGTCTATCAGATTAATACCACTGCAAAGACCCAAGCTTCTCACGGAAATTAGGAAGTGGGACAGCCATGGCATAAAGAACTCTCGGTGTTGCCAGGAAGATCAATGGTTTGAACGTGTCCCCCTCCTTGAGTGCCAAACTTTACCCCTCAATATCTGCCTTTGTGTGAACCGGACAGATGGACACGCAGACAGAGACAAGTACACACATACATCAAAAGCACCATTTGTAAGGCCTGGCGAGCCTGACACACATCTGACACGGGAGAACTTCCCCCACCTTGACCCCCCCTTCCTCCCCAATCCTCTTTCCTCACGGACCCTCCCACCCTCCTCATCCAGCCTCTGCTGTTTCACACAAATGTTTCCTCCCTGGAGGCGACTCCATATAGCTGTGCAGTGAGACGCTCACAGGACAGAGTCAGTCTATTCTGCAGACCTCACATGGATGTAAATTAGCTAGTAAACTTCAAACGCTCACTCCAGCATCATCCCCATTAGCCTGAACTCTGCAGCTGGCTTTCCACCAACACCAGTCATGTGTAATTAAGCACAGTCCGAATAAATGCTGCATACGGAATCACGTATACGGAATAAATAAAATCATATTCTGATTTTAATTCTCATGTTGCTGTGTAAATAACAGTAGAATGACCTGAAGCAGCATCCACAGGTATAGCTGTCATAGTGGCATCAGCAATTAGTAATGACTGTAATAATGAGAAGTACAAGAAAACTACCTCCCCAAAATCTCAGCGTTTGATAGAAAGTTTTAATGATTATTGGATTTAATATTGCAGGTGTCGTTATCATCGATGATATCAATAGAAAATTGTGTGTTAGATTTACTGCATGGAATTGTTTTTGTTTTTTTTAAGTAATAAATGCAACGCTCCTGATAAGATTCCTGCTAAAACTGCAAACGTGACAATAATCTCTGCTTCTGCTGCTTCATGGTTAAACCCAGTTCTGACGAAAACTCTTTGGGATTTGACACTAAAGCCCACATGGAAAAGTTAATAGATGTAATAGGTGATATCGGTCCAAAATTAGCCAGGTTTTTTTGCACGTGCTTTTCACCTTTTCTGTGAGCACGTAGCAATCGGAGGGTTGAATCCCAGACTGTCAGAGTGACACTGAGAAAGAAACTGAACCCCTAATAGCTCCTGATGGGCAGACCGGCGCCTTGCGTGGCAGCCAGCACCATCAGAGCGGGAGCGAAATGCGCAACACTCTGAAGCCTTGAGTGCCGTTACGGTGTAAATACATAAATAAATCCCAGTTACCAATTGATGATGCTATTGACTACTGTCCCTGACGCTGTCATCGATCTAAAATCTAAATCAGCGAGGGCAGTCACCTTTTAAATGGCCCTGTTACTACCTAAGCACACGGTAGCGTAGATCTTCTGACGTATCCTCGCCTGACAGTCAAGCACCAGCTCCTTTTCAGGGTTCTTCTACTGCATTTATATCTAAAAAAGCTGCATCAATATCCCAACCACTGGCTACTGGGAACCGCGATGGCCCGTATTCACGTGATGTTGTGAAAAAGACTAAATAGTTCTTTTTATGTTGATTATTTTTTTCCGAGCCTTGAACAGAAGGAATAATAAAGACAACAAAAACAACATCAACAAACAAAATGTAAACAGTGGCGACAAAAAAAAAACAACAACAAAAAACTATTTACCTAAGAGTATCAGCATTGGCCCACAACCTAAAAATCGGTTAATTCCTAATATTTAATGTGCTTTGTCTAAGTGTGATATTACCTTTTGGTGTAGTTCATGTACACATGCTGCACATGAAGCCAAAGACAAAAGTCTGCCTCATGTAAACTAAAAGCAAATAAAATAAAACAAGGTAAAAATATTATTTCATGCTGAATCTGCCTTATAAAATCAGACCATGTGTCACACAAGCCTTATGGCACAAAGGTATAATAGCCTGCAGTGTGCATCCCTGAAGCCCAGTGTAACCATTAAGGTGGGGCCTGGGAACCACTGGGAACACTGGAGGGGATTCCAGGCATGATTGTATACTTTTGTTAGCCACCGATGTCCACTGTTGCCTCTCACGTAAGCGGCACTGATGTGTAAAGTCACCTCCTACAACTCCAAGTCAGCGCACAATGACCAGAAAAGTTGCCGGGGGCGACGAGGACTCTTACCTGAGCTGTCCATGGTGCTGCAGTCGTCCTCCCTCAGCGGGCCTGCCTTCGGTGCAAGGGTGGCCGCTGTAGAGCCTCCGAGAGTGCCGCCGCCGCCGCTGCTTCCTCTGCCGGTGATGAAGCTTTCTCCCCCGCTATCGACCAACTGCAAAGATTCATAGCCATCGTAACTGGTCTTTTTCTTGTAGGCCCCCAGCAAGCTCATACCCGAAGACACTCAAAGGAGAAATAAGACAAAACAAGCCCCTAAAAGAGGTGGAAGACTCCGCCGCGCCGTCACCGCCGCCACCGCCGCTACTACGACTGCTGCTGCTGGGTGCACCACATGTCCTGGGAGGAGGAGGAGGAGGAGGAGTGGACCACCGGTCTCCTCTGTTTTGTGAGGAAAGAAATATTCGTCCTCTCGCTCTCTCTCTCTCTCTCTCTGCCCGAGTATGTTTCTTGCTATCGCCTCCCCCTTTTCTCAGTGCCGCATATTACTACGACGTTGCTGCTGCTGCTGCTGCTATCGCCTCTCTCCTGGAGGGGAAATCCACCCCAGCACTCGGTCCTGCAGGACTCTGTTTACTGCTGCATGCATTGTTCCCTGCTCCAATCCACTTAAATACCTTGATGTTGTTTTACAAACAACTGATTAAAAATGCAGTTACACGAGAGAAAAAGCAACTGAGCACTGTACAACCAAATCAGAATAATATAATATACCACCGGAGACAAGTTTTTATAAACTATCACTTTAATATTATGATGATAGCGAAGATCTATTATCATTTCGTATCCTATGATGTCATTATATTCATGTCCCTGGAGAGAATTATTAATCAGATGTGGAACAAAGTTTCTATTCCAGTCAGATGTCCCATTTAAATCCACACGTCTCCTGAATTCTAAGCAGCTCTTAGCATCCCGTTATGCTGGTAGATCACCAATATTCTATATTGCATCCAATTTATGTGACTCATCTGATTAACTGACATTTGACAACCAATCATTTCCCCCCCTGGGTGGAGTATTACATCCCATAATAGCTTGTTTAGTCTGACCAACATTCCACACACCAAATAATAATACACAATAGTTGAAATTAGGTGACTCATATTTTAGATTCTGGTTTTAAAGTTGACATGAATTATTAGCCAATTGCCAAAACAGTTGCTGTTTTGTTTTTGTCTGTTAAAAAATATCAAGTTTGGAGTGTAGGCTTTTCAGACAAGTCCGATATGTCAGGAGCGAATTGCAGTTTGCCTCCTTAAAAAAAACACACGTCCTGAGGGTGTGGAGGAATGCAGTGGACACTTGAGTTCATTCATCGAGCCTCAGCTCCTCTGACCTGCTTTTATGAGAATAAACAAGGAGCAAATTATGAGTGTTGGCCTATAATGAGAGTCTTCAGCCGGTCCCCTGGCCTCGTCATAATAGGAGATTAAAATAAGAGGAACAAGACACTCAAGACAACGGCACCAAGGAAACTCGTTCTCTCACTGGCCAATAGTGAATGTTAAATACTGTAAATAATCCCCGTCAAGCCACTGTTTAAGTGCGATTCATTTGTAATTTTTTGGTATGACCATGTCCAGGTCCATGCAGGGCCCAACACTGACCACTGATGGCATGCTTCCTTCCTTGGCCTTGTCCCCTGGCAACAGAAACCCTGCATGGTTCTGAAAAGAGGACATGAGCCTGGGAAACTCTTTTAGGAGAGCAGACGGGAGCTCAAAGCACAGCGGGAACTGAATGTCCAAAAGGGAGGAACGATACCCCCGCCATAACCGGACGCAAAGTTCTGCCGCTCCATTGTTGCAATGGGCTTTCCTGTCCTGCTCCTGACTGTGCCTACCAGTATTTACCCCGTGATGCCCTCCTGAGAGTGAATGTTTAGAATATAGCAGGAAGTAAAGTGCCTGCCTCACAATCTCAGGCCACGACAAGCACAACAACATAAATATATGATCAATATATCAGTTGATTGGCTGACAACAGATACCCTATCAGTTTTTCATCATCTTTCTGCTGCTCGAGCAGTAGGGAATCAGCAGAGGCCTCCCGATGCAACAGTATACTGTGATACTCAACATACTGCAAGGTTTTTTTTCCACCATTTTCAATCGGGAATTATGTCCCTAAAATAAAATCCAGTACAACCTCTCTGATCCAGTTTCAATCCATTTGCAGTAAACCAGCAGCAAAATACCAATACTTGTTAAAACAGCTGTCATAAACCTATGTTGCATGTCCTCAGTTGTATATTACTTTATGAAATATTGACACTTGCTGTTCATGTATAGATACAATATCATCATGAAAACATCTCTAAACTATGGTATATTCAATTTCTCTCCCCCTCCCTAATGTTCCAGTCCCTCGAACACAAGGATTGTGGTCTTTTTTTTAATCATAAATGATAGTGGATTTAATATACTCCCTCCATCCATTCTCTATACCACTTCTGGGTCGGGGGGGGGGGCTGGAGCCTATCCCAGCTGACATTGGGTGAGAGGCAGGGTTCACCCTGGATGGGTCGCCAGTCCATCGCAGGGCCATCGGGAGCAATAAGGGGCTCAGTATCTTGCTCAAAGATACTTCGACGTGGTTAGCAGGGGAAGTGAGGATTGAACCAGCCACGCTACCTCCGAGCCACGCCGCTCCGACTTTAATATACTTCCATTTTGAATTGTTCTTTTTTTTTTTTTTTTCTTTCAAAAGCAAGTACTTCAAATGCACTTATGTTTGGGGCAGTGTTGGCCAACATGTTGAGAGCTTGTGACTGCAGGGTTTATGGTTCAGGCCTCGAAGCTTGCAGAGAGAATGAAGAAGCAGCACTTGCTCCTCCCTCATTACCACCATGGAGGTTTGCTTTTTTACTACTTCCTGGCATTTAATGGATGAAGACACTGAATCGATCGATCAACAGTCCGAAAAAAAGAGCCATGAAAGAACACATCCGCATACTGTGCCAAAGTCTTGTTTAAAGCAGCATGCTGTGTATAGCATGAAGACAGCAAGTGCATGTTCAAGCACTCACAAGCAGGTGCCTTGAGCCAGCAAAGCTGTTTTGTCACTGTTGCATCACATCTCTGTGACTCCAGATTGCAGAAAGAGCCAGCTACGTATATTTGGCATGAAGGCTAATGGCGTCCTGTTGCCACAAAGTGCAAAAAAACAGCAAAAACAACCCGAATATGTTAATTTACAAACTCACAAGCAATTCCACTTCTTCTTTATCCAGCTGTATGTTCAGTAATCCACAGAAATTCGGATTTGAGCTTGAAACAAACACAGTATAACCCTTCAGGTGCAGCGCTAGAGTGGCGTGCTGCTGGGGGGGGGGGGGGCTGTTATAGTCCTTCTTTATTGCAAATCAAAGCGTTTGTGGATCTCTGAACAAACAGATGGATAAAGGTGACGTGGATGAAACTGAACGATGCACTCCAGAGTTCGTACATGGACATTTTTGCTGCATTCTGTATCACCATGATCACTACACTTTGAGTGTGTGGATGTATTTTT
Source organism: Aulostomus chinensis (assembly GCF_037954235.1). NCBI lineage: Eukaryota > Metazoa > Chordata > Actinopteri > Syngnathiformes > Aulostomidae > Aulostomus > Aulostomus chinensis. Next base: position 6,912,003 of record NC_141333.1, on the reverse strand, counting down.
CTTTACTTCGTTCCTCTTGCTTCACCGCAGTACTTCTACCAAGTCCCAACTCGAGCAACATAGTATTTTCAAATGATAAACATAAAAGAAAATAGATGGAATCATTTGACTTCCGTACACCTGGTGTCTCAGAACATTTGTAGGTGAAGTGTTATGGATCCTGGGTTTACCAGTAGGGCTGCTGCACAGACTTCTGCCCAAATCACACGAAAACCAGTCGAGCTCCACACTCTCCTGATCTGGCTTTGATAAAATAGTCTGGACTACAAAGGAAGGAGATTTTATTACAACTTTTTAGACATCCATTTACTTCCCTTGAAAAAAAAAAAAATTTGCTAAAAGCCTTCCAATGCACTGCTCGTGTTACTGCTTCAAGCCAATAATGCAACATGACACTGCCGGTGGCCTCCTACAAAAGCAGCTGTAACATTCTTTTCGTTGTCTTTTTTAAAAAATTTTATTTTAACTGTCGTTCTCAGGGATATATAGAGGATTAATGATTATCCCAGCACCCGGTAGAGGCAAAAACCCAGGAATCCGCAGGATCAGCAGGAGGACTCACTTGACAAGTCAGACATTGGACTGCAGCTATAAGGGACAGTTTATCCTCCAGCTGAGCCTGTAAGATTCTTGTTTTCAGTGGTTAAAAAAAAAAGGTTATCCCAAACGAAAGAGGCAGTCTCTCCTGTTGAAACATGCTTCAGTGTCTGTAGACAGGAAAAGTCTTTTCAACCACCTCAACTGCCTCAACTTAAACTGATGGATAAATCACACTCAAAATAAAAGAAAAAAAGCCATAAAAACCCTAGGTTTGACATTATATATTTGGAGAATTCTTATTATGTCGTTTTTATTTGCTGAAAATAAAACAACTGGACCGCGGAAAACAAATAACTGTGTCTTATTTCTTCAACGTGATCCAGCCTACATCCCGAGGCATGAACGACTCCGGCTTCAGGACATAAGATAAGTCGGTCACAAATGATCAAGAACATGAAAACCATTGGGGGGGGGGGGGGTGTTGAGCCGATCACGTGACACGCGTGTGACGCTGGTGGTGATGTGACGGTGCGGTATTGGTCAACACGTGAGAGAAACCGTCCTCTCAACATAGAGCAGCAGCAGCAGCAGCAGCCATGGATGAGGAAGCTGATGACTTTGATCATACTTGTGATGACGACGATGACGATGATACAAAAAGCTTCCGATTCCCTCCGGATCATATTTCATGATATAGTCCCAGCACCTGCTCCTTGGTTATAAAACTGCCTGTAATTGTTGTGTCGTTAGAATGTAACGGTGGCGGTCAAAACTGTTGTTTTTTTTTTTTTAATCTTGGCATGTTAATGATGAAGATAGTGCAAAATCACGCACATGTGCGGAAAAATATAAATAAATATATCAACACCCAAAAATAACCCAAATGATGTCAGGCATCAAACTCGAGTGCGCATTTCGCCCAGCAGAGACGGTGGTGATTTAATCTCAATTCCACTTCAAATGTCAGGTCCCCCCCCCCCCCCCCCCCCCCCATCACTCGAACATGTTGATGTCTGAGCAGAGATGCACTGACAAGGGGTGAGGTGGGGAGTTGGGGGGGGGGGGTGTTTTCAGAGGTAACCAGATATTATGTAACACCCTCAGACTATCCTCCGCTGCCTGGTTTCCAATGAGACTCGCTGCTAATAAAGACACAACCCATGCATCCTTATCTAATGAGTAGAAATACACAATTGTTTACCTCTCAGCGCGCTTTCTAGCATTCTCCCCGCAGCTCCGTCCTGTTCCCGTGCTAGAGATGCGCCTCAGAGCCCGGCTCCTCTCTCGGACACCGACCTTTGATTTGTCATTCGCTGCAAGTCAAAGGTCAAAGCGTTAAACGTCCCGTGTGTGAGGCGCAGTCGTAGAGGAATCACCCCCCACCACACATACATACACACACACACACACACACACAGACTACCAGTCTATGCAAGTATACAGAGGCGGCGCCAGCCTTCGGTATCATATAATCACATTTTGGCATAGATGAGCAACCAACAAGGTCCCGCGATGGCGGTGAAGGTAAATCTGTAGACGACGTGGATGAGTGTGAGCGAGCCAGCCAGCACGAGCTGCGTGCATGTTCATGAATCTGTGCGGAGGAAACTGCGCCGCTCAGCGCATCCTGCCCGAGCTGTCAGCCAGGACAAAAACGAAAAGAAAAAAAAAAAAAACTGGAGGGGGGGGGGGGGGGGGAGAGAAAGATTCTGCAACGCGCGATGATGCAGTCATGGGATCACATTAATAGAAACATTTTACCGATGATACCGGATACGAGCAGGATATCCGGATTATTGTTGATATGAAAACCAAAAAAAAAAAAAAACAATTCACCAACAGTAACACCTCCACGTGAGAAGTGGCGTTCAGAAAGCTTGGAAATGCAAATGTCAACATATGTTGGTAAGTAATAACGTGATAAAAAAAGATGGAAACAGCCTCTCCGCCGCATGCACAACCAACCCTTGAGCTCCTTCTAGGTGTAAACAGATGAGATTTGACTGTGTAATCCGTGACAAGCGAGAGCTCCTCCCAGACTCTCGTGCACATGGGAGTTTATTTGCAGTTCTGAGAGGATTAGAAAAGGAAGACAGTATTCTTCCTGCATGTGCTTACGCATGTACCAGCTTTTGTTTTTAGCATAGCTAGATCAGAGATGGGAGGGTCATTCAATATTTATCTTTGCAAGAAAGAAAGAAAGAAAACCAGTGAAACTCCTACTAACTAGTCCCATAAAAAGACAATACATCCATGAGAAAAAAAACCCCCAAACAAACCTGTTTATTGTCCCTGGAATGTAACATGTTTGGACAGCATTAAAACGGTGAAACCCCCGCTGATGTTACACAAAAGCCTAGGGGTGCGGTCATGACAACTTTCACTCCACACCTACTGACAGCACATCTGGCCATCTATGTAAAGGCACATTCCGCCTGAGCCCAGGAGTAGACATGGAGAGGGGGGGGAAAAAAATGATAGATAGATATATATATGTAGTTACCAAAAGATTTCACTTCTTTTATTTTAAGTCCACAAGATATGATTTTTCTGGCAATGTAAGCATTTCGAGGCTACATGATACAACTTGTTCCCACAAAGTAATCAAAGGATGGGAACAAGTTATCCAACAATCTCATGGCCAGAAAATAATTCAAGTTTTGCCATTATTGTTGTTATAATCAATAAATCGAGCGATCCAGGTATTAGTTGAACTCATCTGTATATTTGTATTTGCCATGACCACTCCGAGGCTCCGTACATTCCAACTTTATCAACGTCATACATTTGCTGACAGAGACACGGACGAGGGATGACATTTTGCACACATTCACATCTTATCTTTCAGTTTCGCTTAAATGAGTATTTTCATATCTTTGGTTTCCCTGTTGCAAAATTGTCCCAAATCTTCAATCTGTACAACAACAATCAGATAGGGACAACAACAGAAAGACAGTCAAAATAGTGACATCGGTGTTTCTCAGGGCCAGTTAAGTATATTTCACTTTTTAGATACTTCATAATCAACTGAAGTGACATAAACTAAGTAGCCAGCGTTTATAGAGCTGGGGAATATATTTAAAATGTAGCTGTTGATCTTTATTGCACAGGTGGATCACATAAGAGTTATCATAAAACAAAACATACATTCTGTCGATATTGCTTGGAGTTTTTTTGAATGTGGGTGACAGTATTTACAAAATTGGGTTTTTCAGGGGGGTTGATCTACTGACATGTTTACCTTGAAACTGTGATTTTCAAATGAAACAATGTGAAAACAGGTCATATTCATACCACATCTCTGGAATAACTAAGTCAAAATTTCAAGGCAACCACACATTTTCAAAGGAATATAATAATAAAGGCACGCTATATTCTGTGCAGCCACAGGGTGTGCTGTAGAGCTCCTTCTAGAGCCAGTAGTGCCAGCCCAAGAAGAAAAAGAAGACAGGGATTCTGCAACAAAAGTGAAGTAGATTGTACAGTGCATATTGTTATGGATATATTTTTATAAGCATAAACTGTTTCTCTGGAACAATTGCAAAACAGCTGATTTGTGCGTATTAAACAGCATATGTCACAGCACGCGAGTTTTTTTTTTAGGTTTCAACATTGTGAGCAAAATTTGACTCAACTGCTTTAAGAGAAGCTGCAGTTTCATGTCATGAAAAGCTTGCACTTAGAAGCGATTCATCTTGATCTCACTAGCAAAGCAATATTGTTTCATAAAATCAAAATCATAATCCTATAACAGCAATTCAACAAATACGGGAGCATCTGAAAATAATCCCTCAGTTTTCTCTCATAAAAGTGTAATTTTTATTCTAGCAATAATTTGATATGCGAGATGATATTGTAAATTGTGGTCTGCTTTGTTCCTCAGGAGGCACAGTAGAATGAGGGATCTGCGGTTCTCCTCTGGTTCTTTACCTCAAGGAGGTGGGAAGTTGGAACGATACACGAGCCTGAGACGTTCCATACAGATGCATCGGGGTTCAGACCAGCCGACTCTTAACTCATTTTGGCCGCAGCAACCTCATTCTTTCAGTTAAAGGGTGACCAAGGAGCGCTGGACTGTAACTCGACTGACAAGCAGAGTTTCACCCTCAGCTCACGCTAAAGGAGTTAGCTTTAGCTTGTTTCTTAAGATAAGAGGAGACACCCCAACTTTCTGGTAATATGCTTGATTTTTTTGAAATTTTTGGTTCAACATTTGAACAGATAAAAAGCTTCGTTGACTTTTATGCATTTTCTCTTTTGCTTTTTTTTTGGTTTGCCACATCTGTCTAGATCCAATTTTTATTCTGTGTTAATTTTGGAAATCAGAAATGGGGCGGCATGGCTCTGACATGCCGAGGTGTCCTTCAGTAAGACAGTGAGCTCCCGATTGCTCATGAACCTGTTGGCGTCTTGTAAGGCAGTCTTCACCATCAGTGTATGAATATGTGTGTGAATGAGGCAACATTATGAGACACCTTGAGTGCTGTTAAGTGAAAACTTGACATACAAATAGAGCCCATTGATTTTTGTAAAGAATCGTTTCCTGCTGATTGCTTCCAGAACTTTGTGACACACCTAGAACGGTGGCCCCCAAACTTTTTAAGTCCTGTCCCCCCTGTAACATTCAACCTCCTGCTGTGCAGCCCCTTTATCACCACAGATGGCACTAGCACCAAACCTGGCTAGGCTAGCACCACTAGTGCTTATGCTAGCTCTGTGGCTAGACATGGCAATGGAAGAAGAGTCGGGACTATCCTTAAGCTGATGTACTTCATTCACTGACTGTTTGTGCTGCACCCATGGGTGTGGGCAAGAGCATTTCAACCATTGATCCATATTTGAGGCAGCATCTTGGTTAAAAAATGGGCCTACTGAATTTTTTTGACCTGGGCGGAAATGGTCATAGGACTACTGGGAACACATTCCCAGAAGAAACACGGACAGCCAGGATTGGATCTTTGCAGGATGTGATTACCTAACTTTGTGTATTCCTGGGGATCTGTGGACCCCAGTTTGGAATTATGGATTTAAGATTATTGATTTCCGGATTTAAGGATCTAATGATTTTATTTAGGTAATGGCATGAGGCTCTTTGAATTAAAAAAATGCGATGACATCACAAACCATTTGGATGACCTCATCCATCTCTCTAATATCTGTTATGTAATTAGGAAACTGAGAGCTGAGAATAAATCCAGCGGTGGAAACATCACCCCACTTCCTCCAGCTGTTCCCTCAGGTCTGTTCATCTAAAGAAGTGTCAGGGTGTTTGGGGTTGGCAGGCATCTGATGGTGGTGTGTCCATCTTGGTGCAGAGGAGAGAGTTGATGTAAGGCCAAATCCGGTCGGTATCGGTACCAGAAAATGAATGCAGGATCCCTTGTGACCTGTATGGAGGCACAAGACCACAATTAAGTACCCTATCATATGCTTTTGAAATGCTGTTGTCATGCTACAATAGGGAGAATGACAAACATGTGCAAGTCAGAAGTTTCTGTGTTCAGAATCACAAAACGCACAATAAATCACGTGACATAGCTTAAACTTAGCAGTAGCTTTCTAACTCACACCCGCACAACCAATAATTTAGCTACAAAACACACTTCAGGAAAGTGAAGAGCCTTGTCTGAAAGAAAGGACATTACTGACTTGTATAGGTCAATGACAGGCTTGGCCACGTCTTTGTAGTGTCTCAGTCTGGCCATCAGAGCTTCTGGCTTATCGTCATCATGCTGAATCAGTGGCTCCCCGGTGATGTCATCCTTGCCCTGGAGAAGACGCCACAATATCACACGCACAGACTGCCACACTTGAGACAATGAACTGATATTTGCACCATGATGCGGATTTTTAACGACTAATTTGTACCTGATAATGCACGCTGAAACCTATGGAAAAGATTTACAGTCAATGCAATATCAATAATCATGATCATTTCAAGTTAAATTCAAAAAAAGTCAAAGAGTGCATTACAGATTCCTGTGATTCAATCGACAAAAACATTATGCAAGCGACAGAGCCTCTTTCTCTTTTGACATCTCACCAAGTCCAGAACAACTTTATAATGTGATGTTTGACAGAAGCATTTCCTTAACAGCAGTAAACAAACTGCCTCTCTGACAGAGATCTTATCTGTGGCCATGACATGCAGGTATGTACAATACTGTACGTGCTTCAGATATAGAGTGACGCAGTGGATATGTATGTAACTGAGTATTATGTGTGTTCTATCAGTAGGCAGTAGCATGATTATCCACACAAATCTCTGTGTGCTTCTCTGGGACAATTATGATCTATTCAAGCATCTTTAAGTACAGGATCTAAGGTGTACCATGGAAGTGGCTTCTCAGTCCCCAGCGGACCTAAACATGCTCCCTGACCACAATGTGAAAAAGCCAGAGTTGCTGCCAGCAAACGTCTGGCATAAAGCACAAAGGGGTTATTAGTTTCTTAATCAGTGCTGTGTTTTGGATATAACATAAATTAAACCTATCGTCTTTAAGAAGACAGATGCACCTGCATCTTGGCAAGTTGCCATTTCAAGCATGTATTCGTCAAGTTTCTGCTGAGGAAACAACTTATTTCTTGCGTGTCTGCCAATTAAATATTTCAGAAGCTACATTCTTAACCCTTTCTTCCCCAGAGTGTTTATTTTGTGCTCAATGTTCCTCTGACCTTTCCAGTTTTTAGGTTTTCTGCATTAATGTTCTATGATATTTGCTGAAGAGAAATTACAGCACACATGGAAAAGGTTAAGAACTACACAGGCTGTTGTCAGTGATAACATATTGTTAAAGAAACAACAATGCATCAGTAAACACAAGGAAGAAATCACCTGGAAAGCTCCTGACAAATTAAATAAACAGTGCAGTGCCTCATCATGCATACATGCGCAGTGTCTCTCTTAACGGGGCCATGCAGTGTTCATACACGCTGCCCAGGATCACTGGAGGTCCCAAAGCATGTCGACCAAGTAGTTTAGCATCAGGGATCCCAAAAGCCTCCCGAGGTAAAGCCATATACACAACAATCATCTTTCACACTGGTATGTTTTAGTTGTGATCTTTTTCATGTTTGTGCACCTGTATGGAACAAGCAGAGTGTACGCGCCTGCACCCGCCTGTTTAGATGCAGCTTACCATTTCGATATCTATAAATAGCATGAAAAATACTGTACTATTGAGTTTAGACCTGTTTTTTTGTTGCTCAATGGTGCTTTTGTTGCCTTAAAATGGAAATGTGCCAAAAAAATGCAGATGACCACACCTCTTTTTAAGATCGAGATAACCAGAGTCACACAATAGGCATTTGCTATTAAAACAGAGAGGTTGCTGGGTGGGAAAATGACAACCGCATTAGTTGGAAACTGGAGATGACACCTGAATTGTGCCAGCCGCTGTTTTTCACACGGCAGAAAATAGCGGCTCACATTTACCTACCGAGTCTTCAACACATGCTAATTATTTGGTTTTTGAAGCATGAAAGAAAAAGCGATATGTCAAAAAAAATTATTTTGCAGAGTGCGCAGGAATGAGTCTGAGTATAATCATATGACTCGTGTGTGTGTGTGTGTGTGTTTTTAAGTATCCCTGTTGCTAAATCAAATCACAACTTCTTCCCAACAATAAGCTGAAAGGACAAAGTTGTCCCCAAGAAAATCAACAATCATTTTCATACCTCAGACTTTAGACTGTCATACCTGCACTAGCGGTGGGTTGAAGCCCAGGTTGTAGACTCTGCCACTGGCTGGGTGAATCCAACGGTCACTCAGTCTCTCTCTCAGGGTCTCGTAGGGGATGTTGAGGCTGATGACCAGGTCAAGCTGACACAGATTGTTCAAGGCTTGGGCCTGCATAAGTGTCCGGGGAAAGCCTGGATAGAGAGTAATAAGTGGGATACTGAGAGCACCTCACCAATGTGGAATAGGTCGTTTCTAAGTTCTGCTCATGATTGTGAGTCTGTAACAGGCAGAAAAAAGAACCTTAATATAGGAGAACTTCAGGGAAACTGCATTTATCCTCTTAAAATAGTTGACATCAAGTAAACTTGGACTCAAGCATTGATGGTCTGTAGCATCACTAAATTATGGGTCTGACATTTCCTCTATTACCTCTAAACAGTCGCTAGCTCACACTGGAAAGACGGTTCATTCTCTGTGAAACCCTGAGGTCTGTATTTGTGTCAACCCATTAAGAAGATACTAAAATATTTACTGGAAAAGAAACAAATAATAAGACGGTTTAGCGATGTTAGATACAATATTAGCAAACCAACAAAGTGAGTAGGATTACTCATTTAAGATCTACTAATTTTCCATTTGAAAATTAAATTAACATTTGAAAAATGTTTCAATTTCTTCTTATTATCAATATTTTAAAAATTGAATGGATAAGTATTAAATGGATCATATAGGCTCCATGTACATCTGAACCAAATTTCTTCGAGTGCAGACACCCGGCTGTGACCAGGAGAGAGGGTACATTATACAATTATGGCATGACAACATTAATAAGCCGCTTTTCTGTTTCGACATGTCATCGGCAAACATGGGCCATAAAGAATGGTTTTCACACCTGAGGAGTCTTTTGACAGGTCCTGAATTTGCCATATAGCTCAAATGCTAAATTGTGGACAATGTGCAGATGATTGCATGTTCTTTTTTTCTGTTCTTACAGGTATGTGATGCTACACTACAAAAGGTCAAAATGGCTGCTGTGAAAAGAGCCTGTAACACCAAAATTGGATAACACACAGTGGATAACACATAGGTAATTGATGCCAACACACTAAAAACAGAGGCTAACATACTCATGACTACACAGCCTGGTTAGTTTTAGGCCACAAAAAAACAACCTGTGGGTTGACTTCTGTCAGGGTTATGTTTCGGAAAAAGTTACTATATCTTTAAGGACAATTAGAACAATGGCAGAAATAACAAGATAAACACATAAACAGGCTACAAAGTGCCAACAGAGGCTAACACACTGCTAACAGGGACTACAAGATTGGTTAAGACATTTCTAATAGATGCTAGCACAGGCTAATACATATGAACATGGTTGAGGTTAAGGGCAACATTATTCCTCTCTTGGAGCTCTGTGTTCAGGACCTGAACTCATTCATGGTATCAGTGTAATCTTAACTTCTATGTGACTGTTGGTTTGACATCAAGTGTTGCTTTGCCCCGCAGCGTAGCCCAATGCTAAAAATCAAAGCTAACCAGGAAGACCTGCCATTCCTTGGGTGGCCACTTGAGGCTGGCTCCAAAACAGAGCACAAATGCAGGAAAAATGCACCCCACTACCAAAAGAAAATAAAAATAAAGCAAGAAAATGCTCTTTCTTCTCTTTAGCTACTTTTCTGATTAATGACAACTTCTGCACAAATTGAAAAATTCTAAGGTCATTTTCACCTCAAAACAACTGACGTTTAATCTTTGTATGCAAGTTTTTTTGGGCTTAGCCTCAGTTTATTCCTTATGTGGTTTACTGTTAACCGGCATGTCTCTTTGTTTAGTGTGTCTGTGTATGTCCTTGAAATGCGGTGCCCTCTTCTCTTGCTAAACAAAATGTTTGTTTGCAGACCTGCGTGACACTATCATCAAAGTTTGTCTTCTCTTAGTGGCACCAGATAATATTTAACCTTGAGTAAGGCAGGCCGATCAGCTGAGCTAACCAAACACCATCTTCCTCCTGCATGTTTGCATGTCATTAAAATGCTGGCTGAACACCCTCCTGAGCATATTTATGCCTAGGATGTGTATTTTTCTAGTGAAAATTATTCTGTTGCACAGGGGAAAAATTACAATGGAAATGCAAATTATTATATAAATACAAACAGAGTGGCTGAATCTCTGAGGAGAGACCAATAAAACCGTCTTTTCCCAAACCTGCTTAACCTTGTGACAGAGATCAATACAGATTTGGCACTGAACATAAATACACTCAATCTGTGCTTTGCAAAATTATTAAAAACATAACAAATAATACTGCTCTTTTGAAGCATGGGCGACCTCTGATCTTGATTTTGCTTTGATTTTTTTTTTTTTTTTTTTTTAAATACATCAGTCCCTTTATAGGTTGTAGTCTTGGGGTTTTGGGGGTGGCAACTGGATTGACCAATCACATTTAAGGGGCAGCTGAGAGAGGCCTTCAGGGTGCTAAATAACACATTCTCTCACTACAAGTAATCGAGGAGAAAGAGGGAGGTTGTTGCATCAGAGTAAAGTGCAAATTGTGTTTCTGACTGAAAAAATAAAATTTAAAAAATCTACTGAATAATGTCCTCTTACCATCCAAGAGCCAGCTGTGGCCAATGAGCTGTTCCAGCCTGGGCAGCATCAGTCGGGTCATCACATGATCAGGGACTAGCATGCCTCTCTCCACAAAGGTCCTCACCTCCACACCTGCCTCTGATACACAAGACAGGTAAAGATAGATAATATATTCTTTATGTTAACTGCTTCTGGTTAAAATATTTCAAACTAACAGAACAAGCCCCTCCCTGTAATCTCTCCAGATTACGCCTGTTATTTAATATTTCACCTAGAGAGAGCAAAAGTAGGCCTTTGTGCCTTTTAATGTATCATTAATTTAGGATTCAACTGGAAAATCGGGACTCAGATAATCTGATAAATATCTATCACAAATCACTCAATATTTTATACATGGGGCAAGTTTGTGTTTTTAAACCAAATTAATGTGTAAAAATCACATGCGTTTACTGTAAGCAGCAAGCCAGCAGCGAGTCCACCGACCAGGCACACATGGTTTTACTTATGACGTCTCTTCCTTCAGCTCCAAGTTTATTATGAAGGTGCATGGACATGGCACATGCTGAGAAGCAAATGGATTCCAGTTGAGTAGCCATAGTGGGAGCGTATAAACAGACTCATTCCATGAGGTAGAGAACTACATCTATTATTTAAAGCTCTTCATTTGGGCATACTGCAAAGTCTCCACTAGATGGAAATCCGAAATTAGTGATCGCCGTGTAAAACAAACAGCAAAAGATACGTTTCGACAGATAGTTCACTCTAAAATAACGTTTTTCTCTGCGATGATTCAACTTTTGATGAGTTAAAAACGGCATTAAGAGGCAGAAAACGGAGGAAAAGCACTAACCAGGACGCGCCTCTAGCAACTTTTCTTCCCTGCACTTCTTTCTGCAGACTGCGCTGGTGTCTGTTACCTGTGTTTGCAGCTATTCCCTCCCGTAGAAAGTGACCACTGGACAGATACTGCAGCCCAAAGCTTTCCGCAATCCTCTGAGATATGGTTCCCTTGCCCGATCCTGGAGGGCCCATGATAGCAGCTCGGAACAACTTGGCCATGTCCTCCTACCAAACGCTGCCCCCGTGGGATGCTCAAACGTTATTTTCCCGTTTCTGCGCGAGGTGAGGAAGCCAATTAACCGTTAGTCTGATTAGAAAAACGCCCTGAATCGGTTCCGCGCGACAGTAATCACTTTCAATATTTAGCTGGGTTTTAAATATCCAGCCTCTCTCTTCAGACCTTCACCCAGAGCCCTCCCCGCACGCATTTGGGCATCTTGCTCTGGATCAAGTCAAAACGCCTTTCCCCGTCTTTCTTCCGTCCTTCTTCAAGATCAATTATGGTCGCCTGCGTCTTTAAGAACTGACTTTTTCCTCCGCGAATGAATGAGAGAATATCCACAACGCCCTATTTTTTTCTGCGCACATCATCTAGAAAAAATGCGGATGAGTGATCCGCACGAACCTCGCAGGGTGATATGGTTCTTGTAGTTTTTTTTGTTTGTCCAAGTGATTAGCAGTGGGAGGCGGACACGTTAGAGGAGAACTCATGAAGACGTCAACGAGAGCAGAAACCTTTCACGTCGAGGAGGTGTGACCCTAAATTGTCTGATGAGCAGGGGGGTTATTTGCAGTTATCAGGTCTTAACTCCATCGACTTATGGGAGTTTTTTTTGTTGTTTTTTTTAAGAACAACTTGTTGGACAGCGCCCTCCAGCATCACCACCAAACCATCCAGTATCATGTGGAAGAATTGTGTCCATCCCTCTTGTGCACAAAGGAGAAGTTTGCCCTGAATGATTTCTGGCAGATTGCCTCCATTCGATTCTTCCTGAGATTTGAAGAGTCGAGTGCCGGGGAGGTGGTCCTCTCCTCGAGACACATCATGCCACCCTGTCCGGAGATACTGGACGTTTTTCCTCCAGGAAAAACTGTTATAACTGTTATAACTGCAAAAGGGTTCCTAAGCAAATCAGATAAACCTGCACATGTTGAGGCTCGTCAGGGAATTGACTGCGATATCACGCATTTATGAATAATAACCTTAAATTTCACTTTCACCCAAATTTACACGCATATTTTATTGTAACGCAATTATCACTCCGTGCAGACATTTCGGGGCGAGTGTGCTCCCACCACTTGTTGACTCTCATACACATAAGAGCTTTTATTATTATTCCTCGCGGTCGGTGTGTGTGTGTGTGTGTGTGTGTGTGTGTGTGTGTGTGTGTGTTTTGTTGGGTTTTTTTTTCTGGCACTCCTGGCAACAGACGCAGGGAAGCACATGAGTCGCTGTCATTCCGCAAAACATTTGCGGACGGGAGGAAGAGTGATCTAGTACTTGTTGCGGAGCGGCGGCGGCGGCGGCAGCGGCGTCCCTGAGCTGTCAAACATTGCGCACGCCTTCAGTCAGTGGAGCGCCCAGACTAATCCACCAGACAAACAACTCGAAAGATTAACCTGACGAAACACCCTGCGCTTTTTTCTTCTCTTTTTCTCCCTTTTTTTTTTTCCTTTTGCGCTTTACACACCCGGAAGCTTTATTTTAAAATCATGATCATCTTGTCACATGGCTTTGGAGAATTCAATAACAACAAAAAATGGCGACAATCACGTTGCCCTGTGTGGGTCTTGCTGCGTCATTAAAAATATTCATGTAAACACGGGGATTTTAACGGGCCGGACGGGCAGGTAAGTGAGACTAATCTTTGCTTTATGCCTGAATGCGGCTGGACCGCGTCTCAAAAACACATGTTTATATTTGGATCTTACGGCATGCTGTTTGTTTTTACCCAGAAAGGGGTGTGTAAGCAATGCTGGGCGTTAACGTTGTGGCTGCACAATATTCAACATTGCGCTTCTCAAAATTTTTATTTTTGTATATATATATGTGTATATATATATATATATATATATATATATATATATATATATATGTGTATATATATATATATATATATATATATATATATATATATATATATATATATATATCCTTTAGCCTTTGGTCGCTTTGGACTTTTGAGTCTGTTGAGCTTCATTCCAGCAGGTATGTATGATATTATGTAATGCCATAAATAACGGCGCGGTTCTTCTTCTTTCTTTTTATTCTTCCAACTTTTGCTTACGTGTAGGGAACCGTTCGGCTCTATGTCAGTTGTCGATGTTGTCCTTATGCCTGTCAGGCTTATCGCGGCCATCGATGAGTGTGTTGCAAGCGTTTAATATTAAACGGCTGAGGGCTACCCCCGCACCCCCTCCCCTCTTTCCCTCCTTAGATTATTTACGTTTAGCGTTATTGCAGTACGGACGCGCTTTTATCTGAGACGTCTGGAGAGACTGTTTACTACGTGACTATGTGTGTGTGTGTGTGTGTGTGCTTGCGCGCGCGTGCGTGTGTGTCGTCTCCTCTCTTTACTTAAGGCACATGTTGCTTTGCTTTCCTCGTCTTGACACAAACATGAATGTTGGCCAGAGTCTTGTGCAGCGAGGTTAATGGAGTTGTTTACATGAAGAGCAGAGGGCGGACTGAAGAGGAGGAGGAGCCGCCACGTCGGCCTGCGACGCTACCGGACTGCTCGAGAGGCGTCTCGCGCCGAGTGGGGCGGAGCCCGCGAGGAGAATCATAACAAGTCTGACGTCACCCGGCCTTGTGGTTGGTATGAATAATATAATATAGTTTGTCTCTAACCAGGCAATGACAATAAAGCATGAGGGGGGAAGTAAGAAATAATCGTTGTACTTGTTGTGTTATGAAATGAAACATTTAGGAGGTGTCTGTGCAGATTGGTAACAAAGGAATCTGAAAGCAAAAGATTTTGGAAATTTTTCCTTGTCATGAAGAAAGATGATAAGAAGACTTCCTCCTTAGCTCTGCAGGAATTATGCCTTTCTTTTTTAAGATACACTTGCAGTAAATTCTGCACTAACAAGCTTGAACATTACCAGAAGATGCAGACTCTGCACGAATGTGATTCTGCGTCACAGCAAAAAAGTCATACGTCGGCTGGATTTTCATTTGTGACTTAGCCTGAAATGAGCAGACATGGTATTTATGCAACATTTGCATACAGGTGATTTAAAATAGAGGGGAGGGGATGCACTCAGTGTATTAACATCTGCATCTCATTGCGTAATTGCAACTCTTTTGTTTGTGCAAATAGCAACATCTTCGATGAACACTTAAATGCCTACGAACACCTTCGATTTGATCTATTTTCCTTCGTATTGGAGCTATTACCTATCTTCCTAGGTCTAGACTCACTCCTCAGCTTGTGGTGTAAAGAAAACCCGGTTAGTTGTAGTTTTTGTCTAGTTGCAGCTCTTACTGAAAGCCTGTGTAGGTTTATCATGTGCCAATCATATTTCCAAACCTACCGTATCCAAATCAAGGATGTTTTGCTTTCACAACTCATACTCATATTGTGCTGTTGATGCTGCTTGAAAAAGAAAACCAGTTAAATTCTGGGCACATGTATTAGGTATGATTTGTGTGTCCTTGTTTTTGATTTGTTTTTGACAGGCCGCTAAGAGATGATGGCTGGCTGACAGATGGAGTGAAGCCTGGGGCTGCTAGATTTGACAGGCTGCCCTGGTTCAGTTATCACAGTGCTGATGCTGTCCCCATCGAAGGTACAGTACTGTGATAACTGAAGGATGGCTGCCATCTTGACCCTTGCGCAGTCGATCAAAGCACGTTCGACCCACCGCACGAATAGCTCGAGACGAGTGAGTATGTAAATGAAAAAGATTATCCAAAAAAAGTGTGGGTTATGTATTTAGCACATCATGGAAGAAATATTTAACTCTTTTAGCTCTAAGAAAGATTTGACTTAAATATTTCTCCTCCCCAGATTTTTTTTCCTCTAAAGATATGTAATTTCTTTTAAATGCCTCTATGTAAAATGCAGTGGACCTATCATTTTTTTTTTTATCAGTGGTTAAACATTAAAGTAGAAACCAACTTTAATAAAACAAGGATGAAGACGAAGAAAAGAAAGAAAATGACATCATGTGACATTTCCTGCATCGTGTGTCTTCCTTGTTGTCAAGCTAAATGAGCCTTCCACGGCAACAGTCAACAACAGTTTATATTGTTGACAATGTTGTCCATTTTCTCATGTGGAAGGGGTGGGGATCAGTGCTGCTGACAGAGCCACAGGAAAGAGCCACATTGTTGTCAACAGAGGGCGCTAAAGCTCTATTGTTGGTGTCAGGGAAAGAGGTGTCTCCAGTTGTCTTCTCTTATGTAATACAGCTCTGAAACATTGATGGTAGCGGTAGGAGCCTGTGTGTCTGTCCTGTATGCTGAATGTAACTTAAATGCTATGAACCAAAACTGGGTTGTGATGACTGAGGAGGCACAGATTCATTTTTCCACATCTCTGTGGTTGTGGGTTTTTCTTGACTGAAACGGAACAGTTGAAGATGTAGAATTCCCTCCTTGGCTACTGCAGACTGAAGTTTTGAAGTTTTACGGCTTAGTCATTGTGATTGAAGGTTTCAATGTTTGATATCAGTACATCGCACTCAGATCAGAAGTGTCAGCCACTGTCACGCTGAAGGAACTGTGGTAAAAGTACCTCCGATTATTTAGGTGGTTTTTAATGATTGCAAATTATTAAATGCATTTTAGAGAGATGTTTGTGAATGTATAGTCAAGGGTTTTTACAGACTCCTGGAGTGCCCATTGACAAATTTACTGAGATATAGAGATAGATAGATAGAGATAGATAGAGATAGATAGATAGAGATAGATAGAGATAGATAGATAGAGATAGATAGAGAGATAGATAGATAGAGATAGATAGAGATAGATAGATAGAGATAGATAGAGATAGATAGAGATAGATAGATAGAGATAGATAGAGATAGATAGATAGAGATAGATAGAGATAGATAGAGATAGATAGATAGAGATAGATAGATAGAGATAGATAGATAGAGATAGATAGATAGATAGAGATAGATAGAGAAAGATAGATAGAGATAGATAGAGAAAGATAGAGATAGATAGATAGAGAAAGATAGAGATAGATAGATAGAGATAGATAGATAGATAGAGCTAGATAGATAGAGATAGATAGATAGAGCTAGATAGATAGAGATAGATAGATAGATAGAGATAGATAGAGATAGAGATAGATAGATAGAGCTAGATAGATAGAGATAGATAGATAGATAGAACTTTATTGATCCTGCAATGGGGAAATTTGTGTGTTATCACAGCTCAATTACAGAAAGAAAGAAAAGTTAAATATCAGAGAGAGGAGAAGAACATTATATACAGAGTTACATATGTAGAAAAAACTATATACCTGACACCAAATATACACATATATGTATATATTTATTTGTCTTCTCAGAGAAACAAACAAACACCACGGGATATAACATGTTCCCTCAGTTCAGTTAATTTGTATCTGCAAGATATAATACATTCCATTCACTGAATTATTTTGAGGCCACAAAATATAACTTGTTTCCTTAATTTAATTAATTATTGGCTATAAGACAGATTATTGAAAATTTAAAATAACAATATTGAGTAAACAAGTTATATCTCAAGGTTACAAATTAATTAAATTGAAGGAACAAATTATATCTTTTAGCCTTAAAATAATTTTTATTGTTCCCTCTTCGGTCTCACCAGAGCTCCACATTATTTAAACCTCTGTACATAAACTTTAAAATAATTTTATATTTTCTTGGTCTGAGCCAAATTACTTTTTTTTTCCAGACTCATGAGAACCACAGCACTGGAGCAAATAAATCTTTTGAAGAATATCAGCCGCCACATTTAATAAAATAGGATTCAAAAATTGAAAAAAAATGCAGTGTAAAGTGCAGAAAATAGAAAGTGTGTTTAAGAGGATGTGGACTTTAGATGGCGGAAAAATATAGCGATTTCATCAGAGCGTATCAAAGGTCATTTATCAGTCTCTCTCTCTCTCTCTCTCTCTCTCATGGGTGTATAGATATGTATCCTATGAGTTGGTACTGTGTGTTTGTGTCTACATGTAAACATTTACAGTAATATAGAAACATCAGCAGTATCAAACCTGTTTGTAATATATCCTCCTAATATGTTTTTTTTTAATTTTTGTTTCTTTTACCCTGTTGTTGTTGGAGTTGTTTTTTAATCATTAATAATTTGTAAAAAAAATAAAAAAATAAAAAAAAATAAAAAGATCATCCTGTGCTCTGTAGTGTCAGTATTTTTAAACTATTTCACAAACACCTTTTGACTAAGTCCAGTCCTCCAGTCACGACTGATTGGGCATTCAGCAACTGTCCATAGCATGTCTTCCCAGGAGGGTGTATACACACACAGTCACTCGCACACCGTCAGGCATGCACACTGTGGAATTCCCCCAAGAGTCATGATGGGCTACATGTTTTTTCTTTTCATTGTAACCTCTGTTTTCATTTCACTTGCCTTGTTTTTCTTACTCACTGAGTTATATATAGATACCGTGAATTGAAGTGTATTCTTTAGGTCATAAAATACTGCTTTTATCAGAGGTTAGATCACTGAGTCACGCATCTGCTGTTCTTGGGGTGGAATAACAATAAAATTTAAAAAAACAACACAATTGAAAAAAAAATCTGCCAAAACAACAACACGATACTGGCTGCAAAAGTTAAGAACGATTGCATCAAAAATATTAATTATACGACGGTTAAAAATAATTCTACTCACACCTTCCAAAACATGCTGGATATAAATCAGAGGATATAAAACTTTGCTTGATTTTTGTCGGATTCTCCAAGGACCAAACTTTCTGTCACATTTCCTTGAATCTAGAGAAATGTTGCAAACAATGGAAAGTTCCCATCTGCTACAGACTCTCACACATTGTCCGCACACATCTGTGGTACTTCAGTGCAGGAACACAGATTTTCCTTTTATCAACACAAGTCCCGGTCCTTTCCCCAGAGTGGTTGAAAGAAGAGGCCAAGCGACTTCCTCACTGATACAGGATGATGTCACGAGTGCCATCGCAACTTGTAGAGAAACTGCCGTAGACACCAATCATTGCTCGGAGTTTTGAGAGGAAAATAAAGGAGTGTAAAAACAGAACTATCAAAAGGGGACATGGGCTGTGGAGTAATAGTTTCACTGGAGTACGAATGTCAGGACTGAGACTCTTCATGCAGCTGCTGTTACTCTCTTCAGTTACCATGTTTTACATATCATTTGTTTTTGCGTGGCATTTTAAGTGAGTCCCATTTTTATTTTATTTTTCTCCCCCACATTTGGGTCCGGTACAAAGATGAAGAAAAGGATTCGTGTCGTGTGAAACCAAAATGTCAAATCACAAAACGAATCAGCTGAAATTTGGTGGAAAGATGGGTGCTATTACAACTTTTGGAATTGGTCTGGATCAAACTGAAAATCCTGGATCCTGAAGACTCTTCTTGATTATTGGCAGAATATACTGTAGCAGTTCTTGTCACACCTTTGACTAATTTGCATCAAATTCCTTGAGCCTGTGTAAATGTTGTTACATTGGTTGATATGAATTTGAGCTTACTGTGATGGAATTTATTGAGGGGAAGTATTGCTTTTTGGGAAGAAAAGGTTTGGGATTTAGATGAGGTACATTCATATTCTGTATCCACGTGCCATCTTGGCGGAGGAATGTTTGACTGCTTTCTAGTTACAAAATATTTTTGGGGGAAAGAATCTGGGGGAAGGTTCAAACCATAATTCAGTTTGAAGTGCTTGCTATTTTTGCTGTCTTTCGTGATTTTAAAGCATGTTGAGGGACTGGCTAAGGAATCACTTGAAAATGTTGTTTTTCAAATTGTGCTTCTTTTATGATTTGCCCCATGTTGCTGTCGGTATGATCAGAAGAACTTTTCCTCGCCTCGAGTGCAATACAAAAGTACAAATTTGAGGTATTATTTGAATCAATGCCATGAAGTTTTAGCCATGGATTACATCAGGAAATGACTTTTTTTTACTCATGTATTATTTTTGTGTCCAAAACATACAAGTAGTTTATATGTATAGTTTCAAAAACAGCTGAAGTGTTTAAATACTTGTTACATGTCAATGTTTTTGCAACAACAAGTCCATCGTAGAAACCATTTATAAAATAACATTGAAAAAACTCATTGTGTATTGTGCAATAACTATTTAGCAAAAGCACTCATTGGCTCTACTCTTACTTAATTCAGTTGTTGAGTGGAAGATTTTATTTTACGGCATTGCTACTTAAGCAGGTATTCTCCTCATTTTGTATACGATTACTTCCTTGATAAGCACTCACAGGGCTTGATGGCTTCCAAGCTACAATAATGCCCCGGAGGAATCTAATTTCGTTCATGTTACATTTATTTCTTTCCTTGCTTATTATTTACTGTGACCTAGTTTGTGTCCCTATGAAACTCATGTTCATGGACCCAGGGAGATCAGTATATCTAATGGATCCAGGAAATGTGAGTCACCACAATGTTACTACATATAAATAACGCTTTTGTCCCCTCAACATGAGTAACACAAATCCAAGCATAGTAAAGGGTTAATATCGTCATCTCGAGTGACAGCCCAACCAGCCAATCAGCTGTCGTGTTTTACATAAAGCCACTGCGTTGTTTTCGGGAAAGGGGACGTAACTTATCAGGAAGGGTTAGCGATGACATAGGAGGACATCGTCTCCGCTAAGACTTTAAACATCGAGAAACTGATTAATTTTTTGGGGGGGAATAATCTCAGTGTTCCTTAACCTTTACGGAGAACGTTTATTTTGTCATTAAGTAGCCGACAAACAATATCCACGTAAACGGGGGCTCCAACTTGGTCGCGACGTCCAATGTACTAAACGAAACGGAAGTAACTTGCCAGCTGTCTGGCTAAGCTTGCTAGGTGAGTTAACTGCTCCATCTAATAATATATCTGTGCTCTTCCGATTGCAATTACGTAAAACACGAACAACTGTTAAGACACACGTATTTTTTTGTCATTAATTGTGACCGTTTGATGTTGTCCCCCCCCCCCCCACCACCACTACCATAAATGAACTTGCTAACGAGCTAACTAGTGTCAACCAGCGGCAGTTAGCGTGTCAGCCGCGAGACTCAGTACGTGTTTCACTGCAGTTGAGATGAAGCCCTCGTTCCACAGAAATTTAACTTAGAAATAATAATGCAGTTATCAATATTCGAAGTGTTCATACGCCTTGTGTATGTACGAAGGGACGGCCGAGTAGTTGTGTTATCTTTAACCGTCACTCATGTAAGCTAAAATATACCAATTTAAGGATTTATGACACCATTTCAAGATGATTTTCCATGTTATTTGAAATAAAGTGTGTATTTTAAAGTGTGGCATGTGTTTATGCGGACTGTTGATCGATTAGTTGATTGTTTACGCAATAGGAAGTCGGTGATGGGTTGTCTGTATTTATTCATTTATTTCAAACAAAATGTTTTTTTTTTTGTACAAATAGACTGATTGTCTTTCATTTTTAGATTAATGTTCTGGTGTTTAAAACTGTTATGTGGGAAGTGTTGTCCTACTGATTTTCCCCATGGTTCAATCATTAATGATTGATACTATTAATTTATAAACATGTAAATAGTTGTCAGAAAACAGTTGTGGGCAGGACTTGCGAACACACACACACACACACACACACACACACACACACACGCACACTGCCTTGTATTACTTGGTATAAAGTGACTGTTCACCCAGAAATGAAAATGCAGTCATTATCTTGACAGCGGCCTTGCTGATAGAAGGTTGGGTAAAGTCTTTAAATCCACAAAACTCTGCTGGTGATTCACTGGAAGGCGTTACAGGCATCCTCCAAACAATTCAAATGAATGATGACGAACTTTAAAAAGTACAAACAAATAAAATAATTACTGAGAGACAATGTCATTGACATCATGGCTGAGAACTCCAGGCTACAGTGAGCAAGGATGCTGAAAACATGGTGGCAGTGAGGTTTTTCGAGTCTTCAGGACTCTTGGGTTACTTCAGACAAGCAGCATGGAATAATTTCTGGTATTATTCATGAGGTGTTATTCCCGTGAAACTCCTAACAGTGCTTTGTGGACAAAAAAAACTTCACTTAACCTTCCATCAGCATGAGGGTGAGTTAAATACTGACAGAATTCTCTTTTTTGGGTTGACTATTCCCTTCCCATACAGTACTTTTTTTTATATGTCAGTTTTGTTCAGGTGGCCAATGTTTGTATCACCCCTGTTTAGCTCAAGTCTCCTCCTCGTGGCTCATTATTAATGATGAGGAAACATAATTTATGGGTTTATGTAAATGTATTGGAAATATGAAGACAAATATTAGCATTTTACATTCACAATGTTTGTATGTTTTGTCGTTGTGTATTAAATGTGAATACCATATGGAGCTGTTTTTCACTCAGTTCTAACATATTGTCATATCAGATATCAGCAAAGAAAAAAAAAACAACCAACAAACAAACAAAAAAAAAACCATTTTGCATCCTGACTGTGCAGTAACTCGGGATGGGACCGAGCTGATGCAATATCTGAATCGGGTGTTATTACTGACATAATTCACTTATAAATAAAATCCTTTACACTCTACTGTACCAGATTCCATGGTAATGAAATGGACCAAAAGTCTCATATATCAATAAAATGTTTGAGTTTGAATAGTTAGTAGTAACAGTTAATAAAGTTAGACTTAACAAAAAAAAGTGCAAATAAAACATGCACCTGGAGCAGCGGTTATCATCCAAAAGACTTTATAGCCTAGTTCTTTCATAAAGGAAAATATTTTCCAAGTTAAATGGCAAATAGTACATTTTCTATTGTAAAACAACAGTTAAACAAATAAATCATAAAGTAGCAGTTGAAACTTGTTTCCTGATTCTTATTCTGACATAGAAAAACGTTGAAATGCTGTGTGATTAGTCTGCTACATAGTCTTTTGACCGTGGCAGGAATACCCACTCAGACATGACACACCAGGAATGCAGTCTTGCTACAACTTCAAGAACCAGCAAAATTGATCAATTTATAGAATAATTTGGTTAAAATTTAATGACCGGCGTCTCTTATGAAGAACCGTTAGAGTCATTTGAAATTATTTTGGTTTGAAACACAAATGACAAGCTGTAAGTGCTAAATGAAGCAGTTTTCCACCTTTGTAAACATGTAATATGAGCTATAAAGTTGTGTGTCAGATAGCATTGGCCTCCATATTAATTAACAGGTGGAAATAACTGAATAGATCATCAAGGTGTACAACTGCAAATACAGTTTTGGTCACAGTTTGATGGTTTCAGCACCAATCACTTAGACAGCAACCTTTGAAGACTGCTACTTTTTTCACTGCTGTGTTTCAGGACAGAAACAATTCACGAATGTCTGCAAAGTGACAAATTCAACAATAACATTTCTACATCTCTAAAATAAGGTTTACATGTCTAAATTGCAAAATTTTTGAAATATTAATGGTAGGGCTACAGCTATTGATTATTTAGTAATCGAGTTTTCTGCTATAAATTAATTGAGTAATCAGATAAAACCTATTTTTGCTGAGTTAAAGAGCAACACACACTTTGTGTCCTTCGCTCACTACTGGCTGTTTCATCTGATGTGCTGCAACGCTTAAATCGTGCTGTTGTGGTATGCAAGGATCGTTAGACAATGAAGGCACGTCACAGAGTTATTCTTGATGTCAAGTTTAAAATGCTTCCACACTTTTGACATTTTCTGTCTTTTCTTGCCCATACGAGTATCTTCTTCTTTGTCACTGTTGTCGCTGTTCCTCCTTGCTTCTTCCATTTCCCCGCTCCATCAACCAAACACGCCCACTTCCTCCTTCTTCCTCCTTTGCATGGGTAACATGGGGGTGGGTGCAAAACCCTGTGTTCTGAGCTTTACAATGAAATAAACAATTCCTTGAGGCAGAGAAAATTCCTCGAGTTTTTTTTTGTAATCCAGGTACTAGAATTACTCGAAGAATCGTTTCAGGCCTCATCAGTAGCTGTGTCATATTTTCCAGACTGTGGGATGAACACAGTCTTGCAGCAGTCACCCTCAGAAGATGAGTGTCCATTTGGCTGACAAATGAACTGACTTTAACAAGCCCAATAGGTCCGGGGGGTTAGTGAGCATGCAGTACAGCTGTGGTTTCCCATTACAGCCATTCATTTTCCTTACAAATAATGATTCATCTTACAGCAACTGCAGAAAAGCATATCTAGGGAAAAAGTCCATCTTTCTCCTTGGCCCTCTCTCTTTCTGGCACTGAATATATCTCTTTAGGTCCTTCATTAAACATTCTTTTTTTTAATCCTGGATAATCCTTGTGTGTATAAGAAATGTTTAATGTGACAATCTTAATTTCTCCTTATCCAGTGTCTGAATGCCAACCCTGTGGGTGATGGAGTTGAGCAGGCAACTCTGTGGAAAGATGAAGAGGCCAAGCAGGAGGGCTCAACCCCCCACGTCTCCTTCCTCTTGGGGCCTGGAGATCCACTTTTACTTATCGGAAGTGCGCCAGCTAGAGTACTTCAAAGGGTGCTACACTGCTGAGGAGCTCTGTGTGGAAGCTGCCAAGAAATGCTGTGAGTTACTACTGGCAATCTGGCTGAAAATTACGAGCCTGTTCTCTTGATTGTTTTTAGTTTGCGCTTATTGCCAATAACAGTATGTTTAAGTTTATTAATAACCATTCCAAATTGTTAACTGTTCACTTTTTGTTATTGGTAAACTATAAATTCCTCCAAGCAACAAAGGGAGAAACATGTTAACAGGAGAGGGGCAGCTGGAAACATACGGTCAATTTGTACCTAGTGTAAAGTAACAGTAGAGGCAGCTAAAACCATCAGCAAATAAACCTAATTGCATTCCTATTTGCATGTGTTGAAAAATGTTAGGTATTACACCAAATATACAAACGACTAGTAGATAAACACCACTAAATTGTAGTACGTATAATATAGTGCTATCGACCAGCTAACTGTCATGCCAAATGAAATGCACTAAGTCATGACCAGTTGGACGTGATCAAGGGGAATCCATCATCGTGTCTTTATCAATATAATCTCATTAATGACACAGTTGCAAATGGGTCAAAACCATAGTTCAGTTGCCAAGATTCAGTTACTGTAAAACCAGATGAAGTGCACTTAAATGCACTCTTAATGGAACTTTTTCCTCTTTGAATGCAACCATTAGAGGTTATAATTGACCAGATGATCTTCACTCAGATTCGGCAGGACAATTTGTGGTTGTATTTCTTGGAAGAAATTGTGGAAAAGCAGGGACCTACAGCAGATGTCCTCCGTACATCTTAGCAATTGGCAGTGTAACAAAGTGAGATTGGTACACTATGTCCCGAAACTACACCTGGACAGAAGATTGATCTTAACGTTAATTCCCACCCATTACTCTTTTCTGTCTTTTTTTCTCAGCAATCTCTCCTTTGTGCCATAACCTATTTGCCCTGTACGATGAGGCCACAAGCATGTGGTTCCCACCCAACTATGAGTTCAAGATCACAGATGAGACCAGCATCAAGTTGCACTATCGCATGAGGTAAGACTGACATCACAGTAAAAACTGACAAAAGGTATGAAAAGAAGTATAAGACAAGGTCTAGATCCACGTGGGATATTTGTTGAAACGTGTGATTCTAGGACCCTTTTCCTAAAGCCAGTTGTTCCTTGTATTGGAATATAGATTGCTTTGCCGTGTTCTGTCTTGTTGGGGGCCCAGTTGAACCGCTGCACCAAACTCACAAGATTGGGTCAAAGTATAACATGGGCAGCATTTAAGGGCTTGTCTTTGGCTATGAGAACTGGTTCCTTGAGTGGCAAATGTCTCATGTATGCTTGAAAAGCAGCCATATCTAGTGAACCGTGTGTGATGTAGAGCCATCAGACCACAACCCTGCCAGTTTCAGTTGGGCTCCCCACCACCCACTGCACAGGGTTTGGAGTAAAACTAGACTGTTTTCCTGACCTGACTTTCCCAGTGTGAAAGGCCCCATAAGTTGTGAGGATTCTCAGTAGCCTCTTGTATCTTGTTTCCAGAACAGGAATTTTTGGTTCCCTCAAATTCCCAACGCATACTAGAGCAGGGGTGTCAAACTTATTTTCACCGAGAGTCACGTCAGCATAATGGTTGCCCTCAAAGGGCCAGATGTAACTGCATGACAGTATAAATGTAACTAAATGTAATATAAAATAAATATACTCCTTAACATGTTGTTAAATAATTTTCTGTATTTCTTAGTTCTTCAAGTTACAAATATTACGTATGCATTTGCATAGATGTGGAAAAATAGGTTTGCCTGTTGCTCTGTGATTACAACATAAATCCTTTTAATTTGTCAGGTTATAAAACCCACATTACTCCATCAATCAACTATCAAACTATTCAAGTAAATAAAGAAAAACATTTATTAAACATGTTATGACATTAACTTGGTTCAAAACTTTTTTTGTCACAGTTGAGAGGGGCAGAAGAACGTACAACCAACAATTGTGAGCTGCTAAGAACATGTGTGACAGATGCAGCATTTTACAAAAACAAATGGCTGCACACAGCCCTGCAGGGGAAAACATTTGTCTGCATAAACCCATAAACCTGTAAACACTAAATAATTATCACACAAAGAAAGTAGTATAAGTCATAAACTCAAAACAACAAAATAAGGGTTGTCTCAGCTCAAAACTATATTGGTGAAGTTGATGAGGAGATGCTGCCTGTCCTTGAACACACCCAGTGGATCCCCTCCCCACCATCCTCATCCATTGATCATGATTGGAAAATAATAAACACAAAACAAAATTCAAACGCAATCATTAAATTGCACACAGTTTAACTATTCTTATGCTAGGTTGAAATACATTTCATTATATTTTAATTAGGCTTTTAAAAATGCTTACATATGTGTTTTCTGGCTGGATGTCTGACACCGTTTTCCCGTGGCCAGTGTGTCAATGTCTGGTTTTAGCTCTTGTGCTGATTTTGCTCCTGCTCAGCCACCTCACTTCTGTATGGTACAGCACGTCTCTGTGCTCCGAGCCCATGTCCTGTAAGAACAGCTGGAACTGGCAGTGATTCAGGCCATGTGCCCGAATGAAGTCTACTGTTTTCATGACTATGGTCATTATATCATTCATCCTCAGCACCTTTCCACACAGAGCGTCTTGATGGATCATGCAATGATGCGTCATCAGAGGCATGTAACAGTTATCGTTTAGCATTTTCTCCGTCGTTAGTCCAACCAAGACCGCTTTTCCTCCACACATTGCGGATGCACCATCTGTATTTAATCCCAACAATTTTTCCCAGGGCAATCCAGTTTTACTTAAGGACTTCTTGTCCCATCCTGTTGTGGTCCCATGCATGGCAGCTACATTCAAGAGCTCCTCAGTGACAGAGAGGTCCAACTTCACGCCTCAAATAAAAATGGATAGCTGTGTTGTATCCGTGTCGTCTGTGCTTTCATCAACAGCTAATGAAGCTATGTTGTTGCCAGGTTTCTTGTTAGCTCCTCATCTCGGTCCGTGATGGTGTTTCTTGACAACTGATATTTTTTTAAGTTTGGTATTTGGTCTGGGCACACCTGCTCACACACCTTCAGCATGCACTGCTTGAAAAATGCACCCTCTAAAAAGGACTGTGAAGCTCGGGGGATTTCTTCAATCACAATAAATCGTATCTTTCACTGCCACATCGTTTTTGGTTGTGGCTTTTGTGAACACATTCTGCTGTGATTGCAGTTTGCCTTTTAATTCTTGGACAATATGTTGTTTTTCTTGAAGGCTCAGCATACTTGGCTCCATGTTTGGTGTCTAAATGCCAATGTAAATTGTACTCTTTGAAGACCGCCACTGCCTAACGACACAAAAGACATACAATTTTTTTCCTTTGAAGCACAAACATGTATTTGCCTTCCCATCTTTCTTGAAACTGCCCTCTATCTGCATCAAATTTTCTCCTCCTGGACACTTTGGGGTCATTATTTGTGGATATTTCTTCATTCTACTTGGTGAAAATTGCATTAATTTAATACTTATGTGGATACACTTTTATCTAGTGGCAAGATGCCCTCACTTCATGGTAACATAATCGGCATGCATTGTGGGAAATGTAGTTTATGGTCAATCCAAGCTTTAAAGTAGCATAGACCATTTTAAGACAGTCAGAGCTTTTAAGCTGTCACAGGCCACATAAAATTATGTGGCAGGCCACATTTGGCCCATGGGCCTCGAGTTTGACACATACGCACTAGTGGACTTTCCAATCTTAACCAGTTTTCCAAACTTAACCAGTTTTAAAAATGGATGAGTCAACAGACATAAACAAATGTGCACACAAGATGCTTCAGGGTTGTTTTTCAGTTGCAGAATGCCTCCCTTTTTTATTTGTTCCACAGTACTTAATATCAATTAAGTCCATAAACTAAACACACAATTTACAAGATACAGAAACTTCAGCGGTCAACAACCCTTTGCTCTTCCAGGGACAAATACCTGATAACAATGTCGTTTTGACCTAAGTCATGGAAACTAGCACCTGGAATCCAGTGTATATACATTGTAAATAAAGTCAGGGTATTGTATCATTGTGTTATGCTCCTACAACAGCTGTCATTTTACCTTTAATGATCTCCAAATTATGATTCTTGTCTTCGACATGATTCTTCTTTTTTGGGGTGTACATGTGGCATATTGAAGCTGATGAAATATCTTTGCCTGCAGTGCCTTTGTGTTGAAAGGATCAAATTTAAACAGAATGCCCCTGTGGGCTCCCTTTCGAAGTATTTGAGTTTTTCCAAATTGGAGGGACTCATAAAACAGATCTAAAAATGCACTTACTTTGTAAGATCTGTGAGTTCCCCAGAGGAAAAAAGAAAGACTTGGCAGAGATGAAAAGGCTCTCTTGATTTTTACTGTGAAATCCATAAAATGTACAACAATTCAAGTAAAATGACTTGAAAAATTGCTAGGCTCATAATGGGGTCAAGCACTAAAAGTGACTATAATTGAGGGAATATAATTTAGGGAATAGTTCAACCAGAAATGAAACTCAGTCATTATGTATACACACTCAGGTTGATTGAAGGTCAGGTGAGGTGTTTTTAGTCCACCAAACAATACTGAATTTCATAGGAACAAAGTCTTGTAATAATCTGCCAAACAGTTGAAATGAACTTCAAAACTTAAAAAAATGTTATAAAACCCTAAAATGCCTCCATGCAGCTCATAATCAGGGTAATCAAGGTGCACTGAAATCTTGAAATGCCAAGTTGTTTTGAAGAACCTCACTGACACTGTTTTTAGCCGTATTGTGTACTCTAGCTCCCTACCATGGCATTTTTTGGGAGGCTAAAAACAAGGCATCAGTGACAACAACTTCCGAAGCTTCTTGAGGCTTCAGAACACTGTCACATTGGACGAACAGAATGGAAGCATGTTATGGTTTTATTATCTACTTTTTCCGTTCAAAATGTGGTCACAATGTAAGTAACTTGGGAAATTGCTGCAATGTCTTTTCCTGTGAAACTCCAGCAGTGTTTTGTTGACTACAAAAACTTCACCTGACCTTCCATTGGGATGTGGGTGAGTAGGTGAAGTTTCATTTTGGTGTGAGTTATTCTTTTAATACAGAAATGCATATATACTTTGACTTTTTTATAATATAAATCTGGTATTATGAGAGTTCATAGTATTCTGCCAGGAAAGTAAAACCAGCAATGTCACATTTTTCAGGGCACATTTTTGTACCTTTGCAAGGGTATATATTGAATATTTCAGGTAGCATTTCTTGCAAAGAGGAAAAATAACATTTCTGTGGTGTGAACTGCACTTCCTCTGTCTCTGTTTTGTTCTTACAATAGCTAGTGAAGAGAAAAGGGGGTGTACATCGAGACGAACTGTGGCATGTGTTGTCTGCTCATGTGCTTGTGTGTTTTGCTGGAGTCTGCTTTGCGCACTTTGGATTACTTGTAGTCGACTAAACAAGCAGGGGATTGTGGTCAAGTCTCTGCGTACCCAGTCTTAAACATAAACAAACTTTATAAGACAGGCGTACTAGCTGAAGTGAATGTAGTTGCTTAGGTATTTGGTTGGACTACAAACTATATATCATTTGGAATTTATATGCATATTTGTAAAAAAGGTTTTTGTCACTAATATGTTTAGTTAAAAAAGAAACAGAAAATGGCTTGATTTCAGAAAATCAACAGGAACATAAGTACGAAATGAAGTGCAGCGAAATAAGCACATAAATTCTTCTTGGCTGATCTGAGTATGACAGGTTTAAGGGGAGTGAAACTTTCAATCATATATGTTCCTTACACTAGCGTCAAGAGAGCCAAAAGAGTATTTCCTGTTGAATTGTTTTTGTGCATTAGCTTGTGCAGTGTTTCCCTTGGATGGAGTTGGACAAGCAGTGATTGATTTTTTTGGTGCGTATTTGCAATGTAATCTGTGCTGGGAGACTTTCCATGACTGAAAAAAACAAAACCAACAACAACAACAAAACAAGACTATCATTCTATATCTTATTGTCGTGTCTTTTCCAAAGCCAACCGTGCTCTCTTGCATGCCCACCTTGGTCAACTTCTTAATTTGTTCTCTGTCTTAGGTTTTATTTCAGAAACTGGCACAGCACCAACGAAGAGGAGTCTGCAGTTTGGAGACACTGCATCAGTAAACTTAAACGGGACCAGAGCCCACAGAAAACACCTGAAGGAACACCTCTATTGGATGCTGGATCTCTTGACTACCTGTTTTCCCAGGTTTGTACATCTGTTGTATTTGGGGTAGTCACTCAGAAAGACAATAAATAAATAAATAAATGCATATGGGTTACCAATATTATTATTGTTTGTTATTTATTACATCTTGTGTTGAGTTTGCTTTTCGACAAGGTCATGTTCTAACAGTTATCAGTTCAGTTTCAAAACATCTAGTAAAACAAAACAGCTGAGAGGAAGTGTAACCATATCAGGAAGTGTATCTGTAAAGTCAAACATACCCTTTTGATATAGAGCGCTGTTGCTGTCAGTGGAGTCCTGTTTGTGAATTCAAAGATAAAATGGCTGACAGGAGTTGTGTACATGACAGATCTTGACCTTTCTAGAAGTACAACTAATAACTTGAGTGGATTTTCCCTCGTCAAAAATATGACAAATACTGTTCATGGGATTTTAAGTGCCTTGAGTTCATTTTGTTTGGCAAGTGTGCAAAATTTGCGTGGCACATACTGAACATTCATGGAATATTTATATAGGTGTTTTAAGATGTACATGCTTCAAAGTGTTTGTGTGTTTGCTTTTGTACCATATTTTAAATATGTATTTTTTGCTCAGGGTCAGCATGACTTTCAGACCGGTTTGGTTCCACTGAGGGTGCCCCAGTCAGAGGCCGAGCAACATGAGATAGAGAACGAGTGCTTGGGAATGGCTGTGCTTGCCATCACCCACTATGCCATGACTGTGGCAAAACCCCTGCCCTTGGTTTCTCAAGAAATCAAGTAATGCACCCACACATTCATCATGTCCTGGAATCAATAATTGATTTCTTAATAAGTCTAGATGATGTGGCATTTGCAGAACTTTGATTAAAATCTCAAATTCACACTCTGGAAATAAAACAAAATGTTTCAATTTACAAACTTATCCACAATCTGAATCAAAAAGAATACAGTACTTTTGTTTATAGCAGTGCTTAATTCTGAATAGTTGCATTTATATTTTATAGTTCAATTTAAACATTTTCCCTTTAAAACAGTTTCTTCCTCCTCTTCTGTCTGAATCCCAACAGCTACAAACATTTCATCCCAGAGACGCTGAACCGCAACATAAAGCAGCGCAACATTCTTACCCGCATCCGCATTAACAACGTCTTCAAGAAATTCCTCAGTGAATTCAACCACAGAACAGTCAAAGACAGCAACATCACACCGTATGACCTGAAGATCAAGTACCTGTCCACCCTGGAGGGTTTAAGCAGCGGCCTAGGCAGCGAGCTCCTGGAGCCCATCTTGCTCAGTGTAACACAGGAAGGAGAGCCTAGCTATGGCGGTTATTTTGGTAAGAATTCAGGAAGGAATATAGGAGAATCATTGTTGATCATTTGAGTTCTCTGGCATCAAGACAGATTCATGCAATGAAGCATGCAATAGCCGAGTTTTGTTTTTGTTTGGAATTCTTTACTGGAAGGAATGCAGAAGTATTTGTTTAGCAAGATAACCCAAGCAGAGGTTGACGTAGTTGCAAAACATAGATCATGTATTTATGTTCATAACCCTATTTTTAATGTTTCATCATCTGAAATGTAATATAGGCTTTATGTGTGGAGTGTTCTCATACTGGCTTCTTCCCCACAAAAAAAGGAGTGAACCTTGTTGATGTGGTGTATTGAAACAATTGTGAGTGACTGTGTTAACATGTTAAAAGTAAATGTGAAAGATTTTCACGCACACCCCCTCCCCCCATTATGGAGCAGATGAGGACAACTAGAGATGAGATGACTGTAGATAATTAGACGCATTTTCAAGTACATATTGTGAACTATGAATGATAAATGTTTAACCTGAAAGGTATGTGACTGAAATGTTTTTCGGCTCTTCCTAGGTTACTACAACCACATCCAAGGGCAGAATCTGAGCCAGAAAATAGATGCAAGCCATGACATGCAGGTCCTTGTTACTGGTACAACTGGCATTTCCTGGAGAAAGAAGCAGTCTTCAGTGAGTGAAACATCATGAAAAATATCTTGAGTATCTGAAGACGTCCTGAGGGGAAGTGAGAAAAGAATACCTCAGAATCAAGTTTCTAAATGTGATCTTAATTGCATTATCTTGTGTGTTTATGACTTAACAGGGGAAAAAAAGGTTTTGCCAGAATAGTCTTAAGTCCTCAAATTGTTTCCATCTGTTAAATAGAAAGGAGGTTTTTGTTTTTTGTTTTTTTTTTACCGGATCTTTTTTCAAAGTTTTGTTTTTCATTTGAAGTGGAAAAAAGTGTTGTTGCAGGTAAAAAATAGTTTTTGTTACAGTAATGTTAGGTATCTGTTGGTGTAATAGTAAATTCAACCATGGCTAAAAATGCCAAGCAAACTCATTTTATTCTGAGGGCTGACATCAAATAGACCAATCACATTAACGATTTATGATTGGATGCAATGAAAATGCACAAAAACCTTTGAAATTTTAACTGATTAGAATGCAGTTTCATGTGCAATTTGTATGTGTGTCAGCACTTGGCCCACATGCTCTGAATCAATCATTTATCAAGTTTTGTTTGCGTCCAAGGTTTATAAACAAGTGCATGATTTTGCAATCTCACTTGTAACTTTTATAGCCACGCATGAGATCTTTTTATTCTGAACTTTTGATCATTCATAACATGGAATTGTTTTGTAGTTTATTATTAGAAGAGTTCTCATTGTTTGAGGGGAGGGGCCATGGGTTTTGCGATGTCAGAAAACCTTCTGGTGAATTGATGACTTTAATCTCTACGATCCCAGTCACTAAGACCCTATTCAGACAGTCATTTCAGACCCCTGATTTCAAACTTAGGAGGACTGTACATGCTGGAGGCACCAGAAATGCACACAGGGATTGAATGAACGGTTATTGAATCACTTGAGTCAAAGACATATTTACAGAAGATTCTGTACTTTCAAAAAACAGATTTCTGTTGCTGTATTTGCAGGTACACCTTTTCTTACTCACATACTGCTTAAATTTCTCATGTGGGGCTAATGAATATTATACCTCCCATCACACACCAAATATGTGGAATTTGGTTTGTTCCCACTTAAGAAATTGCATTTTTATTTTCTTACAGTAACTGTGTATTTATGTGGCTTGTATGTTTACCTGTCGAATAGATGCCTGTGATCTCCAAAGAAAAGGGCAAGTCAAAGAAGAACAAACTTGATGGAAAAAAGAAAAAGGAGGAGGTTGGTGAAAGCTGGACGGTGTTTTGTGACTTTGATGAGATCACACACACCGTCATCAAAGAGGCAACAGTCACAATCTACAGACAGGACAACAAAAGGATGGTGAGACAAACCAAATCACTGATCATTCCATTCATTAAATCTATTCTTCGGTTCCCTTGACTGTAACATCAAGCATCCATTTTGTGCCATAGATGTATGATTTAGAACATGTGATCTGCAATGGTGGAGTGTGTCATGGTATCACACACTCATACACAAAATGGGGCTGTATTAGAATCAGACTAACAAACGGACTCTGACTAATGAAGATTAATATTGGTGTGTTTGCTTCAGTACACCTTAGCCATGCTTCTCAGAAACACAGTCACAGAACTACGATCAGATCAGCTGCCCTGCAATAGAACTCTCATAGCACCTTAAATGTCATGGCTTCTGCTTTAGTGCTTTCAGCATATGTGATATCCTGTGGTGCTCTGGGTGATTCAGCATGATGAGGTCCGACTAGGGGACTTCTAGGCTGATGATTTGAGTCATCAAAGTTTAACAGGGAGCTGCAACACAAACACAATGTTCTGAGTTTCCACAGCTTGATACATTTTTGCTTATTTCTTGACCTGGACAGCTACCTCATTTTCTAGTTAATGTTTACTGTCTGCATCAAGCCTAGCTTTCTGCATGCCTTAACTCATAACCCTTGGTGATGTCTGACCAACCGTCCTCGCCCTCTATCTCTCTGTGTCTCTTCTCTTTTCAGGAGTTGCAAATGGATTCTCGGGCCGAGGCTCTGTCGTTTGCAGCCCTCGTGGACGGTTACTTCAGGCTGACAGTGGATGCCCACCACTACCTGTGCAAGGAGGTGGCTCCTGCTTCAGTGGTGAACAACAATGGCTGTCATGGACCTATCAGGTTCGTACTAGCAGTTTTGTCAGTTGGAGTTTTCATGTGGGCATTGGGTGGGGCTTGCACATATTCACCTATTTATCTGTAACCGACCTTTGGTTACACTTCAACATTACACCCTCTGTGTCCTGCCTCCACACAGTTCACACCTCTTCAAGATTTCCAGTCTGCTGAACTCAAGATGTTATGTTAAACCCTGCTGTTGTCATTGCACTGATGCAAAAAAACAATCATAGCTCTACCCTTTTCGTTAAACTCTGCCTATGGTATTATGTAATTTCTGTTATTTTTCACTTTAGGGAGACTTTGCTAGACAGCTAAGTGTCAATCTGGAAGTGACCTGGAAACTGATAGGATGGCCAATAGTTATGTGTGAGGAAAAACAAATAAGAAAAAACAAGACAGATTCAAGACAAGTCAGAGTCGTCAGTGAGAGACAAACAACACAATATTGACACTAGCAGATATATTATTTCACTTAAACTTGTGTTACAACTTTATATGGAATTTATGATGTTTTTCCGTCCACAGTACGGAGTACGCCATCCACAAGCTGCGTCAGGAGGGGAATGAGGAAGGCACGTACATCTTACGCAGGAGCTGCACTGACTACCAGTACATCATCATCACTGTGGTCTGCAGCGAGGTACTGCTGATTTATAAAACAGCCTTTTCTCACCATATTTAGAGGAGCATTTGAAAAAGGCACTTTTAAACATTTTAAGTTTATGCATTATCATGTGCTAAAATTATATTGTATTCAATAACACTAGTGCCCACTGGGAGAGCCAAAGCACACCAACAGTTACTTCCGTAAATGCAGGGGTGTTCGCTGAGAAATACATCACTATAAACCTAGAATTACTAAAGTTGCATAACTTGGGAACCACAACAAGAACAAACATACAAATGAAAGGGACACATATCTATGTTCCATTATAGGTGAGATGATAGGACATTGTCTCACTGACAAAAAAAGACTCCTGTCCTGAACAACCACACCAATCTTTGCTGTTTCATCTGTCAAAGTTGCACACAGGCCTCCACGCTATACAAAGACGGAAGCTGACATCCTTTTGTGCAATTTGTCCTTGTCCTCACTGTCACATCAGAAACTGAGTCCTTCACACTGTTTCCAGTGTTATGTGGCTGTAGTAAAAACAGCGATTGTGATGTGGATTGGGAAGGTACTGGCTAGCACGCTACTGAAGAGCTTTCTGTTGGTTATTCACAAGCCAGAGGCAACTGACCAATTATTGTCAGTTTCCTTTTGTATGAAGTCACAGGTTTCTTTGATCGTGAGAAGAGTGGTTTCATTATGGGTCACTATGGACAGAAACAGACACCAAACTTAATTTTCAACCCTCACAAGGCAGACCCACTAAAAGCTGGTCGAGGTAACTGGCCAGTTTGAATACAGTAGATTAATGAACTCTAGTAGATATGAAGTAAGGTGTAATAGTAATTCTATGGTTTTTGCCTGTCTCTAGCTGTCCAATAACATATTTTGCAAATAAAAAAGAAATATTGGTGTTTTTTTATATTTACATACTTAATCTTGATTTCTTTAAACCTTTTCACGCATATTTCTTTACAAATCATGAATCATGTAATGCTCCATTTTCTCATCTTTTCTCATTCAAAAATGAATCTGTTGTATCTCTGATGCTACCTTTATTCTTACATGCTTTTCCAGCTCTACAGTCATTGAATTTAAACCCTTCCACTCTGTTTCATCCAGGTGGACATGAAGGAGGCTCGTCCCGTGCGACAATATAAAAACTTCCAGATTGAAGTGGCCCCCAATGGCTTTCGCTTGTATGGCACCGAAACATTCCGTACCACTCTCAGGGAGCTCCTGGAGCACCTGGAGAGTCAGAGTCTTCGCTCAGACAATCTCCAGTTCCACCTGCTGCGGTGCTGCCCTCCACAGCCTAGAGGTAAGTAGTAACATGAACATGCAGCAACATCCCCAAAAAGAAGAGCAAACCTTACCACTGCTAAAGCAGGCTATATGATTGGGTCTTTCTATGGTTTAAATACTGCAATAGCGAATAACGACACACAACTGTTGACGTTGGGTACCAAAATTCTGTTTCAAATAGGAACCAAATTAAATTTAGTGAGTACCAGGTACCCATTAAAAAAAAAATTACAGTTTCGGTTCTGCTTATTGGTTCCTAGATGCGTTCATTTAAAATGGCTGCTCACGGAGTTTAGATGTCTGCCAGTAGGACTTCTCTTTTGCTTGTCTATGTCATGCGGCACTGCATGCGGCACATTGTCAACACAGCAGACAGAAGAGCTTGCGGGAGCTAGCAACAGGTAGCCCACTAGCAATGAGAGATGGAGCAGGGAAAGCTGTCAAAGGTGTGGCTTTATTTCTCTACAGAGCAGCGATCGTGGAAAATGCCACATGTGGGAAATTAATAAGTTGCAAAACATTTATTGTAACATTTGAACTTTTGGAACCGTTAGGAACCAGAATCGATCAGCAGAACCGAAATCAGAATCAGATTCATAAAAATCCTAACTATACCCATCCATAACAGTTGTGCCGTTCTTTGGTTCTGTGTTAACGCAAAACATCAGTTTTGACAGTATTGTGGTGTCTTTGTGTAAAAGTGGCTGAAGCAGTGCTGGCACAACCAGCTTTGTGTGTGTGTGTGCGTGTAGCAGTACTGGTGTAAACAACTTGTGTGTGACTCACACAATGGTGTCAGGGAGGAAGAGAGTTTACAATGTGGGTTTCCGGAGCCAAAATAACACCCTTTTGTTTATTTCACTCAGGTGAAGGTATCACTCAGTGTGCATGTCTGCTTGAGGATGCTATGCCATGATCATTTATACTTAGTGGTATGGTTTTAACACAGTATAAAAGTAGGGTTATATGGAACATGGGTGAAAGAATGACTTGTTTGATAACATGAAAGGTGTTCACCTGTCCTGCTGGATATGTTTGGTTTCATAAGTGAGCTGTTAAAAACCAAATGTTCAATTTGAAGTGTCAAGTGTTTTGCTTTATTGCTCTCTAAGTTGAGTGTTTGAGAATAATTGTGTAGAATGATGCAGGGTCAGGGTTGGACAATGGAATGCTGTTTTCACATTCACTGGTGATAGACTACATTTTCTCTGTGCTCATTTGATTTGAGGAGACGTACCTATGATCAGGATTTGTTTGTCACAAATATTCTGGAAGCTGATGGTAATGCAAAATACTGCATTTTCAAATACAATGTGGAAACTTGAAGCCTCCAAGTCATAAACAGTGAGAATAGACATTCTAGAGAAGAAGCAGACATCCTGTGTTCAGCAGTTAAACATGAAAAAAAGAATTGTATATTTCTGTAATCTGGAATTTTTAATGAGGGAGAAGAGTGTCTGCCAATTAAGGATGTTAATGTGGAAATTAATGTTTCTTCCTGCTCAAACAATGTCAGACACATTGTATTTGTTGAGAATATAGATTAGTTTTAGGTGCACTGTAACAATTATTTTTGGTTTGGTGCATTTTAAGAAAAAGTGCTCTCAATCCTCTAACAGTTGAGTAGGCTGGTTGCATTTTTTGCCTCTGAAACCGCAGTGTGCTGGTTTTGTCACAACATTATACATTCACGTGTGGAGTATGTTACAGGTACAAAGACACCTTTTCATGTTATCCTCCCACACAGCTCTGTTGGCAAAAAAATAACAACAACAAAAAAACGAAGTCAATTGATGTGGTAACATGACATGAATAGATGCTCGTATCCTTGCCACATTGACGTAATTACTGAGAGCGTCTTGTGCCACATGTAAACACAGTTTGTCTTGCTGAATACCAGTCCATATTGGTACAATGTTGTTGCATCCTTCAAGGAAATGCGAGACACTTGGTGTTTACCTTTTAAAGTTTTTCTGCTTTTATTATTTGCTAACATTGAAGACTTTCCATATCAATCAGACACTTTCAGCAGTGTTAAAATAACATGGCCTTGAGAACAATAAAGCAGACAATGACTGCGGGTTTATCTAAAACTACACAACAGTCTCTGCAAGTTGATTTTATTCTAATAATTCGAGTTTGCAGTAGTCACAAACATGCACCCCACTGACTTAAGTAATGTGCTTGTTCTGCAGAGATTTCTAACTTGCTGGTGGTCACAAAAGATAGAGCGCCAGTCCCCCAGACACCCCTGCAGGAGAGCCAGCTCAGCTTCCATCGCATTCTAAAGGAGGAGATTGAGGAGGTACATCTGTCTTCCATTATACCATAACGAAAACACAGTAATGTAGTCCCCAGTCCAACATGAGACCGGAGTTGAGGTGTAAACTTTACACAAATAAACCTTCATTTTTAGGAAGTCCATTGCATGTCTATTTTTTTATAATGTCTGAAAAAGAATTTTTTCCCCTCCTCATACAATTCATAGTATTTAAGTAAAAGCACAATCCTTGCATATGCAGACACATTTTTGCATGTACTGTAATCAGAGCTGTCCGTAAACTTGTTTCTGTATTTTCACTGTTATTTGCTGTGTAATTTCAAACTGTACACAAGCAGAAGTTGCCTCCCAGAAGTCCTACAAACATTTATTCCCATTGTTGTGTTGAGGTGGAAGATGGTTGCAGAGGCTGTGCTTTCATTAAAACTATTTAATGAAATATTTTGGGCTCCTTGCTGTGTCCCAGGATGAGCACCTTGGTCCAGGCACAAGAACCAACATCTACTCTGGCACACTGAGGGTAAAGAGTGAGGAAGACGAGGATGCAGGGTACTCATCCCTCCAGGAGGTCAAGGTGGTCTTAAAGGTGCTGGGTTCTGGACACCGAGACATTTCCCTGGTGAGAGACACTCTGCACCTTTGTGTTCACCTCTTCTCATGAGCACTAGGAGAGATTTGTAAAGCTGCTACATTAGCCACAAGCTGTATACAAATCAAGTCAATTTTGTCACTCTGTTTGCAGGCCTTATTCGAAACAGCAAGTATGATGCGACAAGTGTCCCACAAACACATTGTGCTTCTCTACGGAGTATGTGTCCGCCAGCAGGAGAGTACGTGCATATTTGAAGTAAATGTGTGTGTTTTAGGGTGGGTGCATTGGCTCGCCTATGACACTGGTGTCTTTGTGTTGATCAGATATTATGGTGGAGGAGTTTGTCCAGGTAGGACCCCTGGACCTGTTCATGAGGAGACAGCAGAGCCCACTCAGCACACCATGGAAGTTCCAGGTGGCCAAGCAGCTCGCCTCAGCACTCAGCTACTTGGTAAGAATAGAAAACAACACACACACAGACACACGCACACACACACACACTTCTTTAAGCATAAAAATGCACCAAATGTATAATCACCAACACTATGCCCTCTGTTATGGCCTGATGGAAAAAGGAATCTTGAGCCTGATGTTGGTTTTTGGCAGCAACAATATGTACAACTGTGCTGGCCTGAAAAAAGACCCTTTCCACATTTCATTTTGCACCAATACCAATGTGATTATGTCAAAGTAATCAGAAGGCTAATTTCTTAAACAAATAACCTGCAATATTGCAAATATTTAATATTGTCATGTACGATGATTTAAATAAAGACAGAATAAAAAATAGTTAAACTAGGCAGAGGTGCTGGAGCGCTCTATGAAGGACACAGTGTGTTACACTTTTTTAAAATCATCATCGGCATTGTTTTCTGCAAATTGTGGGCTATAAGAAATAGCCTCAGCACATATTGGAACACATGCGCTGACATGATATGTCTGTTATAGGCCCATAAATCAGCCCACAGAAATATTGATCGGGCCCCCCTCTTGATGTAGACTTATTTAACGTGTTGTCTTTTATGAATTAGTGGGGTTTTTTTTGTGTGTCTTTGTAGGAGGACAAAAAGTTGGTCCATGGCTTTGTATGTGCCAAGAACGTCCTGCTGGCCCGGGATGGACTGGGTGCTGATGAAGGAGGGCCCTTCATCAAGCTCAGTGATCCAGGAATACCAATCACAGTACTCACCAGAGAAGGTGTGTACACAGAACAAACATTGAAGAGACACACACACACACACACACACAGACACAGACACACACACACACACACACTCCCAAACCAAACTGTAAAAACCCCGTCTCAACCCTCAAATGTGTTTAAACATCAGATGCAACAAGTATAGTGGGCTCCTCCTGGTACCTCACAAATATAGTAAATAAAGACATGCGTGCATACGCACACACACACAGAAAGCGTGAAATGAAACCTTAAGTTACTAAACAACTACCGTGGTAATTTTAGTCATAACTTCCACTTTCTCTTTACTCAATCAACTGTAAGTGAAAGTAAAAAAACAGCTGCCGTTGCACTGTTTGGTTTATCTTTTTTTGCCGCTGCTGCTAAAGAAGAATTCCCCCACACCCTCTTCTGTGTAAATTTGAGATGCAAAATCATCTGTCATACAAAGCAGAAATGACCTATAAATTGAATCATATTCATCTCAATCAATGCATACAATCATATCCTTTGTTTCCATACTTGAACTTGGATTCAGTAGATGCTGAGGGTGTGGGGAAGCTGGCACAGTGAGGGGTTTTTCTCAGATTGCATACTTCCTCTCAAATATTGGCTTCATATTTCTGCTTGTCCGTTCGAGCTGGAAGCTGGAAGATGGAGGAGTGTGGCTGAACAGAGCAAACAAGCCATACTGGAAATGGTTCGGTCCATTGTTGCACACCGTGGGGAATACCCCTCCCTCTTTGTTACCATAACTCTTGAGCATAACTCCAGTCTCCTTGACTTTGCCGACCAATTCCAGTGTTCCAGTTACACATTGATGTCTTTGTGTTCAATCAAATCAACGTACATAGTGGCTGTAGTGCAGGGGAACCCTTTGGGAGCACTATTATCTTCCCAGCAATCTCTTCCTCAAACCCTCACATCCATTTTCCTCGTCCTCACCTGTCTTTCAGTACACCATTACATCTGTCTCCATTCTCCCTCCTTCCGCTTTTCTCTCCAGTCAGTCATCCTTTATTCCTGTCTCAGCGTCATTACTGTACGACACCATTGATTTATGGAGGCAAAAATCAACTGCAGAGATCAGAGTCATTTAACCTGTCATTTACTGGGTCTCAGCACATCAGTTCAAAGGTTGTTTTTTTTATATTCAGTGGAAGCCGTCAGTCAACGTTTCACACCAGCTGCCCAAGCAGTGAGTGAGTCAAAGCTAAATGGTGTCGTCCTTACAGTACAGTAGTCAGAGCAAAGGGTGACTCATGTCATTGTCAAAGCCCACAAGGTCACATCCACCCATGGTTTTAATCTTAAGCAGGGATTTCTCTTCTAAAGGCGTCAGTTATTCGTGCCAGACACAAAGCAAAAGTTCTTAACTCCCCTACTTGGCTCACATTATACAAGAACTAATATTTGCGTGCTTCACTTCATCTTGGCGCTGTAAACATCATGAATCAGGACACCGTATTTTCTAACTCGTGCAAATTGTAACATGCATCTCATCACTTTCTTAAAATGATTGACTGTCCTTTTTTGGCAAAAGTCACATAGCTAAAGTTGGCTGTGTTTGACTCTGCAGAGTGTGTTCATCGCATCCCTTGGATTGCTCCAGAGTGTGTGAAGAGTGTGGCTTCCCTAAGTGTTGCAGCTGACAAGTGGGGATTTGGTACCACTCTGTGGGAGATCTGTTATGATGGAGAGGTCCCCCTCAAAGAGAAGAAGCTCACAGAGGTAAGGGCCACACTCAACCTTCACTTCACATATTTATTTCTAATCCGATGGTTATTCTCAGCTTTGCTGTATGCCCTTGCAGCAGGGGTAGATACAAACATGCTAAAATAACTTTGGTTTTGCTGTGGAACCACAAATTCTGGTTGTGTGTGGAACTTAAGGTCAGTTTGGGCAGCAGCCTCCAGCTCATGAACGTTACCTCAGGAGCATCTTGAGGGAATTTCTTGGAATTTGGCACTGACACCCACTTGGACCCAAATACCAATTCATTAAAAAAAAAAAAAAAGACCTTACAAAACATGTCTTTGGCATGACAACATTTTACAGGTAATGATACTGAGGTTTTTGTAGTTTTTTTTAGCTCAGTTTATCACTGTAACCAGACCTCGAAAGAACTACAATGAGATTCTTAAGAGTTGGCAAAAAGACATTTTCATTTCCTTCCTTTAAACAAACCTGTTCATCTATAAACTTATTTGAAGTTTGCATGCACCGGCCGATGTTTGTGTCTGTGTTTCTTTGTCGAGCAGAAGGAGCGCTTCTATGAAACCGAGTGCCAACTGGCCACCCCAGACTGCAGAGAGCTGGCTGAACTGATGACCCACTGCATGAACTATGACCCTAAGAAGAGGCCTTTCTTTAGGGCCATCATCAGAGACATTGACATACTGGAAGAAAAAAGTACGTGTGCAGGAACGAAACTTCATAATATGGAGAATCAGTTCATAAATAGAGGGGAGGCTGCATGTATGAGGGGTGTGAGATATTTCCTCCAGTTACGTTACTGTATCTCCAATGTCAGCCTTGTTGTAAAATGTTAACTCTTAAGCCACGAAGATACAGTCAACATTCTGAAAGTCTCTTAACGGCAGAACAGGCAAAACCCAGGTGCAGATTTAAATATCCAGAGCGTCTGTTGGCTGTTGTTAGACGCACCAAACGTTTTGTGTCTTTCATATCACTTGGCAGTGGCCTGTAAGCAGTGCAAACAGAGTTGTTTTCTCAACTCCATGTTTATTAGGAAGTTCACTTAGTGCAGTATCACTGATCTGCCCTCAGCTGGGCCCCATGGCGTCATGTCGACTCAGCTCTTCCACCTGCTGGCCAACAGCAGATGCTGCAGTCACATCAGGAAACCAGGATTCAACAAAGCTTTTGATCTCGATTTTGAATTTAAGACCGCTACAAATACTGAAAATACTTGTTACATACATTTAATTTTGCTGAA
Organism: Aulostomus chinensis; assembly: GCF_037954235.1. Lineage (NCBI taxonomy): Eukaryota > Metazoa > Chordata > Actinopteri > Syngnathiformes > Aulostomidae > Aulostomus > Aulostomus chinensis. Next base: position 6,868,413 of record NC_141333.1, on the reverse strand, counting down.
AGAACAAATGGCTCTGCTAAAAATTGCAATTCAGAGGAAAGCAAAGGAAAAAAAAGAAAAGAACCAGTTATATAACATGAAAACTCTGGTGCAAATTAACGACGTGTTCAACCACAGCAGACTTCCTGTGACGTAGGTGTAAGAATGTAGAAGACAAGCCTTGTTTGACCCATGTGGATTCTCTCTCTCGGCCAGACCCATCTATCAAACCCCAGCCGACACCAGAAGTGGACCCAACCGTGTTTGAAAAGAGATTCTTGAGATTCATCAGAGAACTGGGAGAGGTTAGCCAGTGTTTCACATGATGCAGCTTCTGATCAGTCCTGCACCTGAAGGTGCTGACATAATGAGGAGAAGAAATTCGTCATTTGACAATTTCTTTCTCCCGATCTCCTTCACTTTACTGATATTTTCTTTCATTACACTCATGTAGGGTCACTTCGGGAAGGTGGAGCTGTGTCGCTATGATCCTCGAGGAGATAAAACAGGCGAGCTGGTAGCAGTCAAGTCACTGAAGCCTGAGAACCGGGAGGAGCAGGGCAACAACCTCTCCTGTGAGATTGACATCCTGAAGGCTCTCTACCATGAAAACATCGTCAAATATAAGGGCATTTGTCAGGAGGAAGGTAAGACTTCTACACAGAGAACAAAGTCATGTTCAGAGGAAGAACCAGAGCCTCCGGTTTGTGCCTTTTATGTATTGCTGTTATACACGAGTCACAGAGCCACATTTTCCTAAAAGAAACCCTCAGTAGACGGTTTGACAGCACTTCCCACTTTCATGAAGAGAATCCTTCAGTATTTTACCAGCCATCTGAATTAACGTGCTCTGCACAACCAGAGCTGGGAGTGACCACTGTTCTCTTCATACAAGAGAGGAAGCTACCACTGAACACAAGTGCACAGAAAATCACACAAGTTTAGCTGATTAGGCACCAGGAGCTCCAACTTTGGGTGGGCAGAAAAGAAAAACTGAAATGTGCAGCGGACAGAATCCATTTTCTTTTGTGTTAATGAATCAGCAGAACCCTCACTTTCCTGATCACATGCAAAGTGACTGTTTTAAAACAAGTTTTGTCAAGGATTGATCATTCCTCTTCAGAAATGTTGATACCTTGACATAATGGTGTAGCATGAAGAGGCACAGATGTGTATATACACACACTGCACGTGTCTTGTAGGTGGTCAGGCCATCAAGCTGATCATGGAGTATCTTCCACTGGGCAGTTTGAAGGAGTATCTGCCCAGGAACAAGAGCAAGACTGACCTCAGCACCCTGCTCAGCTACTCCATCCAGATATGTCAGGTAATGCAGTCGGTTTTCACTGAGCCCCCATCCTCAGTCCAGGTTTAGTCACTAGTTTTGTCACGTCCTCTTCCTCTAGGGAATGGACTATCTGGGATCTCGAAATTACATCCACCGGGACTTGGCTGCCCGAAATGTGCTGGTGGAGAACGAGAGGACGGTGAAGATAGGTGACTTTGGCTTGACCAAGAGCATCAAGGACAATGAAGGATATTACACCGTCAAGGACGACCATGACAGCCCCGTATTCTGGTGAGTCAAGGAGGGAAACCGTTAATACCTTAGTAGCCGAGGGGTTTTTAAAAGATTTGTATGTTTGTGAGGGAAGAGGGGAGGAACTTGGAACTGGAGAAAGTGAAGCGAGTAAATGTGGAAGAATGTTGAACTGGTGACAACATTCAGCTTTTCCTACATGTTGTTAGCTACAACTCTTTTGGCAGTATATTGACTCTAGTGTTAGCTGACATTTTGCATAAGGTAGTTAAAGAAGGCACTGAGGCTCAAACTGAGCTAAAGGCCTAGGAAGCGTTAAGCTAACAGTCACTAGCTCCTGTGCATGGAGGGGCCAGGAACGCCGGGTCAGCGTCTGACTGAGCTCTGACAGTTGTATTGTATTTCATGTTCTTGTGTGACTTGTGTGTCTCAGGTATGCTCCAGAGTGCCTGACACTTTGCAAGTTCTACCTTGCATCAGATGTTTGGTCATTTGGGGTGACGATGTATGAACTCATCACCTACTGCGAAAGCGCCAAGAGTCCGATGACGGTCAGTACTTCAGCAGCTCGCTCTCAATTAGAAAAACCTGCTGAAACAGGAATTATTTGTAGGTTCATATCAACCACCTAAACTGAAACACATTGAGATGTGTTGGTGGGTCTCATGTCATTTCAGAGTTTTATTTTCTAAAAGCCTCCAACATGTTTACATGTGTTATATTGCCACCATCTTTTTTTTTAAGCCTTGATTACATGTTGCCCAGTTCTTTAGTAACAATGTCTTCTCCCTCCAGCTGTTCCTCAACATGATCGGTAAAACCCAGGGTCAGATGACCATCATCCGCCTCGTGAAGGTGCTGGGGGATGGGAGGAGGCTACCCCGTCCTGAGGGCTGCCCCGAGCCTGTAAGGAACACTACTCACTGCCAACATATCACAGTGGTGTGTCTCTGAGGGGCTCTCAGAGGAATCAGCGCCTTAAGCCTCAGATGGAAGTCAAAGTTTCTTAAGTGGATCACATCTTAATGGACGATCAGTCCAATCATGTTACGAAACATCAAACATCTAAATTTCTACCAGAAAATAAGTTAAGAAACAACAAAACTAATTCAATTCTTTTGTGTCAGGTGTATGAGCTGATGCGGAAGTGCTGGGAGCACACCCCCGAGAAGAGAATCACCTTCAGGGGCCTGATCGAGCAGCTGACCAGGATGCAGAGTCAGCTCCAGCCGCAGAATGACCTTTAACCCCTCAACTGGTAGCTGCTGGCTGAGTGAAATCGATGTCACTCGCCGACTTTGGACCAGATGCAAACAGCAAAAACTGACCGCAGGTCCGCATCTGCTTTTGCAACTTCATTGTACTGAGACGCACAGCCTTGCTCCTCCCTACTTCCCATGTAAACAAAACTAATCAAGGATGTCTTCAGCCTGCCGTGGTTTCACCTGTAGTTGCTCATGCTTTTATATTTGGCATGGCATTCTTTGACATTTCCCTGTTTGAGTTCATGTGTTAAATCTTGTAGCCTTAGCGTTGCTTAACGTGACCTTATATCACATATAAAAAGACCTCAAGTATATAAACAAATCAACCGGATTATTGTGAGGAACTGAAACCTTCAAGGATTCATCTGTTGTAACGCGCCGTCATCGGCCGTCCACTCACGAGGAACTGTGACTGAGCACGGTCTCACAGATGGAGGCTGAAAAGATGGAACCATTTTATCCTCACTTCCACGCCGTTGTGCAACAGTCTCAAATGATCACACATTGTTCAAGAAGAATCGCAGGGATGGATGGGTGTGTGAGGAAGACGGATACTGAAGATGTTGCTTGCAGTTTGTTTCAGAGACTCTGGTTGAGGGAGGAAATCTCCTGATGGAACATCTGATGGCAGAAAAGGGTGTAGTAGTGAAAAGCGAGCTCAGCCTCCAACATGACATTAGAAACAGCAGTCAGTTCCTTCTGCTGCGTCGTTGACGGTTCAAATCGAATGCCTTCCTCCAGTGACAAACTCCATCGCTTTAGTCAGTTTACATACAAATGGAAGAGAACCTTCTCCGTGTTGAGGCTCTGGGACCCACCTGTCGTTGGCGTTAACCATCTTCACATCAGGAATGGATCACACACATTTCCAAAACAATCACATCATTGGCAATTGTGTACAAAGTTCAATATTCAAATCAAAGTAGCACCATAATTGTTGGAGACGTTGGTCCATTTTGTATTGAGCATCTGAAAGAAAAAAAAAGCTTTTGCAGGCATCTGGATACTTGCAGTAGTTGATGCAGCGCTCATTCAGCAGTTAGAAACAAAACTTCACGTATCCTCTGTTCTTCAGATGCTTAACACTTTAGTTGAGGTCTGTAAGAGCCACAAATACTCCTGTCGATGTTTGTATCACATTATACTTCAATGTAAAAGAGCCTTTTGCCGTTGTGGCAGGACTGAATGTGTGCACATTGATTGAAGATGAGTAAGTGACATCCCTGAATATCTACATGGCATTTTATGTTCCTTTATTTTTTTTAATCTAAAAAAGCAAAAAAAAGTGATTTTAATGATGTTGGAATATTATTTGTAACATTTTAATTTCTCCAGTATGCCAGAAGACTTATACTGCGTGTATTGTATCTGCGTATTTGTGAAATTGTTTTGAGCAGAGGGTTTTCTTTGTTTTACATTCAGATGTGCGCCACAGGGCCCTGAAATTTTTGCAGTCTGACTGCAGCAGTCAGTTCCAAATCAATGCAACTCTTACGCCTTTAAATGTGAATGTTGGCAGAAAGGAAAAACAAGAAGAAAGTTCAGGCAGAGGACAAACTTGCGCTTTAGTCCACATTTTATTTAGGAATGCATGACAAATCTTTCTGCTCAAAAAGAAAAAAAAAAAGAAATATATTTTTCAGAAAAGAAGACAAAAGTATGACTTATGGAAAAGTATCCATAATTACACAATGAAAAAATAAATAAAATCAATGTTTGTTGTCTTCTGTCTGTCAGTCTAAATGCAATAATATTAACTACTGAAAACAGTTTGTTCTATATATATATTACAGTTGTAAGTTAGCATGCCAATTGCTCTAGAAATACCGTATTCACAATAAAACAATATCAATGTCGTGATATAAAATTTTTCAAAATCTACAGTATATATATTTATTTATTTATATATGTATCTGTCAAGTCAGAAAAAAAACCACATACTTTTTAAAGTAAACTGTTTACAAAGCAGTAAGCACAGCAAATCTAGAGACTTATCTACAGCCATTATTACAATGTTCCAAAATCAGAAGTACTGAAGTATTGCAAAGCTTTGTCATTAATACACACACTCATTCATCCACTATTGCAAGTCCAGGATATATACTGGCACGATGGCAATGCACTGAAGCTTAGAGGGGCTCCATGAACACAAAGACTTGGATTCAAACCCTGAAGAGATTCAGCTCGTTTGTGCTTGGGGGAAAACAAACAAACAAACAAACAAAACCAAAACATGATTTTCTCTCCATACATCAATAAACAAACCTACATTAGAAAGTGACACGTCAAGATGATTTAATACATGTAAGCTCTTATTCTGAACCCTGCAAGCTGCAAATGGCTGCTGGCACACTTTGTAGTTACACCAAGGGCTCAGTGGCGGGTAACGACGCTGCCGTGGTGCAGGTTCAACATCTCCTGCTTGTGTGTGTGTGCGTGTGTGGTTTTGTGCTCATCTTTGTTATCTTGGAGAACCACACCCAGTTGAGTATAATCATCAGGTTCAATCTAAACACAAAATGGTCAAACTTCAACAAGGAGATTGTGATCTTTGACACGGGAAGGTGGGTCTCTGTTAGCATCCTACAGGACTACAATGCAGATGTGAGCTGCTGTTTAGGGGTTGGACACAGGACATGCGAGATGCTTCAGGAACAGCTGGTCATTTGTGGGGTTTTGTGGCGACCTGTGGATCCTCCCCACATTCACACCAAGTCACCAGACAAGATTAATATGACAAATGATACCGATGCGCAACAAAAAGTGAATTTCCTCAGCCTTCATTGCATTACTGCCTGCCTTGAAGGAGAGCACAAGGGACAGATTTGCCCTGAAGGATTTCTCCCAGAGCACCTCAGTGAAAGGTTCAATTCTGACCCAAACCTCACCCTCTCTGCCACAAACATTTGGGGGCAAATGTCTTCGCTGAAGGATGCAGATGAGAAGGTTTCTCTCTGAAATGTCAGCCCGTGCACTTAAACAAGCACTACAACCACCACTGGACGAATGCAGTTGCCATTTTGAACAGTGATGAGCAGAAACTCAACGGCTCTATTTTGTCCAACTTGCCATTCATTTAGTGAAACTCCTCAAAACAGTACTGCCCACCTGTTTTAGTATGTTTTTCTACCCGTCTTACTTTGGGTTAAGAAGTACATTTTAAAACAGCGAGTGATGTGTGCGCATTTCTCTGAATTAGTAAAGAGACTCACGAGGTGCAATTACAGTTTTGCACTGTGACTTTTCCCCTAAATCCCCCTGCCTCTGAGGGACGGTGAGATCCAGCTGCATCTCACCTTCCCCCCAATCAGGACTTCGGCTTCATTTGAACAAACGGAGGATTTAAGAGCCCCTTGTTAAAATGTCAAGTAGCAAATTTCCAGAGCAAACAGAAAGTTGAAGCCCTGATGAACGATAGAGACCATGTGAAAGATTAACAGTATCTAAAATTAGGTGCGAGGTAAAACACCCCAGATAAAAAGACGGGAATATTGGATGACATCACAGCCAACTGTGAGGTCACAACATGGGTGAAATGCCGAAGACGCCACAAGAGACTGAACAAATGCTGCGCACAGACAACATCAACCACCTTCACACACACAGGGTCACCGAGCAAAGGGTCAAAGGTCAACATCATCCAGGACTCCATTCACATCCAACCTCATCTCCCTTCAAACTCATACACCGGTTTGCTGATTCATCACCATGACAACCGATCGAGCAACTGGGGAAGACACTCAGAGAAGTGGATCTTCCTATTCTTACAATGAAACATTTTGGAAGAACACAGAGTTGGAACATGTCATCAGTTTAGAGGTCAGGCTCCGCCTTCCTAGGATAAACGCTATCAGAAATTTGGTGGAAGGAGTGGAGGATGCTGGTCTGCAGGATGAGAGGAGGAACGAGTTCTGGAAGGAGCAAAGACGACAACCTCCCGGGCTTGGTGTTGCTCACCTGCACACTTGGAAGGCCCCCATACAGGAGGCAGAGATACTGGACCAACATTCCATGATGGCTCAAAGCTTTTTAAGACAAAGATTAAATTTGCGGTCGACAAACGTGGTTGACACCCTTCAACCAGCCCATTACTCCAATGACAGCCGGAGCACCTCCATCCCAAAGCTGCTGCAGCCGCTAGCCTGCTGACGAGCACCAATTCATCATGAAAAAAAATAACAAAATCGCATTAATTTGAATTGAAAAGAAACTGATAATTTATTAACAAACAAAAGAAAAAACAACCTAAAAACCACAAAATGCAACCATCTCAGCCTGCTGGGAGCACAGGTGTAGCGTTAGCCGTCAATTAGCACAAAAGTGGACAAGCCAGAGAAAGAAGCTGAACTTCTACCGCTGTAGGAGCTTCACGAAACACAAGTAAAACCCATGAACATACATTCCTGCTCACAACAACAAACTTAATAGGTGTATTTGAAAAAGAAGGTCCATAAATACCAGTAATTCTGCCAGTCACCGCTACAAAACTAGCAGAGGTCCTTAAAGCTAAAGCTAGCTTAGCTTGCTACCACTGATCAGCACAGCATCTCCGACCGCCTCAGGTTCAAGCGGCACCGCAGACAAAGCTTATGAAAGCAGTAGAACACTTAGCTTAAACCCGGCTTGGCGGCCTGCTGACATCCGGTGACAGGGCAGAGAGATCCTGGTCCCAATGAGAACTCGCTTCCTCTTAAAATGTTCCCGAAAAAACGTCTTTGTGTGTCCAGACGACACCTGAACGGCCGCGGCGTTTTTCCCCCTTCCATAAAGAGACGCAACCCCACCAGCAGGGGTGTTATAGTTAATCAGAACTACCGGCGGTAGGTGTGTTCCAGCGGGAGCTCATTAAGCAGACCAGAATCCAGGTGTGCTGATTAAATACTTCCTGCTGTGATTGGTTGCTTCAGAGCTACGTCACAGCTGATTGGCTGACGCAGCGAACTTTACTGAACCAGTGCGGTGGCGTGATTCGGCCTGCTAGGCGGGGCTGCTAAGAAGAGCGTCACAAGAAGCCCTAAAAGTAAAGAAAGGAATCCAGGATTTCTGAGTTTGTAAGTGGTGATTAGGAATTAACGGATGTCTCTGACGTCAACGCTGCGGTCGGAATGTCCTCCTTTAAAAGGACAACCAGGAGCAAACTTGATCAAACTCACTGTCATTGGCAACTCTGCCGAGGGTACAAGAGGACTGAAATTTCATCACATCAACACAATCAGAATTAAGATTTCTACACACTGGACAATTGCTGCTGCTGCAGGCAAACCCAACAATCGACCAGGACGTCTCCACCTGTATGTTTGTGTCAAGGTCAGGGGTCTCACGTGTTTGGATCCCAGAATTCAACTACGCCGAGACACCAAGCACCATTTGATGTGTAGAAAGTACAGCAGATCAACGAAGAGCCTGACAAGACGGACACTAGCACCTCCAGGTCCAATCCCAATGTTTGTTCTCTTATTTTTATTTGAACGCCAACAAATGTGTGTGAAAGCCTACCAGCAGCGGGCCCTGCTCAGGAACTGTGACACACACACACAAACACGCCTTTTACTGTGTTTCTGTAGGAAAGAAACACAGTAAAGGCTTTAGAGGACGTGAGACAACGCAGGGAAAGAAAAAAAAAGCTGACTTGACTGTTGGAATACCACTAAAATAATTCAGGCATGACTGGCTTCAGTAGCTGAATCCTCCGTGGCAGCCTAGAATCAGACAGGCGAGCAAGCAGGACGGACACACGGACACGGACACACACACACACACACAACCAGACAGCTTTCTGCAGTCTGCTGTCTCAGCTGTTCACACACACAGAGGCCCATCTACACTCATCACACACAGACATGCACTCCTGTCTTGTCTTTAGGAGAATGAGCAGGTGAGAGTGAAAGTCAGTCCACACACACACACACACACACACACACACACACACACATATATATATATATATTACACTTGTTGGGAAGTAAAGCTGAGCCGTGGCCTCAAGCCCGACCAGAAGGACCCGCCGGCATGAAACGTGTCATTCAGAGAAAACCGGGCAGGGTGGAAGTGTGGTGTGCATGAAATCGAGTCAAAGAAGCGCCGGCGAAGGAAGAAGGCAGGACGCCATAAACAAAGAGACGCAGACAGAGAGCAAGATGTCACGAGAAAGATGTGACCACGACATGGAGAGGGAGGGAAAAAAAAAAAAATCAAGTCTGGAGCAGAAAAACTGAGTACTTTGCCAGCCCTCGCTTTCAAGTAGTAGTATGTTGTTCTGGCAGGTCAGCTGGGTAATCAGCTGAAGTACTCTAGACAGCTTGGAGACGCGATTAAAATGGAGGTGGATTTGGAAAGGGTTCTTCATTGGAGAACCCAGTTATCAATTCAATTTCAAATTTGCTGCAAATGAACTCGATCATGTCCGCCCATCCGGGACTTCCTGTCACCACCAGTCGAGTGTTGCTTTGCTTCCATAGCAAGTGGACCTCTGTGCAAATAAGATAAAACTGAGACTGAGCTGACAGGAAGTCCTGCAAACCAGGCCAGGACGGGACTTCCTACATGTTAAAAATGGCAGATTCTTGGCTTTCATTTATTGGGGGGGGGGTTATAAACATCAGGATTATAGGAAGATCGTGCAGTAATGAATCTGAAACAAAGTGCAAAACTCACTAAAGAAAGCAAATCTCTCAAGACAAAGTTGTTGAACTTGTGAATCCCAAACAGAAATAATAGAAAAAAAGTATTTACCAATCTTGAATTTCAACTGCAGAACTTCAGTCCCCTCTGGCTGTACTCACTGACCTCCCACTCGTTCTTCCAATTCTACTGCGCAGACAAGCACCGAGCAGAGACACAAATTCAAATGAGTCCAAATACGTCCCACATACAAACATGTCCACTGACCTACCAGACCCCTGTCTTCTTCCAACAAGGAAGAACTTCAGCAATTACTAAGGCTGCCTTTTATTCCGGGGGAATCCTTCCTGTGAGCGCCGAGGTTTAACAGAGGCTTCCGGAACTCCTCTGAGGTTTTTCCACCGTCCTCTTTGATGTTGGAGCCTCTCTGATGTTTCGTGAAGCTCTGAACAAACCAGTCGCTGCTGGTGAATGTAAAACGCATCACTGCTGGTGGGGTTACGGCACAGGATCGTCCCAGCAGAGGGCGGATTTACTCTCCGGACCATGAGGGAGAGTCATCCGGCGTTCTCCTGCTCCATGTGACCCGGGGTTCGGCCAAGCCTTGATTGTTATATTTACTATACAGCGTTTGTACACATTTTTTACCAGTACATTTCAAACATTTTCTGGCTTTAATCATTTTTCAACAACTTCTCAAGGTCTGGTTATTGCTATTTTCTCCAAAAAAAAAAAAAAAAAAAATTCCAATGAGGTTTTCTTTGACCTGCATTTGAATATAAAAAAAAAAAAAATCTGCATTCCAGATTCCAGCAAGAAAAGAAAACTCAAGGTAAAATTGAAGATTTATCTTTTTGGATAATTTCCAATAAACCTTAAGTTCCCTCTCAAACATTAAAAATAAAACAAGCATAATAATAAGAGGAGGAGTGAAGCCAGCCACAGCTGCTGATAAAGGAGGGAACAAAGCGTCTGTGTCTACAGAGAGACGCAGCCTTTCCACGCCAAACAGATATTATTCACCAGTGAATGCGTGAGGAGGGCTGGAATTTGGTCATTATTTCCCCACTGAAATGTTCATGGATGCATGCGTGTTAAATCTTTCATAATTTACTGAATTAGACTTTGAGTCGGAAAGCAAGCGACAAAGCACTGCAGGGAGGAAGTGCTGAAGGCCAAACAGGAAGTTGGAAGTCCCTCGAGCAAACGCGAACGGGATTTCTTAGATGGGTTACTGGATTGTTGCAGATAATAAACCGATGATCATCGACCGCTGACCGCGCAACCGAGTGCGAGGTTCTTTCCTCCTCCTGTCAGGCCACTGCCTTTTACAAGACACGCACGTGCCTGGACAGTCAAGAATCACAAGTCGCGGTATTTACTGAAGTATTCTATGTCTTTCAGAGTTTATTTCAGGTATAAAGGGTAAGTCTACTGCAAATGAACTCAGTCATTATCTTCTCGCCATCGTGTCAGTGGAAGGTCAGGGGAACTTCTTCAGGTTACAAAGTTCCGTGCGAGTTTCCAAGGAAAACACGTCATGGTGATCTCCCAAGTCACTGAGGTGGAAGGTCACACTTGGGTGACATCAGATGAGCAGCACCCTTTTAGAGTTTTATCACAGTTTGTTTTGTTCTTTTTTTTGTAAAGTTTGAAAACTGCTCTCCATTCACTTTGGTTGTTTGGGAAATCACTGCGACACCCTTACCCGTGAAACGCCAGCAGAATTTTACGGAACTTCTTTGGGCGTGAGGGCGAACCGCTGATGACCGAGTGGTCGTTGTTGGGTGAACCACCCCTTCAATCTGACTTTGGCCTGGGGCGACTGGATTACCTCAGCCCAGCTCTCAGGACTCATTCCTGGAACACGAGCGGATGAAGATCGGACAGCGCGAGACAAAAGGGATAATGGAAATCCTGAAGGGGTGTGTGTGCGTGTGCGTGTGTGTGCGCGTGCTCCTAGTACAGCCATCTGATCTTCACACACTCCCGCTACTCAACTCCTCCATCGGTGTGTGTCGGCGCACGAGAAACTCCTACCAGATAAATGGACTAAACTGATGCGTACACATTATCTGATCTCACCTGCTATTGGTTTTCACAGTGTGCTAGCTTTGTTGCCATGGCGATGCCAGTCATATTCTGCTCAGTGATACACAAGCAGATAAGTTATGAGCAGAAGATACATTAAAAGAGAAAAGAAGACGCTTTTACCAAGACATGTATGATTAATTATGTAGGATTATAGAAAGTTGAGTGAATGACTTAATACTAGGAAAGAAAAATACATTCTACTTTCTACAGTAGTAAGAACCTCAGTTATTGCCAGGATGTTCGACACAAGGGTTGTTCCCTCTACAAACCTGAAGTCCAAACATGATTCTCAACATGAATTCTGGGACATTCAGCGTTATTCAGTTCACCGCCTGTGCACGAGAGTCAGTAATTACCAAGAGGATTGGAATAACAACTCAAAACATCATATACAAATTGCTTTTTGTTTTCACAAAGACTACAGTCATATTATTTTTGCCAAAAGCAGTCAAAGAAATAAACTGCAAAAATTAAAACATTAATAAGTTTCTCTCCCCCCCCCCCCCCACTGCGCCTCAAAAACTTAAAATGAAGGCGCAGAAAGTCATGCATGATGGCACCAAAGGTTGTACAGAATGGAGTTGCGCAGCTCCTCCAATACAGGCTGTGTCCCAGTGCCATACTACACACAGTACCGACGCTCTCTGCTGAGTACTGCATACTGTCTTTTTAAGGTTTTTGCAGTATGTGTACATGAAATCAGCATGATTTACCATTTCAAAGTGATGTGAAAGTGTACTTCCACCACAAAGAGGTAACTCAACTGAGACTTGAGTGTGTCACTACTGTTAAATGTTACCAATGTGCAACAAAATGTTTTGTTTTTTCCCAAAATATGGGTAATAATTTTTGTTTTATGGAACATTTATAGTCTTAAGCAGCTCCTCGTTTGTCAAATGTGTTAAGTAAGATAATGCCCAACAGCGGCCCAGGCGAAAATTCATCGTCCCATCAAAGGAAAACCCACTTTTGACTGATTTGTCATTTTTTTCCCCTCCCACACAAGGACACCTTCAAAATATCTGAACAGCGAGAGCGTAGTACGGGACTGGGACACAGTCATCGTCCGGAACTTTCGATTTTAACTGCAGCTAAAAATAGAAGGAAAGCTTCAAGCAGAGACACAAACATTTCTTTAAAAGAAACAACCCTAAATGTAAGTCAATGCAGTTGGATTCAATATCATGAATTGCCTTGAAATATTATATAACAAATATATAGGAGTATAGATTGAGAAAAAAAGAAAAGTACACGTGTTTTCTTTCATTCATATAGTACAACACGCTCACAAGAGCGGGGAAATGTCCTTTATATATGATATTGTCTGTTACGCATGGCTTTATATATTCTGTATTACACTGTGATATATATATGTATGTTTGTATATTTATATATATAAATATATATAAATATACATACACACACACGTGCACACACACACACACACGCGCGCCTTTTGTAGGTGCTTCATAAGAAAGGTCCATTCATTGAGGGAAGCTATTGTAAGTCACCACAATTAAGGGCTTTGATTGGTTTTTTTTAGGCCCTTTTTTTTCCTGATGTGCTCCCAACGTTGGGATTGAAATGGCTGACACTTCCTACATATACAGCATATCAACACACACACACACACACACACACACACACACACACACACACACACACACACACACACATTGTAATTCTCTATGGGCAGGTATAAAAGAGGAACCTGAACGATAAAAGGAAAGAGAAAAGACACTTAAGAGCGGGAATGTCAGTTCTGCTGACAAATCGAAGCGCTAATGTGCAAAACTGGAGAGTCTTTGAAAGGACACGTGGGGTGGGGTGGGGGGGTGGTAGAGGTGGGGGGGGGGGGGGGGGGCTGTGTCCTAAGACAGTTTCAGCAGGCGGACATGTAGCCTGGCTGGAAATATAAAAGCAGCTTATACGTACAGATACATTATATTAGAAAAAAAAATGTACAAGGTAATATTAGTTGAGTACAGTTGACACACAACAGCTATTTAAGTTAAAAGAGTTAATTAAGGCTTAAACAGGACAGAAGCGACACCGTGTTTATGTGTGTAAGTCGTGTGTGTTTACAGAAGGTCAAAGAGCACTATGGCTTGCTTTCACTCCAGCCATTTGCAACAAAAATTCTAGTCATCTCAATACCTACTTCAGGGATGCAAAATGGCAGCCAGAGAAAGGCCACTAGAGGGAGCCGTGACATCCAGACAGCAGACACTCTGTGTGCCTCCCTCCCTAGGCTTTAGGCTGTAAGGTGGTTTGGTTCATACTAGAGCCTCTTCCTTTTGAAGTAGTCAGCGTACTGCCCCCCCAGGCCTTGAGAGTGTTGCCCAATGTAGGCACCGTCTGATGATGTCACTTCCTGGACCGCCAGCTGGGGGTACTCCCTCTTATGGCCTCTTGTCTGGTTCTAAATAGACAGGAGATGGGAAGAATCAGGAACTGTTCAAGTGAGTGCAATTCAACCAGTGTGCTTGTTAAATTTCCATCATTAAATATTTGAATGCGTCTACTTTCCTGATACACACCCGAGCTATCATGTCCACTCAAATAAAACACACAGTGAAGACATTATTGTGGTAACTGAAACTGTCGAGGCATAAGGAGGACATCTAAGTTCAAGATAAGTAAAAAATAGAGAAACATTAATGTTTCTACTCGTGGAATTTGATAACAGCGCAAACATCCTGTCTACGAGTGTGTGTGTGACTGTCTGTGTGTGTTTAAGGCTAACAACCCAAGGATTAAGCTGCATTAGAAAGGGCCACAAAGGCCGTCTGTACCAACAAATGTAAAGCTTTCTAAAGACAGCGCTTAGCTCAGGCATCTGGAAACCGTCTCATCACCCTCCGTCTCTCTGACACGCTTCTTCTCTCCCTTTTACAACAGTGACTGGAGTAAAACTAAGAGCTGCACTCTCATCTTTTGCCTCAGCTCAGAAGAAGCTGCCTTACCAAGCATGCAGTTTTACACTATTTCATTAGAGGAGAGCTGGTGTCCACTAATTAGCACCACCCATTCAGGCATCTTATGCTCTGATTTACAGTCTGCTTCTTCAAAATAACCGTAAATTAGGAATAAAGGCCAGTATTCAAATACAAGCTGCTGCCTAAAAAAGCTCATTAAACATTGCCAGGGTGCCACTGAAGCTCCCGCCAGCAAAATGTACCACCCAGGGCTGATCGGAGTTTATCTACGTAACAGCAACACGGTTTTCATTGACTTATTCCACCACATTTTGCTGTTCTTGAGATGTTTGGCAGTAAAAGTCAGTACTTCCTGAAGGGATTTAACAAGTGAAACTACATGGTGCAAGACAGGGTCCTGTTCTAACACCCGCCAGTGGCAGACGGGCCGAGCTGCTTGGGACAGCAAAGCCACTCGAGAGTGTGTAAGCCTCCGCCAGAGTGAACACACACACATATCCGCAGATGTTGGAGCGTGTGGCGGTCAAGAGACCAACAGGGAAGGGAAATCTGGTAACCGATGATTCTTACATGAAGGAGTGGCTAAATGTTCGCAGTGCAGTGCAAATATCACTTCCTGCGTCCACTAGGCGGTGCTGGGAACCAATTGAAGACATGGCCTCTTCGGGGAGGAGGAGTTCTTGCTTTAGAAGAAGACACTAACAATAAAGTGACCACTACTGACCCATCTCACATACATCAGCACTGTAAGTGCCAAAGAGAAGAGTCTGCACTGATTATCCGTGTCATTGTTCTGTCTACAAACCCACTCTTAAGGGGGTTTTGAAAATATCACTTAATATTTCAAGATGAGCGCTGGCCTCCTCCCTCAGCCCCCAACTGTCAACAGCCAGTGGTGCCCACTAATATCAGCGGAAACACTAAAACAGAGAGATGCAAGATGAAATGTTTGGACTCTGTGAGCGAGCGAGCCTGGTCACTATTTCAAACTAAAATTAACTGGGGAAAATCAAAGTCTTCCTCACCACTTCACTCCAGAAGGCTCTGTATTGGAGGGGACTTTCTTTACTCACATAGTAGTAGGTGTTCCAGTCAGGGGCGGCAGTGTGTGTGTGCGTAACAGGGTTCGGTGTGGCCGCTGCCGGATGTGGCGCCCCGAGGAAGCCTGGCATTAAAGGCAGGGTGCTGTAGGCTGGGAGCACGGCGGCAGCTGGTAGGACAGCCGGGGGAGGAGCCGCACCATTGCTGACAGCATGCAGGGAGACTCCAAGGGGCTTACACACATCCACCTCCTGTATAACACACACACACACACACACACACACACACACACACACACACACACACACACACACACACATAAATGTTACCTTTTCACCCTGAAATTAATGATGCATATCACACAGACTTGCTTTTGTTGCCAAAAGTGAGGAAAATCAACAGTTCCATGTTCCCATTACACACACACACACACACACACACACACACACACACACACACACACACACACAGATGTTAACTAAAAGGACTTTTACTTTAATTTCTGGTGACTTACCCTATCTTATGCTTGTTTAACCTTAACCACCGACTTAAAAAACAGCATTTCTTTAAACTGGCATTTGTTTGAAATTCCACGTCATCCTCTATTACCTGGTCTGAAGCCTGGTTGGTGGGTCTTCTCAACACCCACCCTGACCCTAAACCTCCTTCATGATTTAAAATGAACTGAATCACATTCCATCCATCCATCCATCCATTTTTTACCACTTATCCTGTTAAGGGTTGCAGGGCGGCTGGAGCCTATCCCAGCAGCTTTCAGGCGTGAGGCGGGGTTCACCTTGGACAGGTCACCAGTCCATCGCAGGGCCAACACACAGAGACGGACAACCATTCACACTCACAGTCACACCTACAGTCAGTTTAGAGTATCAATCAGCCTCGTCCCCTCTTGATGTCTTTGGACTGTGGGAGGAAGCTGGAGTACCAGAGAGAACCCACACAGGCACAGGGAGAACATGGAGACTCCACACAGAAAGACTGCTGTGAGGCAACAGTGCTCACCACCATCACGACTTATTCATAACTTTATGCAAACCTATGCTTTCTGCCCTCTAGTGGGAGTAATGAGCAACATCAATGCCTGTGTACACACTCTGGCAGGGAAAAAAGAACATAACCATATAGATCATCTAGGGGGACATCCTAAGGATAAACAGCTAAAAGCTGCTATGAGATAGGATGGCTTATGCCAAGGAGCAATGGATGCTAACATTTTAGCAAGATATCAGCTTCCCTTCCTGTCAGTGACCTCAGTAGACCAGTATCTCAACTTTGCTATGTAACAAGACCATGGATACATCTTCAAGTAAACACACACACACACACACACGCACGCACACGCACACACATACTAGGCTGGCTGGTTAGTGTGTGTGAGTGAAGGTGGCTGGTATCAGCTGCTGGGTGCTGAGTGATAGGGCAGGACAGGGTGTCGCTGTTTGCGAGAGGTCACCCACTCCTAATAAACAGTAAGAAAAACTCAATATCAATAGTTGAGTGCTTCTCTGAAGGCTGTGAACCAGATAGCTTACAGTCTCGGGAGGACAAGCACTGGGCTGAATTTAACATCCTGATTAAGCTTAAAAACTTTACTTTTATTCAGTGGTCCAGCAGGAAATATTTTG
Source organism: Aulostomus chinensis (assembly GCF_037954235.1). NCBI lineage: Eukaryota > Metazoa > Chordata > Actinopteri > Syngnathiformes > Aulostomidae > Aulostomus > Aulostomus chinensis. The sequence continues at coordinate 6,851,291 of NC_141333.1, read as the reverse complement.
TTGACCTGTGTGAACAAATTACCAATGACCACCCTGGAAGTAGCAGCTCACAGAATCATTATTTCAAGCTGTTCAAATATTTTCCTCACATTGCTGAATTTATGAATATTGTGAGCTTCTTGTGTTGCTTCAATGCTACAGTGGATGATTAACAGCAGGAGCCCACGCAGCCCAGGGAAGGTTCTTTACAATAATTATCCAAGAGAGAATCGATATTCATTTTTAAAATTTTCTTTCACTTTAAATTTGAATTAAAACTTTTTTTATTTTAATGCCCAGCAGTAGCTTTGTCAGCAATCCTCTAGCTAGCCATACTTTTCTGCTATTAGCACACACAGAAATACTTAGTCAGGTTGTGGACAGGTAAGTTTCATACTCTTTTATTTAAAACATTAAACCCAATGTTGCATAATGTTTGGGGTATTTTACCTTGCTATTTTTTACCTTGGTATCCTTGTATTAGTAGATTACTGAGTGTATCTGTACATTTTATTTTTAGGACAAATTTTGACCTTGAGAATGATATTTTGGTGGTTTACAGGGTGGGATGTGTTTTGGGTCTGCTGTTAGAATACATCACCCCAGGGATGATGTATTTTGAAGGTCCAACTTAGAAATTAGAGTTGCCATCGGTTCCCCCAACTAAAAGCCAAGGGGATCTTTATATTGGATTTTTGGTGACAATTAAGCCCTGTGGCAAACAAAAGTTTGTGTGTGTGTGTGTGCGTGTGTGTGTGTACCTTGCTGGCGTAGGCCTGGGTGGCTGTTGCAGGCTGGGAGTAGTACTGAGTGACTGCCTGCATGTAGGAACTGTAATCCCCATAGGAAGAAACTGGAGGGGCCTAGAAAACAAGATGTCTGCTGTTACACAGGTAGTCTTTATTATCTTCAGACTTCTTCAGGATTCATAAATATTTATTGTGAAGATGAACCCTGGTTGCTTATTTCGTGCACCCTCCTCAGTCATTCCACTTTCTCTGAGCAGTAACATATTCTGAGCTGCCCTCACAACCAGAGGACCCAAAAAAAAGATGACTTTGATTTGTGTGAGATATAAAGTCGGAGAAATGTGCACCCGTTAGATAAATTTAGAGAACTTTTGGATTAAATAAACTGTAAAATAAAAGCATGTACAGAATTCAAAAGGGAGTTTTTTTGTTTCTTGTGTGTTACCTGTGTGTGCTCCTTGCTGTAGTCTGCAGCTGTGTTCTCTTGTGGAGCAGCGGTGTTGTAGGTGTGAGCCTGTGCTGCTTGATAGTGCTGGTACCACTGCTGCATGGCCTCCTATAACACACACACACACACACACACACACACACACACACACACACACACCAGCAAACATCGATTGAGGAATAACTGGAGCAGACAGACAGATGAATGTTTGCGCAGTAATTTTCTTGTCTTTGTTGATTTCTTCCTCCTTTTCTATTTGTATTTTTTTCTCTTTCTTTGTCATTCATCAGCCATTGTTCCCACCAAAGACTCTCCCTTGTTCTCCTTTGTCTTGTCTCGTCTTTGCAGGCAAATTGGTCTTATTAGTTATCTAATCATGATTCATTTGTTTGGTTGAGTACATTGAAATTAACATTTAAAATGGAGTTTGCATCTCAGTGCAAATGTCAGATGTGCCACGTGCTGCTGGAGGAAAGATAATGACGATGAGAGCAGGGAGAGAGAGACTGCATGAAAAAAAAACAGATGCAGACAAACAGCCAGCAGGGAGGTTTCATGACTTGTTCTGAGTAGAGTGTTAGGAGAGAAGAGGGAAGCAGGGACAGATGGAGACCCACAGCACACTGGCTGCCAATTCCTCTCTCATTCTGTCTGTCTCAATATCCACGCTCATCTCTTCCACCTTCCTGCCTCCCTCTGTTGCACCTCGCTGTATCACTGCTGCAGTCATCAATCCCCTCACAGTATATTCATCCAATGATCATCCACCATTCCTCTCTCTCGCTCTCCTTTTCACACACACACACACACACACACACACACACACACACACACACACACACTCTTTCAGTCCAGTAACATTTAAAAAAGTTGGGTAACAGGAGGCCCCATCCATGTACCATTTTTCTATCCTAAAACCTGTGAAGCACTGTGATTCTTGCAGTACCTGTGTGTATGCCTGATTGTACTGGCTGTAGTCGGTGGAGGTATCAGTGCTGTACGGGGCGGTGGTTGTTGCAGTCGCACTGTGGGAGAAGGATCCGGTTCCCTGGGAGACAACGGGAGCAGCTGAACTGCCGTACATCCCAGAGCCGGGCTGTCCTCCTTGGGCTTTATTCCCCACTGACCCTGAGGAAAGATGCAATAGGATCAACAAAAGTGTGGTTCAAGATACTAAGACAGGCTTGGAAATAGACAGTTCTTCCCTATCATTTCTATTTATAATTCAAATCCTCGGGCATAAAATATGGATGTTCAAATAGTTAGCTTGGGTTCACACAAGATGAGAGGAATTCCAAAGGTGACCCACAATTAGGTAAATGCAACGAGTCAAAATGTATTACAAAAATGTTTCCGACTACTCTGACAACAGCACTCACTCCTCTATAACCCCTTTCCAGTGGAGTCTGAAAGCTATAGGGAGGTGGTAGCGTGACTCAGAAGAGCCTGTTGGTCCTACATGTGCTGCGCCAGCTGCTTTGAGCCCTGCCACCTCCCCATGTCAAAGCGGGTGTCACTGTAACTACGGAAGCAGATAAGTGGTGAGGAAAATAATAAGTGCAGCTCAATGAGCGTGAATTGTGAAAACAGCAATGAGGAAAACCTTTCCTTTCTCCAAGCTTGACGTGCCATCTTGCATCTCTGTTTGCATGGATATCAAAAACGCGTATGAAACAAAACGTTTCAGCAGCAACATCTGTGCAGATATACTGTTTGCTTGTACCCAGTTCTGTTCTATGTAAGTCGACTTATTCTTAGACCAACGCACGGCGCTGAGTGAAGGGAGGATTGTGGGAGCATTGGGTTGTCAGGTGTGACTGTGAGCAATAGCCAATGGTTCACATGGCTCACAGGTCATGTAGGAGGGGACTCTGCAGGGTTTCGCTTAGGCTTCCAGGGAGACGGGACACGCTCTTGTATTATTCAGGGAATATTTGGTATTTGGTGGGCTGAAAAATGCTGGATGTTTCAGTGCAGCAACCCACGGTGGTGAATGGATGCGATCAATTCTTGGCCGTTTCCTCGGTTTTTTAAAGTTTTATAGTCATACAGAAATTGTGCAGGCAGCTGAAGTAATGTCTTTTTAGAAAAAAAAAATCAATAATAATAATAAAAAACACGATGTACCTTAATGCAAATAGAGTGAACCACTTAATTTCTACATGCATAACTGAGATATGGAACCTGAAGAGTAAAACAGGTTAAACAGGTTAAAGGTATAAATATTGGTTTGCCTCCATATGTGAGTGTGTTGAATACCTTGCAGCACCACCCCTGGCATTACACTGGCCAGGTTCAGGTAAGGATTAGAGGGCAGTCTGACCTCTTTTGGGGGATCACCCAACAGAGAACTCTGCCCGCCGCTTACCTGAGGAGAGGAAAAGATCCAGACATCTGCATGGTAACATTCACACCACTGCAGGTTAAAGACATCATTCTAATCTCCTAATTATCAAATTTCAGCTCTTCATCTTAAATGTGGCCTGTGCAGTTACTGACTATGCTGTGAAAATTATTTTAACCTGAACCGCATGACACATGAACCATAACTTGTTTAAAGGTTTTTAAAGTTGCAATGATTTTGATGAGCTAGTGAAGACGAGATGAGGCCGTGGATACCTGAGAGGATTGTGCTCTCTGTTAATTACACTTTCTCTCCATTAAAATACTTGAGAGAAGGCAGCGCAGGGACAGGAGCTAGTTAAGCCATGTATCTCTGTATGCGGGCTTATTGTGGATGATGTTAGCATAGTCGTGCTTGATTTACACCAGACCTACTCTAAGATGTGGGTGAGGTATGCATGGAGCAGCTAGGCAGGCTAGCAGGAGACAGAAGAGTACTCACAGTGTTAGTACATTTGTAAATACGGGTGAAACAGGTGCAGTACTGGAATTTCCCAAAGGAACAGCACCCCAGGCACTGAAGCTGATCATTCATACACTCAATTTGTGTGTGTTTGTGTGTTCTGTATGATGTAGAGAGCTGAAGGGGCTAAATAAGGAATAAATACTCTGGTGACAAGACACTTTTGCAAATGTGTAGAAGTGGAAAGTGTAGAACTGACATTAAAACTCATTTTCAAAATCTTTGAATCTTGTTAAAGTTTTGGGGGTAATTTGAAATGAGTTAGCGTGGTCAGTACTTTATCTAAGTTGTAATTAGTAACATAACACAAGAGGAATGATGCCGCTGCTGCCGGTGCTACAGCAGCTATCTTTTAATTTGGCTCAAGCTTTCACTCCGAAGGAAATGAAGGAGTTACTTGGATTCGTGGAGGAGATGTTACTGAATCTCCATTCGTCCCGAAGGTGATGTCCTTTTATAGATTTACATCAAACATTAACGGGGATATTGTGACTAACAAATGCTACAAAGGGGGTTACATGGTTTAGTGGTGCATACGGTCCTACGCTTGCTGTACTTACCATGTTCGTCATGGGGCAGCCATCGGAGCTGTTGTGCTGGCCTGTTGCTGCATAAACTCCTCCAGGGGGTTTAGGTGGAGGAGGGCCAAGGCCTGAGTTACTTATTCCCAAGGCGTAGCTCTGTCCCTGCAGCTGGGAGCCCATCATGGTACCAGGAGGTGCAGGCTGTCTGTCACAGGGGGTAGAGGAGGAAGAGGAGGAGGAGGAAGAAGCAGCAGGGGTCGAGGAAATAGAATGGAGGCTGTTTTGTTCTCCCCCTCCGGCCCGACCCTGGAGGTACGGAATCACACCTGCTGCTGATACTGTGGCATTGTGAGCAGACACTGGCACAGACTCCTGCCCCAACTCTGTAGGGAGAAGGAAATAAAAGAAATGGAGGAGAGAAGATGAAAAAGACAGCCATAGAATAAAGGAGAAACAAGTCAAGGAAGGGAAACTATAGGAAAGACGTGAAACAGAGCTGAGTGCAAGTAGTACGGGAAATTTCTACAGGATATTAAGACGGGGAGAGATGCCTGATAAATATGAGAAATGACTTTGATTGATGACCGTCAGAGTTTCTGCCTCCTCTGGAAGACGAGTCACTCAGACAGCTGGAAGCAGAGGGCTCCGCCTGGCCTTCTCTGTAGAGCCAGTCCTAATATCTGAGAATGGCTTTCCTGCTCATACATCATCGCTCATGTTTGTTTACAGCCCGACGACTGACATTTCACTCACTCCAGGGCTTAATAAAACCACGCACGTGCACATGTATAGTGCTCATGAAAACAAATTTAAAAATATACACTAAAACATGAAAACACACACACACCGCACACGCTTATTATACAGTAAATCCAGTACTTGTGTGATAAATGGCTTCCCCATTACAATAAAGGAATCAGCTCTAACAAGCCTTAAGCGAACAAACCCAGCAGACACACGCACTGATAAAAGCCTCACATTACAACACAATCAAAGTGACACACACAAATACACACACGGCCTGTGATAATCGACATTTCTATTAAAAAAAAACAACAGCTTCTCCTCAGCTGGAGATATGATGCACTGCAGTTTCCTGGATGTGTTGGATGTGTTTGACCCTGACGACCACGCAGAACACGGAGGGCTATTTACATTTTTGTTTACACGGGTTATCAACACAATCATGCTCTATTATCACATCTTCCTCATCTCATGTGTGCCAAATCTGACACACTTACCATGTAAGGCTGGGTGATATGATCGTATGTGAACATTGGGGTGTATAGTTTTATCAATGCTGATGATACCAGTTCTTATTCATACTGCTACTCTTGATAATTTAATCAACCAACCACTGCCTTTTAGGATATTTTATGATCATATATTCTAAAGTTCTAACTTAAGACTTTTAAGGATACATAGGAACTTTCATATTTTGCCAGCTGATGTACGAGCTTCATCTAATTTGATTTTATGCAAATCTGCTGATCCAGCATTTGTCATGATGACAATTTCTGGTATAGTAAAACATAGGCAACATCTGTGGCCTGTGCTGACGGCATCACATTGCTAATTCAACTTGTGTTCAATTAGTGATCACCGCTGTAATGATGTAATCAACATCGTATGCTTGTCCTTGGAGCCCCCAGTGTCTCTGCTGAGCTGAGGGTAACATGAGGTCGTTAGAGGTGGGACAGGGGAACGTTTTGTTCGTTTACCAGAAAGTCCACGTATCTTTTTAGGGGAAGAAAGATTAAAGTGGAATCGAGACCTAAATACAGATATGATGGGTGATGCTGCACCACTCAGTCAAAAGTCACGAAAGAAAGTAAATAAATTGAATAAATGTAATCGGAACAAAACACTTAATGATTGTTGTTCTGCAGGTATCAATAGTTTATAATCTCTCTCTAGTAATTACATCAAGGTTTTGGACAAGGGCGTATTGATACTGGGGAGTTCTAACCTGAAGGGGAGTCTCCCAGGAGGCCTTTCCCCAGTGGAATGAGACCTGGAGGTCGCAGAGAGAGAGCTTTCTGCATCAGCAGCCTGGATGGGTCTCCAAGCAGGCTGGAGGCCTGAGGAGGAAAGAAAGGATGAGAAAGACAACAAAACAGAGGGAAAATCTTATCAGACCCTCCTTCCCATTTTATGACCAGCAGCTTAGTAGATTTAGTGTAATCCGGCCAACAGACCTGCAGCACCAGAACCATCATCTAATAAGGAAGAGAACAGTCAGTTCTAATCCATACTGGCCTATGGAGTACAACCAAGAAGTCAGAAATAAACTCTGACTGGAAGAGATGTTTAAATGAATGGAATCAATAACGCTAAATGCTCTTTTTTTGGATACAGAACTGTATATTGCATGAATATATTAGAGAAGCCAGACAGAAAAAGATGAGGATATATGCAAAGACAGATATAATTTTATTTACCTGCTTTTGGAATCTCAACAGTTAACATCCAGTTTGAAAGACAACATAAAATATCCCAGAACATCAGCCAACACTTAGCTTTAACTGTAACTTCACCATAAAAGAAAACACTTGAGATGTTTTAAATGAAAAAAAAATGAAAATCAAAAGGAAGCAGGAGAAACCTGAAGGCCCTCCTTTCAACAGAGAATCATCTTTTAGATCACATGATTGAAGGTTGTTGGATTTCACAAGTGCTTAAAATGAATATGTAAGAGCAATTAAGCACGTGCACAACACTATGTTTTACTCTCACCACTAACCCATACAAATACCCCCCTACACACACACACACACACACACACACACATACACTTACGCTGTTGATACGTTTGTCTTTGATGTGTAGAAGCTGTTGCTGGGCGAGCTGCATGTGTAAGAGGTTCTGAAGAACCAGTCCATTACCAAGCATAGCGCTCTGCAAGGGAAAGGAAGACCCCATGTTTTAAAGCTCACATCAACACACACACACACACACAAATTGGTAGGGTTGTGACCTGGTGGGCTTTTCCAAGTGTGAGCAGAGCCGTGGTGAGTGGAGGTCTGAAGAATGGCAGGTTGGTGTGACGGCCGTACTTCCCTAAGACACAAACAATGAGGACAACATTTACAGGTGCATCTAGTTGGATTTTCTATTTTTTGTTTATAAATTTCCACAACATTGTCTCAGCTGGCATTTAGTCATTTTTCGCACCTTTTACACGCACGCACACACACACACACACACACACACACACACACACACACACACACACACGTGTGAGCGCAGAAGTAAACTAATACCAAGATACAATTTCCCCACAACACGAATGCCCTCCCTCGTATAAACATCCACCAGTTTTTCAGACACAGTTCAAAAGATGCATAATCATACCAACAAACAAAGAAAAAATAATCAAGACAAGCAGCATCCGTGCTTTCAGAGTAGCGGGAGTCTCAGGACTTCAACATGTTTCAGTTCCACAGAGTACACACAGTAAAATACATCTATCTAGTAGTACAGCCTCATGTTACGTTTTCCCAAATGAATTTAGAAATATTCATACAGAATCTTGCAGGTCACTTAAATACATTTGTTGGTTCTATTCCTTCCTTCCACACTAAGAATGAAATACAGATTCTGATCATCACGATCGTTTGAATGCTGGTTGGAAAAAATATCAACACAGCAGATAATTTATTATGTATTTTAAATAAAAACGTGCCAACATTTTTCTCTCTTGAAAGTATGGCTATGATTATCAGGTTTCCTCTATTATTCACTCGTGACTCTATTGATGGCAGCCTGACACATTAACAAATACTCTGTATTCCATACATACTCTGTGTCATTGTGTCAAGGACTCAATAAAGTGAAAATTCAGAGAAAGAGTCTATTTATCTGCCTGAGTGCCATTTTTTTCAATGTGTGATGTATATTTACAAAAAGTGCTCCCACGGCTTCACGTCTCACCTTCAGTCCAGAGCCAACATAGGCCTCAACAAACCAAGTACACACCTCCTTTCTTTGGTTTTGTGTGTTCCTGTTACTTCTCGGAATCATGAGACCACATCATAATAAATGCCAGTGTCAATGCTAATAGTAGCTTCCTCCAGAATAGGTAGAGAAAGTTTAACATTTAATCAAGGCCCTAATTTTAGACTTTAATTGTGTGTGCTTTCTTTAAGAGAGCTCCCCCATCTCCCATCCTCTCTCCTTCCTGCTCTCATTTGTTCCACCGATGTCACACGATTTCATTTTAATACCTGATTAGCCATTAATCAAATAATGAAGCCGTCAAGGAGGTGATTGCAGAGGATTGGAGGGCCTAACAGGCATGGATTCTCAGCCAGAGGAACTTTTATTACATCCAAGCACCTCAAAGCAAAGATACCGCTCCAAGATTTCTGGCAGTTAAGAGAACACTGATGTTCCTTCAAGTTCCTCTCCAGACAGAAAAGTTTTTTTCTTTGTACCTTCTTGAATGTTTGAGTTTCACTCTGTGGAAGGAAGCATGCAGAGCGTAACACACCAGAAGGCTGTTTTTGTTCACTGATAAAAGTGAGCATTCCTCTGTGCTCACTGAAAATGTAAATATTGAGGAAGCTGATCATGGACCAATATTGAGCCGCCACATGTCTGATATGGAAACCAGAGGATTTCTAGAGTACAATCATTCATAATTAAACTCATGTCCAGCACATGGAAGAAGAAGTACGAGCCTTTGTTGTGTTGACGGTGAAGTCACGCATCTGTGGCTTGGTTTATTTATACACTGCTGACTTTTAACTTGTAGAACTTTCATTTTTATTCACAAATCATAAAAGGGATGTTTATCTTTCTAACAGAGATGAATATTTTCTGCAACAATCCACAGTATAAATCTCACTGGCTTTTGGTTGAGGGAACCCATAGAGATGCTAACTTGCTATTCCTGCAGTACAATCCTAAAGCATCTATTAGACTATCTTTGTAAAATTCATACATCTTTTGAAGGGATCTGAAAAATGTTGAAAATAAGTCTAACATCTAAACAAACAAAAAGCTAAAAAGACATCAGCTTTGGTCAAAATACGTCAGTTTTGAATACTGCGGTTTTTATTTATTGTATTTACAATAAATAAAAATAAAAAAGAGGTTCTTAAGTTTGACAAAGAAAGTCTTAACTCACAAGTCGACCTACTGGTTTCATTTGCCTGCAGTCCTCTGACTCCTTCTGGGAATGTATTGGTCATATTCAACCACTAATATCATCATGTACTTCCAGTTTTAATTGGATACATTTCTATATTCTTGATTATCAACAGTTTTGTTACATGATATTTTGATGGGAAAAATTTGAGACATTTGTTCATTACACATCAAGTGTGTGTTTGTGTAGTTTTACCATCATTGTGGGAGTGTGTCGAGAGTATCATGATGGACTACAGCATTACAGCGAGGCAGAGGGGTGGTTGCCAACGTTGCCTGTACTTATCATTGCAGCCTTTTTACCATCCTGCTGTTGCCATCTCCGTAGTTTGGGAGACTTTCTGCTCTCTTAGTCACACCTTCACCTTCAAGCAGGTGTGTGACATCTCCCTTCGAGCCCGCTGATCTGTATCAACACATCTCTAGTGCACTCTGATCTGTTTATGCCCCCGGTCATACAGTATGAAATGACCACGTCATTGTAATTGATCCCCCCAAGCCCATAGTCATCAATGTGCTCCTGGAAGGCTTCATGCATGTTGCTGGTGGATAAGAGAAGCAACGGAAAGAATATTGGGAATATTTCAAATTCAGTTTGTGTCAAAAATAATGACTGTGTGTCTGAACATTGAGCTATACGACATTCAGCCTGAAGCATCACTTGTCACTATGGCTCACAGTCTCACCTCCTCTCTTCCCAGTGTGGTACGGTCTCATGAGGATCTGCAGGGCTGCAGGGTTTGTCATACTGGTCAACAGCTGGGCCAGATTTGGTTCTGGTAGCAGCCCTTTCCTATTGCTCAGAATCTGGAGGAGAGAGAGAACACAGATACAAACACACACACGGAAGTTGGAGTAAGTCTGTGCATCGTATATGTTTTGATCTTTTCATTAGGAGCTCCTGGTGGCTGTTGTAACGATTACATCAGTTTACATCACCAGGATGTGTCAGCAGAGAGAGGGGAGTTGATCTGAGAGACAAAAAGAAAGAAAGGACCGAGCAGTTTGAAAAATGAAAAAAAAGGAACAGAAGGGGGGGGGGGGATGTGAAAAAAACGAGACAAAAGAGAAAGCCGGGAGGAAAAGGTGATGTGCGTTTTGGGCAGCAGTCAGAATTTCAATCAGAATTTGACTTCAAATTGGTGGATTCTTACATCTTTCAAGTCTGATTAATCCAAACCTACAAAGTCAAGAACCAGAATGAACTAGAAATGAAGAGAGAAGAGATTACCCTGCCAAGGTCAATGCAATACTTCTTGAAACATAAATAAACATGTCAACAATTTTATTTTTATGAGAACTTCTATCATCTTGACCCACTATTTGCCAATATTAGTGACAGGTGTTCTAATCTTAATCAATATAATCAGTGAATCTATTTGGTTTTATTTTACCTGTTCTCACAACAACACAGTTCTCCAAGCGGATATATTAACAGAAATCCCACGGAACTTTGAAACAAAAAAAAACACCTCAATTGCTCAACTGAAGATGAAATTCACATGTTTGCTTAATAATCTCGTCTTTGCTGATATTCTCCTCCCTCTCCATTTGTCTCTTTCTCTTTCTATGTCATTCCTCAACTGCTCTTCCTGCTGAAGGCTCTCCTTCGTTCTGCCTCGTCTCGTCTTTCCAGACAAATTGGTCTGATTGGTTATCTAGTCATGACTCATTTGTTTGGATGAGTGAACTGAAATTAGCATTTACAATGAACACCGCATTGAGTCAAAGGCAACATGAGGAAGAAGTCCAAGGTTGTGTGTAGTGAGATGAAGAGATCAATCAAATCGATTTCTAGAAGTGATCTGACATTAATATTTCATATGGAGCTGCTGATCGTGAGTGTGGAAAACACAGCAGGATCCTGCTTGAATCTCCTCAAGAAACAAGCCTGGGAGCCCGCAGCCCCGCAGCACAAACGGAGGAGGCAAAAACACCCCGGTGTAATTTAGGAGTTTGCTTAATATACAGAAGGAAGGATTCCCAAAACTTTCTGGTAAAATGCTGCCCCCTACTGAATGGGAGTGACGTGCTAGCTTGCTGACATCAGTTACTAATGGCATCTCTAATGAGTCTTGGAAATGTAGCGTGTTGCGTTCGTGCAAACAGTAAAACTGACATTTGCTGTGACGTGAGCAGAAAGTCTGGGAACATAATCATTCTCTGCTGTCTAGCACTTAACTGAAAGACACACTGCAAGGCACATTCCTAAATAAAAATTCAATCACTCATTATCTTGCGGAAATTTAATTCAACAGACTCAACTGAAATCCTATTGAATTAGTCTGCGTCAAACGGCATGGAGCAGCCCTTGCTCTGGTGGATCCTCGTCAGCAGTGACAGTGTGGTGTCAGTACTGGCTGGCTGGCTAGAAGACACTGCTATTTAAAACAACATTAGCAGGATGGTGATATTTCCTTCCCGTCTGCCCCTGAGCCACACAAGGACTTGAGCTCAACCTTGTTTCCTCCCTGTCACATCCTGAAGAGAGAGCATTACTGATGGGGATGGAATGGGTTTGACTCTAGCCTGTCAGCCAGAGAGGAAAAGCAGAGTGTAGTGCAGATTGTGCGTGTGTGTGTGTGAGTGAGACAGAGAGAAACACTAGCGTTGAACAATGCTGGTTGTGGCTGACAGTGTCTTTCAAGGGAAAAGAGTAGAGGTGGAGGAGGAGGAGGAGGAGGAGGAGGAGAGCTCTCTCATTTCTTTTCCTTCTGCTGGAGAAAATGTCAGCATGTATTGGTCTGTTTGGCTACTGGCACAAAATCCAGCTACACACCCACACACTGACACACAAACCCTCACATGCCAGGGAGGTAAGAAAGCTGCAAAGAAGGGAAGGCGAGAAGTATCGCGTAAGTAGAAAGAGAAAGAAGGATGGAGGGAGAAGAGGGGAGGAGGGAGCCATCTGGTCCTCTGCGTTCACATTCACCAAGTCCAGAAATGAGAGAGTTGCCTCGAGAAGAGCGGTAGCAGGGAGCGGATCTTGATCTCTTTTCTGAATGTCTTTTATTAGCGACTCACATTTACTGCAATAATCCTAAAACATCCTGAGGGTGCTAATATAACCTTGTAGTTCTCACAACCTCAAATGTTTTCATCCTTTTCACTGCAGTTCAGAATCTCTGGCCATTCTGGTAGTTAGAAGACTTTTAGGATATGCTAATTTTCTCAAAATATCACAGTTTATGGAACTGCATAATGACTGGAAGAAATGATGTACTATTGGTCCGAAGGATTCATTGTTATCTTATTTTGTAAGTGACACTTAACCCAAAAAATTTGACTGGTTTATCAATTACTCAAAATTCGATTTCATGAATTCAAACCCCCCCCCCCCCCCCCATGACATCTTGGAGAAACCATCATTCGGAAAACAGAATGATACTTGCCGCTAGAAGCTAAAGGAGTTAATGATTAACAACAGCAAAATTGTAAGAAATGTCGGTTTGCAAACTCTCAACTGTATCGTCTGGTATAATCACACTTTTCATTATACACTTGAAACTTTACATACACTTCAATTTTAGCTGAACATGTAAACATCCCATCCCAAACATCACCACTGGCATTTCCAAATATGACTCTTTGAGCTGTTCCTTTCCCGTAGCGGTACTTCCACCTCCATTTGGAGTTGATGTAAATACAAATGAGAGTTCCAATCACTTGTTGGAAAAAGCCATCACTTGTTAACCTTCAAGGGTACATGGATTATATATAACCTGCTACTCACAGGCGCTGTTCTTAGATACAAATGTAGCCGGCAGTCCAAGTTTCACGGCTTTTGCAATCAAAGTCAATCACACAGTGAAGTTTGAGTGTGTACGTATCGAACTGAGGCAGAAAGATTTGTGGCAAGAGTGAGCACACAAGGTGCTTCATCAGCAATGTCTCTCAACCTTTCCAGTTTCTTTGTGCTTGTGGAAAATATCTAGGACGGCACATCTGGAAATACCTGCCAGCCCCAAATGGTCTCTCTCTATTCCACACGTACAAATCTCTCAAAACCTTGTGCTTGACAAGCAAGAGCTTTGAAAATTGGACAGCAGTCTACTTTTGTATGGAAACCCTGACACCAGTGAGTCCCAGGTTATATATGAATCCATGAACCTTCATTTGTATTTACATCTTTTGTGTGTGTGTGTGTGTGTGTGTGTGTGTGTGTGTGTGTGTGTGTGTGTGTGTGTTTGTGCGTGTGCGTCTGCTGGTGTGCCTCTACTTGAAAGTTTGTGTGTAAGCGTCTCATACTGCGTGGTGGGCTGTGACTGTGGATGATTCCAGGCAGCAGGAGACAGTGGAGGAGCCTAATCAGACGATTGAACTATAATTATCATGTCAGCGCCTCTCTGCCACCAAGTTGTGTAGGAGGGAATACCACAGCTACAAGTACTATTTCTGCCACAGGGGTTTCATGCATGTGCAACATTGTCAAACCTCACTACACCTCAGAGCATTGAATGCGCAAAGACTAGTTGGCAATGGCTTGAAAAATAAATGCACATGAAAGCTTATGAAGTGTGTGTACAGTTAATAAACTGCTGCCCGAACCATAGCGTCTACAGCCCTGTCCACGGGTGGTATTGACAAGCCTCCTGCTGGAAATTAACAGCGGAAGAGAAAGAAATCAAAATAATGCAAGGTTGGTTTGTATTCCTGACAAAGCCACGCCAGATGTTTGATGTACCTTTAACGTATTATCAGCTCAGACGTTGTGATAAAAAGCCCCCTTCCCAGCATTCATCAGTGGTATTTCTGCTTTAACAAAGGAGAAAAGCTGATGAGGTGGTCCTTCAGTGTAGCCCAGGAAGCATTTGCATACACGTTAATAAGAGAATTTAGCCCAGACGACCTCTGAATGTATTCAACAGTGATCTGACCTCAGGATCCACTCGATCACAGTGGATCTTACCCGGTCTGAATAGGGCCAGACACCAGGTTCCGAGGTGTTCTGGACCACCATTTACAGCAGTTGTCTGTGTAAGTGGGAATTCAGTCATTTCAAATGCTGTTGGATTTAGATGAAGAAAGAATATCAACAAAGACAACAGAAGGCGATCCTAATTTCTACTTGAGCTCTAATGACTGCACTCACTCAGTCTTTTAACATTGATTTCAACACAATTTCTTCTCTCCAGCATCTATGGGTTTGCATTTTCTTTGGATTTAATTTCTGTATGAAGGTCAAACCAGACTGTAACATAAAATGGTCTGTGCTTTCCGTGTGTGCGTCATACTCACCATACCCTGGGCAGCGATGAGCGCAGCCAGGGTGCTTCTCCCTGAGGTGCCGGGGGTACAGAGTGACAGACGGACCTCCTGTCCTCCCACCAGTGTCCGGTCCATCTCTATAAGCACTGCCTCAGCCTGTTCGGCACTCTCATACTCCACCACACCGAAACCTCGCACTGGGCTGCCCTCATCCTGAGCCAGCTGCAAGACAGGTGAGAAAAAAAATTTGCATTCAGTAATGACAAATTATTTTTTAAGTCATTTTAATTCTTACATTATCAGGGGAGATCATAACTTAAGTACTAAGCTGCAGAGTGTGGAATCCTGTAGCCACGGAGTATGTTGTATGGATGGAACGAGAGCTCTACAGCTGACAGTTCAGTGGCTTGACAAAGGAAACGTTCCTTTAGTAATCTGAGCAGGGTGGTACCATCTAATGCCAGATTCATTCCTGCTTGCCTGAACTGTCCGAACACCATCTATGGTGGTAATGGAGTCTAGGATAGCTTCCCTGCAGTTGTGTTTCTCAACAACATCACGCTCATGGAAGTCCTGACCTGTAAAGTTCCTCCTCTACATTATCAGTGTCCTCATAAAGTCTGTGGACATGCTCGTTATTTTGGTCGTCATGATAGAAAGCTTCAGTGTGACTGGCTGTGTCACCGCTTGATTTTCTTCCCCTCTATGAGATCTGTAGCTTGAAATTTGACACTGTTGAAGACAACGATAGTCTCATTATCATGAGGTTGACTTACACAAGCTCGTTATACATCCTGTTTACATGTTTGATTGGAATAAAAAGCCTGTCTCTAAAACACAGAATAATTAGCTATTCCCGGTATTCTGAACCAGTTTGTTCCAACTGGCAACAATTAGGGAGGAACCAGATGTCCCTGCCTCATCCAAAATAAACTAAATAATGACTCCAGATGAACCAAAGCATTTACACTACCAGTGATTTTAAATAAATATAATGCTGCTTTGAATTCTCAGCCATGCTCAAAATCCTATGCACCACTACCTTTATTCTATCCTCAAAGAAATCCTCAGCACAAGCAGAAATGTGTCTATTTTTGATGTCTGCCCCAAGTTCATGGCTTCATCCTTGAACGGTAATAAACTGATAAATTCATTTTATATGTTTGTATGAAATAACCATCCACCCAACAGCAAACCTTCCAAACAGTCAAAACATATATATCATACTGATGTGCTCCAAAAGTCCCCATCAAGAAGAACTTACAGACAAAACTGAGGTCAAAAATGTTACAAGAACCAAGACCTTTCTACTTGGAAGTTTGTGTCTGTGTGTCTAGCAGACAGTAGTTGATAATGTTGTTATGGTGGCAGTAAAAGAAGCTTATCTCAGTTTCTTTTGTCAAAAGGGATAGATCGAAACTGACAGGATACAGGAGATACATCCTACTGCACTTCCTGCTCTGCCCCAGGGAGAAGCTCCACCACACATAAGAGGCTTCTGCTGGTAAGTATCAAAAAATGGTGACATATCTGAACTTAGCTATACTGAATCTTCCACCGATTCAACAGCAACATACAGTGAGTCCTCTTGCCTTGTGAGAACAATGTTGGCGCATTTTCTTGATGGTTACTGATCAAGAAGCGGGTCTCTCTGGGCCAGCAGTTACTTCTGACCAGTCGCATCGCTTCAGAGGAAGATTGCTTTATCTGTCATGAACATTCAGTCATTTCCAGTTTGTATGGAGCAGCTAAATAATGCAAGCGGACTAATAGCTTGTAGCTGATGGATCATATTAGGTACTGACAATTGCTAAGAGCTAATGGCTTATGGTGGGTGGCCCAGTGATGCCACAGTTAGAACTGTCGCCTCACAGTGAAAAGACCCCTGGCCAACTTTATGTGCACAATCTGTGTAGATTTTCTCCAGGTATTCTGGCTTCTACCCACTGACAAAAAAACATACGCACTAAAGGCACCAGCAATGTACTCATTCTGACCATCCATGAAGCCATGGACGCTTGACTCCCATGAACGGCAGGTAGGTGAGTGAGGTGGTAACAAGCCCACAAGAGGTTAAATATCTGAGAATCAGTCAGTCAGTGGCTGGCTTCATGCGGCTACCGGAAATCGGGTTTCCTACTGTGTGAATGCTTCCTGTGCACAATACATTATACCAGCCACAAAAAGCACCATGTTTCAGAAGATTTGTGATCGCAATTACACGTTAATTAACATGTAACAACTTACAAAAGGCAATCATATCGGATGTTTTTTTTGCAGAAATCAACAGAATACAAATTGGTACAAGACAAATGTGCTGAGGCTGAGCACTGACGCCTGTTACCATCAGCGTTCAATCAAGTGGCCCTCCAATTCTTTCCTCCACTCATTTGTCTGCTGTTACCTCCGGTCTGAGTAGAGGATGGCTGGAGAGAATGAGGGAGGAAAATGGATATATGTGTGGAGGAGTGGGTCGATAGGCTATTATCATCAGCATACATTAAGCAAACTGTATGGAAATGACCACTCTACCACTTCAGGAATGGATGGATGGATGGATGGATGGATGAAAAGGAGAGAGTGTGGAGGCCAGAAGGGAGAGGGGGGGAAAAACACCAGTGATTGACTGACTGATGGGTGCAGAGAATCAGGGAGGTTGATGATGGAGGATATTAACCAGAAAAGACAAGACAAACAAAACCTTGCAAATGATGTTTAACTTCAACAGAGAAGACTTTTGTGAAATTTGGTATTCTGAAAAATATATTTATTCTATATTACAATGGATTCACAAGCTATCATCAGCTTTGTGTGTGTGTGTGTGTGTGTGTGTGTGTGTGTGTGTGTGTGTGTGTGTGTGTGTGTGTGTGTGTGTGTGTGTGTGTGTGTGATTACCCATACAAATCCTTCTGCAGCTGCACTCACACTTTAGGAAAAATTCCATCTCCATTCAGACCCACACCAACAATCTTAATCAGGCAGGGACCCATATCAGCAACTGCTGATTGAACATAAAACATTCAAGGAGATTCAGTGCGCCATGAAGGAACAGTGTGACATAATGGACCTGGTTTGAGGACTGTGCTGTTCTTTAAGTGGACTGAGACGGACACATCGCAATAGATAAATTGTAGCAAAATGATTACAGGAATTAGGAATGGTAGATGCCACTTTCATGCAAATATGCAAGTAATACCACAGCCTTGAGTAGATGATGATATGACAGCGATCCGTTCCTCTGCAATTATGTGTTTTTTTTGTTTTTTTTTAAATGTGTTCATAAAAATTTAAGAAAATTCATGTTGGTTGTATCATCAAAATCAGGCCTGTCATAAAAAATATGTCATAATTTATGTAAAGAGGGAAAAAAGTAATTACTGAATAAAACAAAAAGGTGCTGTATATATTTTGGCTGTCAATACATGGACTTAACTTGAGCATCCTTGCCTGCCAGACAGCACAGATGGATCCCAGTCTATTTATGGCCTGTTTTACTGCAGGCTTTCTACTGCTAACCCTGAAGTTACTCTTCTTTTTAATTCAAAGCCACCAGACATCCATTCATTCAGATAAGTCTGAATGCTTTTGACCTACCAGAAAATGAAAATCAAACATCAGGGATTTTGAAGGTCACATCTCAATGTTTCAATAGATCAAAAGGAACAAGCCTCTCCTGGCCCCTCTACTGAGGCTGCAAAAGCGTCCCACATCCCTGACAACACCCCTACCCTGGCCCAGGTCTGGATCTATTCCACAACCATTGTTGTGCAAGGCCCACCACCTGGCTCTGACTGCTGCTTGTGTATAAACACTCAGCAGCAGATTACAGTGCAGCCCCATTCTTGCAGTGGAAGACAGAATACTTTCAGGTCTCCGAAAGCAAGCGGGGAGCCGGCAGCTTTAATGTTTGCTGAACCAGAAGCCTGGGTGTGGGAGGACTTTGGGAAGGTCATGGAAAAAGAGTCTCAGGAGGTCCCTGAGAGGTTCTGGGAAAACCATCAGACATTTTAGTTAAGTGGAAGCAAACTTGATCCAGGCTTGTTTTCAGCAGGGCAGGAGAACTACTGACCCTGACTGGGGGTCATATTGTGCCATGGTCAGTGGAACACTTGACCCAGTCATGGCACCATATCCCTGATGGAGGTCTCTGAGGTGGTGTTGAAGGCTGACAAGCTCTCTCAATGTTGCATGGTGATTTGGGACAGTGGCCTGTGGACTGGCACACCAGAATGATGTGGTACTTTTGGCTTCATAAGATTGACCTCCAGCATTTGCTGGGGCATGGGGGTGTAACACTGTGAAGCAGTCCAGTCTGTGCCTCCAAATCTGAGGCCATGGCTTTGGGTTGCACTGTGGTGATTGTGGAGCTGAGCTGGAAAGTACAGCTCTGGATTTATGTTAGGTAGGTAGGTATGGAAAGAATAAGACAGCAGAAATAAGTCGGAAAAAATATGTCTAGACTCAACCACATACAGTTACAAGATAAACAATTTCATAATAAACGCTTAGTTTCCCCCCCAAATGCCTGCGTGTGGATGAATGCAGAAACCAAAGCCGTTAAACTGGAAACCAGAGTGTCTGACAGCTCCTGACCTCCAGTCAGCCATGAAATGCTGACTAAAACACTGATGGGACTGAGACGCAAAGGAACACCCCTGTCAGTCTGTGTGTGTATGTGAGGAAAGAGGAAAGTTTAAACGGTCATGTCATTTTTTTTTTCTGAACCGAGTGATGAGGTCACGTCATACATGTCACAGCTGTCTATGAAGAAAGGTACAAGACGCAGTGACGACTTGAACAGAAAAGCCCCTAATGAAGAGTGGTGAACGAGTGGGAAAGAGCAGGTGTGTTTATGAAGGAGAAGAAGACTGAGGGGTGGAGCATGTTATATTATATTTTCTATTGGTCTTAATTTGAGAGGGTGTTTTTGCTCTCTGTCATCATTACAACATTAATTGTTGCAAATATGAAACACTTTAAATCCTGGTCACCATTTCACCCCAACTCTCCTTTCCCATCTCTCTCAGTCTGTCTCCGTGTTAGACCTGACCCCTGTCATAATTATCAGAAAAACAACTCCATCCTTTTTTTCTTTTCTTTCTTTTTTTAAAGGTCTGGCATTCTCAGCTCCATCCTTTGTCCTCCCCTTCATCACATCTTAGCTTACCGCCTCCATCCGGATGTCCTTCCCTCTAATATGGTTGACATTTTTACCCTCTCCTCCCTCCACCTTCCCTGGCTGACTCAAGCTAAAGAGCTGCCTGGAGGGCCCTTTCATGGGTAGCCGATTTATAGCTCTCAGGGCCAAGACTACAGGTTAAGTGCACTTTGAACAGAGGTAAAGTGACAACAAGGCTGCCAACATGCATGGTTGAAGACAAAGGTTTATGTAAGAGAGGCCAGCATCAACAACAGCAAATCATAAGTAATGGCCCAGGACAAATGAGCATGCAGACCAAGTGGACCAGCTTCTTTTAAATATAATGGAAACATATAACCAGGCTCCTAAAGGATCTACATATCAAGAAATGGAAATATTAGCATGGGTCCATGATGAAAATAAAAAGACCATAAAAAGATCCTCCAGAGTCCCTCATCCTTTACTCATCTCCTGAGGTCTCAATATTGACATTTCAGTATTTTACAGCTGAGTAGTGACAGCGCACTGTGGTTCCTTGCATGTTAAAGCCATCACATCCCAGGAGAATCACACCTGAGAAGCTGGCAAACTGTTGCTGCAGACAAAACACAATCAACTGTTGAGCTTCAAGGGGATGCAAACTTTTCCACAGCAACCCACAATGGCTCTGCTGTGTTTTCTTACACCTCTAGAGTAAGACAACACCAATCCATCCATCCATCCTTGCATGCATCGTCTATACCGCTGGGGACCTATCCCAGCTGTCACTGGGAGAGACCTGGGGTATCCTGGACAGGTCCCCAGTAGCAGGACAAGAATTAATGTAAATACATATATAGATATTCTAAATTAAGCTAAATAATCAATTGTACATTTATGCCAAAGTATGAAAACACAGTTTCTAAATATTTTAAAACAAATGCAGTAGGAAAACACTGGGCCACACACTAGCCGACAATTACCGATTTGTTCCTGAAAAAATGTAATGTAATACAAACAAATTGTATCTTCTATCGACTTACTGGTTCAACTGGTTCATTGCTGCCAGCCTCAGCAGCCTCCCACCCTCAGCTGCTGGGATGTGATTTCATGTTTAGAGACTGTTGAGGTTGAGGTTGACACACCAAACAAAATGCTGCGTCTTCATCTAACGCAGTTCCCAGTGACTGTGGTTAACCGACTGTGCAAGATAACTAAACTCCATCTTTACACAGTATGTAGTAGGGCTTAAAATGACACTGGATAGTCAAAGGGTGAATACGTGGTTACTCATTCAAAAATCACCTTCAACGTTTTACTAGAACTGTCTATAACATTTCTGTGTCTTTTATTAGTGTTGAGGGTTTCATAGGCTTTGTGCGTTAAGTACATGCTGAACTGCAGTAATGCGCGCACACACACACACACACACACACACACACACACACACACAGGCACACACTGTACAGTACATAAAAAAAAACACTGAACCATAGGTCAAAGCCTGCTGGCTCTGCAACAGTGAAGCAACATGAGCTTAACACCCACAAAGCACCACGGGACCAGGATGATGTGGTTGTATTGATTTCTATGTGGGAGAGGGCCGAGGGGTGGAGCTAAAACTGGAAATGCAGGAGATGACAGATACCCTTTGAGTGATGTCTAAATGGGCATGTGGGGGAGGAGTGGATGTAGCAGAGCAGGATGCTATGTAACACTGCTGAACTGAGCAAGTAAGAGAAGAAGAAGGACAAAAAACAAAAGAGTGGAGTTTAAGGGTGGAGCTGGTGTCAGCAGCCACACCTCACCATGGAAACAGTTGCTTAGTGATAGTGAGAGCGTGGCCAATAGGACGATGACCCTTAAATTTTGCATCAGCACCTATCGATGTTCAATTAAACATGAGAGTGAAGAGGGAGGGAATTGTTTCAGTGAGGGATGAATAAAAATTTCCACTGAGATACGAGAGGGAAAATGAAAAGCAGAATTTGAGAAACTAAACTGATCGCCTTGGTTTCCCATCACAGACATGAGATGACCTAAGTCCTCTCCGAGTATCGTCTCATCTTTGTTTTTTGGTTAAGAAGGGAGTTTTTCACTCATGTTTACATCAATGCGTCCGTAGCAGCTGTCCTTTTGGACGGGTCCCCTTCAATCCAACTCACAAGCGGTCAGTTGCCACTCACGAGTCGCTGCCAAACTATGTATCTTCTCATTCACAAAAGTGAGCACTCTGCTTTCATTTAGATTTAATGTTCCCACAGGGAGGAAATGGAATGTAGATTTGAAACTCAGTTGGGTTTATCCTTCCAAACCCTCTGGCTATAATTATGCAGTATTCACAAAAAACAATTAGAGCACTTTTTGGCCAATGTTTGTTCTGTGTGTGTGTGTGTGTGTGTGTGTGTGTGTGTGTGTGTGTGTGTGTGTGTGTGTGTGTGTGTGTGTGTGATCATACGATAAGTTGCTCATGTAACTGTCATGATGGACAATATGAGAAGCAAAGAAGTGCAGCTGTACCTACCTGGCAGAACACCGGTTTATAGGTTTCCGAGAAGAGTTGGGTCATTTCTTCAGAGTCACAGAGGTCCAACGGCAGCCGGTCCACACACAGACACTTAGAGTGCAGGTTCTCCTCCTGGCTAAGCTGGTTGACATCCATCCACTGCACCATCAATGAGCGATCGCCCTGCACAATCAGAGAAATGCGATCAAATCAAGTCATTAGGATCCTAAACTGTTTCCAGAGTCCTTCACCACATCATAAGCCCCAGCGATGCATTAATTGAAGATAAATATGACTTGATCTGCTTGTCTACTCTCAGCTCTGGCAGCCAGCTTGAGCTAGACCTCCATCCATTGCTTCTGTCCGTTTTCACTAATATAAGGTCAGTAAAACTTGACTTCAGCTTGCCTACAGATCCAACAAAGTGTTTTTTTTTTGGCCTTTTTCTTTTTTACACTTCAAACTTTTTTCATGTTCTCACACTAATTTAAAACCATATTTGTACTGATTAAATGCTCTAACCCTAATCAGTGCAGTTGTCCTCCACTCTTTTGATGACTGGACTGTTTTGGGTGTAGACGTGGTTAAATGACAAACAACCATGTCATTTAAAAATATGTAAGTTCATCTTCAGTTATTTGTTCAAATTAAACCAAATGAATCATGTCAAATCTTTCAAAATCCCTTACAGGAGCATTTTCAGGGGTCGGCATATTAATAAAAATAAAATCATAACCCGTTCGAATAAACTCAAATGCTTTTTATCATCCTTCAGCTCCATCTATCTTCTTAAATTACTGTAAATGTAGCAGAACAGCAATAAATACTCAAACAAGTCAAGATTGTTGTAGCTACTCAAACGCACCAGTGGTCGGCCCAGCAACTCAGAACGTGCCCGAGAAGCAGAGTCCTTCTTCATGTATTCAACAAACCCGTATCCTTTGGAGTGGCCCGTCAGTTCGCTGTACACCAGGAAGGAGCGCTCGATGTTTCCGTAGGAGCGTACCAGCTCTTCAAACTGCTGGGCGGTGAAGGTGTGGGGCAGGTTGGTGAGGCAGAGCAGGGAGTCTGTAGGCTGCAGGGTGACGTTGATCAAGCGACCCCGGACAGTGCTGTGATGGAGGGAGCGGATGGCATCCTGAGCCTGGTCCCCGTTCAGCAAAGTCACAAAGGCTGGAGGAGGGGACATTATGGAGACAGCGACAAGGGGAAAAGACAAGACGACAAAAACAAACACAAAAAAAGATATGCACAGACATAAATGGACGGGGACATGTGAGAGACAAACACAAACACACACAAACATACATTTAAAGCAGACATTGAAGAGCATGTAACAGGTAGACAGAAGTTGGTGGAAAATGCAAACACACAGTCAAAGAACATGCACAAAAAAAAAAACCTCACATGGAAAGCAAACCAAAGAAATGACCGGCCGAATGTGGCAAAGTGAAAAAATAAAATACGATGAAAGAAAGTTTTGGACGTGCAAACCAAAATATCAGACAGACAGACAATTACACAGAGAGAAAGACAACACATTAGCTAGAAAGCCAAAAAGGAGCCACTATGTTGGGGGGGGGATGCACCGTGACACACACATACACACCTTATCATTTACATCGCTACCACTGAACCAGCTTGACTGTGATACAGCAGGACCAACCCCAGCCACAGTAATCCTTAATGTTTCATTTCTCATAAAGACGATTCTTTCCAATAAATACCCCTTTTCCTCAAACGCTAACCTTGGGCTTCATTTCAAAAAACAGCCCTGATTATGTTCAAGTTGGACATGGACGTTGCCTCATTATCACTGTGAATACAGAATCTAATTTATAGAAGGTTTCTGGTGAAGAGGCAGAGTGAAAAGATGTGAAAACTCTCCTGTCCTTGTCTTTCATTTCGAACTGATTTCTTGTACAGATTCAAAGGGAAGAGGAAGCCAGGTTCATCTTCTGACCACACCGATTTTTAGCTGTTGTCCTTAGAGGCTATTCATAGACCATATTAAGCCTGTTGCACCCCCAAAAGCAGAAAGCCCACTTTTGATATTTTATTCTACGTTAAAATCAATTTGTCGATCAGTGGAGAGAAGAAATTCCGCAAGGTCGAAAAATAAAACATAGCAAGGCTCCATTAAACGCACTGAGAGCAGTGCTGATAGGTTTGAGTGGAAGGGCAGCACACAAAAAGCCTCAGACATCACGAATGATACTTTGACCTCAAAAGCTCAAGATGATATAAAATTATTCTTCCACCGGCATAATTAAGAATAATGATAAAACATCCCTGGTTTGATTCATTCCAGAACTGTTATTACATGTTTCGCTGGCTCCCTCCATGTTTGCCAAACTATAAAAAGTTGAAAACGACTAAAATGCTGTTTTACCTGCATCAGTATTCACGCAGGTGTCAGCTGAATTGAGGCCATCAAATCCAAATGCACCAGAACAATATCAGCTGTGCAGAGAGCAGCTGTGGAGGCAACTAAAAAAAAACATCTGTAAACCTCCCCTGACCTGTTCACTTCTTTCATCCTACATCAAAGCTTCTGTCTACTTGGCAGCCCCTCAAAACACAGACAGACGGAGTTATCAGACATAATGTACAATAGATCAATGCATGTAGTTCTTGGTTTCAGATAAACTGCACAGCTTCAGTAAACATCGGCATTTATTACTGAGCGTACGTTCATATGAGATGGACAAAAGTTGGGAGTGTTATCAGGGGAAATATTAGCCCCCCCCAAAAAAACAACAACAACAACAATGGGAGCATCTGTTCTACAGGTGTTTGTTGTTTTTTTTTAAGACAGAGAACATCTCTGTAGGCAGACCTGAAGCAAGATCAGGATCAAGCTCGCACAAAGGAAATCCATCCCTGCCTCGCTGTATCTGTGCCATCATCTATTGGCCTGACTGTATTGTCTTTTTTCTCCCTCTCCCCGCAGCCTCTCTACGTATTGATCTCTATGTATTGTCTTTTTATGCCTTTTCTTAACCCTGTATTTCTTCAAATTTATTGGCTCTGGGCTCATCTCTCTCACCGCTTCTCTACTTGGTTTCTCCATTTCAGCGTGCCTCAGATACCGCCTCCACCCAAATCAATTACCTCAAAACGCCATCTATTACTCATGCGCACACACACACACACACACACACACACACACACATGCTGGGTAATGGATCTCTTACACCAAGCTGAGAGCCTAATCTGGTTTTAACAGACGGAATGCACTAACTGACATTACGAGGAGATGGAGTGAATATTGTTTGCGTTCGGGGCTGTAGCGCTCTCACATTCTACCGCCTGTAAAAAGAGTAGCCAGAGATGTGGCGGCTGCAACGACGTGAAATCCCGCTCGGTGTTTCCACCAACAGCGAAAGAGAGAACTCAAAAACTCTTGAATAGCTTAGAAATTAATCGTATTCACGGCTTAACAATCAGAGTTTGTGCTCCAAAGTAAACTTTGCAAAAAAAAAAAAAAAGAAAAGAAAAGAAAAATGGACGAAGCTTTAAAGAAAGAAAAAATTCACAAGAGCGGCAGCATTTTAATTAAGGGTCTGTAATTCTGAGCATGTCGATTATTCCCCATGTTCCTATGAGGAGTGTGTAGGGGCACCGGAACAGAAAAGAAATCTTCTGTCGAAATCACCTCAAGGGCTGCAATTCTGCTGCCATGTTCCCCATTGAAGGAGCTAATTAAAAACAGGGGAGTTGCAAACGACACAGCGGACCCCTGAAACTCGAGGGGCCAGTCCTCACGCTGTGTGCAAGGTGGTCCTGCGTGTTTCATCTGAGCCCCGAGGCCAAGATGAAAGTCTCAGGTGGAGAGGGTTGTTTGACTGAAATAAACAACTAGCTTGGTCTGACTCTAATCCACGTGTGTCATCATCTTCTGATATCGCTGATGACTTGGAATTTCAGGCCGGTGACAGGAAAGCTCGAAAGTAATAATCACGTGAAGTTATTTGATGGAAAATATCGGGTTGAAACCAAAAAACAAACAAACAAACAAAAAAAGTTCCTCATTTTTAGTTTGTAACAAGAAGCAGGTTATTGACAACAGCAATGAAGGAGTGATGAGTTCGTGGTGTGGTTTGAATTATTGTTTATCAAAAAAAATCCCTTGTAGACACAAAACATTGGAACCTTTAGGAGGAGATCACTATTTTCATCATGCGACACGGAGAGTTTATAGAATAAAGTCACAGATGTGAAACTATTCGTCCATCAATGAGTCAATTAATTTTTCCTATTCAGAAAAATGTCAAATGTTTTTTCTTTTTGGCTGAAATACCTGGTCGGTGATGTCACTGTTCACCTTCATGACAATTCATTGGAGCTACTACTCTGACCACAGGAGTCTTGCGAACACTTCTCTATTGATATGTGGCTTCTTTTTCCCTCCACACTCAATGATGCAGCCCACCAGATGCATAAAATTACCAAAAAATTATGCCCTGTATGTATAAAGAATGAGAGCATGATTGCAGTACAGAATGCAGCAACACAATTGTCATTTTATTTTGTTCTATCTTGTCTTCGTGATTGTTGGATGCCACAAATGTAATCGAAAAGTAAAACCTGAATTTATGGTCTTGTCATTTTAGTCAGATAACAGGAAAATACATCTTCCTGGCATTTTCAACCAGTACTAAGCTGGTCTAAGCATAGTCTGACAAGCTGGGAAGGATGAGCTCTCTGCATCTGTTGCTTTGTTTCTATATATCCATTTCTCACGCGTACACGCAAGCAAACACACACGCGCGCGCACACGCACGCACGCACGACACACCCCAGTGAGCATCGCAAGTCTTCTGAATCATCCAAACAATGAAGCCCCCAAGGATGTTCTTATCTGAGATGAAAAATGTATAAATCCTCAGATCACAGCAAACATCCTCTTTGAAGGGATCACAGCTTTGATCTGAGGGGCTACCCAAACATTTACATTGTCTAGAAACATTATAAAAGTAACAACAGAACCAAAGAAGAAGGGCCCCCTTTGACAGCCTGTGCTGAGGCACCGTCGGAGAGTGCGTCAATAAATATAAACCAGAGAAACTGCACTCAATCATCTATGACACGGCCCTGATTGTGCTTCTTAGTTTCTGTCGCAGCGAGAAAAGCCCTCATCCTCCTGCATCTCTGGGGCTCTTCTCCTCCCAGACACTCTCAGCTGCCGTACCTACGCGAGTAAACACTTCAGATGAGCCGCATCCTCTCCTTCTCTCTCCAGTTTGCCCGTCATCCTCAGAGCCTTTTGTCTTCTAACACATCGGACCTCCCACACGCTCCTCTTCATCATCACCACCTCCTCCTCTTGATTCTGTTCACTCTTATCTCTCACTCTTCCCGTCCGCCACTCACCCCACAGGGCCTCAACTTGAATCCGGTTCCATCACACACCTTTGGGATTTTGAGCCGGCATCGTTCTAAAATGTGTACTTCTTCATAAGATATGACTAAGGCTTCATCCTCGCCATGTAGTACCGGCACCTAAGCACACATACTGGTAACAATTACAGCGAAATAACAAAACAAACACAACACAGTGTTAATGCTGATTAACAGTCTGATAACAGACTGTCTCACTTACTATTGCTGATCTACATTCACTGCTGTGTGAGTGACAGAGTGCTGTGGTGAAAGCTCAGCAACATAGTTTAGGAGTTGATGTCCTCAGTAGGAAACGGCAAAGCACTCAGAAAGCGTATTCCTTCACACCGGATCCAGACGCGTTCAAGACGCAACAAGTGTGAATAGAAAATGGCAGTGGAATGAACATTGAAAAACAAAAAACAAAAAAACGGAATGTAAGGAGGCTCCTGAAACCATCACCTTACAGTGCTAATATCGATAAGATTGTAAGAGTTTGTGTGGATCCTGCTGGAAGTTCAACAATGGGCTATTGTCGTTGTTTGCTCTTATCATTAAAGGTGCTGTATTGTGAGGTATAGGGGGATGGTGGGAGGATGTATAGTTGGATGGTGAGATGAAGGGATGAGATACTTAAGAGGCGATGCTGAGTGGATCTAACACTCGGCATCTCCTCAACCATCCTCCCACTCACCCGCCCACAGCCGCATTGTTCACAATGCGCCTGTGCCCCTCTTTCTCTCTCTCTCTCTCTCTCTCTCTCAAACATTTGTCTCTAAAAATGGATGAACAAATTTGAATGTGAGGGTTTTGTTTTTTTTGTGATGGCTAAAATTTAAATGTAATTTCCATACATTTGAATATATGTTGAAACTACCTTCAAATGAAATTCAGGGCAATTATTCCAACAGCCTGTAGTTCGATTAAAGCTCGGTAAATAACAGCGATTATTAATTTAAACTGTGCTTAGAACAATGCTCCTGCTGCCTGCCGGTCACTGAATCAATAATTCATCATTTATTGAACCTTCCAGTACATCTTGCTATCTGTCATACCAGCTGTCCCTCCCTACAACCGTCCAGCCTGTTTAGCATTCGTCATTCATTCTTTCATCTAAACCTTCATCCTCTTTACACCAGTCCTCCACATCTGACCAGCTACATCTTGAAATGTTTGATCTACCACTGCCGTCATCTTTTGCTTACTTGCAGGACTTCTTGTCACCTCTTCACTGAAACCGCCCTCCTCTTCCTGACTGAGTATATATAAAAAAAATAAAAAATACCGTGTGACGCATCCATACGATGCTTAACATCACCTTGTGACCAACCAAGTTCCGTGAACCACCAGGTATGACCACTATCAAAAATAAAAATACGGATTCAGAAATGCTTGTTAAGTGGATATTGTAGGCCTCACCACAACAGCAAACAGAATCGCCTCAACTGAAGAGCGCGTTGCTGTAATTTGTCTACCTGCTTAACTGTCAAGACAAAGATCTGAGCCGCACCGAGGGGGGCCAGGAGAGCTGTTGAGTTCAATAGGTAAGTTACATTTTAGTACCCATAGACCAATATACGTTTTAGTACTCCTGAGAGATACATGTATTAGTTGCTATTTTCTTTTCAAGATCCATGCTATGAATGTACCGCTGCTGGAACATGGATCTTAAGGTCTTTGCTTCCATTTTTCACAACATTGGTCCAAAGGTATAAATCTTTATTGCTGTGAAAAGCCCTTTCGTCTCTTAATGTAAATCACTTTGTGAGCCTATAACTGTAAAAGGTGCAATATAAACTGTACTTACGCACTCACTAACTTACATTAGGGGGATTTTAGAAACCATATATTTATTGTTAGCGTTGTGGTTCATGTTCTCGGTGAGGATAGCCCTTAAAAAAAAAATCTCTCCATTCCAGCTTTGATCCACAAATTGGTAAACCAAGTCTTTCATAAGTGCTTGTGACACTATGTGCAAATGAACACAATACCAACATCTGCCGAATTCAATTTGGTCCTTTTTTAATCTTCAGCTCTGTCACACCTTAATGCACATGACCGCAAATGTCTCACTCGACTGAATTAAAACTTAGATAAACACCTGTGAAACCAGAAGGTTCTCTTTTCTTTCTCGAAAGAAATTCCCCCAGCACACTCACAGCCAAAAGGCGTTTACAGTATTGCGTCAGTGTGTACGATAAATAAAAGCTTTTCTAATGACCAACTGATGATGTTTTCATCCTTTTTCCTTCAAAGAGAGACAGAGTACAAAGTAATGCAGTGCAAAGAATAATAAAATGTCATTTTACATTCAAACTATACACCATGTAGAGGGAAGGTACTGTATACTTCCTCTTTTGAAGAACAGTGAAGTAAAACCAGCTGCATTTGTGTCTTGGCGGTCAGACAGTTCTTGTAAGCTCTCCTTATTTGTTGCGTGTTTATCATAAAAAGTAAGAAAGAAAGCCCTGATAACTAATACTTGACTCAAAGACTCAGACCGCATCAACGCCTGCATGTCTGATGAGTGATTTATGATGTGTGTGTGTGTGTGTGGTTGTGTGTGTGTGTGTTCTAGTGTAGGTTTAAGACTGATTTCTGCATTTTCATGTCCACTAAAAACAAAATGGCTAGTGAAGAGAACCTGGATTAATGTCTCACAGACTCAGCGTCCAACCAAGTTTAAAGTATGGTCACATAGTTCCTTGGGTTCTTGAGTTACAGAGCTTATGATGTCACAATGAGGTTGACCTTTGACATTTTGGAAAGTAAATAATCCCAAATGTCTGAGGGAGCAAAAAATGAAAAATAAAAACAACTTTTCAATGTCATACCACATTCAAACAATTGATTTTAAATGGCAACTACATACCTGCATAGAAGCAAATTCAACACCTACGTAAAAAAACAACAACAACCTAAACATAAAAATATTCAAAGAATATAAAATTGCCAAAAGGTGTCAGTAAGTGAGATGTGTCCACTGAGAGGTTTTGTTGAACTCCATAACAGCTGCTAATATAAGCACACGCTGCCAAACTCTCGTAGCATCCAGCCGGTGTGGTGTCTGGGATGAAGAGGGGGAAGTGTCTGGCCCTGAGGGACTTGGCCCACAATGCACTGCTATATTGGAGTTCTTTAAGTTCCCCACAGGACACACTTAGTGACAGTGACACTGTGCATGTGTGTTGTTACTAACCACTGTGCATTTGAACAATGACCTACAAGTGCATCAGCGGGGATGCCTGCTGGGATATTAGTGCCACAAACTGGCCAATAATCATCTAAATCATTCATTGGTTTCTGCAGCGAAGGCACGGAGTTTTACAGTGAAATGTATTCATTATCAGCCTAGTGTTACTTTTCAGTTTCGATATTTCGATCATGGAGTTTTGATTTTCTGTATTGCTAAATGTTTCCGCTCAGCGTGTCCATGCAGATTCTCCTGTATTATACTTGCTCAACACTATTTTTGTTATTTCCTGCTTTATTTTAAAATCTCTCCTCCCCCGTTCCTTGATTATCTTTATAAATCCTACCTCTGTTTGTTTCCCCGCCTTCTGTGAGTAAGCGCCTCTGTCTCGTCAGGGCAGGCTTCCTTGTCATCCACAGCCCTGTTCGCCGTGTCGCTCATCCTATCAGCTCCCTCCCTGCCCCTTTTGTTCTGTGCAGTGTTCCTTTCTGTCTCAGTCATTTTTTGATCATCAGTGATGCAATATTACACTTACACAATATTCATTTTACATTGATACAGTTACAGCAAAATTGCATTTCGTGTGTTCACGGTGAATTAGAATTTTTATGATGATCATTTCACTTTTGGGAAGAGTCTATCAGTGCGACGCAGAGATTTGGAAATGACGTGGCAACGACCACATCATCAAACACCACCAGTGACCGTCTTTAGGGGGACTCTTTGTCCTGCGGTAGACATTGTAGAATTAATAACAAAGCAGTTAGTTGGTATGACATTACAATCATGCAGAGGTTTACAGGATATGTCACAGGAACGATAAGGCTGCTCCCAGTGTCGTCTATTGTTTCATGTGTACTTCTCAGGTATTACATAATTACAGCCTCAACACAGACAGTGGCCTTGTTATGAGCAAAAAAAAAAAAAAACCCAACCAAAAAACAAAAAAACAAGAAAGAAACAATAAAGTTGATGGGAGCAGTCAAAGGAATGAGAACCATCACAATTATCATCAACATCTCCACTCTCGGAGTCATAATGAGGCTGAGGTGTGTGTTGGGGGATGCTTTCACTTCATTGTATACCCACAGTGAAATGGGCCCCATGAATGCTGTTAGAATTGAGGAAAAAAAATGGATCCACACAGACACAAAAACGAAAGTACACAACTGTGAAACATGACATATTCAGTCTGACAGCAAGAGGTACAGGAACACGGGATGTGTGTGTGTGTGTGTGTGTGTGTGTGTGTGTGTGTAAGAGAGAGAGGGAGAGAGCAAGAGAGACAGAGAGAGATCAAAGATGTCAGCTCCATCACATTTGTGTGGCCTCTGCTCATTTACATTTAGTGATTCATGAGGAGACAGATGGACAGATGATGATAGGGAGAGAGAGAGAGAGAGAGAGGGAGAGAAAGAGAGAGGGGGACAGAGCGGTGACAAGCTGCTGTCCAGGGAAGCAATTAGATCAACTAGACAGACTCTGCCGCTGTCACTTAAGACAGGAAGATGGAGAACAAAAAGAGAAAATAGAAGAAGAGCAGTGTTGAGTCTCATAATGGTTCTGTTAGCTGGTGTTGAGCAGTCCTGGGAGAACAACAAACACACACAGACGCAAACAAAAACTCACAAGTGCCTTCTTCCACTGAAGAGGCAAACCTCAACTCCAATTACTAATGCCCTAATTTGAATAACTGCTCTAAATGTGTGGTGAAACAGAAGTCCTGTCACACGAGTGGGTTGAGATCTCGGAAAGATCCTTTTCAGCGTTTCAGTGCATAATTATGGATGCTGACATGAGTTAATAATAACAATAATGACCTAATCATGTTGTGATGTAAAAAAAGAAAAGAAAAGAGGAAAGGTATTTTTTTTTCAAAACCTTAAAAAAGTCACAGTGATATTTGATATTAAGTAAAGCAGCAGCAAATTATTATTTGCAAACTCTGGAAAACATGTTTTTATGTTTGCTTGAGACAGGATTTGGCAGTTGTCAGAATAGTTATAGATTTTCACAAACTGATTTATCAACCGTTTCTTGCTGCTCTACCAGGAGTATCTAAATTGCAATACGTATGTAAAGGATGTGTCATAATACTTCAACAATAATCCAAGTAGTACATTATTTACTCATAAGAAGTGGGATATTTAAAATGTGAGTTTATGTTGTTCTGCCTAAAGATTCGATGTCTTCCTCAGATTTTTTAGGAGGAAAATAATGTTGATTTTTATATTAAGGACCTCTTATATAATTGTGGCAAAGCATTTCGTGGCTCCTCCCAGTGTAAGAATGAAATGAAGAAATTCAGAACGAACTGGACTATTCCAGATCTCAAAAACAGCAAAGAGACAGAGATTTAGGAACATTATTACCAAAGAAAAACAACAGACCAACAGAAGCACTGGTATGCAAAGACAGAAATATTAATCTTTCAAAAGCGGTGGTGGAAGACAAAGAGAGAATAGCTTATTGATGCACACCTCAGAAAGAGGCGAACAAAAAAGAACAAATAAGAGCTTCATGATGACCCGAGACAAAAAGAAAGCAGAACAATTCTGGACACTGATGTATGGTCCTACCACTCAGTGAGCATCAGCTTTACCATGAGTCCATGCGTGTCGGCCAGTGTGTGTAGTTATACATCACACACACAAACATACACGCACACGCACACACACACACACACACACACACCCAAAGTGACAGTTCAGTGTATTTTTTTGCCTGCATGTGTGTTCGTGTGTTCTTCATCACTGAAGTGCAGCGACAAACACAAAGGGCTCCATTGAAAGGCTGGATTCCCAGCATAACCCTCACCATTGTGTTCCAGATCCCCAGCTCCACAGCACTGTCAAACTAGTACACATACCTCTGGACTTGTGCTGCGCTTGGGACCGGTGGCAAAAAGCCAGGCCCACTATGGCTGGTTGTATAGCTGCGTGGATGGATGGACAGACCGCTGCTGGTTTCTAAAAAAGCTGGCAAACAGCTTTGTCAGCCTGTCTGCGTGTACGTATGTAAACGTGTGCATCTGTGGAGCAGCCTGTCCGCCATCCTGATGGTCAGAGTAGCAGCAGAGATCTGAACGCATGCCTCAAAGTTTACGGTACAATCTCAGATTTATTAACGATCTGGACTCTAAATTGGAGATTGATCAAAAACAGACAGTGATGCTAGTGCAAGAACATTAGCATTAGCAAGTAGTAGCTGCGACCCAGCCACTATGGCCGCTGCTGAAAACAGGGGTTTACAGATATCCAGCAATTCTAAATGATCACTGTATTGTAAGAATATGAATCTATGATACAGAATGATGTGCAAGTGAGTGAGGGGAGGCATTGTATGTGGGCATTGCTCGGCAAAGCTCAGAATCTTAGCTTAGTGCTTAGCGCACGCAGACATACACACATGCACAATAAACAACTCATCAAAATGGCCACAGGATAAATTTGTGTATCATATTGTTTCATTCGAGCAAGTATAGCAATATTTTGTACTATATTTATTTTGTCCCACCCCTAATATATGCCAGTACAAAGTGATCTTCACATAAATCTTTAGCTGAGCCACGCACGTGTCACGAGTGCACAATCAAATATGAATAAGTGACGAGAGAGGAGTTATGATAGCTCCCATCATGTAATCAGTGCTCTACAGAGTTTCTTTACAAACTGGAATCCATCTGCAGCGGCAGCCAAACACAAGAAAAAGACAGCAACATGCCCCCCCCCCCCACGTCAAAACAATCAATATTTTTGTTTTACTTTCTGATGGTTTTCTGAAACTGTCTTGCAAACATTCCTTGAATTACTCCAGCTGGGGATCGCTCCCTGATTCCCTTAGTGCTTTGCATTAAAGGAGAATAAAAAGCTCAGTCAACCCACTCAAGGGCATTTTTTTTTCTTAACTTAAGTGTGTTTAACTTTGTGATTTTCTCCTGTGGATACAATACAAACTCAGAACCTGCTCAGAATCAAGTGTAGCACTGATTTCTGACAATCTCTTGAGTCCTTAATGCTCGCGGCACTGCTGAGTTCCACTATATGATCGCAATGACACTTACAGGACTCAGAAAGTAGATGTGGGCTTGTTCTTCTAACATTTACCTGCTTAAAATCAAACATGCACAGGCTATAATAATGATAAACAGTCCTGCACAATTAATTTACATATTGTCTCAAAATTCCAAATGTTACTTCCAAATGATCGATTTTTTTGGAGCAGGTAAAATGTTTCACAACACAGGAACCACCGGGGTGTTAAAATATGCCCCAGTCTAAAGTTCACCAGGCAAGCGGGAGCATGATTGTTTGGTACAGTTCCTGGCAAAAATGACATCACCAATTTCATATTTTTAAGTGAGGACCAAAGGCTGTCTAACGGTAGAGGGGCTTCAAATTGCTCATGGTGAGAATGACTGAAAGGAAAGAAGTTGGAGTTAGAATGGTGAGAGGACTGGATACCTTTGAACAAGATATCTTGGCTATAAAAAAACTGTTTTGGTTAAACATCAACAGAGCAGGAGACACATAAGGAGAGAAGGACAAACCAGAGTGTGCGTGTGCGTGTGTGTGAGTGTGTGCGTGTTTGTACGTGTGCATGCTAGGAGGATGGGCGTTCAAGGAAATATCATTATTAGCTGAGAAGTCGAAGCAACAGCCTGAAGCAAAGCCACAAATGGAGACAGAGATTCACACAAACACACACGCACATTAACACTGATATGTGCACGGAAGGGCACACTGAAAGACTCCGACACATAAACACTCCCATCAGTATGACCTAATAAGTCCAACAGTGGAGGCTGGCTCAGTGAACTGATATGGTCATGAGGTGCAGAAGCATGTCGACACTGTTCCAAGCAGTACAATTCAATAAGAGCAGAGGTCAGAAACAGGAAGCCAGGAGAGGTTCCACTAACTAGTTACCAGGCTGTCACGTAAGAATAACAACACCCCAGAGTAGAGGACAACAGTCTATCATGGTGGTCTCCTTTACTACACACAGGAAAGGAGGTGAAAATTGAGTACCATGAGTTACTAAAAGGGTTGAGTGTGGCTCACATATTTCTATTAATATGATTATGGACACACTGTGGGTTTTTATTCAGGAATGGGACATTTAACTAAGTTTAATTTTCAACATGGGTTACAATTTGAATGAAAGGAGTCAAAGTCAGAAGGAGGCAAATCCTCCCACTCTTTTAAAACACTCAAGAGACACACACTCACACAAACACATCATGTCCCATTCAAAACTCCCAAGTGCCCAACTCGGGGTTTGAAGAATTGTCCTCTTTTATGCACGCTTGACTGGGCTTTTGTGTCTGCATATGTGATACACTGAGCTCAGGGAATACGTGCGCATTTCACACCAATTATAAAAGTCTCTCTTCACACACAAAAACACAAAGACAATCTCTGCTCCCTCGAGGAATGATGCCGTTTTTGGATATGAACTTGCTTGACAGCAGTGGATTCTTGAATACCAGAGGTGATGTTTGGTGATTAAAATGTAAGATTACTTTGTATCACCTGTGGAGTATTAAGGTCTACTCTATAGTGTAGCCTATTTATACTAGAGGTCTGTAATTACCCTTTGTTTTTAAAAATAAACAATAATACATCATCTATCAATAAGAACAAAGTTTTTCCATGTCAGACCTCATATTCTCTAACGGGGTACTTATCTGTTTCACCCTGAGACATTCTGGAAGATTAATTTGAACTGAAATCAGGAACTGAAACTACTGCATGGAAATCCTTCACAAATTTAACAGAGGCAACTTCAATTCCCTATGTATGATTAATATTTCATTGTGTGAATATTGCAAAGCCCTTGGGCAAATAACAACAGCAGAGCGCTATGTAATACGATATAAAACCCAGTTTTATATTGGGCTAATTTGACTGATAATGCGATAATTCTGCTATATTTCTTCATCACAATGACAAAAACACAGCTTTTATTTCCAAGTATTGCAATAAGAAATGTGCCTGGGGGAATTTTTCTCTATAATCAGAAGAATCCATTTACAAGTGGAGGGGTGGGCATTCTTCAAGTGTTCCCAGTTTTCATTTGAGGAAAGATCTCCTCATGGAACATCACTCTTAGTCAAATAATTCAACTTCATTAAAAATTAAATACTTTAATTCAACCTAGTGGAGAGACGTGACTGACCCCGCTGACCTGCTAATCACCACATCACCGAACTGAACAAATTACATCCAAGCAAGCTACGAGATCTACAGATTACCTGACCAGAAGAAAGCTGATTGTGAGGCAATTCTCTCCCGAAGGCTCAGGGAAGAGACTGAGATTGATTATAGCGAGAATATCTGCCTTCCTTTTTTTTTTTTTTTGTGCCTCCGACCATCCTCATCTCCTGCTCTAAGCTTCTGCTGAGATAACAACAACCCACACCAATCCAACGTTGGCTCCTGATTTGCTCTCAAACCCTTCATGGACCTGAATGTTGACCCAACATTCATCTCCTAATCACATACAGTGTTACTTCAGTGCACAAAGGGTGGGGTGTGTGTGTTTTAGTTTTATTTATTTATTTATTGCATACTAAAAAGAGGGCAGACCTCATCGCTCCGTAAAATATCTTTTATTTCCACAATAGCTTCCAGTAACGGTCTTTCTAGTAAGCAGAGAAGCGTATGTGGGAGTGTATCTCCTTCAGCAGGAAGAACATTTGATGTTGTCAAATATACTGACTTATTGAATCATTACATCTTGAACAAATGTGATTTTAAAAAACAAAACAAAACATCAGCTTTTTTTCAAGCCAATAACCTGTACTTATCATGCCATCCTGGCTGCGCGGCACCACCTACAGACGATCAGCAAGCACGCTAACACAGCGCAAATCTCTGCCCAGCTTCAACTGAGCAAAGATCAAATAGCCTTTAATATTCCAGACTGTCATTTTGTGTCCCTTAATCAACAAGAGGTAAACACACAAATTCGTCTTACTGGATTCTATGAATGAAAGGTTACATTTCAATCTCAAACCCTCCTGTGTAAGCAGAGTCATGTGACACCTACAAGAACCAATGCAGAAACGCTCCCATCCAAGTGTTTTGCAGCAATAAGCTTGAATAATCACACGGATTTTGCTTGCGTGCAGGGGTTTGAAAAGCCTTTAAGAAATCAATGTCACAGAAAAAATAATTACGCTTTTAGAAACTAATACTGTTGGAAATTCTAAAAAATCTAATCTCTTATTATTTCAAACTAAATTGAGTTAATTTTCCTATTGACTTTTTTTTTTCCAATTTTGAGTTACTCTCTTCAATTTTTTAAGGGAAATATTAAAAACAATTTCCAGAGAAAGAAAGAAACAAGCCCTGCCGGTGTCCTTCAAACCACCGCTGCCCTGACAAAAAGGAACAATAATAAAAATAATTGAATAATTTCCTTGTGCGTCACTTAAGGCTCATGCTGACACACATTTGAGTGTTTGAATAACTGTAGATGATCAAAATAAAACCCTTTTTTACTTTTCAGGCATTATCTTCAGTGCCTGGATCTGGATTTTTTTTTTTATGGCATTTTTGGTCATAATTCTTAATTTTGTATTCTTTTTTTCTCTCTCACAATGGACGGTGAGTCTGTAAACACTTCTGGCTCATAAAAACAGAGTCTGTAGGTCTTCATTGATTGCATCTTCTATTTTTGATTCTATGCTAATGAGTGCCCTGAACACTGCAGGAAGTTTGGCCTAGAAATTTAAAATCTGAACTTTTTGACACATTTCATCTCCTCCTCTTAAAACTGTTTCAGCGGTTGCCTTTACTTTCCAAGTGTTTTTGGGACTTGAGGAGAAGAAAGGGACAGAGGAAGGAAGGACGGAGAGAGTTAGTCAGGCTGTGAACAGTTGGTTGGAATGATGTCATCCGGCTGCCATGAAAACTGATCCAATGCCTGCCATGTCTCACACACACAAACACAGACATACTCACGCACGCAAACACACATCCAACGCTACTCTCCAAAACGTGCAGAAACAACTATGAATAGCAATTTTCAGTATGACATTACATAAACACACAGGCAAGTATACATTACCGCAAACACACACTGTGAAAGTGTAAACCTGCAGGACCCGAAGTTGGACACGCGAGTGGGTTTGGTTTAAGAGGGGAGGCGAAAAGCCAGGGGGATACTGGATCAAGGCAAACTATTAAATCCCTCAGCACGCACACACACACATGCACACACACAGCAACAGGCTTGAAATCAATCTTCTCCACCTCTAACTGAAGCAGTCGGGGATCTCCCAACACATGCACATACACACAACCAGACACACCAGAGGGAACCCTGTCTGCCAAGGCTGCATCCCAACCCAACATCCCTTTGGTGCTGATCTCAGAGAGGTGTACTTTTGAGAGTGTCACCGAGTTTAACTCTTGTTCCAGCAGGAGCTCGTCCACATCCAGTCAGACAAGACACACTCCAGCAGTGCTCAGGAATTAAACAAATCCCAAAAAAGGTTTATTGAGTTTCACTTGGTATCTCAGATCACGAGGAACTCCCTGATGGTATGAGCTGAAGTAAAACACACATTTAATTAGAATCCCTTGAGCTTATTTTTTTGTCTTTTTTGAAAACAGAGTTTGGGACTGGAGAAAGGCAGGAAGCTACTTCACCTTTCAGCTTTTATTCTACTTAAGAAAACAAAATGTCAAGGATGTCGCACCTCAGTGTTCCTCCCGGTTGTTTAATTCACCGCTTTTAAAGATCTGATGGAGCGCCACTTGACATAGATGATGAGAAGTCGCTGCAGCACACCGCAGTCACATAGCAGTTTAAATTCTTTACATTTGCCTGTTTTTGTGTGAATCCTAATTTAAATTGGTGGTATTATATGCAACTATGGTTTTAAATCTATTAGCAGACAGTAAAATCATGTTTACAAACATTTTTTGCTGCTTTCCCCCCCTATATTTCTGGTATTATTCCTACTTTAGGTAAGCAACTTTTGCTACTTGACACAACAACCTCACACAATGCCAAACATCTGTGGTAGTGGAGAGACTCAGCTCCTGGCATCCATCTGTATTTCACACCGCAGCAATGCAGAGATGTGACAACATATGCAAATAAGCTATTCCCTTTCAAAAATGTTCAACAATACGCTAAGATCTAGTAGCCATTTGTGTTAAGACTCCACTCACTCAAGATCTAACTAGCAAATTTTGATGAGGGAAGGTATTTCACTGACTTCCTGGTGTTTCTCAGCCTGTTCCTATGGCTACTCCTCCTCCCTGGACACGGATCGGCAGCTCCTATGAAGAGCTAGCGAGCTGTGCCGACTTACAAAGCTTCCTACAGCCACACTCCTGCTGCATCTTCAGAGTCTCGAAGAAAAAAACAACAACTCAGACAATATAACCTGGAAAATTTAATTAAAAGAAAACCCTTTCTGCCTATGTCACTCTCACCTAAGGTCACTGACAAAACTCTTTGAAGATGTTTGTATATTCCTCTGCACCTTAATTTAATGAGCTACTCAGACAAGTCCTTGAAATGAAATGAGAGGTATGTGGCTTGAGTGTAAGGGGACGATGAAAGCGATGGGGAACCCGAAATGAGCAAAGATAACGCAAAGGGGAGACAGCAGCAGAGATCACGACAGTGTCGGGTAGCAGCTTCTCAGGAGGAATGAAAGACAGAGAGATAAAAAAGCATGAATTGAGACAGAAAGCGACAAAAATGTTCGGCATTAGATGCAGAGGAGTGCAGTGATATCACCTGCATCACGAGGGACTAGCATCACAACAATGTATGCTAGTGATACTAGGAATATGAGATTTGTCTTCAATACCTCGTCCAGAGATTGTAAACCTGCTAGTGAGCCATTGCAGGCACCAGAGAGCTGCTTCTCTATGTCACCGTGTGCCATGGTGGATTTTAAATGTTGCTCCTGGCTCGGCGAGCTTACACTGGCATCCAAACAAAACTGGTCCGAAGCATTGCTGTCATGATCGCTCTGAATGGGAATTATGTTAAAGATTTTTTCGTTGGCTGAGATCACATTAATTGCGCTCCCAGCCCTCAGGGGCAAATAGGTTGTGTTGGTTTTGGTCTAGAGCAGGTTTCCCTCGGCCAAACCACTTCTTTGGCTGTCAAAAGTGGTTCAAGAATAAAGCCAGCCCTCAAAGGGTTAAGTAACACACGATCCCTGTCCCAGTCCTCATAACACATCAGAGCTAAACAACTGACACTACCGCAATGGTGTAATTAGCAGAGTACAGTGGTTGCCGGTCCGATGAGGGCCTGTGTTTCATCAGACGCTCATTTGTTCTGAAACACCATTAACCTTTTGGACAGGCTGCTGCTTTGATATCTCAGCCGTTTATGCCTCCCCTCTAACTCTTTTCAAAGCGTTATGTTTCAGGTGCTGACTGCACAGACTAAAAATAGGTGCTATGTAAGATTTCCCTGGAAAGGGACACACTGCAGGGTCAGGGGGTCTACTCTGATTGTGTCTATGTGGTGGCTGGGGGAGTGAGGGCACTTTACTTGTGAGGTTCGACAGCTATGGAGGGACCAAAATGGAACACGTCGCAAATTGAAAGTTAGGCATTCAGTAATGACGGTTGGGGAATACATTCAGTTGCTCGTAACATGTCCAACAACAATAAGGACGAGACAGGGCCAGCTGGCCACAACTGCCGGGGGGGGGTCCTGTCAATCTAACCGCTCTTCCCCACTCACTAGTAAACCCATTCAGTCTCACGGCACACAAAATTATCGAGGTATTTTACAGAGATATTGAGTGAAATCCAACTATCCAATATGGCTGCAACGGGAAATTAATAATAGTCATGAAAAAAAATGACAGGAGTCCAGCTTAGACCACGTAGAACCCTGTGACATTTAATAGGATTTAATGAAACGGGTCTACAGTGCTAACATGAACACCAAAAAACAGGTTTAGTAGTTACAACTACAATATCTAATAAAATAAATAAATCTGAGGATAAAATGTCCTACATAAGGTCAGACCTTTATTTGTGTACCTGGCCACCATCCTAAACCCAACACTACTGGTGCCCTGAAGTCACAGGTTCACTGGATTCAGAGACATCCCCTCTGCAGAACATGCGTTACACTATAACAGTGCAGTTGTAATGGATGTGTGATGCTGCATGTACACATCAAAGAACTGATAAAGCAACGTTAATGTGTGTTTGCTTTAGAGAGAGTTTTACCTGTGCCTTTGTTACGATCCACGAAGCAGTACTTCAGTTCATATTCTTTCAGAATTTCATGGACCTCCTATGAGGAGAGAGGGAGAGAGAGAGAGACAGGGAGGTCTTCAGCCAAGACGCCACCAAAACACAGGAT
The DNA here is from genome assembly GCF_037954235.1 of Aulostomus chinensis. Lineage (NCBI taxonomy): Eukaryota > Metazoa > Chordata > Actinopteri > Syngnathiformes > Aulostomidae > Aulostomus > Aulostomus chinensis. Next base: position 6,808,799 of record NC_141333.1, on the reverse strand, counting down.
AAATCTCACAGTCAGAGCGAGGAACCAACACCTTCCGAACACTAATGGATTGATTGATTCACATACTGATTCAACTAATTTTTTAACTTGATGACAAACTAGTTGATGGGAGACTTCCCAATTGCACTAATTGTCTGTAATGGGTAATTTTCTTTTTGTTAGGATAAAAAGCTTTCTGCTGTCTCATGCAGCACTCAAGTCCAAATAAGACACACTCACACGCTGCAAGTCAAAGAAACAAACCTGGAATTTGATTTTAAAAACAAAGAATGGAGAAAAATCGTTGTCTTTTAGTGACAGTAAGTGATGAAGTGAGACGTCAGAGAGAGACGAGACAGCGTGGTAAAATGTGCGCCTCCTGTCTGAGCCTTAATAATTCCAACAGACGCTGCTAGCGGTTTGGCAGACACGCACCTGCATTGACAAAAATGTCTATAAGCAAAACAGGTCGAATCTACTGTGAAAACATATTTTAAAGAGGTGCATCGCTCAACACATCGCCACCGTGAACGGATCACTTGGGCGAACAGTAAACCAGTTGTCGTGTCATCACTGAACAGACGCGTTGGACTGGCGTTGTTCTATCCTGAAGCGCAGCCACGCTGAATTCGTCCTGATCAGAGTATTGTGGTTGTATAATCTGCCTTCTTCTAACATGATCTTTTCCACTTCCTCCTACTTCCTCCTACTCTCTCGTTACGTTGCTTTCCAGTGTTGTTCTATGCAAAACCTTTATAGTTTTGTGTTGAGCAAATGAAAAGGTTTCATATGTATTGTGCTTGAATGTGGCAAGAAAAAAAACCCCGATGCATTTGTTCTACATTGTCAGCTAATTTCACAATAATAAAATCTCTTTTATTCACTGTCGGCTGATGCTGGCTATGTTACTGTGCGTCAATTCAATGTTGAAAACAAAGGAATGAACTGTAATGGATTGCATAAAATGATCACATTTTACCCGAGAGTGTTTAGAGGGCCTCGTTGTTCATGACTATGGATGAGTGAGTGGATATTGTTGTATGTATAAATATTTATATTTCTATGGCGTCATTTCAGTCGGAATGTAGGCATAATGAATGGGTCCGATCATGACTAACAGGTCAACTTGATGGTTCTGGTTGCGTGTTCTGGAAACAGGATGAATGGAAAGCTGCGACCAAGGAAGGAGAATGTGAAAGCAACTGAATGGGTGGCCATTTTATGTTGAATATAATGTCTCCTGTGTTGGTGAGTGAGATGCAGTTTAGTGTTGGAGGATATTAAGAAAGTTTCCAGTCATTGACATTGGTGGTGACTAATCGTGGATCAGGAGAACGAAGTTCCAACACTCTTCTACCAACTCCACCGACTGATTAAGAGATTGATTTTACCCTCTTAACAGTATTTCAGTGCAGGCTGTTCTATTAAGACAAAGCAAACCGAATCTACATCAGTCGAGGTGTTTCTAATATGTACACATCTCCCTTTTCCAACTGACTACCCACCGTCCAGCCCCCTCATGTACTCAGGGAGCAGACACGTTCCATATCAGTGAAGGCCATGTAAGGCAGCCCACACAACATCAGCTGGCTAGCCTTTAAAATCACTGAGCTCAGAGAGAGAGAGAGAGAGAGAGAAAGGGGAGGGGGGAGCGAGAGAGTTTTTTCTCCGTCCATTTCTTGGTGAAAGCACATGGTACAGGTTACAGACCTTCAAATTGAAAAAAAAAGAAAAACATGCTGAAACAGACTAGGAAAATCTCAGCTTCATCAAATCTTTTATCTCCAACCTCTTCCTTGAAACCACTTAAAACTGCCAAACCGGGACGAATTTTTTCACGGTTTTTCTACATCATAAATCATTTTACTAAAAAAAAATAAGAACACAAATTTTGAATTTACGTACGAAAAACATTTCTAACAACTTAACTCAAATTTTTTTTTACTCTCAGTAGATTTAAGAAACTATGTATCTAAAAAATAATAATGAAGACTGCAGACAGCTGTCATAAGATCTTTAAAGACAACACTACTAAGGCATATACAAAAGAATGAAGCAGCAATAATGTAGATTAAACCCGGCCTGTGTTGATGATTTATGAACAGAACACAAGGTGATACTGGTAACTCTTCCTAGATATTACTGGTTTCTCCTCCTCTTGAACTGATTTTGAATGTATTTTCCACTTGCCGCTTAACCTTCACCTTGTTTTCTTGCACGGTGAAATAAAAATAAACCTTAAAAAAAAAAAAAGTTTTTCTTTCATATTTTCTGGAATATACATCGCAGAACCACGAATGTTGGAGCTCATCGACTATCCGGTGTGCAGACACTGACAGTGGAGAGAAACTGGACGACCCGCAGACATGCCTCCCTCCTATGACACTGGCGTTCTTTTATTACTTTACCTGTGCTTTCGTGTGGTTGAATTAAGCTAAAAGTTTGTTTTTCACAACACTGGCACTTAACAAGACATTATAAATGCTATTTTTAGGAGTTTAAACAGTCTCTGCCGCACAATTTACCAGATGAGCAAACCACACTGCTTGCTGATGTTTTCTTTTTTAATAATATTCCAGTTTGTTTCGCCCCATTTCCTTTTACATTCCATTTGGTAATGATCTTTTACTTTCACTTCATTCCTTCACGCTGTTCTATTATGTTCTAATTTGTTTCATTGAAATTTCCGCCAAACTACTTGAATAGAATTCTAATTAACACTTCCTAACTGATGTTTGCAGCCACTGGGCTCAGCACACAGACGATCTGGACAACCTGCCAACACCTGAACTGCTTTAGAATGACCATGATTTCAGTAACACACACGCTGACATTTCATCGCATCTTAGTGACGCTGATTCAGCATTTAAGGTTTTGACAGATCATATCATATATCACACGTAGGCGGAAGGATAAGCTGTTGTATTTCCTGTTCAAGGTCGTTTCATTACATCTTCCTACTTGCTACATTGGCATCACTCTGTATGCCATTTCGAGTCCTGTTCTGCTACGCTTTTCCCTCTGTGGGGATGAAAACCCGACTATTCCAGCGAGTCTGATCAGTTTCCCAGCATCAAAGCCCAGGGCCAATTCCTGTGAGGACTACTGCTGTGAGACACACATGCCCTTCAATAAGGCAAACTGCCCTGGGAGAACAAGCCTGATAAGGAATGTGATAGTCTGCCCCTGATAAGAGACACTAGCACATACGCAGCATAGCAGCTTCAGAACAACGACCAAGGTAGCACACTGTCAAAACACCGTTATTCACTGACAAGTGGCTGTACTGAGGGTACAGTCAGCTCAACGTTATTGCATCTGTTTTACTGGTACTGCTAAAAGCTGTCAAAGCTGAAAGCACAGCATTTTATTAACGCCAAACCATCTTTAGGATACACAACACAGCCCGTACAATAAGCGTATAATACAGTGCATCGTCCATACAGCTAAATCCAGAGATGGTTCGAAAATGACACACAGAAACAGGAATTTCTTTAACTTTACTTCCTGAAATGTACTCTGCAGCTACGGCATCATGAGTGTTAGTCACAGTGAGTCTGAGAAAAAAAAACAACCTGTCAAACCAACACAGAGTCATTAGGGGACTTTGGTCAGGGAATATAGACCCAAGAGTGGAAACTAAAAAAAAATGACAGAAACGCAACCAAGAAAAAAGGATTTGGCGTGAATAGCAGCATCATTAACTCATCACATATTTGCCCATCTGTCTAGTAAGTTCATCGGTCTAAAACATTGCAGGACACTTTGCTCCGATGTAGCAACGGAGTGATGAATTAGCTTTCACTTTTTGTCAGTCTAAGTCTTTTGCTTCATTTGCTTGCAGTCATGTAGCAGTAAACACTGTCCTAGAAAAGTCCTTTTTAGTTTGTCACATTTGCGTTGTATGCCATCTCCCCACATTGTTTCACTGGGAAGGACAATTAGGAGTCAGTGTCATGTACGTCACTGACAAAAGGTAAGGAGCATGAGTTTGTGAGCGGCCATGCGCAACAAGCATGCGTTGAGATATCCCAAGGCTTTATCAAGCGAAGATCTGGTACTGGAAGCTAGTGCTGTGAGCTCTGATAGGAATCATACACACAGACTCCCAAAAGGTAGGAGAAACTGCTCAAGAGATCCCCTTCAAACCGGCTCCTCTGTGTCCAACTCTATTTAATCCCATTTGAATCACCCCAGAAGTTTAAATTAAACTTGAAATACTGTACAGTTGTTGGACTACCATCATTTCAATGCACCAGCCAGTACCTGGTACCTGTCCCTGCACTCACAGCTTCTACTGTCACATCCCTGCAAATGAAGAGCAAATGAGACAGTAAATTACTGCTCAGCGACTCTGACAGTTGTTTTCACACCTTGATTTGACAAGATAGCAACACATTAAGACATGGCAGGTGACAATATTTTCATAAACAGGTCAATGGCGAGACTTCGCCTCCATGATGTTGTCTTTTAGACGAGTGCATCCACAAAAATCCACTTACAGACACCAAACTTTCCAGTCTAAACTGGTAATTTCCAACATTCAGATTCTGTCCTGGAAAAGTAAAGAAAGTTGGCACATATTAATCAGAAAGTCCTTCTTTTGCATATTAAAACATACAATTTCAGGAAAGCCCTGCAATATGAAACTAATTGTGTTCATGTCAGTGATTTCCATTGATGGAAAGTTCAACCCTGGTCACCCCTGTTTCTCTGAAAAGTGTTCCTGCTGATGTACTTTGTAAGTCACCCTGTAGTGGCCCACATTCTACTGAGCAGAATACAGAAATGTGAGGTGAGGCAGCCAAACAAAAATGATTATATGCGCTACAAAAGAGAAGTCTGACAGTTCTCATTCATTAGACACACACATTGTCCTTTTCTCTTGCAGTCATAAATGAGATGGCTAACAAACAGACATGAGGCTTTTGGGAGAAGTGAAACAGCTCAGTTCTGGGTGAGTGTGTGTGTGTGTTTATGGAAGAGAGAGAGAGAGAGAGAGAGAGATGGAGGTAAAGGGGGATTAGGGGAGAACCACGCTCTGCATGGCCTCCTTACTGGCAGTAACACTGTCCTTGACCTACTGATGGAGTGATACACTAGAGGGAGAGAACAGGAGATGAAGTCCAGGTCTGCAAGCAAGAACAATGCTATGTTCACACTCATTAGCGCGTCCTTAAGCGTCACTCTGCATATCCAACTAAATTATTATCACTCATTTCACACATTTTCACACCCTGTCAGAGCTTTAATGCCATCATGCTTTTTAGTGGCGCTGTACTTCTACCAGCAGAGAAACATTCTGTGTTTCTGAACAGACTAATCATGCTCAGTTCAAGCTCGACATTTTTAACACGGGACCCTACCTGAGTAAGGCTTGATCTTTCATTGCTCATTTACCCTAAACCGGACCTTTATGCACTCCCTCTTTCCATCTTCTTTCTAAATAAAACAAGCCATTTTGTTTCCAGTTTCAGCAAATGAAGGTCTTCGGTTCCTGAAGCAGATAACCGCATTATCCATGGCAAGCTGACGTCAGGAAAGAAGAAAGATAATTGGAAACTGAGTCTTCAGAGCAGTCTGAAGAGGGAGCTTGTTCTTTTACATTTGTATACTTCAGGATTTGAAACTAATGCCACCTTTACTATGAATATCCGACTATAAATAAACGACACATATAAAAGTCTCTTCCAGACGACACGATTGCTTGTGAGTTTCAAACCCACTAAACCGAAGGAGTCCTGACGTTACAGGGTAATATTGCTTACTTTATTTTAGCAGTTACTCCAGCATATTTGATCATATCCCACTACATGCATTGTGGTATTAAACAAGAATATTTCTCCACTTCCATGTTACTAACACTATCAAACACAGATAAGTGTTTCACAAATGTGCTAATTGCCATCAACTGCGGACAAACATTAAATTACCTGATAAGACATTTTAATCTTTATACAGCCATTACACGCAGTGGAAAGTATGTATAAGTATGACAGATCCCCCTTAACAGTCAAATTACCAAAGCTTGCCAAATACATCCTGGAAAAACTGTCTTCCCTATTTTGGGTGAGCCAGCCAGTGTGTTCACGTGTGTGTTCACACGTGTATGTGTGTGTGTGTGTGTGCGCGCGCTTCTATATGACAGGTGGCTCAAACCGGGCGCAGCACGGATCACTGGCCCATCAAAATCCTGCCAGGGGAGCTTCTTAGAAAGCATGCACACCGGCATACGGCATTGGAGGAGGTATCTATGCAGGAGCGCAGCAGAATACTGTAGACATCTCAGTCTTCTTTTCATTATCAGGCCTGAATGATATGAAAAAAAAGTGTTTTTTTTTCATACAGAACTAGAGAGGAGGAATTTTTGCATTTAATTTTCTCTCAATTTTATGTTGGTTTCATTTATCACTATTCAACTAGTAAGCAAGGTCAACAACTTGTTGAGGATAGGTGCTGCACGTTTTTAAACCAAGTTTTTTTGGGTGGAGGCTGCACGGTGGTGCAGTGGTCAGCACTGTCGCCTCACAGCAAGAAGGTTCCAGGTTCAAGCCCCAGCTCTGCCACGGGATCTTTCTGTGTGGAGTCTCCATGTTCTCCCTGTTTCTGTGTGGGTTCTCTCTGGTACTCCAGCTCCCTCCCACAGTCCAAAGACATCAAGAGGGGACGAGGCTGATTGATACTCTAAATTGACCATAGGCGTGACTGTGAGTGTGAATGGTTGTCTGTCTCTATGTGTTGGTCCTGTGATGGACTGGTGACCTGTCCAGGGTGAACCCCGCCTCTCGCCGTAGACGCTGGGATAGGCTCCAGACCCCCCGCGACCCTTAACAGGAATAAGCGCAAGACAATGGATGGATGGATGGATTTTTTGGGTGCATTTGCACAACTTATGTTTTGGATGGCGGGCAGCACGGTGGTGCAGTGGTCAGCACTGTCAACTCACAGCAAGAAGGTTTCGGGTTCAAGCATCAGCCCGGGGTCTTTCTGTGTTGAGTTGCATGTTCTCCCTGTGCCTGCGTGGGTTCTCTCCACTGGTGACCCCTCAAGGGTTAACCCTGCCTCTGGCCAAAAGGCTGCTGGAATAGGCTCTAGCCGCCCCCCCCCCCCCCCCCCAACCCTTCACAGGCTAAGTGGTAGACAATGGATAGATGGATGGATTTTGAGAAGCTTTAGATGACTACAATCACGGCTGATATCAGGATGAATACATATCAATTGTTGTTGTTTTTCTACAATGACATAAAATAAGTTAGCACAACAGGTGGACTATATCAATGTAAACTGGATCATAATATTTTTTCTGATTTTTTTTTTTTTTTTCATGTACCGGTAATATAAATGGGGATGAAAGAGGACCATGAAAGGTTTTGGTGTGCAGTGTGCAGGCTTGAGTGTCTGTCACGACATTTACCAAAAAAAACAAAACTGAATCAAGTTACCTCTAATTACATTTTTTTTTTCTTATGAGTCACAATATACTGGCGTTCACAGGAATAATCAAAGCTCGACATTTTGGTGTTTTCCATTATTCACATTTTTCTGAGGTCATGTTTTTAAGCCTGGAGCTCAGAGAGCCGTCCATTTGTCATCTTTCAAATACTAAGAGTCAGAAAGCTGAAAGCTGCGAAAAATTGGGGATTGTGGGTGGATCCATGGTGCAATAAATAATCAGCCATCAAGTATGTATAACCCATCAATCAGCAAACACGGCTTCGCATCGATCTCTCCCCCCTGGCAGAAGAGCATCACAGACGTGCGTGCTGCCGCGGCGGCTGCAGCCCGGTCAAACCCAGACTCTGTTCTTCATTTCAAACCACTTATGTCTTTAACAGAGAAGCTTCTTGATCTGATTTCAGTGGGCTGATGGAAGCAGGTGGCTTGCCTAGAGACAGGACTGATACTGCTGTCAGCCACTGTGACCCAGCCCCCCCATCAACACCCAACCATCGCAGCTTGACTTTGGCCCTGAAGGTACGGGGCTCAGAATGGAGGTTATTCTACCCACAGGGGCAACTCCTCCTCACATATCCTGCAAACCTTTGGCCAAAACAACATTTTAGGAATACGCTTTATTTTGGTTTGAGTGACTTTGAGTGGCTTTTAGTACCACGTAGCCGGAATTTGCCATTTAACATGAATGAAAATACTTTGCAGGGGTTAGAAAATAGGAGTGAAGTATTTGAGCTGCATTTATCAGCAGTTCAAATCTGTGTGTGACTCTGACATGTTGAAATACGATACATCCCAAAAGATGAGAAGAGCACTAAAAATTTTTTTTTTTAAATTTATTACTACGAGAGATGTATTGCTGCAATCTCGCCTGTTTTTGACACGTTCCAACATTTTCCAGGATTGCAAATATCACACCTTTCAATCAACACCAGGTACCATTTTAAGTCATGAGGCAGTTTGAGCAGACAGAAGCATCATCATAGCAGCAGTCCGAGATTCGCAGATTGGCAGAGAACCTCCTACAGCTACCCAATGGATCACCAAACACCAGTGCGTCAACAGGCTGGATTTTTTTTGAATAATTACTGATAGAAAAAATAAATAAATAATTTGAAAAAACTATTAAGATCAATAACTAAATAAGCTTCACATTGACAAAATCATAAACCGTATACTAACAAGGTCAGAAATCGACAAACATATTGAACATATTTATTTGATGTACAGTGTAAAAAACATCTGCAATAAATGAAGTTAAATTGCTCCTACCCTACAAATGCGCATGACAATTACAATTCTAATCTTGTAAATAACAAAGTGGCAGGTTAACTTAAAACACAGTTAAGGTACGAATTATTAAAAAAAAAAATTGGCAGTTCTTTGAATTAAACAAGAAGCAAATACTTGTACTTGAACTAATTTGATCATAATATTCAGTTAAAGTACAGCAGTAACAACCAATAATTCAGCAAAATAATGGCAAGATTAAAAGAACAAACCATGTAAAAATAAATCTGCCTGTTCATTTGTCTCAAAGTATCCTCCTTCCTTCCCAGTAACGAACTTCACCAACTATATAATTGGATCGTGTAGATGTTTTCTGCTTGAAGAAGTCGATTAAGATGATAAAGACATTTTGACAAGCAGACTTGATTAATAGATGCAATTTGGGATAAAAGAAAGTTTACTTTTCTTTTTCCAGAAAAGCTTACAGTGATGACATTTTTGTCTTGTTTTGTTTTTTTTTTGTCTCCCTTTGACAGGATGACAGTTGCCATTGTTCATTGTGGGCAGAATAAAACTCCCTGAAGTGATTTATGAAAATAAAATACTGACATGACGATGGATGGGCTCATACTGTTAATTCTGAATCTGCATCAGCATCCTGAGGAGAAACTGAACTTCATTCGTTTGGAGACTCTTTTTCTGACCTGGCGGCGTTTACTGTTGCCTTCTGCTCTCGGCTGGCACTTGGCATGGCTTAGTCATGCAATTCTCATCAGAGCTCCGAACAGAACAGCTTGGGACTGCAGTCTAAGTCGTTGACTGAGTTATGTAGGAGGTAAGTCGTTTCTACCTACACTTCTCAACACCTTTGTCCAACTCTCCAGGCTTGATTGCCCCCACCAAGGAAGTCAGGGGATCTGTGCCATTTGTCCGTCTGTCACTTCGCAGGAATTACCGATGCACCCTGAGAATTACGCTGATCCAGAGAAGAAGTCAGACGGGGTATACTAGGCCCATCTTTTCATGCAATAAATCCTATCGGTGAAATATGCAGAATGCTTGGCCTGCAAAAGATGGAACACCAGAAAGAATGTGGAAAGGGAAACATCTGGAACACACACGCGTGCAATCAACCAGTAAGCAGATGAGGAGATTCTGAAATCCGCCATGGTCAATAGCCGTAGACGAGAGAAACCCACAACATTCAGATCGTTTGAGAGAAAACAACTGATACCACTGTTGGATAAGGGAGGCTGACATCAGGTCCCAAGGAGAGTAAACCTGGATGATGGGGTAAACATATTGCCTGACACCTGGAATGCAGTCCTCTGAGGAAAGCAGGGGGCATTGACATCATACCAGCACAGGTAGAAAGACAAAACCTGTGCCATAAGCTGACAGGACACATCCCAGCAGCATCACATGACTCTTCTGAGGACTTCTCCTGAGATTTTAGAGGTCAAGAAATGTCAATGTAATGTCTATTAAGAAGACTAAATAGGTGTTGGTGGAGGGTACCGCTTGGGCCAAGGAAGAAACGTTTCTTTTTGGTACAGATCCCTTAAACAAGGCAGAGGGGGCTTTTTTTCTTTTTTTTATAACGGGTTTGTTGATAAGAGATACCTCAGGAGAGATATGGGCGCTCTGAGCGCTCTATGGTACGGTGGCCCTGAAGGTAAAAACAAAAAAAACAAAAAAAACACAACAACTTTTCAGAAAACAAATTATTTCAGAAAATACATTATTTCATAAAAGACTTAATCATTTTAAGAAAACATGACATTTGACACGACAATAACGTCAGAAAACACTAATATCTGATAGACGCCAATGACATTTCACCATACACAACATTCCACAAGCCTCAATGATATTCCACAAAAATCTTTATCATTCAGTAAACACGATGAAATTTCTCAAAACACTTAAAAAAAATGAAGAAAACACGACAACATTTCAGAAAAAAAAAAAACAGTATTTCAGATAACGCAACACCATTTCAGATTACAGAAAAGGTCGTGACAACAATTCTTGTCTCTGACTGGACAGAACCCAAGTCGTAGTTTATTCAGTGCATACAGACAGAGGAAGGCTAAAAAAAATACATGGTGCTGTGACTGGTTGTTCCACTGCCGGTCAAGACATGACTCTTTGTGATTGGTCAGCTATGCTACGTGGCTTTATATGTATGTCTTTTATCAAATTCATCAAATTATAACTTAATAATTTCCATCTTATCTTCCATTTTTTTCCAATTTAGCTTAATTTCGTGCCAGGACACAGCTAAGTGTTACGTAGTAGTAACGGGAAATGACACTGCACTGTCAGGTTCTGTGCGATCAAAAAGAAGTTTGTCCCTACGTTTTAAAGAAAATGTTAGAGTGTTTTGTAAAATGTCATTGTGTTTTTCTGAAATGTTGCTGCGTTTTGACAAATGTGTCTTGTAAAATGTCATTGTGTTTTATGAAACGCTAAATGGTTTTGTGCAATGTTGAAGCGTTTTGTGAAAATCTCGTATTTCGTGAATGTGTTTTTTGAAATGTTAGCGTTTGGTGAAATGTTGAAGTGTGCGCAGTTGGATTTTTCTGAAATGTCGTCGAGTGTTTGATCTTCACGACCACCATGCAAGAGCATCCTGATTCTCTGTGCTGCAGCTATCGCCTGAGCGGAGGCTTAAAAAAAAAAAAAAATAGGGAATAGCAATGTCACAAGAATGACAATACTTTGGTTTAAATGGCAAAATTCTGCCTATCCTTCTGAATATTTAGGTCTAATTTGATACTGCAACACTCCAATGGGTCTTTCCTTGGCCTATGCTTCATCCCGAACAAGTTTGTGAAATTCAGCGAAGTATTTTTGGGGGGTAATACTGCTAACAGTCTGACAAAAGGCAGCGAAGGCGTTTGAACAGGTGAGTCTCCGATGCTTGTGGCATAATTCCTCCAGAAACATCTGCAAAACTTCAAGGTGAATAATGCCACAGCTGAACAGCTAAATCCCAACAACACGCGTGCACACAGGCGCATAAATGATGAAGGTGATGAAGGCTGCCCACTGTCAGGAGGGGCGGATTTCATGAGCATCTGTTACTGACATACACTCAGCGTGTAAGACCAGAGGAGGAGGAGGAGGAAGGAGGAGAAGGAAGGTTGGAAAAAAAAAAAAAGTGTTCCAGCTCATGCTGCATTGTTATGAACCTGAACACAGACAGACACAAACGCACACACGCACATGCTGGGTGTTCAAAAAGAAACATAAATAAATGTGTGTACAACATGCATCTTGCACTTTATTCATGGAAACTGAATAATTCAAGAATGTAGCAGAAGTCCTTGAGAGTAATCACCCCCTGTGAACACACACACACACACACACACACGCCACTACCCACATTTATTCTGCCTGCTTGTGGAAGCTACACACATGATTTTACACCGCTTGCATGAATCTATTAAGGAAACAAGGAGGAAAAATTGAAATTCTGCACCAGAACCCAACCCCTAGTACTTCTAGTACTTCCTCCAGCTTGTTAGTTTGTGGTCGGCTTCTGAAGATGAAACTGAGGAAAAAGTAGGTTCCAAAACTCAATTGTAACTCATTTTCTGGCAGTGAAAATACAGAGATTTGTGAAACTCACACCAAACATAACGTATTTTAGCTTGAAAAGCAACAGACAATATATACCATATTTCATATTTTTTGGTTTGAAATTAACCGCAAATTCCACTGATTCACAGATTATATCAGCTCAAAATGTCTGATAACGACAGATGCTGAAATAAAATCTGGCTGTTCAGTTAATGTTCTCTATTCAAGTGTCACACCAACATGTGTCCACAGCTGCAGCCACAACTGACACCTGAAAGCCCACACATTGCTGTGTCATCTGGCCATGGCAATATTACACTCGTCTGCCGAAGTGGCAGTCATCCCAACCCTGCCGCCGCTGCCGCCACAGCGTCATAGCTCCTGTTGCAGTGTTTACCCTGCACCCAGTTGGAGAGAGAGAGAGACAGCAACTACACGGATCAAGCCCTTTAAAACTTGAAGCTGAACTAAAGTAGCAGCAACAACGATATTTCATCATTGATAACAGCCATGGTCCTGATCCAAAAGGAATCATATCAAGACATTCAAAAGATATCCCGGTCAAAAACTAAACATTCTGCCAAAATGCTTTTCTCTACATGCAAAAACTGCCCAACTGTCTCCAAAGGGCAAAGCTCTCCCTTCGTCATCATTTAGCTTTTTGTGTCACGATGAGGCTTTTCTGCTTTCACATCGTTTATTAGTGATCGAATAGACGGCTCACAATGGGGGTTTTTTTCTTCCAAAAACCATTGGATCACCTGTGAAAGGAGGGGTAGGCTCCCCGATTTCTATGTACTTTTTGTTATAATGCCTGAATTTGTCACAGTGTCTCGATGGTAATCAATTAACTATGATGTTTAAACAAGGAAGCATCAAAATAATACATAAGGAGTGCAGCCCCAAATTTACCTCCACCCAATCAAAACCCGCTACCAGTTACAGGAGATTGGTTGGAACCGTATAGCTGTCCATCAACAGCCTGATTGGGCAGCTTCCGTCATACGGCTGAGACCGGGAAGCCTAAAGTGGGTATCAACGCCTTGTTGGATCGGTGTTGGGTAAGCAGCATCAAGGAGGACGAGCATGGATCCAGAAGAAAAAGGTCTTTTATAGAACAAGCGATAGATAAGAGGGAGAAAAATAAAAGGCTCGGTGCAACGCGGGTGATTCTTGGGGATTCATTTGCTCACTGGAGGAGTCTATACGGACACCCAAGTAGCAGCCTTTTGTTTGGACAGGTAAGAAACCCATTTGCCAACTTCGCTGGCTCGCTACAGAGGCTACATTTGCAGTAATTTATTGTCAATTTAGGTTGTGAGCTAGAACAAAACGCTACGTCTGATCTTTTTAGTGCCATATTTTACCGATTTATCATACCTTGTTGCACTGCTGGAAACACCTCCACAGTTATTGACCTTAACATTGCCGTGATACAGGGGAGCTAGTGTTATGTTACGTAGCTTGGTATGCTAGATACGTGTGGTGGAATGGGTTGCTAGAGGAAGGAACACGATCATATATCTGGAGCAATGCCACGGCTTCCTATTCTGGTTCACCAGAGGGTTTTAGGGGGAGGGCGAGTGGGAGCGAGGAGGGAGGGTACATGATTAGAATATGATTCACAAAAAAATGATTCAGAGAGATTTATGCCATGTTGTTTGTATGTCTTGTTTCTTTTGTGAAATTAAAGAAACGAAAATAAAAGAATACTCAAAAAAAGAAAAAAAGACGAGAACAGGCGGCACCACCCCACCTCTAACATTCAATAGGAATTTATGAATTGAATAGGGTTGCCTCTTCTGTGTTAAATGGATCAGACTCACTTGCCAAATATCTTGCAAAAGCCGTTGTGCACTCGACCCATCTGTGATGCCATCCAACTGTTTTTACACCTGTTGCAGAAGCTGCCATGGACGAGGATTGGCGAGGCGCATTCGCGGCACTCATTTTTCCGCGGTTTAGAGGCCTCGGAGGGATGGTGAATCCGCAGCATTAACGCAACTCTGTGACTGTCAGCATCATTCGCTTCATATTAAACTTGACTCAAAATGGCAGGCTGCATAAATAGAACACATTGATAAGAGCAGTCATACTGCAATGTCAACAGCTATATAAAAGCAACGTTTCATCCACATCTATGTCAGCTATAATCCATCCATCCATTTTCTACCACTTTTCTTGTTAAGGGTCGCAAAGGGGGCTGGAGCCTATCCCAGCAGCCTTCGGGCGAGAGGCGGGGTTCACTCTGGACGGGTCCGCCAGTCCATCGCAGGGCCAACACATAGAGACAAACAACCATTCACACTCACAGCCACGCCTACGGTCAATTTAGAGTATCAATCAGCCTCGTCCCCTCTTGATGTCTTTGGACTGTGGAAGGAAGCTGGAGTACCAGCGAGAACCCACACAGGAACAGGGAGAACATGGAGACTCACCCAGAAAGATCCTGTGCTCCAGGCGGGGCTCCAACCCGAACCTTCTTGCTCTGAGGCAACAGCGCTGACCACTGCACCACCGTGCCGCCCCATTGGCAAAATAACCCCCATCAACACGGACCAATTATTGACTTGGACTACTTCCGTTTTGTTTTGTTTTTTTTTTACATCATCACATTGCTCCTTGCTGCTGACTCAACCTCCCATGTTCGCTGCCAGTCAGTGAAGAAACTCCTCCCACCATTCACACGCTTGGATGGTAAGTCTGCGGCCTCCATTTAACAGGATTAGAGCGGAACACCAAACTCGAGTCACTACCTCTACCATTAAGACTGCAGAGGCTGGTGGGAGACTTGGGACTGTATCGGGTCAACATCTGTGACAGTTGGGAGGATCTTCCCTCACGACTGAGAAGCGACCACTGCGTCCGAGTCAACTCCTCATCAATTGGAGAATATCTCCAAATGATGTCACCTAAGGTTGAAGGGATAAAAGATGCAGAAGTCTTCACACTCCACAATGAGCGATGGTGGCAAACCAATGACTGACACCACTCAGGCCATGTCCACACTTTTCTACAGCTTGTCAATCAAGCCGTTTCCCCAATTTGCCTTCCTGCCTTCTCAGCAAACAAAAGCTGATTACAGATCCAAAATGAATTTGTAGAGTTAGACCAATGATGGAAGCTGGTTCAGATTTTGAAGAATTCAGATGCAACCCACACATTGGACAGTGGATTTGTATGTGATGAAGTGCTATTCAACATCACTCTGAACAGCCACTCTGAGAAAATAATGAGACATCAGTGGAAAAATGTCTCCGCCACTGTTTCAATGCCATTCGCTTACTGTCCTCCAACCACTTCTTCTGGTCCCTTTTGTATTCTCATTCTGTTCCATTTGTCTCTCAACCCTCTTCTACCCTTCCCTTCTCCTCCTCTACCAAAACTCTTATGCCTCCCGTCTCTTTCTCATCGCAGTTTTCGATGTCTATTCCCACCCCACCCCCCAATTCTCTTGGAGATGAGGGCTGCCAGCAGGGCTATATATCTGACACAGAGAACCATGAACTCCACACACACACACACACACACACACACACACACGTCCATACACACACGCGCACAAACATCTCTCCAATTTGCAATATGGTGCTCTCTAATGGGGCAGCGGCTGTGAGGGCAATGGTAGATGGAGTCCATCAGACAAGTTATATAAGACGGTGCCGACGTCTTTGCTTCGCCATAAATCTATAACCTTATGGAAGCTACAGTAATATCAACAACTGTGCTATAAATAACACTGGACTCCAGTTCAGGACCAAGCAACAGTGGCAATTGCCTTAAAGCCCTGTGCAATATAAAAAAATATTAACTGGTGTGTTGGTGTGACTACTGCATCTGACAACAGGGCTGCAGCAGCACATGATGTTTATGACTGATTAATCCTGATTGTGCTGGTAAAAGAATGAACAATTTAAGTTATAGGCAGGAAATAAAATACCCATAACCTGAAAGACTTATAGTTACAAAGAGAGAAGCAGCAGATCCAAATTCCTGGGAATGCGTTCATGTTCATATCTAAGGGCTTTCCCGATTCATCAGCTGTCAAGAAAAAAGTGAGAGAGTCCGAGAGTAGAGACGCCGCGTACAGCTGTGCTTGTAATTACTCTTTTAATGCGCTCACAAATCAATTTTGCATTATCTTGAGAAGGCTAAGGTCATTTTATTGCGGAAAACAGGCAAATTTATCCAGATAATTCAAGAAATTTTAATTTTATCCTCTGCGGGCTGCATTATTATTTTTTCTCCTCGATTGTAGCCTCTGTCCAAGCGGTCCTGGTCGCTGCTCCACCCCCTTCGCCTCAGGGTCCACAACCACACGCTTCCTCCGTCAAACGAGGAGTCATCGGCCGCATCTTTCCACCTGACAGCAAGAAGTTTCACCAGGGGGGGACAAAGCACACGGGAGGGGGGAACGGGAGATTTGCTGTTCCCCATAGTTCCTCTCCTCTGAGGAAACACCCCACTTGACCAGAGGAGGCGCTAGTGCAGCAATCACCTCACTACATCTGACGAGAGCACAGATGGGGATTCTTTATCTCAAGAAAACACAAATAATTCAGTTTATTTTGTGGTCTAGAGGCCAGGGCCAATGATTCTTTTCATCATCAATTCATCTACCTATCAATTTTCCTGATTATATATTTAATCGATAAAATGTTGAGAAAATTGCTCAAAATAAGGTTTTTGCTCTTCAGACAGCAAATCTAGATATTTAAGAGTCTGGAGGCAGCAAACCTTTGATGTGTTTTTAAGTTTAATAAAAAAATATTTGATGTGAACATTTTCTTCAATTGAATAATCAATTAATGTTTCAAGGTTGTTGTTTTTTTCCTCCAAAGCCTGAGATGTTGATGTCCGTATGTGATATTTGCATTGCTAACCAATATTTTAACTGCAACTGAAACCATTTCCAGTCACTCAAAAAAAAAAGAAGTGTGTTTTAATATTTTTACTGCTCAAAGCAGACAAGATAATCACCCTGAGGGGGGGAAAAAAATCTAAATAAAAAAAATAACTAAAACAATGAAATTAATATTTGGAGCTCTAAAAACAACTACTTAAAAAAAGAATAATTACAAACATGGCCAAGTGTGGCAGTTCTTGGCTCCCGTACCGGAGCAACACAACCATTTAAAACCACATCAATGGCAACATTTAACCCCCCCCATGCAATAACGTGCGCTTGACGCGGCTTTAAGTGCTGGTGATGTGGTGTGAAATGTTTCCTCCAGGATCTTCTTCTCTCTGAACAGCTGCCAGAAGGCTGAGCTCATATCAGTTCCACAGTATCAACTCGGTCCAAGCAATATCAGAGGGTCTGAACTTCCCCTTTAACTGGACAGATTTATGTGGCACATCCAGCCGGCTCTGCTCAGCCTCACTAAACATATCACACTGGCTCTCAAACATGAATAATGTGGGGGGGAAAGAAAAAAGGAAAGAAAAGGCAGAGAGGGAGAACTTCCACTTCTGTTGGTCCACCTGATCCAAATGACTCTTCAACTCTGTTTTCACATTTCTAACACAAGCTCCTCCACTCTCCCCTGTTCCCCTCACACACAATGATCAAGCCGAGTGCCTGCTGGTGCTGCTGGTGCCGGGTGTCTCCTTGGCACTCAGCCTCTCTAAGAACATTTGGTGCAACGAACCCCGGTAGGAATCAGCACCTCGGACACGCTGCATCTGAAGGCTGCTGACACCCGAGTGATGAACGACACCGAGGAATAATAAACGCACAACCTGCACAGGTGAAGTTCAACCGGGGTTTTTTTTAGGGGGGGGGGGGGAAGAGGAAGTTCCAGTATGTTGATGAGGAGAAAGTCCACACGGTTAAACTAACATTAACACGTTTGGGTGCCGAGTCACGCTGGAAAACAACTATCCGTTGACTCCACAGTTGTTGTTTTGTTTTGGTTTGGTTTTTTTGTAGCGCCTCTCACTCGAAGTGAAAACTGTCAAACTATGGGGAGATGTGATTTAAAAGTATAAGTTTGGCTGCATCGCCCAACAGGTCTCTATTACCGCGGATTTATCCTGACAGTGCGACGGTTAGTGAGTGAAAACTCAACTACGCAGCTTCGCTCTGCAAGCCGAACTTTTACTTTCTGAACTACCTGGTTGGTGGTGTCCGGCGGCAGGTTCTTGATGAGGATTTTCCTCCTGTTGCTCAGCTCCTGGCGAGTTTTGGCGAGCCTCCTTTCGATTTCCTCCGGCTCCAGGTCCGGCAGGTCGCGGAGGCTAATGCCCGGCTCCGAAGGCTGTGACCCCGCTGCCGCCACCGCCGCCGCCGCCGCCGCTTCTTCATCCTCCGGTTGCTGGCTTTCGGGGCTGTCCATCTGCGGGGAAAGTGCGCTCTCCCGGGTAAGAGAAGCGTGAACGCTCGGCGGCTGGATGGATGAGGCTGCCGCCATTTTGGATGGCTGGGAGAAAAGTGTGAGGGGAGAGCGAGAGAGGGAGTGCGAGCGAGCAGGTGGGAGGTGTGGCGGTGCTGGTGGAGAGAAAGAGTAATCATCCCGGGTGGAAGAGAAAATCCAAAAAACACACACACACACACACACACACACAAAAATAGCGGCTTACACAGAAAATGTATTGTTTTATTTCCTTCACTGTAATTGTTACATACATGATCAAAAAAATTAAAATTTTGAACTATTTTTTCTTCCTCTGCTGTCTGAATATCTATATCTATATCTATATCTATATAGATATAGATATAGATATAGATATATAATATATAGATAGATAGATAGATTTTTTTTTCCCTCCCAAAGATGCAAACTTGTAAGCTTGTGGTCCAAGCGGTTCGTGGCTGCACCTCGGACTCCTGGCGACCCCACCTGTCTGATGAATGTATAAAAGCCAATTAAGATTCCTCAACGTGGCCCAGATACGTTCAAACAAATGTTTTTGAGTGGCTGAATGAGATTGCTTTTTTGTCTCTCTCTTTTTTTTTTAAGGAAACTAATTTTAAATCTGCCTGAATCATGTATACACATTTTATCGCAAGACTGTGTGCATGAAGGTGAGGCGGGGGGGGCTGTTCATCAGCTTCTAAACGTATTGTCCCTGGGGGAAAGTTTGTCTTGCAGCCAGGACAAAAGGAAAAATATCAGCACCCAGACATGATAGGTCACTGAATACTTGAATATAAATGCAAAACCCAGAGTAAGACATCTCTGGGACTATCATCACCAGTGCAGAGGATGAAGAAGATCGTCTTCCTCGTCCACATGTTGAATCTAACATGTCATGTGTTGTCTCAACTACCATTTGGACCCCTCAGGACCGGTGAATCTAAAGAACATGAGTACAAAGACAATTAGTTATTTTTGTTCTGTTGCCTATATTTCTTCTTTTGGTCAAAGGGAGAAAGAGAGCTATTCATTGGAGGGTATCTCTGAAGCACCAGAGCTTTCCTCTTCTTCGTGTGCATAATGTGACCATGAATGGCTGTTTGCCGTGTCTCTTTTCTACCCAAGTCATCCAGTGAATGCCAACCCAGCAGCCAACCAAGCCTGCTTGCCTTCCTGCCTGCCTGCCTGCCCACCGTGGGTGGAAAGCTGCTCCTGGCAAACAGAAGGAACAGAGCTCCCTGCCGAGTCCTCACAATGCCTGTGTAGCTTCCGCAGGCTGCATGAGTGGCTGATAGACATACACAATGTATAATCACTCACACTGGATACATTCACACTCATGTAGGCACACTAGCATGTCAGGAAGCACACATCAACCCACTTAGGAAATATTTAGAGTGCGATTATGCTGGGCCCTGTAAGAGACGGCGAAATCAACCCCCATCATCCAACCTCCATGTTCTCTCTCTCGCCATCTGTGTGAAGTGTTTCTTGGCAGATCGGAGTCCAGACAATCACAGTTGTCAGTGGGTGAAAATGATCTCACATTGCCAAGTGGTGGAACCAGTGTGACTGAGACACAAGAACTGTACATGGGCTGTTTGTATGAATGCTTCAATTAACAATGTCCCAGTCCACTCTAGAGAGTTAGGGACAAAGAAAAGGGCATGTATGGGAGAATCTTGACCCGAGGTAATGGAAAGCCAGCATGTTTTTAATCTTTGAAATATACTTTATTGATCAGTTTGGTTATGCGTTGTATTGGATGTGCCGAAAATCTCCTGCAAATCAGAGATGGAAGCAATATTTGACCAAAAACACACTGAAATATTGTAAATTACGTTTTATTCCGTAAAAAAGAATGCAAAATATTTCCTTTTTTCCCCAGACATCTCCAATCTGCGCATTTGTGGCTTTTTCGTTTGTCAGGCGAACAGCGAGTAAACTGTATATCTTCAGGTTTTGTACAAAACAAGATCTTGGCACATGTTGCCACAAGCTCTGGGCCATTACACAGAATCAATATTTGCTATTAAAAAAGGGAAATAAATGAAAGATAAGGTGATAAGTAATGTAAACGCTTAGAGGCAGCCCTAATGAAGCGTTTCTGATAGATTAGCCAGGATCTCTGACTCCTGATCAGCTCGGGGTCATCACGTCACCGCAATTAAATGAGCTGCAAACCAAAGCCGTGAGCCCGTGTGCTCCGGGTGCATGAATCCCACATGCGTGACATGATGTTTCAAGAATAAACCCTTTTGCAATCTGATGAAACAAAGCCTTTTTGAAAGAGCTCCTGATCTAACTACAGCCCATGCAGTTGTCAGTGCCGGCTGACAGATTGGGGGACATGAATCACTGAGCAGTGGTTCACTGACAAGACAGCAAGGAGTTGCCTGTCATTTGTGCAGGCTGATTTTGGAGATGCATGAATCACTCCACTAAGTGCTAAACAGTTTCCATGAGAGAACAATTAATTTGTTCTCACAGTCCCCTGGCAAACAGTCACGCCAGCACCACGTTACCGTCAGAAATACACACATTAACTCCAACGGCCTGCAGCTGCTAAACACGGTTATACACAAACCGTATCTTCAAAGCGTTTCAGCTTCAACCTCATAACGGTGGTCGATGCTTCACAAACCAAGAGAAAAAGAGATGTTAGTCCCTCTCTATTTAAAACACAAGAGCTCTGCTGGTGCTTGAGCGTGTCAGCCAGTGATTCACAGCATTTTGGAGTGGGTGGGAATAGAGAGGAGAAGAAGAAAGCAGGAAAATGTTTGCCGCTGCTCGCTGGGACTGAGAGTGTGAGGGCGTGGGTGGGAGAGTGGCTGAACGGGCAAAGCAGGCACCTGGGATGAGCTCGGTAGGCGTGAGGATGGGATGGGAGGGGAGGGCAGGAGAGGGATGATGAGGGGGGGCTGAACCCTAAATGGCAAAGTGGTTCTTGTGTGGGAGTTGATGGTGAACAGGTACACTCGTGTGTGTGTGTGTGTGTATCCTGTATGGTGCTGCAGCGTGATTATGGACACCTCTCACTCTGCAATTGTGTGTGGAGTGCAGGAGGAGGAGGAAATGGACTGTAAGCTCTTGCTCCTTTTATGAGCCGGTGCTCTGCAGTCATAAATGATCACCGATGCAGCGATCGGTTATGACTTCCTTTTAGCATGAGGAGACGAAGGGACATGTGACCTACTAAAAACAGCTGACCTGGACACATGGGGACAATATTTGCCTGCTCAATTCATGTCCTAATTACTGAGCTCATAAGCATACCGCTGTATTGGTGTGTGTACTTTTACCTGGCCAGCGAGTACGATAAACTTAACTTTTGACTTGAGCGCCCCCCTTTGCTCCCTTTGATAGCACTGCTCCAGTATTGGCACTTAAAATTCGGTTTTTAGGTTAATTTTGTGAGAAGAATAGGAAAGGAATTTAGCTGCAAGCAGAGTTGATTTTATCATCTTGGCAAATTTTGCTGCAGGGTTCAAGTTACATTGTCAGCAGTTGCAAGTGTTTTCCACACATTTTTGGCGAAACCCACACATTAGAATAGAAAGTGCTGCCTGTCAAAGTGCTTTAAATTGCCTGCATGCAAGATTTAAGATGATCTCTCTGCTGAGATGTGTTTAGGAAACCAGGACTCTGGGATGCACCAAAATATGCTGCTAGTGCATGTCTGCTATACTAGTTGGCCGAGACTGACTGACTGACTGACTGATGACCTGAGGCATCTTGGACACAGAGCTCAGTGCTCTATTTCACAGTGTTCGTCTGGCAGGAAGCAGGAGACAGCTTGGTAGAAGGAGGCGAGAGTAGTGGAGTTACGGACGGTACTTTAAAAGAAAGACAGGGCCATGCAGGAGAGGGATGAATGAAGGCTGACAAACGGATGAAGTTCACGGGGGACAGAAACAGGCGGAGAGACGGCTCCTCTCCTTCAGCCCTCGACACTTTTCTGCTGATGTTCAGCAAAGTTACTAAGGAGAAACAACAGAGCTGCACTCCTAAAGTAGAGTTTTCAGGTATCTCAGATAGTATGGATGGTTTCAAAAGATGACATCAAGTCGCTCGAACGTAAAGAAGTCTGACCTCGCCAATTCACAGATGTTCTCTTTTAAACTCTGCCAATTCTTCCATTCCACATGCTACACAGACATATTTGTCTCCCTCTGTAGAAGGAAAAAATGACGACGCTGCTGGTAATGAAATGCAGTGCAGCAGACTCAGGAGCCTAAAAAAAAAAAAAAAAAGCAAGAAAATACGACAGAAATGTGCGTAAAATGAGACAAGTCGAACAAATCTACCCAGTCGTCACCATCAAACGTAACAGGATTCAAACGTAACTGTAACGCAGCAACACATGGCTCAATGTAGCAGCGAATCTGATTAAGACTGAGCCCAGACAATGGCAATTATCAGTGAAACGATGTCACACTGCAGAGGAGTTGAACAGGAGGAACAGAGACACAGGGTCGGACTCGGGAAATGTTTGTACCAATCAGTTTCTTTCGAAGATGTTTTGTTTTTTTTTCTTTTTTAACCTTCCGTGAAGTGGTGGCGACAGGAACCGAGAGAGGAACAAGGAGATGCAAATGTACCGGGATTTGCTTCCTGTTTGCAAAACTAGTTTAAAATAAAATCACGAGTTTTACTTGAGCGCTTCGACTCCAGGCATTCTTCAATTTTTGGTGCCTTAAGACGATGCCGACCCCGAAACTATCCTATTTTTCTTTAAAGTACAAAATGAATAAAACATATAACACCATACCAAACCCCACCCCCCCCCCCACCCCTAAAAGCAGGCTGTTATATTTTGTGTCAGAACCATGTTGCCTTCCCATCTGTGGTTGCTTGTACAGAATGGCCTCATAAATAAGTGATAGGTCTTCCAGGCAGTACGTGTGACCATTTTTCTTCCAACCACAAACTACACAACCGACAACCAATAGCTTGATGAGCGCGTGCACACACACACACACGCGCACACACACACACACACACACACACACACACACACACACACACACACAGTGTTGTGCAGCGTATATTTGGTCTGAAGCACCAGGTTTGTTTCACACAGCAGGAGTCAAGAGTTAATCCTACGTGGTGGTTGGGGTTTTTTTGTTTTTTCATTTTTGCCACCTAGATATCGGTTGTATTCTTTCACGAGAGATTTTTTTTTCCCTTCTTGATTAAAAAAAGAAAAAAAAGAAAAAAAGTGTGCTTCATTGTGTTAATTAAACCCGACATCACATTACAAACCCAGGATGGTGAGCATTGATAAGTGCGGGTTATCGTTCTGAAATACCACATCAGCTCTCCCAGTGTTACACGACAGTATGGAGGTCTGAAGCAGCTCTTCAGAAGAGAAGCTGTTTGGAGTGAATGTCCCTGGATGAACCAGAGAAATGAACACAGGCTCCTCGGCATCACGCAGCTGTGCGGCTGACGAGGAGACCTACCTATATTTATACATAGTGCAAAATTCATCTGGTCCTCATCAGTTTAAATTTTTCAACAGTTCCCGTGTCATGGGAATATTAGACCCCAAATCAGCGCTTGATATCAGCACAAGGTCAGAAGTATGGGGCACACCTCATTTCACTGCCTCCTGTGTTCATGTGACCATGTAAAGCGCTGGACCCACAGTTGTAAACACACCTCCCACTCTGACCAGTCGGTGAGCAGTCGGGTGACTGATCTATGTGCCAAACTCCATCAGCTCCTCGGCCACAAATATTGGATTATTGTCGCCAATCAGTCGCAGGCACAACCCGGCCACCTCCTCGTCTGATGTCAGATATGAGCTTTGAATGGAGGAACATCACTTCTCGTCACTGAACGCCATTTCAATCAGTGACGCCACAGCAGGTGTTTAGGGTTCCTCAACTGAAAACACTCTTTTTTCTTTTTTTTTTTTAAACAACCGCCCGCAGCCACAACAGTGGTGCAGCAGCGCGTTACATGCTCCAGTGTTAACAGACTCATTAAAAAACTGCAACTATCAAACTGAATAAAGCCAGGCAGAGAATTTAAGTGTAAAATGAATTTTATCACATTCACGTTGCAATAAATCTCACTTTTATATGATACATGGGGGGAGGGGGGGGGGTGATGTACATCCTTCAGTACATGAATTAATGCAATTCAGAGTGTTCCATATACACACATATATACTTGTTTACATCAGCTGGTAAATACTGTTTGAAAGCTCTCCAAAAAAACAAAAACAAAAAAAACATCTGATGACAAACTCAAACTGAAGAGAAGCTTTTTGTAGGACAACCAACAGATCGCCCCGCAAAGTCACACTGAACTGAGAGCGTGTGCCATGAGAGGTGGTGAAAACAGGACACCCGAGATGCTTTTTTTGTAGCGTTGCCGATGATTGTGGGTCAGACCTGCATCAGCAACGGCCTGACTGAAATAACGACACTTACTGTGACCCAAGTGGAGTATTTCATCTACGGCAAACAGCGCCGTCTAGTGGGTTTCTTGACTTTTTTTTTTTTCTTCCCCCTCCGGGCGCTTGCAGCTGTTTGATCGACTCACGTTACTTGTGCAAATGTTAATATTCTTCTAAAGTGACGCCCTCACACTACAATGACTGCAAAATGAATGTGGATTTGAGTCTTACACTGCAAAAGAACCGTGACGACGCCGACAGCAGCCAAACCGAATCTACTACTTCATTGTTATTTTGGTCATCACTCTGTTGAAAAGTACCGTTTTTTTTTTTTTATTTAATTTTTTAAATCTAAAATTAGTTTATGGAGAGATACACTTTTTTTTGACGTTTTAAAAACACAATAAATCTTTAAAATCTATACGTCTTAAAAGAGTGTATTAATTATTCCAAGTACTGACTTTCCATCCAATATGGACCTAAAGAAAAGTAAACCTAAAAAAATAAAAAAAATAAAAATAAAAAAAATCCAAGGCATCAAAAATATAGCAAGACACCATGAATTCATTATCAACCCAAAAATCTGAGCATCATTTGAAGCTTACATCATGTCTTACCAACATTAAAAAAAGGAGTGTACACATTAATAGCTATTTGTGATTCTGTATTTACATTTCATAATGAATCTCTGAAAAACAATAGACATTTTTTGTACCCAGAAATAAATGGATGCCACACTAGCATGATTTGACCAACTGAAGAATCAAAAAACAACAACAACAAAAAAAAAACTAAACAAAAAAACCAAAAACCCACTGACGTCTTTTCATCTGAATAAAAATAAGTGGACTCCTCAATCATAATAATTTCACCTATAATCTATAATACTATCTTGAAAAAAAATACAACAATGCATTCAGTGAAAATGTTTCGGGTTTTCTTTCTTCTTTCACGCTCGCTCACACACACACGCACGCACACACCTAGAAAAGACATTTTGAGTGGTTAACTACAGAGGAGCCGACAGATTGTGTAACCTCTGTACAACAACAGCAGCATCGCTCCTTCTTTTTGTGAGAAGGATTCTCCATCGTGGGCACCAACTTGTCTTACACACACTCCACCTTAACACAGTATCTGCAAAGGCAGAGGCAAAAACCTGTAGTAAAACCCTCATTGCGTATTTTTTTTCTACTCAGGCAGCTGAGAGGACATCACTCCGTCTCTGTCAATCTCTCAAGACTTGTGTGAGCGTTCATAATTGTCTGTACTCAGCAAATCCCCGGCAGTGACAGAAGCCAGGGTTTTGTTTTCTTTTTTTGCTGGTGTTCATTTTCTCCAGGAGGCTTATAAAGGCCAGAGAGCATCCAAGTTCTGCCTCGCCAGAGAGGAGACGTAAAAGGTCCAGGATGACGATGTTCAGAACAGCAAGTCTTACCTTGCAGGAATATACAGACTTCAGTGGTTCAGGATTGTGAAAACAGAGTAATGTGCAGCATGTCAAAGACTAAAAGCTCTGACAGTGTGTGATTAAGGCTCATTGTTTTTTTAAAACTAATTTTTTAAAAGAAACATGACAATTCCCCCCCCCCCCCGAAACACGCTTATTATCCATCCTTCCAGAAGCCAAACAAGAAGACAGCTACCCCTCCCTCATCTGCGGGTGCATAAGGCAGCTGAGCCCGACAGAGACCAGCTGACTGCTAGTTAGCTTAGCACCGTGGATGTTATTTGATTGTAGCATTAGCATGGCAAAGGAAAAAGTCGTCACATACACTTTTCTCCAAAGAGGTTTTGCATACATATAATGAGGGTTGTGCATAACATGCATTACATCATTTGATAGGAGGGCTGCTTACACGTAGCACCCACTACCACTCATCGTGCTAAGCTAACTAGCGGTCAGCAGGTGAGAGGGCCCTCTGTCTTGTGGCTCTTGGGTGGTGGTGGGGGGGTTGGCAGAGAAGTCAGAGTCCCTTAAACAAGAAAGCAGAACTGGGCTTCTCTGATGTCCCTGCCCACCTCTCAAATGTGATGAAGTGAGTGCCATCGCCTCATGGAGAGCACAGCTAAGAGTTCCTTAGTCGTGACAAAGACAAGAATGGTTGAACTGCAAACGTCCAATTTGGACTGTTGTACTGATATTCAAAATGAAGTCAAAAAAATAAATGCATAAATACACGGACTTCAGAGGAGAAATACATCTGACGATAGAGAACTCTAGATATGAAGCATTATGGGAAGTCTAGCTGAATATCCCTTGACTAGTCGCAGCTGTTATCTGTCCTGGTATCTAAGCTCTTAAATAAATAGTAGAAAAATAATCTTTTCCTCTTAATAGGGTTTTTTTTGTTTGTTTGTTTGTTTAGATAAGAGAAATATTCTTCTAGTGTGAAGTTCATTGATGTTTACCAAAATGTCCATATAGGTTTCCCAAAGTATCAAGTTGTAATAGATCCCCACATTAGATTCAGGTCTGTGCTGGTCTTTAAACTCTTCATCGGAGACGTCCATCATTTAAGGCGTGTTCGGCTCTCCCCTGCCCCTAAACACAAGTGGGCTCAGTGGGAAACAACCTGTAAGGGGGGAGGATGGAGCCCCAGAGAAAAAGAGGCTCTTGATCGTTATCCGCTGCTCCTATGTAGTGCTTCCTCTGGCCGTCCACATGGAAATGAAGAAGTTTGTTCAAGGGTTTTAGGTTCCAGTCGTGTCCTCTCCTTGATGAAGTCCACTGAACGGGCTCAAGGGTATTATTGGCTTCCAAAAGTGGTTGTACGCTCCTGAATGCTAAATTCCTTCAGAGAACAATTTTAAAAAAACAAAACACATATTTGGTTCTTTTACTGGCTGAGATCATTTTCAGTGAATGTAAAACATGGTGCCCCCGCCAGATTTACGATTGGGTTCTGTTAAAAAGGTTGAGATGACGGCGGAATGAGGCCGATACACACATTCAACATCCATTCCTGGCGGAGATTCCAGCTGCCCAGTGACGATGTGGGTGTGAGTCCAGCTGTGCTGTCTCTCTCCCTCGGTCCATCCTCGCACCACTCTCACCATGTGCTGTCCGATCAAGCACAAAAATAGTCTCTGATAACAGAGAAAGGTCCATCCCTGGCAAGAGGGCAAAGGTCACACCGAGGATCAGCACTCTGCGTCCACGCTGTGAACTGTAACTGCAGCTTGCAGGTGGTGTGTATGCAGCGGGTGGTGGTGTGTGTGCGTATGCCTGTAAGGGTGGAATTTGTGGCTGAGCAACGCAGCCGTCTGAGGTGGCGTGTCCAGGTCCAGGTCATCGTCGTGGTTCCCGACGTCGACGCCTGCTGAAAGCGGGTCGTTGTTGCCTGGTGGATTCTCGCTGTCCTCCTGTGGGCTCATGGTGCTGTAGCCTGGAGAGAGTGAAGATGCAGACACTTGTTATCACCTTTACTACGGAATCAATCTTCAGAGTTCGTAGCCTCGTTACCAGCCTCCTGCGATGGGTTCAGGACCCCCTGCTGGTCTGATAAATAGACGGGCTCAGTTTGCCAGGCAGAATATTCTCGTGTTGGTTTCTATCCTAAGGTTACCTTCACACTTAAGGCATTATCTGCCTTTGATATTGTTGATAGCGTAGAAGTAGTAAATGCTGGGAGAGCCAGGAGAGTTTGACACATGCAAAATAGTGTGTGGGGTAGAATGAGTAACATTCCGACACATCAGAGGCGCTTACAAGTTCTTTTAGTGAAAAGAATTGTGTGAAAAAAAAAACCTACAAACGATGGACCTGCTTTCTCTGTCGAGCTGTGACCCGTTCGGCTCTGAGGTTTGTTATTTATGCAACACATTTATTTATTTTTGTCTTTTCATACCTCAAGGAGGTAAATATTAACTTACCCTGCTTAAGGAAACAGGACATCCAAAAAAACAACAACAAAAAACAAACAAACTGAAGAACCATGCAGAGAAATTGGCATTTTGATTTCAATGCAGTTGATTATGTAAAATGTACAATGCTGTAGGCTTCAATGTGTGGGAGTCTGATGAGATATGACTACTGGTATTCAGCCTTGCAGCAATGTGTGCACATGCGGCTACGATAATAAGAACTCATGAAGATGGAGACTTGACAATGAATATGATTCAGTATGTAATTAGGTCTCCGAACCTGAGTGGGTTGGAGCGACGTATACGAGAGCAGCTCACTGGCCATCAGTGATTCTCTCAATGTTACATAACCTGAGCTGGTGCAGCTCGCGCCCGTGATGTCAGTTCAGCCTGACCACCCAACTCACAGCATAGGGAAAAAAAAAAAGCACTTTAAATGAGTGTAATTGGGTGACAGTCAGTTGCCCATTGGATTACCTACTCGTGTGTCCTGGGGCAGCAGGCACCAATTTACACATGACATTTTAAGAATTTTGGAATCGACTTGGTACTCAAAGCATCGTCTCTCATAACATCGCCAGTAACCATCACAACACATCCTCGACAGCAATCTTTCACCTCAACACTTGAATATAAAACCCGGACATGTTCAGACACATGCAGTTGCTGCTCGTACATCACAGCAACAGCACTCATAAGAACAGAGAAGACATCACACTGGGACACAAGCGAGCAATCCGAGGCTGAGCCCGCTGCCTAAGACATGAAAGACAGGAACAGTCGTGTCAATACGCAGTGGCACACAAAGCCTCTGCAAGCATTACATGCTCCTCGGTGGCACAGTGACAACTGAATGTTCCCATGGGGCAATTTTCCTCTGTATGTTTTCAGCTTTCTTCATACAGTTTGGTAGAAAAGAAACTGCATGCATGTTTAGGATCACGTCCCTACACATACGTTCAGCCTGAGGAGATGAAACATAAGCCAACATGGCAGTTAGGATAGGCTGGTAACTGGGGCAGTGGGAGGAGAGACAAGTGTTTAGTGGGTCAGGGTAGAAGTAAATTATGGACGGAATTTGAAAATATCAAAATGAGATGATAATAGAACACTTATTTGATGCTTAAGGCTAACAGCAACTACCAGATGATGAGAAGTGAGCACCTCTGGGTTTAATCTCAGCATAACCTTTCATCTCCTGAGTCGATTTCATCACGTTTGGGGCAGAAGAATCCATCTGAAATATATTTTTAAAACAAGAGAGCTAATTATAGTGGAAATCCTCTTTCCTTAAGGTTGTGAAATGACACCAGCAAAGCGCCGCTTGATGGGAACATTATTATTACTCCTGAGCATCTCACTGCTAATTATGGAAAAGTTGCTGGCATTTAGGATAAAACATAAATCCTCTTGAGATACTGAACCTAGTGATTTGTTAGGGTGTGTGTGTGTGTGTAGGTGTGTGAGTATGATAGTGTTTGTGGGAGGCTGAAGCAGACACAGCTGAATTAATGTCCCTCGTGTCAAATCTACTTGCTTTTATTATTTTGTATCCCTTAAACATCAAACAGTTAACACTCATTTCTTCCCTCAACAGTCTCACTCCTCTGAGCTTCGGGGTGTCGTAGTGATGCCGTGCAGAACGCTTTTATTTATTTATTTTTTTGTGACAGGGAATCTTCAACAGCTCCAAGATCAAAACCAAACTTCTGTTCAAGTCCACAAATATAACTTGAAATAACAGATAATGTCATTTCGTTCTCCAATCATTTTGAGGTAAAGTACTGCTGTAAAATATAACGACTATGTCCCATGATATGTTGTGAGTGACAATGGTCAATTTATGTCCAAAAATCATAATATGAGAGGAAGGAAATGTCCTGTAGTCGCGTTAAACAGACGTTCTGTTGGGATGTTCTGACGAAGAAAAGGAGAACCAAGACTTCAGGGGTAAGTGACTTCGTGACAATTTCCAACTCCAGCATGAAAAGAAATCAAATCCCACTAATTATCAAGAGATAAAGAGAGATTAGAAATCTGATTCCATAGTTCTTCCACCTTTGAGTTGTCTGAACAGTTAAAAAGAGGGAAAAGAAAGAAGATCGGTCTGACTCCTGGAGATCTGACACCTGTGAGACGAAGCAATTTACCGTGACGTGATTTCTACATAATAGCAAGTATGTGTTTACGTTCTTACAGAGTTCGATGAGAAGCTAAGTATTACACTCATGTGTACCAGCTGATTAGCTTAGCATAAAGAGGCTAAACAGAACCTCAAAAGCTCACTTTTTAACACTCCTCATCTGTGCAAAGGCTTAAATCAAATCAGCTTTACGTTCACGGAGCCAAATCATGAGAGAAAGGTTGCACTGATTAAGTTCTTAAAAAAAAGAAACTATCCATCTCTCTCTCTCTCTCTCTCTGTCAATAATGTCTTCTATAATTATAATCCTAAACTTCATGTATATAATGTATTATTATACACTCACTGGCAGATTGAATGCTCTGATCTGCTCCAGAGAAGCATCTGTGTGTGTGTGTGTGTGTGTGTGTTATCCTTCCCTTCAGCAGTACGAGTGAATGGTATGTGGTAGGAGGGCACCTTTTGACCGAGCTGAGAAGAACAGCAAGTTTGACGTGGCAACTTAATAATGAATTTGTTTTAATCCCTGACGGAGTGAGCGCCCCCTCCTTCCATTATTCCTCACTCTTTTTTCCTCTCTGTCCCTGTCCATTTGGCCTTGCGTTGTGCTCTCGTTTCCCCTCTTTCATCATTTTTGCATCTCGGCGTCTATCCACTTATCCCCCTTTGTTAGTTTTTTTTTCATTCCCAGTTACACAACATGTGACAATGTGTCCTGATCGTCTACACTTACAATGCCCTCTCTTTGTTTATAGTCAAACATTTGATATTTTTGATGTCCTTAAAAATCTTCTAGAGATCAATTTATTTCACACAATGTACCTCTCAACTTAAAATGTAAAGCAGTAATCGTTGCATAAGGGGAGAATATATTATTCCTTGAAGTAGAGAACAAACCATAGCATTGTGTACAAAATTAGAGAACCGGTTTATGGCCAATTCTCGTTGTCTCCCTTTAGCTTCAAAGTTCATCTTGCTGTACTTCCCCAGGGGGGGTTAACAGCTTTATTATACCTATACTGTGCCAATATGCAGCTGACAAGTCCTTACTTGCATTTGCTTCACTTGAGCTCACTCTTTTCGCTTCGTATTAATCACAGTCCTCTATGTCATCATCAGTTATGCAACAAGTAACGGATACACTGTGCCAGCGAGGGAAGTGATGCCTCATGTAGGTGTAAGCGCCCGTGTGGATGAAACCGAGCATCCACATGCTTCCAGTGTCAGACGTTCAAGATACACTAGCAGCTACGGTGAAAATGGGAAACTCTCCCAAAGGTAAAGAGGAGAGAAAACAGGATTTTGAGGTGTGATATAATGAAAAGAACAGATCAGGAGCTGCATCTCCATCCAAGAGAAGTGTATATGTGATACTACAGCATTCACAGGGGAATAAGATTAGTTTTAGAATCCCAAACTTTACATTTTCTGACAGCTAAAACTCATCTTGAGGCGTTTTTTTCCAACAATACTTGTTAGTCTGATTCCAATTTCATAGAACAAAATTCTATGTTATGCGGAAATGTGATGATGCTTATGGGATTAATACTGCAGTTTCAATTGTATTTAGCTGAGCTGCAGCAAATCATCTGCAACACTCCCAGGTGGTTAAAGGATCAGTGCGTAGAGTTTAGCGACATCTAGTGGTGAAGTTGCAAGTTGTAACCAACTGAATACACCGCTCCCTTCCCAAGCATGTGGGGGAACATACAGTGGTGCCCAGGTCACATGACCTATCCAGCAGGTAACAGGAAACTTCAGCTGACCCTCATCAGCGATTTCCACATGTGAACCGCCACTCAAGTTCGACCCCGTTTCCTGAAATGACGAGTCATCAGTTTTGTTCGACACACGACACACACCTTTAACTGATCCTGAAGTGTCACTTTTAGAACTTATGGAATCATTCCTTTTCAAATGAGTTTATGTTAAACTTAACAAAGTGCGACAAAAAGAATGACGTGACAAAACAGGGGCAAGAATCACCACCATGGAGGACTGATGAGGATGATGTTTGAGGGTGGAGAGGAATACGTGCTGCATTTAAGCTCACGGCCAATTATTGGAAATCTCTTTAAACATGAACCAAAAATATTGTTCACTTTTAATAATGGCGGTGACTTTGATTCTTGAGTGAATTTATCTAAAATCGCCGGAAATTAAACAACATTACTGAATAATAGGAGTCTATACTCCATTTTGTTTATGTACAGCAGCAATATTGGCCTTTTGGCGACAACCAACTCATTTCATCTTTCCATTAATGTCATTAAGTTGCATTGGTTGATATCCAAATGGTCTGTGTGCTTTTGTGTAACTACCTGTCAAAAACATATAAAGAACATGTCTCACCATGGTCACTCTCTGTCCCAGATCGTCCCCAGTACCTCCGCCTCCGTTCTGGAGTGTGGGTGTGCCTCTCGATCACAGCAGCGATAAATCGAGTATTACTTACTGGAAGTAGAGGTAAAACAAGGACCTTTATCAACAAGCAAATACTGCTACTGGGGCTACAACAGAATCCTTTGTCAAGTTTAGAATATTATTTATCAGACAGATCTAACAGAACGTACTGATTCCTCGGTCCTCGTGGCTGTCTTCATCCCTCTCATCTCTTTCATTATCCAAGTTGGACATTCTCACCGACATTTCTGATGTAAGACAGAGGGGAAGAGAGTGTGAGAAAATGTTACAACCCAGGATGACTTGCGTGTGTATGTGTGTATTTGCGTTACCTTGAACCACATGTGCTGTTGGTACAAGCTAAAGCTGCAGCAGTGACTAAAGACGCCATAAACATAAACTGAATTTTAGAAGTGCAACTTTACGAGCCACTTCCTTGGCGTAATGTCCCGTGACAACACAGCCTCCGTCTCCACCATCTATTCCAAGTTGTCTACCCAAGTACTGGATTAAAAAAGAAAAAAAGGCATGAGGTGGAGAGTTTTAACGAGGCCGTAAACTTGTGTGATGTTTTTATCAATAATGCCAAGTGATCTAACAAATCACGGAGCAGCAGCTTTTAGTACAACAGCTGACATTGGTATAAAGTACGAAAAAGATTCAGTGCTTTCAGAAATGATAGTCCCTCGTGTTTTGGAGAGCAGTGTTGTAATTTTGTGTCTGATCTATAAATTATGTCCATGCATTCTCTTGCCATTTCATTGAAAACACCAAGATTAAAACTAGCCCTGCAATCAGTCTCCATTAATGAGGATTATGATGGTTAGATTTATGAATCTGGCTCTCATAGTTCCATAAACCCTTGAGTCTTTACCCTGAGCTGCCAACGGTGACATGTGCTGGTGCGATCGCCTGTGGATTTGGTGTCGGTATGCATACACAGCCAGCACCAATACCATGATGCATCCCATGATTCCCCCTGCAACTGGACCCACGGGGGCGCTCTTGATCATATTCAGAGATGCCACCTCCTCGTCTGCAGCAGAAAGAAAAAAGGGCAATGACAGAGTGATCAAACGCTTCTTTGAAGAAGTTACAAAGTGAGCTGATACACAGCACACGCTCAGATCCTGACTCCAGCTGTGATGCTTTTCAGCTTCCTTTTTATTCTCTCATTAGAGTGACCTGCAACAGAAATGTTCTTACTGTAAGCAGACAGACACTTTGTCCTTGCTGGCTGTTTTTGTTTGTTGTGGCTTAAATGTTTCTTCACGCTGCAGCATTGACATTGTGCTCTACATTTAAAAAAAGCTGTTCTCATCACTACTCCTCACATGTGGCTTGCCAGAGATGAAATAACCAAGTAGTTTTTGGTGTGTGTCTGTTTTTTTTGGGGGGGGGGGGGTCTGGTTTCCCATCCCACCCTCACTCACCAAGGAGTCCCATGCTATCCACGTACGGACTCTTTGCACCCACGATGCCCCCGAAACACTCCTTCTGCAGGGCACAGTACGGCTTGTCGAGATGGGTCTTCCCGTCGCTGTCCACCATGCACCACTCGCAGTCCAAAACGCCAAAACAGTCACTGAAACAGCAAACAGTGGAGTGGAAAGTTCAGCTACTGGGTGAAGGCATGAGTGACATTTCATTGGGTTTTTTTTGCAGATATCTGACATGCTGGTGCTTTACAAGTGATTTTGTCTGATAGCTGATATTTCCCGACTTCAATAAAATCGGTGGGAAAAGCTAAGTAGATATCATAATTCACATTTTGTACATGGGGGAAACATTATGAATTCAAAACAGTCACATTTTTCCTTATTTCCTAAACTTTTAGAAAAGCCCACAAATCTTGTATTTACTGCATTTCCTCAAAGTGAAATACTCCAAACTGACAATACATGTTTTGCAAACTGAGGTTTAAGAAACAAGAGTTCTATGTCAACCTCATACTAAAATATACTGCATCATGTGGTTTATTGGTATATATTGTACACATGTACCTGCTGGTGAATCTCTGGCTGCAGCGTGTGTTGATGCACTGGGGCAGTGTGTCATGTAAACTGGGATCAATCACATTCAGGCTGATGGGCTCCTGATGTACCTCACAGCTGGGATTCCTATAAGACACACAGGGTCAGTAAACATAAAGCTTAACATCAGAAATTCAGCAGACAGCATCCCTCTAGATCCTGCAGGGAAACAGCGACTAATGACAAAAGCAAACAAAGTGTCGTCAGAATAACGTGAGCCTTTGGCATGTCAGTTTATGCAAATGAGCTCTTAAAGGACAAAAAAAACACCCATCACTTTTACTTGACACAAAACTAAAACAGTGAAAAATCATAATTGCATGTCTTTTTGAAGTAAGGAGGACCTGGCATTTGAAGCAGTGATGCGCTGTCAGAGGCTGCTGACGGTTGATGAAAGGAAGTGGGAGAAACCAGAGAGAAGTGAGAGACAGAATGATAGACAGAGCGGCAAAAACAGTCAAGGAAAAAAAAAAACAGAGTGAGAGCGAAATTCAAGAGAGGAAACACCCACAGACATTTAAACCGGAGGAAGCAGGTGTCCTGCAGGAAGGAAAACATGTCTACAATGCAAATGACAATAATCTGAATATGAAAGAGACTGGCCAGCTAGACAGATGTTCTGTCATGTAGGGGAGCCAAAGACGTGCTTTGGAAGTGTTCAACCTCACAGTCAATCAGTCAGGATAGATACAAGCACAGAGCTACGGAACAGGAAGTAATCTCGCAAATAGAGACCATATATTATATCAACCCTTCTTAACTGATTTTTCAACAACAGATATCTCTGACTTACAATATCATCAACTTTCAAGGTGCAACGACCTGCAGTTCCTTACAATCGGAGCATTTATGGAGAATCCAGGCAGACGAGGGGAGACCATGTCAACTCCACACTGCAAGGATCTGACATCCAGAGCCTTCTTGATGTGAGGTGACAGTGCAACAACTGCACCAGTCTGCCGCCCCGAAACATTTACAGTGAATTTGGCTTGAAGATAAAATTTTATCCGGGACAGGTTGTTGACAGGTAGGGGAAGCCATACCATAATTTGCTCCTCCTACATCGAGTTGAAAACTGATCAGTAGATCAAGAAGAAGTTGTAGTTATTGTGGATTGTTAACAATTGATATTGTCCTTTATAGCTGCCGAATGCTCCATTATCTTCACCAGCTAGTTTCCAGCTGTGAATGTTGTCTTGCTGAGGTCTGAGCCCGTAGCATAAAAGTGTGTTCAGATCTTTTTCAACTGAAAATAACAGCGGTGACACGAAGCAGTGACTCACATATAACCGTGGCCATAAATGTGGCTCAGATAGACAGTCTTGTCCTCACCTGTTTTCAGCATTGGTGAGGTTGCCGGTACACTCATTGACCTCTAGAGGGCACTCACAAGGACACTCACATTCGTTCTGCTCCATTCTGAAAAACACAGTTGCACCATTGAGTGAGAAGCAAAGAGAAATAAAAGATACTGGACAGGGCAAAAGCAAAAAAGCAAAAGCAAGATGCATACTGTTTTAAGACATTTGATTACTTGAAGTAAGTCAGTCCAACTAAAGGTAAATGTTTACAATGGTGACAAGAATGTAACGTCTGTGTTGTGTATTGGTGATAATACCTGTGGCAGTTGAGACAGAGCCGGTCCACTGTGCTGCAGGCGCAGAACGCCAGAGAGTCACATGTCTCGTTGACGATACCAGCAAAGGCATTGGTACCAGGGATTCGGGTCAGACGGTACTTGGAACAATGGCTACCGTGGACAAGGTTGGTGAGGTCGCCCTAAAAAAACCCAAAAACCCAAAAGTGGCATCGTCAACATTTTATTCTTTTAAGTATTTTGAAATTTTAAACACAGCAGCATTGTCCTGCTTAGGGATTTAGGGAAACTGTAAGATTCACCTTAATAACCTGAAATAAACTAATATGACAATAAAATGGACTTAAAAAACACTGATGTGGCATAACAGAGACTCTAATGACCATACAAGCAGCTGTCTATCAAAGGACAGTGGGCAACAAAAATGGTCCAGTGTTGCACCACCATGAATGACCACAAGATGGCAGTGTTATACTGTCAGATATTCACACATTGTTCAAGAAAGGCCTGCGGGAATGTGTGTGATTATCCTCTCCAGTTTTCTACAGCCATTCGCACATCCACATCTGTGACGCACCAGTATGCTGGTGTTGAACTTGTAGAAGCGCTGCACGGTGCGATCGCTGAAGCTGTTACACAAGTTCTTCTTGACAAAGTTGGGATGGTTCAGGATGTCGTTAGCCACCAGTGGCTCCTGTAAGCCAAACACCGGGATTAACAACAAGAAAGCAGCAGTTTTATTCAAGATTTCCTTTGGTTGTCAGTCCACAGCATCATATCCCCTTGATATTTTATCCACTACTGTGTGTCATTTTGCAACATCGATACAATTAAGAATCGGTGGAGGTTACTGATGTGTGGCTCATGCTACTCTTCATTCTAATGTTCCTGTGATTTTTACGTATTGATGAAGGCTCCTTTACCTTGTGTGTGATGTGCTGTTGCTCTGCAGGGGCGTGACCTTTGGGGTCAATGAGAGTAGGGTGGGCCACCAGGTATCCCCTGTCCTCCATTATGAAGCACCTACACATACACACGAATCTATTATTATCAGTTCAGACAATAAGTGCTACATTCTTAGAGGGTTAACGGCAGAGGAGTGGTCGGTGTGCTCCTTCTCTTCCCCGGAACCTAATTCGGCTCATTTTCCAGCCTAACACTGCTCCATTCGACTTCCCGCCATCCTTTAAACTGCCAGATCTACTGCTGTTCTCTGCTCACAGCCTCTCTGGGATAATCCTGTTTTATGAGGCCTCTGAACACCAACAGAGAGAGCGTGAAAGAAAAAGAGATAGACAGGGGAGGAGGAGAGGCCAAGGAGAGGACAGGGGGAAGGAACGGGGGGGGGGGGGGGATAAAGCCTGCACAGAGTATGTAGGACAGAGGCAGCAGCAACGTCACATCTCCAGCAAGAATACCATGAGATAATAAGCTTATCTCTTCTTCCCTTTCATTTCTCTTCACTGACTTTTTGCAAGTTTATTTCTTGCTGAGTAAAAATTAAATTTAGTCACATCCACTTGGAGGAGAAATTGAAGGAGATAAATGGATGATGGTGCGTGCAATAAGAAAACAAGTCAGCCTTCTACCACCATCTACCCACCTGATCTTGTTGCCTTTGTCCTGGTTGCAGATGGGAAGCAGATCCAGGAGGACTTTGTAGAAGTAGCGCAGGGTGAAGTCTATGCCCATCACTGCCACTGCATAACCAGGGGCCATCTGAGAGCTGGAGAGGACAGAAGCAGACACATGAGGATGTTAAAAGGCCAAGACTCAAGTAAAACCTGCTTTGTTCAACGTGAGCTAATTGTCAGTCAGTCTACAGTTTTAGACCTTAGGAGAAGATAAATATTTACCCACACTCCCAATAATCCTCATTACCAGCAGACTCTGGAAATCTGTGTTTACTGTCTCTTTGGACTGCGCGATGCGCTCACCAAGTCAAAATACAACACGCTAATCCTGATTTACCCGGATTGTTTGTGTGTTTATACTGAGGAAGAGTTCTTACGACACCGCAGCTCGTGGTGTTATGGTTATCACAAATTGCATTTGAAGTTCACTGAACAAGAAACTTTAATCCCAGCTGTGGTTACACGCTTTGTAAAGCCTCCAACTCTCAGCGAAAAGGGGCTGTGGAGGAAAGTTTCTGCAATTGTTTCTACTCGTGCAGCGCTTGATGTTTGTGAGGTTGTAATGTTATTACTACTACACAGGAGGGGTGGGACCAAGGGTTGAGTGATGATGTCACTAAGCAGTTAATCTATCCAGAATCCAGTTACCTCAGTTATTGGGACTTCATCTCAGAATCACAGCAGTTGGGTTTTATGCAACATAATTTGATGAGCATTTTGAAGTTGATGGGAAATTTCCCCCAAACTCTTGGTCATCTCCTAGTGGCATTACATAACCTAATTTTTTTGCAGTACACCTGTTGCAAATTTCCTTTTTTGCAGTACATCCCAAGTTCACTGAAGCTCTTTTAAGTATTTCATGGAAAATCAATTAATGTGACCAAACCGACTCCACATCAAGTTAGACATCGAATGGGTCAGCAGTTGCTGAGATGATTGAGATAAACATACGGTAATGTTTGGAAATCTATGGCCAAGATGTTGACATTAAGATTATTTATGAAAACAAAAAACCTTAAACAAAACTTGATAAAGCAGAGGGACTTCCTGCGGTAATAAAACACACACACGCTCACAGTTTTCTTACCTCGAGGCATGGATGGTGTGGCTGATGGTAACAACATAGCCGGCTCCGCCCACATCCAGGTAAGGCCCGGTGAAGGTGATGAGGCCAGGGTTAGCCACAGCATGCTGGTACCTGCATAACATAGCACACAGTGGGAGGCTGGGTCACTCAGGGGGCAACCATCTGTAGTCAGACCTGGTTTGACATTTGTAGGTCAAAAACACTCATTATGGACTGAACCAGAAAATTAGTTTCAAGAATGTACATCTAAAAGATAAAAACACCCCAGAATACTTGAGCATGACAAAAAAAAAAAAAAAAAAATCTACGTTAATTACTTCAACTTTTTATCTTCACAGTTAAAATTGAGGAAAGAATGGTGCCCTACTGACTTTATAAGAACTCTTCAAAGTAATAAGAAAATCATCACTTGATTTAACTCCGTAATGATTACAGAGCGTTTTAAGCCTCACACCAACAGTGTGTCCTCACACACTTCCCTTTAACTCCTACCTCCCCAAGACTGTCTCTTTTCCTCCACTACCCCCCCCCCCCCCCACACACACACACACACACACAACTTCAATCCTTTCTCCCCCTTCTCTCTGTCCACAAGTAAGCCTCACCATTGTCTACGGGTCGGGTCGAAGGCTTTGTCCATCAATGATCCTGGGTAAATCCGGAGCACCCCACTGGGTGTTGCTATGTAACGCCGCACAATGTAGCAGTTGAGGCTACTCATTTCCATTAGTGTCATCCACTCATCCGTGACGTGACTGGTCGCCATAACCTCATTCCTGACAGAGGACTGCAGAGAGGAAAGATGGAAAAAGAGAGAGAGAGAGAGAGAGAGAGGGATAAAGGAAGATGATGAAGGATAAAGGAGATATAGCAAGAGCATGAGAAACAGATTGAAGGAGTAAAAATGTAAGTTTTTATGTGGGATTTCTGGCTAAAATTTTTGGGGGATGTCTACTTCCAGTCAAACCTCTTGAGTGCAGCTCTGCGGTGTGCAGATCTACTCGTGACTTGCTTTGATCCATCACCCATCCCATACAGTTTTGGGATGTTTTCTTTTATTACTTCTATGAACTTACAATAGCACAAATGATCAGACACATACAAACAGAACTGAAAGTGTGCATCTGATACTTTATGGAGTTAAAAACAAAACAGGAAAAAAAAAACTCTCACACCAGAGCTCTGTTTCAGATTGAAAAGGGTGATGAGGTCACCAGAGGAGGCCTTTAAGACTTGCCTGGGAATCAGAGCTAGAACTGTGGCTTAGAGTTTAAACTCTAACCCCCTGTCCCCCCTCCATCCCCTAGATAGGAATGCACACCGAGTGCCAAAACCGCATGGGGGTTTGTCCCCTTCTTAAAGATGTAGAACTTCATTCAAATATTAGACGCCTTTTAAGTCTACACAAGAGTCATGGAGAAAGTATTTCCCTACAGTCGCATTTTCAGGAGAAAAAGTCCCTTGAGACACTTTCACTGAGTGCGTGCATGAAAAGAGGGATGTGAATATTTGTGTCTGTGACCTGGTGGCAGGGCTGGCTATTCATCAGGTAAACAAAATTAACCCTGCATTGGAGAGTGTGCGTGTCTTGGAGTTAGACACAGCCGTGAGTCGCGTCTGTGTTGACATGTACCTTGAGGCCTGGGTTGGCTATGAGCCTGGTGTTATCGCTCAGGTAGGCGGTGTAGTGCTCCACCATGCGCTTTGTTTCTGGCTGACTGAGGTGCTCGTAGGGAGAAGAGAAACTACCAGCAGCCAACATCACTGTGGGGGACTCTGGGAAAGACACAGCAAAGGGAAAGAGTCTGAGATGCTAATCGATGTTGCAGGCCCGATGACGGATAAAAATAACAGTTTGGCCTTATTTGGAATTCTGTGGAATTTAGCTTTCTCTTACCGACTGTTGCCAGTTGTTTGAAGTGCAGGCAGGAGCTGGGCTGACCCAGAAGGTCTAGACGATGGTACAGGAGCTTTGAGCTGGGAGCGGTGTTGAGGTTTTTCAAATGTTTCACTGGGATCTCTGGCTGCACGTAGACGATGCACAGGATGAATGACGTGTCCTGAACCTACATGACGACACAAACAGGAGCTGATTTCACACTCATCAACTGAATTCCTCAGAATTCAGACAAAACTGTTTATCAATCTTAGTGGTATACGGCCGCCTGTGCTTTCTGATCATTCATTTCTTGGTGGATTTCCCATTTTTATGTGTCTGGAAGATGAATTAAAAAAAAAAAAAACAGAGACAGCCGTCAAAGTCATGGGAAAGGTGATGTGTTAGAACTTCTGTCCCTGTGTGAAAAATAAAAAAATCAGTCCCCAAAGCTTTTCAGGCCAGAAGCGAAACGTCTAAATTAAGTGTGATATTTTTGCTCCTGCCAAAAAAATCCAGATGTCACAAAGCAACATTATTACAGTCTTGCTGCCATTTGTTCCCAAAACATGACACTTGGAGCCTGCGAGGAAAAGCAGATGGGAGGGACAGAAAGTGTCTGGGTGTGGGAGCACTTGGTTTTTATTACTTCAACTAATTAAAAGTAGTGGAGATTTGGTGGAAACACAAAGACAGAAGAGCAAAGATCTCTTCTGCTTTTCAACAGCGATACAGTACGAATGACCACATGTAGACAGAGCCGGAGAGATGAGGAAGAGAATTTTGGACAGTTATTGTCCTTCAACAAAGTCTAGCTAATGCTTCGGTCATATGACAACAGTCTTACTGCTCAAGTTGCGACTGTTTTCAAGGCTTAAGTTTGTTTGCTTGGGTCCAAATCTGTTGTCGAGTTTGTAACTCACTTCAAACCAGAAGAGAACACTGGCTGTGTTTAGTCAGGTGTGCCTGCTGCTGGAGCAAGAGTAAATACAGGAAGAAGGTTCTGTGTTCTGGAAAACTGCAATATTTTTCTACTTTTTTCTTCTTCTAAGCAAACTGCTTCAGTTTGGGTGCTGTGCAGTGTCCCAAAACACCCAGTAACAGGAAATGATTAGGCTCAAACTTGAGGAGTGCACTGGTGGTTTGGTTGTTACAAGGTCGGATCACGTTCACACCACAAACAACCTGCACTGGACCTTTGTTTGGTAGCTGAGACCACCTCTTCAACAAGGTCTCAGCCCGATTGTTTGGTCTGATTTTGGTGTGCACGCAAGTGTGATTGCTGCGTTTCCACCTAGCCAAAGAATGGCATTGAGGGGGAAAACGAACCAGAGTTATTTCAGATCGATCTGGCCAAACCAAACACGGTAAGTGTGAAAGCACTTGTATTCAAATAGGAACAATTGCAATCTTGTAATTTTCCCCAAGCAATACGAGTTCACACGTTTTAAAATCTCATGATAATGACGGAAGTCAGAAAACAGTGAAGTTGTGAATATTAAGTTGATTTGTATGATTGAAGAACAGTTCAGGATGGCCAATATAAACAGAGTCCAATGATCTCCAAAAGTTCCCTCCTTCACCACTGACCCCTGCTCACATGTTACAGAATATTTCTAACGTAGTATTCTGGCAATGTTTGGAGATCTGGAGAGGATGCTTGGGGA
The DNA here is from genome assembly GCF_037954235.1 of Aulostomus chinensis. Classification (NCBI taxonomy): domain Eukaryota; kingdom Metazoa; phylum Chordata; class Actinopteri; order Syngnathiformes; family Aulostomidae; genus Aulostomus; species Aulostomus chinensis. The sequence goes on along the minus strand of NC_141333.1, from coordinate 6,765,475 downwards.
TCGATTCTTACAACTTTATCATTGCTATTCTGGGTCAACCAAAGGCTTCACTTCCAGTTTTCCATGAATTTTAAATGTAAATGTTCTGTCTTTGTGTTAATTGTTGGAGTAGAACATTTAAATCCAGACTCAGGCTTAAATGGTCACCCACCAGCTTCCAGGCGTAGCTGACGTTGTATGCATCCTTGCTGTTGTCTCGGAGTCTGTTGGTGTGCCAGGACAAAGACGAGTTGACCGGCACAGCGATGACCTGACTGCCCAGAGGGAGGCTGCAAGAAATACACATCACAAAAGACATGAAGGGTAAGAAGATAATTGTTGATTCTAATATCAAAAAGATTCTTGTGTTTCACAACTGCCTCCCTCATCTTCCTCACCTGAGAATATTCTGTCGTACGACGTGGAATCCTGGAATGTTCTCGTAGTGAATGATGTCTGTGTGCAGAGGGGGCTCCGTCATCAGGTAGGGCCGTGTTAGTGATGGGTGCATCAGGGTGTAGCCTGGGAAATCAAACAAACCATTTCACAACAGCCACATCATTTTGATTTGTGCTAACTAGTCATGGCAGCCACCTGAATCTCACTCAGCTGAGCTACAGATGCAACAAAGTCACAGCTTCAGCCGAACCAAATGGGTGACCCTTGTTTTAATACTATCTCCCCTTATTTCAACATGACAGTACTTAAACTGAAGCTGCTGGCGCTGGGTCACAGACAGTTCTGGGCCCAAGCATGGAGCGCTGTAACAACCACGGCTCTTAACAGCAATGCTAATCACTGTGGGAGGAACAAAGTCCTCAGGAAGGATGCATGAGAAAGCTCCTCTGTGTCAGAGGGAGAACATAAACAATACCATGAGCTCTAATGAGTAAGTATAGTTAAAGAGAAACACATGGCTGAGGTGGTGTCTGGTCCCTGTTCTCCCTTACACAAGGCATCTCTGTCCTTATCTGACAGCACAGACAGGTGAGGACATGAAGACAAATCATAAACCAGGAATGCTCCCATTGATGAAATATTTAGCCCTGCATTTAGTCTTACAGACAGGAAAGGAATCCTGATGGCTATTTTCTATCAACTCCTTGCTCCCGAAGTCTGTTGAGTTAAAATGATCCCAGAGAGAGAGAGAGAAACAACACATTATTACCTCCAGCAAATGTTTCAAAATGCAGTTTGTTTGTCTGATTAGGCAAAAACGACACAACTGGTCTGATTCAAACTTGCTGGGGGGATGAGGTACAGACCAAGAACCTGTGAGTTGGTGGACTGAAATAAAAAGTCCTATAAAAGATTTCTTAAACATAGTTTTACATATTTCCATCATTTACTAGGAAGGTACCAGATGTAAAATTATATAAAAATGCAGCCGTGTGTATTACAATGAAACAAAATGAGCAATTTGAAGGACATCTGGATAAAACTGTAGATCTTGTGGATCTAAATAGGATTGTTTTTAAGGGGGTCATTTATGACCATCAACATCAAGGAGGTAATGTTTGTCTGACTTTCAGCAGGATAATCTAAAAATTCTTGGGTGGATTTTGTTGAAATGTGATCGAATGATACAAGTTTAGCAATAATCAGTTTGATTTTGGAATCGATCCCGATCCGATGACATCATGACACCTTCGTGGAGCTATGCAGTCTAGGGGTGCGCTCTAGTTTCTCTAATTGGGAACACCGTCACATCTGGCAGCAGCCATGCAGACTGAATATTCCCAGAACCAGATTAAAAGCCGGTTCTTTAGGTCCAGTGGCCTGTGGCGATGGTGAGTGACCTCCTGAAAGATATCAGACAAGCCACATTGTTTTGCTCTTTTAAACAACACAATATTGTAGTGTTCATTTACTTCGTTTTTTCTATGCTGTGTATTTAATAATAATTATATCATTGCATTATTTCACTGTTTACTTCAATGGCTTTATTCTTACTGTTACGTTCACTAATAATGCCTTTGTTATTTAATCGTCATTTTTTTCGACTGTGCCTTTCTATGTTGAGTGGCGGTGCACATGAGCTGCAAATAGAAATTATCCTCACACACATTCAAACATTTGTCAAATGACTACATGTCTTCCCCCCAAAAATAAAAATAAAGAAGCTTTTTTCCAGGTCAGGAAGCTTCTTGCCAGCAAAATATTTACCTGAACTCTACTTGGCATGGTTACAATGTGAATGCCGGCTAATAACTCTAATGGGACTCATGTTTACCAAGTTGCTGAACTAATAAAGCAGTGTTGTAATTAACTGTAATTTGATGTCATATTTATGGCTAAAACAAATATTTTAGACTCTCAGAACGATGGGACGGACGTGCAGAAGTCCCCCAGCTGCAACCATCACCTGTAATAATTAGGTGTTTTGGTTAAAGATTCTAAGGACAGCCTAGAGACCCATACAAACCATGTAGGCATGGAAAAATCAGCTACTCTACCCATGTTTTATGACTTATTTCATTATGCTACACCCTTCCCACCTTCCAAAATCAGCCCCCTCCCTTCCCTCTCCTCCCTGTGCTTTTCCCACCAACCTGTCACTCCTTCGTCCTTCTGAACTCGGCCCAAACTTACACTACGTTTTCTTTCAACTCCACGCCTTTCAACACTGGGATCCACAAACAATTCCAGTCTGCTTTTTGCTTTGTTTTCTTCCATCTTGTCTCTTCCATCTCTCTTTAACTCTCTTAGTTTTATATTCACATAAAGTTGATGATGAAAACTGAGACACCCTTTCATGCAGGAAGGTGTGAAACTGCCTCGACACACTTTGCAAACTCTAGGCTCCACATTCCTGACATTCCTACTGTCTGTTTGTACTGCTGAGCACCAGTGTGGGCAGCGACAGACGCATGGATGAGCTTTCAGAGAAGAAACAGAGAATGCGACTCGACTCGAGGTCTCAACAACAGCGATGGCAGATGAAATGCTGACAAATAATCTTCCTTCACCTCCCCAACAAGCCGTTCGTCCGAACATGGTGTTAAAGCTTGTCTTCATTAGCTTCATCTTGGATTTCCAATCATGATATATTTATTTAGCAAGAGGATAATGTACCAGTGTGAGTGAGTCAGTCAGTATAGTGCAAGTGTAAGTGAGGGGATAAATCCTAGGCTTTCCATACATTTATTTGAAATAAAACATGAAACAAACTGATCTTCAATTTTTGGAGACGTGCACCCCCATCTCGCGCTCTCTTTGATCTTGTGGCCACATCATCTACACTTGAGGCACTGAGGAGGGCTGGATCTCTATGCATATAGCCATGAAGTTTGTTTAAAACAGCAAAGTCAGTTTTTACCTTTGTTGTCATGACTTTCTTTCTATTTTTTTGTATAATCTCATTGCAAAGCATGATCATCATCTTCAAAATTCCATAAAATAATTATCTCAATTTGTTATTAGCAGTGATCAGCAAACCCCAGAACAGCCTTATAAAGCAAGTCTCTAAGCATTTCTGTGGGGATTTTTAACATTTTATCGCAAAAATTTTTCATTCTGCTGACCACAAGTCACCATTTACAGGACGTAATTTAGAAAACTGCATTTTTTTTTTGCGTCGTAAGTAGTCCTGCCTCCACTAATCAGATGAAGAATGTGGGATTATCAGAATGTGGGAAAGTCAGGCACCCAACAAAAATATTTGCACTGGAGCTGATGACTTGGTCTTGTGGGTGACTGACCTTTGTTGTCGATGAGGAAGGTGTAGGAAGCCAGAGAGTCTTGGTAGTACGTGACGTCCTCCAAGATGTAGGCCAGATTCACATCCACCCCAACCACGCCCAGGAGCAGGTTACCAAAATAACATGGCCGACTCACGGTCATGATAAACCCTTGCGAAAGGGAGAAGGATGTGATTATAATTCTTCAGACTGCTCAGATTTTCCCTTCATTGTCTTGGTTGGTCTAAGAATCAGTTCCCACATCTCAGGTCTGCTGTTGTGCTCATTAAAAGTTGATTGCCCCAGATGTTACAGCAAGAGAAGCAATCAGGATTTTGTAGTTTACAGAGGGAAATTCCCATTAAAAAGTGCAAAAAAAATACTCTGAAACTCATCTAAAAGTTTTTCAACATTCATCAAATCTCAGTCCAGCTGGGTCCGGGTGCTCACCATCTCCCATGGAGTCAGCGTAGGGCAGACTGAAGCGGGCCAGGTCAATCATACGGTTGGGCAGGTTGATATAGAATCGACCCACTGTTGTCTCCAGGTTGCTCAGCTGGTTCAGCACCATCATGCTTCCCTTCACTACTGGCATCACCAGAGCTCCTGCGGATCCAGACGAGGAGGCCACAGAGGCACGGTCTCGATCGGATACTCGATCTACGCCATACTTGACCGAATTCTGCTCAGCGAGGTCCCTCAGGAAGGCCAACTCTTTCAGCCCTGTTACACCCTCTGAAGGAGAAATGGTCGGGTTTAATCAGAATCTGTAACTGCTGACCTGACTGAAGCGCTACTGGAGAAGACAACAGTGGAAACCAAGAGTAAGTGGTTTATAGAAAGTTAAAGAGTTTATCACCAAAGAGCACATGACTCAAATTTCCTCGTAGCTGTAAAAAAAACACAACAAGAACAATTCCTTTAAGGGGTTAGAAAAAAGCAACCGCACTGCTGCCACCAAAACAGGGGCTGAATTCAACAAGATTCTTGTGACAAGTGGTGTATTCTGAGAACAATTAGTCTCATGCCGTTCACATGGTCAAACAGCAAGAGGCTTGCACCAACATCAGAGAGAATTTGATTTACGGTCAGCAGCTCAGAGATATTCTACACATGCAGGCCGTGACTTGTGCTGCTGCATGATCTCTGCAGCTTTATTCATGCAATCCTACACAACTGTCAGGCTCGGAGATCATGACACCAACAAATCCCTCATTATTTTCAAGAAAATATGCTGATGAAATGTGAATGCACGCTTCAGAAATTACATTCAGACTTTATCTTTCCGAGCCTTTAAAGGTCACTCAGAGGAGACGGGATGACTGCGACTGGCCCCTACAGCTGTCACCTGGAACATTTGGCATCCCTCGACCTATTGGGAAGGATAGAGCACAGAATGTCTGCCAGTTTCCAATCATTGACTGGATTACGGCAGAATCCCTTTTTAATGCCAAGGCTCTGCTCTGTTGATCGTCACGCTGGGCTGCTAACAGGAGGCAATGTCGTCACGGGTGGCAATGTCATACCAACACAAAGGAGAAGACTTGCTGACAACACAGGTTTAGCTTCTACTTTTCATTTCTGAGGGAGTACTTTCTTTTTTTTTTTATTCCAGGGTTAATATACTAATCTTCACATAAATTAAGTTTTCAAAGGTTTGACTTGAACAACAAGCACATAAAAAGTGCTATTCAAGTTGGTTTTTGCCAGCTTGCCTACCGCATGCATTTTCTGACACGTGTCACAGCACAGTGCGTCTCAGTTTTGTTTACCGTCTACTTTTCTCTTCTGAGCTCGGGTCAGCACAGACGTGCTCCTCTCTCACGGCGAGGTCAAGCAGTTGGCTATGTAAAAATCAACTTTTCATAAATCTGGCCTCCTGCAACAGATTGGCGATCTGTCCAGGATGAACCTCGCCTCTTGCTCAAAGTCAGCTGGGAGAGGCCCCGCCCCTCCTTGACCCTTAACGGATATGCAGTATAGAAATTGGATGGATGGATAAATCTGGCCTAAATTGACCGCAGATATTCCTCCATTCTTTGGAGTATTCTATTGAAATTGTAGTTGTAGGGTTAAGTTTTCCTCCATCGTCCTCTAATTCTTTTGGTTCTTCTGGCGACGTCAAATTGTGGTTATCTGATTGGCTATTGGATATGTTGCACGCACAAAAAAAACCAAAACTATGTTCGGTATCTTGAGAAATCATCTACTTCTGGCAAATATTTTTCTGTTTTTTTGACAACCTCAAACTCAAAGATACCATAAAAAAACAGGTTTAGACCAAACACAATGAGTAAGCAGATAATGATGAATTTGTAAGGTGGGATCAAACAGGAAAACACAATCCAAGCCACAGGCCAGCAGTTTATTCAGGCAACCATGCAACCAGGCATTATACGGTCAAGGGACTGCTGATCTCCTTGAACAATCAGCACTTCACATTTGGCAGGAGATGTAGGGAATAAGACTCACACACCCACTGTGGGCCCTTTCAGCTGCACGCAACAGCGTCAACAACAAAACAAATGTTTTTTTGGATATGCAATGCTAATAAACTCGGAGGACGATAGATTTCTGTTTCCTTTTCATCACGGAGCTCTTTAAACAGCGAGGTCCTCTGTCAGTCACACACGGAGTGAGCCTAACACCCTTTGAAGTCTCACTCTCTCCCCTCTTAGATGTCCCTCATTTCCATTCTCCGATGCAAAAATTATTTGTATTAATGGTGGACTAATGCATGCACAGCAGAGGTGAGTATGTGTGTTACCGGGGGAGGGGGGGTAAAGGGGCAGATGGATGGACAAGGACAATAAATAGGGAAAAGGAAGCGCACACACAAACAGGCGCATACGCAGAAAACAAAAAGCCTTTGAGGTCTCTGAGCACCTCTCTAACCTTCAGTCTTCTCTTGAGCACATCGTAGCCAAGAACAGAGACAACACACACACGGAGAATCAGCTCCCAGAGAAGCCGAAAGATGAGAGCCAATAACTGTGTGTCTATATGTGGTTTCAGGGCATAGCGTTTTAGTTGGGCTACTAATCTAAAAATGTAACAGTAAACCCAAGTGTGCTACTGTGTTTGAGGTAGTAGAGAAGTCTCTTTTAATACCAGAAACTTTCAAAACATGCAAGAACTTGTGTTTCCACTTGAAAATAAAGCTTTATGCACCCAGCACTGAATAACGTGTTACAAATGCTTCTCCCTCTACTTATTTAGTCACCACTTTTAGTTCTTCATTAAAAACCAAAAAAAACCAAAACAAATAATAATTAAAAAAAACCACCAACCTCAAAACAAGAAAGACCAGCTCGTGTTCATATCCCTCCACTAACCAGGCCAGTTGCCCTTCATTACAATACATTTATTCATTCAATTTGGATGTAACATGTCAAGACTTGGACAGCCAAAAACAATGCCCCCCCCCCCCCCTCCATCCCCCCTTAACTTAATCTGCATCCTTGAGACACTGTTGATGTCTTGCAGAGGGGGAAAAAAAAAAAAAAAAAACTCTTTTACAAGTCCTACCGTTCATTAGGGCATAGGTGAGGATCATGACGGAGTTGTTGAGGTGACGGTTTTCCTCCCGGATCACGCTGAGCGTCGATCTCTTCTCCTGCTCTGATGACTCTCGTGATGTGATGCCAGATGACAGGTAGATGATGACCATGTCCGTGGCTGGTGCTGGACCAGAACACAAATATTACAGAGTAAAAAAGCAGGATTCTTCACATTGTCAACTGAAAAACTGCAGGAGAGCAGATGGGTGTGGACGCCGATGTAAAACAGATGCACCCTCAGAGTTCATTCCCAAAGTACAGAATCTTCCAGTGTTCTTACTGGTGCTCTGCTTGCTGAGGCTGCTGGTGTTTCGGAGCAGCTGGAAGGCCTTCTGGAAGCCCGCCGCGTGCTGGGTGGTACCATCAGAGGCCTTGATGTTGGAGATGAAGGTGCTCATCTTCCTCTTGGTCTCACTGGTGGCAGGAGACAGCAGACTCTTGTAGCACTGGTCCAGAGAACAGGAGCGGATCGTCTCCGCCACGGACAGAATGGAGATCTGGACATGAGGGTTGATGTCAGTAAGTGAGTGGGGCTTTGCTTTTCGAACTGGTTCTCACTAGATGTCTGAATTGAGGTATTTAGGGGTGAAGTCAGAGATGATGGGTGTGTTTCTAACCTTGTCGTGTTCATCTATGGCGTTGAGGATAACCAGTGCCGAATCTCTTGCGATCTGAAGTTGCGTGTCAGTTACTGAGGCTCCGTGGTCCACCATCACCACGATATGTTTAGACTGAGGACGCACGGCAGACACGTACACAGGCCTGCAGGAAATACAAACACACGGTCGGAAATGAGCTGATCCTTAACTCATACCGATGCTAATAAAGCATTTCTACTTTGCTAAAATAAGCTAACAAAGATTGAAGCACCTCACAAACTTCTCTCCATCTGTTTTGGCTTTCACCTTTACCTCATCACCCCAGTCTTTCCTCCATGGCTTTTGTGGGAAGAGTCTTTTCCTTCAGCCTGCACTCAGCTTCGCTTTTCACAAAGGATTCCCTTCCCTTTAATGTTCGTGTTGGTGCAGGTTCAACTCTTCCATAATGTCATTGCTGAGCTATTCCTCCAAAACCATATGTGATTGAGTTCTAATACAAACACTATCCAGGAAACCTTTGAGCCTCAAAGGTTGGAGCAGCCTTCTGACATCTCACTTCTCACCTATGTGTTAATTTCAACTTTCTGGTCATGGTAATGTAAAATACCTAATTAACACCCCCCCAACCCCGTCCCCCAGAATTCCAACGGCACACAGCCATCGTAGTGAGTGCTCGGGGGAAAACAGTGCGATTCTGTGCAGATTAGGAGATAAACTTGCAAAATGCTGTCTCAACTTCAGGAGTCGGGCATTTTCTTTGATGGTCTTGCAATTCAAATCTGACGCTTGCTAACTCGTTTGGTATGCAACACTAATGGTAAATTGGAGGAGCTGTAAAGACACAAACCACCACATTCAATAAATTGATTTCTACAGGGTTTTTGTACACTGAGACAATGACAGTAGTCCAATTAAGCAGAGTAATGGAGACATACCTATACTGCAACTGTCCATAAATGAAGAGCTTGAGTGGCGTGCAACTGAGCTGCTGTTAGCATAAGAATATGTCTTATTTTGAGGTAGTTGCACTAATTCAAAGAGAATGTTCAAAAGATTGAACTGCCATTTTAAAGCTGTATTTTAATTATTTGGTGTGCCATCTCAAGTGTGTGTCACTGCATTCGTTGCGCTATGTGTCCCGGAGACGGGGGGACGAGGGGGACGTCTGCATGTGTGTGGTCTGCAGGACAAAGACACTAGGGGAGGGTAAGGGGAGTAATGTACTCACAAAGCCTCATTCACACTTAAAGCAAGCCAAGTAATTTCTCACATGGATGTACGCCAGCTCGCTGACTCGAACAGCCAGACCCCCCCAAAAAAAACTGAGAAGAAAAAATTCAAAAGAGATGATTAAAAAAAGTTGCAAGCCAATGTGGAACGCTTCAGGGTGCAAGGGTGGGACGGGACGTATTGGGGAGAAAAGACAAGGGAGAAAGAGGCGTCTTTCACTGGTGGTCGCATGAAAACCCACAACACTGGAGGTGTGAAATTCCAGCGGGCTTTAGTGGTACTGAGCCACATTCCTGCCAAGGGCATGTGTGGTCAGGGAGTGAGGGCAGCATGCCATCTACATGCCCTCTGGGCCCCCCACAGCAACTGGCATGGAGATGGTGGGATGAGGAGGAGGAGGAGGAGTAAGGGTGGCAGAGGGGGAGGCTGAAGATGATGGGTGAAGTTGATGCAGTTTTTGCCCCGGTTGGACTTTTTTTTTTATTTTGGTCAACTTTTATATGATTGTTGTCAAATTATACGTGCGGCAGTGTTATAAACTTTATCATACATAAGAGAAGCGAATGACAGGGAAGGCCAGGAAGCTGTTTACCTGCTGCGGTGCTCGTAACTTCCTTTACAGTGGAATTTGTGGGCGGGAAACACAGTGAAGATGCCCTCCTCGGAGCTGAAGTACTGCCATTTTATCCCAGGGTTGGACTTCAGGTTGTCTGCCAACACTGCAAAAGGAGCAGAGAACATTCCAGGTCGTTAGAAATCAGTAAGGTTATTACATCCTATTGATGATTTCAGTATTGATCAAACTGTGCTTTTGATGATGGTGTCTAAACTTTTTTTTTTTTTTTAAACTTTTTTTAAATTTTGTGATAGAACTCAATTACAGGAAAACACCACAAGGAAACCTATTGCTGGCAGATTGTAATACAACCAGCCCTGAAGATATTTATAGATCCAGATTTTTATTTATATTATTTCTATTTATTCTTTTACAAAAGGAAGAGAAATTCTTTCTGACCCTGCAGGACACCAAGTTAACACATCATTTGATCTGTGTTTTGGCAGTCTTTTCCAAAAACAAGTAAAAAAAAACAAAAGACAAGGGTTGTATGATAAATTTGATCAAAATCGCAGTAAAGCCCCAATAATTTAGCTGCAATTTTTTTTTTCTGAGTGTAAAATCTAAGGTATTTGGGTTATTACTCTTGTTTGGTTGAGTCTAATCATAATACTTTTGATTTATTTCTCTAAAACCTATCCAGGCATGAGAGGGAAGTACATTTTCTACTGATGAGAGAAAGTAAACCTGGGGGTGAATTAGTCATTGAAAAATGTACTACAGTAGCTACAGCTACAGGCGTTGCTCAGACACGGAAGAATACAGCATCTCTTTCATTTGGATGCCAGGTTTGGATCGGCGTGTCAGAGCCGTGACTGCAGTCACGCTGGAACTGAAGTCTTAACTACAACCTCAGCAGAGACTTGGAGCCTGGCTGTATTTGTTCAACACTAACAGGCAGATTTTTATTGGGTCACAGAGTCAACAATATTTTCACAGCGAATCCATCACAAAGCAAGCAACTTCCTTTCCGCTCACTGCAACAACAAAACGGCCTCTCACAAAGAGATATGTGTGTGTGTCTGTGTGTGTGTGTGTGTGGGGGGGGCACAATTATACAAACTTTGTGCTCTGAAACAGACAAACGGCTATAAGAGAGAGAGAGAGAAGAGCCTCACCATCAAAGTGAGCTTCATTAAAATGACATGAAATAACTAGAAGTGCAAAGACAGCCCATCAAGTATATCGTGAGAATAATGATAACGTCTAGAGCTGGAGGCAGTACATGTTTATCTTTATGAAAATGCGCCTGAGCCGTGTTGTCCTCACACACATAGTAGATCGGTCCCGTCAGTGGGATGAACATGAGCTGCTTCTTACTCAAATTAATTAAGAGTTCAAATCCTAGTTTGAGTGATGCAAGCCTGACAGAAATCAGAGGAGCAGTCAAATGAACTGAGCTGAAGGGTTCTACTGCACTTATTGGTTGCCATGGCATCAACATCACTTTAATTAACAGGCTTGTCACTTGATGGAGTAGAGAAGAGAAGACCACCTTAAATGTCCGTCCACCTTACGTGGCATGAAATGGCATTTTGTCCCCTGAACCTTGATGGATTTCTACACTCTGGGTACATTTGTAGTTTGGCAACAAAAAAAGAGAGTTAGGAGGTTGAGAATTTGCACCCGGTGTTAAGAGCTGAACCCACCCGCCCCGCTCTCTCTGAGAGTGAACCACATCATTACTACAGCTGCATTATATTAGATATTTTCAGATGGTTATTAACTACATATGTCAACATTTAAAATTAAACATGCTAATCCTTATTCTTGCATGTCAGCTTGTGCTTGGCTTAACATCACCTGCAAAAAAAAGTTTTTCCCACAATTCTACCAGCCAAGGACAAGTCGTTTCTCAGGCAACACACTCAGCTGACACGAGAATCCAACAACACATATAAATAATGTTTCAGTACATGGAAGACAAATAACTGGAATCACCTTTACATTATAATCAAGACCGATATACAACTTTGGCTACACTGACCTGGCAGAGACAGCAGGTTTCTAGCACACCATACAGCGGCCATCGTACATCATCCCTGCCCAGACACTCCATCCATCTCTGAGGCTCATATAAACAGGAACCACTCAGTTGTGTTGACAGTGGAAGAAGGGCTCTATATACATCTGTCAGGCTACAGTTTTACAGTACACCATTGTTTAGCTCTTCTCCAGAAACAGACGGATAAACCCAGAAACACGATCCAAACGACAAAGTTGTTTTGTTTTTTTTTCTCAACTTTGCGGCTCTGCGCTATCCCATACATCTGCTTCAGTGTGTTAACTGAACTGAACGTGCAGCTGTAAGTATCACGTGCCAGGCAGGCGTGGACTCCACGTCGCTCCATGCCGAGTGTAGCGTGCACCTCCATTCTGACCTCCGAGCTTTGTTTGTTATTTGAATCTGGAGAACAGATGTGGCGTTCTTAATCCACTGTATTATCATATTATGAATAGATTAATAACAAACGATCTGAATGATGTTAAGACATGAGCTATTTTCATTTTCTGTAATATCCTTTAATTTAGTTGAAGCAGGGTTCAAGTCGTAGATAGCATTTTTTTTTAGTGGATATGCCAAAGTATTTGGCAAAATATTATATATTCATATCTCATATGTTTGATCCACAATGGAGAGGCACATGATGCGGTACGTCAGCAGCTCATGGCCGCATTAACTGTGTTTGTTCTGCATGCCTTGCTGCGCAAATGGAGTCATCTCAGTTAAGATTTTGTCCTTAAAAACGCCTGGAGGACTGCAACATCATGTGATGAGGGTCAAAAAGAGCTGTGCAAAAAAGACCTGGCGTCGCATGGCGACTCACAAGGTTCACCCATCAACCATGATCAGTGCATCTGCTCCAGTTGATTACTATGATAGGTGACTGAATGACCACTGCTATGCTCGTGTTACACAAGCCTCAAAGCCACATGAGAGAAAATGCTGGCTCCCATTTCCTGTCTCACCAATTAACTTCTTCTGGGTCGACTGTGTCATTTTATTTTGTCAACTTCACGGCCCTCCTCCTCGGTTTGAAGCTTGCATTATATAAACAAGCAGTAGTAGTTAGGGCACATTGTGAGGAGAACAAACGGCAAGTTGTTGCTATTCGTTTGTTCGATCGGTGCTGAAATTTGTGTCAAACCCAACTATTTTAGCAAAGGTGACAAATTTCTTCATATATGTCCTGCAAGTGGTTGGGCGGCATGGCTCGGATGTAGAGTGGCTGTCTAGCAACTGAAGGGTCGCTGGTTCGATCCTCACTTCGTCTCGTGACCACGTCCAAGTATCCTTGAGCAAGATACTGAACCCCAATTGCTCCTGATGGCCCTGCGACGGACTGGCGACCTGTCCAGGGTGAACCCCACCTCTCGCCCAATGTCAGCTGGGATAGGCTCTAACCCCCCACTACCCTTAATGGATAAGCGGTACAGAAAATGGATGGAAGTGGAAGTGGATACATACAGTTAATAATAAAATGATTCTTTCTTTTTCTTTTTTTTTTACAGTTTTTTTCTTTTTTACTACCTAAAATTGCTCTAAAAAAGTATTGAACAGGTGACTTCCGTGTCCACTGTCTTGCTCAGACTGCTCTCACTTCTGAAACACAGTAACGTTGGCATGAACCTCTCTGTGAAAAATAGAGGCTTTGACACCAGCGAGGACTGAGTTCTGCTGAGTGTCGACTACGTTCACTAGATTCTTGGCCTGGGCAGGAGAGACACGGCGAGGTTTTATTTCTAGAGCTTTGCAGTTACCTGCCGAGTGTCTTTTGGGAACCAAATGATGGATGAGGATGAGATGGGACAGACAAGACTGAAGGAACAAAAGCAAAACAAAAAAATGCGTTGTCAAAGAAAAATGTACAAAAAGGCAAAATAAACGGAAGAGTAAAGATGGATAAATACTCATCCTCTAATCACAGCGCGCTCCTGCCCAACTGTCTCTCATCTATCACTCTTTTCACTCCCACCTGCTGCTATCTCTATTCATACATCTCTCCTATCTTCTCCTTACTCAACAAAATGATACAATTACTACATTTCATCAGTTCTCAGCTCTTATTTTTTTTCCTCTTCACTTCATTCATTCATTCATCATTCTCTCCCTCTCAATTATCCCTCAACCGCTCTGTCCCTCCCTCCCCTCTGTAGCTGCTTGTTTAGACTGGGCTGAGACAAATGTGAGAGAATGAATATGTTGGGAGCGTGGGGGTCAAGGAGGGCTGAGTGTGAGGGACAGAGAGAGGAGAGGAGGGGCGTAGCGGTAACTTGAACTCGGCACGACTGGTTCACAAGGAAAATAAAACCCCGGCAATGGTGACGGGTTATGAATGGCTGTCATTATGAATGGTAAGAGAAGAGAGGAGGAGCAGGCTGGAAAAAAATAGGAGGCAAGAGGGCACCAGCAATGGGATGGCCGAGGAGGAACGAGTCGTGTTGAAAGTTTCCTGCAAAACAACGGGACTGGGGAGAGGTAATCACCAAATCTAGTCTGTAGAGGAGAAGTAAAGGGAAACTGTTCCAAATTGACACAGTTGTTATCACAGAGAGATGCAATAAAACCTGTAAAGTGGGACGAAAGAACAAGTTTTCATGCAGTCCCTCCACAAAGGCTTTCACGGTTTTGCACCTCGTCCATGCAAAAATAGCTTCAGAGAGAGGTACAAAACACTGCACATCTTCTGCACCATCTGGTTAAACTCTGTTGGTTTGCCAAAAATGCGGTTCAGAGCTTCAATTTTGGTGTTGGACAGGTGTTTGGGGAAAGGGTTGAAGACAATGGCAACGTTTACATGGATGGCAGCATTCCAATAAAAAAAACTTATTAAGGGGACACTGAATGAGACACTGCCACACAGACAGCTTTTTGTAATGACCTTACCAAGAACATTCATTCATCTGTCTCCAAATCTTCTTCTTTTTCAACTACTACATCTCATCAGTCCATCAGGTCATTGACACAGGAAGCATTAGTTGCATTAGGATGTGAAAGATTTGGAGCTTAGTCGCCATATTTATTTAAACTTGTAGACATGGAAACAACTGAAATGTTTTCTTGTCTAGTATTCAGTCAACTGTCAGGTTATTGCCAGTCTTGTCAATGCAGCAAGTGTTAGACACAGATAAGCACAAGCTTTTCCACCTGTGACATCTTGCTAGTAGGAAGCTTCTGCTAGCTTGGGACTTGAATATGAGTGTCTGACTTTTGTGTCCCTTAAATTCATCTTAATTCGAGAGAAACTGGCTCCTGACGTGATTTAATAATGCCAAGCAGAACCGGGTTTGCAGAGACTAAGTCTTGGTTTGTGTTTGATTTTGTTGCCTGGTTGAATTGTTGAAATGATCTGGTGATTGCACATGAGCAGAGTCCTGCAGGCTGGTGTTTACAACATGCTTTGGGCTGTAACAGGAAGGTTACGAGAAAGAAGGAAAGTGGCGCTGTATTCCAGGAAACACTCGACTAGAGGTGTCATGTATGAGCGTAATATGCAAAAGGTGGAAAGGGAACAGAGAAAAAAAAAAAAACAACTGCAAGGGAAAGTTGACCCCGAGCCAGTTTTAAGCCAATTTGGTCAATTTTTCCCCTGTGAACCTATGAGGTGCAGACACACTTGAGTTTTACAGGGCAATAATCTACAATGTGCTTAAGCAATCTGCAGCCCAAATAAATGTATTGTGAGAGTAGTGGAGATAAATGAGGAAGATTGTGCGTTTACATTTATGTTCTATTACAATATAATAATAATATGAATAATATGAATTTATTTTGATAAAATCTAGTTTGATTTGAAGTGAGTGAGTGCAGAAGCAAGGTGCTGACGAACATCAGGCTGATATTCTGTGTATGTGTGTGTCTGTATGACTAACAAACCTGAGTTGAGGTCTCGTCCCGGGTTGAAGGCGCGGCTGTTGACGGTGGGTGAGAGTCTGTCACAGCAGATGGTCTTGGAGACATTGGTATTGAAGTTTCCATCAAACCTGAACGGACACAAACAGGCAACATTGAAGAATTGATTGTGCCTGTCCAACGCATTTGTTGCTGGAGCAGCTCTGGCTTCTCTCAGCAGCAACACATTTACTGCATCACGTCCAACAAAACCCCGATGTCAGGTTTGCATAAACCTTAAACTTTGGTATCCATGTATTCCATGTCGTGCATTCTAATGCAACTCCCTACTGGGATCTCCATGATGTACATGAATGTACGATGAACTATGAAAAAAGATAATAGAAAGCATCTGTTAAAACTTTTACACCCTGCTTGTTTCATTTGAGCTAAATTGTATCATGTGTTGCCAAGGCCTCATTTTAAAGTTGGAGTAATGACTGGAGTGAGTAACTTTTTCCATGGAAAACCGCCTCAACAAAAAAAAACAACTGGTTTTCCATCAACAAGGCTAATATTCAGTTCCCAGAATACATCTGAATGTGATTGAAGAAAGGCCTCGCGATTAAGTAACTCACATCATCTGTCACACAGAGTCCCGACATGTTTAGAGCTGTCAGAAATGACAGATGGAACGTCTTATTGCATATTGATTATGATATTGTCTGGTTGTTTGTTGGTTGACATTTAAAATGAAAAGACGGCAGAGAGCCAGACACCTCTCTCCCCGTGTCATGTGGCGGCACGCACCTTCAAAATGCAACTGCATGTCACAGCAACACAGACCACAACAGCTGTGACTGATCGCTTCTTAGCATCATTTTGACGAACTTCCACACGCTTATTTCCCCCACCACCTCCTCCACTTCTCTAATCTGAGTGGTTCTCCTTATGCTCTACTTATATCATTAAATCGAACTCTGCTTCAATATCTATTAGCTCTAACCTCAAACTGATTTTCTCAGTTTGAGCTGCCATCATTAGTACTCAAAGAAACTCAACACAAGTGCTTAAAAGCCTCACCACAAACAAATGCTTTGGCAGTCTCACAAGTTCTGATGAAAAAATGAACCCAATTGCAAAGGTGACGTTGCTAGGCTATGTTGCAGGCTCTGCCTGATGCACAAGTATATATACTATACTATAAACCAGCCTTAAGATTAGTGTGAACATGCTAACTGTGCTAATTAGCAAGGCAAATGTTGATGGAAAGGCATTAATTTTGCAAATATTCCTACATAGGCAAAAAAAGAATAATGAGCTTATATGGAAAAAATAACAAAGCTGGATGATCATAATTCCTGGAGTTGCTTACTTGTGCAGCTTCACCAGGGAGACACTGTGACCGGTGTCCTCCAGGAGCACCGGTGTCATTTGTGACCCAACACTATAGAGTTGCCATTAACATAAACACACACGTATGTGTTAAGGAGGTGTCAGATAATAGGACATGCTGCGAACAGCAACATCATCCTAAACACACAGTTTCTGCTTCACACACGACTGAAGTATTTTTGATTAGTGTTAAGCTACAGAATATGTGTGTGTGTGTGTGTGTGTGTGTTGCCAGTGAAGTGTTGTTTCCAGAGTCCATATCTCTGGAGTTAAGAGCTGACAAAAGGGGAGGTATGCAGAGCAGCAGCAGCCAGCTCTGCACTGCACCAAGGCTGCAAGCTTTGATCCTTCCAACACTCCAACCAGTCGCACCCCCCTCCCTCCCCCCAGCAACTCACAGACACACTAAAACACACATACACCCAACCACCACCACCCAAACCACCCACCCATACACACACACACACACACACACACACACACACACACTCACACTCACACTCACAGGTTTCCCTCTGCTTGCCGACCTGGCTCTGGCCTAGTTTGATTGACAGGTGCTGTGATGTACAAGCTGTGTTTGAACTTCACTCATTTAGAGTCCCATAAGGCCAAAGTCATTACTATTCTCCTTCAACCCACTTTGCATAGAAGAAGTGGGCAGGACGCTCAGCAAAATGTGTGCCAGATAAAAAATACATTTGCAGCTGCTTTGAATTCCACATCAAAAAAAAAAAAAAAAAAAAGCACGAGCAAGCAGGGGGGGGGGGGGGTGGAGAGCTTCGATGAAATCTGTTTTGCAAAAAAACAAGGACTCAGAAGCACAAACACACTGAAGCTTACCAAATATAAAACATAATTGTATGAACTCTTGTTAATGAATATTAAAAAAAAAAAACTCTACCCAGTGTTTTAAATAATTCTTTCTTTGAAGGTGCATATTAATGATGTATTGCAGCAATGCCTGCTTGATTAACATACCTCCCCCTAAAGGCAAATGTTCTTTATGCAGTAATTAGAAATAATCCTGAAGACACATTGATAGCCAGTAAGAGGAAAACAGAATATGTTAGAATATATTCTCTGAAACTGACCGGAATCTACACACATCTCCAGTATATACATGAATCTAGGAAGATCCCTTTAGAGACAAGCGTATTTGTGGAATGGCCGTTTGTGCTGAGTACCTAAACCAGTTTGGAGCTGATTCAAATGTGTATGACATGGATGATATGTATACACATGGAGTAAATTCATGTTGGTCCAGATCGTAAAAGTCTAGCTGTAGTCAGACTAGCACAATATTCAAATTGTTTGAAACCAAAGGGGGGGGTGCATCTTCCCCAGTTTGTTGTTAGAATCTCAACAAGGGAAGTGAAGCCTGACTAAAAAGGCTGACACAAGCTTCACCTGCCCCATTCAGCAGTTGTGTACCATCTACTGTTTACACAGTCCATTCTATCAAACTGTAGCCTGCAGCAGGAACCACGTACATCCAAAGAGGAGGCGATCACACACCATTGAAAAAGCCCAAAGAATACAATTACCTGGAAGAGGCTTGCTGTTGGGAGAGCTCCAACGTCAAGACTAACGCCAGTTCTGATGCGTTTACAATCCCAGCATGCCCTGCATCTGGCTTCCACGACATGTCTAACAGACTTGGATGCAGGATGGACTTTGGAATCTTGATTTGGCGTCAAATCAGATGAGCCCGAATGTTCATGAGTTCATACATTCATCTTTCCTCGAGAACAAAAAAATATGCAGCAATACTCTCAACACTGGTAAAGTTAGGAATCTGGTGCTTTGTTCTGTAGCCCAAGCAAATGAAAAAATACGGTCGTATGTCAAATGGGAACAGAGCAAAAACATAAGTGGAACCCGATACGCTTGTATTTTATGAATTACACATTTTTTGATGTGATCACACATCTATCATCTAATAATCTTTAAGATCTTTCTAAAACCTCATACAAAAAGAATTAGGAACCAAACAAGTCCCGTGAATTATGAGCTCAAAGCAGCTGGCACACACTGGACAAGGTCTTCACTGCAAATGTCAGCCACGGGTATAAAACGTAAGTCTGCGTGCAACTTGGAGAGACCTGGTCATCTTTAGGGGCACAGAATTCTTCTCTGACTGACTCGATCCTGATTAGGACCTCAGTTGAAGATGGCCATTTGATTTTAGCCAGCAGCAGCGATGTCGTTGCTCTGTTAAATTAGAGCTCACCACCTGAAACTACTGATGCACTGAGCCCTCCGGAACTGCCAGGGCTGCTTCCCAGCACGCTTCTCACTTTTACAGCCGAGTAATCAGTCAAACTGTTGAAATCAGCACCTGGAGATCATACACTGAAAACACAATCGCGCAAACACACTCTAACTTTATGAGACACATTCATTTGCTATTTTCAGGAATCACGTGGTGTTGAGACATGGCAGTGATTAAAGCATACCGCCGCTACTAAGCACTGCCCCTGATGGCCTCCTGTGAAATGATAGCCTGCTAGCTTGACAGCTAACCGACATGGACACCCTGTGAACCACTTGATCCCCCTCTAAAAAGGCTGACCTCACTGAGACCCTGAGACGCAGCTGATGTCCGAGCCTAATGAAGGACACTGAAGTGAGGAGAGCCCGCCTTGATTCTGGGTAAACAGGTCAACAAACAATGTGATCCAAAAAAACGATTATTTGCAGTTTTGACAGGGCGAGAAGACTGATACCAGCGTAGGGAGGCACTGACTGGGAAATTCTGAGCTAATATCAATATAAAAAAAAAAAAAGAAGAAGAAGAATTTAGCCGATAGTTGAGGCACACTTTTTGCAAGTATTTGCTATCGGGGTCTTTGTTTTATGTTGTTTTTTAAATCGTTATTTGCCACTTTTACCAGGCTAAAAAAATACAAAGAAAAAAACCTTTAGCTTTTTTCACAGCAAATAAAACATTGGCCACCATCCATGGCTTCTGTCTGTGAAAGTGATTGTATTTGTCGATGCAGACCGATACTAGTCAACAAGGTGGACATCAGCCGATAAATCAGTGTTAAATTAGTGTTAAAGGTTATGGAAATTACGGAAACCAACGACTCTGGCTCGCTGCATGATATAAAAATATGTCAGAGAGCACATTTAGAGCTTAGCACAGGTACAAATGTGACTCACTGGGGTGATAGAGTTACAATCCATAACTACAATGAATACTAATTGGTCATCAACTTTGTTACAGTTCAACACATAAGACTTTTAGTCTGAGGCAATACTCCTAAAAAAAAAAAATAGCAAAAACAAACCATATAAGTTGCTTTTGCCAGCTCCTCTGATGTTCAGCTCAGGGAGGAAGAGTAAAGTTATGCTTACCCTAAAAGTATCTCTCGATCCTGCACGAACCCAAAAAACTGAAAGCAGGAAGCTGTGTGCATTTTTCCTCCCCTGAGGAAGAACCTTTGAAGTTCAGGGATCTGTCAGACTCCGCTCCAGTTTGTTATGTCCAACATTCCCCTGCATCATTCCACCCTTCCTACTCAGGTCTTATATAATCTCTTTCGCAGTGATTTTTTTTTTTTAAGTCAATGATGTAAATCCATGACTAAAGAATGGAATGTAACAACATAAACACAGCCTGACATACTACATGTATGTGGAGTATGTCATGTATGTGAGCAGGCTAGAGGTGTCCAGTGGCCCTGAGCCAGGTGGCCTCCTCTCAGCAGGAGAGACGGGTGACCTTGCAGCCTGTAACACTTTAGAGAGCAATAACTGGTCACTGGCTGATAAAGGGACACAAATGGACACGGAGAGAGAGAGAGAGAGAGAGACGTGTGAGGGCGAGAGACAGCTGCTGCTCTGTAGATTAACTGTAGGCAGCTCTCTCTCTCTCTCTCCCTCTCTCTGAGTTTTGCTTTCAACTGGGTTTTCTACACCACTAGAGTTGGTGGAAAAGCTGCATGGTGGGTTGGTGCAATTTTAAAATCTCTCAGCCGAGAACCAACATGTGACATTCGCACACTGTTTGATGGAAATACAACCTCGCCATGTTCACCTGCTGCATGTGCAGAGTAATATTGCTGTATTGTACAATTTGTGCGAGAAATGTTTTTTTATGACATTATTATAAATTCTGAAGAATGTGAGATAATTTTAACCAAGCTATGAATATGGAAGCTATTTTATATAACTATCCGCAAAGCCCCATCTCGCTCTCTCCCCTCATGGTTTATTACAGAAAAACAACACCAACAACAGCTGGCACAACTGTTGATTGCCTGAAAAGGTTCTAAAAATCCTGCCAGCACTCCTCAAAGCGGTCAGGGTTTACACACAGTTATAACGATGTTAAAGAATTATTAAAATGTTCCATCAAAGCTGCAGTGCGTGTGTGTGAGCATTAAATAGAGGCAAGAGTGCTTTAGCAGGTGCTTATCAGCGGGATGCGAGTTTTACACACAGAAAATGAACTTCCTACAGAGATGAGAGTGAGAACGCAGTATATAGAGACGTGTGTGTGTGTGTGTGTGTGTGTGTGTGTGTGTGTGTGTAGGTGAGCGTTACTCACTCCATCATGGACGCTGGTATGGAGCAGCAGTCCTGTATCGCCGTGAGAGGAGAGGTGAGGTGGGCCGTGTACGAGGCCTCCACCACCTGCTTGTTCCTGTTCACCACATCCAGGTAGCGGTTAAACTTCTCCCGAATCTTCTTGGCCAACTGGACAGAGAGAACAAATGAGTCGTGATGTTGATGTTCGTAGCCTTGAGATGAAGCATGAAATTGCAAAAGATGAGCATCTCCTCGGAGTGCAGACACAACTCATTCGGTGCTGACTTCAGTTCAGATGCTCTGCTGTGCGTTTGCCAAAGTGCATGTTAGTGATGCTTCATCAATGCATTTCCATGTATTTTAAAATATTAGTTTTGTTGTCTATTCTCCTTTTACATAAAATAAGATTATTGTTCCCATCTGTCTTAAAATTACAAAAATACAGTGGTGGTGGTGATGGGAATTGAGATCCAGTTCCAAACGGAGCGATCCATCGGAATCATACATCTCCAAACTGGTCAATTCCTGGTATCTAACCTGGCAAAACAGCAATGTGAAACAACAAGGAGTCGTGGGTGCGCACAGGCTTCATTTTAGGAGGAGAGGTGACTGCTAAAGCTGTAATATCTGTCACACTGCAGCAATAAGCTGAAACATCTGCCAGGTTAAAGTCCAGAAACGTTGTGTTATTTGACACTTAAGGCACAATGAGCGCCACTGCTTCCAAACCAAACACCATTTCCTGAAGGTAAATATACAATGTTCTAATAACATTAGCACCACGCAGGCAGGCTTTGCAGATGTCTTCTTTGACCAAGAAAGTCTAGATGAAAACGTACGTAGTACAAATAGTCTCTCATTTCATCTATTTTAGATGACGACAGACGGACTGTTGCTACAGCCAGCTCCACTCTCTCATCGGCTCCATTTCCTCGCAAGAAAGGAAAGGTTGTAATTTATTTAAACATGTTCACCTGTTATTATGCAGACAAACGTCCCTCCTCTGAGTCAATTCACTTCCTACAGTGGACTTTTTACACACCTGAGTCACATGAAGCCTGTTTTCTGTTCGGTTTCTATTAGCTGCTGCACGGGCACAGACAAGCTATGTAGGACTACTATTTTTTATTTTCCCCTCAAGGAAAATTGTAGCAATAAGGGAACTCTAAAATCCTACGCACAACAGACAACGGCACTGCTACTAATTAAATCAGATAGTTTCTTCAGGTAATAATATGTATCAACATGTACTACCCTGCACAATCAATATTCTACACACCTTGGCAGCCATTTGGCTTTATCAAAAAATTGTTTCTCTCAATTAATCTCCTTTAAAATTAATGAGTTTGGAATTCTGTCTTGAGTTGTATTTTCCTCTTTTTTTAATATATATATTTCAAAATAAGAAATGAAATCCAGAGAGCAGGAGGGAGAAAATGCTGCAATGCAAAGGAAAACCAGCTAATTAAATCAGTGTTGGCTGGTTTGTTTAATAAAAGCCCCCGAACACACATCATACTTTCTTTTTGAAGGACTGGCTTCTGGATGAGTGCACGTCCTAGCTGCTTTTATAGACTACTGACCTTCAGCTCTTCAAAACAGGTTGACTTCCTGTTTGCCAAAATGCAAAAGAATGTCATTGCTGATGCATCACATGTCTGTTATGGACGGTCCCTTTTAATTCATCCACTCGTTAATTCAATAGACTGAGGAACTACCTGCTTGTAGTTACTTTTGGAATACTGGTACACAGGGACAAGCACTGACTTTGTCTCTCGAACGTCTTATCAAGTTACAAAAGGCTTGCTGTTTTGGTTGCAATGAAAAAAGGGTAAAATACAGTTAAATGTAATTAAGCAAAGTAAACTGTTGTATCATCTAAAAAAAACAAAAATTATATTATTCATGTCCAAATGGTTAAAACTTAAATAAATAAATAAAATGTATGATTGCAGAAATAGTCGAAAACATTCAGGAGCCCCTGTGAGTTACCTACTCCGCCTTGTTCGACGCATAAAAAAACAGGCTTATTTCCACAGTAACTGGACTCCCTTTGTTCACGTCCCATAATTACCGAGCCTGCAAAAGGGCTGTGATTCAAGCCAGGAACAGGGAAGTGTACCGCGACCCACTGACCGCCTGTACACCTAATCAGCCGGCCGCTATTCCTATTAGAGGTTTAAAAGGGGCCTCAGGCACAGCCCACAATTACTCCTACTATACCACAAAGAACACACACACACACACACATACACACACACACACACACACACACACACACACACACACACACACACACACACACACACACACACACACTCAAACAAAGTTAAACACACAAACCGACACAGTAATGTCCATGCATGGCAATTAGCTGCCATGGACTTTGTATTAAAGAGAGGAAAATGGGCCAGTGTTCAGCCAAGGGGTGTTTCCATAGCTGGGGGAGTTGGGGTGGGGGACACACATATGACTTGACTTTTAACAGAGTGACTTAAGAGAAAGCAGAAATGTGTAGCTGTGCAAGTTAGGTTACAATTTGCCAGAGTTCCAGACAAAGCCACCAGCACTCAACTGATTTACCACATTTTCCAAAGCACAAGACTCTTGACCTGCCCAGCCAGCCTGAAGGGTTTGTTTCAGCCAAAGACAGGAGAGGAGGGACGGGGTTGAACCAACCCTGACGTTTGAAACCTTTAAGTTAATACAGCAAAGAGACAGGCTAAGATGACATCCACATGACTTCAATACTGCAGTCTATGATGCCTACTGGAGCTCATTACCTCATTTTCTACTATACGACAGATGTACTGATAAGAGAACAGAGGTTATGTCTCAGAATTGGGACACTGGCAGGGTCCTTGAGACTAGATCTAAAGGCAGTTAGCTAACGGAATGCTAACGGACAACTGACAATGATATCAGTTTAAAAGGAAAAATTAATAATAAGAGGAAATTTACTGATTCATTTTTATCTCTACCAAGGAGGAAATATATCAACAGATTGTGGTGTGTGTGTGTGTGTGTGTGTGTTTGAGGGATACCTGGAAAAAACTGGCAGATTTCAATAAAATTTTGTGACAAGACCTGTTATGTTACAAAGACCAAGTGAAAAACAATTTTTGAGGCGATTTGGAGGCAAATTGAGATCCTGCATCCCACAAAATGTTGGAGGCCACTGGCAGGATCCAACTATATTGGTACGTCTGGACATGTCACACAAATTTCCATCAAATGCCTTGGCAATGAGTAATCAGGAAAAAACTACGTTTGGTAGAATAGAAGAAAAAGCAGATTTTGATGATACTTTGATTATACTCTGTATCAAAATGGTGTCCTTGGTGGAAGTATGTGCTCCCTGAGTGTTTTCTAGTTGTGGGTTTATTTAACGTCTCCAAATAGACGCTTAAGTTCATGTATTGCCGAGCTTCAAAAAAGGGATTTGAAGGAAAAGAAGCCTGCCCTTGGAAAAGATGGATAGATCTGTGTTGCCATTGTTGACAACTACGAAAATCATTTTAGCAGTTCATCAGCAAAGTACAGCCTGAAGTAAACAATAGAATTCACTGTGTAAAGACAAGAGAAAAAAAAACATTAAGGACACCACGGAAAAGACTACAAAGTGACAGAGCGGCCTGTGCGTCTCTAACCCTGGATAGGGAGAGGGGTGGCCGCTCCCTGCAGTCCTCCTCAGTCATTGGGGGGAGATATATAGAGGAAACAGCATTTGGATAGATGCTGCTTCTAATATAAGCTGTTTTGTTTTGTTTTTTTAACAGCATGACAGGATGATGCTCGAGGCCCCAAAAAAAAGTAAGCAATTTATCCATTGCCAGACTGCAAGAATATGTTGCTTTTAAACTTAGTTTGAAAACATCCATAGCATCACAGCCCCGGGGACAAGCATATGAGGAACACAAGTTCTGCAGAACTGAGACCTCTGTTAGTGACCATGTGACTTAAATGCACATGTCCTATTTCCCAATGGAATCCCTTTACTGAATCAGAAGATTTCCACCAGTTTGAAAACTGGACACATGGTTTCCAGGGATGGTTTGTGTGAAGCAACACTGCCGACTGAGATAATGATCATTGTCACAAAATAAGATGGAAATAATAATAATTTAAAAAAAAAACTCTGGGCAGCTTTTTCATATTGAATCAGAAACAAAAGTCATTGGACCATCTTGAAAAGGAGTATAATTCTACATTGGAGAAATTAACAAAATAAAAGGGGGATCAAATTGCTTGAGGAAAACATAATAATACGCTGACATTTAGATGTCCATGGAAAGATGAGGTTCAGTGCTTGTTCTATGTAGAAATGGAACCATCCATAATCAGCATCTTCGATGAAGGGAGAGGTAAGCAGTAAACCAATGCAAAGCCTGAAAAAACAGCACTGCTGATCTGATAAATGGTGAAATGGTCTAAATCTAAGTTGTGACTTGAATCGAATATTCCTGGTTGTCCTTTTACTTCCATTTCCTAAATGTCACATTGTGGGAGCCGCATCTGTCTGCTGCCGTTACGTCTGTCAGTCACAGGCAAAACACACAACACCACAACTGTCGCACAGCTGCAAATCTGAACACCTTCTGAAGGTGTTAAATCATCGTTCCTGCGCATTTTTGGTTTAACCCTCTTTTATGCTTCGGGGGCAAGTTGAAGTTGTGCTGTATGAGTATAAGTATGCGTTAAGATCTTCGAGTCTTCGTTGATTTCAGGAAAAAATGTACTCACAAGACGACAATTCAATCAAAGACGTAGGACCGCACACACACATATTTTTCCTAAACTACATCGGAGCGGTGATCCAAGGGACTGAGATCAACTGTGATTTGACGATACATTTTGCAGCTTGAGTTAGTTTTAACCTTTGGTTGAGTCTGGCAACTGCTTCTTCCTGCTACAAGCTCAAGTACAGAACATCTGCTTCGTGGCACTTCTAGCTAGTTTGCATTCGTTATATTTTGGAATTCTCCAAAATAATTTACTGCTCTTTCTTTCACACATAACCATTAAACATGTTTGACATGAGATCTGGGAGTCGCCGTTCCAGTCTGGAACATAAAAAAATATGCATTTGAATGCTTCACATTACCAGATCATCTGTTTAAATCAGCCATAAACTGGGAAAAACCCTGCAACGGTCAGGAGGGGCATCTCAGACCCCCTAATCAGTCCGATTATCCTAAAGTTTACGCTCAGCTTCAAAAGAAAAGATCATCTGCAAAGTAGTCAGTTGATTATCTCTTATCATCGTTATTCAGTGTTTGCATACGAAGGAACAATAATGTGCTAGCATAGATGTCCTGACTTGATCTGGTGATTGTTCTTGCTACATTGGACCAGATCTATCCGAGTTTCTCATTGTTGTTATGTTCCGCTGTGAAAACACACCTGCGCGGTCAAAATAATGGAAGAAATTTGCCAGAGCACCGTGTTATAGCATGTGAAATATGACTGGTACAAAAATGTAACTGTCAGTTTTATATCTCGGAGCGGAACGCCTGAGCCAAACAAAGCAAACGGACTTGCGGAGCAAAACAGACTAAAAAAAACTGGACGGTGAGGGATGGGGTTCAGATGTCTACACATCGGACAGAAGAAGGAATTTACAGAGAGGAGTATCTCATCTGAGTAGCTCGTGTGTGTGTGTGTGTGTGTGTGTGTGTGTGTCTCTCTCTCTCTCTCTTCTGCAGATCCAAACTGAATCTCACTTTGGCTAAAGGATCCAGCCTGTCTGCCCAGAGAGGACAAGCACGCCAACTGTGTCAGAGCTGCCATCTGAATGAGCCGGTGCCTCCACCTATATAGGTCAGGATCCATGGGCATGTAGGGCAAACACAAATCAGTCAGTACTTTAAATAAATAGATCATAAAAAATATTCTATACTCCTGTGAATTTCGAGAACAAGAATAAAAAATAAACAAACCCTAAAATCTGCAGTTGTTAACAGGAGGCTAAAAGGGACTAAAAATCACAGAGGTTTCTTACATCATCGCGCCGAAAATAGAAGAAGCGAAAAGTTAGCTGGGCGAAGTCAAATGTCCGCGGTGTGTATTGTTTACGGCGTAATTACACCATTGAACTTCGAATAACTACATTTCCTTCCAAAAATCTTAAACATACTGTTAATTGTGAAGAAGTGGCTAAAAAACAAAAACAAAAAAGGTGAAGTCTCATAAACCTTTGTCGAACACAAATGTACATGTACTTTTTCTGGAACCGCAGCGATGCTAACTTCCTTGTTGGCCTACGTCCCTGCAGCGCAGACAGCAGCCACGTTTAAAACCACAGATGTATATGTAACTGTTGTTAATGTTAGCCTCTGAAAATTGAATTGACGTCTCTATTTTTAGTCACAAACACACGGCCTCGGATCACAGCGTCCCCCATCTCGTTGTTGCATCACACACAGAAAGGAGATAGCCATCGGTCATAGTTGTGGTCAGTGTCTCTGGTAGAGCTCTTGAATGCATGAAGTTGCTCTCATAAAAAAGAAGTTTTTAGGTCAGAAAAAGTCTCATTTAAGTGAGATGTAATCTCTCAAATGTTTGAACAAACTCATAATTGACGTGCGAGTATCATTGTTTACGAAGTAACAATGATACTGAGAATGCTGCAGGGCCTATTTGAGCTGGCACTGGATAAATAAATGTCTGCATGGTGAGCAGCTCTCTCTCTCTCTCACACTCTCACACACACACATACACTGATGCAGATGGATACACTGGTGCACACAAACAAACAGTCACGGGAGAAATGCAAACATCAACCTGTCTGTTCTTGCTGGTGGCTGTTTATCAGTCTGGGTTTTTTTTACTGTCACTCTTCCAGGATTGCAAACACGCATATACACACAATCAGGTTCGGCTACACCGGAAACCAGACATTCTGGGCATCGGTTTATTCTAATCCATCACTGAAATGGCTCACATAATGTCCCTAAAAGACACCATTCTCTCCTTCAAGCCATCATCCTCTGTGTGACAGCAGCTCTGCGCTCATATTGTGAGCAGAGGGAGACAGACAGAGAACTTCAAAGCCAATGAGACATCAGGCGTAGAATTTAAATAACCCCTCTTCCTCTGATGGCTAGTGTGTGTGTATGTGTGTGGTGTGTGTGTATTTATGGCTGCTGAAATGAACTCGACGCAGGAACACAGACTCCATCCACAGCATATGCATGCACAGAGAGCAAAGGGGAAGCCTTTGTTACTCACCTGCTGCACTTCTGTCTCTCCGTTTGATGTCTTCTCGGTGTACACAAACGAGTTGAAAATCCTCTGTGGAGGGACAAAGAGACAGTGAGGTTCGATCAATATTTGGATGAAATAAAAAATATCACCTGAGACAGAATATTGGCAGACTTCCTCTCTGAAAATTTACTCTCTACATTTTGAAAAGACATTAAAAAGAATTCTTTGTGACAAGAGGGAGATGGCAAAAAAAAAAAAAAAGGTTCCAGTAGAATTTCTGACCTGCAGAAAAATGCATTACGATTACGCCGCCACGAAAAACCT
Organism: Aulostomus chinensis; assembly: GCF_037954235.1. Classification (NCBI taxonomy): domain Eukaryota; kingdom Metazoa; phylum Chordata; class Actinopteri; order Syngnathiformes; family Aulostomidae; genus Aulostomus; species Aulostomus chinensis. The sequence goes on along the minus strand of NC_141333.1, from coordinate 6,736,517 downwards.
TTTCTCCACACACCATGTTTGTAAAGAATCCAGTCAAACCAGGAGTATCAGCGGCCCTTCCTGCCAATTAAGTCTCATGGCTGTAATGAAGCTGTCACCAGGGCTGCTTATTGAACTGCAGTCAGATTTGAAACCTTAATACAGCCAGAATCGCCGTCCAATCCATTTCTTCAATCCAGTTTTCCCCGCGTTTAATGTAACGTTATCTCGTCAATTTTAATCTGCATTTTACTGAGGTTTAAATTTAGCGTTCCCTTCTCTCGCTCTCTTAATAAATCCAAATAAAAACCTGTCACCCATGAGAATTCTCTCTTTTTAATTTCAACTTTTTAACTGGCTGCAACACATGAGGAAGTTAAATGTGTGTAATATAATAAGTTCAAGTCATCGGCGTTGGGCAGCGACGGCGAATGTGCTGTTATGGTATCAGCTGATCCGGCTCTTCCAGCTCTATTTATACCTGCATATTTGTCGCTGAACTTGTTTTTGATTGAAATTTAAAAGCTTTTCTGCTTCGTGTTCTTTTCCTCGGCAGGCCACATGTGACAATGTGCCTTGCTGGCTTACATGTTTTCACAAATTTTAATCGATGTTCAATCAATGCAATGAATCGATAACATAAAAAAAAGATTTATAGTGCTCCTATTCTTAAAATCAGGCAATTGTTTCTTACTGATAATACAACTGCGCTGGCTTAGTGGCACAACAGAGAGCATCATTCATGTGATTACTTACACTTGTGCTTCTCATGTTATGACAAGTCAAAATACAGCGAGAGGATTGAACTACTTTCGCAAACATGCTGTGTGTAATTCCCAACATCCTACTTCCAACACGCTGGCTAGAAACCAGATGATAGCTGAATGTATCTGGAGCATCACTGTGCTTTAGGTGGTGCTGCTTTATCATAATGTTTGTATCATGTAAACTGCAGGTACCAAACAACAGCCAAAGCAGCCGAAAAAGATGGATTTTAGTTGCAAATGAAGGAAGTAATGCACTCTGATTGATCTCTGGTAGGTTTGTGTAAGTGCTCCAGAGAGAAAGAGCAACCTGATTTGGTGCCTAAACAACCAATGGACCCAGACAGTGCGGCTCTGGCTTTTACATCACTTTCTACACAGAGGAGGAAAATGCATCGCATGAATCTGCTGGTCAGCCAGAGACAACACGCAAGGCTTTCAGAAGTCTGAGTCACACGCTGATCTTTCCCAAATCCACTTCCAGGCTCAAACATTTTAATCGTCCCTGGATTTATATTGTTAACCGAGTAGAAAGCAGAACGAACAGGAAAGCACGGGGAAAGAGGTTCTGGTGTGACCTCAGCCTTAACCCGCGAGGAAAAATATTTCAAGAGCTGCCTGGGTATGTCAACACAGACACACACACACACACACAGAAACACACACACCAATAAAAATACATTTATTGAGACAGCCTCCTGGGTCCTATCAACCAGACCTTTACTCCTCGTCATACTTGCGGTAGACACACACACACACACACACACACACACACACAGAACTTCTATGCAGCACCTACAATCAGATGTTTGTGCAGAGGCAGCAGGTAGGCAGGTGTTCCACTATAAGCTGCCCCACTGCACACAAAGCCTTAAATTGCCTGGTTCCACACTGCAGCCGTTTCCTGCTGCCTGTCCACACCTTTTGCTATAGACACATTCCAGAGGGCAACAATTACACAGAATGAACCACATCCGAATGACATGAAACCGACTCCTTTCAGATTGTTATTATCTGGCTGGAGACACACCTTCTCACCTTCCAGCGGATGTCACGAAAGCAAAACAAAACAAAGCAATGGCAAGTGTCAGCAGCTTCCACTGGCTCCTGCAGGGAAGTCTCCATTGGAAAAATAACTTAAAAAGGGACAAATGCGCGCTTGGGCAGGGACAAATACAAATAAACAGATGCGACTCAGAACTAGCCTTACAATTGCCCCGCAATCAAGCCATTCAGCAAACACTCTCAGAGATAAAGCATCAAATGTCATTTCTGAAAATTCAATTATGTCTAATGTGGTCTATAAAGCTATAATAAGCGCAAACACTTTTCAACAGAATGCAAACTAATTGGCCCAGTTAAAATCCTGGTGGTCAACGTGGAGTCAGCAGTTTTTGTTTTGTGCTTATTGCTTTTAGTATTTCAGGAAAGACCCTTTACATACATTACTTTATCATTGCAAACAGCTGCACATTTTACCACTTTATTTATGTTATTTATCAAGTGCAAAAAGCCCAGTGTCTACAGTTCTCCCGCAGCCTTCACAGTGAGGAAAAAAACAGAAGGGCTGGCGAGAAACTGTCAAATAAACAGGAACAAGCAGACACAAACAGAGCTGCCACTTGGAAATGTGCTCTCAAAACACAACACGAACAAAAGAGAAGGAACACGGAGCGAGAAATAAGCAGGGGAATGGAGAAATAGTTTTTTTCCCCCATTAAGACAGCAATCCTTAAAACTTTGGAACAAATTCTTCAGAGAGAAAACTCCTGCAGTTGATTAGCTACAGGTTCGTCGTCTTTCCCCCAGCGCCTCAAGTGTTTGTTGTTGGAGCTGCTTTGCGGTTTTCACAGCTATGGAGCAGCCAGGGAGGAATGTTCGCCTCTGAAACCTGAGAAGCCTGAGGTTGCCTGGGCCACTGTGGGCCCGTGGCCTCTCCTGACCCATAATCAAACTCACACTTGTACATCGACGTTAACCCGCTGATATCGACACACACACACACACAATGTCAGGAGCCCACTTGAACCATCCCTATGAATATCACTGCTCACCTTTGCTGGACAGGTCTGGACAATATGGACAGAAACCAACACAAATACCCGTTGATGCCAAGAAAGTCAGCAACTTTTCAGACTGCATCATATTTTGGTAGAAATGTGACTTTATCAGTGTCACAGCTGATCTTTCACAAATTACGGTAAATTTGATTCCCAAATCTTAAATAAAAAAAAAAACCACACTGTCAATATCTATAAGAATTTAAATTGTGACATTTTGACTTTTTTATGCGTCTTTTTTAAAGGTTCGTAGCACTTCCATCTCCAATTTTGTGCATTTACTCTTTCTGGATAAAGGCAAAACACACCGCAGGCATGCATAAAATCCTTTTGCAAAATATATGTTCCCATGACAACAACGCGACATACATCCGCCTCTAAGAGCGGTGGGAAACAAGAAGATCTTACGCACAAAATCTTAAGCACCAACATTATTAACTCTTGGCCTCATTCATCAAGCACTGCACACACATAAGAAATCCTTTTAAATGATGAATGAACCAAATAAGTCAAAGTTCTTTAAAGGATATATACAAAATCTGATTGGCTCCTAATGCCAAGTGAAAGGAAGCAATTTAAGATCCAAATAGGGCAGCTTTCTCAACACTAAGCCCACAAGAAATGCACTCCAACTCCTCTCCATTGATCAGAAGACCAGCCTTAGTCTCATTAGGCCAGTTTTTAAATCCATCCACCTTGGGGTTAATCCCAATCACAGATGAGTAGTTCACCGGAATGGCTAAAACCTTAGTGGAGGCTTCAACTGCTGAAGATAAATACCCCAATCTATTCAATCCTGTAGTATTTTTGTTGATAAGATGTGGGACTGTTGTCCATCCTCCTGGTGACAATACACAAACACGCTGTTAAACCATGGAAACCAGTCATGTGGCATGCATTTAATTGGGTCTGCCTCTCAGGCTCCTCTGTCAGGCTCTCTTGGGGATGCCATAAACTACCCCAAGAGGCTCTTCTCCTTTTAAGTGACTCTTTTGTTCCTAGCAGGGCAGTGAATAAAACCCAGACAAATGATGGACGATATCAACCTGAAGACCAAGACTCTGAGAATTAGCCGCGTGCGTTTTCAGGGGAAAGCAAAGAGGGAATGAGAAGGAACCATTAGCTAAACAGACACAGACCATGAGGGAAAGGGAGAAGGAAAGGGGGAGGAGGCAAGAAATGGAGGGATGACAGGATAGCAGAAGGAAGGGAGGAAGGAAGGAAAGAAGGAAGCAGGAAGAGGGGGCCGCATGTCGTTGTAGAGCTGAATAGGATAAGTAATTCCCCCATCTTCAAAGGCCAGAGTATAGCTGTGAGCCTTATTAATATGGAATTGGACTGGAGAACAAACACACACATACATAATAATCCTGTCTTTAGGGTTCATTAATCCAGGATCCATGATGATGGTTTATCTGTCAACACACTGGAGGGTTAAAAACGGTGTATGAGTTGGGCGAGGCACATCTCAAACATACGTGTGAGCTGAGTGATGGAGATCATATTATGATACCCGTACTGAAGTATGACATTCAAGAAAAGGTTGATGGAAACTGCAACATTGAGAGGGAAAAAAAAGGTTTTTACGCTCATTTGAGGTGTTTTTTTTTTGCCTGTTGAAAACAGAGCAAACGTACAACATGGGAGACGTAATCATGTTTTTATGACTGACCAACTGTTTCTGCCTGCTGCCTGTGTCTTCCTGGGCAGCATACAACATTTACAACTACCACAACTCGCCTGGTCGAAAGTGATTCCTCAAAATGTCTCAGTTTTTACAGGTTGACTGCTGGATGGCCGAGACAGCAGTCTTTTCTCCTGCTACCCTCTTCAATACGTGTGCAAGATTGCTTAGATATTCTGATGAAAATATGCATTGCACACTTTATGGAAATGTGCCATATTCACACGTGCTTTTCTGTGTAATTTCCAGTGTTTGCTTAAAATTGGCTCGAGAGTTAAAGCAGTGATTCACCCAAAAAAAAGTGTATTTTGTACTCACAGATTGGTGCCTTGAGCTCACAGAGATGTGTTTCCACTGCGGTGTCACCCCTTCATGACACCAGCATGCAGGAGGAGCCAGCCACGTATAAAGAGCTTTGAGGTAACGGTGCCACCAACCACAAAAAACCCAAACCAACTATATCTCTTCTGGTTTGTGACTTGACCCTGGCAGCGACCAGCAGGACTAGTTGGCAGATTCAACTGAACCAACTCGTTAGCACTCATTTGCGGTCACAGAGAACCAGAAGGGTTCTGGTCAGAGTGTTTTGAGCTCAACTCAAAGTACTTGTGCAATACTAAGTATATGGCTGATTGACGTGGATTATACCAGGCTATTTTTAGTGCGTAAATGGATGGGTTTTTTTGGACAGTTTTGCTGTCGATTGTAGTTGTTGCTAATGGGTGCCATTACCTTCAAGCTAAATGTACACCACTGGGTCTTTCTGCATTCTGGAGTCAGAGACAAGTGATGCATCATCCTTGAGAGCTCAAGACACCCATTTGTGAGTAGTTGAAAGGCAAAATACACTTTTTGGGTGGTAACACTTTAGATGGAAATACTACTTGTGAGCAGATGGATTCATGTGTGCCGATTTAGGAAAACAATGCACAGGTGAGACTTAATATATATGCATGTCGCTCATTGACAGCTTTGTTACAGTGTGTCATTGTGACAAAGTTCTCTGAATATCACACACACACACACACACACACACACACACACACACACACACACACACACACACTTCCCATCCTCACGTAAGGCAGCAATGTTTTGGAGCTGTGGGCCTGGGAGATTGGTTTCCATATAACTGACAGATAAAAGCTTAAAACCCAGGAGACAGTAACTGCTGCTTCCTCCATGTTGCTGGCGTGCAGCTCAGCCTCCCCTTCTTCTCTCAGTTCTTCACCCCCCCTTGGCTTTTCCTCTCTCCCTCCTCATCTACCTCCCTCCCTGCCCCCAGCCAACTCTCCGCTCATTGCACTACAAAGGGTTGGAGCAGGGAATGCGGCATCAGAGCTTCGCCTCTGATGTGCATGTGTGGTGTTGTTTTGTTTTTTTTCCTAGACCCTTAACCATGTCTTCTTCCACAACCTCGCCCTCCAATCTTGTTTTCTTTTTCCTTGAAAGCTACAAAGCAGAGTGAGGGAGCTGGCACCAGAGAATAGAAAATGTAGCGAACGAGCAAAAGTTTCTGCTTCTCCCAATTCCACATTATATTAGGGAAAGAAAAAAAACACCTTGAAATAATTGCACCTGCAGTTTACAGCTCCATAACATACATCAGAAGAAGACGAAAAAAACATCTGCATCCATTCATTCCTCTCTAAACCTGGTGTACCCAAACACATCAACAATCTGGAGGGGTAAATTCACCATTGTTAACTTTGCACGTTGTTTCCCACAACACAAACATCTCCGTTCATAAAGTTTGAGGTTCTTGAGAGTTTAAATCGGGGAAACATTAAACTGAGACTTTAGGATTGTAGCAATAAACTGTCATGCAGTATCACTGATCAATCAAAGATTGTACCAAATGGATGTTTTCTTTGTGTGCAGAGTATGAATTTCATCTCTTCGGTATCACAGTTTTAGAATGGTATTTCAATACACAACTGGCCTTCAGCAAATATCGCACCTCCTGTGATTTTGATAGAAATCCATCGATACGTTCAGTCCTCCCGCACAGTGACGTAAACCACTGTCTTAACTCCGACATACGAGAAAAAATATCCAGGAATAAAATCAATCTTCCCTTAAATTATTCAAGCTTCTAAAAGGTTTCGAATGCTAGCTGTCTGCACAAGGCTCTGCAAGCCAACTGTGGGCAACCAAATACTTGAGCTGCGATGAAAAGGATCTTCACTCATCAAGGTTGTGACCATGGCACCATTACCAGGCTGGTAAAAAAAAAAATGTAAAAAAAAAACTAGAAAGAAAGAGGAGAAGCTGTTGAGCAGACGGAGGCATTTCAAATGTGGATCTCTAAATGTCACTATAATGGCCACAGAGAAACGAAACCCTTGGCTAATTAATTGAGTCTCCATTTCAACCCAGCGGAGCAGGTTGACTAATTAAATGACTGGCTGACAGAGTCTGCCAACTGCTTGCTGTTGCATTAAGAAGGTGTTGGAGGTCAATTTAATTTGCTTGAATCTAACTAACGGACAACCTGAGGCAATGGCTGCAAAACGCAAGCCCACACACTGCGTTAGTGTAGGAGGAGGAGGGTTTGTGTGCTGCCTGATAGTCAAAGAACTGGGAAAAGATGGGTCAAGTTTTTCAGGACTTCCCGCACCTTATATATTTGAGTGCTTGTGGGCCTTAACATGCTCTTATAAAGTTGACGAAAATGATTGGTATTGGTGCTAAATGATAATTAAAATATAGCTTAGCGGTCATATGGATGTCACCTAACAGTATAATAGATAAAACAGTTTGATGCAGAACACCAATTGGGCTGCTTGGTTAAAGAAATAATGAATACAGAGATGTTCTGAGCTATCGGGCTAATTGGAGCGTTTTAATGGACCGATGCAAAGCCTCCGCTCTAATGCACGAAGGCATTGCACTTCATATACAGGAAAATTAGTGCATGAATGTGACAAATTGGCACTGGCATTTTGCCGCTTTTGTCAAGTTCTCACAGTTTTCAAGTAGAATTAGAAATTTTGAGGTTAGAACCTCCAACAATCCACATCTACGCAAGTGCAGTTAAAATGCCTAAAATGTGACAAAGCTGGAGCAAATCATACCTCCTCAATATCATTAGTTGTAACCTTAATATCGTTTACTTACACCAGGACCTCCATTTGTAGGACAAAACTGTAACTTCAGTCTGTTAAGAACATATTTTAATCCCCATATGAATAATTGTAAGTATCGTTATCTGTATAGAGGTGTTTTGAATGCAGCTACCAATAATCTTCCTTTAAAGCACAATTTAGCGCTTTCATCTTCTACAAATCATCACAGAACCGCATGTCGAACTATTTCATTCGGTATTTTGTTAAGTTTTTCAATGGACCACATTGTCAGTGTAGTTTTAAGTGTAAACAGGAGGAAAATTATTAAAAGCTTGCAAATTTCCAAAGAATATCTTAAAATCTTAACATGAATGTCCCCAAGAACCCAGCAACCTCTGACGGCACGGTGGTGACTTCAGCCTGTTGTTTCCATTTTTGGTAAAACTGGAACTTGTAGTTAGTTCAACATCCCAGGGCCTTGGACAAATGTTTCCCACTGACTGCACATAATGCTTTTGTAATGTGAAGGAGCTTACAGAGGGGGAAACAAGCAACAACAGTTCTAATTTTCTACTTTCATTTTGAATGAACATTTACTCTTCAGCAACATTTAGTTTAGCAGCATCATCAGCAATAAATCCAACAAGGAATTAAACCTAAACCAAAAAAAAAAAAAAAGTAATCAAATGTTTTCAGAGAATAAACTGTTACCCAACAGAGTAAAAGATCATTTTCATGACATCACTTTTGACACAGCTACCAGGTGAGCCTTAAAGGTCTGTACAAAACACTTGGGGTGAATATTACAAGGTCATGTACCAAGACGAGCTGCTGCTGAGTCCGTCTCGTCTCGAAGCTGCAGTTTCACCACAAATACGTGAGAGGTGATACAGGAAATACTGAGAACCACGCGCGACACTGTATTCTGTTCCTGAAACACAAATGACTGAAAGGATGGAATTTGCAACGAGCCACCGAAAAAGAAGAAAAAGAAAAGAACACAGGTTTAAGGTTGAACCGGGTTGTTCTGGTTTGTTATCTGTATCAGGAGTCACTGCACTTGCATTCTTGAACAATTCACATACAGAGCTTCAGTGCTACTCTGGTAGCAGAGCTCCAAAACCCATTAGTAAGTGGGAAAATGGGCTCTAAAATCACGTATGTAACCAGCCGTTATCAGCAGCTCCCCGGAGAGGCAGTTATAAACACACACGTACAGATGCTACAGTATGCAAAGGGCCCTCCCTGTCAATTCAACCAGGATCTAGTCCAATCCAACATGGTGGGAGGGTGAAGCCTGTCAGCTATCAGATGCTGTGGTTCTGAAATAACAAGAAGGCCTTTTGTCCAAACAGCGTCAGGGCTAGGAGAGAGCTACCAGCATTCACATCCCGACAGCCTCCCTTCAGCCCCCTACACCTACCCGAGAGGCTCTCAGTCTCAGCCGGGGATGTTTGCTCGCCCTCTCCACCAGACAGGATATAATGCTTTCCACATGTGAGAGAAAAAAATAAAAAGAGGAGAGAACGGGGGTGAAGGGAGCAGGAGAAGGGGGGGATAGGAGAACTTTTGGAAAAGTGGGGTTGGGTGAACTGGGAGGAGGAGACAGAAGAGAATGATGGTTTAATAGCAACTTCTACACAAAGCCAGACCTCTTGTTTATTTGAGGTTGCGGCTCTGAGAGCCGATAGGGAGGGACTTAACCGAGAACAACAGAGGTTCCAAAAACAATGAGCCGCCATGTCAGACATTAGAACGAACGTCACATGTACATTTCTTTATGTAACCAAACCGCCGCGCTCCATTTAAAGGGGTCGTTTCATGCCTTTGTTTTCATAATTTGTTCATATTTTCCTTCCATTTGCAATCATTACTTGAAAATTCTGCTCTACAGTCGACTCCCTGGAGACTTTAGCTGTTTAAAGAAACAGAGGTTAATTGACAATCGTCAGAAATGCATACGAGCTCCATTCGCTCCGGTTCACCCTCCTGGCGAAGACTTAATCTAGAAGCTTAGGGGGCAGCCGCTGTGTTTACATGCACTTGAGCACCCTTGATCAGGTTTTTGAAATATCCTGTTTTGGCGTCAAGACCTGTATGTGCCCTTATCCTGTTTATGAGATGGCCAATTCTTAACTGAACTGCTCAGACAGAGGTGGAGAAAGTGTTCCATGTACGCATCCTGTCACATTCTCTGTCTGCTGCTGAATACCTACGTGGGTGCCGCTTTAGCAAAATGATGCAACAGAAACTCAAACCACGGCAGCGGGATCCCACTTCTGGATTAAGAAAATGGTTCCGATTTAAAAATCAAGGAAGCAAAGACAGGGTGCTCTAGATCAGAAGACCAGATTACAGGTTCTGTATCTTTAATGTGCTTTAAATTCAAAAAGGAATGTTTTGAATGTACAAGGTCCTTCTTCATAGCTCAAACTGTGTGTGAGTGTGTGTTAAGGAACAAATATAAGTTCATTTTCTTGGTTTTCCTCAACCAAAGCAAAACTGAGATATCATGGGTAAAGCTTCAGGCAGCCCCGACCCTGTACTGATAATACTTAGCTAATAAAGAAATCCGCACTCATTTTAACTGCATGTATTCACCGAATGCATGAGGAAACCTATGCAGCACACGCCTCTAATGGAAGAATCTGAGTGTCTTGACATTCTGGGCAAACATATTTGGAAAGTAGCAACAAATATAGTATGTGGCGGCAAAAGCGCCATGCCTGCAGTGCATTCTGGGAGTAACAAGTTACTGTTAAAATAGAGCCAATGTGAAAACGTTCCAGAGTCAGATGAAAGCTGCATACCTGAGTGCATCCATTACGCTGATACGATCTAAGAGTGAAGAGAAGATGAAAACAAGACCGCACACGATGGTCAAACGCGTTCGATACTGGGAAGCCAGATAACCAGGAAATCTGGGTTTTCATAGGTGCTTTGAGTGTTTCTCCGGATAAAAACGCCCATAAATGATGGCGTGGGGGTTCCCATATAAGACTGGCCAAAAGATCATTGTAGTTGAGACATTGCAGCAGTCTGAAACCACGACTGTGAACCTATGGAGAAAGTATCTGCTCATATTTCAGCTGCCCTCTACTCTATAATTGATTTATTTCATTTTATTGTTCTTATCCGCTGCATAGCAACCAGATATTCTTGTAACTACGGGTGCAGACTTAAGCTTTCCCCCTTTTTGTTTCTTACGAAATCAATTATTAAAAATAAACTCGGGAAAGAGAAAATACTCAGTTCTGTGCTTTGTCTTTTTTTTTGTTTTTCACATGTGGGAGTTCATTTCATAGTAATCATAATATATTGCCTCTTTTGGAGCCAACAGCTTAGAGGGAAATAACAAACCTCAGGGCTCAAAGCCAGCCTGCCAGCAGCTCTGGCACCACAAGTCCCAGTCACACCCTCGTGACACACACTGCCAAGGCCAAAGCTTCATACTGTTGCTTTTGGCTGAATTAGGAGATGTCAAGAAAGATGCAAAAGAATGTGTGAAAGAAGTCAGACTTATAAACTGTAAGTCAGGGTCAAATGAAAGACGGAGACGCAGCTCCAAGTCCAGCTCCAGTGCATTCACAACTGTCATCAACACTTGCAGCCAAGTGCTACGACAGGACACTGATCCTGGATCTTCTTCATGCTCGCGCTCTGGTCTCATCTGAAAGACTTTGAGCTGCAGAGTGTAAGAGACAACTTTCTCTATAGGGTGCCACATTCCCAATACAAGCAGAGCTGTTTCATCTGTGCCAAAGAACTGCTGTTTTTAAATAAAATTACTGCTTTAGAAAAGACATTTTCATTAAAAAATAATCATTGTAGTTGCATGTTTCACAAGGATCCTTGAAATAAAGGGCTGATACGGCTGACAAATAGAAGGAGGAGAATACAAACCACCGATATTTCCTGAGAAAGTGATTAAAATGCCTCGAGCTGCTGCAAAACATGAGTCCTCTTTTACTTGTGCTACACCCCTCTGACAAGTTTCAAGAAAAATCGGCCCATTACTTTAGTTATAATCCCACTAACAAATCCAACACTAATGAAATGCAGATTTTCAGTACGTTGAAGGAATCTGCTTTGTGAATCAGGTACCGCTGTACCAACAGGTTTCATTAAATTCAGCCTGGTAACGTCTGCATCCTCAGTCTGGATGGCAGGTGTGAACTTAACTTCCTTTGCAAAGGTAATGAAGATTGTAGAGGAGATGAGGGACAGCAGAGCTGCGCGTGTGGTTTGAGCAGTGTTGTCTAGAAAGCCCAGGAGCAGAAGAGCAGAGGGGAGAGACAGGAGGGAGATAAAGAACGGGGGGTGGGTGGGGGGGTGTTCCCGGGGTGGTCTCCATCTCAGGTTTCGGAGCAAGATGTGAGATCATGTCTGCCACTGTTATAAGGTCTCTCTATCGCCGGGGCGCTTTGTTCTACTGCGTGTATTCTTAGGGCAGTTACATGAACTGGTTAATGGAGGCGTGGGTCACCGCAGACAGACTTTCACTGCGTATGATACTGAACTCCCAGCACATCCTCACGCTGCTGACCCTTGTTGACATGGCACATCAGAAATATCTGAAAGCTTTGGAAGTAACATCTCAAATGCTGACTATATCAGGAACAATATTTAGTGCAACTGTAATATTACGGCTAATAAACAGAACTTGAGCCGTAACGGCAGTCTGGTGAAATGGCTCAGGCATATTTTCAGTCTCCCGCACAAACTATAGCTTGTAAGAGAGTGGTTTTTGTTGCATCATTTCAACTGTTGCCTCAGGGATTCAGTCAACTGCAAACAAATTGTGTTTCAATCTGGAAGATTATGCAGTTTAACAGAATAGCTGTATAATCCCCATGCAGCCATGACAGTAGCAAGCTAGAACACGTTGGGGCCAACGCTGATCCTTTCGAAAAAACCACACAAAAAAGTGTTTTTCAGTTTTTGGATCTTATGCACGGCATCGTCACGCCGAACAGTCACACAGTTTTATTTATGATGTCTGAGAAGACCAAAAAAAAAAACCCTTTGTCACTGTGGCTTTCCTGTTTAAAACGATGAAAACAAAACTGAATTGTCTCTGCTTAGACCAAACACCACAGCACTAAACAATGTTGGAAAATATACATTATTCCCTTTCCGGTGCACAAACACACAATAACAGGTTTATCGGGCTCACGGCAGAATGGATGACGTCTCTGTTCAACTCATTTGAAGAGGAGATCAGGTGTGAGTTTTGCCAAGGCATCCATACGGAGGGGAGTTCAATTCTGTCTGCCGTTGAGGAAATCGCTACAGAGAAAGTGGTGGGCACTCTTAAAGTTTTTAAATGGAGTATTCTATACATGGATCCACATCTGTTCCAAAATATAACTGATGGTTCCTCAACCTAACTTATTTCCATCCATCCGTCCATCCATTTTCTACTGCTTTTCCTGTTAAGGGTCGCAGGGGGTGGAGCCTATCCCAGCAGCCTTCAGGCGTGAGGCAGGGTTCACCCTGGACAGGTCACCAGTCCATTGCTGGGCCAACACATAGAGACAGACAACCATTCACACTCACAGTCACACCTACGGTCAATTTAGAGTATCAATCAGCCTCGTCCCCTCTTGATGTCTTTGGACTGTGGGAGGAAGCCGGAGTACCAGAGAGAACCCACACAGGAACAGGGAGAACATGGAGACTCCACAAAGAACGAACCCATGCTCGAGCCGGGGCTGGAACCCAGAACCTTCTTGCTGTGAGGCCACAGTGCTGACCACTGCACCACCGTGCTGCCCCCAATTTATTTCATTCTAGCAAAAATCCATCTCCAACGTTACTCCGCTAAGACAAAACCATCAGCAGTGATCACACTGACTCCTCAGCACAGGTGACAATATTAAGCAGGATAACACAGAACTACTCTCAGCAGTTTTCGTTGCACCCATCTTTCATAAGATGATCGTCCAGGATTTTTTTTTTATTATTCGCCTGCAGTTTACCCGCACCTGTCCAATAAAAAACAAAAATCCATAATCCCTAAAAACACAACGAGGACAAGAGGAACTTACTGTGACACATAAACGGCAACATAAGTCACGGCTGTGTAAAGTAACGTGTCGTAGTGTAACACAGACCAGTGCAGCGTAGCATTAATCCTCCTGACATGAGATGATTAACTGGACCCAGGATTTGTGTTGGCTGCTCAGTGTGCCGAGGGAGGCAACCTGGGAGCTGTGGTGAGGAAGGAAAACATCAGCCCGTAGTTGGCGAAATTACAGAAACACATATTCAAGTGCCTGTTGGACTTTCACAGAAAGATGATGCATTCATACTAAATGCATCCGAGCTACATCGTTTTAAAATATTTTTTTTTTAAAAAATACTGGAGTAAATTTATATTTTGATTTGACATCTGACCTGTCGGTGTAGCCGGCGCTCAACACACACTCGCGGTAGCCAATTAAAAGGGAGGAGAGTTTATGAGTCGTGACCCGAACATGCAGCAGGAAACCAAAACGCCAAATTAAACACATAAAAATACATGCACGACACAAATCTTTCTCCTCTGTGCTATTGTGCACTTTTCCCCAACACACTCACTCAGACGCACATGAAAGAGACGAAACATGGAAAGATGATAAAAATAGAAGGAGTCCAGGTTAAAGACTGGAATGGGAAGATAAAGAAGTGACGCGCTGCAAAGACTGAAATATTTCCCTTGAAAACAATCAATGGCGATGACGACGACCGAACAGTTTCATAAATTAGGTTACCTTTTTAGTCCAAACTTCTAAAGCACACGCCTAAGGAGTTACGTTTTAGAACAAGTCGAGAGGCAACTGTTGGTTTTGGCTCAGGTGAAGCTCGGGCAGCATTCCCAGAATCTCACACATAAAACGTTCACTAGGAACCAAATCAACAGAAAGAGCGGCGATAGATAAAAAAGGCTGTCAGACAATCTCCCCATAATAACCCATCACAGCTGAGCAGGGAGCCGACAGTAGGCACCAATATAAACAGTTGTATTAATCAGAGTTGGAGGAAAAACCACTACATTTAAACCACACCAGCTGGAACTGGGAGTCACACGGGAGCATATAGGCGAATGTTTACATGGTAGAAAAGGTTGATTTATTGTGTTAGTCCCACTAAAACTGTGCATTTAAAATACTTGTAGAAATGCTAGTCTAACTGATATTGAATTAAGGGGATTTTTTCAAAGGGCGGAACGGTGGTGCAGTGGTCAGCACTGTCACCTCACAGCAAGAAGGTTCTGGGTTCCAGCCCCGGCTCCAGCACGGGTCTTTCTGTGTGGAGTCTCCATGTTCTCCCTGTTCCTGTGTGGGTTCTCTCTGGTACTCCAGCTTCCTCCCACAGTCCAAAGACATCAAGAGGGGACGAGGTTAATTGATACTCTACATTGATCATAGGTGTGGCTGTGAGTGTGAATGGTTGTCTGTCTCTATGTGTTGGCCCTGCGATGGACCGATGACCTGTTCAGGGTGAACCCCGCCTCACACCCGAAAGCTTCTGGGATAGGCTCCAGCCCCCCATGACCCTTCACAGGATAAACAGTAGAAAATGGATG
This sequence comes from Aulostomus chinensis, assembly GCF_037954235.1. Taxonomy (NCBI): domain Eukaryota; kingdom Metazoa; phylum Chordata; class Actinopteri; order Syngnathiformes; family Aulostomidae; genus Aulostomus; species Aulostomus chinensis. Next base: position 6,721,392 of record NC_141333.1, on the reverse strand, counting down.
GATGGATCTTTTCAAAGTCCAAGAGCTAACACACAAACCACACTCCAGTTGACCTAAAAGTGTCCAAGAAGTTCTGCACAAGCTCTGTAGCCCCTGTTGCTGTATTTAACGCCCAGGTCAAACAGTAGAGTCGTATTAGGGGGCTCCATCATGGTGGGTCTAGGAGGGAACGCAACATTTCTGCATTATTTTAATAATCAGTTTCACCGACAGACAGACCTGCAGTCAAGAATATCAAGAAGGAGCCACGGTGTGACTTCAGCGTCATTATCCCTCCCTCATTAAAGACAGCAGCCGCCAAGACAGGTCTTCACTTCCTGGTAGCACTGCACATTGCTGTGTGTACTATAAATTCCTACGGATTTAGTGACACAATAAAGTTGGTTATTATTTATGACACGACACAAACTCAGTCACTGTAATTCGACACATGAAGCTCTCAGACAGGAGACAGTGAGTGAGAGTGTGTGTGAGTGAGAGTGTGTGTGTGTGTGCGCGCATGTGTGTGTTTGTGTGTGTGCATGTGTGTGTGTGTGCATGAGTGTGTGTGCACGCGCATGTGGGTCCGCTGAATGTATGCTGCAGGAGTTGATCATTGCTGTGTGCAGAAGCTCAAGTGTGCGAGCTTCCAAGAGACAGAGAGAGTTCCCCAAAGACGTTCACCAGTTTCTGGTATGTAAATGATGAGGGGCTTTGCTAGTGTGGGGGGTGGGGAGTGGATTGCAGATGACAGCTCCTCCCATAGTACAGTTTTCTTTTCAGCTCTCCTGCTTACTCATAATGCCTGATGTGGGATCTCAATAAACACCAAATGATATCCACATAATATGGGGGTGGTACGATTGCATATGTCATCTATTGTGTCCATGTGGATATACAGCGGGGTTGGGCCACCGCATACAGAATTAAATTTCAGTTGTTTATCAGCTGCTGAACATGATAACCCTTCATTATCACAAACAATGGCTGTACCTGCCGGAGCCTGTCGGCGAGACCTTCATCATCCCCGCGGTGCGTCCATTAGCTCAGCTAGAAGCTAGCATGCAAGGCTACCATCACCACAGCGTGAGCGATGGACAGCCACTGGGAGTTCATACTCACTTCATACACAAAACAAGTCCAGTGGAGAACTTTTCTTTTTTTTTTTACTTTCTACAGCATTTTTTCCTCTACAGTTTGATTCCAAACTAAAATCCACATTTCTGATTCCACATTCGCTTATTTGACAGTTAAACACAACCTGTGGAGAAGATGGGCCTCTGGTGATAGTGACTCTGTCCCCGACGGGTCAAATATGGGACGATTAAAGATGCATGACAATAAAACTATCTCACCAAAAAAAAAAACTAGCCACATGAACTGCTCCTGATTAATCTTCAGCTATTCAGGAAAACTGGAGTGAATAAAGTTCAAAGATGCCCCACCCTAACCCCTTTATGTTCTGACACACACATTTTTTTTTAATGGGAATTCAATCAAGAGAAGATTGATACAAATGAAAATAATCAAGGCCTCGTGTCACTCAAACAACCGGACAATATTAAGACAATACTTATGTCTCTCAAGTCCAGTTTAAATGCAAAACTCCACCATAACCGAAACAGCTGTTAGTATTTGTACATGTTATTGTCCATCAGCAACCCCCCCCCCCCCACACACACACACACACACACACATACACTATTGCAGTATAAGTGTAGCTCTACGCAGCTACTGTAGAGTTTTGGAGGGCTGATTGGGGAAGGGGGTCAAGATGGTGTCTTCCACTGTTCAATCTTAAGCATCAAATCTGTGCTTTGTGTTGATATTACAATTTGGTCGCTAAGCACGGAAACACTGAGGACACAGAGACTGAATTTATACTGAAGGCAGACAAACTTCCTCATTCAGCCCGTCCACGGTTTATATTGTTGCTCCACTTGACAACTTCTTATTGTCTTAAGATCACTTATCTCCATCCCACACGCACACAAGGAATGTAAACCAACACGTTACATGTATGCGCGCACGCACACACACACACACACACACACACACACACACACACACACACACAGGCATGCATGTAAGCAGCTGAAGAAGGAAAGAAAAATGCTACCTCACACACACACACACACACACACACACACACACACACACACACACTTCCTCCTGCCTTCCCACAGAGCTCAGTATCAGTGAAAACAGCCTTTTCACACATAGACTGAGTAACACCGACAGATCAACATTTCCAGAGCAGGTAAGAGATCTGGCCTGTTCACTCGATCACCCGAAGCCCTCCTCTGACTGGCAGCTTAAAGAACAGAGCCTGGATGGCCGAGGAGGACAAATACCACACTTCATGACCCCAACGCTGAGTCAGCAACATCAGAGCGCTGCATCAGAATCCTACTGATTGTAGCTGTAGCAGCTAATCATTCATATATTGATTTGTGATGGAGGACAGCAGGAAAACACTGAACTTGTTGATCTTTATGAGGCTTGATGGGGGGGGGGGGGGGTTACTGTGGGCCCAGGCAGAACCAGGACCCTCGAACGAACCAAGCCACTCGTATCAGCACGGTAACTCTAGAACGGTTACAACAAACCCTATGAAACCTTTCACTATTGGTCCAAGAGAGATTGGTAACATTTAAGGGTTAACTTTTGCTAATTTGGCAGCCACAATGGATTATTGATTTTTAAACAATTATAAATAAATATTCCCTGTATGTCTTGATTGATTCGCTCCGTGTGTGAGTCAGAAATTCGATGAGAAGAATGCTTCGATTGAGGAACGTCATTTCTCTTCACTGTTTCATTTTTTTGTTCAAATTTTGTTTCATTAATTTGTCAGGAACCACAGTGGGGGTCTCAGACTTCACTTCTAGCTAACAACTGACTTTGTTTTGACAGAAAATGTACTCCCTCAGGACAACAGTGAATTCCCGTGTCTGATAAACGTGTGTAAATCGCACCGATGTTGCTATATGTCACGTACCAAGCACTGACACACTGACTCAACGCAAGACTTTACACAGGAGCCAGGTTTTTTTCCTGACATGTCAAAACAGGTGTAACTGATTACAGTTAATTAAGGCTCATCCTGTTTAGTGTAAGAGAATTCTAGCAGACCAGCATACACAGCAGAGCCCTGGCACACCTGAATAGAAAAGGACATTATTGAGCAGGAGAGACCGGCGGGGACGCTTAAAGTAGATGTGGCGCAAAGGCGAGGATTCGTGTGTGCGTATCAAGAGCACACGTTGGGTAGATGTTGATACGTCAATGCATCTATTCACATAAGATACAAAAACTTGTGTGGACGAGGTTTGTGTCGTGTTCACAGCTGCCAGGAGAGATGCCAGCAGACACCCCGGCAGGCTGGTGGTGCCAACGCCTGGGCTAGACAGACAGAAATATTTGGCATGGCACCAGCCAGCCAGACCTGGCAACCAGCGGGCCCTTCTGGAAGGAGAGAAGTCTGGGAGAAAGAAGGTTGGAAAGATAGCAGCGTAGATGAGCCTAAAATGAGGCTTGTACCCTGGATGGGCTGTTTATTCAATGTATTGTGTTATACTTCATTCTAAAAATAAAAATGATTGCTTAAGTATTGCAAACGCCGCCACTGGCTCAGCATTTGACCTCTCAAGTTAAACCGCCACTACTCATGTCAGACACGAACAAAAATGCAGAGTGACAGTTTGGTTTCTTTTTAAGAGACGGTCTTTCCCTTAAGTACCGTCTTCTGTATTGAGGCTGCACAAGAAAAACATCAGGGGTGATATTCAACACCAAGTCAAAAGGGAAGCCACCATTAAAATGATTAAACTGTTAAATGTGGTTCTCCGTGTTTTGGGAAGACATTTCTGCGCTTCAGTCCTTTCAGACCGACACAGCAGTGCAGGTTGAACTTGTGTCAGGAGGCAACTCGCCGCATTCCCACTGACCTCATATCCTGATGTGGACGTATTACATGTATCTTGTATTTGTACGGCACATCTGTGGGCTGCATATTTGCTGGGGTGCCATTAGGGGATTGGGGTTGATGACAAACCAAAACCTGTCACCTGGTCACGATGCATGTACACAGATACCTGCGTGTGTGTGTGTATTCAGCTCTTGCTGAAAACCAGGTCCTGCTGTATTCTAAACTATCGATCCTGCTGTCAGTCAAATAAAAACCTCTTTCTGGTTTGAACAGCCTGTAAATCAATTAACAAAGAGAAAACGATTATAACTGAATGATTATTTCTTCTTCTTTTTTTAACAGTAATGTCAAACAGTTGCTGCTTGCGGCTTCTCAGATGTGTTGATTCGAAGCTTCTCTGTGTCATCCATGATAATGAACTGAATATATTTGGATTTTCTACTGTTGATCAGACAAAAACAAAACATTTGAAGATCTCCCCCGAGGGCTCCAGGAAATTAAAATGAGCAGTTTCACTCTATTCTGACAATTTTGCAGACAAAATGATTCATCTAGAAAACAGTCAGCAGATAAATGTTGATACATTCTCTCACAAAAAAAATAAATGAATAAATAAAACAAAAATTAAGGATGCGGGGTGTGTGTCTTCCACTGCAGCTCTTGGAAATATGGAACGGATCAATGAAAAAAGCCCTAATGTAAGGTTTTAAAAATGCATATCACATACAGACAAGATATTTTTTCAACCTTTTCAAACAATGAATTGGTTTTATCTCTTAGCAAATTGATGAAAAGCAGCCAGTCCACAATAAGGAACCGACATGGAGGCGGTTAATAAAGGAAAAAAGGTTCCTTGAGGAGTTCTTATGATGTCAAATGGGCTGCAAAAGGATTTCGAGATGGTCTCTGTACAATAATAGCAATATGCTTTCATGAGTCTGGGACCCCGGCGCGAGAGCCAGTGGATATCAGTTGTACTGAACGAACAGAAAACTTGCGGGCTCCGTTCTTACGTTGAAACTAAATGAGTTCACAATCTGCTCAAATGTTGTGGGTTAATAATCCAACGGGGTTGAGGTCAACAGTCATACTCCAGACTGAAAACATAACACGTCAAATTCTCATTCTGCAAAAATCAAAACCCCTTTTTCCACAAATCTGTGTTAAAGCAGTGCTCGAACGTCCTTCAGCCTCAGTTGATTTGGTCTGAAAGTGTATAAAAATCCACAGAAACCGACATTACCTAAGTTTTAAAAAAGCCTGCATGTAGGAGGGAATGTGCCGTAGCAAAATGTTAAAAGACAGAGAGTTAACTTTCAGGCAGGAAGACAGTTTTCATTCCACGATTCTTCTGTGATACGGTAACACCAAAACGCCAGCAGGAGAAAAATTCCATTCCAGTGTTGAACATCAAAACCAGTTTGGCTTTTCATTTACTTGTGAGTCATTCCAGATCAAATAAACGTCTTGTTTGGAAGCACAGAAACTCTGATAGCTAAACACAGCAGCCGCTCCATGTGTGTAGCTTTATATGAGTTTATGAGGGAAGCGCGTGTGTGTTTGTGTGTCTCTTGAGAGTGTACAAGTGTGACTTTAGGTGTTAACGTGTTTGGAAAATTGAAAAGCGGCTGAGGCAGTCTACCCATGCTTCATCTCACACTCAAAGCCCTGACACTCCTCCTTGCCTCCTAATTAGGGAACTGGATCACATTTTTTTCCCCCTCCCGTACCGTTTCCCCAGCAGAAGAAACACGCTGCCATCTCTTTTCATCTTCCAACCAGCCCTAATGTACAGAGAGACCGAGGCAGAAAGTTCAAAGTTCAACTCATTAGCCCAGGTCACTTCCTGACTCATCTTCAAAGGAAGCCGACCAGGGGAAGACAAAAGGTGCGGGACACACGGCTTCACACAGTACACCAGCCAGCGATGGAATTCAAACACAGGACGAGGAGAAGATGAAGCTGGACATGAAAAATGAAAGGCTGTCAAACAGACAGCGGCTTGTCGGGGAAAAGAAAAGTAGACGGAGAAAGATTGATGATTTTTTTTAAGCATCCTTACTGTCCGATTCATTTCAATATGAAAGCATCAGATCATCTTGGTTTGCAAGAAAAACAAGCGCCCTGCCTGTGATTGGGTAATAAACTGACAGTCACAGCCTGATCTGTGTGGGATGCAATCATTTATTATGTCACGGAGATGGATGACACATTGCTACGTGTATTATTTTTAAGTCATCAGATTCATCACGGTGTTCAATTTTCCCCACAAATGGTTTGTATGCAGAAAAAAAGTAATGTAACATTTTATTGACACAACATTGAACTGACAAAAAAAGTACCATTCAAAGTACAACTCAACCCGACGTCTCCTGTCAAAACATATCGATGAAAGCTGAAAGTGGCTGGAGCCAAACCTTAGCACTGCAACACTGGCTTAACCCAGTCTAGGCACGACTCGGTGGGCAAGTCAGCCAGCTGGCGCTGCACTCTCCTCCACCACTCCACGTGTTCTAGTTCTGGCCCAGCATCTCCAGTATTTCTGCCGACATCACGAAACAAAGTACCAGCACAATTTCTAGATGTTGCCATTGATATAAATTCTTGTGACATCTAAATACCAAATAATCAATAAGGGACTTTAAAACCACTGCCAATTCTCCTTCGGATCGTCTCTGGAAACAGTTGCCGTGTCACGTTTCTGAATGTTTCCTGGGCGGAGAGATGTTAAACCAACTGGGTTGACCTCTTAGACTCAGTGACCTCAGAGTTTGCGAATCGTAACTCCTCCGCAGCGACACTGACGAGGCTTTGTGCGAGTGCATGTATGCCACACCACAAAATGGGAGGGCGCGATTCCCCAACGCAATCTTCTTTTCTTTGATTCCCCAACCGTCAAACTATTCTAGCGTCTGCTGCGCTCGACAGCTCTCTGCATCCAGGAAGAAAACACATGACGACACGTGTGATCTTCACCTAGGACTTGAACCCATCCAAATGAGAAAAAAAAAATACTGAAAGGACAAAAGAAAAAAAAAAAAAACACTGATGGAAATTTGAGACAGCTACAGAAAAAAACCTCTTCCCAACAACTGTCAAGTTTGGGTTTACTGCAGGGTTTTGTATGCAGCACATACCCCAGGGAGAGAGGCATAAACTTAGTGAGAACGAAAGAGAAGAGAGGCATGAAAAACAGTCTGATCTGCCTCTCCACAGTGGGAGCTCCAACTCTCTCCTCATCGAGAATGCAAAGCCTCTTCTGCAGGAGTGAGCGTGTGTGTGTGTGTGTGTGTGTATACAGAGGAGAGGTGGGGGGGGGGGGGGGGCAGGGATTGGGGTCCTAAAAATGCACTATGTCTGGGGGAGGGAACTGGTCCCTCTACTCCGCTTGCCCTCCAAATGTGGTATTTTGCTCACTGCCCTCTTGCCCTCATCACAAGCCCCACGCCCTTCCCCTCTTTACTTTCTTTCAGGGAGAGTTCATTTTGAGTCTTGGCCATTGTGGAGAGTGAAGGGGCCGACTTGCTAAGGGGTGGCCTTGGGTCCCTTTGGTCACACTGCCAGGTCAGTCCTGGTGGAGCTAAGTAAGTGACACTGGCAGGAATCTGGGAGAAACAAAGCCTGGATCACCAATAAAGATCCCTTTCTTTCTCCCCCATTGAAGGCATTTGTTATGGCTTTGTGTGTGTGTGTGGAGGGTGTGTGAGAGAGGGAGTGTGAGGAAAAGGCAAGGATGAGTGGCTGATGTAGAAAAGGAGTATCATTAGAAATTGAGAACGAGCTGATTAAAACGCAGTCGGTAAATTAGTTCTCCTCTCCTCCGCAGAGGAAAGAGTTAAATACTGTCTCAACAGATTTCAAGAAAGTCAGCTCACAGTTGATAAACCTGTTGACCTCAAATTAAAAATCAGCCATGTTTCCAAAATGTACGTACCAAGACGATTAATTTCTTTGATCTCGCTCTAAATTTTAAGACTGTGCTCACGGAATTACAACAATATATAGCATTGTTTAAAAAAAAAAAAAAAAAAAGCTAATACACCGTCTTCATTTGTGAGCACAAATTTTCATGCCTGTTATTCTTCTTCACACCGGGAGGTCTCTGTTCCAATCGCAGAGAATCAAAACTTTTTTCTTTATTTTTGGGTAAATTTGAATGTTTATTTTCCATTCAGGTCACCAATGTCCCCATGCGACTCCATGCTTCCCTCCAGGTCTGGTCACTTGGTGCTTAACCACCAGTCACAATACACAGATACAACAAGTAGGCATGCTGGTGCTGATACAAGCTGCATCCTGATTCTCAGTCAAAACATACGAAGAGGATGTTTCTCATTTTCACCGTGCTATTTGGCTTTGAGTAAGACAGCAGCCAAGGAAATATTCATCGTAGATTCTTAACAGGATCTTGGCATCTGAGGGCAAGCCGGTGCGAGATACCAGCGGGGAGAGAGAGACAGAGAGCAGGCTGAAGCAGACACAAAAAAGGCGAAGGAGCCTGCAAAAACACTGCAAAACCAATTTCTGTCAAGGCCAAACAGAGAGAGGCCTTCTTCCACTGAGCAATGTGGGGAAGAGATCAAAAAGCGGTCAGATAAATGGTCTGTCCATGATGGTACAGACAGATTTAAACCGCAACAGCTGGTGCAGAAGGGGAAGAACATCAGTTTCATGCTCTGACCCGACCGCAGTCCAGCAGGAGCCAAGACGGAGCGCACTAGGCTCTACTTACTCTGGCGAAAAAATTAAAGGGATTTGATTGAAATGAAAAGGAGTCTTGTTGTCCAAAAGCCCTGGCGGGAAAACACACATACGCACGCACACACACAACATTGAAAAAAAGTCCCCCCCCCCCCCCATATCTTTCTCCCTGCAGGCATCTATCACAAAGTTAATCAAAGCAAAAGGCTCCAGGTAGATTGGAAGGCACACGGAGGAAGATTTAAAACGATAAATGATATCTGTTCAGGTCTATTTGGAGGCGATTTGGCAAAGTTTGAAAGCAGTTACAGTTAAGTCAAAAGAGAAAAAAAAACTAAGCAAAATAGGAAATGTGGCAAGATGAACTGTGCCCAAAAGACACCAACACATTCGACTACAACGAAAGACCAAAAAAACAACCGTCATATTTCTCACGATTGTGATGTTTTCTTTCCACGTGATAACCAAATTCATTCAGCCATTTGTTGAGAAAATGCGTCCATAAATCTTTGGCGAAGTTCCCAGGACTCAGAAACAAACTCAAAAACACAGCGGTTGTCTTTACCTAAACACTCCAACTAATCCATCAGAAAGCAGCAATTCCAGTGCCAAAGCCCTTTCCTACTGTATTCCAAGTAGTAGTGCAACCTGGGGTATTATGGGATGTACAAACAATGCAGAATAGATTAGTAATGAATCCTTCACCTGGACACCAAAGCCCATGAAACCAAAAAATGGACCTGTTGGATGAATTTAGAAATTTAAGAGAAAAAGCAAGTTCCCACGGCATGTATTAATAAGGCACGTGTGTGTGTGTGTGTGTGTGTGTGTGTGTGTGTGTGTGTGTGTGTGTGTGTCTCGCATTTTTTGGACAACCAGCAACTCATCCATTACAGGTCAAAATCAGTACTGCGGTCCCAGGCATGTCCAGATTTTCGTCGTTTGGATGAGTGATTCTTACATTTTGGCTAAAATGTGTGTGTGTGGGTTTTTTGGGTTTTTTTTTTTTGTCTCAACTGTCCCTGAATGAGGATAAAGGGGTGGAGCCTGTCGTCAAAATAAACACCAACTTTGAACTAATTTGTTTCTTTCTGATAGCACACTGGGCCACGTTAGAAATCATCAAGTTTTGGTGCCAACACTTTTCCAAAAAGGATTGAGCCAAACTTGTCACCAACACACACACACACACACACAGTTATCAGTATACACTACAAAATTAAAATCCATGTTTTTTGGGGGAGTTCAATACAACGATTCCACACACCAATCTGCTACACGTGTGGAACACATCAAGTAGAGTAAAAACAAGTACAAAGCAGCCGTGGTGTCCGCAGCTGTCCGCGTACTCGTCCATTTGGGAGTATAATCCAGCCCTTTGGGTTAGACAAGTATTGGCTAGGAATAGGGGGAAGTCTCCAGGAAATGAAACCAAGTCAGTGCAATGTCCTGTGAAGTGATAGAATCGTGGCTGTGTGTGTGTGTGTGTGTGTGTGTGCGCGCGTTCACTTTGGAGGATGGTCGCACTGCACTGTGAGGCAGTCAAACACAAGGGGCGCCTGAGCCTCTCAGTGCCTGGATTCAGGCCAAAGCATACAATCAGCCGAACATTTAATGAAACCGTGGCCCTCTGCTCTTGTCTCTCCTGCATTGTTACTGGAAGATAAAGGTAACAGTCTGCAGAACTGGGCCGGTTCCCCGGGTCCTAGACAGGCCAAGAATTCTTAAGACTGTTATGGAAGTCATTCAGAGTTTTAAAACACAGCAGATGCCGCAGCGGGACTTTGCAGCTGTTGGCAGAAAGCCCTAATTTTACCCAAGGAGAGGAGAAAAAAAAGTTTTTTGTTTTTTTTTTTTAAATTTCATAGCAATTTCTCAACTGAAGTAAAGTTTAGCTTGGAAATAAGTTTGTGTCAGCCAAACAGCTTATCACATTACCATGCTCATTTCCAATTCAGCTAGATAAAAAAAAAAGAGAGAGAGACAAAAAGGCTAAAACACACAAACAGTATATCTTGCATATACATTATTCATGCATCAGCAGTAAAAGGCGACCATGAATCCATTAACTGTAGATAACAGCAAAGAAGTCTAAAAAAAACAATAAATAAATAAATAACTGCAGTACTGAAATAGAATGAGAACAGAGGTGCAGATGGTTCAGCTCAGCCGCAAAGGGCCCATAAACCACTGGGACACATCAGAATTTACGGTCAGGCCAAGACAGGAGTTGTGTCATCATAATGCAATGCATAACACTTAGTAATGCAGCGCACCTGTAGCTCTGACAACCCTGAACCCCCTCCCCTACACCCCCTCCATCTGCAGGCTGCTCACATGGGCCGTCATTTGAAACCTGTTTATGTTTTACCAGCTTGGTGCGGGGGGGGGGGGGGGGCTCTTATCCTTAAGTCTCTTAATTTACTTTTTACTTTACTTTTTTGGTCCTGAAGATGGGGGAGGGGGGGGGCTATTAATGGGGTTAATGTATATTTGCCACTTATACTTCATTTACCCTTGAATGTGTGGAAGTGTTGAGAAGTGTTACAGTATACAGTAATCTCATCAAGCCTGGTTTATTTTAGAAGTGTGTGTGTGTGTGTGGGTGAGGGGGGGGGGTACAACCCACTCTTGGATGCATCTCTCTTGGAAGAGTATTTCCCCCCTCATCCATCATGGCCCTCATCATTCACGACCTGTCACTGAAACAACTCGCACAACATGACGTACGACTTCACGTCATTACTAACTGTCACTTGTCAAGACTTGGACACCACAAAGCCTTGAAAAAAATAAAACCAAAACAAAAACAAAAAAAAAAACAGAAACCAGCAGAGACCGAGGGACTCCAACCTGACAAAGCATCTCCACGACAAACACGTTGATCCGTTCAAAACCTGACAGATGACGAATTACATCACGCTCAAACATACGAGCCAAATAAGTGAGGTTTATTTTTGTGGGGTTTTTTACATCTTAAAAGTGTATTTTGCCTTTCAAATACTCACAAGTGGGTGTCTTGAGCTGATTACAACGTTTCTCTCCTCTCCTAAATTATTAATTTGTGACTCTATCAGTCATGAGAAGACAGCCGTGTGTATTTAGAGCGAGGAGTGCAACCAGCCGAGCATTCAGTTGAACCGACTCACTCGCGCTCATCTGGGCTCGTTGGCAGTCACACCAGAGTTTTGATGGCGGAGATGCGCCAGTAAACATGCTATCATTGAATCGTGGCTGAACTAGGATCAAATCTTATTCGGCTTAGCATGGAGTGGAGTAGGCGAGGGGTGTTCCAAGACTGGACCGAGACGCAAACTCATACGAACGTTGTGTCTCGAATAATAAATAAATGAAATGTAGGAACATAAAAAACAAACAAACAAACAAAACAAGGATCCATGGAGACGGAATGTTGAAGTTCACACCCCACTGACCCGGCGGCGGAGGTGCAGAGGAGCAGCTCGCTCAAGATACTGACAGTGTTGTTTTTACAACAGCGCCAGTGTGCTGCGGTCCCTCATATACTGGGGCGCCGCCACTCTGTGTAAACGTAGCCTGGGACGCTGCGCTGCAGACTAAGAGACAAAAACAAATATTGCATTCTTTTCGTCAAATATGAAACAAAGAGATTTTTTTAATATCATCAGCGATGCGGCTATGAGGGGTGCGTTTGGAAAGTGACATCAAGTTCCCTGAAGCGCAGCCTTTCAACAAGATATCGCACTCTATGTTGTGATACGATCATTTTAAAATTGAAGTCAATATCAATATAATATCAATACATGGCCCAGAGCTCCTGCGGTGGGAATCCTGCACCCTCAAACCCTTCTGCTGCCCCAGCAGCAGCTTCCTATAAAGTTTGGTGGACGAGAGAAGCGGCAGACAAAAGAAACGGGGAGACAGGAATGAAAAAGATTAAAGCTAAAACAGGCAAAAACAAAGACACCGCAGAGAGCTGTCGAACGCCAAGTGATTCAAGTACGTAAAAACAGCCCTACAACAAATGTCTTCTCCATCTGGCGAACCCAACGCAGGGACGGGGGGCTCTCTGATGTGTGACCCTCAACTGGTGTTGCCCTTGGACCAAACCCCAACTCAGAAAAATCACAGCTTAATGACAGCGCCAGAGCTACCTCAATTTTCTCTTTTCCAGCACAAACCTCCACTGCCCTCAAATTACTATCAATCTGCAACCGGGGAGGCTGGCGATAGTGGAAGCGCCAGCCTCAATAACAAACCGCAGCTCTCTGAGGATTAGGGCCCTTAAAACTAACACTGAGCAATTTCCTTTGTAAATAATCAGGCAATAAGGCAAAAATATTTTCCTGGTAGAAGCAGTCGGGTCTCAGTGTTGCCTCAAAGGGGTGAGTGATCTCTTTTATTTTTATTATTATTATTATTATGGTCTCATAATACCCAACGATTTTTTTTGCGCTTTATCCAGGTTTCTGAGAGAGTGAGGAAACACACGTGTGGCTGGAGCATCCACCCTGATCCTGGCTGCGTTCTGAACTCTTAAGCTCCATGTTTGATAACATCGGCAAGGGAAAGGAGCCTAATTACATATTTAGACTTGAGACTTCATCCAAATATAAAACCGTCTTCTTTGGGCTGCAGAAAATCCGACATAAAACCCTCATTAGTTACGTCAATCAGAGACGACTCGTCTCAACCACTGGGAGCAGCGCACGGCAGAAACCACCACCATTAATCATTCTGAGTGATAGAAAATCTGGCTTGGCTATTTTTTTTTTTTTTTTAACATCCATTTGCCTTTTTCACCTATTTTTTTTTACATAGCCAACTCACCCTTCAAAGCTCTCCTGGCTGTCACACATGGGAGGATCCCTCTACGACTGCTCTTAAATTTGATAATCATGCACAAAAAAACTCAACAGCAGCAGCGTATGAGAGACCGGTTGGCGCCAGGTGTGCGTTTCGAAGCCAAAAATACACACTTAAAAGTGATATTTACTCACTCAACTACAGCATCGAATCAGAATGTTCATTTCTATGACTTCAACTGCAAAAAAAAAAGGACATAAGGGGGAAAGTTAGGAAGGCAGAGGCGAGCTCAAGTCGCCGGTAATATGGCGAATAACGGCTGTGTTTCCATTTCCTGTCACATGATCCTGTAAGAAGCACGTGGCTCTCACTCGCCTACTGCTGCTCAGTGAAAGCCACCCAGAGACGCTTTAGGAAACGGAGGTAGAATCCCTCGCATACGACCGCTGTTACCATCAGACTTTTTGTTTGTTTGTTTGTTCAGAACCTCAAAATTATCTATTGATACATGAATCTGTTCATCCACACAAAATGTCCAGCGAACCATTTGTAAGGTATACAAAATAGTTTTGGTAATTCTTCAAATAATTACAAAAAAAAAAAAACAACAGTCGGTATTTGCTGCCTGGCGCCAGGGCTACACGGCAGTATCGGCGGACATCGGCATCTTTTGAACATTTCGGTGTATTTGACCTGACCCGGTTTGCTGGAGTCGCCTCTTCTTCGCTCGTTATCAGTAATGAGGAAACTAAGCTGTGAACACGGGATTTGTGGGCTTTTTTTGAAATGGGGGTTCAAAATGATTCGTTATGTTTGAAAACGTGAAGATCACATGAGCTGGTTTTGTACGGCAAACACTGGCATTGGTAAATACCTGCTGCAGGACACGTCAGTTGTAGAACAGCAGCAAAAACTCCACTATCGTGCATCCAAATTGGACCTTTAGTTCTACAAAACCAACACGGAGTCGTCTTGACTCCCCCCCCCGCAGCCTCAAGTAATACTTGACTTGAGTCAAAGTCAAGTCGCTACTGAATTGATTGCACAAGATAAAACGCCCCACAATGCAGAGCAGCTTCGGAGACGTTGACCTGTCACCGATTGTGTCGTCTGCGCACCTTGGCGTCTCCTGGTAATCCAGTAATTCAATGACAGATTGAAGGAAGTTGACCCGGTGACTCAGAGGCATCGACAAAGCTCGCTTCGAATTTCACAACTGCCAGAGAATGAGGGGTGGAGCGGGCGAGGGTAGAGTTACCGTTTTAAATGCACGGACACTCGCTTGATAACAAAGCCTTTAGATCTTGTCGGAGAGCGATGATGCGGCTGAAGAAGAAGGAAAAAAATGCCACAAATACATAAATCTACGACTCGGTAATGTGAATTTAATTTCATCAGAATGTGGAAAACTCACTGGCAGCTTCTACCCTGCTTGGGGGAAATGCAGAAGGGAGAGAGAGACGCTGTCTGACCACCTGCAGAGTGGCAGTGGAGCCACATCTGAGCACCGGAGCAGGTGCCCCCGCTGCCGGGACGCCTTGACGGGTTCCTGCAGCGGTTTTCACAGCCAGAGGATAATTTTGGTTTTCTAATCTGGATGTACATTTATTAAAGAGGTGGATAACCTTTCAGAGAAATTCACTCAAAGTGTTCCTGTTGTTCCTTTATAGAAAAAAAGATAAGACCGGCAAGGTCGTATACAGTTGAAAGGAGCAGTGGGAAATTAAATGGTGGACCGATTACATTCACAAAGTGCGTTCACGTTTATCTGATGTCTGGCTGCTTCATCCGGAGGACTTCAGAATCACGTTCAAGGACACGGCCTCTAAAGGAGCCCGGCATGAAAACAGGAAGCTCCTCCGCGGCTTTATCACCCGCCCCGTAAAACCCAATTCACAGAATTTTATTCCCCACATTTATCAAACTGCCAAAATAAGAGCATGGAGCCAAACAAAAAACCGAGTGGATGACGGAGGAATACACGAGCAACAGCAGCGGCAGCTAACAAGAACGCTGAAAAGCCAGAAGAGACAGCAACGAAAAGAGGTGAAATAATGGGAGGAACAGAAATTAGAGCACAAACTGGAGCTCGGGGAGTGATGAGCGGTGACAAAGGCGGATCCAGGGGGATCAGAGGAGGCCCTCAAAGCTGACTCCCACAGCCGGGATGAAGGCAGCTCAGTGTGAAAGCAGAGGAGATGAAACACCATTTGGGGCCGGGGCTCCCCCACTGCCTCGCCTCTGTGTTCAGGGCCTGTGAGCTGCTCAGCCTCTGAAGTGCTTGACACCCCCTCGCAGCACCCCAGCCTGCACCTCCTGCCATTTGGTGCCTCAGCTCAGCTCCGCTCACATGGCAAAGAATCATTTTTTTGCCACATAGAAGCCACAAATGAAGGTGTCTGCAATTTGATACAGGCGTTTAAAAAAAAATGTCTCTCGCAATACAGAAAAAAATGACACGAACTGTCTCCCATCATTTGCAAGACGTGTCCTGACAACCAAAAAACAGGGCTTAATTAACCTTATCATACAAAATCAGTCCTCCAAATAGTTGCAAACAGCGCTTTTTCTCTCATCAATGAATCAAGAAATGATTTCAGGAATTCTTTGCAGACCGAAGCTGCAGATGTGAGAAGCTCCACTGAACTATTCTGAGACATTGTTCCAGCTGATCGATTCTGACCCGGTCTCAGCTGAGACGTTTGTCTCCCTACCCAACGTGATGGGCTTGTTTCAAGACTTTGAAGCTGCAAAAGCAAAAAAAAAAAAAGAAGAAAAGGAGATGAATTTCTCCAAAGTGACCATCAAAATAAAACAAAATCTCTCCCGTAACCGTCCAACAGAATGGAGGATTTAACGCAGGGCTGCTGAAAATAGAGCCTCTCAGACAAATGTGTCCATCCTCATAACCTGCCATTAATCTTTGAACATGCAAAACAAACACACACACGCACGCACGCACGCACGCGCACACACACGCAGAAGTTTCAATGTGTTTTGTAGCTGCTTTGTAGGTCTTTTTTTTTATCTCAGGGACACACAAACATTAAAACTTTGATCTTCCCAGAAATGCACTCAACTTGGATCCAGGAGGTGAAACACACGTAGCCGCCCAGAACACCAAACCTCCGGCGTGTTCGCGTCCCACATGAACGCGTCCTGAGAACTTCAAAGCTGCTGGCAACCGATTGTTTCCTAACATTTCTGTCAACAGTTCCACTGTGTGATTGCAATAGTAAAGTGTGAAGATTTAAACCTGTTAAATCGAACAGTTTAAACCCCCCCCCCCCAAATTTAAAATATAATAAATAAAGCCAACAAACGCATTCACCTGCATGGTAAAGACCCCCAGCTCCTGAGAGGACAGCTTCTTCATCTGCTCGGACAGAACTTGCGCTTCTTCCAGGATTGAAAACTCCGTCTCAGCTCTGCCATATCCACAAGAAGAAAGAACCGAGCAGATTAAAACGAAGCTCCACGAAAAGAACGGGTGAAGCCGAAGCTGCGGATCCCGGAAAGCAGCCCGCGTCTTCGGCATTGAAGCCGGAGTTCTTCTCTCCCTCGTCCGCCTCGCCATGATGGCTGGCCGCGGGGTCGACAGGCTGGACGAACACGGAGTCTGAGCTGGTGGCGGAAAACAACTCAAAAAGGGGGAAAGTACTTTTACAACTTTGCGGTATGAAGTACTACGTGTGCCCTTCCTCTCCTGCAAGAGTCTCCAAAATCCCCAGCCGCGCAAATCATTGCACTTCCTTGAAAGCTGGCAAGGGAAGAGAAGAGATCCATGCGTGAAAGAGCTCGTATATTGGGCTGTTTTTTTGAACGATGTCGGCGTTCCGTTCTTCCACCGGTCGCTCCAACTCCTGGAAGTCTGGCAAAGTGTGTGTGAGCGGAGATTCACCACAATGGGGGGTGAAAGTAGGAGGCGTGGAAACCCGGAGAGTCCTGCCGTCGCCCGGATCTCTGGATCAATGGATCAGGCTCATGTGACGCCTTCAACTGCTGCTGGGAAATACTGCAGGACGTGATACTTGGCTTTCATTTTATGTTTAACGGTTCAAATGTAGAAACAAATTTGATCTCCACATTGATGAGGACACAACACCCCCTCCTCCCTTCCCTTCCCCTCCCCCACCCTCCTTCCCCAGGCTCCCCCTCTCTTTTTGTTGTCATGCAGGCGAGGGTCATCAAAACTTCACTCTAGTCACGGTATTGCAACTTAATATAAAAAAACAACAACTTAGCAGCCACAGATAAATAAAAAGTGTGGGGAAAATGTAAAAGCCATTGCCACAAATGAATCAACTGCTTGCAAGTGTTTCATTTGCCAATGAATTCAATAAAACATGGGAAACACTCGCTTATCTTGTAGCTACATAGCATTCAAAGCCTGGGAAGAAGTTATTTCTGTTACCCTCCTGCCACAAATTCATCAAAGCAGTAAAACAAGTTAGATCTCGTGGCCACAAATGAATCAGACAGTATCATCGCGAAACACTTCATCAATTCTATCAAACACACTTAGAAGTGTTGGGGTTTGGTTTTTTTTATGTCATTCCATTCAAATGTTAGACCTCTCGGCCTTCATCAGCTAGGAATCTGCCAAATAAATCGCTGAACGGAGAAGATGTTACAGTGTTGTAGCTCCCATCAGACATCCGGGGATCAGGTGAGAACTACCTGTGCATCACCGACCTCATAGGTGAGCAACTGCTAAGCGTCTCAGCTTTTTAAGAGGCCAATTACTGATACTTTTATATAGCATCTTCCTTTCTTGTCACTCCAAAGGAATCAGCCTAAGATACATGTAAATCTGTCTACAAATAAACAGACACACACACACACTGGGGGAGTAACAAGTGGATGCCGTGAGAGCCAGTACGCAGCCTCCCAGTAGTTTAGCTCATGATTGTGTAAGTAAGATGGAAGACGGGCCTCTCTCTGGTTTTTGCCTGGGGCCTCCAATCACTGACACCACCCCTCAGTCAACCGCATCCAGGTCTCCTCAATCACCCAAAGGCATGCTTGACGTTCACAAATTGTCTTCCTGAGAACGTCTCCGATGACTCATTTAGGCTAATTGCTTATTAGATACATGTGTGTCCTCCTACTCCTTCTTGACCCCAAGTAGATGTCTATGTTTGATACTTTTTGTTACTAGAGCACAGCGAGGAAATATTGACTCTTTTACTTGTTTACTGTACACTCAAAGTACATCAAAGGGAACTGTCCCCTCTACGGTCTTAGTTTGAGTCCGCCCGGATCTCCATCTTTCTGTAATCACCACCCACCTGCGATCTGATAAAGGCTAACATGCTTGAAACACAAATGAAGAAGCTGCGTTTAGATAAGATGAATTCAAAAGTCCAAGAACCGTGTTTGTTTCACGTTAAAGCCTCGGATTGTGGAAATAAATGAATCAGAAGACGCGTCTGCCAAGTGCACAGGAACTTTTCCTTCTCCTAAATATTTACCGTCCAGTTGGACTGATTTATCTATCCAAAACATGCCTTTTTCACATTTCAGCTCTTCATTTTTTTGTCATAATTTTTGCCATATTGTGGCGCAATACCAAAGGACCGAGGGAAAGCGCTTTTAAATCGAATTATGAAACGATATTCGCAGTTTTATAAGGAAGCGAATTGTGACCTAAAACGTGGACCTCAATTCCTCCAGCAGGGACCTAAACGTTCCTGCAAACACCGGCACCTCAGGGGGACTTAAACAAATAACTGTTGAAAATAAAATGAAATACAATTAAATGATGTAGATATTTAACCATTGAAAAGTTTGTTAAAAAAAAACAACTACTCAGCAGGGGGAAAAACATGGCGTAAATACAGCACTAGGAAAACAGTTGCAGTAAGTCTGAGAAAATGTACTACACTCAAGCTTTTACAGTCCAGATAAAGGAAGTGCAAGCTCTGTAATATTGCCTTTTTTAATTTCTTTGGGTCATCAAGGTCTTGGCAACTCTTCAGTGCTGTGTTGGAGGCAAAAGAGTTGAAAAACAACTGAATTTAAATGTTAAATTGCGTCTCACCCAGGCTTCAACAGAAAAAGGGACGTGCATTCTTAGCGCACATTTTTTATAAATAGCAGTTTAACGTGTGGGGAAAAGGGGTTTGCATGCGTGAACTGTACATCGGGCCCCAGGAAAACTTGTTCTGCAGGTATGGCTGAGGAGAAAACCTCTGTAAGGCCTTGGAGGAGCATGAACTAGAGCAGCACTGGGTAGCAGAGAGCAGACGCTTCACTTCTGGAAGAATCCAGTTCTTGTTTTCACAGCAGCTTCAATCTGGCAGCGCTGCAATGAGAAAGAACAGAGGTTTGTATTTTGGAGCCAGATCAGATTTTGATTGCTGACTCCAAAATTTTTAAAAAAAGGGAAAAAAAGAACCTTGACAGATAGCTCATTGGTTACAGAGTCTTGTTTTCAAGGTTGATAAGTGAGGCTTTGAAGCCAAACAGCACTCCAACCCATCCAACAGCTGACCTCTAATCAGCGCTCACTCTCTCTCTCCCGAGTTGAATTGCAGAGTGTTTTTGATTTGCAGCTGCACGATGAGGCTTTTCCCAACTATCATTGCTATCCATCCATCAATCCATTTTCTTCCGCTTATTCTGTTAAGGGTTTGGGTGGAGGAGCCTGCCCCAGCAGCCTTCAGGCAAGAGGTGGGGTTCACCCTGGACAGGTTACCCATCCATCTCAGGGCCAACACATAGAGACAGACAACCATTCACACTCACAGTCACACCTACGGTCAATTTAGAGTATCAATCAGCCTCGTCCCCTCTTGATGTCTTTGGACTGTGGGAGGAAGCTGGAGTACCAGAGAGAACCCACACAGGAACAGGGAGAACATGCAGATTCACACAGAAAGATCCTGTGATGGAGCCGGGACTGGAACCTGGAACCTTCTTGCTGTGCTGTGTTTTGTTTTTTTGTTTTTTTTGTGTGTGGAGATTTTCTGATGGAACACGGTGTTACGTTTGGGCACAGAAAAACTGTTTCACGAGATGTCTTCATATTTCATGAATCTACACAAATTGCACCCCCTCTCTGTTTTTTTTTTTGTCACAAATTTTACTGCAAATCAATACGAAGCGAAAACTTTTTATGGAATCATCACAATAAGCAGCACACTGGGACCTCTGTAAGTGTGTACTGTGCCCAGTTTTTATGTAGTTGTATACATGAGAAAGCGCAGAAGCAAATCTTAGATGGGAAAACTGAATCTGAATATTTGGTTGTCTAGTTGAAGTTTTTCCTTACATCAGAAGTACAGGTTTTAATACTGAAGGTTTGGAGCTGCCCAGTCGAAAACATTAATGTCATTTTAATATTTTCAACACTCAGATAAAAACAACATTAAGAAGAATGGAAAGGATCTAGGATCAGCTTTACTTTGGTTTCAGTGAGTGTATTTAACAATGCATGCTTTACAATTCCATACGGTAGCTGGTGCACTGTCTGTCCACTGCAAGCTAGGGACCCCTAAATTTTCCTGTTCAGGGTTCTCCAAATTTCGGGGCAGGCCTGTGGCCAGCTGACTGGTCAGTGGACTTCCAAACCAGCAAGTCTAACGGTGAGTTCCTGGTATGCAGTGGTTACACATATCAAAAAAGGTCTGAGGATGTCCCATACGGTTGGATCCCACAGAGAAGTTACGGCAGCACAAATGGCTGAAAAAGTGCTGGCTAGGATAGAAACACACTGTACAATGTAAACTAGCAGCTCAATTAAAGAGCTGCATAATCGCAGACCGGTCAGAGAGTCCAGGCCGACCGCCTCGAGAGCGTCTACAGAGAGAATCTTTGAAATAAAGACGATATCGACTTCTGGCGTGTCGTTAACTGGGGAACAGATAGGATTAGCATGCATCATGTGATAATCTAGGTGACATTCTGATGGGAATCTTTGGGTGACCCTGACTCATAACGCCTTCCTAGCCTCTGTTGCAGACCAAGACTACCCCTTGTTGTCGTTAAATGCTGGCAGCAGGATAACGCACCCCACCATCCCACAAACAGTAAAGGGTTCCAGCTCACAGTCTGATGGATCAGTGCTGAAAAATAAGTCTGATCCACGAGGACTGGGTCCATGGCTTACATCTGGATCTGCTGCTAACACTTTGGCCCAAAAGACACCTTCAAAGGTCTTAAGTCTGTGCCTTCAGGGGTCAGAGCTCCTCTGGCAGCACAAGGCGAGGCCGGCTGTACCTAGCAATCAGGTGTTTTTAATGTTCTCTAACGCCGGTGTATGGCATTCACAGTTTTGGGTCTTGAACCCAAAGGCCCTGACTGAATCATCGCAGACAGCTTAGATGTATCCTAAGAAACCTTTACTAGTCTTGCAGTGTCTGCTACACAAATTTTTCCAAATAAACGTCCATCTGGAGAAGCTATCTGATGAGGTTTTTGGTCTGAGGCCCCAGCAAACAGCTCCAACACTTTTAGTATCACTTGTAAAATGGCTGTTTTTTCATTTGTCCTTTTCTTATAGACATATTAGCCGCCAGCAAACGGTCGTATATAAATATGTTTTATTAGGTCGTGATTAATTATAGTATTGATTATATGAGCATTCCTTTTACTTCCCATGAACACCACTGGCCCATGTGCGTAATTGAGCCATGACAAATCAGACATTCTCATGACATCACATTGTAGATCTGGTGACTTACAAATGTTCACACGGACTCAACAGTGAACGGAAAAGATTCTGGTGGTCAAAGATCAAGGTCATCGTGACTACACGGTGACTTACTGTTTGGAAGTCACGAGAATCATAAAAAAAAGGTTTCACACAAATGTTTAATCAGCATGAAATGATGAAGTAATGACATTTAATATAAAAAAAGGTCAAAGGTCAAGTTCAAAGTGGGTTTTTTAAAATTAAAATTATACGCCAACTAAATTATTTTTTTGATTCTGCACCAACATGATTTTTATTTCAATTTTAAACAACCACTGGTATTTTTTGTCAGTTCTTTTTAAGGAGTGCTTCTCATGTGTACCTCTTAACTCTTCCAACAAACATTTCATTTGCCTCCAATTTTCCCCCCAAGCTTTAATTAATAGCGCTGCCTTTTAAATTAGAAGCAATTTCGTGTAATTGATGCAATCGATTAAATCGTAGCCCTGCACAACAGTAGTCTGCAGGAAGAACGGCTCTTGGCTCTTCTACGCTCCTGAATGGGCCGTCTGTCTGTGTCTTTGGCTGCAGACTCCATCAGATGTTTGCATGGCCGTCAGATGCTTTTAGGCACTTACACACAGATGCTTGTTGAGTGGTTAGATGTCGTGTGCACACCACAAACATTATCAGCTATCCAGAAAATCCCTCGGGGTTGTGTTAGTCTCACATTCGACTCTCTGTGAAAGCGGTCAAATTGTAATTTGTTTGCAAACTCTGCTTAAACTCATTCTTTTATTTATGAGGGCACTCGTTTTATGTGTGAAGCAAATCATTTCCTGAATTGGTTGATTAAAACCATGCAGGGGGGGGGGGGACATTAGAATGAATGAATAAAAGTTTGAATTCGACAAAATAACTAAAGTTGCATGTAAGAAATTTCTAAAATGACATAGTCAACAACTACTTTTCTCTCCTTTAAGTCACAGAGGAGGACTTAGCATCATCAAAGGCTGACTGAAGTGTTTATGAGTTTGCAGGCTTTTAAAAAATATACTTATGTCTGTCTGCTCCACACCTGTTGTGCGAACATGTAGCGCTAAAAGAGGCACACTCTGTTTCAAACACTGAAGCTGAGATATTCAGAGAGAGGGGTTAGGAGGGGTGTTACCATTTGGCTTGGAGGACTGAAGCGAGGGAGTGTGCTCAAGGACTTCGTCTTGATTGAGATAATAAAAAAAAAACAACCTCAGATTTTATTTGCAAAAACCTATTTTACAATCTGGATCTGTGCTGATAAAAAAGTCAATTTGAAGATCCTCAATCAATCCTTGCAGATGCCCAATCAACAGGTAAGACTTACAATAGCCCATCATATTGATGCTGAAAGTTGTTTGAAGAAAAAAGGGTGCTTAAAAAAAGCAGAGTTCGTCTTCAGACTGTGGCACCTGGAGTGACAATAAAATTGATTTGGTTGCGGCTCCTAAAAGAACGCAAATGTGTGTTTCCTCTCTGAAAATGCCATGTTGTTACCTCCTGTGCTTGTGAAGTTATCAAGACTCAAAAATAAGCGTAAAATTTCAACCAACCCTCGTGTAATCGGAGGGTTTGTAACTCTGAAAGCATTCCGAGTCGGAAGGTAAACCACCGCGTGGCTTCGTGCAACATACGCAAGCTTTTGTTCAAAGAAAGTCAGCTGGTGCTGAGCGGACATGAGGGAAGCGCTCACTGATTTCTCCTGGAATGACACAATTGTCGTAACATGGACTTCATCCCTCACCAGCATCCCACCTGTAAAACCATGCACTTGCTTCAGCTGCTCTTTTGCAGCAGTAAAGTCTATCAGTATTTCTGACAGATTAATGGCACTAATATCAACTGCAACACCAGTTTCACTTGCCTTTGTTTTTTTGTCTTCATTGCTTTTGATCATTTCCAGACTGCAGCATAAACCAAAGCACCAGAACTGTAAAATCACTAATCCTGACTGACTGATTTAGTGGAATATCTCTCCCGAGAGAGTGCTGCTGGTTTGTTCGGAGCAAAATATTTCATTACACAAAAAAGTGGGTCCTCATTAATAGAGACAGAAGGATTTGTTTTACAGGATTAAGCCAATTGCATTATTTTAATTACAGCACAGACACATAAAGCCACCTGGTTTGGTACGATAAAGGGGAGAGGAGGAGGAAGTCAGGCCGATTAGTCCAGGAGTAAGGAAATGAAGAGAAGCCTCTGTTGAAAGCATTTTTTTTTTTAATTTATGATGAGTAAACAGAAAATGTGACTCAAGAATATAATGCTACGTGTAAAAGATTCTGCAAGGTTGCTCTGCTTGTCACAGTCACATTCACCTTTGACGATCAAAATCTGCTCAGACCTTCATTGATTCCTAGTGGACATTTGTGCTAAATCAAGAAGTAAAAATCTTCAGCGTATCAAAGATACCGCATTCGTGTGAGGTGACAGTGATTTTGACGTTTGACCAGCAAAATCGTTTCAGTTCGCCCTCTTGTTTCAGTCAACATTTGTGGCAAATTTGCTGAGATTTCCTCAGGGCGTTCCTGAGATATCGCGCTGACAACAATGGTATGCACTGACAAACAACCTGAGAATATAACGCCTGTGGTTTAAAGCTGTCACTGGCACAGTACAAAGGGTTGGTGAGGGGGAAGACAATGCTGCGTAAATAAAACCGAATAAAACTCTCCCAACAGGACTGCAATAATGATAGTGATTCTGAAGGTAACGCTGATGGCAGCATGGTGCACAAGTAAAAGACGAGGAGTAGAAATGAACAGCTTCTGTTACAGAAAAAACAAAAACAGAGTTAGGCTTCATAGTACTTTTGCATATACGACCAGTCGAAATCAAACCAGTTCCATCTTTACACAGGGTGGTTTACACATCTGGTTTCACTATCTGGGATAAGGAAGATGATCCATTTTAAAATCAACACCACACCGCAAAAGTGCACCACAGTGGAATTTTGAATCAAACTACTACTCAGATTTTTAGTCTATTTTGTGTCATGATGAATTAACAAATACTGTAATTACTGATCACACGCAAGCGGCACCGCGGAGGATCAACCATTTCACAGTGCGTCAGTTGGTCCAAAAAACATTTTTTTAAAAAAGATCTTGGTTTGAAGATCGGTTCTATCGTCACCATGAGGTTCACATTTGTGTTTTGGAGCCACAAATATCGGATAGACTGCCTTGAACTTTGACGCAGACATTTCATAGTTTATTAAACTTTCTTTCATCCAGTGCCACAAGAAGGTCAAGCTTTCTCTGCACTTTGATTGATACCCAAATGCCTTAAAACACATCAGAGGTATTTTTTTTATTATTATTACTGCGATGGTGTGTAAAATGATCTTGTGTGAGTGACGTCTTGCTCACTCCTCGTACGTATCCCGTGCGGGAATGGCATGGCAGGAGTTTTGCCCTGTTGTGTGGATGTGTTTTGTTTCCAGGTCCCCATGGTGATGGAGAGTTGTGTAGCTCAAAGGTCCTATCTAGGTATTTGGAAGCCCCTGGAAGTTCCCCTGAGTCACACATGCTAACGCAACACTTAACCTGTCTGTCCTGGAAGTGCTGTTTCATATCTGTTGATTTTCCTGAAGATTATTCCAGTTTGGCCCCTTGTGGAAAGTATATTCTTTTCCAAGTTGAGAGTCTGAGGATAGCGAGAACAGGCCCAATGCTGCACCACGGATTAACAGCGCTACAGCAAATCATACCACCGGTGGAATATGTTCTGATCAAGAGAAAAGTGAAGGTAGAAAATTAAAATCCAGGTCTCAGAGAAGGCAGGGGAGGAAGAGCGTGATTGGAAAGATGAGTAGGAGATATCTTGAGCAACGACTACATGACATGAAGTAGCAGCAGAGCAGTTAGAAGCTGCTGGCTGATCGTCTCACAGATTCAAGTCTTACCACTCCACATATTGGTCAAACCCTCGTTTAGCACTGGAGGAAAAAAAATAAAACCTCCAGGCGCCGGTTATCAGAAGGTGTCAGGTGATTATAAAACCAATTGAAGCAAATTTGTGATATTTTCTGCAGCACCACAAACATCCCTCTGATGGGGGCCGTTCCTTTTCATGTGAAAGACAGATGGCAGGAAGTTAAATATAGATCATCTTCTGTGTGAGACATGAGAAAGTCCATCAACATGGAAATGAACCAGCTTTTCTAACTTATCGGGTTGTGGAGTGAGCGGCGGTGCACGGCTGCACGATGGACGAAGACACAACGAGTGTCCTCACTGTGGTTCTTTGCCATCTCTCTCTCTTTTTTTCTTTTTCTCCCCAGCTGGTCCTGGGTCAGCCTCAAACCACTTGGGGGGAAATGTTCTGGGCACAGCTGCTGCAAACACTCGTCTGTGGTTTAGAGGACATCATCATCATGTCAAGAAAAATAATTATTCATCCTTTCTCCATGTCCCTTCAGGGAGATAAAGGGAGATGAATGAAATGAGCACAATGAACTTTGATCCACCGAGCTGACGGTCAGACAAGTCAACCACATATCGACATTATAAGAATCAGCACCGCGGAACAATTTAAAAAGATATCGCATGTGATACTGAACCAACCGAGTGCTCCAAACGTCAGTAATGTTAGGAGGGTAATTGAGACCAACCTGAATTAAAATCAGAGATAATTTTAGACATAAACAACCTCCAAGTTCCCAACTGGCTTGAACTCACTGGCAGTTTCAGCTTCTCTGGGCACTTCTCCAGACAGGAAACGCTCCAGGGACAAACTAGCTAGACCCAGTTCCTCCTAATGCAAGACAGACCCCTGAGCTTCACGAGGCCACGAAAGAAGGACGGAGGGAAAGAAAATGAAAAAAAAAGAAAGGGATCAAAACTGCAGGGCGGCTCTGGCTGTTCAGGGGTCACAGGCAAACATGGAGACACACAGCTGCACATATTGTTTATTGACCTTCGGGACCTCGCAACCTTTACTGCATTTCTATCCATGACCTTTAAACAATAATCCAATAATAAAGTTGTCTTGTGCTGCATGTTTGAACCGGGACGTGACATGAAAATCTGGGCCTTGTGTACACAAGTGTGGAAGTGATTATTCTCACCCATGTACAACTGAATCAGCATCTGAACACACGCAACAGTCGTGGGTATTAGTGAAATATGTTGATGTCTGTTTACAATCACATGCTGTTGTTTCATATTGCCAGTATATTTATTTTATTGTTAAAATAAATACCGCCATTATTTTACACAGTTCTTCTTTGACTTTGGAAACATGAATAATCACACACTTTTAGACGTCCATCCATTTTCTACCACTTATCCTGTTATGGGTCGCGGGGGGGGGGACTGGAGCCTATCCCAGCAGCTTTCAGGTGAGAGGTGGGGTTCACCCTGGACAGGTCGCCAGTCCATCACAGGGCCAACACATAGAGACAGACAACCACTCACACTGACAGTCACACCTACGGTCAATTTAGAGTATCAATCAGCCTCGTCCCCTCTTGATGTCTTTGGACTGTGGGAGGAAGCTGGAGTACCAGAGAGAACCCACACAGGTACAGGGAGAACATGGAGACTCCACACAGAAAGATCCCGTGCTGGGGCAGGGGGTCGAACCTGGAACCTTCTTGCTGTGAGGCGACAGTGCTGACCACTGCACCACCGTGCCGCCAGTACGTCCATTAATTTGAAAAAAAATTCCAGCTAAATTAATGTACAAAACAATACAGTTGCTGATTTTGTTGCCTTTATTTTAGTTGCACAAATATCATAGATGAACTGTCTTGCTCTATGTGATTCTGTCATTATTATGATAAAGTACCGTGAGTTGCTCTGCGATTCCCAGGGTCAACTCCTTCTACCCATCACAAGTGGAAATCTTTTAATGACAGCGACTACGCACCTGAAAGCAGATCTGAGCACCGGGTGTTCCTGGGGTCCCTGGGTGGAGTCTTGGGTGGGGTGACACCTGGCTACTCTGCTGCAGTAAAGGCATCTGCAAGAAAAGTCATAAAAAAAATGACAAAATGTTTATATGCATAAATCCTCAAATAAATACTTGACTTCAACAACTCGCTTCCATCGCTAGATATGGATGTTTTCTCTATGTTTCTTGATGTCCCGCCACCCTGACTCCTGCTCCCCCACCCAACTCAAGGGTCAGTCAGTCTCCCAAAAACATCATCACGGCATAACTCAAAATGATAAATCAATAACTGAATAATAACGATCAATGTGAATAGTGGCATGCATAGCAAATGCTTTCCATCGTAGCTGCACGTCATGTCATGACTGTTCGAATGAATCCTGAGTTTTAAATGGATTCCATACGGCTGAGCGCAAATCTTCTAATGACGTTAACCTTATATTCACTTGCTAATGGACAGCAGGGGTGAGCTGCTTTGATGCTCCGCCTAGCAAACGCCCAGGGCTTCACTGCAATGAAGTTGAAGTTAGCCGAGCTATTAACATTACCGCAACTAACCATCCGCAGGTTTTAAAGCTGCTTTTAAAAGAAAAAAAAAAACGTGGGAGCGTTTCACAGATCAACATGGAAGCCTTTCCAAGGAATGAGAGCATAAAAAAAGGAGGCAGCCAGGGTTGGATTAACTCTTGGGACATAGAACAGGCCAGAGGAACTGAGAGAAACCTCACTGGCTGATAGCTTTTTGGAAATACAATTTGGTACCAAGGCAGTGACATCTTTATAAACCATTATTAGTGGATAAGTAACAGTGGAAATCTTTTAAAGTTCCTTCCTGCAAACTGGGAGGTTATTACAGGGTTACTGTGGATGATCTTTCATCGCTTTGGACAAAAAAAAAGTCTCCATCTGATAACCCAGGGAATGATTGGATAATTGTCCTACTGGTTTTTAGATTATCATCAAAATCCTGGAGGACCAAGGACAAATGTGCGAACATCGGTTTGTGGTTCACATTGTGTTTGTCCTTGTTGATGCTTGGAACCGTAAACTTGAGTGACGCTTTTAGCAACAGTTGCTGTTTGTGAGATGAACATGTTGGGTTAAATTTGACCCCCGTAGCTAAAAGATGTCGGTTTACATTTGCATAACAGATGTGCTCATTTTGATTCTGACACCAGGAGGGGGCAGTGCCTGTTCAAGTTGTTTAATAAGAAATAAACTGACTTGAATTGAAGATTATGAGAATAAATGTCACAAAAACATGTAAATAATTAAATAAATGTGACTTTCTGGACCCGAGGAAGCCTTGTTTCCTTCTATGGCATCATTAATCATATCAACTCATCTCGCTTATTCTAGTAAAATCAAATTACTTACGGAATGAGTTTTTAATCATGAGGCTTTGAATTTAATTAAGTTAAACATTTAAAAGAACTTATTAACTTTCCTTTCTCACATGCACATCTTTAGACATGCACCGCAGGGGGAGAACCCGCAGTTTTGTTTCTGAAGATTTATTGAACTGAATTTTAAATTCACCAGTTGCAAACTTCTCAATTAAAAAAAAAAAACTAAGAAACTCCATTGACCTTTAAAAGGTATTTTTAATAAATAAATTGTAATTTTTCATGCTGCCCATTGATGCGTCTTGTGAATGCAAATGCTTCCACGTCACATGTCCCAGTGTCTTCAAATCAACAGATGTTTTTAAAGACTGGACAAATAACACACACACACACACACACACACACACACACACACACACACACACACACACACACACACACATTTGATTACATGTTACTGCATTTTCTATTTTACTTGAATATTTTAAAGCAAAATTCTTTTTTTCCCCCAATAGCTTCTATTTCATATGACCTGGTGATTTTACAGCTTAATTGGAAAGATTTAAATAAAACATCTATTTCCATAAGAACTAAGCCCAATCCGAGAGAGCAGACCATGTAAATAAAAGTAGTTTTTCCACAATGTTTACACAATGTCTGGCCCATAATTTAATAGGTTCTTCCTCTGCCCGTGTTACAAACCTCCATCGAGTTTCATAAAAATCATCCGGATAGTTTTTGCGTCATCTGGCAGAAAAACAACCAAAGTGCGCTGAAAACCATCGTTCACATCTGAGGTAATAAAACACTCACATGGCTCAGGTTGAGGTCACTGCGGTTGCCTCTCTTCTGTACGTACATTTGCCAAAATATTAGGAACACCACATCGGGGCACGGAGTCAATGAGAATAAGACATTATTATCCCTGTAAGGGCTGAATTTACATTGTTGGATCACATTCTATCGGACGTGGTTGGTGTGTGTGTGTGTGTGTGTGTGTGTGTGTGTGTGTGTGTGTGTGTGTGTTTGTAAGGTTCTGCTGTTTCTCGCCCTTTCAGCTAATAAAGCAGACGACTTTGCTCCAAAATGAAAAGTATCTTACAGGCAGTGAAGTAGCAGAAGCATGTCTGCTCCATGATGGAGATGAAGCTGATTACTACAGGAGTAGAAATCAACTAGCGGCGAAGTGACAGTATGTAGCTACAGGGAACAAGACGACCCAAACAATGATACAAAATAAAAAATATCAAGAAACAAAACCATTAAACCACTCGCTCACACAGGCAATCTAAAGCAAACCTATTGGGCTTTAATTAGCTGCAGCGCTACCCATCACCACGCGTCAATATGATGTCTGCTGGAAACCGAGAGCAGCAGCAACTACAAAGAGGAAGAAGAGAGAAATTCAGATGGAAAATAAAGTAAAAAGGAGCCGTTCTGCACACCAGCAGCACACACTCCACGCCTCTGCTGCCACCAGTTTTTACGAATCCATTTCTTACATGTATGTGTGTGTGTGTGTGTGTGTGGGGGGGGGGGGCCTTAAAGTAGGCACCATACAGTTGCTATGGTAACATGATTCTTTGAAGTTTTTTGCCCCCTTTTTACAGCTGGATATAACAACCAGATCTGTACTGTTCTCTCAGCCCCCCTGCTTCTCTCCCTGCATCTCTCACTCTCTTTGCTACATCAAAATGTTCTCTTTGAAGACTTAAGCCGATTCCAAGTCAAACCCAGTGCTATTTCTGGCTCTATTCAGGACTGGGGCTTTGACATGTGAGTGTGTGTGTGTGTGTGTGTGTGTGTGTGTGTGTGTGTGTGTGTGAGAGAGAGAGAGAGAGAGAGACAGACAGACAGAGAGACAGAGAGAAAGAGAGAGAGAAAATATGAGTCATCCTACTTTGTTGCAATATGTGTGGAAAACCAAAAAAGACAAGTGTGTGTGTGCATGTGTGCATGTGCATGTGTGCATGTGTGTGTGTGTGCATGTGTGTGTGCATGTGTGTGTGTGTGCATGTGTGTGTGTGCATGTGTGTGTGTGTGTGTGTCTGAGGTTGAGAGTGTATTTGCAGCAAAACAAACATAAACAAGCAATCTGATTAAAAAGCTACCATGCTGCTTAGGACTGATAATGAGAAGTGCTGCTTCATGTATGTGTGTTTGAATTTAAAAGAGAGGGAGAGAGAGAGAGAGGGAGAGAGAGGGAGAGAGAGAGATAACACCAATACAGACCTTAAAAAAATCATCAAAAGCAGTAGAGGGGGAGAAAAAAGAAAGATGACAAGGGGAGGGGGGGGGGGGGTGAAAGCAGCAGAAGGAAGAGAGGATGCACCGGAGAGCAAGACGAGACATTAACATGCTTCATGCCATGTAAAGTCATGTATCATACTTATGAGCCTCACCCAGGTAAACATGAATTATTAATTACAACCTCCACTCACAGCTGAGAGGAGAATCTGCTCAAGAATGTTCCACTGTTAAAGGCAGACGCAGATTCTCCTCCTATGTCATGGAGCTTTTCCAGACAAAACCTTACAATTTCGTCACATTTCCGTCTAAACAAATAACAACCTGTGACAACCTGTACAACTGTAAGAGCGTGACCTTTCACACCACATCAGTCTCATGCTGGATCATAATTGCCTCCAATAAGGAGTCATGCCACATGAAAAAAAAAAAACAACAAACAAAAACAAAACGGTCATACTTTATATACACAACTGAAACACAGATTTCAATTGACCGTAAATATTTTGCCCCCCCCCCCCCCACACCGAACATGAATTTGAAGCTCAAACATCAAGTGAAGAAACAAAAGCAAAACACATCTGCGAGGGAGGAACATGAAACTAGTTCGAGCGGTCTGAAAAATAATGAATGTGATGGTTGATGAAACACAAAACGCCGCTGCTCCCGTCCCCTTTGAAAAACTGCAAAGACGTCCGTTCACACCTTTATCACCAGGAACCGGGAGGGAGATAATAATCATCATCTGATCTCAGCAGTAATTCTGCACAATGAACTTGAAAGGAACCTTGAGCCTAATATGCGCGTGCACGTACACGCACGCGCGCGCGCGCGCACACACACGCTTGCCTTTTATCCAAATCAGGATTTTTCTACAAAGGGGGTTTTGTTGAAACTGCAGCATTGCGTTGACTACGATGGGAGATAAAAGCCGAGGCATTTCTCATAGCGCAGTGTGAATGCGTCGGCGCCAACTGAAGAAGAAAAAGAAAAAAAAAACTCCCTTTAAACATGTCCTCTGCTAATTTGCTTCAAAAAATAAACAAGTCTTGTTACCACAGAATTTCACCTTCACCGAGATATCACGTGTGGTTTCTTTAACAACGATGCTGGGAGGGATAACCAGACAGATCGCCTCGCTTTTACGCACGTAGGTGACTTCACACCAGAGGATCATCAAGACGTTTTTCGATTTAAGACTGGACTTTCCCTTTGGTGGCACTGTGTCGTTAGAGTTTAAAACCTCCAGCAGACATCGAGCTGCCCTCTATACAATTAGTCTTTCTTTAACCGTCGACGTCACTTGTGCTCATCCACACGCCAGGCGCGGCCCTCGCTGGGTGGTCCCCCTCCCACTATCATTATACATAGTGCTGGATGAGCTGATTCATGATGGGGACTTCTTACTAAATAAACAGAAAACCATTCAACAACTCCAGAGAAGCAGGTCACCATCCAGCAGCCCGGTGCTTCCAAACTTTCTATCCAAAGATGCAACCTCCAGGGATGGGAAAGTCACAGAAGAAGAAGAAGAAGAAGAGGAAGAAGAAGAAGAAGAGTTTAATACCTGGACAGACTGATAATGATTTGATTTCCTGATGCCAGCTCACTCTTGTGATTTGTTTTTAATGCACGACTAACTTTTGTTTTGTTTTATTTCATTGGGGTTCCATAGAAAGTTTTTCTTTTTTAAAGTATATATATATATATATATATATTTTTTTTTTTTTTTTTAAACTACATTGAGAGAACCAGCTATATCCATTGCCATTAAATTGATCTTGGCCTCAAAATAATTAAGTTGGACCAAGTTTGATACGTTAATTAAGCATCATATATAATTTTTAATGCCTTTTTTGAAATTTCTAGATGAAGCGTTAAAAAGCTCTGTGCAGAAACCTTGGCTGTCTGTATCATGAGTCAGCTAAATTGATTTGATTGACGTTCCACGATCCATTCAAAGTCACTTCAAATTAGATGTTTTTTTTTTTTTCTACAGGAAACTCAAGAACTGAAACACTTAAAAAAAAATTTTTAACACAGACAAAGTAAAAGAGTGAAGACTTTTCTATTTAAAAACAAGTGTTTTTGCTTCGTCTCTTTGTGTGGCGTCTCACAACATAAAGTGAGGGAACCATTATGTACGTGATTAAATGACTTATTCATTCATTTTAGAGTGACCCAGAATCTCTCGGGTGTTCCGATCCAGGGGCCTGGAAAACCTCCCCTGTCTGCCTGAGGCCAGGAGGGGCCCCAGTGTGGAGAGAGATCTTAGACTTCAGGCTGAGTGGAACCAGACTCGGAGTTTTGTTGGAAAGGAGTTGAAGTGGAGAAGGGGGAGTGAATAAAGAGTGGCAGGCCTTACACTTGGAGCCCCTCGACTGATGCCCGCAGATGGAAAGCATTAGACCTCCATTCCAGCACAAAGATGGATGGATTATTAGATAGAGAGGCTGAGTTTGAGTGGAGGGAGGGGCCTCAGAGGAGAGGGGGGGGGGGCAGGGGTAAGATTGGGAAAAGAGATTGAGGGAGGGGAAGGAGGAAGGGGGGGGGGGGGCTTCGTCCAAATGAGAAATTGAGTGTTTGAATGAGGACATAAACCATCTTAAATGTTTGACCCTCCTAAAGCAGATTTTATTCACCCAAAGGGGGTTGCCAGTGTCAGCGGTTTAGAAATAACCTCGCGTTCATCATCAATAGACAACTTGGGTGTCATTATTTCAACTGAGGTGCAGCGACATTTGAAAGACACTGCATGTTGCGAAACATGTACAAATATCCCTGTGATACTTCACTCAAAAGGGCAGTTAAAGTACTCACAAAGTGTTTCTAGCTCCTGCAGGTATCCACCCTGCCTCTTCAGCAACGTGCACAGAAATCCACAAACATTTGGATTTGAGCTCTTTGTCGCTCATTCAGTGGGGCCTCTGCTGTGGCGGATCGAGGCCGGTGCTCTGCCACGGTAAGACGGGTAACTGCTTGTGGGACACATCTGATTAAACACAGACGTTCAGAACAATTGTCAGGTACAAAGCAGCAAATAATCACGGTTTTGTTGCGGGTAACACACTGACTCTGGTAGGAGGGGCCTTGGTGACCCTGGTGACTGCGACCTGTTTTCGCTGCGATTAGAAAAATCTTTGTGATGTTGTTCATGAAACCGGCTGTGTGACACAACTCTGAGGAAGGATGCCGCCACGTTCCACGGTCAGTCTGACCTTTGGTGCGATCCTTAAAACCTGACCGCCTTTGACTCTTGCATTGGTTCTTGAGGATCGTCGCCGAGATGCTGGAGGATTAGAACAAGAAGACAATCGCATCATGAGAGCAAAACAACCACACCGGCCCTGAAATAAACACGTCACTTATTATTTAATCTCTGTTAGGGAAGGAGTGGCAGAGCTTGGTCTCCTAACTTATCAAAACCTTGAACTTGGCCTGAAGTTGCAAAGCGTATTTCTAAATTTTGTAAACCTTTGAGTCATTCAGCAGCCGACACGGTTCATAATCAGATAAACGCACTACCTTGTTTCTGTTTGCTATTTCATTTTCATGCCAAGATGATGCAGCAAGGGTTATCACGGTCTCAAATGCAGATTTTTTTTCAATGTCATGTGATTTTTAAACTTGTGAAGCATGAACAGAGAGAAGGAATGTGAATGTGTGTGCGTGTTGACGAGTGAACATTGGTGGCTGCGCTAGCATGTAACGTTCAGCAAAGCACCATCGTGTCTAAATGCAGGAGCGTGACAGTAAAATCCTCTAAAATAAGATAATTAGGAAACTCTGCGATCCTGATGTGAAAATATACTGAAAGTTACTGCCAGAGGTGCAAAGATCAGCCAGCTGCTCAGGCTAAAACCAGTATTAATCTTTTTTTATCTTTAAAGTACAAGTTGAAATAAAACAAGAGGAACTGTCGCAGAGATCACCTCGGCCTCATCTGAAACAAGCTTAAACCTGCTCACCCTTTTGTTGCTGAAAGAAAAAGAAACACAGATTTACGTTCGCGCTTGGAGAGGTGCTGAGTGGGCCCCCACGCCTCCACGCATGCGCTGCAGTCAGTTGTGCTCCTGTAGAGGAAAATGATTCAGAAATTAAATAATATTTGGGTTCATAACGATTGCAATCTCTAAAAGAATCATCTAGAATAAGTCTAGGAGAAGAAGAGTCCCTCCCTCCAACAGCAGCAGGACCCCCCCCCCCCCCCACACACACACACACACACTTGTGGCCCTAATGCGACAATGATTAGCACAGACCAGGCAGATGAACACCTAGCTGACTTGAATGCTGACCCCCCCCCCCCATGATAGTGCACTAGCCAGCGTTCAAAGGCTTCTCTCGACTTCCTCTCTCCAAGGTCAGTAAGTGGCGGTGTGGACAGTGGAGGTCAAGCACCTGTCAGCCCCTCAAAACAGCTCACGTTCCCCAACAATCAGAGACTTGTTGGAGGCTTCCAGCTCTGCCATGACAGAGTGAAGAGCACTGAAACTGTATCTGCCTCTCCCTCCTCCTCCTCCTCCTCCTCCATACCTCTGATCTCCTCTCTCCCTGGCTGGTATCGTCAAACCGTCAGTTGTCTTTTGTTGAGCCGAGTCGATCCCTTCATATAAATCAGCAAAGAGCAGCAGATTCTACTATTTGTGTGTGGCATTTTTACCTCCACTATGGGAGGTTATGGTTTCACTCTGTCTGTCAGCAGTTAGGCTCAAACTATGTGGCCGATCTTCATAAACTTGGTGAAAGGGCGGAGGCTGACGGAGCCAAGGAGTAACTAATCAAAATTTGGGTTTCGTCCATCGAACAAAGCCAAAAGCAGCATTTATTTACACTGGCCTTGCAGAGGTCTTTGCTTTTACAGAATGCTAGAATCATCTACTAATAATTTACATGTGTCTTGGAGAACAGGCTTCATAGTTTGATAATCAGTGTACAAAAATAGACACAGTGTCTATATACTTCCTATCAATCAGTTCCAAGTAAGTGCTAACATACTGTTAGTTATACAACACCAGATGCTAACTGGCCTGAAATGTGTCAGCAGCATGAAATCCAGTTTATTCTGAGAGTTTAAATAATAAATTATATAATGTCATTATGTATTATATTATATACTATTTTATGTTTATAGGGCGGCACGGTGGTGCAGTGGTTAGCACTGTCGCTTCACAGCGAGAAAGTTGCTGGTTCGAGCCTCAGCTCCAGCGTGGAGTCTTTCTGTGCCTGCTTGGGTTCTCTCTGGTACTCCGGCTCCCTCCCACTGTCCAAAGACATCAAGAGGGGACGAGGCTGATTGATACTCTAAATTGACCGTAGATGTGACTGTCAGTGTGAATGGTTGTCTGTCTCTATGTGTTGGCCCTGCGAGGGATTGGTGACCTGTCCAGGGTGAACCCCACCTCTCACCCAAAGGCTGCTGGGATAGGCTCCACCCCCGTGACCTCTGACAATTAGAAAATGGATGGATAATAAATAAATAAATATTTATACACTCCAGTTGTGTCTTAGGATTTCATTAAGTGTTTCTCACCTGACTAATTGATAATGACTGATGATTTCTACTTCCGCTCACGTTTTCTCTCCCCCTTGACACCAACGCTGTGGCGGTTCAAACGGAATCAGGCTTCTCATTCCACGGCAATCATCTTACACGCATCTATATTTTACACATTTTGTGAAATAACCATGACAGAGCTGAAAGCAGAAATACTGACTTCAATATTAGCGCCTGAAGCTTCTGAACGTTTCTTTTTCTGCTCTCTCGTTTGCGAACATCCCAGTGAGCTACGAAGAAGCCAGATTCCACAACTGGTAGCAATCAAGATGAGTCCCTCTCTGCATTGCACCACTCTCCTCTGACTCACTTCTGCTGCATGTCGTCTCCATAAAGACTTCATGGTAAAGCAGATACGCGTATCCCTCTGCTTCATGCTCCACTTTCGTAGTCCCTCTGGGCCACTTGATGGACTCCCAACTTTTATTGATCTCTTTCTCTATCTTTTTTTTTTTTTAAGAATTCCCCTCTTCAGCTTCTGCTTTACTTTCCAGACACACCACAGCCCATTACACCCTGAAATCAAGAGGATAAATGAGGCTCCAGCAGCAGAGGGTGGCCCCTGGGCAGAGGGAGTGGTCATCCTGGGTTACATGCAGGAAGTAGCTCCACTGGCTTTAAGCTAGATTTTAAGGATTTTACTTTGGGACGGAACACACCCAATCCCACAACTAGAGAGCACGTACCTCCGCCGGTGCCAGCTTGAGGCTGTTCCTTGGAGGGAGAGGCAGTGAGACCTAATATTTACATTTTCATGAAGGGGCAGACAAATGTTTGCACTGTGGCACAAATCTCACTTCCTGTGTCCACTAGTTGGTGCCAAACAACACACACGTACAGATCCTGTAAATCACAGCAAGAAAACTCACTAGCTACAAGCTCACTTCCTGTCACCACTAGGGGGCACTGTGATTTATATCCTGAAGGCTGGAACTCATCACATGTGTGAAGTCTGGAAAGGATCTGACCATGTGGAGTTCAGTCACAACACTTTCATATTTTTTGGCCAAATATCAAAATTGTTCCCTTTGCCACGGAACAGTTGAGCAAAGTCAAATTCTTCACAGTAACCCAGCCCAAAGTTCTACGGACACCGCTTAGCAAATCCGAGACGGATCAGTTCAGGAGCACATCATAAATCATAGATAATAAAACAATACATAATGAATGAATGATGTCAGCCTATAAGCTATAAATGCCTCTTTTTTCCCCCTTCTACCTCTCGGCTCTCCTCTCCCACACTTTGTTTGCAAAGCGATAATTTTAGCTCCCACCTTGAAACTACATCCAACAGATTCAGAATGGTGTTCATCCACAAAAGGTGCTTGCAGCGTACCGTCACAGCACGAGCTGCTCCAGAACAGCAGCAAAAAATGGTTTCTGTTCGAAATCACTTCTCACAACTTTGTTTTTATTCTTCATCTGAAAATACACATAAAATGGAAGCGTTGTGTTTTTAAAGGAAGGGTTCTGTTAGGAGGGAGCGTTGAAAAAAGAAAGCAGGAGCATCCCCCATCTAGATTGGTGCAATAGTTTGGACCTTTTTTTGTCATTTGGGTAAATTAGCTTTTAAGAGATCAAGGTAAGAGTTTATGATCCAGTTTGTCCACACACCAGGTCATAAACTCAGCGTTCCATCCTTCTTAATCACGTATCTGTTACTCAACTGTCCATTCCAAGCTGTTTCGTGAATTTGAGCGAGAAATTCTGAAACAGACTCAAGTGAACAGCCACAGAGGAAGGGTGAACCATGGAGACCACTATTTCCACTTGATCCCAACACAAATCAAACAGCTAAAGGGCGCCGCCAGCTGGCCAATGTCAGTTATGACACAATTAATTACATTTCACTGAATCAGTGAAAACGGTGTTTTGCTGATACCCAGTGGATTCACATGGGCAGCACAAGTCTGAAAAGAACCACTCCTATAAATAAATAGGCAACGTACACCAAACAACATCATTTAATAAATGATTTTGCAATACAAAACATCTGTGCAAAAATGTTCAGACATCATAAAAAAGAAAAGGCCTCTCTTGGTCAATTGGATATGCATGTAAACCTTATTAAAATCTACTTTTTGCGGCGTTTTTTTTTAAATTGATTGACAAAACAAAAAGGCACAAAAGGATTCTTTCTTTGTTTTCTTTTTTTTTTGTTTTTTTTTTGCCAAATACAAAAATACCTATATTTAATGAAAATTCACAGTCTTGTGTACAAGTGGTTTTTATGTTTTTTGCACTGCTATATTACACTGACATGCTGGAGGTCACGAGTACAAACTCAAGATGCCAAGGTAGCTCAATCTTCAGGAGGAGCAAAAGCACTGAGAGGAGAAAGAGAAGGTCATGAACACTCAAAAGGAAAACTGAACGTGATTCCTAGCATCTCGAACTAACGGGGAACGGACTTCCTCCAAAATAAGAAACGGGAGCTTTTATCTTCATATAGCTAACTTGGAGCGAATCATGTTGTAGTAACAGCAGGTAGTAGTTGCCATGACTCTGTAAGGTAGCTGTAGTCTTTTTTTCTTTAAAACAAACAAACAAACAAACAGATATCAGTCTAATTTCTTATTGCTCTGGAAACTTCTGGACACACGAAGCGGCTCTTTCTGTGCTTTATGCTCTACTCAGTGATACACTGAATGTGCTCGGTTCACAAACAGCTGATTGATTAGCGTGGTCGCCTAGAAACGAGTGCAACGTAGCGTACGGCGAGGAAGAAACCAATGATTGTCTACTTCACAGGAACTGAGGGAGGTTTT
This sequence comes from Aulostomus chinensis, assembly GCF_037954235.1. NCBI lineage: Eukaryota > Metazoa > Chordata > Actinopteri > Syngnathiformes > Aulostomidae > Aulostomus > Aulostomus chinensis. The sequence continues at coordinate 6,681,506 of NC_141333.1, read as the reverse complement.
TAGATGGTTTGAGCGCCACGTGAAGCGTGCCTGACTGAAACATTTCTTCTCTCTACACAAGTTAAACATGATATTCATGGCAGTTTCATGCATCCACGCATATAAGCAAGGCAGCTAAAGGTAGCACTGTTTACGATGAGGCGCATCTGTTTAGAAGACTTTCACTCCTCCATATCTTCTGTTTTATACAATTCATACAGAAACAAAATGAGGACACATAAGGCTCTAATGTCTAGGTTCCTTCAAACACTGAAAAGAAAAAGAAAACACTCCTAAAATCCTATCAAATGATGCCATTAACATTAAAAATACATCAATCTTCTGACCATTTCAGCTTACGCTACTCAGAGAACTACTGACCTCAGGCTTTGTGTGGCCAATTAAGTGTTTACCCCGAGTCCACTTTAGCTGTGAAGGGAGCTACGTGATTTCAGGCAACCAGCTTTATGTTCCACTTGTTTTTGCTAAGTTAGATTCCATATCCGGAAAGAAGAAAAAAGGACGAAGAAGTTGAAAAGGGAGAGGCACAGAGGGTTGTTGCACCGTTGTACATGAGCCAGGAGGAGAGCCATGAAAGAAGTCTTTAATATCCAATAAGTCTGCTTCACCGAGTTCCAGCCTGGACATCTGGGATTTGATGAGGAAGGGTGTGTTCATGCAGACCAGACAAGTCATTGAAGCTGCACAATAAACATTCAGGTGTCATGTCTGACGGATTTTGATTGAAAATGATGACGCAAACTCAGTGCCTTGATGAACATTTGACTGCCTGCGGCTGTTAGCTGACAGACTATAAGGCATAAAACCAAATAAAAGTTCATCCTCAGGGTCCAAAAGGAAAAGTACGCCACCTCCAAGCCTTTTATACATCCCCGCTGCCTTATACCTTGGATGCTGTTGGGGTTTTTTTGCAGTTTGATGCCGGTCCTCTGAAAAGCCTCTGAAATTCAGTTTTACATGCAAAAGCATAGCACATTCTAATAAGCAAGTCACACCAACGCTGAAAGGCACCAAGAGATTGTGATACGAATGTTTCTCTGTCCAATTGCAATAAAAACCAGTTGCTTCTTTTCCACCTTGACAGTTTTTCCATAATAAAATGTTCTCTTGAATATATAACTTTGTAATTCATTCACGACTTATGTACCGTATTTACACAAAGGTTAAAATAATAACAACATTTTGGAGACCGTGATAGTAAAGTACACTTGCTTTAAACAATAAGGCAGCGTTGTGTATACTTGTGGAGCTGCTGCAGAGTTGTGCTGTGATTGTGTCTCCACATGACGGGTGAATGATTCTTTGACTGGGTCCCTGATGGAGAGGCAGAATTCCTCAAATTTGGGTCCCAAACAGGAAAAGTGTGTCCTTCTCTTCATCTACAGGTCTGCCGTGATGACAGAGTCGTTATACATCAGTACGTCAGAGTCAGCAGCGAGCAGCGCTGATGTTTGGTCTAGTTGTCCCACCCCCTTCTGCGATAGTTGTCCATAGATCTGAGCCGGGCCTCCGCCGCTCCCCGGCATGATGCAGTGGGAGAGCAGCGGTGTGTTGGCGTCATGGTTGGAGCCTGTGGTGGAGGGAACGCCGCTCACATGACCGGTGCTGGTGGAGCCACTGGCGCTGCTGGGTGAGCGGCTTTTAGGAGGGGGCAGGTGGTGCTGGATTACCCGGGTGGGTGGAGCGGGGGGAGGAAAATGCGCAGGAAAAGCTGCATATCCAGTTGGAATTGGGTAACCGTTAACTGGTATAAAGCGCTGGTGGGTTTGGGCAACAGCCATGGGGGTCCACGCAGGAATAGGAGCCATCTGGCCTGCTGAGGGCATCGCCTGGGCTGGGTAGAGGTACCCTGCAGCAGCGGCGTACCGAGGGTTGCTCAGGTTGCTCACGGGGCTGGCGCTCAGGGAGGTGGTCTGGGTGGTGGCGTTGCCTCCGCCACCAGAGGGCGTACTGGAGCTGGCATGAGATGACAGCCCCTCCCAGGCTCGTAGACGGGCGTGGATGTCCTTAAATCTCGGCCTGCGTGCCGGCCCCTCTTGCCAGCACTCAGTCATCATACCATAGAATCTGAGAGACATCAGAGTTAGACATTAAGTATTGTTATTATTACAACTTTTAAAGCCATAATCTTAAAAAAAAAGAAGTTAAAATTATCACTACAAATTTAAAATTCACTACAGTCCTTTATTTTATTCCACAAAGACATTAAAATGTAGTTTCTAACTGCATTTTGTTACAATGTATGACATCTGAGCAGCAGGAGAATGCGTTTTCTGCATGCAGGTGCGTGAAAAACTGTACTGCAGTTATTATTTTTATTTTTTATTATTACTATCTTTCTCTCTCTCTCTCTCCCTCCTTCTTTTTTACTTTCTATCCTTTGTAATTTTTTTTTCTCTTATCAATGTAAAGTGATGATGAGTTGACCTGCCAAGGGACTACAGATGAACATTAGCTTTAATTAGCTTGCTAACTCACATCAATCAACATTTTAGGTTTAAACCAAAAATGTCGATTGATGTGAAAATAAACATAAAATTAAAAAATTAAAATCTGCTAGCTAACATGAGTTAAACAAATGTTTAATAAAGTCTCTATAACTTAATGTCTGATGTAAATTGTCTTAACCCCATTTGCTCCAGTGACTTGGCAGTTTGTATTTAATAAATATTCATATCTCATAATGGAGTCGTGAATTTGTCACCCTCACATAAACGTACCTTGGGGGACAGTCCTCAGGACAAGGCAGCAGCTGCCTCTTTCTCACCATCTCCATCACTTCCTGGTTGGAGAAACCGTAATAGGGCTGCAGCCCATAGCTGAAGACCTCCCACAGCACCACTCCGAAGGACCAGATGTCTGAGTCTGTGGTGAACTTTCCATAGGCAATGGCCTCAGGGGGCATCCAGCGGATGGGCAGCAGGGTTTTGGGCTGAATGCAGTAGTAGTCTGACGAGTAGATCTCTCTGGAGAGGCCAAGGTCAGAAATCTTGACGTGGAGCTGTTCGCCTACAAGGACGTTCCTTGCTGCAAGATCCTTATGGATGTAGAAGTGACTGGCCAAGTATTCCATACCAGCAGCCACCTAAAGTAGCGAGCAACAGACAGAAAATGTAGTTTACAGATTAAATCCATTTCTACCTGTCAGAAAAGCATGAAAAGCAATGAAAGATGACTTAACCACATGGTGATCTATTGTTGACCAAGCAGCCTTTCCTCAAACATTTTACATATGATAACTCTATCCTGAATCACTCTTGTGCATATGTGATCATGAAGGTATTTTGTGGTGCCCTTGTCCTTTGCCCAGGCTCAGGACCACACCTGACCTGGTTCCTGCACAGCAACTAAAGCTTTTTCATTTTAATGACAGTAATATTGTGCAGATGTTTCTTATTTATCTTTTTTCCCCCCAAAATTCATATAGTAGATATTTCCATTTTGTATTTCAAGCTAAGCACTTTTGTCTCCATCTTCTGGCCGGGACGGTTATTACAAACGGCTGTCGCCGCGCTTACGTCACAGGTTCTGCTGCACTCCACTCAGTTGCTAATGTTGCTGCTGTTGGGAAAATCTAAAAGGGCTGCACAATAAGATTATCTATCCACATCAAAGTTAGCAGAGGGCTAACCAGAGCAGTAGTCTCAGGACATGCTCAGCATGAATCCTGCTGGCGGTGTGGGAACAGCACAACAGACACAAATGACATGTAATTTAAAACTTAACGATGGTTGCGTGAATTCATTTGGGGAAAGTGCTACTCTGTGGCTTTTCTTGACTACTTGACTTGCTGAACTTCATACTCTCGCTTTCTTGTCTTCATGGATGTTGCAAGCTCCAACGTTCCAAGACAAATTTCTTATTGGTAAAAAACTTAATCTGCTATTAAATGTCTCATACTGATTATGCAGTTATTCAGCATTTCCAGCCCGTTTTTGTGAGTGCATCCAAATCACAAGAAACTGGAATCCCACTTCCTTAAGCCCTAGTCTATTCAGAGTTGACGTAACCATACTGGGTACATCTGACACACAGAGCCACTGGGCTAACACCTCTCATGCACTATTTCACTCCAATTCTTGCCTGTATGGCCATGTGCAGGAAGTCGCCATGATCCAGGCTGGATTTCACTGTTCCGTCCTCATCACTGCTGCATCCGACGTCGGAGTGCGGCGAACGCATGATGAGGAACTCGTGAAGGTCGCCTTGAGGAAGGAACTCAAACAGCAAGCACACGGGCTGCTCCTGGGTCACCACGCCCAGCAGGCACACCACGTTGGGGTGCTGTAGCTCTGTTAGCACGGCAGCTTCCTGTATGGGGAACCAACAGGGACTGATAAATTTCTGAGTCAGGCTTCAAGTCTTAGAGGAATAGAGGATTTTCCCCACAAGAAACACGTGCCTTGTAGTTCATGAGGCGCTTTGACTATTTTGTCACTCTATCATTCCTCACAAAATTGACAGTTAAACACATGCATTTTAAAGCAGCTTACAGTTTAGGGTTAGAGCTTCGATGGGTTGTTATTTTCTTCTCCAGATAAATACTTTCCTGGTTTCCCCATCAATAATCTCTATGATGTCATTTTGATCATCGTATGTTTTTAACATTGTGAAACTTTTAAGGGGGTCAGTGGGGGGGTGGGGGGTGGGGTGGTAGTCCACTGTACCTGCTGGAAGTCCCCCCATTGCTGGGCAGAGGAGAGATCCTTCAGGGTCTTTATTGCTACAAGCTGTGCCTGGTCCATGCCAGGCAGGTACAGGTGACCCTTGTAGATCTTTCCTAAAGTGCACTCGCCGAGCTCCTCCATGAAACGCACAGCCGACAGAGGAAGCTCTTTGGCTTTGCTCTGCAGAGAGAGGAGAGAACAGAGGGAACGGGCAGAGGAGTGGGAGGGAGACAGAAAAAAACAGATCATTATTTTCTTACTGAAGCCCTGAACATTATCCTCGCCATTACCCATGTATGGAAAAGAGAAATGGTGTCATTACTGGCATTCCTACTTTAATGGAAGCAAACTGCCTAACAAAAGACCAAATATTTGTTTGACTTTGTGTGACTATGAGCATGAAAGACAAATTACAATTACGGCCCCGGAGAGGAGAATAATCATCCTCCATCACAGCCACATCAGCTCCTAATGACTCACGCTAAAGAGAGAAAATCTTGAAAGAACACCTTGGCAGTTGAGCGGCATCCTGGACAGGGATGGGCAACGTTCATTCAGATAAAGGGAGAGAACTGCTGAACATCAGTTTGGTGAGCTTGCAAATCGTCCTGTAACAAACTTTTGTTGCAGATTCTAAGATGGACGACCGCTTTGTAAAAATATTCTGCCTGGCAATTAAGTTGGAAAACAATGTCAGGCCTTTTTGTTCTTGCGATGACAAATTTGTGGCCTGCTTGGTGGAAAAAACATCTCCTGATGTTGTTTTCCTTGAACATGGCCACATTCTCTTGGCGTGTCGAACATACCGCCATTGAACCAACACGTGGGACTAAATATTTACACGTCCACTCTTGGTTAACAACACCACATTCAGAGTCAACGTTTCTTTTTTTGCAGGCGTTCATCTGAACTATGATTCTTTCATCATGGCAGCTAATGTTACAAGCCGTCAAAGCAAGAATCTCTTGAACATTTATAGTCATTTGCCCCGGAATCCATTAACATAACGTTGCCTTTTATAGATTTTCTCCTCTTTTTTTTGCCTTGGTGTGCTGAGGGAGAGGCTGAGCAAGCCAATGAGGAAGGCTACAGGAGAGGAGGAGTCCAATGGCCACCTCAAAAGCCCCTCTCACCCTCTCTTAAGATGAGCTGGTGAGAACAAGTACATTCGTTCAGAGACTCATCCCTGTGCAGCACTCCAGAACCGCTGCAATTAGATTTTAAATAAATGGACCAATAATCATTGCACATATACAGTATTTACTGACCAGTAACTGTGTGTACTGAATTGTTTCTACCTATTATCAATATACTTTTATCTTTTATTAATCATCATTACTTTTATTCTTTTGCTGCCTGCTGTTTTTATTCATTTTAGATCCTTTTTCTTCTGATACTTTTGTATTCTTGTTGTCCTAATCTTATCTTACGTGATTATTCATTATTGAAAGAGGGACAGTTTGTGTGTGTGTGTGTGTGTGTGAGAGACAGAGAGAGAGAGAGAGAGAGAGAGAGTAGCTAAAAGGTGAGGAGAGGTTGGCAGGGAATTGCAGATTCCAGGAACTAGGAGATGAATAATGAAATTCCTCTGTGAGCGGGACGGACACACAGCCTGTATGAGCTCTGGAGGGGGCCGAGTGTGTTTGTATGAGGGGAGTGCGGGGGCCCACTGATCTTATGAGAGAGACGCAGATGTTTTTAGTTATGGATTTGTTTCACCGCCCCCTCCCGAACCCTCAGATCCTCCTCACACCACCACAACTTGGGTACGTGAATGTTCATGTGTGTTTGAATGGACTGTCACAGGCGATGACCCCTGGGTGACCCCGCACCAAAGCCTGCTGAGCGCTTCTGCTGTCGCTTGTAAAGAAAGGAAGACACTTGCAAGGCGTTAAATAAACAACATAATTGGAGGTTTTAACATGAATCTAAAAAGGGAATATGTTTATAACTTTTTCTTCGAAAAAATGTTCTAAATTACAGTATTTATCAACCAGATATCTCCCGTTAGATAAACGTACTACACTTCCAAAAGTTAATCCTGCTTTTTGAAATCCTAAAACAGAAATGCGAAAACCATATGTAACACCCTGTTATCTGCACAGACCATTTAAAATGGACTGTATAATTCCACGACTGCGTGGCTCTCACTGTGAACAGCTTCCTTTGATCCCCCGTCAAGGCCATCTAAACACAGCGACTGTCTTTTTTAGGTTCGGTTCATTTGGAAAAAACAAAAATAAACCAGAGATATTAATGGTGTATGGCATTTGTGCGACATTGTGTGGTCGTCTCTTTTTGGTGGTAACTTTATACACATCACCTTGAGCATCAGCTGTAGTTTGCACAAGCCGGCAGGCACACAGCAAAGCTACCCCCCATTCACAACCACCACCAAAATTATGAGACACAAGATAAACACACATGATATGCAACCTTGAGAGAAATATGAGCCCAATGTGGGCGATGAATTGGCTGGCAGAGCAGAGGTGTGATGATCAGCGTCTATGAGGGAGGGATAGTGGAGGTGATGGAAGAGATGTAAAAGGGATAGAAGGACACACAGAGGAAGGTGGATAAATTGAAACGAGTGGGAGAGACCGGAAGAGTGCGAAGGAGAAATATGGGGTGGAGGAGAAAAAATCAGAGACAGTGAGAAAGAAATACATGGAGAGGAAAAAAGAGCTGCAGCTGAACATTCCTGGACCTGCCGATGAAAGAGATATGAAGCCGCTGAGACTGACAAACACACACACACACACACACGTACGCACGCACACACACACACGTACACACACTTCATTTTCTACTTACCTAACCTAACATTAACTTCAGTTTAAAACAAGTCTGCGCCCTTAAATTTAATGATATATGCCATGTAGATTTTTAGAATTGCCACAATGGGAGTGTAAAAACAGATTTATGTCTTGACAATATGAGGAATACACACACACACACACACACACACACACACACACACACACACACACACACACACACACAGAAACTTGACCATGCTGTGAGCAGCCGTGCTATGACTCCTCCTGCCGTCTGCTCTTTATGACTTCAAAGGACAAACACAGCAAAAAAGTCCATTCTCCTGTGGTGAATCTATCACCACAGGAGAATCCAAAATGATGTGTGAATTTATGTGTGTGTGTGTGTGTGTGTGTGTGTGTGTATTTAGCAGTGCTGGTGGTGATACAAGCAGGGGTGACATCATGATTGTGGACTGTAATGATGGTGGTCTCATGTGCTGTGATGTCGTGTCTGTGACTTTTTTTCCCCAAGTAACCTGAGAGCAGCAAACATGAACTCATACGGACCGACCGGGGAAATCATGGAGTTGTCAGTTAATTGCTCGGTACTTATTTTTAATTTCAACCTGAATAAAGTGACCCTGACGGCTCATTTATGCTCATCATTATGGACAGACGGAGCCTCCTCTCTGTACGTGTTGTCTGCTTGTGGATACGGACCTCTGTGTTGAGCGCTGAGCAGCGAGATTTTAAGAAAGAGATTTGGTATAAAATTACATTCATGATCTTCATCTGTAACGGTGACGGTATTCTTGTCAGGATCTCCTGCACTGTTGTCGTGTTGTCAGTTGCGTTTGACTTTGAACTGCCCTCTAGTGGATGTACGGTGTAACATCCACACCAATGTGTCAGATGCATGTACCGTGCATCCAACTGCTAGTGTCCAAGAGAAAAACCTCCATCAGTGGATCATGTGATCTGGATGTGCTGCTTTACCTTTGGCTTGTATGCAGTCGTGAGCATGGACATCTCAACGTTTTGTCCGCGGACTGGTTTGGGCTGGCGGGGTGCAGGAGGCCTTGCGGACTTCTGGTTGTTGCGGCACACACATATAAAGAAGAAGAGCAAAGCGATGGCTAATGGGATGGCCACACTGGGAACCAGGATGTACAGGATCTCCATGTTACTGCCACCAGACTTGTCCTTATGGTCTACAGGGGAAATAGAGGTAGAGGTCATTCAACATTATTCTTTGCAGTAAGAGTTTCCAATGCAATAACAAATGTTTTGGACATTAAACGCATTTTCTGGCCATGTCAGAGAGACAACGAGTCACTGTAGTCTCTCACCACAGATGGGTATGTCGCAGAGCTCCATGCGGACCCCCTCATCCAGCGTGAAGCACCAGGGGGCCTCGTGTTTGTTCCCCGGGTTGCGGCAGTAGGAGTGTCCCCCGTTCAGCTCCGGGTAGCGGACAGCCAGGTAGGTGTGGCTGTGAGGATACTGGGAGTTCCACGGCTGACACTGACGCCCCGACTTGGTCACGCTGACGGTCCCGCGGTACTCCGCCCCGCTGCTGTTGTAACACTTGTGATCTGATGGAGAGCAGATAGAGGATGACCTTTAGGAGACAGCGGGTGGATGAATGACTTCTTTGTTGCTTTTATTTTTTTTTTTCTAACAGTTTGAGAACAAAATATGCCTTTTTTCAAAACTATAACATATTTTTCAATTTTAGTTGCTTATTGTTTCATTTAATGTTAACTCATCAAGTTAATTGATTTTTTTCAATGTTTTTTTAAAGTACAGAACACGACGATGGTGATAAGAGGCTCTGCTGTAACTTAGGCCATCATTACAGTTTCTGTTGTTTTGAGGGTCACAAAACCATGCAGAATGAGTCATGATCGGAATTTGATTCATTTGGTGAGATCACATTTGGGAACTCTTAAAAAAAGAGCAGCACAATTACGTTTTTGTTCATATTCATGTTAGCAGAGAGCTAACAGGAAGTAGCTGCTCAGACGGTGACAACTTGTGCATCACATAGTAGTTGTGTTATGGTTGTAGTTGTGTGTTCCTCTACTTGTATTTTCACGGGTTCAGTCGTCACATTTTCAGCGTGTTTTGACTCATCGGCAGGGAGAGGTTTCAAAAGCTTTCCTCTCTGAACCAGGACTGACGCTGAACCCTTGGTCCAGCCAGCAGGAGAGTGTCTTACTCTTGTTGATGGGCTCAGCCATGGGGATGCCTATCCTCAGACAGTTGGCGGCCTCTGGGCTGTCAGACGCCGCCAGGTCCTCACAGTTTGGCAGCTTCAGACTCTTCAGTATAATGGGGTTGGAGCGGGCGATGATGTACTCCGTCTTACACAAGTCGTTCTCCAGGATCTCACACTCGTCTTTACACAGGTCTCGAGGTTTGTCAGTTCCTGTGCTGCGATCGCAGGTCGGGAAGGCAAAGTGGCAGAGGGAGGGGATGGCGAACTGGGAGCAGCGATCCGACAAGTGGTTGGACGTCCCGATCATGGTGAAGGCAGCTGGGAACAGAAGGAGCAAAACCTGGTTTGATTTTTGTCGATCTAGAAGAACACAGTCTTTCATGTTCCATCTAGAAATCTACAGCCTCCTTTCATGAATCAAAGACGTTACAAGACAACAAATACACAATTATGTTTCTGACATATGGAGGATCAAATAGATAGACTGCTAATAAAAACCTGCTGTTTTAAACATATGATTCATAGTCGTACTCTCCAGTTATTGCAAACATATGGCTAATTATAGTTGTGATTATTGGTAAAGCGTCTCTCTCTTAGGGGGGTGGAGGAGAAGACAAGCAGTTTTACAAACCCAAAGCACATGTTACTTTAATAAAATGATATTCAAGATTACTGGAGTTGAAATTTAAGAGCGTGAATGGCTACTAAACGTGCACGTTCTGGTATCGCATGTATGATCCGCAGTCCTACTGTGCTCACGAGCCTGCGGCCTCATTAATCTCAATCATCCCTCGTCCTTAATGTCTGACATTATAGACAGAGTTCATGGCCCTTTTGTCTTAGAAGTGTGCAGCTGCACCGATGTAATCAATAACACTTTAAACTGACACATCAGCACATACGCACTCAAACATCAAAACAAAACAAACAAAAACACAGGAGCAGCAACACACACACGTATCAGAGGATAAAAAAGGGAGCGTGCGCTATAAAGAGTGGTAACTACGCTGAGGAGATGTCCTGTTGGCTTCCTCCGGGACACAAATGAGGTTGGATGCAGATCACCTTACAAAGGTTGACTTTTTCTCACCAGAATGAATCGCCAAAAGATAAATTAACTCGTAAATTTACACTTGAAAGTGAGGAGAGGAGCAATGGGTTTGTCCTTTAGAACAATGAACAGCTTTTATAACCAGACAGCTTTAATTTGAAGACTTTTTATCACTTAACAGCTCAAGAATCACTTCTCACATCTCAGCGTTCAGTTGTAAATTATGTGACAATCGAGTAATAATACATTGATTGGGAATAACAACACATCAAATAACCACCTGGCTCAGGTTTTTACGATATTCCTCATGTAAAAATGACTGCGTGGATCTGTTCCTCACCTGTGATCTGGGTCTCGATCTCGCCCTGCATCTGCAAGGAGTCGACGAAGATGCTGCGGTTACCGATGAAGCGGGCGCAGGCGATGCCTCTGTATGGCTGACAGAATCCCTCCTCATCAAAATCCTCCCTGAGAACCACAGAAGAGAACAGAGGTTTTCTTCAAATATGTATCTCTCTGGAGGACTTGTGCAGTTACACGCTGCAGTACACAGAGCCTCCACTAGAGAGCAGCCTATGTTTGACTGAAGCCAAGAGATGAAGTTGTGCAGTTGTGTTAGGGCATCTGTGTTTGCTTGGGTAAGGATTAACACACACACACACACACACACACACACACACACACACACACGCACACAATCAAAGGAATTCATGTTTGTCTGTTTGTCTTTATTTCTGTTTATGGCAGTGAGATTTCATCATGAGCTTTGATGTGAAACAGATACAGTTGAAAATGTTTTCACAAATATACGACTTTTACTTCCCTCAGTGTCTTTCTTACTTCTTATCAAACCCACTTTACATAACCAGCCTCTAATCTTTTTATCTCTCTCTCCCTGCACAAACACTGAACAATGACATAATGCGTCTCGCCCCCTACCCGAACATTAACCGCTACGACTAAATGTCTCATCCCATCTTTCACGTCAAACCCAACCAGATTGTAACTTGAACCTTCAAACCGAGTCTTAACCCTCAAAAAGCCCTTTGAAGTTACCTCACTGACCAAAGTGTCATCATTCTTGAAAAAATCCTCAGGACGGCCTTTTAAAACTCAAATTGGTCCTCACAAAGTAGCTGCACGCACGCACGCACGCACGCACTCACACAAACCACATGCTGACGAGCGGCCTGCTGGCTCGGCGTGAGATCACTTTGTCATGAGCTTTAAGTTGTGCCATATGGAGACCTTAAGACCACGCACAACCACAATATATAGGGTTAGTTAGTGCAGGATGCCCCTGTGCATGATCTCACACGGTCACACACGAACGCACACACACACACACGTGGCAAATTAAAGCTTCCAAAATGGGAATTGAAATAAATCAACCCCCCCCCCCCCCCCACACACACACACACACAGCTTCAACAAAAACTGAACATTATATCCTCTAGAGGGGGAGGATTTATAGCAGGTGTAAGAGCCATAATAAGAGGAGATACATTTAAGGGATTTTACACTTTGAAATTCTGTACATTTAGTTATTGCTCCTGTAAATTATATTGGTCGTTTGTCAAAAGCTTAATATGCAGAATGTATGTAGTACAGTGTTTCATAGAGGCATAATACGTTTTTCCTTTAATTCAGATTCTCTATTACCACTATTCACTTCATTGACTTTAGGGGACGTTTATCAGTCCAAAGGGCAACAGAGGTTTTTGACTGCAAGAGAAAAAAGAAAGTGTCACCTTTAAACATTTTAATCAAATATCTTCTGAAATGTCGTTACTGGTTGTCAGGGATCCGCACCAGACTCTTTGCTACGCTGGCTCAGTCAGGCCATGGGTCGGATTACACAGCAGTTTTGTTTTGTCAGAAGAAAAAAAAAAAAATCCCCAGAAAATGAAATTAAAACATGCGAACATTCACACTGAGCTAAAGTGAAAAAATTACATAAATAAAACGTGGTTGCTGTACTTTGTGGATGCTCGTGCCTGTAAACGCTGCACTTCTTTCTCCAGGAGGGTGGAGCTGACAAGCCATCAGTGTATGTGTGCAGGCGTGCGTGTGTGTGAGTGCGCACATGCAAAGCAATCAGTTGATTCACACAACCTAATAAAACTTGTCTTTCCATATCTAAAAATTGTGTTTTATTTAGCAGCGGAGCCTCAGGTTGTGTATTGAACAGTTCAGTTTTCCAGCCCTCCTCTCTTGGATTACACTGCACTCATTTCATCAAGGTACACCCACTAAATAGTAAGTGTACATGCTGTACACTTACTATTTAGTAGGCTTGGCTTGATTCATTTCATGTTGTGTATCAACATAAAACAAATTTAACCACATCTGCTGCGACAACATGGATTCCACCAATTATGCCACAAACTAAACATGCTGTCAAAAACTTTAAAGGCGCAACAGGGCGATAATGGTGCAAGCAAACTCGCACAAACTCAAGATAATACACACACACACACACACACACACACACACACAGCCTTTGTAAGGTCAAGAGTGTGTAAGCATGCTGTGAAGACAGGGTCATTAGGTTCCCTCTTTCTGAGAAGGGCTAAGTGACTGTGAGGTCAAGGTCAGCAGTCTCACTCTACCCCGTCTACTCAGATCTAAAAGAACTTTTCTGGACTCACACAGAAGTATTAATAGAATCACAGTCCCTGGACTGCTGATTCCACAAAGATACAGGAATTTTCACAGCTTAATAATCCAGGTTTAAGCAGATTTTATCCTTCAAATATGTAAAAAATGTGGATATCAGTAATAATGACGAGTTTGTACTGTGGTTCGCCTGCATACGGCTTCATCGAGCCACTAACAGCTACATCTTCAGATAGTTTTCCTTTGGCAAATCACTTCATCTGCTGAGGTGAAAATCATGTCTGGGAGTGCTGCAGTGAGAGGGGAGTCTCTGTGTTGAATGACTGGACGGGTTTTTCATCGATGGGTTTGTTACAGATCGAATGTAACGAACCAGAAAACAAGAGGACGGCGATAGCTGAATGCAAACGAAAGATACAGAGGGAGGGTTGGAGCACGCCCAGGCAGTTGTGCGTCACAGAAGATGGTGGACACACACACATCCATACTAACATCAAGCCACACACAGACATGTAAATGACAAGGGGCAGCAGACAATCCCCTGCAGTGGAGCAAGCTCCCCGCTGGGTAAATTACAACTCGGGTCCAGTCCAAACAGCCTCAAACGAACCCGCTCTGCTCAAAATCACGAATCGCCCCCTCGCTGCTCTCTATATTTTGATTTCTTTCAAAATTTTCCACTTCAGCTTAGATTGAAAGCCACGTCTGAGAGGAATCCGTGCAGCAGCACAGTCGGAATCTGCATATTAAAGTGTCTGCACCCTGTCTGCTGAAGTGAAGATGACATAAAACACGGTCGAGGAGATGAATGGAAAGCAAAGACATCCACACAAACCTAATTGCTGTGAGACATCTGGTTTCTGAAAAATCTTTCTTTAGTTTTGTCTTTGTGTATCCATTTACTTCTGTGTGTGTTTTTGTGTAAGCTATCCTCGGCAGGGAAAGCCAAGTGCGGTTGCTATTTGTGTAAACAGTGGATGGCTGTTGAAGCCTTTTATTTTACACACCAACGCCACGGGCCCTCTGTGTAATGTTTTTTAATACTTAATTACAAGGAGAGGCTCCTGCCTGCGAGACCCGATCTATAATTCAGATCTAAACAGAAAGGCGAACCTCACCACAAAACCTAAACAAGTTATTGAAGACACTGATTCATTGTCCAATTACATTTTTCCAACCTCATTATTTAGTCAGGGAAGAACTTGCTGAGCAGATATGTTCTTTTCTTTTTCTTCTTCTTCCCCTCACCAGCCTGATTCCCATCCATATGTTCACATGCATCCACACCTGGGTGGTGCCAGTGAGGGTGCAGCTCCACTACTGGACTTTCCCCTGTAGTTCACACAACTGTACAGCATTTTTACTGTTGAAAACTTAAATCTTCCTGATTTGATTGGTTTGACAGAGAAAAGAGAATCAGAAGATGTCTGAATTGCTCCAAGGATTATGAAAGCTACTGGGAAAATAGACAGCACTCGTGCATTTTCTTCCCAAACTGGCAAACACATTCCAGGTTATGCCTGAAACACACAGGGTGCATCCAGGATGCGCAGCTTGAGCGTATTGATGGTAACTGAAGCCATTCATCATCAAAAATTGGACCAAAATGTGTCTTTGACAGGCAAACTTATTTCCTTGAAGGAACAAATCTAAATGGTGGCAAATGTGTTCCTAAAATGACTCTCGTCTGTGTGAAACAGTGACAAACAGACATTTTGTGCAAAGTGTCACTGTAAAAATTAACTGGGAAAAAACATTTTTACTTTACAAAAACAGCACAAACAGTTAAAATTTAACAAATCATTTGGTATTTTTATCTTACGGGAGGTGGCACAATGGTGCAGTGGTCAGCACTGTCGCCTCACAGCAAGAAGGTTCCGGGTTCGAACCCCAGCCTCGGGATCTTTCTGTGTGGAGTCTCCATGTTCTCCCTGTTCCTGTGTGGGTTCTCTCTGGTACTCTGGTTTCCTCCCACAGTCCAAAGACATCAAGAGGGGACGAGGCTGATTGATACTCTAAATTGACCGTAGGTGTGACTGTGAGTGTGAATGGTTGTCTGTCTCTATGTGTTGGTCCTGTGATGGACTGGTGACCTTTCCAGAGTGAACCCCGCCTCTCACCTGAAGGCTGCTGGGATAGGCTCCACCACCCGCGACACTTGAACAGGATAAGCGGAATAAAATGGATGATGACTGGAACTTAGGTCTTTACTCAGAGGTTGAGTGGCCGTCTAGTAACCAAAGGGTCGCTGGTTCGATCCTCACTCCCCCCGTGACCGTGTCGAAGTTGAACAAGATACTGAGCCCCTAATTGCTCCCGATGGCCCTGCGACGGATTGGTGACCCATCCAGGGTGAACCATGCCTCTCGGCCAATGTCAGCTGAGGTAGGCTCTAACCCCCCCCCCCCCCAATATGTCCAGAAATATTGCTAATAGCAATGGCCTGCCAATGACTCAGAACAGTCTTCAGGATCCAGCATCTACAATTTGATCCAGATCACCTCCAAAAGTTGTGATATTACTCATTTTCCCACCAAATTTAATCAAAACCCATCCATTAGTTCTTGTGATATCCTGCTAACAAACAACCACAAGCACGCCAGCGATCGCATTACCTCTTTGGCGGAGGTAGAAAGGAATCTTTGGCAGCCTATGACCGGCTGGTTTCAGCCAAAAACTCACTCAATTATATAAACATAAAATGACAAACACAAGTTCACATGTTGTCCTGTTTGCTTTCTAACACAGTACACACACACACACTACTGGTCACATGGAGCGGTCATAAATAAGATGTCACACACACGTCAAAGGCATGCTTGACCTCAGTGATGAGGATTAAAGGTTTATGACCGCCATCAAACGTGACATCAGCAGGAAAGGGAGAGCTGTGTTGCATGATAAATTGAGTTGACTCCACACTATCATACTAAAATATACATGTATATATATATATATATATATATAAAATCGTCAATTTACAACAATGTCAGTTCAATGTGTATCAGTCAGAGCATCAGGTGCCAGGACCCAGCGGCGAAGAAACGAGAAAGACGAGGCTGAAAAAAGCGAGAAAAAAACAACAACCTCTTGACAAGGCTGATGGTGAGCTTCAACTTTTTGGAAAAGTCAGTGTTTCATTGGTTTATGTCATAAAATTGCCTCCACACTTATTTGATCAGTTTCATGTTCAGACTGAGTGATCCGTCCAAACCCATACGACTCGACTTGAAACATGTATATTTTTAAGACACGCAAAAGTTACAGAGAGCTTAGCAGTGTGGTTCAAAAAGCAATAAAGCATGAACTCCTGACAGTGTTTGGAGTGTCTCAGCTCCTTCAATCATCCAAAATGCTGTTTGTTTTTTTTTAAATTCATTTGATATACTAAATCTTTAAAAACACTCAAAACATATGGGACACTTTTCACGCACCACATAAACAAACTTGTGAAGGGTTTCATTGTCGGGGCTATAATTAGGTTGACATTTTGATTATTGAAGAAATCTTTAAGCCATGAGCATGTAAACTTTGGTATTTCTCATCAAACATCAAGTGGTAGGTTGGGATGTCGGGTTTGTATTGGAGGGGGTGTAAGAAAAAGGTTGGGATTTAAGGGAGAGGAGGCGAGGGGGCGGGTCCCGATGACATTTTAGATTTCAGGCTTTGGTTTCAAGGAGCTGCTGTGGGTGCTGAGTGAGGAGGAGACGAGCTGCCAACAGGATGAGGTCACAGCTGATCGGGGATGCGCTCCTGGACGTGCGCTGCTGTGTTTTCTTTAAACTACCAGGTTCAGTTTCAGAGCCAGACATCATCTCTAATCCCCACAGTTCCTCACTGATGATGCTGGGAAGCTCCTCCACAACAGTTGCTCCATCTGCTTTACAGGCTCCAAACAGTGCTTGAACTTAGTTAAAATACACATTTCTAGGTTAATTATATATTTTTTTATCCTGTGTGTGATATTCATAGAAAATAATAATAATTATTAGCGTAACACTTTGTTAAAAAAGTGGCTTTACAAGGATTGAACAATGATTTAATTTATATAAAACACAAATTTCTTAGGTGATGCCTTAATATCATCTTGTGTGTGATATTTATAATAATAGGAATTATAACATTTTGTTTTAAAAGGTGGCTTTCATGGTACTCAGGGCGATTCGTCTACCATTCGGGTGCAATCACTCTGCACTTTACCCACTTTGCCTTGCAGCAACAATGCGTCATGGGCAGATATTCAAGACCCCACCAAGTTTAATTAAAATCAGTAGTTTTCCCCTTCATCCCCGTGACAGAAGCTGCTCTGAGAGAACAAACCTCACTGTAAAAACATTCCAGGTTTGGTTTGTTCAAGGGATCTGCCCCAAAACTTAATGTCCTCCTTGTCTATGCTGCACTCCTCAACCAACACTTGTGAAAAAAGAGCCAGCAGTTTTTGCATAGTCCTCTTCACACATGCCAAACCAGTCAGAGAACAGAGGACATCCACATTTCTAAAACACAGAGCTGCCCTTCAGTTCTGATATTAAATTTTATATTATTGGTCATTGACTGTTTAGGCTTGTCTGTATTATATTGCCGGACACTTGCAAAAGTTGAGCAGGACACTGCAACGGCATTGGAGGTATGACATCACACACAGCTCATTTCGTTTCAGTAGGACTCTGCTGTGTGGTTTTTCGAGGATGTTTATGAGTGTGTGTTGGGATGCTGTGCTGTAGGAAAGCTGTCCAACAGTAAATGAAAGACACTTGTGGGTCAGGATGGGAACGGGGAGACAGAGAGGATTAGAGGAAGAAAACAATGGACAATCGTCTGGCCACTGTCCTCCAGAGACTGCATTTCCTGCTGAGAAGTAAGTCTGGCACAGAGCAGTGAAGAAGACCATCAGAAGTCTGTTCAGCATTATTCTGCCTGCTAACAATTATGTAAGGTACCACACAATTAGTGCTCTGCTAAAACCTACATCTAAATGTGGGCAAAGACCTATTTTGGTAGTTTTATCGAAGAAAGTAATGAAATATAAACTGATGTGTTGCAATGAGCAACAATGAAGGTTGTGCAGTGATTCATGTGTCGGGTTCTCCATGCTGACCTCCACTCATGGACAGTGTAACTATTATCTTAGGAGAATTGTAGAAAGCAAATGCGGTTGCAGCTTGTAATGATCTCGCACTGACACAGAGCCAAAATGGCCACCAGAGGCTGAGGTTGACTGAGGTCTGTGGCTGCCAGTGGCCCGTGACCGCACTGGGAATGAAGAGCCTGCAAGGGCAACTGAGGCGCTGTGTTAGATACAATAGAGAAAGAAAAGGACCTCCTGGCTCCTCGTGTTACTCCTGCGCGCTGACGGCAACAAAAGAGGCTTCTGTCAAAGAGGAGGATGGAGAGCGGAGCAGCGGAGGACGGAAGCAGGAGGAAATATAAGAGAAGTGAGGGGTGTAAGGCTGCTATTAGGCTGGGCTCAAAATGGAGCTTGTGTATATGTCATGGGAAGTGATTCATAGATGACGTTTGGCGTTGAAGTTGTAAAAATGCCACCGAAGCGACACTTAATGTCAACAGACTCCTCATTAATGAATGTTTGATAAAATACTGAAGGAGACGATGTTACACCTCCATGATGGAAGACTAATGATTGTAGGAACACGGTTGTAACACAGCAGCTTTTGCAGCAAGTAGTTACAGTTGGGACGAATCCACGATGACGTGCTGGGCCGATACCAATACTGATGCTAAAATATTTGTTTTTGTCAATATTGATAAAGTTTTTAAGCTGATCTTTATTTCCCCTTTTGTGCCAAGGAAACAACAACAAAAAGAAACATTACAAAATGTCTTTTAGCCTTTTATCACAGCCCCTGAGGACAAATTCAAGTTTACCTTTTGCTTTGTACAAAACTATTGCAACTGGAATCCACACGGTCAGTTCCAACACATGTCGACAGACAACCATTCACACTCACAGTCACACCTACGGTCAATTTAGAGTATCAATCAGCCTCGTCCCCTCTTGATGTCTTTGGACTGTGGGAGGAAGCTGGAGTACCAGAGAGAACCCACACAGGAACAGGGAGAACATGGAGACTCCACACAGAAAGATCCCGTGCCCGAGCCGGGACTCGAACCAAGAACTTTCTTGCTGAGAGGTGACAGTGCTGACCACTGCACCACCGTGCCGGCCGTAACAAACATCATTACATAAAATGACACTATGATGTCATCACGTGATACACAGCATCATAATCTCTAGCGCCACCGAGTGGACACTCAGCCATATTTACACCTCAGGGCAGGAAAAGTCAGTATTGCCAAAGTTGGTAGCATTTGTCAACCGCCAATGAAAATCCATCCAATAGTTAAAGAAATATTTTATTTTGAGCAAAAGTGTTGCGTCGACCCTCTGGTCGTCAGAAAATGTCTTGCTGATACGCTCTTCTCCTGCCAGAGTTTTAAAAAGCAACTGTTTGTGCAGCCAAAGCTGTAAAACACGTCACTACCTATAAGAGGGAGGAATTTTCCCAGCGAGGACATCGCAGAAACTGATTTGTTAGAATGTTATGACACCACTTAATAGTGGATTTATTCCCAAGCTGAGATAGTACGTAAATATTTATCTAAGTTAACTGAAAGTACCTTGGAAATCAGTCTTATCTAGGATTTGAAGCTGGGGCCCACTGTGGGGCTCTGACATTGTCCACACCAGCCGGGGGCTTTAATAATAGGGTTAACGCATACATGGCGATAGGACATGCAGGAAAGGACTCGACATCAGTCGTGTCACTCCTCACAACACTCTTGACCTGGTGACATCACTTCCCCTGGAGGGGCTGCCTGGAATCAGAGGTCCAGGTGGGGGAGGGAATGTGTCAATCAGTCTGTCAATTAGCAAGAGAGGAGGGCAAAATGTCTCCTAAAACACAACAAAAACCTTCTGCCGCTTAGACAGACACCTACACACACAAACAGCCGGAGCAGTAAAATCAACAGTGGAACCCAAAAGGCGAGTTAGAAGATCTTGTTTGACGAATGAGTGACCCGGTCGGTGTAAAGACCACTGGAAACAACAAACAAGAACGGAAAGAACGAGAGGGAAAGCAGCACCTCTTCAATCACTCCACCTGGATGCTACCTTTACTATCAGCTGTCATCAAATGTCCCGATGCTTTACGGGACTCAGTGCACCATCTGAGAAGACCTGCTCTGATTATGGAGACACGCAGGACGGCCAGCTTGACCGCTCGGTGTCCACCTGATCATTCAGAAATGGTTCAACGGTTCAGTGTCAGCAGCAACAATCAGCCTGTTCACAACAGCATGTTTGAACGGTGCTAACACATCCAATTATGTATGTTTATAAGAAGCGTTTTCACTCCAGGAACAATATTACACACATAATCATTGTTTAACCTTTTTTTTTTATGCTGAAACAATACCTGCCTTCAGTTTTCTTCACGTTGTTTGACTCTCAGCCCAAGTGTGGAAATCGTAATAACAGGAGAGGAAAGAGAGGAAGGAGGGAAGAGAGGAAAGAGAGACAGCCGAGAGCAAAACTCCTCCTGTGATTGAGACGACATGTGGCCCCCTGCACACATTAATGCCCACACACACACACACACACACACACACACACACACTTGTTCCTGCATGATTTACAACATCTTTATTGCCAAGATCAGAGATCCCAATCGGAGCACACAAATGCAGACACTTAAAAAAGACAGGAGGACACATGTTTTGGCTGACTGGCTACCGACGGCGCTTCAGTAACAAGAACACACACGTCGGAATACGAGCACAGTTTCCTGAGGAAAATGGAATCATTCTTGATGAGAGTGATTATGAGTTACACACAGCATTCATCACAGGGAAGGATAACACTGTCACACTGTTGAGTCCATAAATAATTCCTCTTTACACACGGGGGGGGGGGGGGATTGTCTGTATGACACAGAAACCAAACAAAAAGGGCTTACAGGCTGGTGAAGGACAAATGAAGGATTAATTTAACAAAGCTGTTCGCTGACAAACAGACACACTGTTATGTCTTTCTTTCAATCAAGTCATTTCTGTTTCCAGAGACTTACTGACGGCTACCACACTTGTTTAACCGTTCCCGCTTGAAACCTCTTCCTCTGCTCTAGATCTGCAGCTCACTCACTCCATCCTCTCTGGTCTCAACCCTTTCAAATCTGTCCAAACCTCAACTGACCGAAAGGATTCAACACACCCAACTTAGCAAATCATCTCACTGACAGACTGCTGACCTGTTCAAAGACTTCAAAGAGGCGACGGGTCAGGGAATGTGATGGATAACATAATTACAGCATGCCCTTAAATACGAGTCAAATGATTTATTTTGTGACAAGTGAGCCTTTTTTCTTCACCATAAGCAGGCAATTATGATAACAGTTTGACTGAATTTGCTCGCTCTGGTAACAACAACTAGCAAGCTGCAAAAAAAACTGAGGTGTAAATGCGTCGTTTGCTCGGACACAATCAAAGCGTTTGGTGGCTGATCTTCCCATGACGGATAATTTAGAGGCTCTGGTGAAACTGTAAAGACGTATCACACAAACATCTTGTTCCTTTCACCTCTACGAGAATTAGCCAATGCTTTGGGTTGACGACAGCAACTATTTTTTGGATCAATCTCACCTTTTTCATAGCTTCGAATAGCTTAGCATAAGAGTGTGGAGCCAAAGCAGAGGTGCAAATCATCAAAAAGCTGCGCAAAGATTCCAGGCAACAAACACCAGGGGACTTTAAGGACCACCGCTGTGGTGTCTCCATCTTTTCAGAGGACATTACATTGATTGATGTTCAAGCTCTTTAACTCTCCTTGTCTAACCTAAACTCTCTTC
This sequence comes from Aulostomus chinensis, assembly GCF_037954235.1. NCBI lineage: Eukaryota > Metazoa > Chordata > Actinopteri > Syngnathiformes > Aulostomidae > Aulostomus > Aulostomus chinensis. Next base: position 6,659,322 of record NC_141333.1, on the reverse strand, counting down.
ACCATAAAAGGTCAAGATTTAGTTTATTGTTATTCCCACTTCTTGTCTCAAAATGGAGGCAAGGAAAGACAATGTGACTGTAAACAGATTTATGTTCCACATGCTCCACACACACACACACACACACACACACACACACACACACACACACACACACACACACGCCTCCCCTTCACCATCACTTGACGTGCCCTCACGGCCTTTAGTGCTGATGGACTTGCTTGCTCACCAGTGAAGCCCACCCACATTTTGGCCTTTTGGGACCAATTCATGATAAACTCTTCCCTTTTTAACAAGTTTTTCCCGCACATCCTACATCCAGAGCATGAAACATGAGTGAAGTTTGCCACTATCTATGATGTATTTCACAACATAAGTATCTTCTGACCATTTTGCTCAATTGAATTTTCATCTTCATTTATACAAAGCTGAATTTTACAAATAATATTCCTTACAAGTATCGTCAATTACCACACCAGTTTTTTTTATTATTATTATTTATCTGCTCCTGTCTTCCCGGAGCAGCTACGAAGAAGAAGTAGGTACTAAATTCATTCACTCTCTGTTATACAACCACCCAAAATGTCCTTTCGTCATGTGCGTGCAATTGAACAGGTGCCAGGAGAATTTAATCCAAAAACTGATAAAAGGAAATCAGCCACATAACAGGCCATCCTTTATCAACACTCTTGACATCGGGCTGCAATGATCAAGTTAAGCTCTACAAATTAATAAATATCCCCCTGCCTGAGCCCTGCTGGGTACATGTCCAAACTACAAACAAAAGGCTCTATTTATACCCTGAAATACTCAAGGTTCACTGTGTGGCTCTCATACGCTCCACCATGGGCAAAGAAAGAACGCTCTCTGTGCATACGTGTCTGCATGTGTTTTTTTTTGTCCAGGAGTGTGTGTGTTCATGAGAGGTTTAGGGCAGAGTTCAGGGAAACCCCACATTCACCATCTCCAGGCCTCGTAACCCTTAGGGAGAAACCATGATTCACAAAAATCACAGAAACACGTACACACACGCATGCAAACACACTCTGTTGAACCACAGACTTTACTAGACCTGACCTTGACCAGACCTGCCAACAGGATCACCAACAGACCGACACAGGGGATTCTGGGAAACAGGAAACAGGAAGCGGGGCCTGTCTAAGTGAAAGCCCTGGTCATAATGAGTTTTGTATGAAACTCTTGCTGTGTGGCAAAGTATGAAAAGAAAGTAAATGTGTTTGTGCATCTGTGTGTGTGTGTGTGTGTGTGTGTGTGTGTGTATACCCTTATACCTGATGGTGTTAATTGATATAATAGCTGATTATTGCTCAAGCAGGCAACACATATGAGACATGCCATGATGTGTGTGTGTGTGATGCCCCTGACCTGGGCAATATTTAGCAGAGAGGCATGTAGTTTTGAGGGGGTGGGGGGCTCACATGGGATCTCTAGTTTCAAATAGTGCTGATGTCCAGGGACCAGGCCAGGTCAAAGGGCCCGTCCCCTATGAGCCATATTAGGGCCCCGATCCCCAATCAATCAGCACTGCGCTAAAAAGAAACCCCAACAAGATGGCAATTAAGCTCAGTCAGGGCTTAACTAAACATGTGTGAGAGACAGAGTTTGGAGTAACTGCATATGCGTGTGTGTGTGTGTGTGTGTGTGTGTGTGTGTGTGTGTGAGTGTGGACACAAGTCTAGTGAAACAGAAAAAAATGGCAGAGGCTGTTTGAAATCATTCATTCCTCACATATATAGGCCACTGTATAGTGAGATGGCCATTCTGAAGACCAGTTATGAATGCATAGTGAGAATTACTATGTTCAATATAGCTGACTCAAAGAGTCCCACAATAGCAGGAAGAAGTGCCGAGGGTTATGAACCAGGTACAACACACCATCCTGCATCGCACTGGCTTAGAGAAAACTGAAAGAAAGATATTAGGAGGCATTGTGCTGTGGTATGAAAATCATATAAATATATTCATCGATAACATTCAGCTCATGCTGCACAGAAAAACCTACACATTTGATGGAAGTTCTGAATGGGTAAAAAAGCAAAAAACCTTCTACCACACACAGAAGCCGTAAATCACACCAACTACTCTTAACAGTCATTAATGCTCTTTGCTCATTTCAAGTATGGCTGCATTTCAAAATATTATATGAAGGGGACTGATCGCTGCTGCTCCTCTGAGTTAGCACATCCTAACACACTTTGGAAACACTGTTTTTAGTTTGTAGTACAGTCCTGGAGCACAACAGTGAGAAGAACTCAGTCCACTCCACACATAGTTGAATAAATGCAAACGCAGGCAGATTCGCTTTCTTTTTCCTGTTTTTACAAACAGATTCAATCATTTCTCCATGTCTGGCAGTTTAGCAGGACTAGGAAGCAGTAATGGGGGGTAATGCAGCTACTGCTCTTGGCTACACCAAGCTGAACTCTTCACTGGTGGAGGGTCTGTTGTTGGCAGGTCACAATATTATCTCAATGAGTTCCAGTGTGAGTTTTAATGGGATCCCAAACTGAAACAAGTCTAGCAGAACCCCTGCGTTAGTCTGATGCAGAGTACTGAAGTGGATCAGTATGTGGGAGAGGAGAAGAGCATCCAAAAGCTGAGTGGGCCTGTCATCCCCTCCGCCAGAATGGGGGCGATGCTTGCGGCCTAGAGCAAGTCATCATCAATCCTAGACGGTATCTGAGGGCCACAGCAGTGTTGACACTGGCACTGAGGTGAGGAGAAGTGAAACCAAAAGCATGAGATTCTTAATGCAGCTCACAGGAAAGCTCACAGTCTGAGCTGAGAGCCTATTGTGACCAAGAAAAGCAGCAGAGGGCAGGGCAGGATGGGGGGGCTGTTGTGGATCTGGGTATAAAATGGGTTGTGCCTGTGTGCAAATGAACAAAGCGCTCTATCGCGATAGAAATTGACCTTATTATGATTCCACTTTGTGCCACACAAGTTGCACGGCACATTAACGCCGGTGTCAGCTGGTGGATGAGTCACTTGGTCGGTTTGCCTCCTGGTCTTGAGGTTAAACTAATCCAAGTAATTGCAAGACGTCCTAAATAATTTTGTCAAGTTAAAAAGCTTAATTGCAGTTTTGTTTGGACACGTTAGTTTGTTAGTGTGGAAGTATTTTGAGAGCATTGCTGATCTTTGTCGGATTAAAACCGGCAACTCTATTTTATCTCTGCACAATCTAGGAACACACCTAGAAGGCAGCGCAGTTGACTGATTGTGTAATTACCTGCCACCATCATCATAAATCACACGCTAATTACATTAGAAGCACAAATGTTAACCAACAGCTGTAGAGGAAGAAGGGAAAAGCATTTCTAATTTATCAAACAATATCTTGTAATTACACATCGTCTTTTGCAACCTAAAACACGCGAGCAAGCCTGCGCAAGCATCAAGGCAAACCAAGTGGGACACCTTCAAACGCGACTTGTTTTTGTTGGAAACGGCGTCTTTACGCGACTTTGTCAATCAGCTGGAGGACCGATGTGGCAGTGACAGTCTGTGCCAGAGCAGTCCTTGCTTTTAACCCTTTGATGCTTGGGCTGTATTTTGGGTTTGTTGGCGGGCTGATGGCGGTCCGGGCCTCACAGTCCTCATCACGTCAGCACCAAGGTCAGTTTCGACCACTGACGACAGCCGGCTAATTACGGAGCGGTTTGCCAAGTGTCGGTACACTTCAACTACCTAAGTAAACTTTCAGTCCAAGTATACTTTATTAAACATGTATACCAATTTAAATGTACTGGCATTTTTTTATTGAGAGGGGGATACAATATTCGGAACTCCTCCCAGTTTAAGACCACAGCAGCACCATGAGCATCCAGAATGAATCTACACTGCCCTAAAACAGATTAAATAAAATTTGAAATTATTATCCTCACGATGGGATATTAAAAACACCCAAACATGTACCCAAGTTTGTTTGATCAGTGTATCTGGGTTTTCAGTTTTGTGTGGATTTATTTATTTATTTTTAACAACAAACCCTTAAGTATACTGCAAGTAAACATTTATGAACCATAAAATCTACTCAGGCTGTAACAGGATGACACTGTCAAACAGAACTGGCTGTAGTCTTCATTTGTTGTGGAATAACACCAAAAAAACCCATATCAATCCAATTAAATCTTTTTTTTTTAATTTGACAGACAGCCATGATTTACAGCATCGAATTCACACACATTAATGTAACCATTAATAGAATCTGCACCTCCAGGTTCTCACTGTATTGACTGACGCAGTAAAACCGGCTTGTTAAATATTCAGCCGAGGCCTTTCGATGTTCAAAAGTGAGTTATGAGGTGAGGATGAACAGAGCACATCTTCCACCAAATACCGTCAACCTTGTCTTCCCTTTAAACGCAAAAATATGGCGGCGCGAATGACAGCAAGATTGACGATAGGCAAGGTGCAAAAAAGGTTAGTGCAAAGGCGAAAAAAAAAAAAGCCGGTGAGAAAAGGGCGGGGAGAATCTGTTCTTTGTTACAACTGTTTCCTTTATTCTAAAGCATAGAGTGGACATCAGAGAGGCACCGCGGAGGGGAAAGAAAGAGGAAAAAAAGAAGCTATTTTTGTCATTTCTTTTTTTTTCCTTTTTTTTTTTTTGCCAGAGCTGAGAGAAAAGTGGCAGAGAAAGTTTTGAGAAATTTAAACAGCTTTGACAGGCGGGGTGTAGTGGTATTAATCTTTTCAAACAGGGAGAAAACCCCATTATAAACACAGACAGAGACTCTGGGATCAGTGGCTGCGTTGCATAAAGTCTGTTTTTCACTACTGTCAGAGTGAAAACTTCTTCTTCCAGTAATACAAAAACATTAGAAAAATATAAAAGCTGCTTGTGATATAAATTTGTAAATCAAAAAAAGCCTTTTGCAACAGAGACGTACTCACCCAAACGCTCCGTGTGTGCTACTATAATGTGATGACAAATAGTGATTAAAGAGGAAATTACTTGTTTTTTTTAACAATGAATCCCTTATGGAGTAGTATATTATACTAATGTTCTTGTGCGCTGAACATTTATAGTATCCATCTCGCCATGTCTGATGCAAACATCCCACGGAATCATTTTCGTACTTAAAAAAAATACTTAAGCTTAAGGGGAGATTAAAAAGTAGATATAATTGCATCTGACGTGGGCAGGTTCAGGCCTGCTCGGGCAGGGTTTGGGCAGCCTGAACGCCGGCTTGAGTTATTAACTGCCTCTGATCTGAGCTTACAGCTAAACCTTCCGTCGGCTAAACACAGCTAATCACACCTGAATGCCGTCGACCCCTCCGATCCCCAGAATCAAAGACCAACATGCAACTCTGAGTGTTAATTGTACCATCCCCCTCCTCCCCCTCGTCCTCCTCCTTCTCCGCAAACACTGTTTTTCTTTCACTCCCTTCACCCTCCTGCCATTTCCATCATACTATTTTTTTTTGCAAATGAATGAAGTGTGGCAGAAAGAGAGAGAGAGAGAGAGAGCGAGAGAGAAAGAGAGGGGTAGAAAGTTGGGGGTCTAAATTTGGCAGGCGAGACTTTTTCCCCTCACCCTGTGTTTGTTCAGGCTCAGTAAAAACACCACCAAGGAGCTGAGAGAGAGAGAGAGAGACAGAGACAGAGACAGAGACAGAGAGAGAGGAGGAATTAGAGGAGTAAAGACGAGGACCACGACTGTAGAGGCGATTAACTCGTCTCTTCGTTAATGAAAACTGTTGACACATTAATGAACGCTGGAATGACAGGAGTAAGACTCCAAAATTGGACTTAAATCTGGCTGAAGGGGAAAAAAAAGAAAACTTGAGACATGATTTAACAGGATAGTTACGACATTCTTGGCTTTCTTGATGAGAATTAGATGAGAACATCATTACCATCGTAATATCTATTTCATGGCAGGGCACAGTGGCTCCTGAAAGTCTTATGGTCACTATGAGATAGCCAAACAACTTGAGGAGAGTTCAAGTCCTGACCAAGAAATGGCACACCACATAATTGCACGCAAAACCACAGCATCACTATTTACGCTTCAGTTTTTGCATGGAATAAATCAACACAACATCATACATCAATTAGCCAGCTTTTGAGTTTGCATTGGAACAAGCCAGCCCCCCCACCCCCACCCTCACCCCCCTGCTGTTTCCAGGCTTTATGCTAAGCTAAGCTAACTGTCTGCTGGTTACGGTTTCATATTTAAACAGACAGATAATGGAGTGTTATTAATCCTCTCATCTAATTCTTGGAAATAAGGGTCAACAAATGTTCTCATACAGACTTGACTAGACAGGAAGCCATCGCCCACCATATTTTGACCTGGTCAAACAAACACTAACAAAAGGAAAGTTACTACGAAAAGTCTAGCAGGCCTAATATGGTCAGACAACTTATCTATCAGACTGCTGTGGTCAAAAACTGAGTCTTAGCAGTGTAAAATAACCCCCCAAGAAACATGCCCCCTTCAGAAACATACTTTTAATTCTTGGCATAAATAAACCTCAAGTACTTTATAGACACTGCAAGAAAATCAGCTCAAGTATACCTCATAATACTTAATATATAAAACAGAATTTTATGCAAAACAACCTGTTGGGATTTGGCTTTCTTCTAATAATTACAATCTGTCAACAGTGAACATTTCTCTTCCCTTGAAAATGAGACTATATTGTCTTCCTACTCAGCTCAATTTTGAAACACTGTGACTTGCTCACCAACATTAAATGTAACACCGAATGGCAAAAATAAGTAAGCTCCTTTTTGATGGTGCTTTTCTACCTACATAGCACAATATTGCCTCATTCATGCACACGCACACACAGGCACACACACAGACTTGCTTTGCAAGGTGCCATCCGATTCATCAGGTTGATTTGGCTACTGTGGTGTCCTCCTGTGCACCACGTCACACCATGACGCTATGTAATAGCTGAAGGAATTATGACAGCGTGAAAGTAGGAAGCGACAGGAAGTCGATAAAAGGTAAGAGAAGTCTATCTGAGCGGGGTGGTAAGGACCAAAGACAGAATAGTGGGCCGACACTCGTCGGCAACAAGTTTATCGTAATGTGACGTGTTTGCGACTTTCTCCGCCTGCTGATGACACCTGACGTGTTCGTCGAAATCCTCCTCCCGTCACCTCCACGCTGTACTTCCACTCGGCTCCGTGTGTACTTTGAAGCTCAAGCAGCTACGTTGGACAGACTGGCAGGATTGTAGTTCAGACCTCTGGCCTGTCAGCTTAACGTTTGCCTGTGGCTACTCTCAAAACCCAACCCTGGGGATATATTCGAACACACACATACTGTAATGTCCCGCACACCACAGAGTGTATACTTAAGCCCAATGCGGAGGGGATGGAAATGAGTGCACAGACCGAAGCAAAGACAACACACAGGATATGAAGTTCACGTTATGTTCAAGTTCAACAAGGTGGGTGGCAAGGAACCCCCCCCCCATCCCAAAAATTTGTAAGTAATATCTGTGGGTAACTTATCCCAAGAAAACGGAAGCCACTGTCTCTGTAACACTCTTGGCTGAGGAAGTTGGAAGCGAGAGGGGGAACATGCAAAACTACTGGAATGTAGAGAATATATTTCACTTTAACTGACAAGCGTCTACACCAGATGTCTTCCTGCAAAAGTTGACTCAAGGACCAGATTTCTGATGTCCAAACAGCTGTGGTATGAAGTAAGTGAACAAAGGTCATCAGGTGTCATCATTAGGTGACCCTGTCTTCTTGAGGCCTGCCACGCTACTTTGCAGCTAATAAGTTGCCCGTGACACTAATGATGAGCAGCGGTGACAATCGGCCCGGCCAATTATATTAACTCTGTAATGAGGCTGTAGTTGTCATGCTGGTCTAACCTTCCCCGGGACAGAAACAACAACATAAATAGAACCTTCTTTATTACAACTTGTTATGTATGCTGGAACGTATTTCATCCTAAACCAAATGCATATAAGGAGCTTCTGTAGGATTAAATCAGCCCAGACGTATTTGATTTGTGTAGAAATTCTGAATATTGGGGATAAAATTCAAACATCTTGTCCACTTATCATTTAATCATCGATTTTCTACATTCAAGTAACTACAATTTGCTGTTTTTGTCATCACATTTTATGCGTTCCTTTTGATTTTTATTGATAACTGAGAAAATTGCATCGTGAGCCATGTCTTTGAGTGGATAACACGATGTAAGTAAGGCAAATCGTAATCATGTAAACTACGGAATGGTAGAAACACACGCTGTTGCTCAAATGTGTGTGTGTGTGTGTGTGTGTGTGTGTGTGTGTGTGTGTGTGTGAGTGAGTGTGTGTGAGTGGATTTAGTAAGTGTGTAATGTCTACTTTGTGCCAGCAGTTTTGATTCTCTGAAGAGAAACATGGCAGAGAGTTCCACTGTAATGTTCCTCTGGACAATCAACCATCTTGACTCTTTTGATCCTGCGACACTCAAGCAAACAGAGAAAGTCAAGAGTTTCATCCAATAACACAGGAGCCATGTCCAAACAAAGCAAAACGACGGCAGTGGCAAAACAATTAATGATTTGAGCCGCAGTCTCACCACGGCGAAGAACTAGGGCTCGACTGACGCTACCTCAGCGCTGATATATGACATCAGTTTACGTCATTGCGACAATGAATAACATGGAAAAACACCGACTCATGTATGTTTGACTTGATTGAACACATTTAAACAAATTTAACATTCACTAACTTAGCCAATTGCACGGCGTATCAGTGCAACAACATGCATTATTTGGGCAGTGAAAGTAGGAAAATGGCCATGCTTGTCATCATATGACTCCTTTTTTAATCTTTAGCACAGAGGATTTTGTTGTTACTTTCATTACAGAGCCTTGGTTACTACATCTATAGCACAGTAGCCTCCATTGTTGGACTTGTGATGTTTAACCACTCAGATTGTGCAGTCGGAGTAACACTGTCGAGACCACAGAGTCGTGCTTCCAGGACAAAGCGGCGCATTTATAAATCAAAGCTCAAAACCTGACCTGATAACTCGAACCCAACCAGGACCTTGAAGTCTTCAACCTCCCTTAATTTGATATGCATGTTGGTGTTTAAGAGTTCAGAACTTTAGCTGTGCATGGACACAGCTGTCAGCTAATCCAGTGACTACATACAGTAATGTTATATAACTAAACCCACACACGGGTCGTTTCGGGCTCATTCCAGGCAGTCAATATCAATCGAGACCTCAGTTGTTGAGCCAAACTCACTCACAGTAAACACGGGACATTCCTTCTTAATTAAAACATCATTATTGTCCACATGACCTCAGATAACCTGTCATTAATGCCCCCAAATTAAAGTGATACATTTGTTAACAGTTTGTGTCCCGTTCAATGTCTCATACACCACATCTGCTTTAAGATCAGTATAAGCGGCTATTCAACAGTTCACATTCCAACTGTGGTCCACATTAAAAGTTTAGATACACAGTCAATATTCAATGTGAACCATGTGAGCTGAAACATCGGTGCAGAAGATCAAACCAGCGGGGATTTATAGACTTACAATAAATATTCATTTGGCCACACTGAATCCTGCACCGTTAAAATGGAAAATTACAGACTTGGAACCATGTGAGCAATTACTCAATGATTATGTTGTATTGTACTTTCAGGGGGCGATCCATGCTGGAGGACAATAACCTACAACATGTGGTACAAGAAACAAAAGGGAATGAAAGTGCCAGATCACAAACAATATAAAAAACAGATTGTGGGAACAACATTAAATGCATCTAATATAGAATGCATTTCTTGACAATTTTTAAAATAAACTACTAGATGATGACATTCCCCAGATTATGGAATTTGTCTTTACAATGGACCAAAGAATTGGACTGATAACGATTAATACCAGACATTGCAAGTGATTATATTTCTTTCTTTGTGGTATTCAGGGCCACATGTCACAACATGTTCAATAAATAAGCTTTAATTTGCCACACGAGATCCTTAAGTTTTAATTTTGATGCATATGAGAAAACAGCAGGACTTGACATAATAGAAAACAACAAGAGCAGACAGGAAGAACACGTTAACAAAAATAGACAAGAGGACAAGATACTTACGTTGGCCGTCCTGGCAGAGGGGTAGGGAGTGGATCTGGAAAAGAGGACGAGGGGATTTTTTACCACAGAATAAATATTATCATACCCAGATTTTTCTCTGCACTAGCTGCCAGCTACAAGCAAGAATCAGTTGAGAGGAGTGTTGCTAAGTGGAGCCAGATCCCTCGTAGGAAAAGATGAATACGAAAAAAAAGTCACTGTTTATCGTACCAATACGGTAAAACGAATCATAAAGCCCATTCATTGTGACATCTGCATGCCAAGTCTTCAGAGGCTCAGCTGGAAGGTTTCGATTGCTCTCATGTCACAATTCAAATGCTTCTTACCAAATTTGACAAACAGTACGCCTGTGGTGGACACCGTGCCATGGCTGTTGGTGGCCACACACTGGAAGTAGCCTGTGTCTGTGGTGTCCAGGTTGCGGATGCGGAGACGTGATCCGTATACTGTGGTCCTGTATGAGACCCGTCGGGGCTCCTGCACCACAGGGGCGTCGTTCTTTAGCCAGCGAACAGTGGGCGGCGGGTTACCGGACACACGGCATAAGAGCTCGGCTGTGTGACCCAGAGAGGTGGTGATGTTGTTCATAGGAGCTTCCAGACGGATGAAGAAGGCTCCTAGGAAATGAAGATTAATCAAATTAATACAGCAGAGATAAATTAAGAGGATAGAGAGACAGAGTGGATGGATATATCATTGCCGGATAGGGAAAAGGTGATAAAAAACTGATAAAAAGGAGGCAGTTGGAAAGACAAACCGAGATGGAAGACATTAGATTTCACGTGGACATGGTGTAAGACATAAATCAAACAAATCACACTTGTAAAATTGTAATGCCAGACCGTTTCCTGAAAAATACTGCCATCTGAGAAAGTACTCTTAAAACTAGGAGAGCACTAGGGGGGCGAAGACCTCTGCCAGTAGTGCAGTGTTAATGTTTCCTCAGATGTTCCAAACGTAAAAAAAAAAAAGCCCTTTCGTCCAATGTTAGTCTTGATTCTTTTCTCTGACCCGTATGTCACATCCGAACCAAAATGAATAGTCAGTTCCATTGTTAACCCCCACCCCCCATATTTTTCACAAAGAGAGTTGAAAATAAAACCTCAGTGTGGTTTCTACTGTGCTGACAGCTAATTCTACTTTTGATCATGTCTGTCTGATGCCAGAAGGCTTCTGTGCAGCATCTGCAGAAGCTTCTGAGGCAGCAGTCGTCACCTGTTTGGTGGGTGAAGAAGGCTTTGAAGAATGAAAGAGCCAAACAGCCTCCAGATGCAAAAAGATTATCACGTCCACAGTTATGTCCCAGTGTGACAGTGATGAGTTCAGAAGGTGCTGGAAAAGAGAGTAAAACATTTTTTGCATCGTATCTCGAGGGCCACATTTTTCCTGATGGTGGTCAGAAGAAAACAATCTGGAGGGCCACCTAAGAGTTTAATGCGCAGGAAAAACATTGATGTTTGTGTCATGAAAAAAACCTCTGGAAAGTTCCCTCAACCCCAAAACCAAGCTTAAGTATGCAGAAATGCTGCTGGTTACACAAACCGGCCAACACAAACAAAGGAGGAAAAGTACATACAGGGAATCTCATATACTAGTCAAACAAACTTCAGTGTGTGTGAATAGAGAGGTTGATGCAAGTATGCAAGTACGCCCACACTCAGACTTTTACTGTGGCATGCAAATACATTACTTAGGGCATTGAAGTACTGGGCTTTTAATATGCGTGATCACTACTCCATGTTATTTAAGATTTTCATTGCTTCTTGATTTGGGATTTTGAGACATCTGTTTGACAACGTTAGAGAGTTGTTGGGAGATTAACGCATAACTCTCCAAAATTTCTCACAGGAGCTGGTTTCCTTTTTTTTTTTTTTTTTTTTTTAAACAGCAAAGGTTTCCCCTACAAGGAGATTGCCGTCTTGTACAAATGTGCTGTCTGTCCAGCTTGTTTGTTATGTGTGTCTGCTCTCTGTGGTTCATCACTGTAAAGACAGTTTCGGGATTACGTAATACACAAGGAGACCTGCAGCAGGGTTTTATTGACTACAATGTTCCCTAAAGATTCTGATCTTGCAGTTGGGTTTCTGGAAAGCATTGATGCGATTTACAAGTGAGTCATTTTATTTGCAGTAATTTAAAAAAAATTGCCAGTCAGCAAGATAAAATGTCCAATATTGAAAAAAACGCCACGATTAAGTGTAATTATTCTGTTGAGAAGAAATTTCTGTCAATTAAAACAAATTAGTCTTTAGTTTTCCGTGGAGAGGTAAACGCTCAGGAACATTCCTGTAATAACTGGTTGCTGTGAACATGAAATTTCTTCCCTGAATTATGTCTGTCAGGTCAGTGTCTTTGGCACAGGACACAGGGAGCTGCATAAATGCAAGAACATCTAGGTGCTGCATGACTACTAGGCCAAGCCTGTGGGTTTTGGTTTTAGTTGAGTGATCAGAAATCACCGCTGAGCCATAACTGATCAGATGGCGGTGTAGTGGGATGCCGGGTTTTCACCAGTTTGACCGATGCAATGTCGCAGGCCATGAGTCAAAACCGAGCCCAACTCACTGGAGTTCAAGGAGAGCTCACATCCTTCCTTCCTTTAGCATCTGCATCCAATGAAAGTCATCAGCGCCTTCAGATGTTATCAGCCCATTAAATGGCTCTTGTCCATTCTAATCTGGAGCGTATCTCTGAGGTAGTGTGTCCTACATTACCTACTGTAGTTCAAGCCACCGACGCCCTCAAGCAACCATAGAATTTAGGACCAGAGAAAAGGAGAGTAAAACAGATGATGTTAATAATCTGCAAAATCCAAATGTTTGGAGACTCAATTGTTACATTTCGAAAAGTGCAGGGGGATATGGCCTCCTGCTAGGTGGAGCGGAAATATGATGATGACAGCGATAAGAACTGAACAGACTGATGGCCTTTTTAATGGAATGAATCGTCCTCCAGGAATCCTTTGGCTGTGACACAAGATCCTAAATCGATAAATTGCTTCATGCACTATGAACTCAATGGTATTATTTCTCCTTTACTCATAAACACAACTGTTGCATCAAACAACAATAAAAACTCTCACATTAACCGTGCTGACCCATCTGAATCCCAACACATTGTCATGAGGTGTGCAAAATCACTGCTCGACTTGTTTGTGAAATAAGTGGGCACATTTGTCTTGGCAGTCAGCCGTGTGTGTGTGCGCGTGTGTGAGTATGTGTGTGTGCGCGTGCGTGCTCTCTCCTTAACACAGCAATGTTGTACTAACAAGTGTGTGAAAATATGAGGAGGCCATCATCACCAGCACCGCTCTTGCCACTTTTTATCTGTCCTCCTTACACTGCCCTTATTTTCAACTCCAGAAAACCTCCATCAAGTGAATGTTGAAATAAAAATAAAAATATATCAAGCCCTCCCCTTCCTCATCCCTCACCTGTCTGTCCTTGCCCATTCCTCCCTCCTCTTGCATCATTTGTGCAACTTCTCTTCTGCAAATCTTCCGAACACACAAAAAAACTCCAAAACTTTCCACTTGAGGTTTTGCAGTGTTGCCTTATTTCTATCCATGAATAAGCACACTCAGACACAGACTCCTGCATTCTCAGTTAGCTTTAACGAGCCTTGTGAATGGATTATTAAGGCAAAATTTGATTATGTCGTCGTTTTTTAATGGTTTCAATAGCCAGGTCAAACTCTGATACCACCACCAACTTTGAGGCATGTCAGGGCAATACAGGGAGGGGTTGAATGACCCAGATGGCCACAGTTTGTGTGTTTCTCTTCATTCTTTACATAAGCTGTTTATCCTGCCATTTTTCAACTTTGCGTTTCGATTCATTTGTCAATTGAATCTGTTGACCGATTATATTACCCTTTGTAATCACTTTAAATGTCATGAGGCATGACTGTGCTCCGCAGTGTACGATGAGTTAGGCTACTTTCACAAAATGATCTTGTTATACAGCTGTGTTTTTTTATGGTTGATTTATAATATTAGGCAGTTCAAACAAAATCAAAAAGAAAAATCTCCAAAGACGTAAAGAAATTCCATGACTTTAATTTCAAAGCGTGCTACTGTCACCGTACTACCATCACCACTAAATGGAATCAGAGTTGCTCCAAGGTTTTTCTTGAATCCACTGCAACTGTTGGGTGTAAATCAGAATTAAACAGGAATGTTTGGTTGTAAATAAATTCCGATGGGCTCCATGCGCTCTTTGTCATATAGCACCTGTTTCTGGTGTCTAGATCGCATCTATTTCTGTTTTTATTTAGGACAGTGCAAACAAATATTGTTCATTTTTTGAATATGTGCATGTGGTTTCTTTCTGTATACACTGCGGTCGATATTGTACTACGACTTAATTACCTTGGTCTCAGCTGACTCACACAGATGTCTCATACTGAGGTTAATCAGATCTGTTTTCTTTTTTTTTCTTTTTTCATTTTCCAGCCTGCTACACCGCTGAACTCACGACTTGTTGATTATGCCTTGAAAAAAAAGGCAGATTGACAGCTTTTCATTCAGTTCACATCGTTTCGCTCCAACACTTCTGTCAAATCCTGTTTTGGTGAGTGGTGTTTTCTTCAGCCAGCATTACCTGATGCTTCATCTCACATTATCGGTCCTGTACATTGTAGCAAATAACATTTAACTACTTTCTCCACTCCTAGAAACTGTGACAACAACTTTGCTACCTACAAAATAGGTAACCTTTGAACAATTTAGTACAATTTTCATCAGCATGTGGCCTTTCTAGGCCGTAACAGAAGTGTGCTACCCCTTGACTCCAGGTGTGAGTAATGAGTGCCTCAGATCAGGCAAGCTCTGATAGGAAAATAAATGAAGCGCAATCCCGACTAAATAAAACAAGCACACACTGACAGAAATCACTGAGGTGTGCATAACCACAGCATTGCTTCTGCGTGGTACATTAGGCATAAAAAGAGTTGGTGAAAATTTCTGTTCTTTCCTGTTTTTGTTAGCCAACTATCAGCAAAAGGTCAAAACAGTTTTCTACTGGGAATCTATGCCCATAGAGAGTTAAGGATATCCATGAGGGCCTCAGGAGGAGCTACGGTTCCAACCAGGAACCTTCTGATTCCTGAAAAACCTCCTCAAAAGCTGATTTCATACGGTTAGAGATTTTCTCTTCTATCGTTGCAGAGTCAGACAAATGGGGAAACTATCAATAATCCATACCATCTGGACACCGTGGAAAATATAACCATATGAAAATAAATCATCACGTCAAAAAAAAGGGGGGAATATCCGTACACAGAGGTAGAGGGAGCGGTGGATCGACTCATATAAAGGGGACTGCAGCCCTGGAGACTCGTGTTGAAGGCCACTGAGTGTAGAAATCTGTTTTGATGTTCACTGCTGTTTAATGCCATTTCACAGTTGTTTTGATGAGATATTTGGATGCCGTACGGCTGCTGACGGGGAGTGGATACTGTGCATCTGCAACGAGAGCTGGCAGTTGGTTTCGTGTCAGCAGTGATGAGTGTTGGCTTCCCGTTTTAATCAAAACAGTTCTCATTTGAACCATGTGTCATATCAGAGAGTCGGAACAAATGACTTACACAGCTGTATGGGTTGGAGGGCTTGAAATCTCGGTACCGCCTAGTTGGGTGGCACCACTCTCCCCACAGAAAAAAACAACAGCACAGCCAACACAGAGTGGTTTTACCACTGATCATGTGTGGGGCCTTAACTCTTGAGATACCCAGTATTTATTATCATCATTGAATCTAACTGTATCTCCTGAAAACTGCTTATATGCGAAGAAAATGTTCAGCCAAAGGCAAGGTCACACAAACTGGCTTCATTTTATCACTCATCTCATCTCATTAGTTGGGTTGATGGAAGTAAAAATGGGTTTCGGAGCTTTGTGGCTGCATCGTTCATTAGCTGTTATAATAACTGACAATAAAGCAGTGGGGGGGGGGGCGGAAGAAAAGAAAAGACTGAACAAGGACAGTCAATGGCAAGAAGAGAAAGAGAGAGAGAAAAGAGTAAGATGTCCAGCCAGTGTCTATGTAACAAAGCCACTCTGTATGCAATTGTCTCGTGGTGAGTGTTGTGGTATTTGGCACCAGAACCACAGTGAAACCCAAACCCTAACAGTGGACTCGCTCTTTAATGTGGCAGACGACTAAATGGTGCCCTGTCATCAACCTGAATTTTCTCGCATACGTTTTTGTACATTCAATCACTCGCACACAGGCACACATAAGTAAACACACGCACACCCACACGACCGCAACACACAAACTATTCATGTCCCAAACTAGATAAGTTACAATGCATTTTCATTTAACCGGAGGCATTGTATTTCTATTTTTACTGTGTTTTGCAGGCTTCTCTCTCAGCAAGATACAGGCCCAGAAACCTGAGTGGCTGCACAGCTAACTAAACATACTCTGCGGATACAATGAGGCGTCTGCAGCACTGCCAGTGAAAAAGGTGAATTTCATTAAAGCTGTGTCACTCTCCAACAGAGACAAAAGTACAGGAAGAATCAAAGAAAAACAAAGAGGGAAAAAAAAGGAGAAAGGAAGGTTGAAAAAAGCCGCAAGGAAAAGGAGCTCTGTAAACTATCACCACCCCTGATTTCAGCCCAATAATGTTCAGCCCAATAATGAGCCTCTTTCAGCATGATAACTTCCTGCTACTGATGCGTACTGATAGAGCCACGCTACCTGAATGCTGTCTGCTTGGACAATCAAAACCATTCCGTGCCTGCAGACAAAACAAGTGGCGCAATCACCATCCATCCATCAGATAAGAAACAGATGTTAGTCACGGGGCTGCGCTCCAACCCACACACACACACACACACACACACACACACACAAAGATACACTATGGTTACAATCATGGACACAAATGGCGTTTTCTTTTGTTTTGTTTTCATATTTCATGTTGTGGAAAAATAAAGATGTCTCTAATTTGTTTGGAGCTTCTCATCCTTGTATTGATGACTTTTTTAAACAAACTTGATTGTTTAGCAGCAGCATCTTGTCCAAACTTCTCCGTCATGTGCCATAACTACTGCTTTGACTCGCTGTTGAACAATATCTGGTTTTCTGTACACAGAATCTGTTGTGGGATGGACGTTGTGGGAGAGTTGGCCTCGGCAAGACATGAATTAAACAAACCAAACTAAATGAGAGAGCTAAAATAAGGTCACATTCAATTAAGTGTCTTGTGTAGGATCTTCCATGTGGGAGTATCTTTGTGGGTGATTGGGCGGATATCAGCGCTCTAAGCCTCAGGGGGAAACCGAGGAGAGGCAGCTAGATTTTGACTGATAACTCTGGGCAACAGTGTTGAGAAAATATCTCTTAAAAACTTGGATGCGACTGACTCGTTCCGGCCGTGTCGACAGAGGAACAGCAGTATTAAATTCTGTCTGAGTCATGATCTGTTGATTTAAACCCGGGTAGCTCCAGAGACGTGTACATACAACATAAAATAGAAATATAAGCCTAGCATGTGGACGGTCCAACCCATGCATGCTCGGGAGTCATTTTTACCAGCCGCAACAGTGTGTGGCTGGCATTGTTTTTACCGTGTGTGTGTGTGTGTGTGTGTGTGTGTGTGTGTGTGTGTGTTTGTGTGTGTGTGTGCATGCGCACGTCATCGTGGTAAACTGTGGTCCTGGACACACTGTAGCAGGAACCGCCTCAGATGTGGTTTCAGTACTTTGGCAGGTGTTTTTATGCCTGTCTGTGGAGATTTGTCACCATGATAGCATCATATCCATGCACGATGAAGTCACAATACTGTTTAAAGTTCTGTCTTGGAGTTCAAAATCGAAGGCCAAGTTTGGAAATGCGTGTGGTCCAAACAGAGGTGCCTAAAGTAGAGGGATGGGAAGGAAATCACAAACCTGAAAATGCTGCTCAGTAGAGGATGAGCGAAATGCAGAGGGGTTGTTTTTGTAATCTTTAAAATGACAATGAAGATTGTCCTCTAATTATGCACTGATTTACCCAATAGTGAATTAAAATAATAAAAAAAAAATTGCAATCATAGGATCAACATTTACAGAGATAATATCAACATACTGACATTGCTGTTTGGCCAACCAAGTAAAATAGGTGTCAAAATTTTAACAACAATCAACATACATTCAATTTCAGTGGGTTTTTCAGGAGGAACTTCAAGATGTAAAGATCTTATTTCAATTTTTTTAAAAACATGAATAAAAAAACACAAACCCAAAAAATAACAACAGATGAACAAAGAATAACAATATTTAAAAAGGAATAGGAAGACCTGTTGAAAATTAGCTCAGAAAGGGTAGACTAATAAGTTTACGTCAAACATTTGCTTATCTAATACAATTCAACCTTATAATAACAATATAAACAACTACAAATGTGTGTGCAAACCGAATACAAATACATGAACACTTCCCACAAATTTAACACCTAAAATAAATACAACTGCACATCCAACTATCTCTTGATTTTTTTTTTAGGTAATTTTTTAAGAAAGTGATCTATAGTTGTGCTTTAAAACAAAAACGATATCCAAACTATTCCATAAATCCAACCGACAAACCAAACAAAAAACAAAAAAAACCCACGCACTCCTCAGTGTTGAGCAAACACAATATTTCATAAAACGAAACTCCTTTTAAGAGGAGAAGTGATACCGGCCTTAGGTAATGAAAATTCTGATACCGCAGCTCAGTCCTGCAGCGATTCTGCAAACAAACCTGTGTCTGCATTTCATCTGAACAACATTAAATATTTCCTGTGCTCTATGCGGAGGGAATGGAAATCCCTTGCTGAGTATGAGGTAAAAAAGGGAATCGCCACATAAATCAGCAGAACGATACTGTGAGTGAACACATGGAGGAAAGAGCAGGAGGATGTACTGGGGGCACCAGCCACTGGCAGTTGTTGCTCAAGAGAAAACTTTAAGTAGGTCAGTGGAAATTAGGGAAATGCAGTGCACCTGTAGCTATATTCCCACATGTTGAGTAGATCAATGTGTAATTTGTTCCATCAGCTCTCTACAGTGGCCTGGTCTGGAACCACGGGTGTTGTCTGTGTTTTACCTGAATGTATGATGCCTTACAGTTCAGTACACCAGGCGCTGGTGTCGGTAACAGATGTGTTTGCATTTAGGGCTTTATAATGAAGTCATATTGAGAACTTGTCATGGATGTGTTGAAAGTAAACCCTGCTTTTTCTGTTTGTTTGTGTGTGTGTGTGTGTGTGTGTGTGCGTGTGTGCGTGCGTGCGTGCGTGCGTGCGTGCGTGTGTGTTTTGAGTATGTGTGTGCATTTACCATCACTAGAGGTGTTCCATGAAGTGGCAGCTACCACACTGGGGTCTTGGGGAAACTCAGACGCTGTAAACACAGACATGGAACAGTCCGTTAGCATGTTTATGAATCTCGAGTGGGAAAATATACACGTGCAATTAGAAAGAGACGCCTCCATTTCATCGGGTAGAACATGAACCTCTTTATGAAAGGTTTGTATTGATTATTTTTTAAGAATCTGAGTTAAACCCAAATAGAAAGCAGACCTACTGCAATCGGTCAGACGACTTTACCTACATTTCAAACGACATGACAGTCACCCTTTTCCATTAAATATGAATTCCAGGTACAATAATATAACAAATTAAAACAGGGGTTAATAATGTTGCACTGAATTTACTGATAAATTAATAAGATAGTTTCCTCATCTAAAATGCTGAACCTCATTGGTGATAAGAGCGTGTATTTCCAGTGTTGATCAAAGGTTTGTGTGTATGACAGGGAGCCCTGTGGACCAAATGCTACGATATTACCAGCTGACGACAAGCCCACCGCTTATCATTACAGGACAGAGAGGACAGAAAATGGTCTTCAGTATTCACCACCACAGGTCACAAGGGGACTGCAGACAAATGAAACAGCCTGCGGACTGAGGAGGTCAGAAGCTGAGGCAGTTTTATTGGTTCTCAGAACTGAAATAGTCAACACGTGTAGATTATAACCTGGTTATAATCAACTTCCACGCACAATTTAGCTCAGCCGCTCCAGACTCGGTGTGTGTGTGTGAATGCCTTTTGGTGCAGGATGGATAGTTTAACTTGATGAATGAACAAATGGCTGCTTGCCAACTTAGGACATGCATACTACTTTCACAAAACATGCAAAAACACAACCATGTGCCCTGTACAAATACACAATATACACACAAACCTACCCTCACTCCAAATACTGTACTTATAAGTATCACGGCTGAAACAACTGAATAATGATGAATAAAAGGCTTTTAAAAAGATATGTGTGTGTGTGTGTGTGTATATATGTATGTGTGTGTGTGTGTGTGTGTGTGTGTGTGTGTGTGTGTGTGTGTGTGTGTGTGTGTGTGTGATCCACAGACCAGGCGTCTGATACAGGGACATGCTAATTGGGTGATAATGTGTTGTTCCACACATGGCGTGTCAGGAGGAACGGTGTTTATGAGTAGTGCTTTGGGCCTCTCTGCACCTGTTAGTGAAGCAACAGGCTCCCAACAACAGACCAGCAGCTTTATGAGTTGGGGCCAGAACCCAAGATGTTGCAACACTGCAGCGCAGACGTCTTTCAATAAGAGGCTTGCGACCACCAGAACATTTTTCCAGAGAACTTTGAGTTGTTTTCACTGGTAGCGCCATGTTTTTATGCCGCAAACACCAGCAGTGTAACGAGGTGCTGACCTACTTTTCTGCATTGAAGGATTGGCATTTTTTTTTATTATAGTTGCCATGAATTGAAAAATGTTCAACTTTGGATGAAATGCCACTTTTCACCCACTTATCCAATCACAGTTGAGGAGGGGAGGTACAAATCCCAAAACAAATGCTAAACAAGGACAACAGAGGAGCTCTGAGGAAGTTTCCTCATCCGAAAACTCTCATCAACGCCCTCAGACAGGTGGGGGTGTATTTCACACCCTTTATCATTCAGAGCAAGGATGAGAGGAGGTTTGCTACCTCGTCATGACCATCCATGAACATTTTTTAAATTTATATTCCATATCCCAGCAATCCCGGGTGTCTCAGCTGAACAAACGTTCCCAGGTGGGTGCTTCTGGGAAGAGCGCCTGGTGTTTTCAGCTGGAGAAATAAAGCTGTGGTGGACACAAGACCCTAACGAAGTTTTCATACTTTTTTCAGTTACAATATAGATTCCCAGTTAATCCAAATAACGCCTGTTTTTGAAACTGCTGCAGCATTTTTGAGTCGACCTTTGCATTGACCTTGGAGGGATGTTCCGCTGCGAATGCCAGGGGAAGGAAAGAAGCAGCAGGACTTGGACCTTCGCCTCCTGCTTTCTGGGGACCAGCGCTGTCACCTTCTGCTTCTGGAAGCTGCACTGCTAGGCCTGCTTTTCATTATTTAAATTATGACCCACTCCAAGCTGAAAATCTTTAGAAATGTGACGTTTTATTTTTGGACTCTGGATGGCAAACCACAGTTTCTCTCCTCTATGCACAAAGAATCGTCCATGCAGGATGAGTAGCTGGTAGCAAATAGAACATGGTTGGGGTTTTTTTTTTTACACTGTCTTGAGTATATCTTCATTATTTGAATGCAGTTGGACCTAAAATGGCTTGTTCTCCGAGCACAACAGTGTATCCTACTGAAGGTGACTTTGGGGTGGGTTTAAATTTACTCTGTTCTGTGTTGATGGAGTTAAAGAGCCCTAAGTCTGTGTGGTTCACAAAGGACAGAGGAGAGAGGACGTTGCAGCTCACTGACCTCACACAACTACAGAGTTCAAAACAGGGGGACTGGACATGGGAGCAGAATGGGAGGGAGGAGGGAGAGCTGGAAAGTGTGTCATGAGGAGACTATCTATAAATACTTTTTTTTTCAGGCTGCAGTCTCCAACATACAGGTTCCTTGGTTCTGTCCACTTGTAAGAAATACAGATTTCACCTGGATATCCCATAATTCAAGTACTTACAGGGACCGCCGACATTTTACTTACACTGCATTTCCAGATATAACAGTTGTCCAACTAGTAAAAAGGTTATTCCACAATTTTCTCTTGTACTTCCAGCTATTTAGGTCACATCTGTTAGTTGAGTTCTTTCACTGAGAATCATCCGGAATATCTGGGATGAATTGCAGAGCAATTGTGAGATTAGCTCTCAGCGATACTCCATAATGGAGGGCAGCAATTGTATTACCAATTTGTTAATGAGGGTATAGAAATTCACAGTGTCAGATTCAATCAGTCATTCTTGCAGTTGAAGTTCCAGGCCCTTTAATGAAGCATGACTCTGTTTCTGATGGAGTTGTGTATTATCAGGATCCTGCCCTGTTGATAGGAATCACTGAGAAGGATCAAAACCTCTGAAATACATGATAGGGAAGGACAAAACATCCTACGCAGAGTGACTTGTACTGATCTTTGTTCTGGTATGTGGGCTTGTTGAGGATGTGATCAGACTACACAGCACTTAAATTCGAAAACTCTCATGTGAGTGAATTTAGAACCAACCACACAAATACAGATGCAATTTCAAAAGGACATGCTCATTCAATTATTACATCCCCAAAGGATGTTGTGGGATCTGCGCAGTTAACAAAATGACAAGGCTGATTTTCACCAAACTTGGTGAAGGAGTGCAACATTGGCCGATAAAGAACCAATTAAATGTCGGGACGGATCTGTTTAACAAAGCTAAAAACAGCTTTTCTTTTACATCGGGACTGGATGAGGTTTTAAGTCTCGTGTCACGTGTTGGAGGTATTCACTGTCTGAGTACTTTCTACTTGTATGGAAGTTCATCAGTCATTCAGAGAGTACTGAGGGAGTTTTCATGAGAGTATAATATGACAATATATGTTTCCAATTATTTCAAAGCAGTCCAACTGCTTTTATCTAGGGGATCTTCCAACCTAATGTGATTTGAAAACTTTTATCCAAAACTTTGTTTGGCCTATGCCAAGGTTTTGACAAGCTTATGGACACCAAACTGATTTTTTTGGCCTTGTACAAGCCAAGCAGTACCACTTGTGAATGAATTCACTTTACACTTAAATAAGCTTACATATAAATGTATTCCCTTTTTGCCATTATCTAGATAAATTTCCTTTGCTCACGTTAGCTCCTGGTATTCCAATTTTATGAATGTTCCCATAAAACTTAGCAATAGTTTATCATCAGTCCAAGTCTGCTTCATGCCGATCCCTCCAGCCAAGAGCCATTTAGCCTTTTAGCTGGTCGTCTATCATTTCACATCACTTCTACTTTCACTCACGAGTCAGCTTCCCACAGCTATCGGTGGACTGATACCACATCTAACCTTTCCTTTTCATGGAATGATGTTTATCTCAAGTGTCAAAAAAGGCTGATCTTCAATTAAGGAGCTTCCTACAGTATAAAGGCAACATAAACCTCCTTCATAAAGCTGTGCTGATTTTTTTCCCTGGAATGTCTGTAACGATAACTTCAGTTTAACTATTTTTGGAATGGCAGTAAACACCCATCAAAAAATCTGGATGTCTTACAACCCTTGTTATAATATCACTTTCCCCTCTTGGACGATTATGACATATTTCATGCAACTGAAAGTTTTGGAACCTTTTCTACGCATTTGCAACTGTGCTACTGAATTGCCATCCCAGTGGCAAAATTTGCACTAAAGGGTTTACATAAATGTGTCTTTGAGAGGTCCAGACATCAAATCTCAACACAGAAATATTCCATGAGAGCAGCGTGTGATCCCCATCCAGCTGTATTTGGCTTAAGATGATAAAAATCAAACAGGGACATTGCCTTAAGCCCCCAGAGCCTGATGTGATTTTATTGTGACTGGGAATTAGTGCGAACCTTTAAAACGTAAGGCATGGAAGCAAAGAAAGGGATTTCAGTTCAGGGAAATAAAAGAAAACGAGTGAGTAAAGAAGGAGCCTCAGAGGGCAAAGATAAGCCAAATCAGAAATGTTCAATTTAAGAGGTTATGCATGGCAACTAATGTGCTGTTATATGGTCTGGAGGGCCATGTTTGGAGCCAGGGTGGTTGATGTGGTGACTAAGACTGATGTATGAGTTCCCCCACTTTGTTATTGGGGCCATTCCCAAGGTCCTCTTCCATCCCTATTAGCTAGAAAACTGACCAAGCTATCTGGAAGTACAGCAAACCGACCGTTCTCACAATGTAGCCACGGCATAATTTCTGTCTGAAAGAGGTGAAAGACAGATATGAATAAATGAGTTAAATCCAGGAATCATGGACATTTCCATTTCAAATTTATCTTCACTGGATCCCACTTTCTGACATCCAAGTTTCTATCGTTCTTGTTCTCTGTCTGAAGCTGCCTTAATGAATTATGAGCACAATTAGGCTCAAGATCACAAAACGAATGGAAAGTTGAGGCTTTGGCAAAAGAACAAGGATTTGAGAGAATAAAGATTTGTCATGCCAAGAAGAGGAGGTAGGGAAAAAAAACGAGGGAAGAAAAGTGGGAAAGGACAGCAAAGGAGAGTAGAGGACTAGGAGATAATGAAGAAAAAGAGATATGGAAAATGTGAGTGTCCAGACACAAAGACAACAAAAGAGAAAACGAAAGTGGCAAACATCACGACAAAACCAGTGCCACACTTGTAAAATCTACTTTTTGAGAAGTAGGTCTCCTTCCCACTGAGCAGAGGTCAGGTCTGACTGGGCTGAAGGCTCTTGGGGGAGAGGAATTAGGGATGTCAGGATAGTAAATTCTTTAGTGCCACTAAAGTAGTTAGTTCTGTCAGGTCCATTCACGTCAAGAAACACAGAGATGATAATGAGCTTGATTTGTTTATTATAGTACAAACTGGCGGTATGGCTCTGTTCAGAGGAGTCCCCTGATAATTTTTCATGGTGCTCATGAAAAATTATCAGGGGACAAGCAGCGTGAGGGAAAGTTCTGCCAGTTTAAGACTGGAAGAGCAATTATACCCCCGTGAACAGAGCAGCAACATGACATGGAACGAACTATGCCATGTATACACGACAAGGTGGAGCTGGGGAGGTGGAGGGTAGCAAGTTGTGAGCAGGAGCAACTGTACAGCAGATAGCAGTAGATAGCAGCAGATAACAGCAGATGACAGCGGGCAGAGCAGCATAAGCCAGAAGCTAGCAGTGCGGTAGTTGAGGCCGGGTGACATTTAAGTTGAGAGGGGCCAATCAGAAGTGAGGGATTTGATCAGCTGGTGTGGAGCAGCTGTAGATCGGCTTATTGATCAGCTTGATTGACGGACGGGAAAGCCAATAGCGCTTGACTACCACGGCCTGACAGAACTAACGCTGACGCTTGACTTGTATGTCCATAAATTAATTAAAGTGTGTAACTGGTCAAAAGTACTCCCAGCACCCAGTCATACATGTATTTAAAGTCATACGTGTATTTAAAGATGCAACTGTGTTCTAAACTTTACCAGCAAAACATGACAACAGGAATGATGGCAAAACTGCAACAAAAGTAAAATAAAATGATGCTTTTAAGGGAGATAAGGGTGTGTGTGTGTGTGTGTGTGTACTTGTATAGCTGCACCTGCATCTGTATGTGTAAGTGTTTGTTCACTGGCTCAACTGGAGTGTATAGAAGAATAAAAGCTAAAAGCAGGCCCAGTTAAAGGAGCGGGTGTTCACCTGAGGACATCATGGACCAAAGAACACAGGAACTATAATACACACACACACACACACACACACACACACACACACACACACACACACACACACACCCCTGCATGGCCTTAGAAGGTTCTACTGTGTAACCCTATAATACCAGAGCAATGGGGGTGAGAGAGGCCTGAGTGCTTAGGGGGTTTGGGGGGGGTGGGGGGTGGAGCAGAGTCCGTGACAAGACCCTTTCTGGATCAGAACAATGAACAACAAGGGAGAAGAAAAAAGGGCTCAAATTTCGGCTCTAACATAAATTACAGCTTTTAAAAAAAAAGGACAAATAATAACTTCCCCTCTAAAAATCACACAGAGCTGCGAGGGGAGGACCATCATGGAATATACACATTAAATTATCAGCTCTTTTGTTTTTGGATGAACACAAGCCCTCATTTTAACACATCAACAAGCCAGACAAGTTTCCGACTGTGACAGAGGAAACTTGGCCACTGCCTGTTGATGCACTGCTGCTGATGTGCTGATGTGACTAAATGGAAACACGGATGCCATAATTTACCTTTACAGGCAAACGGAGAGGCTGCACAATGATGTGGTGACTGTCAATGAAATTCTGCTACTTTGGAATGTCTGATAGAGTTCAACTGTTCAGGGATAAAAGGGGTTGTGGGGTTACTCACCCTGATGAAGGCCTGTGTGCGCAGCAACTGAATATGAGACTACTTGTGTGTCTGTGAGATATGTGAGAAAACCTGAGAATGGCAAAGACACTTGCAAACACACAGCTTGTAAACCTTAGAGGGCTGCAGTTTGGGACTATAACTAGTCTGAGTTAATGGGTCAGTCGGACTGAATCATCCACTAACAGGCATTCAGAGACCACTATGATGCCACCCAGGTGCTTGGAGACATCAGTCAATCCCAATGTAAAAAAAGAAAAGAAAAAAGAAACCATCTTTTTGCTACATTGAATGAATTTGCCCCGAAAGCTACACACACCTCACATAACCTCCTTGGTGGAAGCACGTTTCATCCAGTGCTGTGCGGCTCGACCTGGTTGGTCTGACTGGGTAGTGCACCAGCCCCTGCTGAGGCTTTGCAACAGAAACCCCACTGATACAAAGGGCCTGGTGAACCCGTTTTGGATTCGGTTCCCCTTGGCTCCAGTTACCGGTGGTGTAAGCAGTCTGGTGAGGAATGTGCACAAGCATCTTACCACCTACTGTCCTGCTCATCTGTTTTCACCTGACAGGTCTGGCAAAAATGTGTGTGTGCGTGTGTGTGTGTGTGTGTGTGTGTGTGTGTGTGTGTATGTGTGTGTGTGTGTGAGAACATTTGTTCAGCTTTCAGGAAAGCCTGATAGCAACCAAGCAGATAGGCTGAGCGGAGACCTTGACGTAATCTGTAGCTGTCTGTATGTTCATGTGTCTGTGGAATGTGGATGGAGTCATAACACCTGCCTGTTAGTGTGTCACTTTATTGCAGAGGATATGCAACTGTGTGCGCGGTGCAGAGAGAGAGCGCGTAATATTTCATGATGTCAGTATGGTGCACATTAACTTAAGTCCATGTGGAGGTCTTTGCGTGTCACAGGTCAGGTGAGGAATGTAGGATTTAAGACTTAAAGCCAAGGTCGGTCAGGCTGTGGTGTGTGTGTGTGAGTGTGTAGGACACGATTACAGTCTTGCTTTGCTTTTTGCATGTGAAAAATGTATCATGTCTGCCAACACACACTAGCATGCAACATGGCGTGCATCTTATGCACGCCATGTTGCATGCTAGTGTGTTTTGGATAAAAACTTGTGTGCATAACTGTGTGTATCTACTCAGGTGCAATCAGAAACATGCTGGTCATGAGCTCATGACTAGCATTCCCAGATTCCTTGACGATGACAAATTTAAAAGGAGAGGCCCGAGCAGATGGAATCTTGGAACGCCAAGGATAATGCTGTTGGATTTTAAACGTGACTCGGATTTAGACATCATGTGACTGTGGTTGAGCTGGGCACCATTCCAAATCCATTCTTTACATCTGTCAGGATTTTATCACCCACCAGGTAGAATCTCGCCTTGTCGTCTGCATGCCGACATGAAATTTGGCCATCCTATAATATGATTCTACTGATGAAACAGGGATTAAGACAAACAAGTAAACAGTGAGTCATTTGACTGCAACAGCATGTCAAGCGTAGCGGTGGTTTAGTTTGGAGAGCATGAGCAGTGTTATCAGTGAACCTGCAGGTCTTTCTTCCCTCAGGCTAGTGGTCATGCTTGCTTTGACTCTAAAGCATGAATGACACACACACAAATGCATAAACGGACACATCCGATAATGTCGCTTTGTAAACATCTGATTATCTCCAAAAACAATAATGATAAATTTCATTTTATTCATGGAACTACAAGAACTTCAGGTTTTCCAACAATTATTTCTGTCATTGACCAAATTTTCTCTTTCCTAGAGTAAATCTCCGTTTCAAGTATCTGTCAGACGTGAAGTCAGTGATGGATGAAAGAACACCCTCAGGAAAGGCACACACAGACACGCATTCACACCCACACACACACACACATATACACAGAAGAAGATCCCTTCCTTTATTAGAAAGACGCTGGCTTCGGGTGCACAGATTAACTTTACTGAATGACTCTTGGATGTTTCTGGGAAACAGGGAGTGAGACATCATGTCTCCATCAAGTCATGAGTTTTAGTCAGAGACTGATGCTGCAGGGCAGACTCAAGGAATCTGACTGGAGGCCAAACAGAAAGGTAGTCTGGGAAAGAGGAAGACAGTGAGATAGAGACTTGCGTAAAACAAGTAGTGGGGTGGGGGGTGGGGGTGGGGGGGCGCAAGGAAATATATTTCAGAGGCTAACACATAAAAGCCAGAAGGAAACACCATGCTCACAAGAAATATTCTGTCCAGTATAAACGTCCTGTGTTATTCTTATTCGCCGGCTTTCCAGCTCTATATTGAAGACTTAGTGTGGGCTGCCAACAGCAAGAGTCTGAGGCAAATTCAGAAACTCTCGGCCTTTCCAACACGCTTCCCTGTCAATCACACCAGTGCTCTACGGGAACCTCTTCTCGTCCCAGGTTAAGAAAATAAGCACCAGCATTCCTCCGCTTCTTTAGAGTAAAAGGTAGCTGGCTGACGCGGAGGAGGAAAGGAGGATGGAAGAGAGAGAAAAGTACAGGAGGGTGGGAAGGAGGGGTGAGAGCTGTGTCCCCACAGAGAGAGAGAGAGAGAGAGAGCTGAAAATATGCCAGACAGTCAGACAAACCCACACTGTCAACATCCAAAACACTTTCCCCTACTGAAGAAAAAATATTTAGAGCCAGGAAATTGGAGTGGAGAATTCCCACATACCACAAAAATAGATTTCACACACGTATCAGAATGTGCTGAGAGATATGGAATCTGACAAGGTGATGCTGAGGATGTACGAGGTGTTGATTGAGGATTTATGATGTAGAGGTACAGGTAGAAGCATAAATAATACCAACACATAGACAAATGGTATCTCTGCATTAAATGAGGGTTTTGTCAAATCCATTTTTACTTTGCAGAAAAAGAGAGAAAGTAACAAAAAAAGTACATCAAGCATGCGTTCAGATGGCTATTTTATTGTGAAAGTCTTATAAAAAACATAGTATTTGTAAGTGCATATCGGCACCCTTTTTCAGGGTCCAAAATACATTTGTTTCTTTTTATATTTTGTGCAGTCGTGCATCTGCAGAATGAGAGATGTGTAACATGCCAGGATGGTTCTGGAAAGTGCAGGATAATGGAAATAAGAGGACTGAAGATTTTAAAACTGTCTCCAGAGGAGCTTAGTAGCACAGAATGACTCGCTACGTCGATCCGTCGAAATACCATGACAGTGTAACAATGTCAAAGGTTTTAAACACGATGTCACTTAATAGACGGTTGTCAGTATACGCTGACTCAACAGGTTACATTTTTCAGATTGATCTAAGTAAGTTTTCAAGATATATGCCACATGTGCAAAACACTCTGGCGCAAACATGAAACAATAAAGTATAAACTACATTTTGGGGGTTTATTAAGATAAAGTAACTCGCTTCTGCGTTTGTCTAACTTGATACTTTTGCAACATTATCAGGATCAACTGAGTGGAGTGCAACTCTGTCTGTTCCACTCCCTTTTTGGTCTGATAAAATGAATGAAATTTAAATTTGTAATCCTGTTTGATTCTGAGGGGCGGCACGGCTCAGAGGTAGAGTGGTCGTCTGGCAACTGAAGAGCCGCTGGTTCGATCAGCTGGGATAGGCTCCATTGTATTGTGTCTTTTTGCTTTGCACATGAAGGAGGCGGAAGACCATCCCCAGCATAGTGACAGCAGCACACACAGCACAGACACACAACCTCAAATAACTTTTGTTTCCAAAAATTGAAATTCACACGTTACAGCTGAACTTGTGGTTGTGAACGTAATAGTTTGCGTCGATGATATAAACGCATAGAAGTTACACAGTGGAGGTGGTGGTGGTGTGTATGTGTGTGTGTGTGTGTTGGGGGGGGGTTACATTTCTGCTCTAGGGAGTAGAGATTGATCAGAACAATGTGTATAGTTGCTGTTCTCTTCAAAATATTCCATGTCAGAGGGTGGGACACCTGTTCCATATCTACCCCTGGATTAAAAAAAAAAAAAAGAGTGGGGCAAAAACTTGTGAAGGAAGAACAAAAGAGAAATATAGAGGAGGAAATGTCAGGCAGTGAGTGATGAAAACTGTTGAGATGATATAAGATAAGCCTGACATTGTGGGGAAACTCCCTGAGTGGAAACACAAGCTATGGAGGACCCTTAAACAGTATGTTGTGAGTTGTCAGTGTGCACAGAGGAGAGTGATAAAGTGCAGGGAAGAATCTTAAATCTCAGTATCAAAGGGATGACAAGGGCATAAAGATTTCGTAAGCGACGACAAGACGGAGGGAAAAACGATGGAAAACCCAGCATGAAGACAGTCTCCAGGAGAGCTGCTGAAAGATCTTTTAAAAATCCTAAAATGTTCTTGAATATGGTTCCTCATCTGTGCTGGGACTGAAAAGTCAACAGTACATACATCCCTTTGATGGCTGCTGTAGATCTGCAACAGCTCAGTGGAAATTGATCGTCTTTATACGATTAAAGATATCCAATTTAATACATTTCAACGTCATGTTTACTCCTTTCTAAAATAAGGAATTCTCACATTTGCTCACGCTTTTGTCTCACAGCAATCAATGTGCCATCGTTTGTAATTTGTACTATGGAAAATTTAGGATTCAACGTGTCATCATTTGTAATTTCCTCTGTGGAAAATGTGACACGCGAGGCCTCACAGACAGTTCAAAAAGACAAAAGCATGTTGGGTGGAACGTTACGGCTGATCTCACTGCGTTTGATGTCGTTTGGCGTTGGCTGTGATTGGGCGCTGATTAAATCAAAGTCCATGCAGAGTCATTTTTGTGCATTGAACACAGAATTTCAAGTGTATGGGGTGGGGATGGTCGAGGGATTTTAGACAGCCTGGATTTTATTAGAGTGGGCAAACTACAGAAGAGAGAGAGAAACACACACACTAGGATGATCACTGTTCTTTACACATTTCCAAAGCTTTGTTGTAGTTTCCATCTCATCTCAGCAGAGCGGAGGCTGACTAAGCACACCTTGTAAAGCATCCCAGCTTGCTTCTCCAAACACAGTCTCACCTCACCTCCCATAAACCCTACTCTCTCAAACACACACTTCATAACTGATCCCGCACCACCCCAGACGATGGAAAGGAGGATAGGGCAGATGGCGGCGGAGAGAGGAAAGAGGTGTTAAAGGAGGTACAAAGATCTCTATTGTATTACCTCATTTCCTGTACGGAATCTCCCAGGTTGCGGAGATGAAACCTGGTAGCCCAGCGCCTGCACCCTGTTATTTCTTCTCTTCACTTCTCAGCAGTGAGCCAGACCATTGAGACTTTCTAGACTAGACACGGATAAATTCATTTTGGCATAACAACCTCCTTAATGACGCAGTATGCGGGTAAGAATTTATTTTTAATACAGAAAGCGATGAGATGAGAGGAAATGAGGCGCAACAAAGTCTGAACGTTGCATAGCGGTTCACGAAAAGCATCTTGACCCTTGACCTCAGGGGCACCCAAGCAGCTGCTATTTAATTTTAACTACAGTTCTGAGGTGGCTTTGTTGAAAAAACAACAGATGAATAAGTTCTGGAACAAGAATTAAATGACGGGACATTATCATTCTCTTTTTTTTTTTAAAGGAACGATTCATTTACCCTCAAAAAGATGTGAGATTTTGTCTTGCATTCTTTTTTTTACTGGTCATTTTGGATAACACACACTGGTAAAGAAAGTGATGCATATAGAACGCTGGAAAACCAGAAAATGCACCCAACTTGAGTAAAACCTTGACAATCCACGGAGACAGAGCAGCGTATCAGCTATAACAGAAGGAAATATACATAAATTCTGCAGGTCATTTCAGTATCAGTCCTCCGGAGTCAAAAAATAACTCTTGATGTAGCCGAGTGAAAGTGTAATTAAAGAGAAGCTTAAAGATCATCAGCACTGAAGCCAAATGAATAAAAAAAGTCTCCAATGCATCATCGATCTTTATGAGACTGCTGCGTAAGGCGGTTAAAGAGGAAGGGTGTGGTGATAATATTTGCCTTCAAATGCGGTGAGCTGTGTGTGTAGTTCTTGTGAACCCTGTGTGTGTGTGTGTGTGTGTGTGTGTGTGTGTTTGTGTGTGTGTGTATGTTGGCGTGTGAGAGTCCACGGCTGTGCAGTGTCTGCGTATGTGTTACAACTGGCAGCCGAATGCGATTTTCTGGCCTTGATTAGGCGTCTCTTCCCATCCGTCGGTCGCTGAGTGAAGCGGTGAATTACACTACCATTTCACCAGTGTAATTGGGGACACATGCAGTATTAGAATGTCGGAGGCCCCGAGCATGAAGGGTGTGTACACACGAAAACATCTATATACTCTTTCCTGTACCAAATTTTGTATTTAAGAAAAGAATGCACAGACAATTTGCATACTTCCATGTGCACACAGAGGTTTGAACTGAAGTAACATGAATGTACAAATGTGAAGATGAATATACTGCATCTTCATATCCGATTTCATGGCGAGTGTACTTGTACAGCTGTTTTTTTTTCTACTTCACAAACTGCGTCACACACAATACTAAAGTGATTAAGGATGTAATCAATAATATTAGTCATTTTGAGCACTAAGCAGGCAGAGCCATGTGTAACGACTAAGTGATGACAATGATAGCAGCTTTGGCGCGGTGAGGGGACCTTAGCCATGCAGATAATTGGAAGCCGTGCACTCGTCTATTTTGGAGAGAGGCGATGTCTCCTTTTCCACACTTAAATTGCGCACACTTCTCTTCTTTGCCTTGCACTCCAAGTCTTATTTCTTTTCAACTTCATCCAAGGTCCGGAGCTCATGATGCAGCTCCCCTCCACAAACTATTATTTCATTTTTACAACGTGCAACATTGTGATTTTTCTTTGCCGTCTTTTTTCTTTTGTTTTGCGCAGCTGTGAAGGATAGCAACAGTGATACACATGAAAATGAGTCAGTCAGTAGAACACTGCAGTTTGTGCACGTGTGAACCATTACCCTATGATTGATGTTTGTATAACATAACCATGCATACGCACTGCTTTATCGATCAAACAAAAAATATGCATGTTTCCGTCTCTATGCATGCCATGAATGCACCTAAATTTATGCATTTTGGCCCTCAGCCAAGATCAGTAGAGCATTCCTCAATAAAACAAGTTGGTCGAATCAACGCTGAAGGGAGAAAAAGGGTGAGAAAAGGCAAAAGAGAGGAAATCAAAAGAGATGGAGCAAGACCAGCAGTGCACGGGGAAGGAGACAGAAAGAGCGAGAGCATATGGAAGGTGTTTAGAGCAACGTCGCTGGGCCCTGATGTTATTGTGGCGCTTCATTTGGTGGATCAGAACTTCATCAAATTGTAGCATCACAGTTCATTTTCTCCTCTCCGCCCACACTGCCGTTATTTGACTTTATAAACGCTGCGACTCCCATTTTCCAAGTCTAACCGACCAGCTTCTAGTGCTTACACAGTCTGTCCTCTGGCACATTCTGCAGGGACCCTTTTCAAAGCAACAGAGCCACGGTGGAAGTAATTCTGCTGGTTCATACTAACATAAACAGTCCTCCCTTCTCTTCAAAAGGCCGACAGAGAGACAGGTTGAGAAATGGGCTGCTAGGCTACTGCACCTCCATTCCTTTTAGATTTGCAGAGACAAATGTGGATGTAAAAATAGTACGGATGAAAGCAGTTGCATAGTTTGTGAGAGCTCAGACTATCTATCATGAGTTAGGACAATGTTGAGGAATTCTTTCCCAGATCTTTCCAAGTCTTTGATAGTACAGCTGAAGTCTAATGACGCACACGGACCTGAGCTGTCAGACAGATTTCACAGATCTCACTGTTTTATGAAGGGCGTGAAACTGATGTCTTGGTAGAGGAAGCCATGTAAGGGAAAATCGAACCCAGGCCTCGAGTGAGGTTGATAAATAGCAAGTTGGTCAATGAGAGTCAGTGAGCAGGAGAGAGAAAAAAATGAAAAAGGAGAGAACTTAGCTCCCAGTAGTGGAGAGGAGATATCTATTATCGCTTCTATAGATTCATGTCGGTGCACATACGCATGTTGTGGGCTTGTCGGAGTGTAGCTGCAGGCTGCAGACAGACAACACAGACGCTGGAGTGTGTCAGGCTCCACATCTGGTGGATAGGCTGCTCTGTTAGCTCTGTCTGTCTGCCTATTATTATATAGCATGAAGCCTTTGAACTGAGCAGCCACTGCTGACAATCACCAGACTCCCAACAGCCTCAGACTCTGGCCCTGATGTTATCAAGGAGACAGTCTCACTATGGGTTCTTGAGCCATATAGAGACAGTATTCATTTTCCTTCAAACTCAAAATGGGACAGACAGGTGGAAGGAGATGAAAGAGGCCAACACGTGGAGGAGCTGATTGCAGGAAACAGTTCTGGGTTTGTATTGTTTAAGATGAAACAAAAAACAAAAAACAAAACAGGAGGTAATGTTTCCTTATGCTTCAAAGTACACTACAACAGTGCGACTGCAGCTGAGGAGAGAATTTTACAGGCAAAGAGGAAGTCCTGAACGCCAGCTGGACCTTGCAACCATTTCTTACTGTGCACATGTCAGCGCTTTGTATGGAATGGTCCTGATATATGATGTAAGCGTCTCAACACATTTCGATGTCTTTCCACATCTTTAAGAATGGGAGACAAATGCGGCACTACTGGCGCAGTAAAGGATCGTCCATTTCTCATCGGTTGCCGGTGGAGTCTGACCCACGCTGGATACTTGGGGCCAAATGCTGATTCTAATATTCAGGAGTTCCAAAACATTCAGCTCATGAATTCAGTTGATAAAATCCACCACTGCTCCCGAGTAAATATCAAGTCTCAGGTTGAGCTTTGCTCTGAACCTTTCTTTAAACGGATTGAACTTTTATGGATATTAAATCGTATCATTTTAAAACGGTGATAAAGAGAAACTGGTACGATGGAGCTGAAGAGTCAACAGATGAATAATCTCAGTTTTGAAAATGTCCGGAGGGGAAAACAACATTTACATTTAAATTTTCATTAATCCAATGAGTGGAAAAGTTTGGTTTGGAGTGAATACACGTAAGGGTAGCTTCTCCGTTCTGTCCCACCATTGTTTCGCCTTTCATACACCACAGATTAATTCAACAATGCAGTAAATTAGTTTTTCAATACAAAGTTCAATTTGTAGCCCTCATCTTTTTCGAGTTCCTTCTCTTTTACCGCTTCAGCGTATCACAGCCAACACTTGAGTCAAGATGTGTTCAGCTCCTCCTTCTGTTCTAAAAGTCGTTCCCAATTTTTCAGCTGTTCTCAGCGACAGTTTAGAGAAATAATTACCAGAAATTTAAGCCTCAGCAGTGACATTTCATAGACTTGTCTCTGCTGCTGACAAAAAATTTAAGACGTGTAGTTCCAAACCACAGCGACAGATCCACTAAAAATGAGGATTTTAAAGGGTCCTGCCAAAAAATCTGAGGTGTGTGGCCCAGATGAATATGACATATCAAGCTTGGGCTATGAAGAGTTGCTCGCATGATTATACAATTCAGTTCAGAGTGACATGACATTATGAAACCTCAGTTGAAATATAATCTTGATCGTGTTTTCAGGATCATAAACAACTTTCTCTGACACTTTATTGCTTTATGCACTTCTCTGTGTCTTCAGTCTCCAAGGAACTCATTCGGGTCAAAGTTTTTCAGCATATGTTTCTTGAAGACACGTGCACACACTTCCCTGCACGTAATGAAACACACAGGCACACACACACACACACACACACACACACACACACACACACACGGGCGTCCCGCTATCACTCGCTACAGAAACAAAATGTTGAATTCATTTTAAAATAACTAGCTGTAGATGTATAAATAACACATCCATGTTCTGTAGTTCTAATCGTTCTGGAAAATACATGCAAAAAGTCAACATCCACAGCACACTGCATAAAGCTCTTTTTGTAAAATAACTTGTTTGCAATAAATCGGCAGATCGTATTATCGCTTCCACATGTGGGGGGGGGGGGGGGGGGTGAAGCTGAGCAGAATTCGAGTGAAATCTGAAAACAGTTTACTTGTCAGATTTCACCAGCCGGCCGCCGCGGCTTCAAACTCGCACATCCAGTTGGAGGGCAACGTGTTTGTGTCTGTGCGTGTGTGTGAAAGTACACAACTAACCAACAAGTCTGAAAAACCATATGATGCTGTGAAATGACTGAGAAACAAGCTCATATTCTTTTATTCCACCACTTGCACAAGGCACACACACACACACACACACACACACACACACACACACACACACACACACACACACACACACCATTGTACTGTCAGTCCCTTGAGTTAAATCACTTGCAGGCTTGCAGACTTTTCCTGCTGACCAAATACTTTATGAATCCTTTTATTTTTTTTTTTTTGACTGGAACGTGACTTGAGCTCAGGCGCTTTCACATTCTTTTATTACCCTCCAGTCAACACACACATACACCAGAGACACTCTATGATCCACACTTCACTTGCTTTGATTGTTTTGGTAGAAAACGTTATCCTGGCTGCCACTCTGCTGTTCGTGGAGAAGGCCTCGGGTCTGGTAAGTGGAAGGTCTGTTCCAAAGCAAATCACAGTTGTCCGATGAAACCCGACACATGACTGCTCCCGACTGGTGAAAACCTCCCATTATTCTTGTGAAGTTTGTATCCTGACTGAAGGCTACGTCACTTTTGCTCAGTCGAAAGCGGCATCTGCTGCCACAGGTGGCAGTTTCAGGAAACACGTTTAATTCTGTTCGAGGTGTTTGAACAGTTGATGGCGTGGTTGGTAAACAGCTGATTCCCATCAACTCAGGATGGTAGTAATTAATGATGCACAATTATTAACGGCACGTGATCATTATTGGAAGAAATGGGTAATCTTTTAAATATGTTGGCATAAAAACTGATTCTTCCTCTTTGCTGCTTGTTGTTAATGAGGAACAATGAGCACTGGGCTTTCCTGTTGATTTGTAAATAAAGAAACCTGTTACTCTTCCATATTCAGCTTGTTTATGTGTGTTTTTCAGTATGAACAAAATGCTACTATAAATTAATTGTATATCAACTTGTTTCTATAGAGATTTTATCAGCTATCAGACAAATCAGTTGTAAAACATTGGTTATTTGCAAAAAAACCCCAATATTGTAAATCCCTAGTAATGGTAACTATTAATTTGGATTAGGGGTCAACTGATAAAGGGTTTTTTTCAGGGCTGACACGGATCATGAACCTGATGTGAGTCTTATGTCCTTTCTTACTTTAAAACTCATGACTGAAATAAACACAAATCAGAGGATCCACAAAAACAAATAAATCCCATGGACAGCACCTAAACCCTCAGGAAAACCCTGGAAGTGACTCATGATCGCCACCCACGACTCTGGAGCATCTTTGGTGTCCTTGCTGTTTCTCTCGTTTTGTTTTGAGCCGACAAAGCAGGAAAAGGCTTCTATCCAAGACAAACAGCACGTAGAAGCCCCGTCACCACCGTGTGTGGTGCAGTCACTCATTTCCTCAGAACTCGACAAGAAGGAACAAGATATTTGCATATTTTAAGTAGTTTAACTTAATTTAGACGATTTAAAAAAAAAATGCATGTTACAAAAGTAATGGGGTCTTGATCTAATGAAAGTATTCAGCTCTTTTATTTAGGTGGTAGACCCCAAAGAGACCAGCTCCACGGAGAAAATCCAACATCTGTCAAGGTCATTGCAAGGACAAACCATTAAGTCTGTAGGTGCTCTGTTTTTGCTTTAGGAGCAGATGACAAAACTCTTGGCTATGAAGGGACTGAAGCAGCAAGTGTATCATCCACGACTATCTGACCTTTCATTAGAAGCAGAGTGACAGTGAGGCAAGACAGCTGGGCAGAGAGGAGAAAATGAGCAGTCACTCCGAATATGAATAGACCTTTGTATTAGAGGAGAGGAGAGGAGAGGAGAGGGGAGGGGAGGAGAGGAGAGGAGAGGAGAGGAGAGGAGAGGAGAGGAGAGGAGAGGAGAGGAGAGGAGAGGAGAGGAGAGGAGGGGAGAGGAGAGGAGAGGAGAGGAGAGGAGAGGAAAAGGTTCTCGAGAGTAAAACTGGACTGACAAATTCATTGTTCTGCAAGTTCCAAATACGTCTTTACTTTCAAGTTCCGCATGAAGTCCCAAGTCACTACGAGCAAATCTTAAGGATTAATAGAAAGGGGGCTCATGATAGTGCAGGTCTTCATCACAGATGTGAGTCGGCGCGTCTGCCACGCAGAACCAAATGAAACGGCAGCCGTACTGCTGATGATGAGGCAGAGAAAAATTGATTTTATCCAAGTAAATGCACGTCAAAAAAGAAAAGAAAAATCAATCAATATCAGGTTATTTAGTTTATACCGTAAAACTTCCATGCATTTTTGTTTTTTTCAGATTCCCCGTCCTCAGCGCGAGTAAATCCCTTTCAGCAAGTCACAAACTCTTGGTTTCAAATCCTTCTCAAGACCTGAAGAATCCTTTTAAAGTCATTTTAAAGCCGTTTTTTACATTTTTGACAGGGTTGCACAAAGTTGGGTTTTTTTTGCAGATGTGCATTTTCTTTTCAACTGATTTGGCCAATAGCCCAGATTTTAATGTTGATATTAACTGAATAAAAACAATTATAATAGATACACAATGAAGAAACACACGAATACATTGTTTGTGTTAAAAACTGTTTTTTTTAAATGATATATTTACTGCATAACAGACCGATGATAAAAATGAAGAGACTTGAGCAAAACCCGGGTTATAGTGGATATAGTATTTTGTACATATGTAACTTTGTTTGTAATGTTCTTCTTCTCTTTTCTTGATATATTTTTTTAATTGCTGTTTCTTCTTCTTCTTCTTGAAATTGAGCTGTGGTAACACACAAATTTCCCCGTTGAGGGATCAATAAAGTTCTATCTATCTAAAATATCTGACTGGTATAAACCAGGTGCCCATATTATCGTGCAACCCTAATTTTTTGAACCAACACAATCATAGGGGACATTAAAATGTACAAAATTTGTGTATACATTTTAAAAGATGTGTTTATTAACCTTGTTTTTTCTTAATTTGGGTATTTCCTCAGTCGTCTCACATAACTGCTCTCTCATGTTCTCACTGGATTTCCACGCCAAATCTTGTAAAACTCAAATCGTATCAACTCGCGTTTTTATTTTTTTTCAAAACTAAACACATCACAACAAGTGGTACTAAAAAAGAATGCAAGCAAAGACGCAGAAATATCTGCTAAATTAAAAATAAACCTCTGTACATCCTTCTGTGCTTCTTTGGCGTACGTGTGTGTTTGTGTTTTCGGGAGTGAGGGGCCATCCATCAATGACAGATACAAGCATTGACGTGTGTTTATTTATCGGCAGTATAAAACTCCCTCACCACTCAGGGGTTCAATCCGAGGTCAAGTGGGAATGAAAACCTGGATAAGTTTTGCAGCAATGATCACTTTACCGCACAGTTGAGGACCGGCGTCTCATTTTACGTCGGCCCGGCCAACTTCTCAGCTAACCGCTAGCTCGCTAACTACTATCAATCAGAGGAACGATTTTCTGCAGCTTCACAAGTCAAGTGTAGTTCTAACTTCCGTGTCTGCTGCATGTTGAAGTCTCTTTTTTGTTGCGATCACACTGCTCTCTTTGTCTGTGGCGGTAATGATCTTTGGACGCATGTTGCCAGTTACTCTCTTGAATGCCGCAGGGACGATTCTGGATCTGCCCTGACACACAACGCCCTTCCCCGCCTGCTACTCGCCTAATTTGATTGATGGCTGATAGAGTCAAAGTGGATCTGTAATCAGGGAAATTAAGTTGATTCGCCAGATTGTTTTTATGGCTTCTTCTTTTTAAAATTGTTTTTTTTATCATTTGGGGCTGAAGGAGAGTATGAGGTCTTTGAAGTCATGAGTTACTGGTATTTAAGTCAGTTTGCGATTCTTTCATGATTTTTTTCCCCCCAAATCTGTGCCTCGAGTCTGACTCAAGTCCAATTCATGTGACACGAGTCCACACCTCTGCTATTTAACCTGTTAGGATCTGAGGGATCCTCAATGCTGTAAATCCGGAGGAATCCAAGCGTGCCTTTTCCTGCGGGCCTGTCGTTTAATCACTTGCACATGAGGGGAGGAACAACAAAGCTGGAAGAGCTGAGACCCAAAGAGAGTGAAGGAAGGGAAGCACAGGGATGAGAGGAGGAGGGCCACTCGGGGCCAAAGCCTTTGATGCCCTCTCTCTGTTTTTAAAGCTTTCCAACAGTTGGGAGGACAAAAAAAAGAAAAAAAAGACAAGAAGGCAAAAGTCCAAACAAAGAAAGTATTGTGCAGGAGGACAATAAGAACAAAAACATAATAAATGAGAGAAATAGGAGATGAGATCAGATTTATTTACCGATACATCTGCCGCCACTGAGCTTAGATCCTGAGAGAACTTTTGAAAAAACAAAAAACAAGAAACAGAACACACTCATGGGATCACATGAACAGAATTTTGTTTGTAAAGCACACGACCACAACACACATGAATCTTACGAATATCTAAACACTGTTCTTTGACTCTACAGGGCAAACAACAGGTGAAAATGTCACATGAAACCCGACCCTTCGGCAGGCTCTCTGAATTAGAAACTCCTGTACACGGAAACACTGACACTCCCAGCACTTCCTAAACCACAGCAGACTACAAATCCAGTTTACCCCAGGATATCTCATCCCTCTCCACCCCCCCCCCCCCCCCCCCCTGACACACGCTGCTTTATATTCCTGATTGGCTCATTCCAGTCGCGTCTGTCCCAAAGATAACACAGCGAACCCTGCCATTGTTATCAAGTTCACTTTTCTAACGTTTATTTCATTACATATTTCAAATCAGATTATCTTGTTGTGGTTTTGGACGCTTTTGTTTTGTGGTAATTCAACATCTTTCCACTTGTAATATGAGTTTGGGAGCCAAGTTTTGCTTTCCTAGACGTTTTCTTGGGCTACAACAATGTGATGAAGTATGTGGTGTCGTTGCTGGAGCGAATTCCTTTGTCTCATCTTATCTCAAAAGCACAATGTTGATGTTCTGTTTGGTTTTGCATCTGCATGAGAACAAAAACCATCATATTCCTGCAGCTCACATGTGCTATTTAACTCCAGAGTGAAGATGATTCAGTCCATTTTATGTGACCATGCAGAATGCAAATTGTTGGGCATGTCTGATAATGAAAATACAGAATATATAATGCATGTTTTTCTTTGGTTAAATGAATGAAAAGACGCTCGGACCTTGCAGAATGCAGTCATCCACTTCGAAGAAAAGTGCCCTCTTTTCCTCCTTTTCATCACTCTTTCATCATATTTCAGCATTTCACTCAGCACTTGTGCAAATTATCACCTTACTTGAAATACCAGGGAAGCAGAAACTGTAATTTCCACATAACAATTTCATCGTAAGAGACAGAAGCCACAGCAGCTCCTGCTTCTGGGGAACGGAAAGACTTAACATGCCAGCTGTGGGTCGACGTGAATTTCAATTTCACAAATGGAGACACATGAAATAACTCAAACATTCAGTTTGACCTCTTCATTGTGAGCGCACGCACGCGCCCGCACACACACACACACACACACACACACACACACACACAAACACGCACACACACTTTATTACTTTTCATTATCTTCGATGGCTATCTGTGCTGTCAAATCCAGCTCCGTGTTGTTCTTTTGGCTGTGCAGCTAATCCAGTGCCTTGAAAGACCGTCCTCCTGCAAGGCAGTTTATTTCACTTTAAAATAAATGTTTATGTAAAGCAACACAAGCCAAAAAGCAGTTGGGCCATTTTTTTTTTTTTAAACTGTTACTGTCACACAACTGGGAGCGTTTTCAAATAACAAACACTGCCCCCCTTCCATCCCTGTCCCCTGGGGTGCTCCAGATACTGCAGCATCTTCCATGGTAACACTATGAGTGTGCCTGAATGAGAAGTAACACTGGAAAGCACTTTAAAGTAGAAGTACACTTTATAAATGCAATCCATTTACCCTTGTATGGGTGAAATTAAAATTACTCTCGCAGTTCAAAAAAAAAAGAAAAAGAAAAAAAGGGCCGATGTTAACCTGCCAAAACCCATAAAGGTCAGCCAACCGAAATGAGAACCCAAGTGTTCTTCATGACCCCAACAGGAAAATCTGACATTCCCATTTCTAGTGATCGGTGGATTTCATGAGGGCTTGTGAATGGACACTACATTCCTTAAGTTTGCCCCCCCCCCCCCCCACCAGCCTCCTGTTTGTTCCAGTCTTGAAACCCTATTGAAAACTCACAATCTTGCCAATTTAGAATCTCTGAAACAGCGGCCAATCACAGCGTGTCATGTTTTCATGCTGAGTTCTTGTGCTGAGTTTGAAGAAAGAAAAAAAAAAAAAAAAAACCTACCTGAAATTTTGCACAATGAAAAAAAGAGTTGTTGTTTTTTTTATTTGGGTTTTACAAAATGCAAATGTGTGATTTCAAATAAACTCTAAAAGGGTGAATCTTTTACCTCACATGACGAACTCCACTTCCACTCCCGCTCTCACTGGTTTTGTTTCTGGCGTGCGGGACATTGCCTACACCGTCATCATCTGATGAAATTATGACCTTCTGATGGAAACACATCTCATTCACATTTCCTCTCGCCACATTTCCAGAGCTTAATATTAGTTTGACCAAAGCTGGACTCAGACCGTCAACCCTCAATCAGTTCAAATCGACTACGACCGATAAAGCAAACGTGTAAACGTGTCACCAGGAGTCAGAGTTGGTCTCTGTGTGCCTGAATGCAAAGTTGTGTTGTACAAGTATTACAGTACAAAAACATCCATTCTACCTCAGGCTGATACAGTACTGCACCTCTAATATTGCAATCTATT
The DNA here is from genome assembly GCF_037954235.1 of Aulostomus chinensis. Classification (NCBI taxonomy): domain Eukaryota; kingdom Metazoa; phylum Chordata; class Actinopteri; order Syngnathiformes; family Aulostomidae; genus Aulostomus; species Aulostomus chinensis. The sequence goes on along the minus strand of NC_141333.1, from coordinate 6,615,985 downwards.
TTCTTCAAATGAAATCAAACAGTCGTCTTGACAGATTTTGTGCTGAAAAAGCGAAGGAGTTCTGCTGCGAGCTGCGAGCGGCGGAACCCTGCATCAACAGGAACCAGAAGAGAGGGAAATATACAGAGAAAGTGTGGAGATTTCACATCTTCTCTCAGGAATATTCTCAAGACCATTTGATCAAGTTGAGAAGAAGACCAAAGCAAACTGACCTCTACTGAATTCCAAACAAGGGAGTGAGAAAAGTACACGTCTTCTTCAGATGTTGCACTGAAGCTCTTGAAAAGACCGCAAGATTATTTAGTGTACAATTTTAACTTTAGATATTCCGCACTCACAATTTCCTTTCAGAGCCACCAAATGAACTATACATTTTTGGACCAGGTAGAGAAACTGTACAATCAAAAATATCTAAAAGGTAACAGGCCCAGTGGTGAAGATCAAAGACTTCAAAGAGGAGAAGCAGACTGTGTCCAAGACACACACGCCTGCCTCCATCTGTATGTGGACTGTTGTGTGCAGAAGAAACTACAGTTGCCCATAATGAGGGTGCTGCTGTAATCTACACCCAATCGTTCACTCGCCCATAACTCTTGGCCCAGTAACATTAGAAGACCTGAACCATTTAAAAGCTAAGCCCTGATCTCACTATTTATGTATCTTTGCCAGTGCCAGATGTTACGAGGTCCTAAAAAACCCTTTGGCTCCTTATATAATGTTGGCTAATGTGGATTTGTGGCAGGCAGGCACAGGTAGTTAGGCAATAAAAATAGTCCAAACACTTCCAGAGTCTGTGCTGGTGGAGCATATTGCAGGCTGTTAATGTTGCTCAAAGGACCTTTCTACCCTTTTCCTCCCCTCCCATTATACCCCCGATATTTTATTGTGTTGTTGTCAGACGTGTTACAGTACACAGCAATCAGTCTATCTGTGAGTGTGGGAATTAACACCACAGTGGTTCCCAGTTTTGCCGCATAAACTTAACAATCGACTTTCCAAGTCAAGATGTTTGACATCAAGACGCTCCACCTGCCACTTCCACCAACATGAAGAGCCTCCTAAACTTTTACAGTCTGACAAGAGCCTGGCTTCCACCAGCACTACTGCTAGCATGAAACAGCCCAAACCCAGCTTTCTATCGTGTCTGTGTGACTGCTGCAGCCAGCAGGGAGCCCTCAGGTAGGGCCAAACATCAACAGGTACGACACAGAGAAGGATTTTAAATATTGTACAATTTGGAGCTTTTTTTCTTTCTCTCTCCCTGAGATATCTTTGTTTCTGTTGCTTGCTGATCCTTTTTGAGCCCAAACCTTTAGCCTTGGTTGGCCAAACTCAAAAACAATTATGAACTTAAAATAAAAAAGTAAGTGCCACTCGATCAAATTATGTGAAAAAACTATTAGATATGAGGGATCCTAAGTATTTAAAGAGTATTTTACTTCAAAGCCTATTTATTTATTTATTTATCCAGCTATGCATCACGTCTGATAAACAGCCAAATAGAATGCGCCAGAATGTACTTGTTACGTGTGAAGGTTTTTTTTTTTTTTTTTTTTAATGTTTTAATTGAATGCAACTTTTCCGGTTCTTACTACGACCTGAAATAATGAAAACAGAGAACAGTGCCACATTCACTAACTTTATCAGTGATACAATTCATCTCACAACTATTTTAGCCTCCTGTGCTGAGCAAACACAGATTTGACTCCTTCAATTCATTCATTAATTCGTTATTTTATTTCCAATATTAACTTTGGAGCTTACATTTTATTCTCTTTCTCACTCACAAAAACTTCATCTTAGTTTGACCTAAATATTCTCCTGTGTGGTCATTTCTGTCTCATTCGATCTGCATATATTGTGATTTTATGATGACGTGCATTTCAAGTGACACTGATCGCAGACCCATAATGACGAGCTTCAGACTTTCCTCTCCAACAACCCATGAGAGCCGAACTTGAGAAAAGTTTCTGTCCTGCAGGGATTTGAAAACTTGAACCAACCTTGATGCAGGACATCTTCTCTCAAGATGGTACAAGGAATAAAGCGCAGGCTGAAGCAGGATTCCGTGGTCTTGTTGTTATGCTTCTGAAAGAATTCAGTATAATTCCACATATCACAACCTGTTGATGTGGCTTGTTCCAATTCTTTTAGATCTTCCTACAAACTGTAAAATTACCTTCAAGGAGCAATAACTCACTCTAGTAGCTTTTGGGGTTCAACAGTAGTACACATACGTATTAGTTTGGATGCCACTGACTTGAACCCACTTAACACCCCAGCCTCTGCTTGAGTGGCAGTAATGATTGAAAATGTCACTGCAGTAGAAATGCTATAAAAAGAAAAAGGCTAACTGCCAGTCTGAGTCGCCCCGAGCTTGTGGAAAAGAACTCTTTCAAGCTGCGAACAGATTTGGCATCGCTCTCCTTCCGTCTGCAAAGCCTGGCATCGCTTGGCAGCATGGAATCAGATCCGATTGCAGGGTTAACCCGTGTTACTTACAGTGTCATTATCCCTGGCGGCCTTCAAATATGCCCTGGAATAACTACGGATAATAAGTAGGAATAACTGAGAAAGGCTGGTCATTCCTGCAGTGATTTATGAATGGTGGTTGACAGTTTGTGCCATCTGAGACTGAGTGCATTTCCTTTTTATTCATCACTCAGGCTGCTTATATCTTTCTCACTCACTTGAGTAAAATCTAGCTTTTTTCTTCCCCTTGGCTCTTAAATGACAACTTTTCACATCATTTGGAGGAGCCTGTCAAAAAAAAAAAGGTACATTTTAGTCTAGATCTTGTACTCCATGGTGAATCATCTTGGTTTAATGGTCCGTTGAAAATTGCATCAGAGAGCTGAGACCGGGGTCTCGACCACATCTGATGAGTCCAAAAGAGGGTTGAGAGGATGAGGGAGAGAAGATGTAATAGGAAGTGGGCTGTAATGACTGATTAAACAAAACTATTTGTCATAAAAGCACTTTCCCCTGCACAGTGGGAGACAGAGAATAAGGGAGGGAAAGACCCAAACGAGAGGGAGGAAAGTCAAAGAAAGCCCATAAAAGCAGCATGCGTCTTTTTAATTTTCACACTTGCTGTAACTTTTACAAGCTGCTGTGGCAGAGCAGGGAAGCAGGTGAGGAAAAGGGGCAGGAGCGAGGCCCGGGGCGCCCACATTGCTGCACAGTACATGAACCCTCTCAAGACACAGTGTCATCACACTTGGGGCAGGTCCACTCCAGAGCATCCAAAAGCAGCACTGTGTAAAAATACATGTTGGTTTTAACACGTCTAGGAAAGGTGTGTGGTGATGGCACGTCGACACGTAAGCTTGCGTTAAGAACAACAAATGAAGGGGCAGCAGGAGGGCATATGGTTCACCGATCCACAAAATCTCCCAGTGCCTATGAACGGTGCATGCTGGCATATCAGTGAGCTGAGTGTGCTGCTGCTTGTGTGCGTGTGTCTGTGGGAGGTGTGTCAAGGTAGGTAGATTTTATGAGTGGGGATGGCGAGTCTGTGGTGTTGAAGGAGGGTGAGCTCACTGGAGCTTGGCAGTGTGACTTGACGTGTTTACAGGTGTGGGTGTGAGAGTGTGTTTCCATGTGTGTGTGTGTGTGTGTGTGTGTGTGTGTGTGTGTGCGTGCGCGTTTGGTGTATTTGTGAATAATGTGAGCAATAGAGGTGCATCTGTATTCCAAAGTGCAGTGGGTAATTTCACACTCTTAAATTGGGATCAAGTAAGAAGGAATCAGACGGATAAGAGGGAGATCAAGAGCAAGGGAGTTCTGGGATAGTCCCTCCTATCATCTCCTCCCAACCACTTTCCTTAACCCCTGATGACTAACTAACATTATGAGCTCAAGGAAAGTGAATACATGCGAGCGTAACATGTTTAAAGTTCAAAAGGTAGAGATAAATAAATACACAAGGCATATGCATTAGATTGTTGCGATCACAGGTAATTAAAAGAGACATGGAAGGCGAGAAAAAAAAAAACTGGAGTTAAAAACTTAAAGGGAGAGAAACTATCCAGAGAAAATACCATTAAAATATAGTCCAAAATGTCGTGTTGATGGACAGTGAAAAATATGCAGTTTCTAGCACATTTCTATTCCAATCAATGATTTGAGTAAAACAGGAACCACATTCAGACCTGTTTTTTTAATAGAAACAAGAAAAATGGAAAAATGAAATAATATCATATAATAGTAATCTTTTTATATTGTTGATTCAGTTTCAGTTCCTTTCCTTTCATACAGCATTGTCCAGAGGGATTTAGCAAATTCAAAAAACAAAACAAAAAAAAAAACAGTGAAGGCCATTTCCTTGGCATTTAGAGAATCCGATCAGTTCTTATGATGGTTGCCATGGAGATACTTCTGGGTCATTTGAACCAGAACCATCTTAAGCGAGGACACCTGAGGACTGGCTTTAGGACACATGGCTCTAAGTTGCTGCCTCAGCCGATGTGTGCTCAGATAACGAAGCCGCTGGCGACTGATTTTAACGTGAATCGGCGCTCTGTAGCAGTTCGCTCTGTCCCCTTCAAATTACAGAGCTTGATACCCAACCCTAAAAGAGCTACTTTAGGAAAAACGCCTAAAGGCAATTCAGGGATAATAAATCTGTGTGTGTCTGTTGGCGGTGTGTGTGTCAATCAAATTACTGGGTGGGGGAGGATGAGACACTGATGTCAAACTTGATACTCTAACAGCTGGAAAGTTCACTCCACCTCCTCCCTGCACATGCTCACTTTCTTCCCCTCAGGGCAGTTGTTCTGGTTGGCATGTGGCTAATTTGGCTACATTGTGCTGTCTGCTTTTCTGTGTGTGTGTGTGTGTGTATGTGTGTGTGCGTGCGTGCGTGCGTGCGTGCGTGCGACACAGTTGCCTGTTCCTGGACAGTTCACTTTCTGTTTAAAATTCAGGTTCAAAATAATAGAAATGCAGAGTTGGATGCAAAACAAAAATCAATATGCATACACAGTGCTTCTGAGTGTGTGTGTGTGTGTGTGTGTGTGTGTGTGTGTGTGTGTGTGTGTGTGTGTGTGTGCGTGCAGGAATGTTAGACACGATTAATTAGATATTTAGTGCTTCTGTGTGAACTAACATTGGACGTTACCTCCATGTGTTCGCTGTGCTGTGAACGCCCTCGTAAATGCTGTGAACAATAACGAAACTTAACTTAAAAATAAGGGATTTTTCACCAACTATTCTAGATGACAAACATCCCAGCTGCGCTTCTGTTAACCAAAGGGACCAATGAGAGTTATTTACTGCCTTGAACGCCTCTCCTCTCCTACCACTCCCCTCTGCAACCGTTGATAAGTGGAGAAGAGGAGTATTCCTGGATTCCTCGTTCATCTTCACTATCTCTGTTCATCTCACTCTCATTATGAAACCACGGGACAAGCTTTGTTTCCAAACTCGGGTTTACTAACCTTTTTAAGATCTTCCTCAGAACTTAAACTGACTCAAGAGATTCAAACCTTTGACCTTGAGGCAGTATGATAAGCTCTACTCCAGTTCGCCCATTAGTTGTTATGTCTGAGATGAGCATTTTCTACTCATCAAGCCACTGATAAACCTCCGCTGCTCCTCTCTCTCCCTCCCTGTCTTCCTCGAGGGCAACTCGTCACTGTCATTACGCCCCCCACCCTGATGAAAACCTCACAGGACCCGGCAGCAACATTCCTGCATGTTTTACAATCTTCCCTCGACTAATATCTCTAATCCAGCTGCCTTCTAACACGGCCTCTGTCATTTCAAACCTGCCTGCTGCTCATCTTGAAAACACACACACACACACACACACACACACACACACACACATCCCTTTGCATTATCTGTGTTTATCCTTTCATCATTTTCTTGGCAAAGTGACTTGATATTAATTGTCAATCAGGGTTTTTGTTGCCTCTAGCAACAGGAAAATTGTACCAAAACAAGATGATATTTCACACTTGGGAGGTGGATTGTAATTCATAATGGAGGAGCTGGTCAGCACACAGACACAGGCAGCAGAGCTGGACAGGGATGCTGAACGCAGCCCAAAGATTACAAAGGCAGTTGTTGTAATGTAAGGTCCACTGTAATTAAGTTAAGCTGATGTCCAGATAATGAATCATCAGATTCCAAGCAGTCCAGCGTATAGACTCAAGCTGTGTGTCAGAACAATCAGTTCTTTCGTCTCTGCAGTAACATAGCTGCCTCTCTGTTTTGCATTAAATGCTGATGTGAACGATTCAGATCCTTCACGTTGCTAGGATTTGGAGTGTCACACTGGAAGTCCCTGCACAGCAGTACTTGTACCTCCTCTTGTGGTAAAGTAAGCTCAATGATTAGCAGCCATTTCCTTTCATCTAGTGATGACCTTTTATTACCACTTTCCCCAAAGTTCCACATCCAAATGTATGAAATATTGTTTCCATGTCACTTGTAATGTGTTCATGCAGCTAATTGGAAAGTTTTCTTTTGGCAAGGTCTCAGTTTCCAGGAAAGAGTGTTCACATGACGACAACAAACAAGTAACATCGTCGTGTACAGAAAATAGGATTCATTTCTGCTGCCAAAATACAGAAAAGTGTCGAAATGTCTCATCGTCTGGCACAACTCCTCATTCTGCTCAAAGTAGAATCGGCCATTCATCCGATAACCGGTGAGCAAACAAGCAGGAGCGTCCATCTTACAGTAAATGTTCTCCCTCACGACCTCCCTTGCACACAGAGCAGAAATGGTAGAAACTATCAAGACGGACACATTTCTAAGACTTGACTGCAGCGTATCGTCTGACATCACAACCACCTGCGACGGTTCCAGTCTCCACACTTAGAAAATGTGCTGCCGTGTTGACTCGTGTCAAACCCACTGTTACAAAAACTTCCTACTTTCCCAATGGGATATCGCCAGTTCAACAGACGCTCTCCCACCTCAGAGGGTGGAACTTCCCAGTTTCTCATGAACTGCTTTTTTTTTTTTTTTTCTTAACACATACGCACCATATGCACCTGATGGGCACATCTTGGCATCACGGCACCTTTGAACCGAATAGTCATAATAAAACATCTGTGACTGCTTCAAATCCCTGTCCTGCAGTGGGGACTTCTAAAGAACCGACCTCAACTTTAACTTCGGTTTATTGTTCAATGACATGTGATATAAACATTATTTAACAGTCAAAGATGAGTATCTCCGGGTTTATGAGCACACTGCAGTGTAGATGAGAATTCTTCACTCCATCAAACACATTAATGCATACACACAGGAGTGAGACAAAGGCCCTATTGAATAGTCTGTGGTAACAGCCCTTTATAATAAAGACAAGCTGGGGTTGAGTGAAAGAGAGAGCACACAGCCAGGTCCAAAGTCTTCATGAAACAGGACATTTGATAGCTGCTTGCAGGGATGTTTGTGTGAGATTGTGACATTGATACGTTCTAATAAAAACAGCTGACTGCATCCATGCATCCAGCAGGTTGAAAGGTCACTCCTTGATGAGGAATTTCATCTGGTATCCTTTGTTTAAATTTTGTTTGGTGTTATCCTCGTAATTCGTCAGTGAGGTTAGGAGCTGATCTGACCCCGGGCCTTGACCTGGTGCTGGCAGTGAACCTGTGGCGTCCTTCATTAAGTTCTTTTATAATTGTAAATTCGTTGTTAGAAAACCACCTTGATAGTAAAGCTGACACTTCAACGCCAGCGTTATCTTGATGCATCGCTGTGTTTAGACTGCGTGAAGGTCACATTGTGCCGGATGTTCCAGTTAGGTGTTACCGGTCGTGTCCGACATTACTAGAATGACTGTTTACAGGGGGGACTCAGATGTTCTGGGGGAGCTGACTCAACCTGATCTCACAGCGAACCCTGTACATCTGTTATGGACGTCCAACAACATGTCCATCTCTAAGTCTCCAGCCTGCTTCTTGTGTCTGACGAACTCTCTCATCACACAAAATTCTTCTACACTCCCTATAGGTCAGCCTGGACAGACGTGGACGGACAGAGAGCGCCAGTGTGTGTCTGGTGGTTTATGTCCAGAAATAAGAAACAACAACAACAACAACAAAAATTAAACCCCGCCACTTCGCTACGCTGCTCCATAATATACACTCATATAAGCTAATGTTAAGAGTGTAAAGGAAGTAATAAATGAATGCACACTTCATTAAGGAGACCACAGCCACATGTGTTGTGGGAAAAACATGGTAATGAGACAATAATGATGATAGGAGGACCAGCAGTCTAGTAGTACTTGTACACTGTCTCTTGTAAATATGAGGGGGGTGTGTGTGTGTGTGTGTGTGTGTGTGTGTGTGCGCGGTAGGAAGGTAATTTTCTGCCATGCTGCATTTACGACGTATTTGGGACTACTCCTGTTCCTACAACTTTGGTAAATTGCTGCCAGATTTAGAAATAGTTAACACACACTCCCAACACACAGCTCCAGAGTAGCGAGAATGAAGAAGCTTTCGCTATGCACATCTGCATTCTTTTGACAGCTTTTGACAGGAGATATATATTTTGTCAATCGATGCACAATACATCGGTCCTGAGTATCACAGTATAACCCAGTAAAGTTCAACAAAACCTCCAGTTACAGCTTCCAAAACGACTATTAAAATAAACTGACACCTCTCTCAAACAGACTCTACCAAACCAGAGCATCGAGGATTTATTGCATTATGATCCTGCATTATTTTTCAACTATGTCTATGTGATAAATTATATGGAGTGTATATCTATCCGTCTAGCCTGCTCAACGTTGGCTTGGTCTGAGAACCACTGTCCAAAAAAGCATCTACCTCTTGCTAATAACATAGCATGTCATTTGCTTTCCATATGTGAATACTTTCCCCAAAAAATATTATATACTTTTGCACTCAACTATGAACTCTTCAGTGCTACGACTCTCATTTGAACTCACAATTACTGTTGCCTGATGACCTAAGAAAACCACTGCGGTTTTTAATATTTTTTGCAAGACTGAGCAGAGAATAAGGCCTTGTGTCCACAGGGTTTCTTCCACCTGAAAATGCTAAACTGGGAGGTGTAGAATTTTGATGCTGTGATAGAGAATGTCTGCACAAGAGAAAATGTCAGCACAAGGTATTTCTTTCAGTCTTTGCTCTGAAAGAAATTAAGACTAAACCAAAGAGTTCATGAGCTTTTTTAGGCAGGGGAATGTCTCAACGAGTACAGTGGTTCAAGAGCTCCATCCTTGTTCCTGTTGTTGTGCATTCGTTCCTGTCGGGTGGGGCATTTTGTTTTTGTGGTATTTGTCCCACTCCTCCTCAACTATGGTTGGAGGCCTGAGTGAAGAGTGACTTTGTCAAATGCTGTAATTTACCTGAAATTTTTCAACTCACGGTGAGCAGAGAAGAAAATGTTCAGAACCCACCACACTGCTGACGTTTGAGGCTCACTGTCAACTCAAACGATTAAAAAAATGTCAGATAGCTGCCGAGGGGGAACAAAACATGGCTTCTGTGGACACAGTACCTCAGGTGAGAGCCCGACGTCTTCACTCATCAAAGGTTGAGGGCCAAAACCAAACATGCGTGATAAATGTTACTTTCTTTGGCTTGACACCTCAAGTTACCCTCCATCTCATGGTTTCCTTCCATTTCCTCTCCTCGTGGTCGCGAAGCATGAACGTATGACGCTCGGGTGGTGTCAGGCGGTCGTTCATTGCAAGTCTTGGTTCAGGTGAAGAATTTGGATGAAGTGACGAGAGACTCGTGAAAGCTACGGCAAATTTCACCTCCCAGAGAACCCCAGCAGATGTGAGGAGGGAGTTACTGCGTGTTATGACCAGAGGAGAAGAGGAATAGAGAGAAAAGGCAGACAGAACTGAATAGGTAGAAGAGTCTGCACTACAGGGAGCTGCTAGGCTACTTTTATAGGATAAGGACCAAGAACATACATAAATACATGGGAGACAATTAAGTTGTCAGTTTTGCTCAGTGGAAAACACCATTCAAGCAAACAGAGCCTCATGCTGCCATTGGATTCTCTACTAATCTCTGAATTCTCCAGCATTTTCTTCAGGGCAACACAGAGAAGAACTTTCTGCTGACAGATGCAGTGTATAATTGCATGTAGACGTGGGAGACATGGGTGAAATCTGTCTGTAATTACAAATGAAAAAAAAAGACAAAGGAATATAGGCCATGATGTGATATTTTCTCTAAATTAAGCTTTTTCAATATGAATTAAATACACTGTTAACATTGGCAGCTGGAATGTATTGTTAGTTTTTGTCATATTACGTCATCCTTAAAACCATCTGAAGAGAAGAATGTCCTAGTTAGTTTCAGTGCAGGAAAATTGACCTGTGGTGAGCTTGAGTTTGTGCGTCTTCAGTTTTAGTTTTGTTTCTTTGATGCAGGGGTTTTTCCCTTAGGGCAGCACGGTGGTGCAGTGGTCAGCACTGTGGCCTCACAGCAAGAAGGTTCAGGGTTCCAGCCCCGGCTCCAGCACGGGATCTTTCTGTGTGGAGTCTGCATGTTCTCCCTGTTCCTGTGTGGGTTCTCTCTGGTACTCCAGCTTCCTCCCACAGTCCAAAGACATCAAGAGGGGACGAGGCTGATTGATACTCTAAATTGACTGTAGGTGTGACTGTGAGTGTGAATGGTTGTCTGTCTCTATGTGTTGGCGCTGTGATGGACTGGTGACCTGTCCAGGGTGAACCCCGCTTTAAAAGCTAACAAACCTTTTTGTCAGCAGCCTCCATGTCTTAACCATCAGAAGCAAGTAATCCTTCTTTGGAACTTTTGCAAGGTTATCAAATCAATAAACTAGAGAGCCATAATTTCAGCGGGTCGAACACAGGATCTCCTTTTAATACAGGCTCATCGTGAGGACAGTTAACTAAAAAAATGAAGCCGATTCGCTCTCATCCCCCTCACCGCTACAACAACTACATAGAAGTCTGAGGGGATTTCAGGGTGACCGATGAGATAAAGCTCGAGCTGTACAACGAAGGTCAGGCTTTCATCTGGAGACACAGAGTCAGCTGAGTTTCCATAGTGAGAGAGTGGTAGTGGACGCAAGCTGCAGCTTCTTGAATTCACAGCGTATTCTGATTGGAGCGCTTGCTGATATCACCTTTACTTGACAAACCCACACGAAACAGTAGGTCTATTTATCACTTGTACATACAAACATTTGACATCAGATGAAACATGAACCTATTTAAAGTTAGATCCGTCCGTCCTCTTACAAGAATCCCATTACGACTGTAAGAGTAAGCAATATCTGACCTCACTAACAAGTCTTGTTGTCCCCTATTTACCACGATTCCTGCGTCCAATGGCAACACAAATACATCTATGATAGAGTTTTCCTCTGCGGATGGGGGCTGCCGGGCTCTCTGGAGCTGGCTTGAGTCAACAAGCATCTGGTTGCAAGCAGGCAGAAAACAAGCCCCCAGAAGAACCGAACGCAGCAATGACGTTCAATTAATTAAAGGTTAATCATTGCCAGATCCGTCTCTGGCCAGCGAGTGAAGGTTGAGACAAAGCAGGAGGAGGATGTATGTAAGCTGAAGAAGAGAGAAAAATGGGGAATTAAATAGGCAGTAATTTGGCATATAGAGGGATTTGAAGAACATAAAAGCTTTCTGGGAAATGGATAAGAGGGATGAGAGCGCAGACAGATGAGATAAGAGGAGGAAGATCGGGGGAAGAAAAATGACCACCTTTACTGGAAAGCTATCATACAGAAGTGTAGAAGACTCTCTTCAGCTTGAGTCCACGATCTACAAGATGTACTTGTGAGTTTCCATATAAGACCAGGCCCCGGCGGTTGTGGCGGAGTTTCTCACTGCTGTCAGACTCGTACGGGTCACTGGTTTAAAACAGGTCAACTAGTTCGTTTAAAGAGCCATGGAGAGAAAAAGTAATGCTTGAGTTGTTTGGCATGTTTGTGCCAACTTAACGGTTGAGGGTGATGTCAGATAAGCTCGATTCTAATTCTATAGCAGGGCTTCGACTTATCCTCTCAACAGAAATGTATAGAATATTTAACACATAAGAAAAAAACAACTCTATTTTACACCAATTTTTGAGAGAAAACCACAGACATTTCATTTTAAAATTGAATAATAGGCCAGTTTACATTGTGAAATGTGGGTATAGTGTGTAAATAGCGTGGAAAAAAACTACCATAAAGCGTGTACACTCAGGTTACATTTCAGGAAATGCATTTAAACCTGCTGGAGCATCATCATATGAGCATCTTTGCTCACACACATCTGTGAGTACATTATTTGTATTATTCTGAATTCAAGCAACTAGGTACAATTTGCAACTCTGCTTGAACTAATTTCTGTGCCACATGTACGAAAGTGCTGCAACAGTCTCATGCAGTGGAAAGAGAGTGAGGTTAAGTGGTTATATAACTGCGAAGCAGACTTGTAATAAATAGCAGTAAAAAACCAATAAAGTGAACAATGTTAACTATAAATGTGGTATAGAAGAGAACGATGGAAAAGATCGAGCACAGAGCAAATAAATCAGTCCTGACAGGAGAGCGTAGAAAAGAAGAACAAAGAAATCAAGGCTAAGAGGAAGAGATAAAGATATTTCAAAGCTTTCATCTGAGAGCACTGTTATCTAAGCATCATATCACAGCCCAGAGCAGCAGGACAGCTTCAATCACACACACACACACACACACACACACACACACACACACACACAAACCTAGGAATCCTAAATATGCCATGTGCATGTAGGCCAGAGAAGAAGAGTGTGTGTGTGTGTGTGTGTGTTGTCAGATGAGAAGAGAGACAAACTAAACAAAAGTAAAGAAATCAAAATCAGAGATATCCTTGCTGTATTCATAGTTTAGACTATAAATTAGCAGAAAGTGGTCACAATCTTACAAAGTCAGACTTTTAGTGAACGCACACACAAACACACGTACACACACAGGATGGTAATCAATGTGTTTCCTTCACACTCTTCACCCACATTGTAATTCTGGGCTGCTTGTATCTGCTTCAGAAGTCTGAATTTAGAGGAAGATGCACAGGTGTGTGTTGGTGTGTTTACGTTTGCTTGAACACCAGCGAGGGATATATGCAGAGACTTGTCTGTTACGCCTCTTGGATGGCACCTCGGGGTCGGACGTGATTTCTCACCAACACACACACACACACACACACACGTTTAATTTACTGCTCAGGGAGAATTCACAGATTACATGAGCAATATACAAATCTTGCCCCCCAGGTTTTGAATGGAGTGAGTGGGAGGTGAAGACCATGTCACCGCTCTCATAACCAAACAGAAGGAAACTGGAAGCTCCTTTGACGCCTTGGGCGAGGAACATGTGCAACTTATCCTGCTCTGTGTTTGAGCAGACTGAGACCCTGGTATCCTCGGCTAGAGAGGAAGTTCACGCTCGTTCAATGGCGTCATATTAATATTACGTGACATCTGACGGCAAAGTATTATGACAAACATTTTGGAGAAGTGCCAGGTTTGTCAGGAGCATGCGGGGGGGGGGGGGACCTGTCTCTTTTTTCCATTGCTTGAAAATAATTTTTTTTTTGTTCATTACAATCGGACAACAAAATGTTAACTATAATTAGCATTTGCTAAAAAGTTTTACTTCACCCACAAAAGTGTGATTTGCCATTCAATGACAGGAAAACCGCATATTTTAAACTTGAAGCTCATAAGGATCAAAGACTAACAACAGCAAAACTTTCCAAAAAGTCTGGTTACAAATTCTCAAACTCATCTGATCTGATATCATCCAAGTTTTCGTTATCCAGCCGTATGTTTGACATTCCGCAAAAAATAATTGGATTTCAGCTTTCACATTCAGTCGCAGCCACTTACTTGCACAAGCTGGCCTGATCTCAAACTTTTAAAGTCAGGCACATGTTATGCTCCTAAGTTCAGCTTTTATCAGCTCTCCATGTCCATAAATGAAGGAAAAGAGTCACTTTTTTGGACAGATTTAAGAATCTCAGCGATTTAAACGTTCTCGCTATGAGACACTTGCCAGCATTGTTTATAGTGAAGAATGCAGCAAGTATTGGATAAAACAAGTAACAAGGAAGAACCCACAGCCTGACATCCACATATTTACTGCAGGGAAACTATATTAAATTGGACCACAGAATTCCCAGATGTTCGTGTAACTGAATAGGTGAGCACGAAACAGATGCATATCGTTCTCGCGTCAGCTAAGGGTCTCCTGACAAAACCAGAAAATGGAAAAGAGCAGAGAAACAAAAAGAGGGGGGGGGAAGAAAGACTGAAGGAGCAACAGGGGAGCGGAGAGATGCCGAGGGAGATGAATTGTTGCATTTTCGCTTACAGTAGAGCTTTTCCAGCCTACTTTCTCTTTTTTGTGCAACAGCGGTGTAAGGTATCCTGCTGTGTAATCCTCTGGTGGTGACAGATGCAGAAAGATGGAGGGAGTGAGGGATGGAGGCGGAAGGCAATGTGCACGAGTGTGGTTGTACGCGCTCGCAATGACGCTCATTTGTCATTGCATGCCTACTGTCTGTCAATGCAGGGTGTGCATATATATGTGTGTGTGCACGCGAGTGATTTGACAAGCCATCTATCCCCCGCTGAGAGTAAATTAGTCTTGTTCAACTTCAGAGTTCTGCTCCTTCTCCATTACACTGTAAAACCCATTTACACTCACTCATGGATGCATTGCAGAACCCTCTGGTTCAACTTCACGTTGTGCAGCTGCACAAATACTCAAGTGAAATCTCCTGTGACCATAAGCTGATTAAGTGGTTTTTGGAGGTTAGCATACCTGGAGATACCATGGCTGTACTGTCATGGCTGTCTCTAAGACAGTTAATTCTAAATTTTAATTTTAAAATGTGAATGTAAAGGATGTGAAACGATAAAGAGACCAGATCTAGAAACAAAATGTGAAGTGCTAATTCATATGAATGCCCACAGTTGCAAACAGGATTTACTGGGCTGCTTCTGAAAAACCACTGGAAGGCTTCTTGAACAAAGAGCCTCATTTGTCTGTGTCTTCTCACCTTTTTGTTGACCCCTCTGCCCCCAACCTCTCCTCCAATTCTGCCCCAATCTATTTTGTCTTTATCTCTGTCGTCCCCCTCAGGAGCCGTCAATCCCAAACACCACCACACCGCTCCCCTCAGGCCTGTTGGCCTTATTCAATATGCCGGTTCACACAATCAGCAAGTCGCCAACATGGCGACCTCAACTTCACTCACTGTGACCCAAAGTCTGATGGGGGGGAGGGGAAATGCATCTGTCAGGCCACAGTGGCGAGATCGCAGCCCTGCAGCCCTGTGAAGTTTGATGCGGGTTAGCGGAGGTCGAGGAGGACAAATTGTCTTCTGGCCTCAGAGTCGGCTTTGAAGACCAGAGGCATTTTCTCCATGAGAGCTGAGGATCTAAACTGAGTCTAAAATGTAAGAAGTCTTTCCTATATATTCAAACGCACTTGACTTGAGCAGGTTGGTAAAACAGCAAAAGTATGTCTACTCCACAGAGGCCCGCTCTGGCCTGGTATTAACATCGCATCCTGAGTGAACAGCTCATGAGCGGACATCTTGAAGTTGAGGTGAAAACGCACTCAGGGTGAATTCAGCAGTGGCCTGAGACAGATGTGGCTCTTTTCATTAAATGGCATGAATGGAACTGTGACCTGGGCCTCCACCTTTGCAACCTACTTCATTTTAGTGCTGCCGTCACTGGACTCGAACCTTGCACCGCTGGTATGGGAGGCAGATGCAAAAGCCAACACACTATAAGCAATTACGGTATTACACACAGCTCCTGATACCTACACCCACAGGGACATAGTCCAAGTGGCAGTCAAACTTTGCATGTGATTCCTTTTATTGTCTTAATTCTAACAGACTTTAGGCACAGCACAAACTGCACTGCCTCCTATTGGTTGAGAGAAACAACACGTTTGGACTTCACCAACAGAAATGATGTAACTATCAGCTTGAGGCCAAGGTGCCATGCTACACAGGGCCTGAGAAAATACTGTGTTTCAGAGATTTATATACAAGAATTCAGCTATTGTCCAGACAAAAATGTAAGGATGAGTGTTTTTTATAAGCACCTCATTGGGAAAGAAAGGGCATTTTTCACTCTTCAGAGACAGAGGCTGAGGTGAATCAGTGTTTCACCCTCGCCTGCTTTGAACTATGACAGCATCACGGTAGACACACCGATATTCCCACCGGTTGGGTGAATTATATGCTGTCACTGTGTCTGAAGTCCAGCCAACAAGTGGTCTTGTATTCTTTAAATCTAACCGTGGTGTGAGGAAAAAGGCACCATAGTCGACCAGACCGGAGCAGTAAAAAGACTTCAACGTATGTATCTGGAGGAAAGTGAGCTCAAAAATCGCTCAGTTCAGCCTGCAGTCAATATAAGAGCCAAGAGGGCTTTTTTTTTTAAAGGATTTCTATGAAAAAACGTTCTAATGTGCAACTGGAAGCTCCGGCTACATACTTATGGTTTTGCTTTCTTTAAGAGCACAAGGGGGATTTTGTTTAAATCTACAATGTACAAACCACAAACAGGGCACTAAAGGAATAAATATTGGGTTACAACCTAAGTAGCGCACGCTCAGAAGGAGTTCACTTGTACGATGCATGTCTACTGGAAGATTTTTCAAATAGCTGCTGCACGGCGGCTGTATACACGCTAATGTAATTCCTCTTATCGCGCTCATATCTGTAAGCAGGTAAACGATCTGATTCCATTTCCATTAGGACAGTTTTTTTTTTCTGAATGGGATGAGGAGCAGTAAAGGAGGAGGGGGGGGCATTAATCACTGACAAGAGCGCAGAGGTCATCAACAGTTCATCGTAGATGAGAGATGGAGGGAAACGGACAGACCTAAGTCAAAGAACAGACGTAGTGTGGGAGCATGATGCAGAGAGGATTACAGGTCACTTGTGTCAGCGAGATTCAAGTTAAAACTTTAACATTGATCTTTCCACTTCCATCCGCTTTACTCGTGGATTCACATGTAGTTTTGACAAACTCCACTCCTGAAAATGTCCAGAGCAACAGTTATGCCCAAAAGATTCAGACGTGCATTAAAACACATGAGCTTCATTCCCTTAAGTGTTCCTGCATTTTCCCTGGAGAGGAGTCCTATGTGAATGAGAGCTGGAGTCGATTTTAAACCTAATAACATTACAGAGAAGATGCTGGGAAGGAAAGCAGGAACAGTACCGGGAACGACATCTTTCCCCACCTAATACTGGGATTCCCATGTACGTGTGAACAGCCACAAGACAGGAATATTCTGGAAAGGAGCTGAATGGGTGAATAGGGAAAATGTAAAGGTACCTAGAATAAATTCCCAGTAACGTACTGGGAACTGAGGCTTCACACATTCGGCGTGGCTGTGTGTGTGGTTAAGAAGGCCCTTGTGTGTTTGCCTCTCTCACTGCTTTACTATGAGGTATCTTCCCCTCGGAGATGTATTTATTTGTTGATTCGTTCCCAGAGTTCCTGTTTGCGGAGGTGAAATTCCGCACGCAGCCACACAGAGCATTACTGAGGACATACTCACACAACCTGGTGTGATTTAAGGCAGGATAAGAGGATGGTGTCCCCCTTGTTAGCATAATTTACTACATGCACTCTCCCCATTTTCCAGAAACTAATTTCAGAGGGAGAGAGAAAAAAAGAAGCTTTTCCTCCCCACCACGTTTCACCTTGTTAAATCTGAGAGCAGAACAGCCCGTTTCTCCAAAACGAAGGTCGCTGGGGAGAAGTCATGGACTTGTGAGGGGAAACTATATGCAGAATCAGATGTGAAGGTTATTTGCTCGTGCTTTTTACTTTTAATGGTACAGTAAAAATGCAAAGCAGAAACACATTTCACTTTCTTTGAGGTTGAAAAATATTTCTTTTCAACTTAAGAGGAAAGTCAGCGTATTTTCTAAGTCTGAAACATTTCTCGGAGACAACTGCCTTTTATTTGTAGAGCCTCTTAAACATGGGCATGAAATGGGTAGGTTTCAGGCAACGGTAAGGTCACTGTGCTTAAGTAATCCTCCCCCGGGAATGTGACTGTTCCTGGATCAGTGACCATAGCAGACTCCTTGAGGCCAAAACAAGCTGGCTATAACTTGGAAATGAGCACTGGGATTTCTCTGTGCCGTCTAAAAAATGGCAGGGATAAATATGAGTGGAGCCTTTTCAGAGACTGTGTATAGTGTTAGGCAGGCATCTAGTCTGCGCTGGATCAAATTATGCTTTGAGCACCTAGATTTATAAATGCACAGCTCCGAAGAAGAAATTTCAGAGAAGTACGTTCATCGACTGTTACGGTTCCAGATCTGTTTAATGTAACTGTGAGCTGAAGAGTTTTCAGTAACGCTCATAAATTAGCTTCAGTAAAATGATCGAGTGCAGCATTAAGCCAGAGGAAACTAGACTCAGTTTGACTTCATGACAACAAACATGTTTTTTTCATTGGAAAAGTCAGACAAATATCAAAAATTCATGGTTAAAGGAAAAAAAGAGAGAAAGTGTTGGCTCATATATGATCTGCTGAGAACCAAGGTGGATTCAGAGAGGGGGCGCCGCCAGTGTTAAAGGCCAGCTGACCTTGCCTGAGGTACGGAGCTGAGGTTGATGAGAGGAGCAGAGCCCCAGAGAAGAGAATCTGGATGGCTACAGTATGCAAAGGGCTGTAAAAGGGCCATAAAACAGGGTCAAACACAGGGAACACCGAGAGGTCTGGGAAAACACACCCAAACACGCTCAGCATCCCTGACTCCCTGCACCGCACGCTCATTCACTCGTCCACATTCCTGGTCTGTCTCTCTGTTCTCAAAGACCTGAATCTATCATCCGTCTGTCCCTCTGATCCTGCACTCTCACTGCACTTATATTCCTTTTGTTTTACAGCGTCAGGAGCCATATTAGTATTTTTCCATATTTAGACGAATGAAACATGGCTCAGGCTGATTTTTTTTTTTTTTAAAGGCAGTATGTGGCTATGAGAATGTTTCTGGAGACATCAAGGGTCAAAATAAAGTGATACATTCTAAACGTCTCTAAAATGTGGGCGCGATTGCGAGGCGGATCGTCTGCCGCAGGGTTTCGTGATTTAAGAGTCTCCTTCCCCTTCTCTTACTAAGCATTGATTTGGGAACTGCTTTTACAGTTTTAAAAACCTTCATGAAACACCCGTAGATTAGAAATGTAGCACTCCTTAAATCAGGAAGGACGCGGTCGCTAGTTTTTCTCCAAAATCAACAAGTTTGGAGCTACTTTTAGCCGCAAGATACTCTGTGAATATGGACCCAGATCTGTTTTGATGCTGAAGTGATACTAATTACAACACAACTTCCAAAATAAACATAATCTAATAAATGGTAGTTTTCACTTTTTAAAAAGAAATGGGAAAATCATTCCAAAATTAGCCACTAATAAGGCATGCTCCCACTAAAATGACACCCAACACCATTGCTTGTATGAAAATGGGTCAATTATTCAATTACGGGTTAATCAGAAACATGGAATGCATGAATCCTTCATCAAACACAAATAACATTAAAGCTGAAGAATTCAAAAGCTTTCAGCATAGATTTGCATTTGAACTATTAAATGAAACAGGAACTGATAAACGATGCAGCTCTAACTTTAACCCTCCATGAATCCAAAGGAGATAGTGCATATTTATAATGTGAGAAGTTTTCTTTGGCCTGTTGAAGCTGAGAAAACCCTCACTGGAGCAATCCCTGACCTCTGTGTTGCCTTGTTCACTCACCCATCATTTAGGTACCCTCCCTCTCTCCTTAAATCCTTCTCTCGGCCTTTGCCCCCCCCCGTCTCCGTCCCTGCTTCCCACATGTAGATCTACAGTCTGATAAATGTTGCTACTCCATTATCCCTGACAGCCCTTTCTCCATTTTTTTGCCTTTCATCCATCCCTCCCTCCCTCCCTCCCTCCTTCCTTCCCTACCCCTTGCATTCCTTCCCTGCTCATCCTCAGTCGCTGTCTTGAGGCCCGTTCTGATTAACCATAATCCACCGCATCACTCAGACCTCCAGACGATGTGTGGGCAAACACTCACCCTGGGCTGTCTTAAACTGATGCTGATGAATGTTGATTTGACATCACATCAAGATAAGCTGGTAAAAAGATGCCAACATGAAGCGAACAGACTCAAACCTGCTGCCAGCTTGTCATGGATTGTTCTTGGATGACAGCATATACTTTTGTGTGTGTGTGTGTGTGTGTGTGTGTGTATTTAAGGAAATTTTAAATCAGTTATATCTCCTGTGATACAATGCAATTATATTCTCAGTTACTGTCTATTTTCCCAGACATTTTTTCTCTAAATATGGCTAAATAATCAACCTACTTTCCACTGTTATTTTGTCTTTTGGCTCAACTTGCACTGACGTCTTTGATATTATATTTACACTGCATTACATCAAATTACCTAAATTACAGGAGCCCACATCTCTAAGAATCATTTAACATCCATCTGTATGAGCTCATGTTTAAAAGTACGGACCTTCGCAACAATCTCAAATTTCTTGAGGAGGAGCAAGAAATGTCCTTCTGATGGCTTCGCAGCGATGTCCCCTTGGTGATAACATGAATAAAGTTCAGTGTTTTAAACCCATATTTACTTCTTCTCCCTCCAAAACTCTATAAAAAACTAAAAATAATCCACATGAAAGAATGCAGAGAATGACAGCTCTCTTGTCTGGTAGATGGATTCTTGATAAAAAATTAGTCACGGGGATGCAATTGCTTCGAAATAAAAGCCTGCAAGGCTTTTGTCAGTTGAACACTCTTAATGTGAAGCAGTTGCAGTCTGACTGTATTGGCAGTAACTTAAAGGTCTTAATGAGTGTGGCGAATGGAGAGAGAGCATGGAACCACGGGGGTTGACTGCAGCAGCCATGCTCAGTGGTAGGGTCACAAGCAGATAGAATCCTGCCACAGTCACTGAATGTAAGTCCATGACAAAGCTATGGCAGGAAGAACTGTTGGTAAAGAATACTAGCAACAAAAAAAAGGTATTAAAAAGTATTATGCACTGCTCAGTTTATGCATCAGAGACCACAAATTTAGTTTTAGGCCTGTCAGTTGTTCCTGACTGCTTCTATGATATATGGACCAGACATTTATGATTTCTACTGACCTACGCCGCATCGTTTGTGTTTCCAAGCTTGTTGTTTACGCGAATGTCACCATCATTTCAGCGACTCACATCGTTCTCCGTGTCATACGCTTTTAAGTTGCTCCAAACGCAAAGGGTGAAAATAACATTACTTGAGTTTTAATAGGTGTTTTTCCCAACAAGTGCATAATTGTTGCCAGAACTTTTGGAAGAATAAGTTGGAAAGATTTGGTTTCAAAGCCACATTCCACAGCTGTAGTTTGGAACATTTTGTGCCATCATCATCAACCAAGTCATATCACTGAACAACTGAGTAACCAACACACACACACACACACACACACACACACACACACACACACACACACACACACACACACTTCATCACTTTCTTCTCAGCCCTTTGTCCTCTTTTTGCATTTTTTTTAAATTATGCAATGGAGGAAGCTACAGCCAGAGCAGGGGGAGTAGTTATCATAAAGTAAGCTAACTTGCTAGCACAAGTTCCTCTCGTCTTGGACAGTGACTGTTCACCCAGCCTGAAGTTTGAGCTCCTCGCCCTCTCCAAGGCCAAGGCCAACAACCTAATGAAGAAAACTAACCGCATCCACTTGCATTCATGATCTCACTCTTCTGTAAAGTGTAGAATGCAAATAAAAAGGTAAAACCTTTTTTGACATGTTTGCAAAGGTCGCACTTCATTTTTCCTTAAAGTGGCTCCCCCACCTCTCTGAGAGTATGCTTCCCTTTATAGGTTTGGAGTGTGGCTAGGAGAGGTTAGCTGGTTTGCAAACTTACAACAGCAGTTTTAAGAAAGCTTTTCTCTGCAGTTGTACTCAATCAAGCTCACACAGGACAGTAAAGCTGGTCTATTTTAGCCTGATCTATTTACATGGTGCGGTCTGAAACAGCTACAAAGAGCATCTTTGGCCGCATTTTGAAATTTGCTGACATGGACATAACACTCAGAGCATACTGTAGCAGTGGGAAAGGGACTGAGGTGTGAAACACTGTGGCCATTTACTCACACTTCCAGCTCCAACACACGCCACTGACTCCCACTCACTCTCCCCTGCGGGCCTTGACCGAGACACGGCGGGTTCTCCACACAGCCCTCCTCCTGCCACCTGCCTGAGGAATGTCCCATGTGTGCAGCTGTGTATGAACGCGGCTCTCTAATTGGCCGGCACCTGCTCAGGTTGGCTCATTGAGAACTCTAATTGACTGCCGCGCTGACCCTGGGGTGGGCGACTGCTTGCTCATTAGTCTCTGAGCACCAGTGCCCCCTGACCTGGCAGGGCCTTCCAGAGTCTGGCTGCCTGTTTAAACTTCAAGGTATAATACATCTCCACATTAAAATGTCTAGAAATGACTCTACATGTGTTACATATTTTGGGTGTACTTTTGCCATTACGTCAAATGTTTCCGATAATGGTCAAACCTAGAGACATTTTGATTTAGGTCAGAGTGAGAGTTATTTGTTTCCTTCATCTCAGTATCAACTCAATTCACTATAACAAAACACTCTCCCGCAACCCACTTTTTCACAAGTTACAAGCTATTTTGTATTGAAGCATCGTGATCTTCGAACATGTCCCTAACCACCTTCCAGCTGGTCCACAATTTGAGCTTTTATTTTCCTTTTAACCAGAAAACTTAGAAATCCCGTTAATAATCATCCAAATTCTACAAGATGAAACTGAGAGTCCATCAGGATTCACCAGCCACAGGATCTGCATTTCTATTTAATTGTCTCGTGAATATTAAGCAAACTGCGAAGACGCTGCAAAAACAGGAGACATGCATTAGGTGTGCTCTAGCAACTCGTTTGGTGTGAATAACGTCTGTTGAAGGAAACCCGAGTACCGACTCATACTCAAGTTCCTTATTCCCATCATTCTCTTCTTTTCCCTGCTTACAACTGACTGACTGTGTTACTGTTGAGGACACACAAAAAGTCCCACAAATAACTAACATGCATCACTCATTAGTTACAACTGACTACACCATGACTTATTAAGGTATCCCATGGGTGGGCCCGTGGGGGGAGGAAATTACAAATACGTCAAAACCCACTTTACCAGCCTCTTTATATACTCGTAAAGCCCTTCAGATGCCGGTCTGACTCGTGTGCATCATAAAATGCTGAAGCCGTGCATGAGTGGCAAATGGCAAATCATGTGTATGAGCCAACCCTTGAGGAATGTGGGTTGATGCGAGTCAGCATGCAAGCCTGAGCGCGCGTGAACACACACACACACACACACACACACACACACACACACACACACACACACACACACTTTTCATCCAAGCCACACAACAACAGCAACAAAAAAAAACAAAAAAACTTCAGTTTGCTAAAGCTGTTGACCACTTGATATGTGAATGTGACCGTGAGAAAGTGTGCATTCAATCTATTAGTGCTTGTATGTAAGGGGTTGGATTTCATTTAGGGCACTATTTCTAAGCCGGCCTGTTTTTAGCACTTTGAATCTGACATGCTAAGTAGATACTCTATCTCTTATTCTCTCCACCAAAGGCCACTTTGTTAAGAAAGCCCAGCCTATTGCCAGATTTAGACCTCTTAATGACAGCTGTCACATACACCATTAACAGAGGGAGGGAGACGATGGATGAATCGAGGGGCGCTGTAGTTCGAGGGGCTTCTAGGTTTTTCCGTCTCTGGGACTGTTGAAGAAATTCAAGTCGAAACATATTCAAGTTTATTTCTTATCTGTTAACGTCATTCTGATGTACAAGCGTTCTGAATACCTCTCATGTCCAGCGGCTACCCCTCCTGGCCTTGACCTATTTATACAAACCTGTTATATTCTCAAAGAAATCGACTCGTCTCTGGTGATTTAGGGAAGGAAATCGTCATAATCTATTCCCATGGAAAACAAGTGGATAAGTTAAAAAGCTAATAGCCTTTGGGCCTGGTGGTTTTCGTAAAGGAAGGTAGTGCTGTAGGGAAGAAACAGTGAAGGGCAGAGAGGGACAGCGAGTATGAATGAGCACTTTGTGGAGCGTCGGGTCAGTAATGACACATGCAAATACAAGGTCGAGGCCGCAAAATGAGAAAACAAATATCCACCGTTTGCCTTGCCTCCACTTTAGCTGTCTGTCAATGCAGAGCTGTCTTATTCCTCCAAAACATCACCGACGCTGTTGTCACGCAGGTCAAACGCCACTTTTGATGCAGCTTATTAAAGACAGATTATTTGAACTACCGCATATCGAATGATAGGACAGCTTATTATTGGATTAATGCAGATCATATTAGTTTGATTAATAGCACGGCTAAGTTAACTAAAATTAAGAGCAGATTAATGTTGTATCTTTATTTTATTTTTTTCTTTGTCGAGTCCATGTTATATCTTCCCAGGAATCATTTCCAGGATACAAGCACACAACTATTTCCTCAGTTTAGTACAGTACTTTCCATCATGGAAAATACAGATACAGATTCTGCGGTGCACAAAAAATTTGGACCGGCATTAAATTGACATTTTCTTTGACAGACAGAGGTTGTGCACTCTTTATGGGGCTTCTTTTGGATATCAAATATTTTGTGACCAATAATCAGGAGGCTAACGACAGCCGGAGGGACAAATGACACAATCATAAAGTTCTCTGCTGTTGAGTGTCTGTTGTGCTGTGCCATGCTATGCAACTTCCCTAAAAACCAAGATATGGAAGCTATTAAGACTTTTGCGACTGTATTTTGGGGTATATTATTTTCCACTGCACAGACAAAACACGGAACTGATCATGGCCCAAGTTTTTACGAGTTAATATAACAAAAATAGAGGAAACAGTTCCAGAAAATGTTGCCAATGGTCTTTTTTTAATGCAATTTATTGGGGTAACTGGAAAAACAAGCTTAGGGGTGAATTAGTGGACTTTGGGAGCAGGAGAGGGCAAATGAAAAAGACACGGAACAAAAGATGTGTGGTGAGGTCGAGTCACAATTGGTACCAGTATGTAATGAAGAAGAAGTGATCTGGAACTAAACTGACACTTTAATTTTTAAAAACTTTTAGTTGGTGACGAGATGCAGATGCAATATAGTCCTGCGTTGACAGACATCCCTCCCTAGAGCAGAGGCCACACATGAGAAATGTCTCGTTCAACCTGTTGTCTTTGCAGTCTTAACAAAACAACCTATTGATTCTTTGCACCTCTGAGAGCTGTCATAATCACCGTTGGCAGCGCTAAACCCAAAATGCAGCGATGGTGCACTTGCAAATCAGCTTTAGGGGGGAATCACAAAAAGCCAAAGTAGATAAAAAAAAAAAAAAGTTCCATAACAAGTTGGCAAACATGGAAGAATATCACTGTTTGACGGAGCATGTTTTCAACATTTTCTTTGGATAGAATTATTCACCCACCTGAGCAGGCCCACCTTACTGCATGATCCAAAACGTTGTCAAAATGCCACTTTGAATGAGTTGGTTTCAGTTAGCTAACTAGCTCAGAGGTTGTTGTTGTTGGGCTGGTTACTGCGGTTTTAACAGGACTGTGAGTTTTCTGCTGTATAGTCCACTGTTTGTTGGTACCAGCAACCCCCAGAGCCCCCCCCCACGCCCACCCCCACCTACCCCATGTAAACTCTCTTATGTTATGACAACAGTAACCTCCATCCACTATGTGACGGTAGGGAATTATTGTGCCCTCCATGAACAATGTTGATTTTTAATTTACTTTGGCGTTCTTTGCCACCGTGTCTTATTAACACACCACATACCACCACCACCACCACCACCACTGCAGAAGACGGTTTGAGGTCTCTCATTTTCTGTGAGGTCTTTCTGAATGAGTCCAGTTCTATAACTGGGACAATAATGTCCTACATGTCGTTTAATATTGTGTGTTGTACTACACACACACACAAACACACACACAATGCTGTGTGGTGTTGTACTGCAGTTCCCATCATCAGGAGTGGCCTCTTGAAGCTCTGCTCTCATGTGAGTGTGATATTAAAGGTTCAGTCCACAAGCCCGTCCTGCTCTCCTCTCATTAAAAAGCTATCTATCTGAGAGCCGGCTGTCATCCTGCACTGCCACCCTGTCATTTAGCTCACAGCACAGCTACGCTACACTCATTACTCTCCTGACCAAGTTTGGAAAGTAAAAGTGCATTTTTGTACAGGGGTTGTGTTTTAATCACAGTTTGTGAACGTATTCATTCAGACTTTGTGTACGTGTGGTTTCTAAAACATACTTTGTTACATGCTCTCGCAGTGATAATCCTGCAGGAAATTCCTAACCATAAAAAGGGGGGGGGGGGATTGTTTAAAAACAACTGCTTGTAAAACGAGTTTAAAAAAAAAAGTGCAGCGTCTAATTCATGGAGAATGTGAACCATTTTGAAGTGGCTTGTAACTGTGGTCATGTGTGGTTTATGTGAGTGAGGTTTCTTTCCTCTGGAAAGGCTGAGAATCCATTTATGTTGAACGGACGAAGGTGCTGCCCAAGTTCATGCCTGACTGATTTTTCAGTAATGAGACATAACACATCCTCATTCTCATGTACTGCATTCCGCTGTTCTCAAGATGATGAAACACAACAAAAACACACTTGACTAATGCCTCACAGTGCAGATCTGTATGTCAGGAACAATGCGCGCTTGTGTGCTTCTGTGACTAACTTGGGAGTGAAATAAAACAAAATAGAGAGATGGTAAATTAATACCACACTTACTTTCAACAGCTCTGGCCAGTAAGTTAGTTAAAGAATGATCTGTGTGTATGGGAGTCCTCAGAATGTTCTCCCACAGAAACTGGGAATATGGGAAAATCACACATGTACACAAGGTCAAGCCTATCTCTCTCTCTCTCTCTCTCTCTCTCTCGCTCGCTCCCACACAAACATACAGGGACACAATGCACCTGGTCTCTCTCTCTCTCTCTCGCCCCAAAATGACACACTGCAGGTCTCAGACTCCGGAGTCCAACAAAAACAGCAGTGAGTGTACGTCTACGCTGCAGTACACTGCGCTGTATAGGGCATGCACAGCAATGTCAATAAACTGAGAGACGATGCGAAACCAAACAGAGAGCACTCAGATTAAATCTACAATTTGGCGTGTCCACCACCCCTCAGAGAAAAATCTCCGGCTTCTTCACAGTCTGAAGACTCGTGACTCACTGAACACTCATGTATGTCGGGTCCACGAGCGTGCCTCCCTGTCTCACCCACAACATGAATCAAACATTGGCATATTAGTTGAACCGTAACGCGAGAGAAATGTCAATCTAAAGGGTTATTAAAATTTAAAGCAATACATCAAGAAGTCTCTTCTGCCTTTCAAGTACTTGGGAGCAGTTGTTTAGAGCTCCCAAAGATGTGGCTTCCACTTCTGTGTCACTTATTTGTGACTCCTGAATGCAGAAGGAGCCGGCCACGTATGCTTCGCTGGAAGCTGGCCGTGACAACAAACTATTTCCAACAACGACACAGTCCAAAAAGGTCAGTTCACAAACTCTCAAGTGTATTTATCCAACTCAGACATCCATAAACACTTCCATTCTAACCACAAACAAACAACGACACCTCTGACATACTTCAGCGAACAAGCACGTGGGTTCAATAGCATCAGAGGTGTCATAACTTGGACAAATAGAACACTTCTGGGCAGTTTCTGCTGTCGTGCTTGTGAGTAGTTGAAAGTGTGTGACTATGATGGGACTTAGAAAGCTCTAAGCAGTCTGTTGTGTGTGTGTGTGTGTGTGTGTGTGCGTGCGTGCGTGCTTGTTTCAGTGCATCTCCAGTGACCACCGCCACTTCTACTCAATATTCAAATAAACATTGCAATTTTTCCACTGGCGTGCAAAGACTAAATGCATCGTCATTTGGCAGGAGAGAGCGATACCCTCCCCCGTGATACCCTCCCCCATGCTCGTCCATGCCATCCTTGGTGTTGCTTGTTCACAGTATCCCAAATCGCTTTTTGGATTTTTTTGAAATTTACAGAAGCTGTGGTCATGAGTTGAAAGGCACGTTTGTTTTGACAATGCTACAAGAATGTGGATCACCTCTGAATTTGGTCCGAGCAGCCGGATTTTAATACGTCCTCCGTGGATTCACATCCTGTGGTTGTATCACCCAAGATGCATGTTAATCTCAGATCTGGATGGAGCCAGGGAAGCTACTGGGGTGTCAGTGCACAAGGAGCTCACAATTCCACTGAATTCCTAATTTAACAGGCGCAACTGCACATGGCCAACTATCCTCAAAGCTCCCAGCAGAACGGTTATTGGGCAAGACAATCGCTCCATTTCCAGGAAGATATTTTCCGTGAAGGCATTAGAAAAGGTTGATGGAAACAGCAAAATTAAAAAGACTCCCACAGCTCTACAAAAATGTTTTCAAGCTTTCTTGAATTTTTTTTTTTTTTTTTTTGCCTTTTAAATAAGAGTTAAAGCTCTTTAGGGAGCTAGAGAGTTTAAGTATGAATGCAACAGACATGTAACTAAAATCAAAAGAACTTCCACGCATTTAAAAACGACTCAGAAAAGAAATAGAAAGCGGTAAGAGTCTTCGAGTAAAAGGCTAAGATCCAACCAGGTTTTTAACAGCAAACCTTCACTAATGAATACACTTTAAAACAAGCTCTTGTGCAAACTGAAAATAAACTTGTGATTTAAAATAGCATTTCTGAATCTATAAGATGGAGGCATTGAACTAAATATGACTCCAGCGACTGTTAGAGCCAATAACCTGGGTGAGCCGGTGTAATTTTAAGAGACAGGACTGTCATTTTACTGCCAAATTACGTGTAAATGTTCTTTCACAACACATTAAACAGAAGGCCAAGTATATGCATCATACTGTACATGTCAGACGGGGATCATTTGGATGCTTCAGTCCCTTTTCCCAAGAGATGCCGGAATTTAGAAGAAGGAGAAATATGTGATGCAATGTCACAACAAGCTGTCACCGTCGATAGTTTTTTGTTCGTGAAAGTACGAATGACGATCAAAGATTTAGCCATGTGTGCAACATCTGCCAACAACGATTCTTGCTGCAGTTGTTATACGTCTCCCTGCAGATCCAAAGAAATGTTCAGCATGATAGAGAGGGAATAACTTCCTTCTATAATGCAAATATGACGCCTCTTCAATTGAAAACAGCAATGGGGAGTCTGAATACACTTGACCAGCTTTTGATGGAAATCATTTAATTCCTTTATTCATGCTGAAGTCAAGCCTGGACCCCCACCCCCCACCCCCAACCCCACTCCCATCGCCCTTCCTTCAGGTTTCAGTTAGCTGCAGATGTCTGCATTTGATTAGTGCTTCAATGTCAATAATGGCTGTTTTGAAAAACAAAGAGCCCTGGAGGAAAGATGAAGAAGAGAGCAAGTGGGTGAGCGGGAGACAGAATGGAGGGATTACACGTTTGAAGGCAAGAAGAAACATAATAATGGAATTATAACTGAACGTTCATGTGCCGTCCACATGTTGCTGTGCTGTGTTTGTTTGCCGCTTTGCTTGGTATGACAGCACCATTTGAACCGCAACGCACATCTCCAGCCATGGATGGAATGAAGGCTGGAATGAAGCAACACAAAAACAATCTGGGATATTTATCAATGGTGGATAAGTAGGAGGAGAACATATGGAACATTTCACTCTACATACATGGACAGAAGAAGAAGTAGCTCTCTGTCACTACTATTCTGATGCAGATTTGGCACATTTCTAAGCACTGAACGCAATTTTTGATGACTTTGATAAGGAATTTGACCCAACCTCTGCTTGAGTACAAGGGCATTTATTTGTATGAAAATATGATGCACCATAATTTTAAAATCAGTAACACTTGTTCTGCAGCGTTGCCTTGCGAAGCACAGAAAACTGGACTTTTTCCCGCATTGTGTAGCAGTGATGGGACTAGTTAATGACAACCTAAAAGAAAACAGCCTGTTGTTTTTAAAATTCAAAGGAAAATCAGTGAAAGAGCTCCAGCTGAAATACATGGCCAAGCATAAATGAAGCATGTGCATGTGTGCGGATGCTGCAACGGCGTGTACTGAAGCCAGTGAGCTTCAACGTCCCTACAAATCAGGAACTTTATTATTGCAAATATGTAACAAATTGTTTGCATGCTTGAATATGTTCAACGTTATACTAGGGTTTCATTCATCGCACGTTTTATTGCAGGAGAGAATTCAGAGGAATATCAAGAAGTCGACATATTTTTTGTTCTGGTGAAAAACAGCAGTGAGAACATGAAAGTTGGGGTCCGGTTAAGCTGGCGGTAGAGAGGGTTGTGTTGAAGTGAAAATGCATATCAATTGGTAAATGGTCCAACAATAGGGGCCAAATCCTCTGAGGCAGTACTTGTATTTTACATCGTGTAACAGAACACGTGTAGTAAAATTTCTGTACATTTATTGTTTGAAATCATACTGTGCTTCATCATGTTTGATTATCTCCTTCTTTTATTTGGAGCTTCTACGGTAGCTCCCCCAGTGGAAACAAGTAGTAGTGAGAAAATCCCTGCCACACATTCCTACTTGTATACAGTATGATATACTATCAGATCACATGTATAGCATTGCTGACAATCTCTTTTGTGGGTTAAACGAATATCAAATCAGCTTCAAGACGGTAAAAAGAATCGTGGCCGTTGTGTGATTGTGTACTCTGTCTGCATGACGACTCAGTCAGAGATCATCTGTGAGCACGTGTGTGATTAGAAAAGATGGATAGAATCAGTTTGACCCTTCAGATGATATGTCATGATCATCTGTTGCTATGTAAATACAAGTATCAGATCTCACAAGGCAGAAAATATTATAGGACTCATGTCAGGATTGGAGCCAGAAGAAACTGGGAGAGGACATCCCCACACAACCAGAACGGTTTCAACCTCTCCTCGGAGTTCAACACACTCCATGACAGGCCCTCACCCTCAAACTTAACATCTGCAAACATACAGCACTGGAAACCAATCCCACAACCCCTAAATACACCGTGGCTGGGTTTGATTTGCTTCTTTTTTTTCTTTTCTCTTTTCATTGCACCACTAACAAGAAAAAATGCTGTCTAAGGGACCCAACGGCAGCCATGGCGCCTGTCCACATCTCTGCACTAATCAGAATCACTGGTGGTGCCACCAACAGGGCATCAGGTTTAACACCGACACGTGCAGCAGTGGGTGTAATCCGCCATGTTGGGAACAAAGAGTATCATATGTATGTGCTTTGAGTAGAAAAAAACATTTCAATGATTCATGACAGAAAAGTATTTTAGTGGAAAAACAAAAGAAATTTTTTTTTTTGAAAGTGAGACTGGGAATATTTAAGTCATAAGGAAGCAACAGGGAAACAGGGAAAACAGCAAATAAACCGCAAGCCATTTCTGAAGAAGATGAACAACTTCTAACAAGTGTGAACGTAATGTGTGTAATCCATAATTCGTCATTGACAACCTATAATCCAATAACGTGTAAAATATCATAGACATTCCTGTTCAAAGAAAAAACTTTGAATAAAAGTGTGCGTGTGTTTTTTGAATCACTCAAAAAACACATGCACACATTTGCCACTATGAGAAAATGACCGAAATATTTGGTTCATGGCGCAAGAATGAGTTCTATTAATTCCTACGAAACATGAAAATGGGTTATGGCAGATTAGAGAATACATATGGGACATCCTGGTGATATCAAAATAAATGTTACACACCAAGAGTGCAAGTTTGTTTTGGAAAGCGGCGGAGACATAAATTTGGCAGCGAGCCTGGAGTCTGTTCTCACTAGAAAATTGAGACATTTTTCTTCGCAATTCTGCAACTCGCAGCTCCATGGAATTTCCTTGAACCGAATAAAAGGTTAGAAATTATCAGTGTAAACACAGCATTTTGCGTCGTGGCCATTTTGTAATTTGTAGATGGAAAAGCGGCTAACGGATTTATCCAAATCCATTCCAACAATCACATCTTTGCATATTAAGTGAACAATAAGCAACAGAACCGTCTCATCCAGTGGGAGCATGAGGGGGGGAAACCCCCTCTAGAGGTGATGAAAATCATATCTGATTTAAATCCATATATGCAATTAATATCAAATTAGTGGTATGGACCATTTGAGGTAATTGGAAAAGTGGTAGAGACATATTTCCCACCGTCTCGACCATAAATGACAGCCATGTCACAAGCAGTATGGAAACTAACAGAATTTATTATGACATCAAATGCATCACACTCTTTTCAATGAGCTGGATCTTCCAGGACAGACACCAAGAACTGGCTCCACTTCACAGCACAGTGCCGGGGAGACTTTCATGCATGAACACTAACGCACATATGTAGTGGCGGCGAGGCTCTAACACCACGTGTCTCCACCAATAACATACCAAATCCATCAAGGTGCCCCAACATCCAGTACTGAAAGTTGCCACCGCTGGGAGCACGGCCGCTTTAATAAACAGCTCTGAGGCAAATGAAGGCTTTGTAGATGAAGTCACGTATGGCTCTGGAGTTCTATCATGGGTGGAACCTGTGAGTATCACATGTAATCCAATTACTGTCACACGTTCTTAAGAACAAAAGTTTGTACCATTTCCAAACTTTTTTTTTTTTTAACATGTTAGACATCATTTATTCCAAATTTTGATTTTGAAATATCAAAATCCGGCTCGCTTTGAGCCACTTAGCAAAGGGATGGTGATGTAATATTTTATAATTCAAACAGAGATAAAGCAGGACACACACTTTCCCGCCTATAAGTGAGCCCTGCTAGTTGCCAACCACTCCCTAATCCTTACTCATGCTTCCCAGAAAACCAAACACTAGACATAATGCAACTCACACACAGACAAACACACACACACACCACACACACACAGACACACTCTGCACGCAAGCACATTCTACCCAAAATATAGTTACACACAAGCGGAGTTTACATTAGGTCACAAATCAATTAAAATTTATTGCTTTTATATAATTAAAAACAAATGAGATTATGAAAAGTCAGTCCACTTCCTGGAATGTGAGCGAGTCTTGGCCGGGTCAGTACAGCAGACCCGAGCACAGACCGGATTTAAAACACCAGAGGAGTAACACACAAACCGCACTGGGATGAAAAAAAAATCTGAGCGGATTTAATTAAATCTGTGATTCTAACAACGAAAATAGAGTTTGCATTTTTAGAATGAACGTATCAAGTTATTTTGCATTTGTTGACAAAACACGAGACAATGTACAAACAGCACAAAAGGAATGTTCTAATTTCCTTTACCATGTTCCAATAAAAGATGCCAAGTGTGCGTATTTTGATGAGTGTATCAGGAAAAGTATCAAGTAAAGTATCAACAAAAAAAATCATCTTTTTCTTGTTTATGTATTGCAGGTAAGTATAAACTAGGCAGTCTATACAGTGTGTATACGGTGTTATGTAGGAATAAAGTTAAATTTGAAAAATCCTTAGTATCAGAATGCAGAAGAGTTCAACTTTTTTTTGACAAGAAGCCTTTAAAAGATGGATAAGTGAAATTAGATCAAATGTCTGTAGCATTGAAGAATTCATAAATTCAAATGTAAGCCTATTTAATGACTTTGAAAGCCTAAAATATACAAGATCAAATTTCACTCCAACTCCTGCACACCGGTTTAGTTAAGTTACCTTAATTGTTTGCTCTCCAGCTCTCATCAACTGCGATGAATCTGCAGATATATAATAAAAATATGTAATCGTTTGATATGCCACTTTCCCAATCTCCAATAAATTCTTCCGATTCTTCAACACATTTTGGTCGGGAACCAATAAATTAACGAGGTCATGCAAATGTTGGTAGTAAGTACTTGGTGGGACTACTTCATGAAACCATCAGGTTTGGAGGGATTTCTAGTACATTTACCACAAAATTTGTCGATGTGATGAGTTGAAATCTTCCTCCTTTAACGTCCTACCACTATGATCGTGACCTCCAGAGAAAACTGAGCAGTTAGTGGTCTGGCCAGCTGACGAACCACAATAAAACATTCATTATCATCCTCTTTTATGACTACATATTGCATTGACATTGACAGCTTGCAGTTGCTCCTCCGTAACAAGAGGGAAAAAAATGTGAGTGCACACAGTAAAATCCTACAATAAACATGTCTGCAGATGTGGGATTTTAAATTTAGTGTGTCTGTTTGGTAGACGAATCAGTGTGTCCGGGCTGCGGAATAAACAAGTCTGCTCTTAGGTTTCCTACTGTCACTCTTATCACACCACACACACACACACACACACACACACACACACACACAGAGGATGTCTGTCTCCTGTGAGCCAATAAGCTTGTCATCTATCAACAGTCCTCCATTGACGCTGACCCCACTGCTGCTGTGAGCCAACACGTAAAAACATGTAAGGCCAGTATTCCAGTTCTCAAGCACAAACACACTCACATCACTACTAAAGAAGCACTCTCTCTCTCTCTCACACACACACACACACACACACACACACACACACACACACACACACACACACACACACACACACACACACACACACACACACACGAGGTGTCCGACCTGTCCGCCTGTCAATGTACCAAAAGGCTCTTTGTTCTTGATAACCCTGGTCCAGCCTCCTCTACAGGACGCCGTCTCCCTAACAAGCCTTGCCCGTGGCGGGGGCTCAGAGTTTGGGGCAGAGGACAGAACAATGCCCTCAGTTCTGAAGGCGGATCATTCATACCAGGAACCTTCATCAGATCTGTGTCTCATTGACATTTCCAAAACTCCCTCACACCCACTTTTTTTTTTTTTGGATCTCCTATCAGTTTTTATGCCTGTTATGATTCACCCTTCTTCCAGGATTCAAGAGTTCACAGATGTCTGACCAATCCTCCCTGTCCATAGAGATGTAGCCTGGGTTCATGCAGCAAAGCGCTGCTAATGACTTCTTTTCATTCCTTGAAATAAGGCCCTGTTATCAGGCTGATCCTGACACAAATAGCTGGTTGATGACGGTGAAGATGTTCTGTTGTTATTTAGCACAGTAAAGGAACTGAATGGGAGGTGCTGAGTTGATCTTTCATAGTTTCAGAAATCTGCTCGCTGCATTTTGGGACTCCTGATCAGGCAGTACTGGACCTCTGCTGACACACTATCATTAAAACAACTGTTTAAAGAAGTAATAACTCCAAGGAGACACTTTTCAATGCCATATGTATCATGTATTAGGAAAGCCACTACCTGTGTAGCAATAATAAATATGTCTATATTGGTATATTTAGGTACCTGAATTGGATCGGAGCTGTATCACTTCTGGAACCAATGACTGCTACACTTTCCTTTTCCTGTCAGGTACTAGAGAGAACGAGACATAAGAGATGCCTTTGGCCTGAAGTGGGGCGAGGGCTTTAAATCATCTGGCCCTCTGGATTTGAATAAGATACATTTCCAGTGAAGGAAATTGTAAGAAAGGCAGAAATCCAAAGAGACAGACAGAGAGAAGAAGGAAGAAAAGCAGAGGCAGCGAGGAGAAGGAAATGCTGACTCCTGTTTTGTGTGAGATGGGTTGTGAGGAATGAGAAGTGGCAGGATCATAAAAGTCTTGTCTTCAGTTTCCATCTGCTGTGGAAGCGTCTGGACTCGTCACCACAACAAACATTCAACTGTCCGTGAATCAAGTTTCTCCTCCTTAACTTCTGAACCCACAATCAAATCTGAGTGACAAATCAATTAACGTGATTTCTAAAAAACAAACTGAAAATGTATCCATACAGTAAAATGGCACCAATAAAACATGTGCTGTAGAAGTATCAAGCAAACTGATAGTTCATAATTCAATGACCAACCAACATGAACTCCCTGTCTTTACAAAAAAGAAGGTTGAAAGATGCCTTTAATTCTTCTTGATGACAAACGGCTGCATGTTCAGTGTCACTTTCACCTAAAACTAATCCCTCCATCTTCTTTTAAGCGTTGTTTTGGAGATTTTTCAGGAATTTTCAAACTCGCGCCCATCCTAAAAATCGTCAGCGACACCGGCCTTTCGTGTTTAATGTCTCTGTCAACACTTTAAAAGAGTCGGCGGTGTTGTGAAAAATGAGCCCGAGCGTATAGTGCTGGGAGGTGATTTCCCCTGAGCCGCTTGTAATTGTTTCAAGCTTGGATCAGACGGGACAAAACCAGGAGGCCTGGCGCAGGAAGCTGGACAGGAAATGGTTTGGATTCAGCCAGTGAGGGCGACATGCTGGCTAATTCCACAAAAGGAATGGTCGACGTATCGGGGGTGTGCGCTCATCAAGTTTTGATATACACGACTGCACGTTTCACATAAAACCACACTAAAAAAAAAAACAAAACTATCATTGACAATATGCTGGAAGGCGGCAACGGGCGCCACATTCACATGGATATGATGACAGTAGTCTGACTGCAGACCAAATAAGAAAATATTTGATTAGGGAACATTCCATTCATATTCTCAGTGTTTTCAGAGTGTATTATTTGGTTTCCAGTTGCAGGGTATTTAGGTATATACATGTTTACAATGTATTCCAATAATATGACTGATACTCTGCCTCTTAATCTGATTCATGCTTACTCCCACTGTGATCATATTCAGGTGAAGGTAGCACAGAGCTGTCAGTCAAAGTATTGTCTTAGTATAATTAGTCTTAGAATATCACCATCCATGGAAACATAGCCAGTCTTAGAGATTCTTCATCCATCTCCAGAAAAATCCCCATGCGTGTGAGGCTAGTTCAAGGTACGTTATTGTCAGATTTCAGATGGGTCAGTAACTCTGTGGATGTGGGTCACGGTGGAGGGTGGTGGGTGTGTTCCAGGGGTCATCAGTTACCAACAGTGTTGTATTTCATGGCATAGTGACACAGAAATGTGACAAAGAACTAATCTCTTAGTCCTCGAGGACTAGGATTTAATGTGACAAATTAGGAGACTTTTTTTCTTTTTTTTGTGAATTTCTATCACATCTCACAAACACCATAACTCTCCAGCTTTCACACGGAGGACTTTTCATCTAAATATTAGAAAAAGGAAAAAAAAAATAGAACGCAAAAATAAAACCGTGCAAACATTTCCAGACAGAGGGAAAAATCGGCTTGCGTCCACATCCAATAGGTTATAGCGACATACATTTAATATTCTCAGCATAAATGACAAAATTGCAGCCTTGATTTAATTCTGTGAAAAGTCTGATCTGAGCTTAAATCATCCATTCAGTTACAAACAAAACAGTCTGCTGTAGGTGTTCGTTTCAATCCAAATGGCGCTTGAGGGTGAAAGTGGCATTAGTGGCGGCCCTCAAGACTGAAAAGACAAGTGAGCACTGGGCCATGCAAAGAGGCTGATCTAAAGGACTTCACCTCTAAAATACTACAGCTGTCTCATTAACTCCAAATGCCTGAACAACTGAACAGAGGACCACCAGCGTAAAGCAGAACACCCTAAAGCAACCCAGAGAAAGCAGGTGAAAATTAGAGAAAAAAAACAGTGAATGGGAAGAGGATTTTTCTCAAGCAGCCCTCTCCATTTCGGCCCAAACACTGGGACCTTCCGTTGCCATCTTCTCGTCTCCTCCCTCTCTCCCTTGCTTTCCACATTTTCTCTTTTCTTCCAGCTAGGATTAGCTCAGCAGGACACCAGCATTCCTTCTCTACTGGTAGTCTTTGTCTTGACATTCCCACTCCTCCCAGTGTCCTGCGGCAATCGTGCGTCCAACCCAGAAAGCCAACTGTTCCATAAACTAACAAGAGACACCCCTCCCCAACCCCTCCTCCCCTGTAAGATGTAACCAATATGTTCCATGACTTTAATACAAGAATGAATCTCCATATTGATCCAATTCGCACTTCTTATAAATCTGCTGAGGGTCGTACCTAGAGAGCAGCTCCACTCAGGCTCAAGGCTTTGATCTGGAGTCGGTTGTGCCCTCTGACTGCAACCTGTTGTGAGGTTTTCGTACAGGGGTAAGATAACATATGTGGTCGGAAATGGGAGGGGAGGGGGCTCCACTCGTTGGGCAGCAACAGCGTATTGCTGCAGTCGCAACCCTGCACCTTCGGTTTTTGGTGTTTGTTTGATCATTGAAGCTACGTGTTCCATCTGTGGCAAAGTCGCCAACTCTAACATTTAAAAAGTTGTCATAAAATGGGACACAAAATCGATACGTGGAATCTTATGCTATCAAGCAATAAGGTCTGGTTCTGCACGCCAACTCCACACACAGCAAATCTTGATGTTTTTATTGAAATAGTAGTTATTTTAGAAATATTTCCCCATCACCATTTGGTTTATCAACCTTGATCATTGTCTCATCTGAACCTGATTAGACCGACACCAACATTGGGGGAAAAAAAAACGTTGCAATGTAAGAAGATCTCTCCTGAGATGTATAGATGATTGCAGAATCTTTACTGTATGATTCCCACCCCTCAGACTGGTATATCATGTCTCTGCTCAGTCTGGATATTTCTGTAACACACGCTCTGGTAGGCTACGAGTATATTCATATAACACCACAGCTTACTGTTTGGGATATTTCAGGTGAAAAACCTCCACACCGGGAAGTGTCCTTCAGAACAAATTTGCACAAGAGTCCTAAGGAGGATGATAAAGAGAGAGTCTGAGCCCGGGAGATGGTTAAGCCTCAGAGACAGACATACTGTAGCAAAACTGTTGAAGGAAATATGGAGACAAAGGGCAACTTGAGAACAGGCAGAGCTGCATAGGAGACGGATGATTGATGAGTTTCTCTAGCAAATGACGACTGGCCTTGCGCTTTGACCTACCACTGCTAATCCGTTCACCTGGCCTCCGCAGCTGCACGTATACATCTACCACTCTCTTGCGGTTGACTCTTTATGTTGTTTGTTTAATAATAAAGCGGATAATAGTTTTTTCAGTACTGCTGATACTTTTAATCTCCATGCTAATGTAGTTTTACAGCAGTATGAACACACACTAATCTTTGTGTGTGTGTGTGTGTGTGTGTGTGTGTGTGTGTGTGTGTGTGTGTGTGTGTTAATTACACACTGTTCATACAACATCCGGGTCCCAAAAGGTCCCATGTGTGAATGCATTGCTCTCAACCAGTCAGCTTAGTTTACACAAGAGGGTCATTTTAATCAGGTGAATACCAGGCCGCCTAATCTTTGGGTCTTTGCCTGAGCATAAACAGAGGATATCCCTGGGCTCAGCTGGGATCACATACCTGGAGTCATGGAAAAGTCATTTCTGGAGCTGACAGAAGCAATCATATAACCTTCTGCCCTCCTGCTGCCCGTCCCTCCCTCCAGTTCTGTATCACAACCAGCCCAGGTGCACGTTTCCTACTAGCATCCCCCTCTTTTGATCTATTTGGACTGGTTCATTTCACTCCATACTCCCCAGTTTCAAATATGCAGGCTATGACTTCATCAATGCAAGGTCTCGCACAAGCTGAACAATACACCCTGCTATGCTTTATGTTTTGAGTCTCGTGTCAGTGCTCACGGCTGAATCTCACACAGCGGAGAGAACAGCGGACCCCGAACTGCATCGTTTTCCTTCAGACGTTCTAATCAAGTTCACACAGGCAAAAATGTTCAAATATGTTTGGGGGTGACGGGTCACTGCTGGCCTCTTCTTCTCCATCTGTGGCTTTTCTTCACTCTTTCCCACTCATTCAGGGGTCACTGGACGATATCATATGGAGTTTTGGTGCATTTTGACACATAAGAATAATTATTATTATAAAGCAGTGTTTCCCAAATTGTTTTTCTTGGGACGCACTAGGATCACAACACAATTCCCGACTGGCCTACTCTATAAATAGTGAGAAGAAGAACCATTCTGGGCTATTTTTGCTTCCATGTCCACATCATTTTGGGTTATTTTGTGTAGGTTAAGTACATATTTGGTAAAGATACATATTTGCTAGCTGACAACTTTGATTGAAACACATGCGATTGAAGTACTCTGAAAAAAAATTGGCAACCAAAATAATATCTCACCAGTGGATCACAACCAGTCTTTGTTCAAAGGGGCGCAGAGAATTAAAACATGAAGGTGAAATGCATTTGGTTCAGTTTACTAAGACCCTTTTGCCTTAAAGTGACTAAGGAAATTAGACTGCCATGCTTGACCACTTGAAAGAAAATGTGCAAATGCACCCAAACAACTCATTGAGCACAAATTATGATGGGATGGACCAAACCACCACGGGAGGCGGTCAAAGACCCACTGTGATCACAGTGAACACAAGTGTAAATGCACATGTGCGTTCAATCCATATACAAAAACTGCATGCCCGGAAATATGGCCAGGTGCAAGTGCATGTCGCATCTGGACAACATCAGTTGTAGTTTTAGGAATATGAAAACAAAAGTTTGACGGAGTATACAAAGGTTTGACAGCCAGTCTTGATCTGTAAAGGTTCCAGCGTGAGCGCTGAAAATAAAGTAGCTCTTTTACGAACATGTGCAGACGAGCTAGTGGGTGAGCTATCAAGGGAGAGAGGGGGGGGAGAGAGGGAGAGAGGGGGGGGGGAGAGGGAGAGAGAGAGACTGTGCGTTTGTTGGCGTCTACAATTGGATCCCAATCAGATATAATCAGGTTCAATCATAGCCGGAGCTAACAAAACACGGGTCTACCAGAAAAACAAGGTCATCTTGTTAGTTGTTGTTTGGCCTGCGGGAAGGACCACACAAACCGTTGGGCTGCACAGCTTCTTGTACAACTACAACCCAAAGTTTGTATTAAAATCCTTTAAAAGACCGGACATCCTTCATAGTATAACAGAGAGGAAACACGTCAGGACTCCGAGAGAGAGTTTTCATTCAGTATTTTATGAATGGAAGGACGCCAAATTCCCTCACCTGCTCCCTCCCTTTTGTAACTACTCCTGTCTGGCATGTTGCCTCTCTTCCTGTGGCTGATAACATATCGATAACGTCTGTCTCTTTATCACAAAAGGACACCAGTTACGGCAGTGGGGCCGGCATGAAGTGGCGACCTTGTTATCACCGTCTGCTTTGAGTGTAAGTAGATATTTTGTCCCGAGTGTGTGAGTGAGTGAGTGAGTGAGTGAGTGAGTGAGTGAGAGGCAGAGAGAGATTGAGTGTGTCTAGATTGATTAGATATGATTTAATACAGGACTGGCTTTTTGTTGAGGTTTTTTTTATTTTATTTTACGACAATATGTAGTATTTGAATTGATTTTAAAAGTTCATGCAACAAAGTAACAGTCTCAATATTGGAAAATCCTTCACCAGAAAAGCATTGCATGAAAACTGCAAGTCTAGTAAACTGTTGTGGTTGTTTCTATTCTAGGTGTGCCTCTTATCCATTTGCGTCTATCTGTGCTGCTCCCTCCTGGAGGGGTTGGAGCCTCTGACCACCCTGGCTGCTCACTGACTAGACAAGTGCTTCACTGAGTGTAAGTGTGTGTGAGCGTATCGTACTGTAAGAAAAGCAGGTGGTATCAAAATGCAT
The DNA here is from genome assembly GCF_037954235.1 of Aulostomus chinensis. Taxonomy (NCBI): domain Eukaryota; kingdom Metazoa; phylum Chordata; class Actinopteri; order Syngnathiformes; family Aulostomidae; genus Aulostomus; species Aulostomus chinensis. The sequence goes on along the minus strand of NC_141333.1, from coordinate 6,574,391 downwards.
GTACAATGTCTCATGACAGAAGTTGTATGATATGAACGGGGAAGTTCAAAGACTGAATCAGCCAGCGAAAGCAAAGTGGATTGTGGGTATGAGTTGCTGTTGGTGTTTGATGACCTAAGTATGACAGTATGTCCCACAAATACACGCATGTGTCCGATAAGTGCGGTTCAGACCAAGAAACAACAACTGTCTTTCTTCAAGATGTTACACTCCTGCTGATGCTGAAGCTGCTCAAGGAAAATTCAAGAACCAGTCACTGGGAGACTGGAACTAATGGTTTTTCATAGATGATACCATCAGCCCCTTCATGTGCAGATACACACTTGTCACTCATGGCAACTTCTAAGCATTCCTGTTACACTAAATGTGCACGCAGACATCATTCACACAATAGAGGCTTTGTGAGGCACATTTCAAGGAAACAGAGGGGTCAAATTAAAGATTTTCTTTTTTTTCCCTGAAATATCCTTGTTTGCCATCCTTCCCATGGCCAGACAAAAAAATGGCCTGCTAGCTGGGTGCTGATTAGCTTAGCACAATGCATTGTAGTGAAAAGTAAAAGTGTAAGCAAACTTCCGTCATTAGTTATCAAATATACTTTTCCCCCAAATGATCTTTGCCATCTTTCTGTGTGGAGTAATGTTGGAGATGGATTTTGCTAGAATAAAATAAATTGGAGGCAGCACGGTGGTGCAGTGGTTTGCACTGTTGCCTCACAGCAAGAAGGTTCAGGGTTCCAGCCCCGGCTGGAGCACGGGTTCTTTCTGTTTGGAGTCTCCATGTTCTCCCTGTTCCTGTGTGGGTTCTCTCTGGTACTCCAGCTTCCTCCCACAGTCCAAAGACATCAAGAGGGGACGAGGCTGATTGATACTCTAAATTGACTGTAGGTGTGACTGTGAGTGTGAATGGTTGTCTGTCTCTATGTGTTGGCCCAGCGATGGACTGGCGACCTGTCCAGGGTGAACCCCACCTCACGCCCGAAGGCTGCTGGGATAGGCTCCACTCCCATAACCCTTAACAGGATAAGCAGTAGAAAATGGATGGATGGATGTATCTTTGCCTGCAATAATGTAACTCGGGGGTCCGCATAATCCTATGAAACTAAAACTTTTGTTGACAGCTAAGGGGAGCAAATGCTTGTCATGGCGGACTTTGTAAGAGAGAATGAGGACCATTAGTTCTGAATAAAACAAGATCTTGAACCCATTTGACACAAAATACTTTTTTTTCTTAAGAAACTAAGCAATTAAGGTGGAAGTATGCGAACCTGTCCTTCCACTACCCTTCATTGTGCTACGCTAACTAGCAACTAGCAAGGTCTGTACAGCACAAACCAGCACAATCTATCTTTTTGTCTGATTCTGCAGAAAACAGCAAATCAGCATGTTTCCTTAAAAGTTAAGTATCTAAGCCAGTCCCAAGAATTTTGGGCCCAATTTGGAACGGATATTAGGAAGTAAAGATATCCACATAGATCAGCAATTTGACTGCTGATAGGCAATACTTCCTTAAAATCCATCCTTTGGGGCCTGAGATATTGTGCGAGACAGATAAAGTCAGGCCGCCTTAAAAACCAATCATAAGCATCTTAATTAAGATTTGCAGGATTTAATCCCATGTAGTGATATAAAGTGACTGTGAAAGAGACATGCCATCAAAGAAACCTATTCTTTGAGATGCTAACTACATTACATTTAACAGGGGACAATGTATAATCACAAACTCATTTAATCCATTTAATACAATTACAAAATGACATCAATCGGGCGCTCCCCGTTTTCCCAGCAACATCATGAGTTGGAGTTTAATAACCACTGGAACACGATGAGAGAGCACACTTTTCACATCAATCCAATCTAAATTAATCTGCCAGCTGGGTCAGACAGAGTGGAGCAGTGGGAAAGCTGTCCATGTACTTAAAGCAACAGGAGTTTTATATGATTTCAAACCACAAAGCCAGGTGGTCCTGCAGCAACAGGGAGAGAACGCAGAGGCGACCGTGGGATGAAAGGAAAAAGGTGCAATTTGGTAGGATAGATTAGATCAGATGGATAACACGAACAAAAGAGGGTAACAGAGAAAGAGGGAAATGACTAACAAGTGTCTGTTCTTGGGCTAGTTTGCTATATTCTCAGTGGACCGATGCTGCTGGAGGGAACTGGAGGGAAAGAGGTGGGGGGTTGTGAGGTTTGTCATGGAACACCTGCCTCCACTTAACCCCTCTCCTTTACTTTCTGCTTGAGCTGCTTCTTTCAGCCATCTCCCCTCAGCTTTGCCCACCAAGCCTCCAGCACCATCATTCATGCTGGTCGGAGGCTCAAGGCTTTTCCCATACACGGGAGGGTCCCGTAGTCTGAGCAGGGGCTTGCTAGCCAACATTCAGCTGCAGAAGAAAGTTATATTAGACTTGAATCAAATGAATCCTATTAGCAAAACCTGTTACTACCAATCTTACTGTAGTTTGAACCTTTTAGGGTGCATGCCTCCACCAGGGCAGTTTTACAGTATATTAAGGAGATTTGGACCAAAATGTTATGGGTTTGTCCTTGGCCAATGCTCCAGCCCTCTTTCTAGGCAATAGGCATGGTGGTTTTTATCATAATTCTGCTGACAGATGGGCATTTAGAGAGTAGAGACCTTTTCGCTATGGTAAAGGGATCTGCCCCAAAATTGCACGGGTTTTTTCCTTGACCCATTATACACCCCTCCCCTGAGATAGGTGAAAATCAGCCAAGTAGCTTTTGTGTAATCCTGCTGACAGACAGAGGCTGAAATGCTATTTCATTGGCATACTTGTGTTTGACTGGTGGATAAGTTAGGAGGAAGTTCTCGGTTGTACTCAAACGTTCAAAAAGGTAATTGTACTGTTATTCTTATGTAACCCACGTGAGCCAGGAGTTAAGAGACTGGTGCATTTGTGGCTGTTATTTACAGTGAGAAAGTGTTTTTTAGTGACATTTCAGCACATTCACAGCCGCTTTTGGGTCACAAAACTAGATGGTGCTCTTTATTCAGAGATTTTATGATATGTGTAACAAAACTAAGTGCTTCCAGCAGAATTTGGGCATATTTGCAGCCGTTCTGCCAACAAACACGAGGGTATTAGAGGGACATTGTGGCACTTGCAGCCATATTTTCCATGTAACCATATATTTTTGCACGTAAACCTATCAGGACCTTCACAAATATTCTATTTCAAAGTGACCACAGAATATGTGCATGTTCTCTTTCACACACACCAAACTTGGTCCTGCATCCAACTGATGGTTCTAGCAATTAAAGGCCTATGTTAGGTCAGGAGTTATTCATTGACATTAAAGAGGACATGGGGTCCCTTCTATTCAGTCCCACTTCAGGAATCAGCTCCCCCTCACTTTTCCTTTCATCCTGTTTTCCATGGCTCATAAAAGGTTTGCCCCTCGCCCCACACTTGTCCTCCCCCATCATTGTCCTCTTACTCATTCCCAGCAACTGAGAACCTCTCATGGACCTTTCCTTATCCTCAGTGTCTTACAGTCAAACATTGAAAGACAAAATAATTACCAATAACTATGTCTCCCTTTCTTATTCACTTTGTCTGCTTACTGACCCTTCCATTTGCCCCCATTTTCCCCTTTCCTGGCCCCTCTTTTCTTTTGTCCATTCTTGGAAGGTAACTAAAGATAGAACTGGACACACAACCGTTACATAAACTCATGTCCAGCGTTGGATGGATGGAGGTCGACTGTCCTTTATACAGTAGCTCTCCCAAAATAATTTGTATTCAATGCACTTACAAAAACAGACACCCAGATAAAGGTATTTTCCTTTTCTCCTTGAATGTTTAAATGCATTACTGCCTGAGTGGTGCTCCAGCTATTTTCTATTTCCAATGTTCTGTGACTCTTTGGCGTCTTTACCATAAAAATACTAAAATCGCAAAACAGAAAGGGCAGCATTGTTGGCAAGAATCACAAGAAGCTCTAGAGGAAACCAAGTAAAGACAAATCACTGCAGCTTTCTTAATAAGCAGTTAAATGTGGTCACCTGACAGCTCTGGAGACACACACATCAAGAATGCCAACAGATTGTTGGTGATCAGTTTTATTTATAATGACAATAGCTCCCTGTGTTTCTTGCCTTTTTGACTCCTGATGTCTCCTCAAATAACCACAGTTCACCTTCCTGGGAAGCTTTATTATTCCAAGCTAAACAGTGTTAACAAGTTAATTGAATTCCACAGCATTTGCCCAAACAAAGGGTCAGAGCTATGTTGAGGTTTACAGAAAATATCAGCTTCATTACTAAATCTAATCAGTTCATGCTCGAGTCCAAGTGGCTGCCAAAGTTGAGTAAATTCCCTCGAGGCATCTCGTAGATTCAGGAGAATGTGAAGCATGGAAGGACACCCCCAAAACATAAGGCTTCGGGCCGCAACTGTTGCTGGCATAAAATGTTTAGGAATTAAGATAAATAATGTTGATGACTACAACATATGCGAGCAAGAGAAATGAGAGAAAAACATTGGAGAGCTTGGCAGAGGTGAATAACATATAGGGCTTTAAGTAGTGTATCCTGTTTATGCATTTAGAACGTAGCTGAAGAGTTTACAAGATCTAGCCGGGGAGCGTCTGTCGAGAGTCAGCGCTTCTGTGCAGCTCTTTTATCAAGGCCGGTTAAGGGGGCGGGTCTGACTGAAAACTTGGTGGTCTGGTGCCAATGATGGGACTAAACAGTGTCAGATTTGGAGGAAGTGTTCCGATTTGCAAGGGCTATTTTCAGGATCCCAGAAGGGAACTTTTCTTTTAATTTTCCAGAGCACATTGGAGTGCAGGGTGAAGTAAAAGCTCTCTAAGGGCTGGGAGGAGTTCTCCATCTTGCTTACTGACACTAAAAGGGTGTGATTCATTTGGTGGACAAACAGGAGCAGAGGACTACAGCAAATTAGTGAATTTTGAGTAAGGATCCAACATCAGGACAATGCAGGGCCAAAATAAATTACTGAGTAGCTGAGCATGACAATTGTCTGAATAAGAAATAACCCAAGAATAATTCATGTGCACAACATCATTTTGTTCTGAATTTTAAAAAAATATCACCAAAAGTGTAGATTGGGTGTGATGATGGGTAAGAAAGTTATTAGGATGATTTCATCTCCTTCCCCACTGGCTAAAAAAACAAACAAAAAAGCGAACAAATACTTTGTTTTTTCGTCTGCAATGACAACAGGTTTAACCTGCGTTCAATGCGCAAGTAAATCAGGACACACCAGAGAAAGCATCTACTTGCAATGGCAAGCGGGCCGACCCAGGTTCAAATAACCTGCATGGCCGCAAATATGGGCAGCAAGACAAGTTCATGAGTCACTTGTAATGACTCGTTTACCCAGCGTCAAAGAAACATGAACGTAATAGACAGCAAGCTTGTAAAACCTAAGTTCTGAGTTTTGAAAGCAATCGTGAAAACCTTTCAGTAAGTGTGCGGACAGCTGCTGGATGACGCCTCCAGACGTTATCGTCGAGGTTAAAGACGGAACACCGTTGATTCTCCACAAAGTTTGAAACGAACCAAACTTCAGAAACTATGACTTGAACAACAGTAGACCGCTCTGGTTCTGCTGCTCCTACATACTGCGTCTACAGACAAAGACTGGTCACGCTGGCCAAGGTCACTGTTACACTGTAAAACATGGATTTAGCCTCTATATGGCTGTTAGATCTACGGCTGGTGCTGAGTCTGCTGTGTTTGCTTTACATTTCAAACCTTTCATCTTGTTAGTTTTTCCCCTCCCTTTTCTTCCCTCCGTCTGTTTTTGCACTCCTGTGTTTCTAGTTGTGCTGTATAGTTTATGATTTGCTGATAGAGCAGGCAGGCGGAGGGCTCGGAGGCTCGTTTCAAACAAAAGCTGCTTTTCAGCTCTCAAGGCTGATATCTCCCAGCTCAGCTCCCTTCAGATAGCTGGAATACGCCGGGTACGGGTTTGAGGTGAGGGGCTGTGTGGGGGAGGGAGGGGTGGATGTTGCTCCTGGCCTGCCCTTTTCTCAGTGGCTGAGGTGAAAATGACTTTACCATGTGAAGAAGCTGTGGTCGCTCCCGCTATGCATGCAGGGCTGCCACACTGTTCCTGTCTTGTCTTAATTTGAGGTTATAGTGCGTAAGTGCAGACATTTTTACTGACTTAGTCTCTGGAGTTTGTTTCTGGTCAGGGTGTGAGGGATTTTCTGTAGAACCTGGACTGGATGGTTATTATTTATTAAGTGAAAGAGCATAAGGTGCAATTTATATGTGACCTGGACAAGCAAGTGCTTATCTACTATCCAGTGACTTTTAAATTCACCTTAAATTAATCTGAGAGCACATGTGGGTGAGAGTGCGAGACCACCACTGCAGTGTGTTCAAGTCCAATGGCGAGCTGAAAGCGTTCATTCACACTTGACGTTGACAACACTGACTGCAATATTCGTTTTTCAAAATGCAAAATTTGACATGGCAACAAACTCTAGCCAGAGAAAACGCTTGCGTAACACTAACCTTATCTAAAAGCTGAAGCTCATTATGTGTTGGAAAAAAAACCTCTGAGCAAAGTTGCCGCGCCAGCTGCAGCTAACATTAGTGCTACACCTGGAAATGGAAAAATTTGGACTTCTTTTGGAAAACTGAAATTACATTATTGTGGTTAAAAAGAAACACAAGTACCAAGTGCCTGCGCCCATATCGGTTGAAATCTGAGAACGCCCAACCCTCTGTAGCGTGCCTGGACGGCTGCTCCCACCATGTGAAGCACTGCAGGAGAGAGTTAGTTACCGTAAATCCATGACTAGATGTGCAGCTGCCTGGCACAGTGATTGCTCCACATGGTAGTAGAGTTTATTTCAACATGAGGCACTTTTGAGTAGTCTAACCTATAAATACCAATGAATGTAGAACAGAAAAACCTTTGTCCTATGTAAATATGGACGTGAAAATTTTTCACCAACATACTTGCTCCTCCTACATGCCCCCCCCCCCCAAAAAAATTCTGTTTGTAGTTATTTTGGAAAAATGCAACTGCTACCGGTTAGTGAAATCAAAGAGAACATCTATAGGTAGAGAACAATGTGAAAGAGAAAGAAATGTGGGCAACGGAGTGAGTGTGTGAGAGAAAACAAGGAACTACAGCGTCTTTACGCCAGGTGAGTTTTCCCGCAGGCAGCTGGGAGCATTTTTCCCCTCATTTAGCAGTTCGTGAAAAAAACACAGGCTGCCAGATGTGACAGAGGGCACGCACCCTACTCACACTCTGTAAACATACACACACACACACACACCAAACAAGAAAATCTCACACTCCAAGGGAGCTCAATCTATTCCAGTGTGTATGTGTGTGGCACTGATTTACTGCATTCCAGCATAAGTCCGAGTCAGATCTCTATCAGGGGGAACGTCCGTCTCATTAAAATGAATGTCAGATGAAGTAAACGGAGGGTGAAGACATCAAAGGAGCAGAATAAATCTGGATTTAAACTTGCTCCATAACCATTTACATCAGGAATTCAACTCTAAAACCGAACAAGAACTCCAGAATTACACCTTGAACCTCAGAGGGATTAACAGCAGTTTTGTTGCACAACTCTTCTCAATATTTTGTTAAATTTTAGCTGTTCCAGGATATTACCGATCAACACGTCCTGCCTTAAGGAAATGTGACGGCTTCGTTGTGTACCTGCTGACCTACATTCCCCTTTGTCATTCCATACATATCAGCACTGCATAAAACTGCTGCCTGCTAATTGCTTTCACATTACGGAGCAGCGGGGTGAGCTTGGTGGCATTCCAAGACCACCAACACTGGGACCAGGGGCGTGCAGGTTTGAATACCACCAATCACACTCTATCTGCTTTAATGTGCAAGTGCAGACTGCGAGCACACATGCTGGCTGCTAGGAGAAAAAGACATGTATCATGGATTAATTTCCAAGAGTTTTCCAGCGTTACTGCTGTTGAGACCAATAACCTCAATGAACGTTAAGAATTAGTGTCACATATGTTAGTAAGATGGCTTCCCTGCACAGTCATCGCTGAGTGATGTCATTGAATTCATATCACTTCCTTAATTTGTTTACAGCTGCATTTTCAGACGTAGGTACACTGCGTAATTGAAGATGGAGGACAGCAGGTGAGAAAATGAATCTTCTTCTTTCTCCTGAATGAGATTTTTTTCCACAGTGGGGCTTAAGTTAATATTCATCTTTAAACTGGACTTAACAGATCTGGTTCTTGTGCTGCAACATAGTCCGATTCGTTTATGTCTATTGTCTGATGCCACTTCTTCATATCGCAGACTTGAGTATCTGTCAATACTGATACAAATCCAATCATCATCTTTCCATCTGTAAGACAACAAAGCGGTTAACAGTGCCATAAGCTGTATTGTTGCGCGATGCTCCTAATGGGAAACAAATACACAATATTTCTATTTACGAACAGAAAAAAGAAATAAATGCAACATGACTCGGTTGTGCAACACACACAATCTTTACTTGAGCATTTATGTGGGTGTTTGTGCCCACAGGTCATTTTGGCCAACGTCCAGCCGATACCAAGGACTGTCAGATCTGTAGCTCTGACACAAACAAGCCTTTCTGCACTCTTTGGCTTCAATCGTCTGTTCAACTCTATGCGTTTTCATATTCTCATTTTTCATCCTAGACATCCACAGCGATGCACACGATAGCATCACGCTTCTGTACATTGACAATGCATTTCCTTTCTCTGGACTCTAGTTCCCTCAGGGGTGGACTAAAACTACTACTACTACTCGTAAAAGTAGATAAAAGTCATCATGAACTCATTAGAAAAATCGACCGCCACAATCAAAGCTTGACGGGGGGCGGGGGGGGGGGGGGGTGTTGGAAAAAGACAGGCAGCAGGCAACAACAGCAATACTGTTGCTGTGGCAGCATCAATTACAGCAGCTTTTTTTTAACCACCAAACTGTGTGTTGATGTTGAATATTGGGAGTACAGTGAACAGACAAAGGAGCGTGTCTTCTGCTGCTGAGCGTCACCATGAGATGTCCAGCTGGATGGAGTCTAATCAGGTTTAAATGAGAGTTAATGGGCTGTCTAACAACGCCTAGGGTGCAAAGCAACGGTAGTATGGGGGCAATAAATCACTGCTGCTGGGTCCAGCACACTCAGACAGCTTTAGAAGGACCTGGAATAACTGGAGTACACATTTTCGGGGAATGGGGATGATTCAGATATAAAGAGTGAGAAAGTAAATGTGGAGAAAGGTCAGCCAAACTCTCACTGTGCTAAATTTTACCACAAATCGCCGCCGTGACCTGATACAAGTCCAAAACATTGAGTACCAGACCAGCAGGGGAATCAACTCCACTTTTGTTTGGACGCTCACACCAAACAGTCATGAATCACAGTCAGAGCAATCTGTCTCAGTCTAACTATCAGCTGCAGCCCGGTTTGAATCGGCCTGTCGACCGAGCATATCAGGAATTATACGCTAGAATGCCCTTTGCTGGGATTCTTTTTTTCCACTATTTTTCCAACGTGACTAAACCCGGACCCTTCCGCTGCATGTATATACAAGAACAGGCCCCGGCCTTGTTGAAAAACATCATTACACAATGCGTGCAACAGTATAAACAGTTGTTCATCTCAAGAACAGCTCCATAAATATGCTCCGTGAGTGCAGCGGACTGTGGCTACAGGTCTGGGAGGATGCTGAACCCGGGCCACCTCGCCTTCTCCCCACTTATACTTGTAATAACACGACAGGTTTTATGTTCTTTTAAAGACTTCAATCTGTTTTCTTATGAAAATATTGCACCCCGGCGTGCATTGCCAGTTTATTTTTCTATTCTGAAAATGTTGCTATTTTGCCAGCTCAAGCGCTGACATAGCAGGAGTTTGGTATTTTATGAATATTTCTCACATCATATTTCAGCATCAAGGGGCTTAACACTCTATATAATCAGGGGCTCTTAAATCCATGTTGCTACAGTGGTTGGATGAAAGAGTAAGAGAGACAAAGGGGTCAGAGGCAATGAGCTCTTGTGGGTGAAGCTTAGCACTGCTAAGGCAACCACGCAGAGGTTAAGCAAACAGGCAGTGGGATCACGCGGGTCTAAGCCTCTTATAAAGGCCCCTCTGAGGAGAAGATCATTGACTTCTGATAGAGGGATGAAGGTCAGGAGTTGTCGCAGATAAAGGAGCCACCGGAGTCTCTGTCTTCACCGCCGCAGTTCACTCTCTCCAATTCTCCATTGCTCTGAGTGATTCAAACGTCTCTGTTTTGATTGATGTCACTGATCCCCAGCTGGTCTAAACCTGCTGTCATTCAACAGCACCTCTAGAAAAATATTTCTTTGTCTCAATGTCGCTCTTAGCCCTCTCAATTTTTCTTTCAGCTGAGCCGGGCCCATCCCAGTCCTCAGCCACATCTATCTTTTCATCCCCTTGGAAAAAAAAAAATAACAGCAGACTCTCTCTCTCTGTCTCTCTCTGTGTCTCTCTCTCTGGGAACCTCTTCCTCTTTCCCTCCCCTGGTCCCCCTCTCCTGCTGGGAGTTGAAGGGCAATGCAGTTTCATTTCCTGCCCTGTTGAAATCAATGCTTTCTGGAGGGGAGGGGGGGTAGAGAGAAAGACAGAGAAAGATATATAGAGAGGCAGGAAAACAAGAGTGAGGTGTGAGAGGACTGTTGGCATGTGGGACACAACCGCACCAGTAAGTAAACTTAAACTCAAGTCAGTGCCAAGTCAGTGTCAGCTTTAATAAACATAGACCGGGAAATTAAATAACTGTTCAAAGTGGATATATGAAAAACCAGGGAGGCTGATTTAACTCAATTTTCCCCTCAGCACCCCCACCCCCACCCCATCTTTTTTTTCAGAAAGGGAGGGATTCTTCAGAATGCAGTGGCATTTGGTTATCCCACAGGATAAATGTATGAATTCCTGGTCTGGAGCGTCCGGGATTCTTTTCTGCTCGCCGCAGGTTAAACACAGTTCCGCTACACGCTGAATGTGAAGGACACAGAAGTGGATAAGATAGAGAAGTTTATCTCTGTCGACTATTCTATAGCCTTCCCCTCACCATTCATGAAGATAACACCGCAAAAGCAAACAGCCGCTTTGACATTAAACACAGGACACCCTCTGCTTTACAGATCTGCACCGTCAGTAGCACCTAAGTACGATCTGGCTAGTTAGGTGATGAGCGCAGAGGCCCGTAACTCTGCTCTGAAGTGGTATGGTGCAGTCATCAAGTCAGAATGGATTTAAGCGGCTACCAATGATAGCAGCTGTCCTGCGAGACTGAGGAAGCCTCTGAAGGTCCGCCAGAACTCTGGCTGTTAACCATGATAGAATCAGCAGACTCCACACCACAGTTTACAGAACAGAGACCAAGACGTGGGGGACCTTTCACAGGTTACTAGAGGATATGGAGAAATGCAGATGGAAGAAGTAGGTTTGGGTACATCAAAATTCAGGGTCAGGATGGTTTTTCTGTTAATTCTGCTTAAATTAATGGTCTGCCTTCTCTTCCTCCATTCAAAGCATTTGTGAATTGACCCTGATGAAGACCTGTGTGGCCTGCAGAGTGCTGGTCGATCTGAACTCATTTTGCCATGTAAAAAAAAGGCATTTGAATTTTTTTCACGGAGATTTGCATTTTTTTTTTTGTGGGTTTTTCTTCTTGATTGATCACAGTTCTACACATCCAGTGTGCCTCTCCTCGGACAAATGTCAGTTAGTCATAAAAGAACTGTTTATACAGGGATTCAAGCCTGGGGGCTGTTAAAAACTCGGTTCTGATACAAATCAGTTGATAAGTGTCAGTATGCTGTGTTTCCTCCTTGATGCAGTTTGTTTTAACACAAAAAAACACAAGTAAACCAAAATATATCCCTGCGAACCACATAAAGTGATGGTGATTCACCCATGAGCTGCTTTACAACAGCCAACAAACCCCACCGGACAAGGAGAAGGTGAGGATGTTCAGTTTGGTGGTCAGATTTGTCCAGGGGGAGTGTCCCACGGTCAAACCAGGCGTATTTCTTCTGGTGCTTTTTTTGTGTGTATATAATGTACTTTTTAATATGCTAGACAAAGTCTTACAGATGGGATGCAAATATGAAGTTCGACCGAAAACAGGATCTAACAGGCAGGGTACACCGGTTGTTGGGGCGGCTCCAGGTCAGTTCACCATCAACCAACTGCACCAGAGTTCCCTGGACGCGCGCCAGGACCACCTCTGCGACAAGTTCGCACTTGAGGTGCGCTGAACGGCTGTTTACACCTGCTCCGACGAACCACACCGAGGTGGAAAAGGAGGTGTGAAAGCGTCTTCATCCTTTCACCAAACAGAACACTGATTCCATGAGCGCTGTGGTTGTTTTTTTTTTTTTTTAAGTGGTTGATTTCAACTGCTGCTGAAAATGGTTCTGAACAGCAATTGAGCCGCTGACAGGTTTGCAAAGATGGCGCGTTGCCCCATTTGGTTCCCTCAGCTTGCTGGTTTCACGCGTTTCAAAGCATAAATAAAACAAAGTCAAGACAGAAGCCATTTTTATGTCTTTTCTCATTTAAATTTGAGCAAATCTAGTTTGCATTATACCACTGCGATGTATTCGTACTCTCAGCTTTGACAGCCAGACTAACTTGATCAGCTCCTGCTGGCGGGCCAACACTTGACCACCTCTGGTGCCACACAGCAGCGAGGACTTCCCGCTCCTGCTCAATCATGCAGACGACTAACCGACAGTGTTTTGCTGTATGTGAACGTCTCTAACAATACTTCAGAATTACAGCCAGTGGGACTCCAGAGTCCTTAGTCAGTGTGGTCAACACAGAATTAGAATGGATAGAAAGGGAATTTCCACAAAGTCAAACTTCATATGGACTTTTTGTGCCATTTTCTATTCCTGCACAGTTTCAGTAATGGCGCGAGTAAATTAGAGCAACACTGGTTTGTTCTGTCAGCAGGATTAAAGTGGGCACTTGTATGACTAACGGGAGCCACCAGCTCAAGTCGGCCTTGTCGAGTCTTTTATGTGTGAATGAAGTGGCTGGGTAAACACTAGCTGCTGCTTAATAGGGGGTTTGCTTAGAGAACAATGTGACAAAGCTTCTGCTTAAACAAACAACAAAAGATCGTGTCTGCACTCGTGAGACTAAACGTACTTGTTAGGTGTCCACATAAGTTATTGAATTTTGACAAATGTTCCAAAAAAGGTAGAGTATTTTTCAAATGATGACATAGGACTGTTTTTTTTTTAAATAGCAATGTGATTGATGATTATACTTCAGTACTGCAATTACAGTCCCGTGTTTGATTTTTGTTTTTAAAAGGCAAACTTACCCTGATTTAATTAAGAATTCAGGGAAAAGAAAAATACTAACATGAGCCTTTTTCTTAAGGGTAGACAAACGCACGCAATGAAAGAAAAATATGAATTTATAGTTGGAGAGTATCGCAAAGAAAAGTCAGGGCCAGAACAGCCACTGGTGGCATTTTCACATAAAACCCATGTAATGACAAACACATTATTTCAACACACACACACACACACACACACACACACACACACACACAGTCATAAGATCAGCATGCCAAACATCTCTCAACATTTCAATGGACCAGAAACAAACCTATCACACAACATACAGTGAGTATCTATGACAAACAAACTCCTGTGATGCGAGAAGGACACAGAGAAAGTGGGACAGCTTGAACTTTTTAAAGTGAGTCAAACCATTCAGGATGTGCTGCAACACACACACACACACACACACACACACACACACACACACACACACACACACACCATCATTTTTGATGCAACGAGATCTATACACATACATGAATGCTACCAGATTCTTGAATTTACAAAAGCATAATTATAATCTCAAAAAATATCTTGACTCTTTATCCTTTTCTGAAAACAAAGGAATTAAAAAAGGCTTAAAAATCTCTTGTTGTCATGACTTGAACAGATCCCTGGATCTATCTGGTGCTGGGCTTGTTCACCCAGCAGCTTAGAACTAAATCCCATTTAGAGAAACTAATCTTCAAAAGACAAAATTCCTAAACTTCAGAATACCACGAGATTATGGCTTCTATAGCTACTGATTGCAATTACAAAGCAATAAAGGACCAAACACACACACACACACACACACACACACACACACACACACACACACACACTAATACTTAAGCACAGTGATACCACAGAGAATTGTGCAACCTGCATCGTTTGTATTTGTATTTGTATTTGTTGACTTGCCAAGAATCACTTTGGAGAAAGAAAGCCGACGTGCTGATGTTCTACTGGTAAGCGCAGAGTGATTGGTTTCTACAAACGTCTCAGTGGAGCTGATGGTTCAATGATTTCACAGAATAACTTGAGGAAGAACCCAAACAAATAGTAAGGCTGATCCTGAGAAAGACACAACCGGACAAACGCGGCTGCCACAATGCTTACTTAATAAACACAAAATTGAGTAGTAAGTGTTTCTACATCACAATAAATATTTTGAAATTAAAAAGAAGAAACGCTGAACTAGCAATAAATGATTGTATGCCTCTGCAATGTGTGCGTTGCGATTATTATTTACTGTAACTTACTGTTAAATCACAGTATGACCTCTTGCAGGGAGGCACAGTACGAGGCTTCTTGTACCTCGGGATATAATTCTAGATTAAAAATGGGGCACTGAGAGATGTCCTGGCTACACATTGTATTCTGCAGACTTAAGAAAACATACAGGTTCACAGAAAAATCACATCATTCTTATTAGAACGGGGGTTTTTCATAAAATTGAATTAATGATGTAAAAATTAACATTGCCATTAATATTGCAAATCATCAACACAGTCTGTGCCTGCCACAAAATAAACCATGTGTAGTGGATGTGTGTGCAAAATGACATATTTCCTGTTTGTATTCCACGGATGTCAGAATCACTAGACTGTGGCAGACATCAAGGGACCTTCACCACTAGAATCTTTTCACTTTCTCTTATGGTCCAAGTGGACGTTTGTACCAAACTTGAAGAAATTCTCCTGGTGTGTTCCTGAGATGGTGTGTGAAGGACAACGTGACGGGCAACCCAGGAACAGAACAGCTGCAACTCACTACTGCACGGCGCAGAAGCACAAAAACCATTACCAATGTAAACCATTCTATAAGTTAATATCATCATGTCTCCACTGGGTCCCTGATGGCAGCAGGGTCTGATGCAGAGCCCCCCCACGCTCAGTCACTGTTGAGTAAACACTCCGAGTGTAGCCAAGAGCTGCATGACAGTCAGCCAGACAAGTGGAGGAGCAACTCCATGCCCAAACAACTGGTGTGTGTGTGTGTGTGTGTGTGTGTGTGTGTGTGTGAGAAATAGAGAAGAAGTGTGTCATACAGCCAAGAAAGAACACACAAAAAAGGGAAAAGAAAAGCAGAAAGCGTGCGCCAGCATCTGCTTCATGCCCGTCAGATAAGGCAAGTGCCAGAGAGTTGTGAAGTCATGCTGATGGTGACGGGGTCAACGAGGGGTCAAGTCTCCAGAGACCCTCCAGCAGGAAAAACTGGAAGTGAAAACATTATTCTAAAGACAAATACAAGATTATTTTTATCCCCAAACCACGTTTTTAATATTTCGAGAGCACACAGTCTTGAGGTACGCGCAGGTTGTCTAAGAACTATTGGTGGGTGGAGCGAGATGTGTGTCCAGTGGAAGCGTGGGCTTACGGCAACGCAACAGGATTTAGAAAGATTTACTCTGACACATTTAGCAGGATTTAGAAGTCATGTTTCATCCTGTCGCCTATTAAATGAAATGTAGCGTGATCCCCGCGTCTTAAAAAGTTGATAATACGGCAGTGAGGAGCGGTCCCGGCGAAATTCAGAGCTCTGTAAAGACCGTGCTATTCCATACAATCCTCGACATGGAGCCGTGCCAAGCACATATGGGAAACTGATATGCAATATGTGTGGTTTATTCCATTAGACTCATTAAAATGTCACTTTGTCATCAGCACACTCTTACACTTACAGTTGGCCTTACAACTGCAGCAAAGAACTCATTGTATTGTGTGTATAAAGTACAGCGCAGTACAGTTTTTTATGTGGCAGCAGTAATTTGTCTTCCAGACAGCAGTCAAAAGAAATCAACAGAGAAAGTATTGAATAGCTGGTGCAGAAGGCCATTTAATCTGGATGCATGGAGAACAGGCTGATAGTTGGAAAAGGAGCAAAATTGGTATTATTGTACCAAACAACTCAAATAAATGCTATTATAGTGCAGCTACAGTCTGTTAAAATCATCGGAGCCTCTCTAAAACCTGAAGCAGGGTTTTTTGTTCCTCTTCTTAATCCAGTGGCACATTTCCCTGAAGCATGTCGAGGTTTTTTTTTCTCTCTGACTAACAGACTGACCTCCTGTGCAGACAGTAAATTGCAGGAAAAGGTTTTCACGCTTGGCTACAGTTTGTAGTGGTAGAAACTTTATCAAACGTCTCCAACCAGGATCTGAGCAAACTGTGTTTAGCCCTTGATTAAACACTCGCTACTCCAAGGAACTCTGACCACTGAAAAATAAACCTGCTCCACAAAGGCCGATCCGAGGAGAAAAAAAAGGGCATTTTTCTGCCAATATTAAATAAATGCAGGATATTTGCACTTCTTACTATTCACAGTGAATGCTTGCCTGATTTGGATATCGCAAATCCTCGATCTGGCTCTCCCTGTGAAATCCCTCTGTTAACCCAGCGCTGACGACATATTATCAGGACACTCCAAGAAGCAACTTGATGGAAAACAAGCGTAACAAACATTTACGAGAAGCAGACGTCATCAGGAAACTTCAGAACCACAGTTATCGATACGGTGAGGCTCGCTCAACAGTACAGCTCCTGTTGACGGCCTTGAACAAGCGGCACTGTTCAAGATCTTCCTAACTTTGGTTCTGTCTATGCAAATAGCTCATATTCTCATCAGTTGTGGACTGAACCATTGCATCAACGGAGGGTGTTGAACAATGCACACTGAAGCAAAGCTGCGTCTGCACCGACGTCAAAGACATGGGCTGTAATGATGGAAAAAAAAAAAAACTGTAAAATTTAGATCAGACCTGAATATCAAACACAAGATTCATTCATTACGCTGGCTCACACACGGGTGACGTGATGCTACCGGATGGGTCCTGGACGACAGATGAGAGGGAGGAGTAAGAGGAGAAGGGGCGGGTGAGATATCATCATGATTGTCACGATTAACAAAGCATCGACTGATTTTTGCCGCAAACCTGATGTGGAGTTGTGGAATGAATCAAAGCGACCTCAGTTAAACCTGATGTAAAAAAAAAAAAAAAAAAACATCATCTTTTAACTATTGCCCCAAATTTGAACGCATTTGTCCTTGGCTCGTGCTTCACTCCTCCACCAAGTTTAGCAAAGCATCCACCTCATACGTAATCCTGCACGCAATCAGCACCTCCTTGGTCGAACTAGTAATTTGCACACAATATTCTCCAAACAGTTGTTTCTAATGGCAACACTGAAGCACGCTGAGCAAACACATGTGCTCTGAAATACGTAACTGGCTGCACATGAAGTGATTTAAACGTTTTTAAATCAGCAACATTAAACAGAGTGTACCATCGACGGTGATGTGCCGATTCAATTAAAGTCTTAATTTCCCATTTCGCATGCTGAAAACGGGGTCCCCAAAAAAAAAACAAAAAAAAAAAGACTTCACCCTTTCTTTCCACGAAAATAAAAGACCATACATCTGTTTCACACATACAGTTCCTGCCGCATTCTTCTACGTCTGCCAAGAGCTTTTAGAGATGCACACCACTTGACGCCTGAGTCAGTGTAGCGTGTTCTGGGCCGAGTGGGAGTTTTAAACACAGCAGAGTCATCTATCTGACAGAGATGTACCATTCAGACCAAAGCGGAGCCCAACTGGTCCCACAGCATCTGGATAAAATATTCCGCTGAATAGAGTCACAACAGGACAACTTCATGTAATATGGCAGCGATAAAAAGCAAGAAATTGCATGAGGGAACGGGAGATTTTTGTAAATTTAAAAAGAACAACAACGCTACTGTGGAGTCAGACTCCTCTTGTGCTTCTGTTTAACTTGCACCCTTAATGTCTCTAAAAACGCCACCTGATATAAAGCAGCACAGACAGGCCTCTCGGTAGCAGACTACAGCACCGAGGGTCTTTTCTTGTCTCAAGGGTGAAGTGCCTTTAGTGTCAACAGTGTGTCCTGTTGAAAACTGTAGCGTGGCGTTCCACCCGACGTGATTTATGGCCTTCCTGAGCGTTATTAAAAACTAAATGTAATTCTAAACAGATTTCATATGGAGGCTGAGTTCTGTTCAGGAGCTTTTACGTTCAGAGATGAGCGTCCAACAACAGTAATGTTGTTGGTTTATTTTCATACAAATCTCACAAGAGTCTGATAGAAGGAATGACAGCGAGCAGCTGTGGTTGACTTCTGCATAATTCACTGAAGATCTGATTTAATCATGATAATGACTACGATTAAGACCAGCGCTGCGTCCCAGCATCCAAAACAAAGACAAAAAGATGAAGACATGACAATTCAGAGTTCTCTGTTTGTGTATTCAGATTTTCAAAAATGCATTGTTCTGCAACGCTTCAGAGAATAAAATCCCACAATCTTTTCGAGATGATTTCATCCTTGTTTAAATTAGCATCTGTGCGGCTGCTAGCGCTTACAAGAGTGCATGTAAACAGAGGTTTCTAAGTAATCACAGGAACACAGCGTATATAAACCCATTATCCAATTTCCTGCCCTGATGTGTTGTCGCATTAGAAGTATATTTCCGGACATGTAAACAGTGAAAACGTTGGTGCACTTCCATGTTAGTCAGAATCACTTCTGAGGACGACGTGTCTTCTGCAACCAGGAGTTGGTGTCAGCTCTGCTGCCAGTCGCAACCAGGATTCACGGAGCTCTGCTGCTGCTTTTTACTCAACAAAATTATGTCCGTACCACTGCAAACCAATTCAAGACTTGTGACGAGAAAAAAAAAAAAAAAAAAACGCGGCTGAAGCTGAGGGTGCAGCATGTTTGATTTGCTACCTGAAGATTTAGAATTTTTGGAATTGAATGATAATAGCTTCAAAACTCTATGACGATATTTGAGAGTTATTTTTTTAAAGAGGTGAAGAAAAAGTAAAGTACCATAAAATGTGATCTTTAAGGCCACAGTTCCCATCAGCATGCAACCTTGACAGTCATGCAAAGAAGTCATCAAACAGTAAGCAATACCAATTAAAACAGCAGGGGAAAAAAATTGTTTCACAAATTAAAAATCCAGTCCAAAAAAGGAAAAATAACACTTAAAAATTTAAACCCGCAATGAACAAATGGAACTGTTGAAGCTTTTTGTTGATATATCCTCCACAATATGATACAACTCTAGTTTGGACTTGGTTATTTCTTCTTACAAGTAAAATTACGAGGTAAAGTACGGAAAAGTGCAGTTGAGTACTAACGCTGAGTTCCAGGGACCATAACTGTACCCAGCCATACTTTAAAGGGATTGTTGACTAACTGGAACCTTTTTTTGATTTTTGACCACAAAAAAAAAAGCGAGACACTACTAGTTCAGTTTAAGTGTCGCGTAAGAGACGTTTAGTCACTTCAATTGTATTTCATGAACCAATCAATCCCATTTTCATGTTCTAGTAAATCACTTCAGGCCTCAGTCGCTGAAGTTAGGCAAGTCTTTGGCTCAGACAAACATAAACTACATCAAACGGCTGCATAAATCGTGCTCGTGTTCACATTTTGTGTTTGTTCAACTCTTGTTGAGCCTACAAATGGAAACACAAGTCCAAATAATTTGAACGCCCCCATGCTTTTTATTCCGGGAACTGCAGGCCTTTTGAGATAGGGACAATCCAGCAACTCCTGAAGCTCCCTTGATGATCCGTTAGCCAGACGACAGCGGAGCCGCACAGCCGCGCCTTTCAGTTTCCTCCTTGTCATGTTTGCCCAGTTGCTTTCACAATACAAGCATATTAAGAGGCACCGCTCACTGAGAACTGCACTTTTCTCTTCACATTCGATTACAGTTGAACTACGCTGTTGTTCTTCCCTGACCGTTCCCATTACAGTGAGCCAGGACAGAGACAAGACTCTCAGTGTTACAGTGCACATCCCCGAGGTGAACAGCAGGTCAAGTTTGGAGATGCGAAAGAGCAACAGAGCATCTTGTGCAATGTCCAGTATCAGGATCATCCTTCACAGCAGCTGCAGAGCATCTCCAACATTCTCAGAAATCAAACCTTGTGTGTTGGTCTTTAGTTCCCAGCAGTGTGTGTGTGTGTGTGTGTAAGGGGGGGGGGGGGGCAGACAGAACCAGATCTGCTTCGTGAGTACAAGTCTTAACATATGAAAGATAATTTGCAGGACAGATTTTGCTTATCTGACACAGGAGAAGATGCGTGTTTAGATAGTCTTCCCTCAGACTTGAGCGAGTTCAGGGAAGTCATTGTAATAGATGAATAAGCATAAAGAGAGGGGGGAGAGGGGGAGAAAGAAAGAGAGAGAGAGAAATGGAATGGAACAAAGAGCAACGCTCACAGAGAACACGTGAGTGGACCTGCCTGATAAATAATGTATAAAAAGCATTAGAGGAGGACAGTGGTAATCCAAACAAACCCTGAAAAACCCTCCGAAGTCATTTCTCACCGCCCAGCTGGGAGAGGACCAGTAGTTTAGAGGAACTATACACCCAAAAGACTCAGGACGAAAACCAAAAAAGCTTCATATTCAATTCAAACTGAATGAAAATACGAATACAACAAATCAGTCATTTGCACAAACGTGGAAATGAACTAAATCAACATGTATCTTAAATTCCTTCAAGCTGAGGGTTTGTTGCTACAGGCCTGCTCCGTTTTCTCACGAGTTTCTCATTGCATCCTTATCTAATTTCCTCAAACAAGTCCAAACGTCACCCACAAGTTAAATTCAACTTCTGTTTGTTTGCCTTGTAAATGAGACTTTATGTGTCCCTTATCTTTAAATTGGTCCTAAATCACTGAGGGGGGAGGTCAAGGGGCACAATAGCAATCCAGCTGACTGGTTAAGAGGTTCACATTGTCTGTGGATGGAGTCAAGTCTCTCCCCGAGTGAATGACAATAGCGGGATAATCTAAATAGTCATTTACATAAGAGGGGAGGCTGAATGGAGGCATGCTGCCTCGCTGTATACACAACCAAGCCTGGAGAAATGGGTTTATCTCAGGGGTGAAACAACTTAATTGCACCGTGATGATGGATGTGTTAAAATATCTTTACGCTGTGCTGAAATTACTCTATCGTCATCTATTTTTTTGGTTTTGTTTGACAGAGTATTCACGAATGAGAAACGTGGAAAGACAGCAGAGGCATCGGGAGAAACGCGTGGATGATATCCCGAGGGAGAGAGGAAGTTTGTGGGACTCACCAGACGCGCTCAGCTCCGGCACACTCTGGAGAAGCAGGACGGCCCAGAGAGCGCAGGCTGCTGGGCATCTCCACAGACGCTGGCTCGCTGCTGCCCGACTTGGATACATTCCTCCGGCTGTGTGTTAAACCTTCGCCCGCTTTAACATCCACCACAATCTAAATTTAATTTCAAAACTCTCCAAAAAGTGACCGAAAAAAAGAACAGTTCTATGCGCAGTTTTCCGCTTTTTATTAGGAACCGCACCAAAATCTCTTGATAAACGGAGGAAGGTCTGAAAGAAAGGTGCTTCAGTCTGTCCTGGTTTCTGTGTCTTCGCTCCTTGTGAGAGACCAGCTCACTTTCCACCTCTCTCTCTGACTCCAAACTGAGCGCAATCCTTCCTACAAACCTCACTGGAAGTTCTGCAGCCGCAGGAACCACATGGCTCTCGAAAGCCACGTGTCGCCACCGTGTGGTGGTCACGGGAACTGCAACTCTCATTGAAGGTATTCTCTTCTGAGGTTTTCAAGGTTTTTATCTTTAATATATATTGATTTGATTATTCAGTTGATGTGCAAATCTGCCTTTAAGGTACCAGGGGGTTTATTTCAGTGCAACTTTTCACAGCAGAAGCTAAGAACATGTTTGTTTGTTGTTATTTTTGTTTTTCTTTCCAAAATTAACTCAAAAGTAATAAATAAAAACATTTTAAAAAGACGTAAATGTGATGAAATGTGGGAACACCTTCATTAGATCTTCAGTTGAATCTAACAGCTGTTCAACATGAGGTTCTTTCATATTACTTTCACCACACCTCCCCTAGAACTGCATGGATATGTACAACATGTGCAAAGATGAATGAAGGAAAGGACGTTGTCTTGACATGTAAACCACAGCTACACACACATTCTGTGTTACAGAGCAGTACTATCAAGCCGCCTCTGCACATTGTTTCGTTTTAACCAACTCACGTCTGGATTTTGTCACATATTTTGTCTCTGCATGCACGTCTGCACACACAGGAGACTTTAAAAGACTGAAACTGACAGGAAAAGGAGGTAGCAGTTTAGCGTCTGTGGTCATTGTGGCTTACATCAGACAGGACTAATCACAATCTTCTCTTAATTACCATTAAACAGTTAGAGTAGAGAAATGGCAAATATGAATAATGCTTCAGATGGAACTGTTTCTGACTGGAAGCCTTGCACTGCCTCTGACTCACCACCTGGCCGCTCACCTTTAATATCGCTGCCCCTCATCAGGCCAGAGGGCCCAGAACCGAGTCTGCCTTCTGAAGTTATTTCATGTACTGTAATAATTGACTGATACTGGATTTTTTTTTGGAGGCTGGAAGAGAAATTAGGGAAGGAAAAAATCTATAAAATCAATCAATCAATCAATCAATCAATCTTTATTTATATAGTGCCAAATTACTGCAAAAGTCTTTGCAAGGCACTTTACACAAAGAGCAGGTCTAGAGCCTCACTCTTTAATTCAAATGAAAGAGACCCAACATTCCCAGATGAGTAGGCACTCGGCAACGGTGGCAAGAAAAAAACTCCCTTTTAACGGGAAGAAACCTCAGGCAGAACCAGGCTCGGAGTGGGCGGTCATCTGCCTCGACCGGTTGGGGTTAAGAGGGAGAAGGAGTGAGATGGGGCTGGGGGTGGAGAGGAGCGAGAGAGGTGGGGGTGGGATGGGGCGTAGGGGGATAAAGGGAGAGAGAGAGAGAGGGGGGGAGGGGTGGAGAGGAGAGAGAAACACAGTGCCAGGGTGAGCTAGTGGTTGGTCCAGGACAGGGAGCGATCAACCCAACAAATTTATCTGCCAATATTCCCTTTTCCGAATTTTCCTCAAGTGAAGTTGTCGGAAAATATGACAATGGTGCGTAATGGCGAGTCGAACGTTTTACAGTTAAATTTACAGTCTGAAATTAAGTCAGTGCACTGAAATAATAAACCTGACTGGGAATATAATAATGTGAACTGCCTGAAGCATCTTTTCTGAATCACATTCTATAAAAAAAATTCAAATAAATTCAGACTACATGTATTCAAGTGTCACTGTATCTACAACTGGCCAACATTGACTCATATCAGACAAGCTGTAGAATTGTATGTCCAACCTGGGTTTTGGGGGCAATAAAAGCTCGACATTTTCAAGTTTTGTTCAATTGAATTCCATATTCATACTGTATTTCAACATGTCTTGGCAGTGTCCCTGATCCACTGTTACATAAATAGTCTTGGAAATTAATAATATGCTGATTTTGTGAGATACAAAGCAGCAGGCAGGAGAAGCAGCCAAACACTGATCAAAACCAGGGCTGCGGTCGATACACGCAATTCAACATGTAAATAAAGACTGCAGTTCATTTACTAATGATGATGGAGTGTGCAGTGTAATTCTAATAGGTTGCACATTTCAAGAATATCTGATTTCTTTTTTGATGTAAGTGTATTAAGTAAATGGCTCTATAACCTCTTGAAAGTGCAGGCTTCCAGTTCAAGTGGTTGGAGTGTGCACTTCTGTTGTGTTTCAGCTCGTTTTTAACCACAGAAAGATAGACGCCCTCAAGAAGTGTGTGTGTGTGTGTGTGTGTGTGTGTGTGTGTGTGTGTGTGTGTGTGTGTGTGTGTGTGTGTGTGTGTGTTTCTGTGGGCGTGATTTCACAGAACATTCACTTAGGATAGCAAAAATGCTGATGCGCTCCTGTTATACCACACGGAAACTAAATAAGAGCAGTGTCGAAGCCAAAGACGCTGGCGGTGATGATGTGTGTCATGATAAACATCTTGTGACGGCCGTGTCTCTTAGCGAGGCTCTGAGCAGCCAAGTTAACTTAACCTTAGATGTGTTAAGGTGGTGGTTTTCTCTGTAATCAGGAGCCTCAGAGGAGCGGAAGGAATATCGGAGGCCTCACCATCGGGTTGATCAAGTAGCAAGATTATTTTGACACTGCCTCATTTTTTTTTCTCCTTGATGTCTATCGACTTCATTTTGCCCAAAGTGGGATATGATTATTAAAATTGCAACCATGCGTGCATGGGGGAAAGTCATCCAACTTTCATGGTGGAGTGGATTTGGGTTCTGAAGGTCCCTTTGAAGAACAGATCCCCAAGGCTTCCTGCAGTGGCCACAGCACATGGACAGGGAGGCCCTTTGTTAAAAAGTTGGCAGCGATGTCTCAGTCAATAAAAGGGAATAAGGGGATGGGGTGGTGATGGCCTATCAGAGATATCTGCCGAATACTTTCTCTGTATCTTATCTCACATCCTCAAGTCAGGTGTGCTGCTGCCTGACACCAGCGGCCCATTAGCGGTCACTAAGAGTTGTATTTCACTCAGACACAAAGCAAAACACAAGACTGTTAAAGAGCAAATGTGACATCATCCATCCATCCATCCATCCATGTCATCCAAACAACCCGCCGTGGTAGGAGCCCATCACCCACAGGGTTTATGCATCATACAAACACACTGAGGAAGACTTGGAATTCCCAGGAAAATGAGAAAACGTAGGTGTTTGATTTGAAATTGCCACTCTAGAGGCCGCCTGCTGGCCAATAGAGAGAATGCAGGTTTAAAGCTTCATGTCAGGCGGGGAAGCTCTGTCTATTCACTACACAGTCAACGGGCCAGCGACACAGAGAGATGCTGGGAAAACTGGCGCGTCACCTGAGCATGACTGTTGTTTTTGTCTCTGCACCGACTGAGAGCCGCGCTGTAAAGGATAAATGAGAGGTTTCAGGGAAGACTGTGGAAACCATGTTCCACGTTGTTGGAGAAATGTTGCTGCTCGTGTCATCCCGACGCTGAACAATTTTTTA
Organism: Aulostomus chinensis; assembly: GCF_037954235.1. Taxonomy (NCBI): domain Eukaryota; kingdom Metazoa; phylum Chordata; class Actinopteri; order Syngnathiformes; family Aulostomidae; genus Aulostomus; species Aulostomus chinensis. The sequence goes on along the minus strand of NC_141333.1, from coordinate 6,549,107 downwards.
TGGCCTCACACATATCATCCGGTATGCTTCAGCTCCAGACCTGGAAAACCGAGTGTAAATTATACCAAGACAAATTCAGCAGAAGTCTCAGGTGATCTTGGCCGGCTCTGACAATCCTCTCTTAGGGGTATTCGTTGAAGGCTCCTCAGGCCAAAGAGCAACAGAAATACATTTTCCTGAATTCACTTAATTTGCTGTAATGCCATGACCTGAGTGCTCCGCAGCACTTTATTACTGCTACCGTCCCAATAGGTTCAGTATTTTAACCAACAGAAACCGTCTCTTTTTGTACTTTGGTTGTCCAGTGTTGTCTTGTGCAGTGTTTTGTTGTTGCTATGAACCAAACTTCCTCTAAAGGGAGAATTACAGTCCGGGTCACATGACATGGAAGCTTTTGAGGACAAAGATGCCTTTTCTATTAAATTACTCATATGACATGAAACTTAAAAACAAAACAAAAACAGTAATCTTGTGCAATAAGAGGGGTGTCCTATTTTCCAGACAAATAATATCAGAGGGGCGGCATGGCTCAGAGGTAGAATCAAGTCTAGTCAGTTTTATTTGTATGGCACCAAATCACAACAAAAGTTCTCTCATGACACTTACAAGTAGAGCCGGTCCAGCACTTCACTCCTTCAATGAATCTACACCCAACAATTCTCCATCAGCAGCACATCCTTTAACAGCGGCAACGAAAACCTTCCTTTAACAGGCAGGAACGTCAAGCAGATCCAGGATCAGTGGGGACGGCCTTCTGCTTTGATCGGTTGCGGGAAGAGAGCAGGAGAAAGAGAAAATGGAGGAAGACAGATACACAGAAGGAAAGAGATGGACGGAGATCAAGAGAGAGAGAAAAGGAAGAGACTGATGGACAGACGGGGATGTGAGCAGGTGGAGCTACGGGTGGCAGCTTGAGCCTCTTCAGGTCTGTAGCCTCCTCCAGCAGCACCCGGTATCTGGGATGAGGGGAACCCAAAGGGGCCAGAGTAGAAGATTAGTTAGTGGCTGTCCAGCAACTGAAGGATTGCTGGTTTGATCCTCACTTCCCCTGGTGACCACGTCCAAGTATCCTTGAGCAAGATACTGAGTTCAAATTTGCTCCTGATGGCCCTGCTATGGACTGGTGACCTGTCCAGGGTGAACCCCACCTCTCGCCCAATGGCAGCTGGGATAGGCTCCAGCCCCCGCCACCCTTAAAGGATAAGCGGTACAGAAAATGGATGGATGGATGGATGGACATTACAGCACTACATGGTGACCTCTCCTCACAGGATCTACTGACTTACCTGAAATCAACACACTTCGTACTTTCTGGGCTTTCATGGATGCTTACATTCTGACAGTTTCATCTATTTATCTTGGTTTTTACACTGCTTTTGCTCTGGGATGTGTTTTTTGGGGAAATGTAATTTCATTTTTCATTCTCTTAAATTCATTTTTAAAAAAAAGGAAATCTGAAGGTACTCAAGCCAAGGAGAAATTCCAAGTTAAGTCAACAAAGACCAAGCAGCTCATTTGCTTATTTTTCCGGAGGCCTACAAAAAGTTTTATATGCCATGAAACTATCCTCATCATGAAAAAAACTAACCCTAAAATATGATGGCCTGTTAAGCTCTCAAACGATGACATTAAATGGGAACTGAGTTACTAGTTTTGGAGGAGAAACTCTGGGATATTAGTGAGGTGTTATAGAATTGTCCCTCTCAACGAGCCTGACAGTGAATCACTCAACAGGGAGTACGCAAAAGATGCTCACAAGGAGGAAATCAGAGGCCTAAATTATAGTTGGGAGCCATGGTGTTGCTTTCTTCAGGTCTTTGAACACAACGTTGCCCTCATCCTGTCGGAGAGCTGTGAACGGGCCACTCTAAAAAAAAACACGGCTCCATGCCAGCTTCACACAAAGCCATTTGGACATCTAATAGCGGCAGACCCTGGCCAGCTTGATGTAATCCTTATTGTGATTACCTGATGTAATGACAGCCAATCCAAATACGGCCTGCGAGCCATTAGCGGCCGAACAAGAGAAACACATTATACACAGCACTATGTCAGCCTGACAGGGTCGCAGCATTGCAGCAGGAAAAAGTTTCCACCCTGTTGTCGAGATGCCTGACGGACGGTTTCAGAACAGACCCACATCCCAAAAAGCCACAGCCGTTAATGGCTGGCGACCGGCCTCGAAAACAAAGAGGATAAAGAGATGGAAAAAAACAGTCCGGTCAAGCACTTCATCATCAATTTGAGAAGTGTGCCTTGAAGTTTGTGACAGTAAAATCACAGGAAATGTTAAACATATAATAATAATCATTTGGTTTAAAAAAAATAATCATTGAGGACATAGAAGTTGACTGACTCAATTCCAGCTCGAGAACTTTGAACCATGTTTTAGGGGGATTAGTGCGATTGTGTTGGTCAGTGTATACGACATGTGTGACAGAAATTGGTGGAAAATATGCCATCCGTGATTGAGGCCAATTTTCCCCGCTTGAGATCAGAGAGAGGAACCAGGCACGTTCCTGGAGCACCTGACTTTCCACCCTGGCGCCGATTAACTAAATTGTAGCCAATTTCCGTGTAGATATACAAGGAGGGGGGAAAGTTGACACCAATCACGTACCTGTGGAGTCTCAAATAATCCAGGTTACTTCAGATATCTGTCACTCATTCCCCTTGTGAAGCCAAATTCCTCCCAAGTAAAAATCAGTTTCAAAATCACCCCCCCCAATCCTGAAACAGGGTTCCGCTGACCCTCTCATTACACCAGCAGGAGATCTCATCACTTTATTCTTTTCTGCTCGACTCAAGAATGTCTTTGGAGAGATTCTGACATTTTTTGAAACATTTATTTCTCCTGGAAGCTCGTGCTACATCTTGGCTGACTCGGTGGGATCTTTGTGTTTAGTAGGAATAATTTGGAAATAAATTATGAATGCTCTAATCTCTAGTGAGTACGGTTTTGTTTTTTCTTAAACCCAGGGCTGTTAAGGTTATTATGGTTTACCTGAACAGCTACACGAGCAAAATCAAGCCTTGTGATTGTGCAGCTCAATATGAACAAAATATTACGCGTCATTAAATGAGGTGAAAAAGATTGTTGTTGTAAATGTTTTATTAATGGTGGATGTGTTCGTTCAGGTTATCAGTGGTTTCATGGTTCAGGCTAAGAGGTTACAGGGAGAGGAAAGGCACCATGGCAGCTGGGGGGTTGGTGAGGTTAGGGTGAGGGTAAGGGGTGTGTGTGTGTGTGGGGGGGGGGGGGGGGGGGGGTGAAATTGCCACCAAAATTGCTTCATTTAGTAATTTTAGCTCCATTTAATGCTGAGGTAATCCAGATCTGGACAATGACACAGTAGTGAGTGTGAAGAAATTACACAACACAAATTCAATTTAAACCCTTTCAATACATTTCAGACTTAACATGTTGTTAAAATGCATTCCTTTATTTGATCCCTTCTGTTGTGAGGATAGTTCACTTGTAATTCTCAACTGTTTTAGAGCTCCAAGGGTCACTTGATAGCAGCTTCAGCAGATTTTCTCCCTTTTTTCAAGATAAATAAAAGGACTGACATTGACGGTGCACTGATAAATTTGTGAGCTCATGTATTTTCTTGCATCTTACACTCCTGTGTTTTATCTGGATCTGTTCTGAGGAGGGCCAGTACCAGAAGTCAAGAGAGCAATTTAGGGCAGCTTCATCCCCGAGGGCAGAGACTGTGTGACAGGGGAATCATGTGATCACAGTGGGACCAGTGCGGCCAGTCTTCTCTTGGAGTTGCGAGACCTTCAGGGCGATGTCGACCAGTGGAGCCAGCATGACCTGCACACAGACATAACACACCAACAAAAACAATACATGACTTCTTCAACAAACGATGCTGTCGTCAGTCACACATCGAGATGTTGATTTGCAGCTGACAAATACGAAGCCAACTCTCCCTCTTGACAGGTAAAAGAATATATGGTTGGAAGACTGTACCGGAGTTGAGGACTGAAGGAAGGTCTTCTAAAATACAGCTTTTATTACTGTTCGAGCTAAAATGATTTGTTGATGGAAACTTCTCTGGTTCCAGCATCTCCAATGTCAGGATTTGCAGGTTTGGACTGCTGGTTGGACATCGTTAAACATTTGAAAATGTTATGCTGGAGTTCCAGTCATAATTGATGACCCAGGGTGAGAGCAGGAACAAAGACTGACCCGCTGCTAGAGAGCTCTGCCCTCTGGCTAAACCATAATGTGACTAGCTTCATTATCAAACTGTGAATTGTTCCATGTTTAAGGCAACAGTCAACAACTGCCTTTTAAATTTGTTTTTTTCCCTCTATATACCTGCAATATGTATGCATAGTTAAATCTTTGTATACCCTCATTCAGCTTTGTTTTATCTGTGTCTCTACACTATGTAAGTATGTGGAGAGCAATGAAAAATAGAGTCAAATTTCCTCAGTGTGTGTGTGTGTGTGTGTGCGCGCGCGTGTACACATACTTGCACAATGACGCTGATTCTGATTACACATTAATAAACAGAATGGATTTCTTTCAGAATGAACCTTGTCAGAAATGTTAAGTAGTTCATGTGCGAAACTTCCTCTTCAAACTTTGCTCAAACCAGCTGGGCGTACAGATCAAACTTACACACAATCAGCCAGCTGAACCATGAACCCACCGGCCGTTTGTCCATCAGGTTAAGATACTGGAACAGTATGTTTCCAATTATCTACTCATTCATGATGTGTATGCATCAAACAGAATTAAGGACTTTTATTCACTTTTTCCTGTCTTGTCTTTCTTGTTGTAAATCACTTCCCTGTCTACACTGGTCACGACAAATTTATGAGGTGTGTATTGGAACCCTCACTCTTTATTTTTCCCTTGTGCTACGTTTCTCTCCTTTCATACTGGCCCAGATAAACTGCCATAAGTCACGACTTGGCCAAACATCTCCATCATCTCCCACACTGAATAATAGTTGGGGAAGTTGTTGTGGAGAGCTCCACCCGAACTGGCTAAACTGCAGATTACTGATCATTCCAGACAGCCCGGGAGGGGCGGAGGTTGGGGCCCATGAGCACGAACCGAAGGCTGCTAAAACCTCAGAGGATGACGGGGTGACAAACTATATTAAAATCCTTCATTTTCTTTTCCTGCAATACTTCACGTACAAAAATATCCATGAGATTCATGGTCCCCTGAAACGTTATTTTCCTTTATGATAAATTCATTGTCTACTTTTTCTCTCAGTGGATCTAACTAGGCAAGATTACTCCTCATAGTTCTGACCTGGGGGTCCTGGTAAATCTTCTGGGGGTCCTTCTCATAGCTGTCTATGTAGAGCCTGATGGTTGCTCCAGCGCTGCCTGTACCACTGAGACGGAAAATAATCCTAGAGCCATCTGAGAAGATAATCCTGAGGCCCTGAGAGAAAAAAACAAAACAGAAAGACGGATGAGAGAAGAAGACAAATGGAAACGTACAATAACAGGAAAGCACATGGAGCAATAACATGTCATTTGTTGGCCCTGAATTATTCTAGGAATAATATATCATGAATTCAGTATGTCTGAACTGAACACATAATGTTAAAGCAGTTACTTTGCATTTTTTAACTGACTGTGCTGTCATTTGAAATGTAATTCTGATGCCTCTCTAAGATATGACACACAAGCAAATCAGCCAGCAGATTCATCATGTCTACGCAGCGCTTCTGAAAGCAAAACAAAATGAGGAACGACAAAAACTCAGCTCAGCTGCTACTTGAGAGCTTGTGTTACGTAGAACTTAACGGCACTACAACAATGTTTCTTACTGAAAAAGTTGTCAAGGGTGTTTCTCTAAGACAGTCACAAACGAGGTACAGGTACATTATCACTGAATATGTTGTTGTATCTTTCTTGTACTTGCAGCCAACAAAACGCATGCACTCTAGCTGACATTTTGAACGAGGTGGTGACATTCGGAGTACTACATCTGCAGGAGGAGGGATAACCGAGGGAGTGAGTGAATGAGTTCTGCCTTGAAGATTCCTGACCTGGTTCTTAGAAACACTTCCATCCACCGGATCTGTGTAGGCAAAGTTGTCCGAGACGGCCACCTCATATGTCTTATCACCCGACGAGAACTTCTTTCCTACAAAGGATGGGTTGAACATTACCGTCTCCAGATCCTTGATCATTTTGTTGGCAGCGTCAGAGTCGACTTCCTCATAGTCGTATCTGAATGAAAGATTAAATCATTATTATTATTATTATTATAATTAATTTCCTCTGATTTTGTAGAACAACAAGACAAGTTGTGAATCTGGTAATAATGACCAAGTAAGAAAGGTAATTGCCACTAGGTGGTGGTAGAGTAGTACATTTCACCAACATACACCACCCCTAAGAGTATTCTCACAACTGTTTCAAATTGTGTACTTTTACAAACGAATACTTCCTAATTTTTCTCATTTCAGAAATGTTTAATTACATTTATAAAGAACATATATAAATTTTGATCATGGCTGACCTGGTGAAGAAGTTTCGGCCAAACTTTTGCCAATGATCCTTCATGATATCTTCCACGCTCTGCTTCCTATTGGCTAGGATTGACAACCATGCCAGTACTGCCCACAGGCCGTCCTTCTCACGGATATGATCTGAGCCTGGTTTGTTAGGGGGGAGGGAGGGAGAGAGAGAGAGAGAGACAGACATAGGAGTGAGTGAGGGGCGCTGCCTCGTTCACTGGAATCCTGTGGTTATAAATTTGAGCACTTTCACTCACCAGTGCCGAAGCTTTCCTCTCCACACAGTGACAGTTTGCCAGCATCCATCAGATTTCCAAAGAACTTCCAGCCAGTGGGAGTCTCGTACAGCTGCATCTGCAGAGCTTTAGCCACACTAGAACACACACAAATAACTGCATGAGAAGAAAAAATAGTGTGGAGAGTGACTGAGTCTTCGTTTTTGTTTGTCCAGTTCATAAATAAAGACAAACAATGAACTTGCTGTTGTGTGGAATTTACTTGTCCAGGGCTCCACTGGTGGGCATACTGCGGGCAAGTCCCTTGACACCGGTCTTCTGGAAGTATGGGATGCTGGTAATATTGGCAGCAATAACAGCCACCGAGTCTGAAGGGTTCACGAAAAATCCGTGTTTACCGAGCACCATGTTACGGTCCTGGAGACGGGACATGGGGAGCACGGATAGACAGAAAGACCAGTGTCAGGATGTAAATGCTAGAAAAGTACAACTAATTCAGAACATTCACTGACCACAATAAGAGTTTTGCCAAACTTAGTCAGTTAATAAACGAAGGACAATTTAAACTATTTTATAGGTGCAGACATCATATACCACGTCAACACATTTCTGACACCTTTCCCAATAACTTCTGATTAACCAGCTGTTAGATCATCTTCCCCGAGAGACAGAAGAGTTGACTTACACCATCACCATCAAAGGCGGCTCCGAAGTCATATTCTCCCCCTTTCATGGTGCTGACCAGGTCTGCAGCGTAAGTCAAGTTGGGGTCGGGGTGGTGGCCTCCAAAGTCCTCCTGCGGGACACAGTTGACAGCTGAGTTGGCGGGAGACCCCAGCTCTTCACAGACTATCTTCTTCACATAAGGACCAACCACTGGAGGGAGGGAGAGCGTAAGATATGTAGAAATTACATTCGCTCCCACAACCGTGTTTGCAGAAAGTGTCTCAAGTATTTAGACCTTTTCAAAGGCTGAGTTTCCGTTTTTGCGGTCAATTCTAGATTTCACAAAGATGTGTGGTGTTTCCTACCTCCATGCATAGCATCCAGGCGGACGTTAATGTGACTGGCTCCAGAAAGAAGTTCCTTGAGTGCAGCAAAGTCAAAGATGTCCCTCAGCATATCAGCGTAGGCCTCAACGGAGTCCACAATCTCCACTGAGACAAAGAGGAAACAGAACCATTAATGCAGCCATAAATGAGCAGGAGACTGACTTTCATCACACGCTGATCGACGAGGCCGTTGTACACGCAACGGAGGCCACCACTGGTAATCGTCATGTCATAGTTGAGCTGCTACCGTACCTGTGAAAGGCTTGAAAGAATCCACGTCAAAGGTCTGCTTGCCAATCTTTGCCAGATCCACTTTCAGCTCTGGGCAGATGTGATACTCTTGCAGGCCTTTGCTGATCTCAAATATTTTGTTTGTGATGCCCTCTGGAGCAGGTCCTGAGGGGAAAGTTCAAGAGGACAGTTGAGGATAATCCAGATTCAGACTCAACATTCTGGATAAATTGCAAAAGAGTACCACTCATGAAATAAATAGATGAACTTTACTGTTGCTAGCAGTGCAGCGAGAGTGTGGGGGCAAATGCCTGGTTCACATGACACAATCCTAGCGACTCAGTTTTTCTCAGACAAAAGCTGCAAATCATAATTGTGATAGAATTTGTGATATTAGAGGGAATGTTATTTTTTTCCACCATTCTTCACATTTTCCTTGAAAAACCAGTTAAAATGGCGATGGTGTGTTTTATGTGGGAATCTGTATAGAACAAAGATGTTTTCTACTTAATATGATCTGCGGGCACGAATATTCAAATGCTGTTGCACCATTTGCTGCATCACTATTCAAGTGTCTTCTCATGATGGAATATAGTTTGGGGTATGATGATTTGATGCGTGACCCCCTGTCAGCGGTCATGTGTGTAGTAGTGACCACTACAGTTGCATGTGAGCTCCTTTGACAAACAGAGCTCAGTGGAAGCAGGGTCTCTCCTCACCTCCGCTAGAAATGTTGTACTTGATGCCAAAGTCTCCATTGGGGCCCCCAGGGTTATGACTGGCTGTGAGGATGATCCCGCCCACAGCTTTTATCTTGCGGATCACACAGGAGACTGCTGGGGTGGACATGATGCCATTCTGACCAATCACCAGATGTCCAATCTGCAGGAGGGATCACATGTCTGATCTTCGAATGACATTTCCATATTCACTACTGGATGTTACTGGATCACACACACTGGTTCCTTTTCAACTAGTCTCACAGGGGCCAATTTAACCCCCCCCCCCACCACAACCTAATACTCTTACTCTCATCCACAGGCTGCTGCCTAACTGTAAAACACCATAAAGTTTACTTGCATGCAACGGTAAGATGACCCTGGCTTAAAAATCCTGTGAATGCCACATTCAGATACGGCTGTCAGCTTGAAATGCAGTGGTTTACTGTGTGTCAACATGCTCAGCCGTGCCTTTTTGTGCAGCTTTGGCAATGATTCAATTTCCACACTGCCTTGTTTCCTAACATTGCCAAAAGGAACCCAAGTCAGACTGTTGCGATTACTGATGTACCCCGCAATCACCACTGGTTGCTTTCCAGCAGCTAAACAGAGCAAAGAGGCCATCTCATAGAGACATGAGGACACCATTTTTTAGTCAAAATATGAAAGAATGAAACTGAATATTGTACGACTGTGTGTTCTACAGGCACAGTTAAAGTAATTATAACACTGAAACATTCCTAAAGAGATAATAATCATCAAAAGCATCAAATCTCCTCTTTTGTGAAGCTGCAACCACTAGATGACATGGAAAGGCAATCAATTTTTTTATGAAGATGCATCATAATTTATAAACCCTATAAATGATGTGTGTAAATCTCTTCAACTCAGAGTTAACCAAAGCATCCAAAGAAAGCCCATTTCAACTGTGCTTATCAGTGCAATATGTTAACCCTTATGTGCAGCCTCGCAAATTCTATCTTTGTTTGCATTGCTGCAATTTTTTGTACTTCCTCTTGTTTCTATTTCAATATTTCCTTAGGTTTACATAGGTATTTCTTTTAGCCACATGCTACAAAATATTGCTCCTTGTCTTGTATGTATACCTGGGGTTTTAGATTTCTTATTTATGACTTTTTCTGCTCTATTTAACCACTGTTCCCTTTGCTGTGGTTACACCGGAAATAAACAGTTGGAATCATAAAAAAGGAGGTCTTATCTTGACATTCAACTGCCTCATTTTAAGTCGAGTAAACATAAGCAAAGTATTTAATTTCTCCACCTGACAATGACTGTCTTCATGTGGGCCTTGGACGGATGCAGAGCAACGTGACTGGCTGCACGTCCACGTCACGCCCCCCTCAGCAGGACCCGTCTCATCAGAGGAGGCCGCCCGCCAGTGGCAGCTCACCAGGTCTCGTTACGAAACAACAGCCGAGCCTGTTCTCCCTCATTAGTACCGTAGTGTAACGGAGGGCATATTGGTTAGAAACCCTCGTTACAGCGTTTGGACGTTATGCTAGCCATGACAGATGAGCTACCGTAGCATGTAAAAGGTCAAAGGTAACGTCCGACATGCAAGTGGACCCGCATGCACTTTATCAAAGAGGGTCACCCGATCGCCCATGATGACACTTGTTATTTTGGACACATAGGGGAGAATCCACCGTCTGTTACGGTGTCCAGTAGCTTTTGCATTGATTAAAAAAAAAAAAGTTAAACCAGACAAGCAAATACTTGTAAAGTAGGGTCATACTAAATGAATGAGCGAACTCGCACGAGCCTGTAACATAAGCTAACTTGTGTGGTTTTTTTATATATATATATTTTGTAACAAGGCGTCTCTAACTTCGTTAAAACCCGAGTGAACGGACCAGTACAACCTTGCATGGAGGCGAACAACATGTTCCTGCTCACCCTCAACTCATTAGGTGTTGACATGTTGCGTGTTCTTTACACAGAGGAGTTATTTAACAGTTAGCTCGATGTTACCTTGCTAGCTGGCATGCTAGGTGTCTCTCAGCTAACATTAGCCAGGGGGGAAAAAAAGCAGCATGGTTGAACGGTGATTTATGCTCCTACTGACCCCGTTGGCTGCAGCAATCTGGACGATCAACTGAATCGCGTCCTTCATGAAAAACCTGCCGTCTCCTCCCACCACCAGAGTGGCTGCCTGGCGCTCGGAAGGGTCGATGACAGCGATAATGCTCTGAATGAAGTTTTCCGCATAGTGCTGGTTCTGTTGGAACACAGTCACTCTCTTCCTAAGACCGCTTGTACCGGGCTTCTGGTCCGTGTATGGCTTGGTCTTCACTGTCGTTACCTTCACCATTTTGACCCCCAGAGAGCACCTACAGTCACCCCGTGTGATCCGCAGACTGGTCCGATGGAAGCGGCTGCAGTGGCGGAGCTGCCACACGTACACACCGGGCAACTCCCCCCCCAAGACCCGCCTTCTCGGTTTAAAGGGCAAGTGGCGATAGTATTTATTTATAATGATGCACTTGCACAAAAGAAGGGGAATAGCAGCACATTTATGCCTCGTTTGACAGTATTTTAATTCATCTTTTTCTTCAGTAAAACACAGATATATTCCACACATTCATCACACAGAAGTTAAAATAATCAGTGAATCGAAAAAGCCCTTGTAATAATGGAAATGTTTCTCAAACTGAATTTTCTGGAATTTCTTAAATTTTCTAACTTCCAGTAGTTAAACATTCTGACCAGAAATCTCTACAAAAGGCATTTAAAAATATAATTAGGATGGATGAGGTTTTGTTTGCTTGGAGAAAATGCTGAAACCTTTATGTATATAAGAAAAAAATCCCTGTTCACTTTAAGTATTTATGTAGAATCATTTAAACTCCTCCTCGATTGCTAAACTTCAAATTCACAAGAAAGATCATGATCCAAGTTACACTGGCTCTGATGTTGCACACTAACAATAACCTGCATGTTTGAACTTGCTCCTCTATTTCTCAGGTGCAACCGACATTGCTGTCGAACGTGCATCTCGGGATTCAAGTCACTTTCTAAAGGAAGAATATTTGAAGCTTGAAAAGACTTTGGTTCGCTTCGGGTCAAGTGTCATGCACCGAGAAATAAAGAGGAGTCAGTGACTGCGAGATCACAAGTTCAGGCCAGGAAGGAAAAAAAACAACAACTTTCTAGTGGCTCAATGGAAATGTATGTTATCCTTAGAAACACTCACAAAGATGTCATGATACATGACTCTACCTCAGGGAATTTTGTTGGTAAATGTTGTGAAAGAGTCCACTTCAGGACATTGCTGTTTAACTGTTGCGTCACAGTGTTTGATCATCATAGGCTGACCAAAGTTGAACATCAGGCGTGTCATCGTAGCACCGAGGTGTGTGTATCAGCGTGTGTGAGAGAGCGAGGGAGGAACTTCTTCAGTTAAGATCTGCTTAAAACAAATTTTCATGACTATTTTGCCATTGATAGTTAACCTGAACAGACTTTTAATCAAAGAGAAATAATAGAAAAAATTATTCAAGTTGTTCAGTGACATGAAGTTTTTTTTTTTTTTTTGATTTTTTTTATTCTAGCGCAGTGCTAACAGTCACATTTAAGCCCAACAGCTCCCAGCCGTCGGGTGTTACCACAGTAAACTTCAGTGCTGGGGAAGGAAAAGCAGACAGGGGCTGGGGACATTAAATACATCTCACTTGCTATGTGACATTTAGTTAGCTGCTCTACTGTTTCAGCAGAGAAAGTCAAAGGGCAAATAATGGCTTGAGTGATATAAATAGAAGGTCAAGAGTGTTCTCAGCTGGAAAGGCCAAGGGCAAATAAAGTTTAGACCTGAGTGCAATGCAGGGGAACACATTTCATCGCTAACCCAATATCTTCAAAGCCCACACTGCATTAACAGTAAGTCTGCAACAAAGTTCATACGGACTGAAACTGCTCCAGCTTGATCTCAATCTGATATTCTTATCCATCAAATCTGATTGTGTCTTTCCAGATGTCGGCAGGATTAAGCAGAAACTACTGTAGCAATATTGATGAAACATGGTGGCAAAGTGGAGCTCGGGCCGTGACAGAACCCATTCAATGTAGAATCAGGGTATGGATAAATAAATTGGGGTTTTTATTTCCATTATCATTGCAAGACAGGCCATGTTTTTGATGTAACGTTCAGAAGCCAGAGAGAGAGAGTGACATCACATCCTGACTGAGAGGTGTTAAACTGTTTGCAGTGAGGTTTGTATAACCCATCCTCACAGCCAGTTTTCATGTTTCACACTGATTTTTTTTCCAGAATCTCAGCAAATGAGTGTGCTTATACACAAGGTGACTACATAAGAAACGAGACTCACATTTCGTTCCTCCAAGTAACAGGAGCAACAGCTAACATTTCATTCATTTCTCACTAAGTAGAACATGGGTCTTGGCGGAGGTATGCATGCTAAAGAGTGCCCCCTAGTTTATGTTTAGAAATCTTATTCTATGTTATGAATTTCAATGAGTCCAAAAATAAATCACATTTTATATAAGAAATAATTGTTGTAAAAAAAAAAAAAGCAGCAAAATAACAGGAAAGTGGAGCAACTGTCACTCTTTTCGTCTGTCTCTGGAGTTTCCCCCCTTGCTGCCTCAGTTACAGCTTTCAGATGAAATAATAAGGCGCTTTCCCCGTTGGGCTTTTTACGCCACTGGACTAAGGCTGTATGTCCTTGCACTCATTGTTCCTGCAGTTTTTTTCTCATTTTATGAAACTTGTGGTTAATATACATCCACCACTGTTCTGCAGCACCAGCATAGACAATCCATTATGTGAGTGCAGGTTTATGTGCAGGGTAGAAGAGTCTCCACGCAGTTGTAGGTCCAGTCGTGTTTGTCACTGATGGGCAGGACGTGTTGGCACACCTGGTGGAGAGCAAATATATTAGCCTACAAAATACCACATTATCATTCCATTCAGTCACATTAATTATCCAATGATAAGTATTATCTTCAACCAAAAATGAATCATTGGGTTTCATATTTGAGAGCAACACAGAGATAAAGCATCATAGAGGAAGACTTCATACCATCTTGGTCCTGGCTGGCACCTCTACTGCAAACACAGTCATGCCTCGGCTACTGCAGCAGTTGCTGCTCTGCTCATTGTTCACATGGACCGTCACTCTCTGGTTGGACTGAAACACACACAGTATTGGTCACTGCGTCGCTCAGCTTTATTGACTGAGATAAATGAATATGGAGAAATTGTCTGCGACAAACTGACAAAGAGATTAATAATAGACTCATCCCACACACGTAGTTATTGATGTTTGGACAAAACTGCAGGTAAACTTGGATGCAAACAGTTTAAGAGAATTCTGCATTCAAGACCTATATTATCATTGCGGTAAAGCAGTAAAACAATGAAGGAATATTACACAAATACCACTGACAAATCAACTTAAACATTTTCAGGATTTTGGGCTGGACTGCTAACAAAGTTCCATTGACTCACACAGCGTTTCTCTCAGAGTAGCTCCTGTTGCTATGAGAGTGGATTCAACCTCTGCATAACAATGACAAGCCTTTAGTGAACGTTATATAGTTGACCACAAGCTACAGATGTACTCTTTTTACAACAGACAACACTCATGTGATTGGTAGCAACAAACATTCATGGTTATTCATATAGAGCATTTTCACAGATGGTGCAAAGCAATCTAGAGCAATTTAAACTAAACCACTCATTCAACTGGAGAATATCACACCCTGGTGGTGACTGAGATGTTTCTCACTGCAATGCTGCCAAACTGTGAACTGTCTACCTTGTTGGCTATGAGGGAGGAGATCCTGTGTTCTCCTCGGTAGGTGTAGATGAAGACATTGTCTTGTCCTCTCAGCAGCTTGGCCCCTGTCCTGGCTGTGATGGACTTCTGGAGGGCCTGGTTCAGAAGCTTGGTCCCAGAGTCCAGACTGACAGGTTGGATGGACGGCTGAGTGCCCTCACAGTGCACATCTATCTGGAATGGACAAGCCTGGTGGAGGGGGGTTGCAGGAGTTCAAGTACAAATAAACTTACATGATAAAAGTCTTGATCTATTGTACTTGAGATGTGTATGTCAATTGTAGCATGTAAGGACAATATGAGGCCCTGTCACACCATAACTGATGGAATCGGTGTGCTTCTATTGTGGTTTTGCGTGACCTGACCTCTGCTAGCTCCAGTGTTTGGTTGTAGCCCATAGCCTCCAGGGTGACCCACAGGTCAGCAGGATCTCCATCCTTTTCTGTTGCCTCCATCAGGTTCAGCTCCATGAAGCCTTGTCGTGTCAGCTGATTCTTCCTCATGTCAAAGTTTTCTGTACCAAATCATATAAGAGTCAAAACAGATGCATCCCTTAAATTCATGTTCCATTACATTTAACGTTAATTTATAGTCTACCTTTGCAGACGGCCCAGGCATCCTTGTCACACTTCTCTCCACTGGTCCTCAGCTCAAAGAAGTTGTACTCCTCCAGACTAAGCAGCCCATTCCCATCCAGGTCTATCGCCTCAAAGATGTCAGACAGCACATCCCTGTGGTCAACAAGTAGCAACACAAAGATTTGCCAAACACCAGTTAAAGCCAGCCAGCCTCAGTTTATCTGATTTTTCATCTAGCACACATCTATGCAAGCAAAGCAGCACCGACTTTGTCGATGCTACTCAGACCGTCATCCAGATGGATATTTAAGGCACAAATTAAGCTACAATATATCATTTTGCATGTTGGCGCTATTTGCAGATAACACATATAATTTCACACACATTGTTTTGTACATGCGTGTTTGTGAATATAGACTAATGGCAATGCAGAGCAAATTAATAATCAATCCACATGTGGTTCGTAAAGCAACAAATATGAGACATTAACTTTTTGGCACCATTCGTGACACTGAGGTCCCCTTTCCACTTTTGGAATGTCATCATTTTGGCTTTGATGATGCAAACAACCTGCATTTTGGCATGAGTGTGTATGTACAACTTCATTTTGCAATTACAAACGCCACTTATAATAAGACTTGTACAGCGTGGACATAAAATAGCTACACAGAATATGTGAAATCCAATAAAACTGAAAATTTGAATTCAACACCATTACAGCATAAAATAATGCACACAATAAATTATGCTCCATTATGGAATACTGGATTAAATATTGTAGTTTTTACAATTATCTTTATATGCTGCAGGCCATTTGAATAAATGTGTGAAACTAACAGTCATTAGAGGCTGCATCTGAAATAGTGCACAAGCGCAGAAACAGCAAAATTGTTAAATAGCCTCTATTCTGACTGTTGGACACTAAACCAGAAATACTAATAAATAACATTTCTGGATAGCCAACACAATATATAACATATACTTGATCATAACCTTCTCATGGTCATAGCAAACCTCATTTCATCATCAGAAATGAAGAACTTCCTACTCACTTCAGATTAATGACCTCTTGCAGTCCAGCTGCAAAACCGTCAGAGCCCACCGGGGGGCCACAGCCAACACATCAGGAATCACTCAGGCACCCACCTGAGCTCCCTGGTGAGGTCCAGCTCCCCAGTGTCAGTCCTGTAGACCAGCTCCACGGGTTTATTAGAAACACTCTTTCTGCTCCTTTTCTTTAATTTGCAGCCAGTGGAGAAGGGAAGCAGGTAGTACGTCCCAGCAATCAGCTCTCCTTTCCAAACAAACTTCTGTGGAAATAAAAGAGAAGGGAACCCCTTTAAAAACACTTTCCCTATTTTATTGTGTATAAAATGCAATTGTTTTGAACTGAAGTTGGTTAGCAGCAGAAAATTACTTCATGATGTCCATGAATGCATTGATTTACATTTGTCCACTTCTGTAAAATGATAAATGTGTCATCACGTTTAAAAAAAAAAAAAAAATCTTTCAACACACATGCGTGTAAACATTCATACCTCTTTGTCTTTTGTCTCAGTGAAACACATTAAAATTGAGTCCTCTTTGCTTTCACCAGCTGACACGACAAAAAGAGACGTGTCCACCGTCATCCAGGAGGAAGGTTTTTCTGGAAAATAACACACAAAGACAGGATTCAGCTTCTGCGCTCACGAGTGGCAATATTACTGTACCTCATGTCCCCTTCCCTTTATTGTTAATATAAAAAAAAAACTAGAATAGAATAAAAAAAAAGAGATTTCTTAACTGTAGATGTATTTTTTCCCCCATGTGTTGTTTTACATGATATTTGACATACTATTACATCTTTTCATATAAAATTAGAACATTTCATTTTAAAATCAATGTTAAGATATAGTTATTTTTGTACTTATATCTTGCTGGGCTTTACATAATTTGACTTGACAGGGGCAAAACCGCCAGCTCTGTGCTGTAGACTGACAGACCTCACTAGAGTAAATAAAGCTTTACTGTAAAATGTTTACTATCCATCTATGATGTGTAAACTATGCTAGTGTCAGTACCAGGTCTGTGGCTGAGGCTGAAAGGTTGGATGGTCAGGTAGACGCTGGTGGTCTGGGGCAGGTGGAGCTGATACTGCAGTGAGCTGATACTTCCATCATCCTCTATATAGAAACTGCCCTTCATGTAACTGTGATACCACTCCTGAAACAATAACAACACTTGAGTTTAACAGAAAGGCCTAGGACATTGGCATAAAATTATAATAGAGTGGTTGATAAAGTAAAAATATTGATTCCTTAGCTTTGTTAAAACCACTTCCAATTGCTTGCTTTTACACTGCCATCTTGTTATGCCTATCTGAAGTAATTTTGTTATCTATGTGGCTTCAGTTGAGTTTAGTTTGGTCCTGACAAATCCAAAGCTTGTGTTTGCTGCTTGACAACAAAATGCATGTATTCATTCAGCAGAAACCTAAACTAATTTGCAGTTCTTATTAAAAGGAGGATTGATCTTGATACAGGCGACAAATATTTTGGTATGAAAAAGTGAATTAAGCAGTCAATCATAGCAGTGAGGTTGCTCGCTTGATTAACAGTAACTGCCATTTTGATAATTACCGCCACAACCTTCAGGGGGCATATTCATCATTACAGTATTTTATTTGGGCTCTGCAGGATGAAAATACATGTTGAGCTCTTGCTGATCCACAAGAGGGCAGATGTGTTCCACTGGATCTCTGCTAAGCACCAAGGTAAATCTCCTTCTAGGACCTGATAGGAGTTTGAGTCCATTTAACTTTGATAAATACCACTTCAATCTTGGGCCAGTGGTCTTTCAAACCTATCAAGGGGTACTCGGTCAAGATTTATGAAGCCTAATGTTTCTCCCATTGTGAACTCCTGTTGTTGCTTTGTCTGGCAGCACAGCCGAAACTAGGTAATGATTTGAAATTGAACCAGAACATAGAAACAAGGAAGTTTTCATTCCACTCATCTGAGACGCATTAAATGAAAACACAGTTGATGTGGACATAACGGTAAGAGGACATTGATGGCCAAGCAAGCCTGAAATAGACCATATATCCTGTCGGTGGACAAATACATTACCAAGGTAAACAAAGAAAGCACCATAAAGATGTGCCTGTCACTCCTTGGGACAAAAGCTATTTTCTCAAAGTATTTATCTTGGGCTGTGAGAAGCATAAATGTTCAAACCATAACACTCCGGGGGTTTGTCCAGACAATATTAAATGAGGGAAACTGCCCTGGGCACCGTTGGCTGCTTAAAAACATAAGAAGTAATGCCCCCATTGAGAGAGGGTCAGCCAGCAGACTAATATAGATGCTGTCACCTGCTCTGGCCACTAGTCTGATTTACTACCACTCAGATGGTCACTAAACCCACCACAAACACACACATTAAACAACAATTATTACTGTAGCTCTAATTTGTGTAGTTCTATCCAATACATGCAAAAATAATAAAGCTTCTTTATATAACTTTCTGATTTATATATGACATTTATGTAATAAATACATTTACATCCCACAAACAGATACACACATTAACACAGCTACAAAAACACAGCCTGCCCTCCACCTGCTGCTGGCCAATTATGACTGTAGCAATATAAAAGCCAATATAGCAAGCAGGACTTGGCTCAGAGGTAATCTCTGGACACACATTCTTTTATTTTGACAATGTCTGGCCCTTTCCAATCTCAACACGATGCCTGGACCTGAGAGATGAAGCAAGGGGTTGTTATTTTTTTATTTATTTATTTACTTTTCCCCCTTTTGCTATAAAGCAAACCAGCTGAGGTTAAGCCAAAAAGAGTGAAAACAAAGAGTGTGAGATCAATACAGTGTGCGTTTATCCACCCATGGCTGAATTCACCCATCAAAACATTGGGTGACAGTCTTTAATGGAGTCGCACACAGAAGCTGACATGTTAGTGATGGTAAGACAGAATAAGTTTTATGTAAGCTAATAAGCATAAACTGCAAACTTTCACACAGTTAGCTGCCCACAACAGCTACAGTGGTATGAACGCAAAACCCACACCTCCCCAGTGAAACAATACAATATTATAATGAATAAAATCCAAAACATCAACAAAAGATATTAAGTGGAAAAAAAAACAAACAAACTCAGCCATCCACTATGGCTGCAATTGGAAGTGAACATTTTATATCATACATTTCTCAAATGAAACATCCTATTTTGTTGAATAACTGATGAAAAATATGAAACACATGTCTAAAGGCATATCTGAGACGACAAAGACAATAATCCAATGCGACGGTTAAGGTTGTTCATGATTAACTGTGTAACAATTAAACAAATTTTGACCGATTAATATTATCAGTTAAACTTTTAAAAATATAAATATCCTAAGGCTGCTGGCTAATCATGACAACAACATTTGTTGTACTTTTTTTCCATGAGTCACAGGCACTCGTCCACCCTATCAGTCTGTTTCAATCATGTGAGTGAAAGGTTACTTTTAGGTTAACAAGAGTGGCAAAAGTTAGCAAATGATAGGAATCCAACAAGGACCATATACATAACATATGAACTTCTCCCTAGATAATTTACGGATGTAGCATTTATTCACTTTTCATCATGAAATAATTGCTTTTAATTTAGAGAATAGACCCCATGAAAATAACTGTTAGTTGACAGGTCGGTTACCTGTAAACCTAAAGGCTCTGGCACTTTGCTGGCCTTGGTGCTGCTGGATGTCATAGTAATGGAGTTTGACAGGGACGACCGTCTGCTGCGAGCTGACGAAGGACGAGAAGATGACCGGCTGTCTGAAACACACACATACCAGACACCAGCATAAACAACTGTCATAGACAGATATTAACCAATAAAAAACACGTTAGAAAAGCATTGTATTATGATTAATAGAATTAACATACCAAACAGAATGCTTGATTGATGAAAAGAGCAGAACGTCATAATAAACAGAGAAATGTCCATGTGTTCACGTGAGTATGAGCTACTTTGCATTTGGATTCGGAGAAAGCTGGATCTCAAGTTCAACCACCTTTTTAATTCATTAGGGAGGCACTTTATATGGCAAATAGCATAACAGCATGCTTTCCTTGAAAATTAATTGAAGCCAGAAAATATCAATTCCCTAATGAGTGGTCTGATTGTTTCCATGCCCTGGAAATCAGGATGCAAAGTGATGTGATAAGTTTACAAGCAAATTACTGATCTAGAGAAATAAATAGACCCACTGTGATTGAATTTGTCATGGATTTATTTTATATTGATGACAGTATTTTTTTTTTTAATCGAGATTATCAAAGTTTAGCGGCTGTGTGAAAGATGCACTGAAACGTGATCCAACTTTGACCTACAAACTGGGTTTACTGTTAGTCTTTTTCTGCTTGGAGGACTCAAACTTAATGGACCATTTTCACAGAAAGAAAATAACAGCTACTGGTCTAACTAACCCGTGAATATTGGACTCGTTGCACCCAAAATATTATTCATCTGCATTTCTTGTACCATTACATCATATTTTGCCAGAGAATACTGTTTTATACTGACAAATTTCAGTTCAAATGAGCTGTCAAAACTGTTTTTGAGCTCTAAGAAAAGCCTGTTCAATACGTGTGACCACGCAACGTCTCATGTCAGCTCCTTATTAAAATGTAACAGGTATAAATCAATAACATGGGAGAGGCACAATAATGTGATAATCCCGACTACTATGTGGGAACTCATTTGTTTTTGCAGCGGCGGTCGACTTGGCCCTCCTCTCGACCACCGTCAAATCCCTCATCATCTCCCCAGTGAGCGGTGGTGGTATCCTCCAGATCAATAACATGAACATAGACTGACCACTTAAATCAACCCCATCTATCTTCCCACTGTGGGCCTGTCCTATGCTCGCTCATCCAGGACCACCGTTCTCCTCAACATGATGGTTCTAACGGGCTCAAGGTGCAGTATTTTACCCCAAAAACTCAATAGCTGAGGTGTGAAGCTGGACTTAGTGTCTGTTTTAGATTGTTTAAACTATGAAAACACATCTTTTTTTTTTTTTTGGCAGGAGCTCTCCTTCCAAAGCCAGCATTTTCCCGCTGGTTGATAGAGCTTTTGTCAATCTCTTAATGGCAGAAATGATTACCCAAATCACATCGCTTCACAGTCTCCTCCCTCCAAACAAGCAACTCTAATTGTGTGGCTATTCTGATGAATGGACTGTCTTAATGAGGCTATTTGTCATTGGGCAGTGAAAATCAATCAATAACAGAGCTATTACATTCATGAAAACTAATTGCTGAGGGGTGTATGGTTAGGCATCAACAAATCTAAACAGCCATGGTAGGTTCACATGAACAGGTTTTAGTTAAAACATCACTTGACTGCAGCAATTCTAGAATAGTCAACATTACTAAGGTAGCACCTTTCTTGAGCGTAGTGTCTGAGTCTGTTCGTGTTGCTTCTGGAGGCTGAGGTGAAGTCGCTGCTTGGACTGCTGCTGCTGCTGATGACACGGAAGGTTTTAGAGGGCTGTACGACTGGCTGCCAAAGTTCTGTCTCTTAAGCTTGGCATCGGCTTCAAGCCTTTCCAAAGCAGCCACCTTACACTGCTCGACTGTAGACACAAGCAATCTGCAGAACTGACAGCAAAAGGACACCAGTGTTAAGGGAACTGTTTTGATTGTATGAGAATAAAAGAAGACAGTCTGAAGTAAAAGTTGAGCTGTTCTTTATCTGACGCTCTATCTCTGACTACTCAAAATATTAACATAGATAATATACATTCAGTCTAGAAGAACACTCAGGGAGCAAAGACATCTGCCAAGGTTCATGCATATTCACTGAGTAATTAAGGAAAAATGAAAAGATCTTCCAATGAAGTTTAAACGACCTCCTTTGGTCTTTTTCTACCATTTGCAGTTCTAGATATCTAACTGACAGCAGGGCACTTAAAGAGCACTGACATCCCCCAACGGCAGCTTACGAAATGTTGTTTTTTTCACTACGAGATCCATGTCTGTCTTAAAATTAAATTAAATTCTTGGCCCGTGCTACACCCTTCCATCAGTTTTTGTGAAAATCAAGCAGGAATTTCTTGAATAGATGCAGGTGAACTCATTACCTCCTAAACAGAGACAACAAACTTAAAACTAAAATAGACAAACTGACCTACGATTTGAAAAACATACCTCTGCGTAGTTAAATTTGCCATCCTTGTTGATGTCAGCTAATGCAAAAACGGCATTCATCTCCTCAGGGGTCATTTTCTCTCCTCCCTTTAAGATTAAAAATGTTTCATTCATATTAATTTAGCAAATTACAGATTTCAATCATTTTCTGAGCTTGCTCTGAGGTAATCCAGTTAGCTGAATGTAAAACAGCAATTAGTTAAAAAGTAATGTGGAATCAAACCAGTTAGTAGTTTATTGGTTGTAAATGTTTGATGCAAAATTCCTTCAGCCACTCACAGTAGTAAGGACTTTTTCCAGCTGACTATGTGCAATGTATCCATCACTGTTCACATCCAGTTTTTTAAAAATGGTCATCAGTTCATTTTCCTCAGTTTCCTTCTCACATTTGAGAATCTCACAGAAGTCATCAAAGTTCAGTTTAGACGTTCTTGGGGTCCAGTATTTATTGAGCGTGGCGTGGGATGGATTTCTGCCAGCCTGCTGTAGAACTGGAACACATCGGAAATGGATTGAATGGTAGAAAAATTCAAGAACCCATAAATTTGTATCTTTTCTTACAGTATTTTTCAAAAATAAAAACAAAAACCAAGTGCAAAACATTAACCTGCAACTCTCCCCTTAATCATGTTATACACTGCCTGTGGGTTTGACATTAAACTGCAAAACAGGGGATTTTAAAACTTTATCTTACAGCTAATCTAAGAAATAATCACTCTAAATATGTGCTATCATTTTCAGTTTAAATTATTTTTGGATTATCAGAGTTGATATCACCATCACATGCTAATGTGGCAATTGAAGCAGCAGTTGTTTTTTTGTTGTTGTTGTTGAATGGTCCAAAAACACTGGAGTTTTTGACCTCAATTTCGTATTTTAAAAACATAACATTTAGGGCTGTGTCCCAGGATTCGGTATGTAATTGTTCTGTCAACGGAGCTTTAGTTTCAGACATCATTTCCATTCATCCAAATTCTGAGCTAACGTCCTTTTATAAAGATACCCAGAAAAGGCCATTTTCCTGATAAGTGGCAAGTCACATTTCACGAGAGTTGTTCAACAAGAAAACCATTATTTTGTACTCAGGAAAAAGCTTACCACGACATAACTGTTGTCTCGAGGCGATATTGGTCAAACTAGATCTGAACACAGCGAGGTAAGCGGCTCTACATTGTATGTAGAAAGCTTCGTCTTCATCGGCAGGCCGAGGTGACTCTTGAAAAGACATCTTTAGTAGAAGATATCGGTCTGGGTAACGTTACATTAGCTAACAAACCACAGGCGGCTAACGTTAATCTGGACTAATAGTCTTATTTCGAATGTCACATTTTCATCACACTAAAATAAGTAAATATGACTGAAAGCAGCAAAGTACTAATATCAAAACAAGACCCCGTCGGGAGCTCTGACCTGTCGACGTTCTCCTATCACCGTTGCTATCTGCTGCCTGTTGCTAGGTAAACAAAAGCTAAATGGTGTTCACCGAAAAGGACACGGAAGAAACAAACGCTAGTGTGGAGAACTGCCGCACCACCGTGTTTGACATTCTTCGACGTTTGCTGGAGGGTAAAAGCAGATTGGATTTTTGATTTACTTTATATTTATTGTTTATAAATGAAATGTATGAGGCGTTGTTTATTTTGTGTAATAAGGCGACATCCGGAAACATATATATGACAAGTCATGTTTTACACGAACTGTTTTGGCTGTAGCAAAGGCGCCACTTTTATACATTTGTGGCAAACTAATTTCTGGAATATTCTGCAAAACATTTAACCAACTCTAAAATGCCGTGAGTATTTGAGGCTTCTTTCAGAATTGTTCTGTCGTCGTTTCTAGTTTTACAGTGTATAATTACAGTATTGTTGTGTCACTGCAGTGGTCAATATTAGCGTTCTGTGTATAAATATTGTACTGTATTGGAAGAGTGTCATCTTAAATTAAGAAGAATAACCGTTTTTTTTAAGGATCAAAGGAACTCCGCGCGCGGAAAACGCCAACGAGGTAAGTCAATATATTGTCTTTTGAAGAGGTTTAATTAATGTATTTGATTTCATGGATTAAACTTGGATTTCATATTCAATTTAGAACGCTTAAAGAGAACTGGGAAAGCTTGAATAAGTCAAATTATTTAACATGTGTTGTCTTCTCTATGTCCTAAACAGCATCCACCTTCCAAAATACCAGTGCTTTTGAAAACCCAACCGCCTTTGACTGGTACTGCAAGTTCTCACACAGGTGAGTTGAAAACAAGACTTGTCAGTTTTCCGTGATTGTTTACAGAAAGAAGCAGGATGACATTTTGAATTTTATGTGCACAGGTTAAGAAATGTCTTATTTTTGTTATCCAGACTCTGTAACTGAATATGGTCTTATATGTGAATAGTTAATGGTCTCAAATCACTTCAAAACAGGAGTCAGATGGATGACTTAATTACACACACACACACACACACACACACACCTTTCTCAAATTAAGATATAATGAAAAGCAGGATCGATGTTAAAATGGTCGGCCGGTGATCCAGCTGTTCGATCTCTTTAAAGGGCAGTTTGGAATCCAGGAACAATATGATAGCAGCACTCTTGAACACACTGAGTATGTATGCAACGATGTTGCATGATTCAAGCAGTTAATGAACAGAGTCCCTCTTCTACGTAAATACAGATTTAAAAGCAAACTTGATCAGTAGATACCCATGTCTTCTATGTTTGAAGAACATCCACATTTAATTCTTTGGTGACGCACATATGTGCATGTGTTGATTCTACATCTATGGACTAATACTGTGATTTATTATTTAATGTATGATGACATTGGTGACACAATGCTGTGTGATACAGTAGCTGGGAACCCAAGGCAAATGTATGCAGATCCATCCCTGATTGCATTGTGAGAGAATTGCTTTCTACATTTCCAAGTCTGGTTGACAAATTTGGCATTTTGTAATAATTACTCCTGTTTTATGAGTCAGCATCAAGTCAAGGTAACATTTGTTATCTGATTAACGAAGTTCACTGTTTAAGTCTTAATTTTCATGCACTTCTTTACTTAACATCTTTATTTCTAGGCTGCAAAATACTGTAAATAAAACAGTGTCTTCAGTACTGGTATATCTATTTGGAAATAAGCAAGAATATCAGAAAGAACAGGACAGTGGTGGCCTAAAGGCGAGACAAGTAGGCAGGATAAATCTGGATGAGTAAAGTGAAGAAGCACTTGCCCCTTCCTCATTAGCACCGCTGAGGTGTCCTTGAGCAAGGCCTTTAACATTAGTGGTCCAGGAGCTGCTCAGGAGCCAGCAGAACATGCGAGGGTTGTACTCAGCAGCTTCCAGCTGTGAGTGTCATCAAGGTGATCCTCTAAATGAGAACATCCTCTCGTGATGAACTCTCCCCTGAGTAACTCAGATTAAATATGAGAGTAGCAATACTTAGAAGGTTAAAATTATTCAGGCACAGAATAAATAGCTGATGGCCTGTAATTGACCCTTGAAGGACACGTTTGTCAACAATTGAGAAGTTTTGATTTGAAACAGTCAGTATTTTGAACTCAATCAACCAGATATTTGATAAAAAAAGCTTTATACTACAGTATAAAAACCTTGGATGGATCAAGACATTCTATAGTGACCCAGTGTAAAGCCTGATTGCTGTGGTCTGAGGGACATCATGAGGTTATAGAAGTATCATTCTAGAATCATGCACAAGCAGGACAGCTGGGATATTGGTGTATTGTTGCTCAGGTTACGAGTGTTACCTCCTTTTATGCTGTTGTACTACTTGAGCTGTTTTCCATTTGTCATACTTTTCACAAAAGAAATTGGAGGGTCGGGTGGGGGGTGCAGTAATAATAGGCGTAAATGATCATCACAAGGAGACTTTCAATGTATATGTCAAGGGAGGAGGAAGGAAACATTTTTGATGTTGTGTTTTTTAATCAACAGGCAAAAATGAAGTCACAACATATGAAGGAGACACTCCACAGTCAGAGTTGGAAAAGTGAGTATCAAATTAATATATCTTTCACATTTCTTTTAATTTTGACAAGTTATTTATAATTTATTTTATTGTTAAGTGATAATAAATCCAAAGCGCAGATATAAAGAGTTAAAGAGAACTCCATTTTTATGAGTTGCCGTATTTCAATTGCCACACTTTCCTGATGGTCATAATGACATATCAGAATTTAATGACAGGAGACACGGAATGACTGAGATACATCATTGGCCAAATTATCAGTGATTTACATAGCACTAAAAATAGTTGTATAAGAGTCACTTAACACAAGAACCATTTCCTTAGCTGACGCAGACATTTGGTGTCTGTCCCATCCATCAAGATAAGCATTAGTTTTTAATTTTATGGTGGTGAGCTCAGTATACAGTAGATTCATAGCACCCACTTGGTTAAGTCATATTAAGCTCACTTGAGGCACAGTAGTGTTTTAATTTTAGTAAATGTAATGAGGGAAAGGTGTACACTCACATTATACACAAATAGCAAATTAATGAAATATAAAATTGCTATAGTATAGAGCAAAATAAAAAAATTAGCACAAATGTTTAAACTTAACTTGTAATGTGTAATGTGTTGTTAATGTTTAAACTTAAGTTCATGTTTTCTTTAGGGTACCTTCTGTGTGTATTCTTTTTTCAGGTTTATCCCATTCATTCCCTTTATTAACAAACCTATATATGGCTAGTGAGCATAAAAATAATGTATAGGCCTTTTTTTAGGTTTTAATATTGCAGCCAGTCATTTATTCAGTAGTGCATTCTTACAGCATCATTGTAACCCCCTTCCTCTTTTGCTTTGTCCAGATTGGACTCCCTGCGCTCTAAACTGGAGCAATCGTTGGACGCATTCATCAGGACCAGGAAAGAGCTAGGGGAAATATTGGTGAGAAAGACCTTTTCTTTGGTCTTAAATCTTTAGAATAGGTGGAAATGCCTCATTATATCTGCCTTTATAAATCATGGTATTTTCAGACGGAGAGATGATGGTTTTATTACATAATGAATACTCACCTCTGACATGGCTTTTCCTTTCACAATGGCTGCTTGAAGGACTGTGTGTGTGTGTGTGTGTGTGTGTGTGTTTTTTCATTGCTACCATTTTCTATCTCACTGTGTTCCTGGTATGTTGCTGGGGATTCTGAGATTCTCTTATTTATTTGTTTCTGTATTTGTAGTCAGCAGAGGGCAGCAGTGAACAAGAACCTTCCCTCACAGAATCCTCTGCGGAGTTGAGGACTGAGCTGAATACACACAGGGAGCTGAGTAAGTAAGCCACTGCCACTGTTTAGTCTGTATCAAGAAATAACAAAATAAAATATATGATAACAAAATAAGAATGATTTGCTTGTTTGTTTCTCTTTCAACCAAATGGGCTGATTTAGATGCATGTTTTGTATGCTAAAATCAATAGTATTACCAAGGACACATTTTGGGGTTTTGAAGTCTTCACATTTGCTCCCATTTAAATTAATCATTAACGCATTTCTGTCTTTGCAGCTTCCAGAGTTGAGACGCTCTTAAATGGAAATACCAAGAATCCCAGTCAAGGTAATTTTCTTGATCATGAATGGGGTAATACTCATGCAGCACTGGGCATCGATTGTGCTGTTGTGCTTTCACACTGTGGAGACAATCACACCTACAGTACTCATCTCCGTGAATGTTATCAAAATGATACATCTGAGGCTTTATGCCAGTTTGCTAAGGAGAACTGTGAATTTAACACTTCAATTAAAGATTTCCTGAAGTTTGTCACACGTGTTAAAAGATAAGCGAGAAAATCAACACTTTCATCACGTTCTCAAAGAGCACATTGATTTTGGCTCATTTGACAACCTCAGTGCTTCATTATTTGGAAGTTTCACGGTGGATTTTCACCTTAAAGGTCCAGTGTGTTGAATTTAGGATGGATCATTGGCAGAAAAGGAAAATTATTTTCGGGAGCATGATTTTGTCTGTGTATAATTGCCTGATACCAAAAATTAAGGCATGTATGTCAGCCTGTATCTGCACAGGGAATGGGTCTCTTCATGAAGCCCACCATGTTGCAAACAAAGAATTATGGGATTTAAGCCGATCAACAACAGGGTTTGTTTTTCTATTGTCTACAACATTCTTCAGCTACTTGTCCACATCCCTGCCAGAACTACACTATAATAGTAATGACACATAGATTACTTAAGGGATATTACTTTCCCAACCTGCTATAAAGATGTTTCATTTGCTATGAAAGACCTCGCTTTCTGCATGTCTGCAATTGGGCATGTCCGCTTGTACGCTATTCCTCATATCATGGTGGCAGCGCACATATGCATACGTGGTAGCTGGAGGCTGCCTAGAAATTTGTGTTTTGTTTTTTCACTGTTTGTGTTGATTAGTGATGATTTAGGATTGTGCAAACCCCATGACCTCCTCAGAATTAGCACTATGCTCAGTCAGCTCATGTTTGAGTTTGTATTTTAGTCCTAGGAGTGCAGTGGTTGAGGAGCAGAAACAGAAGGGGTGGAAGTGAAGGGGACTACAAGCTAAGCTTTAGGCTCTTGTGCACAAAGCACCACACTGACTATTCTTCTCACAAACGTATGATCTTTTTCCAACAGCGTGAACAAACTAAGACTGAGTAATATCACACAGCGAGGCACTAACAACTTCAGCATTCTGATTCCGACCGAGACATTGCTTAACTGCAGCCCTCTAAATGCTGCCCTGGACATCTGATGACAGTGCAATGAAATTAAAGGGCACATTAAACTCCCCTTTGAAGATGATGGTCATTTTGAACTTCTTTTAATTTTTTAAAGGCCAATAAAAACATTTTTGTTCCAACTGTTTGGCTGAATTCAGGATGAGCATTAACGAGCAAAAAAAGTGTGGTCACAAGGCTGTCTGACTCTCAAGAACATCCTTTTCTGCTACTACTTCATTATTTGATTTGTGTCTCCTAACATCTTTGCTATTTAACTTTAGCATCATCAATGAATGCTTGTTTGACTTGGTTAGACAATCGTGTTCTCTGCGACCTTTAGAGAAAAACAACATTTTGTTATGGTTCCACAAACACGTCAGTGAGAAGATTTCCTGGGGAAAGAATTAATTTGATTATTTTAGGCACATATCATGCCTGCAGCAAAGCAATTCTTGTGATCCAATCATACAATGGTGACTTGTGGAAAATGAATAGGGAGTATTGTCAGAAGGGCAAGCTTGTTTTCCGATAAGGTTGTTAGAAATTATTTTAATTAGTTCCAGTAAGGGAGCTGAACATACATGATGCATTGTGGATCCACACCCCAGGAATGTCACATTTTTGTCACATGGTGGATCCGTGAAATTTATCCATTTTGCATAAACCTCCTTACAACAACAGACTTCACAATGTCAAGGCAGATAGCTGAAGGAGAGAATTGCCCTTCTATGTGCATTGAGACACACATTTTAAGTAAACAAACTATTATTCAAAGTTGCTGAGAGTTCTGGCCTATATTTGTTTGGAGCCTGAAATCCAGACAGACTATGTTGATGGTATCATGAAGTGTGATCCCGCTTCAGTGTAAAATGTTTGTTTAGATTCTCTGCTGTGGCCTTTAGGCACTAAATGTGCTTGTTGCAGTATCATTTATCATTATGTCCAATATTATGTATGAAGGCTATAAGAAGCAGTGTAATGATAAATGTTAGTCATAACGATTTGACAAATTTATTCATCAGGTTTTGGTTTTATTTAGGAACGTTGATGGTTGATACACAGATAATTGCGATCAGCTGTTCCTTTCATGGACTCAGTACTATAGAAAATCCAAATTTTCACTTTGGATTCACTTCACTTCAATTTTTATGAAGATCTTCCAACTTAAACTGAATGATCAATTAGTCATTTACTTAACTGAGGAGCGTTTTGCATAGACATCCATTGAAGAATCTTTGGATTTACTGATGCAGAAAAATGATGTTCAAGTCTTAACACTGTGTTACACGTACAAACCTGAATGAAATACTTAAATGGATATAGACTTCAATACATATTATGTAAAATTTGTGCATATGACAGATTTTAGATAAACTTTTACAGATAATTCATTCGTAATATTTTACTGCAAAGTCTTTCACATGAGGATCAACTTGTGACTATTTTCATTATCGATTTAATCTGCTTTTTATGCATTTAATCTGTGGATTGTTTGGTCCATAAAATATGAAGTAAATTTCCCATAGCCTAAAGTGATGTGTTCAACTTGCATCTTTTGTTTGTCCAACAGTTCAAGACTCTTTTTTTTTTTTCCCCATTCATGACAAAAACCTCATATTTTGGAGTCTGGAACCAGAAAATGTTTGACATTTTCCTAAAAAAATGCAAGCAATTAATCAATGATCAAATTAGTTTTTTCAACCACCTAATTGATTAATTTTAGGAGTGCTGCTTGCATATTGTCTACACAAATATCTATAGTAGCCTGGAAGCTTTTTCTTCACTGCCAAGTCAAGCTGCCCAGCTGGAGCAGCCGAGCAAATCCGTGAGGACGTTTAAACCTTGCAGGGCAATTCTCCAATCACACGTCCTTCTTATGTCTTCATCCAAGCTGCTTTCTGTCCCTCTCCTCCTTTTTCCTGCCTCGTCACCCCTTTTTTCACTCATGCATGTTGTGATAGTTACAAGCACTTTTTTTTGCCCACACACCAAGAGGCTGTGTTGTTAAGAATTGCTTTTGACGGTTCTTGAACAAAAGTTTCGGTAAGCATTCTAAAGAAGTCACTTTTGGTGAGCAATCAGACTTGGGGCGAGCATAAATCCTCCAGGTATAGTTCCAGCATTACAAATACCCGCTGCGCCTGTATGTGCTGATGACTACAAAATTGAAAAAGAAAGACCTTAATAATTCTGAGGCAAGTTCCCCACAGCAGTAGGTATTGATTATTTGTGTGTCGTGAGAGATTTGGAAAATTCAATTAAAGGAGTTGTGCAAAGGATTCATAAATTCAGCACCTCCAAGCCGTATCGAGACATGGTTATGTTCTAAATCAATGCTACACTTCACAATATATTTTCTTAGGAACATAAAAATAAATAACATTTAAACAGTTCTGCTTACTACAGAAACAAATTTTATTTTCTCTGCAGCTTTTTAGTAAGCGCCAAGTACTGACGGGTGCACATCTTCAGGGCGGTAACGTATTTTTATTGCCGTTTTTCCCATAAGAAGATCCTGTATAATATGAATTTTGAGATGACAAAATGAGGGGAAAGGGGACGGCTCAGCAGTGTAAAAATTGATCAGGCTATGGATGGGGCCACATTGGGAAAGATTTGTATGTCAGCAGTAATGGGCTGTATTAAAGAGAAGATTCCTTAAGATGTCATAAAAGTGATGGGGCAGCGTCGCAGGTCGTGGGCTACCAGCCCAGACTGCTCCCAGACTCCGGTACATCAATCGTAGGGAGCCTCACAGACAGATGCCACCTACCCACTGGGAGTTTTATGTTTTCTGATTGAACACACGGTTGCAATTAAAGGGGGGAGTTGTATATTAGGCTGTTGTGGTCCGACTGGTGCCTGTGGCCTTCGATCGACACTGTGGATTGCAGAGTATGCAATCTTTTCAGGCGTGATTTCTGATTTAGTGAATGTCATTGCATTTCATCCAAGGTGGCAAAAATACTTCCATGCCAGATGTGTATAGTTCTAGAGAAAGCATGAGAATTAAAACGGTAAAGTAGTTTTAAACCAATCCTATAATCTTTAGATTAATCTCTTAATAAATGAATCTTGTTGGAGATGATTTTGTTTGATTAGCAGCATTTTACTGCCACTTTTTAATTAAAGTATTATTACTTATGTCTTTAAATGTTTCACTTTCATTCTCATTTTAGGGACCTTGGTGACAGGTAGCTCCTATGACTTTCTGAAGTCCAATATGGGTTAAAGTACAATAATCCACATCAGTCTAATTTTGGGAATCAGAAATAAAGTTTCAATACTGACAGAAATCCGCTGTTGTGCATCTTGGTTTATTAACACGCTCCTCGTGTTGACTGTCTGCTTGGCGAACATTAAATTCTGACAGTGACTGCTGTACGTGTAATATCACCGGGTGCCAGTGGGGTTACAATCATGTTTTCTTCCCCCATATTCCCCAGGTTTTTGTTAGCGAGGAATCTCGGCTGTTGACAGCTAATGGAATTGCTCTTCAACTCTTGTGTGTATGATCCCACGGAGGTAAAGCAGGAGATGAATGTGGAATCTGAGCTGTCAGTCGAGAGCCTGAGATGTCTTGGAAGCCATCACTCTTTTGCCTGAGAAGGGTCTGCAACAGTAGGAGCGAATCCTTTTAGTTGTTAGCCCCCCGTCAACCTGCCGCAGTCTCTGCCTGGCAGTTGACACAATCTGATTCTACATTAACCACAATGCAGCGTCGTTGTGCAAATAATGTTCTTTCTGATGGCAACCCTCATCCCTTTTATGGCTAAAACTATGCAATCCCCTCCACCTCTGCAGTTTAACACCTTTGAAAAGTAAGAGTGGGGGGGCAAACTGTCTTACAACACAGTAGTCTCTTTATTTGGCATCGCCTGGGAAGGCCGAGGCCTCTCCCTGCCCGAGTCGACCTAAGCAACAGCTGCTGTTCACAGCAACATTTCCTATTTCTGCCTAAGGTGGATCGTGTAACTCTCACTTTATCACCCTTAGAGGCCACGTGAAGGACAAAGCCAGCACACCCATAAACAAAACTAATGTTTTGATTCAGGACCCTTTGGAGATTGATCGAGGGCTCTGCGGTGCTTTAAATAGCCATTAACCTCACTTCTACGTCACCAATAATCTCTTCGCTTCAGCTAGAGCTCTAAAACTGTGCTCTTTTCACATGACAATTGATTGACTGATGATTTACATCTTCCAGTAGGATAAAGAGTTAGTGATGAGTACAAAAGTGCTCCTCAGTGTGTCTTCCTCTTACTCAAGTTTCACAGTCACAGTGGTTTAGGGGTAAAGCCTCCTGGATAAGCAGTCAGTGGCTGTGTGATAACTGACCCGATTTTCACTATGACTTTAAAGACAAAAAGGTCTTTCTTTTGCATCATTACTTGATTTCATCACTTTAACAACTGAGCACATGTAGCAGACACTTTATGAAAGATTGAAATTGTTGACTTGGAAATTTTATGTATGAGTTTCTAATTGCAACCTGACTGGTTGGAACAGCTCAACAAGGCCACACAAGGCTGCTGCTTTGAATTCCCATTTTTGTAGCTTCATTGATGCCATTTACTCATAAATTGTTGACCACTGCACCTGCTACTTTTGCTTATATGCTGCTCTATGTTGTGGTTTGAATAGATTGATGTCCAGGATATAGTATGTTTAGTCCAATCACCAGTCAAAAATTCAACTGATAAAAGGAAATCAATGACATTCAATATTCCTGCAGCTTCACTATCGCATGATCTTCTTTAGCAGATGGAGTTCAAATCATTGATTATCATTTCAGTAGAATTTATTTGCATTATGCCACAAACTGCAGTTTTGACTCCTAATCTTGATCATTAATTCCAGGTGGGTCTATTTTTGTTAGTGTTTATTTCTCCAATTGTACATTGTAAGAAGGGAGCCCCCCCCCCCCCATCACATCTTTTTCTTTCCTTGACATTGTTTGAACCTGGACTAGAGGGACCTGTTCATGTCTCGTTGTAGTAGCCACCAGTAACTCTGATCTTGGACTTCTATTTGTCCCAGCGGTCCATTATTGCTCACAGGCCTGGAGTCTCAGAAGCTCAGGCAACCCTCACTGACCTGATAACATTTATAGTTGTAATGGATTTTTTTAATGCTTGTCATTAAGTCACAGAGAGATTGGGGAAAGAAATTGCTTGTACCTTCCCCCCCCCCATGGTATTTCAACTTTATGGCGTTATGATCAGATATGTCACCTTCCGTCATCTCTTTTTAAGGCTTGTACTGTCACGGCTTTTGTTTTAAATGTACGCGTCTTTTGTGTAAGACCCTTGTGGTATCTGGGACTTCAAATGAATATTTAATGATGTTGAGTAAAAGCTTTGAGGATATAATTTCTGTCCAATTATTGGCTCTGTCTTTGCCAGACAGTTAGGGGTGATTTAGCAGACTACTTGGTAAATGTAGACAGTTTATGTGAAGCTGCTTCAAATCATATCTTTTAACAATGCGGCATTAAAACCAGTGCTCACTTTAGGTCATTGAGAATTTTATTTATTTTCAGAAAAACTTAAGTTTGTACAAAATAACTTTTGATCTGTAAAAAACGTGTAGTACAAAAACATTACAAAGTTCACATCAATAGGTAATGGTAACCATTCCCTCTGGACTTGGGTCCGAATTGAGTCTCCATTTATTCAGAATGAATAGGTTTCCACAGAGTTGACACAAGAACAGGTACACCCAACAGTGTAATGAAACCCAACAACATTGTTGTTTTGTTCAGAAAATTAAATGACATAAAACGCAACCCTGTTGTTGCTGGGTTCAGCTCAAGTGTGTGTGGGCTAAACTCAGCATACCTATGTGTCTCAGCTGGCAAAAACTGGTTTGAAGTCTGAACAAAGAGGTCACTATTGATGAAGAAATTGGAGCAAAGGAAAAGATTTCAGTAATTCATTCATTTATTTGGTGCAAACTAAATAATTTCTCATATGTTACAGCTCCTGCTTTATTGTGTGTTGTTTCTGCAGCCTAAAAGATGCAATAAAAGATATCATTTTTTGGCGTTCTCATCAAGCTATTTCCAGAAGACTGATATTGGCCAGCAGACAAAAACTAGTCTGAAGTCAGAACAAAGAAGTCACTATTGATGCTGAAATTAGAGCAAAGGAAAATATTTTGTAAATTCCTTATTTAGTCCAAAAAAGATAATTTATCTTGCTGTTCCAGCTCCTCTGGTTTACTCTATTTTCCAGGCCAAAGAGGCATGCTCTTCTCAACAAGCAAGTGACCCAAATCACTCCAAATCAATAGGGGGCAGCATATTATTACAATTTTTTTTTTTTTTTACATGAGCTATATTGTCTGGGAATGAGTCCTACACCCGCAAACAAGTTAGCATTCTTTATCATTCAGGTCCCTTATCTAAAAGTCAATGGGCTTTCAGTTAAATGCCTGACATTATGTCTGTGGTTAACAGAAGATATTTTTAAAGTTCTATGGCATTAATTACCTCATTTAATAACGCACTCATGAATTTTGAAGCGTTTTGGTGACTCCAACAGCTGGTTACTACCAAGTGATTATCGTGTCGAAAACTGAATAAGTGCAAAGCTAGTTGTGGTGACATTAAAGTTGTGTGTCTGCGGTGTATTTTCTCACGGCATTATGTTCCCCTTTGCACTTCTGTGGCTTGCAAACACACTTCACAAAAGAACACTACATTTATGAGTTTTGAAGAAACTGCAAGCGGATAAAAGTTGTTTTTCTGCAATAATCAAAAATGGAATGTAAAAATCTTATTGACTCTTGGTTGAGGGATCCCATGGCAATGGTAACTTCCTGGTTGGTTTACAAAAAGATTTCATCCCCGTAGCACTCCAGTACCTTGTGACAAGTTCCGGTGGAGGTGTGGCATCTTGAGGAACAAGGTGGTCTTACAAGTTAAGTATTGACCATACTGAGCTTGGTTAGGATAAAGTTACACTTTGTACCTTTTTAACGAGTGTGTGATATTCATTAGGGAGGACATGTATTGGCATGAGTGGCAGCTCACATGCACATTGAGGACAAACGTGCAACACTGTATTTCCTGAATCAAAACTGGCTCCAAGCCTCCCAAGTATTTGTATTACTTATTGGCACCGTTTTTAGTCGTTCTTCTTGTGGCTCTTTTTGCTCGGCGGCACACTGAACTGTACGATGTGGAAATATACAAATGTTCCAAAGAAGTGCATGAAAGCAAATGTAGACACCAGCACAGGAAATAAGTCAGGCAGATGCGTTGGAGGGGCGAGTGTAACGCTGACCACACTCAAACAGCCCATGACTGCCACGCAGATGTAGAACTGCAACAGAGACAAACAGAGGTTGACTACAGTAGGGACACAGGAGTGTATGGCTGGATGAATTTAAATAAGATATACAGTTAATAACCTGAGTCTGGGATTATACAGCTGTTACATGCTACTTTCAGACACAGAAAGTTGCATGAATCATTTTTTTTAAGCACAACAAAATCATTTTCGCTTTTTGATCATTCTTCAGATCTTTCAACTACCTCCCGTGGCCTTCAGTGGGTGGAGACTGCCACAGGTCTGACCATGAATCTTTGATTAAATCATTAAAAGTTGTTGCGTAGGATGCCATTTCCAAACAGCAAACCATGAAATGGAGTTGAACATTTTTGAACAAAGCAAACAAGTCTTTCTTCAGTCTCTTTACCAGTATTTCTTAGCACAATGATGACCTTTCTTGCTTTCTTGTGCATTCACAAATTGACATTTGGCAAAAACAGAATGAGACACATTACTGTTTTTAATGATAAGTTGCATGGTTCGGAAATAGATTTCATTAATAAAAATATTTTTAAAATTCTGCATCAAATCACCAAATTTAGAGTGGGAGGACCAAGCTTATCAAGAGAGTGATCAGGGTTGGTAAATTGGCACTCCCTCAATTTTACACAAAAAGGTCAGTTTGTTCGTCATGGCAAGAACTACACAACCTAAAAAAATAGGTAACATTTGAGTATCCCCTATGGTTTGTAACAGGGGGAACTTTTGGATGTTTTAAAACCGTAACTGAGACGATGTCATTTGGATTATGTTGGCTTGGCCTTGGTGGAAAAACATTTTTAAACAGAAGTTGTGCTGCTCAGTCTAATATATTTCTGGAAGGTGACTTGACTAACAGGATATTTTAACCTCAGTACACTGCTGGATTACGCCGTTAATGACTGCTCAGCTTTATGGTGACAACTGAGATTCCATATGAGAAAATGTTCTGAGAAAAAAATTAAAAGACTGTACTCCTCAGGCTAACAGTTTAAATGTGAACATAATTTATAAGACCAATTAATAATTTAATTTACCACCAGAAATGCAAACAGAGCTGATGGAGGGAGTGAGATCATTCTATTTGGCTTTATGACCTAGAGATAAGTCTGTGAGTAAGATGGAGGAAACACCTCATGCCAACACCCAAAACCAATGAAACCCTATCGCTATCATTGGGACTCGCTATTTATGCTGCTTGTGTAAATAAATATATCTAGGCAAACCTGTGTTAATGACACGCACTATAAAAAGACACCTTCTCTTAATCTCTGACACCCTACCGGTGTCCCTGTCGCTAAGGGGCTGTCGCTGCAGCCACTTCAGACGCTGTGGAAACTTAAATAAGTGATAAATAATTCTGGGGCTGGCAGCAGCTTTCATCCCTGGACAGCTTACACAGCTTATAGTAGCACATGATCTTTATTTATACAGTTGGGTATATCTTCTCACATGGTTGCAATTTGCAAATGCATCAGCTGTACATTCTCCTCCCTGTAGTACAAAATCTCTGCTTTGTTCACCGTCAGTCACTGAACGTGTGTCTTGACTGTAGAAAAACTGCAGCACAGTGGGACCCACTCTGACGTGGTAACAGTGAGATAAATGAGCCAAAGAAACACGCTGCCCCACTTTTTATTCGGATTTCCTAATATTTTGAATAAATTAACCGATAAGGCTTCCATTTTTTCAGATTAGCTCCACCAATTTGTCTTTGATACAGACTGAAGAAAATGACTTGTAGAAAACTTTTTTTTTTAACTTAATAGAAACTGAGTGAAACTTAACCACAATGACAGAAGTAGTCAGTACCACCCATACACTGACATCTGGGATTGCCCACGCTACACTCACCTATCTTGAGACCAAACTGCGTTTACACACCTGTATGGATTTCATTCTCACATAAAACTAAGCAGGGTCAAGGTCAAGTCTATTGCTTAATTGTGCTTTCTCCTTCATAGCCAAAAATGTTGGAAATTTGACAAATGTCATAAATTTGATATTTATGCATATGAGTATCCTGTTCACTTCATGATTTAATGATTTGCAGATCAAGAGCCATTTGGATTTCTAAAACAGCTTTAATTGATAGAAAACTTAAGACGATGCCATTAAATAAATGTATGCGGCAAATTGTTGCTTGCTGATCAAAATGTCCCCCTGATCGTATTGCCCTCATACTTCCTCACATCAGTTGGGTTGGCATGGATGTTTAGCAATAGAGCCGTTACAAGACTGGAGGGCAGTTCAGAATTAAAAGTTTCTCACGACAACAAAACTGGCAACAGTTGAGGAAATTTTGATATTGAAGGGGGTAAAACAAGCATCTTAGTAGAGGGCGGTTGTTGTCTGCTTCTGTGCCTGGGCGAAGTGGGATTTAATGCCGACGCAGACAAACTCTCCTGAGGAAGTTTCAATCTTTGCATGTCATTGATCTTACTGCCCAACTCTGCCTCCTATGATATCTGGTGATGCAGCTCTGTTTGGGCCAAATCTGTAAGCTTTTAAGAAATGTGGATGAAATTAAAGCAGAGTACAGACAGAAGGCTACGTCCATAACCAGACCTAACGCTGAGCACAAATGAGCCTTATAGCTTCTACATGCAAAGCACGATTGAATTTTAGGTTTCTAGATTACTTCTGACATGCAAATCACCAAATCAATGCTTGTTAGCAACCTACTGACCTTCCATCTGACTAAACAAGCCAGGTCCATTTTGGGTAGAAAGAAAAGCATCTTGTGGTAGGCTCCTAATCTCAGCTCTTCCTCTGAACTGCGCTCCAGCGCAGACAAAAGATACATGCTGAAGAAGAGGAAGGCCAGCGAGGTCACAACGTAGGGCACAAGAAGACCATCCTTCAGGAACAGAGGCAGCATGCTGCAAAGACAGACAATGACGCATTTACAGTAAAGGCATTTTTTACAGGAGCACAATATGAGTAACAAATAACAATGATGTTAAATTGTAAAGAAAAGATCAATTTCTATCCACTAGTTGAAAGAAAAAACATGTAGCAGATTTTTATTTACATCCAACCATATGTCATTAGGTTCAGGGCAACAGTAAACCACACGAGCAGTGTGTCTGCCGGGGAGAGATGACTCTGACGTTCGTGCCAAGCTTATCTTAGTTTAGAAGAGGAACATGGACAAGAACAACAGTTGACTCATAGTAAATCGCACATCACCGCAGCTTATAAAAACCTATCTACTCACAACAAACTATCCATTCTGTTTTTTTTTTACTCGCACAAAAAAAGGCCCATTCAGCAGATAAATGATAAACATTTTAGAAATACATACTTCATCAATTTAAACAAACAAGCTGCAGTGTGTCCTCTTCCAATTGCTAAGCTTCTGCATTCAT
The DNA here is from genome assembly GCF_037954235.1 of Aulostomus chinensis. Taxonomy (NCBI): domain Eukaryota; kingdom Metazoa; phylum Chordata; class Actinopteri; order Syngnathiformes; family Aulostomidae; genus Aulostomus; species Aulostomus chinensis. Next base: position 6,509,379 of record NC_141333.1, on the reverse strand, counting down.
TCAGCCAATTACGCTCACAAAAGATGTATTTTTTTTAAATAACTGAGTCTGGAGGGGATGCACATTATGTCCAAGTCAGACTGTACTGTGAAACTCCAGAATGACCTCCTGTCCCTAAACAACGCGCACTTAAACAGCAGGCATGCAGACTATGCTGCATAATCCCCAGATATCCTTATACTAAACCACACGCACAACAATTAGTGCTGCCGGAAGAATTTAACAACAGCTGGTGAAAGTTAGATGAAGCATTTGCAACACTGCCTGTTGTCTCCATTCACCCACGACTGAGATCCATTTGGGTTTTTTTAGATTATTGTAAGAGCATTTTGATTTTTATTGTTAATAAAGAAGTGGAGAAGCAACTAAGGTGGTATGTGAAAACTGATGTGTTCCAGTAATGTTATATACATATATACACACACACACACCCACACACACACCAACTTAGCCTCTATGCAATAACGCAAGAACCCAATTTAAAGCACCAACGCCAACCTTTAATTTGTGTTGACATTAATGCCTCCTCTGGACAAAAGTGACAGTGTATTCCGGAATGTACTTTCCACGAGTGCCAACATTTGTGTCGTATCATAGATATTCATCTGCCTGGCTCGAGAACAAGCATTTGTTTTGAAAGAGAATGCATGACTGGTGTAATGATTTCTTATTTGTGACTATATACTATATAAAAAAAAAATATGGCTGTAGTGAAACATGCAACATGGTAGCTAATCAACATGTTAGTGTTGTTACATCAGGTGTCATGTAAGACCACTGATGGCTGAGCTTCCTTTCCTCAATAATCTGAATATTCATTTTGTGTAATTTCGTGGGGGAACAGACCCAAACTCAAGCTTTTTAAAGCACTCTATAGAAACGGTGAATCTGCAGGGTGGTGTTCTTTTTTGCTTAGAACATAGGTTTTCAGTGTTGGGGTCACATGATGATAACAAGAAATCAAAAGATTTCAAAATTATGAAAAAGGCAACTTTTGAATGCTTCAGACAATGCAAGGGAAAGATGGGGTTTCTGGCACCTTTTTTTTTTTAAATTATTTTGGGGGTCCTGAGCCAAAATGTTTGGGCACCCCTTAAATACAGCAATGCCCCCCCCCCCCCCAATCATCTTACCTGAATGTAGAAGCCTGCAAGAACCAAATGGCCACGAGAGGAAAGTCATTCAGCAAGAGGCAGACAGGTCTAAAAAACAAGTAGGATACGTAAAACAGACTGTAGAGTAAGTACTGTTCAGTATTATTTTACAGTTAGATAGGAAGTGAGGACATGTTAGGTCAGAGTTGGCTGAGAACTGATCATGTGTTTGCACTACTAAAGAAACTAGCACAATAGGATATCCGCATTAATTGATTGCAGACAGTTCCTCACAAGGCAGTCGCCATTTGATTTACCATATCATTTTTATCACGGTATATGTCTTTAAGTGTAGCACAACCAGAATGTGTGGCCCTCAACAACTTTCAACAACTGCAAATCAACATCCAACTTATGTTTGAACTAAGTATTAAATTTCAACAGGACCAGCAAACATTTTGCCTCTGTGTTACAATGATAAATGTATGAATGGCTGCTTGCATCAGTGCTAACAAGTGATATTGTACACTGTGCTGCTCCGAGGGGGGCACTTTCCACCGGTCCCTGAGCCCATAATTACAGCCAGTGCTCTTTGGCGATCCTGTTACAGCCCAATAATTGATCCTGCGCAAACAACGCCCCGAGCTGCTGCCTGCCATTCTTTCTTAATCCCTGGACATGCATTACTGATTGATTCAGGGGGACAGGTGGGAGATATAACTCAATAGTTAATAAAGCAACAATCTACCCTAATCTAGATTAATAGATGAGCCCAGATCTAGGAACCAAATCCCTCGCTGTTGAATCTATCTGAGGCTTCGCCCTCTTCCTACAGCAGACACAGATTCATACATTGAGCTAAATGGTAATATACCACACACAAGCTTTCATGCTGATGAATACAAGCGCTACATTCAGTCTGATAAATATGTCAGACACATTCTATTCTGTCTGTGCAATGACAACTATGATGACAGAGGTGAATAATCCCTCATTTAGCAAATGTGTACACATTTTTTTATTGACTCTGCAACTATGGGAGTACAGCAGAAGGATGACGTCAGTGTTATAAAGTGCTAATTAAATCATATCATTAACAATCTGCTGGATGAAGAGGTGAAGTGTATAACCTTTTGAGTACAAATTAAATCAATATTTGAGTCACCAGTCACTAGATATGGAAAGTACATTTTATATCTGTTACCCTTGGTGCTGTCACATGTCAACAAATCAGATCCTTCACACAGGTAACTGATATCTTCTCAGTACTTACAAGGCAGCCAAGAGGATGGACTTCTCATGGACTTGATAGGAGAAGAGGAAAAAGGCCAGAGATGAATTGACCTAGAAGTAACAGAGTTTGTTTTGTTTATTTTGGAACATGAACTACTGAGGTTTCAGAACAATGATTCTTGAGAGCATACTATTTAGTACATACAAATAAAGGAAAACTTGATATAAAAGTAGAGGCTTCAAAAATATTCTACAATATATACATTCTATAATACAGTATTTGCAAAAACTTCCTGTAAAGCAGGAAGGGATATCAGTTGTCATTGAACTATTGAACTAAAAGCTTAAATCATATTTAATTAAAAGAACTTCTAAAACAATTTTACCTTCAACCAGAACTAAAACTTAATGTTTCAATTTTTGTCCAGATAGTTCAGCCTAACCCATGACTTTATCACTCACTAGGGCCAGTTTAAATTGCCAGAAGGTGGGCTTTGTCAGGAGTCTGATAGAGGATGGTAGGACGGCCAGGAGAGTGCACGCCAAGCTGAAAAACAAAAACAAAAAACATGAGGGTTATGATAATCGCACATAAGTTATGATCAAATACATTAGAATTTCAAAAAAAGTGTAATTCATGAAACAGAAGTTAATGTGAAGAATTACATTTGCTTGTGATTCCAGGATCATCTACTTCCACATGGAAACTGATAATCACATAACTGAAAAGCAGTCAGTCTGACACACAATAGTACTGCAGCTGTATCTCTGCTACTTTTCAGATGACCCCAGCTCTGCAACTAAGACCCCAACTGTGTGGGAAATGTCCAGATATTGGCCCCGTCTTAGGTGACCAGGCATTAGTTTAACCCTTCAATTGTCACCTGCTAGGGGTGGAAGCACCAGAAGAGAGTGACTATGTGTTAGTATCAATGTGTATAACTGTTGAGAGGTCGGGCAGCGTGTTTGAGGTGTGACGGCAACAATTGCATTTGTCCTACAAATGACGAAAGAGAAAGCAGTTATCTGAGTGCAAAGATTTGTATCCAAAGGGACAGAAATATCTAGTAATAAGGGGGCAGTGAATGACTCTTGTATATGGAAGCAAGTGTGTTATACGTGTGTAATGCGTGTGTTATGCGTGGGGCAGGGTTTTGCAGTCCGGAAGGATGTGGATCACTTTTCACAGCTGATTCATTCTATGTACACAGTACACCCACACCAGAGCATTTAGCAATCCACTCCCTCTGCCAAAAGGACCAGAGTGTTTTTCATTGGTTTGAAATGCACTAGTCAAAGAAGTCCAACTTGATCCCTGGACTTAGCAGTCTGGCAGAAACGTGTCCATGCTGTGAACATAGAACTCCTAAATTTAGCCAGCTGGGTTATTTAAGAATGATCCACCATGACAAAACTGTTGCATCAACATTTTCTCACAGTGATCATACAGAACTTGGGGTTTTGGTAAAAAAAAACGTGCAAATACTTCTTGGAATGTTTTGCAGATTAGTAGGCGGAACGATAAAGTCTTAAGTCAAGTCCTTACTCTTTCTTCAAGTCAACAGTCTTCTCATTTGTCAGTCTGTTTGATCTAATGAAATAAATCTGTCCTTTCAGGTTCATTAAATTTTCTTCTATTTCTGTAAATGACACATGCTTCAGTAAACCCTCAGGCAATTCAACATCTTGTCATTGCCCAGACCAGCTGTGATGTCATGTTCAGAAGATCCTCACAAGACATTTCCTTAAGGGATGATTTTGTTTCCATCCTGCTGGATCACAGTCTTCAATCCCTTGGGCAAGCCATGCTCTCTCAGGACATGAGGCCAGTCAACAAGAAACAGCAACAAAGAAAAACGGGGAAAAAATGCAGCAACAAAGAAGAGAAGACAAAAATGATAAAAGATTGGAGAATAAAGTGAATGCTTGTTAGACAGATAAAGGGATTACCTGAGGTAGAGCTGGGAGTCACTGGACAGAAAGGATCTGATCTTTATCAGTACGTTCAAGCTGCACCATGTGTTGGCCACCTTATCCTGTTTGTGAAAATACACCACTTGATTAAATGAGAAATGATGTCAGAATTAATAGAATTACTGCCTTGTGGATGGATGCCTCCAACCATGCCAACCAGTCCACTTCTTTCTTATTTGTCCAGACTCACAATATACAGTATGTGGCACAGACCTAAAGGGAATTAAGACCCCCCCCCCCCCCAAAAAAAAAAACCCTCAAGAATGTCCCTGGAATGACATGGGACATAACCAGAAACACACTGAAGTTGACTTTGGACCTTCTTGATATAAAATGGCATCACTGCATTTCCTCCAATTAGCCATTTGTCATCAAGCCCACAAACGGTAACAATGACCTTGGCCTCTAACCAGAATCTAGCCACATCATCCTCAAGTCCAAAGTGGACATTTTTGCCAAAGTTGGTTTTCCTGTAATATCGCGTTCATAGGAGGTGATGGACTTTGACCTTTGATCACCAAAATCCCTAAATTCATCTTTGAGTCCAAGTGGATGTTTGCCCTGCACAGTTTTCATTGAAATATCGAGTTCACAAGACAATTAAAAACTAATCCTAAAAAGAAATTAAAATCTGTTTGCAAGCCATTCTCTTTATGGGTGCCCACAGGAGGAGTTTGACACATAAATACATGAAGCTCCATAAAACTGCGTTATAGTGTCGCATAACCATTTAGCAAGTTTTTGACATTTGTCTTCATGTCTGTGTAGAAACAAATTTAACTCTGAAATCCATTCTGAAGAGAAAGCAAATAAGTGTCATTGCTGAAAGTGCAATACAAATTCCCTGGGACATTCCAGGAAGACATTTGTGCAGCTCAAAGGTGTGGCAAGTAAAACGCCTGCATAAATATATACCTCCTGGGATGGAGACTTATTTGTAAGCTTGGAGACATGAGGTCAAATGTCAAACTCCAAAAGTTCAGTCAGACTAGACCCATCAATACGTCAAGATACTGGTGAATAAATCCCCACCAGAGTCTCAGGTAGATGCTGGTGATGGTGGTGGTGGGGCTAAACAATAGCTGGTGATGCAGGGCAACAGATACCAGGGACCAACGGAAACTTCTGCAGTTAATATAACCCATCCTACCCCCGTCAATTTAGAGTATCAATCAGCCTCGTCCCCTCTTGCATGTCTTTGGACTGTGGGAGGAAGCCGGAGTACCGGAGAGAACCCACACAGGAACAGGGAGAACATGCAGACTCCCCACAGAAAGCTGGGGCTCGAACCCAGAACTTTCTTGCTGTGAGGTGACAGTGCTGACCACTGCACCACAGTGGCGCCCCAAACCAGAGTCGTGTATTTTAACAGTGCAGCTGTAATTGACTGAGCGAGCTCACAGGCGTCGCTGTAATTTGTGCATCACCTCTGATCACATAACTTCACGAACTTTGAATTATCAATAATGTTATTCAATCGTATCTTTACAGTGCAAATTTATCAGGAAGGGAGATTTTTATTTTATTGATGGCAACTATGAATACAACTTAACTATCAAGGCTGATTTATTACATAAAGTTCTTTTCTTGATTGATTTAAATGCTTCTAAAAGGATACTGAAAATGGCCACAAAAATCTGAATTTTGAAGTGCTCAAAGCCACATGTTTACATTTTGGTCTAATCAACTGTCTAGACTCCAAGAAGATAACATTTATTTATACAGCAGGGACAAGAAGGACAGCTGCAGTGTGTTGTTGTTGTTGTTGTTTTTGCTTGCAAAATAATCAATTATAACTGTTAGTGATAACTCTTGGATAAAAAAGTTATCAAAATTGTTGCTGGTTGATTTTCCTCCTTGAATTGATTATTTGACTTTTCACTTCAGTGGCTATAAAAACCTCCAAATATTTTATCTCATGTTTATAGATATGTCTCAAGCTTTAAATCTAAAAGAAAGTGAAACGCCATGACTGGGACTAAAGTCATAAATTTGATTATTTCAGACAGGATTTGACAAAAGTCGTTAAAAGACTTGCAACTTCGATTTTAATACCAATAACTCATGACTTCACTCGAACTCGAGCTTTTATGACTTTAAAAATGCCATTGAAATAATTTATCAAATCATTTTTTTATGATTTGGTTATGTGCCACATGTTTCAATGCTGTAAGTTTTGACTAAAGGATTCTAAACTGTGAATGTAGAGTAACGGTGCTACATTACAAGGAAACTAATATGGATAATGTTTGTCATGTATTCATGGTTTTTGTAAACACTACTTTACTACAAGTACTACTTTGCTGGCTCTAAAATGGCTTAGTCCTTGTAAAGATAGCATTGGACCTTTAGTTTTTGCAACCCTGGGTGATTGACAGTTATAGTGGACACACAATAGATGTAGTTAAAATTAAAATTCTAAATAGCCTCCAGGCATTGGTTCCTGTCTGCAAGGCACAATAAAGGGCTTTCATATGTACAGTAGAACATTCTGTAAAAGAGGCCTGAAGACTTGGTCCCATTTCTGCTAAAGGACTTGTGATTCAAAAGAACTGGGGGGGTTGTTTCTGCGTGGTTGAGCTGATATTTAAGCAGTTGTGCAAGGATCAGATGATATTGGGGCCTATATCACGACTGTGCACCATGATATCACACAACACAGAAACAGTGCGACTAGATCGGCTTCATCACTTCTCTGTGGATGGTTTTGGGGAAAGCCTATTTCTGGCGTCTTCTCTCCCTTCCATGCTACAGCTGCTCATGGCACAGCTGTGTGGCTCTTCATGGCAGCCTCGTCAGCACTCGGCCTTCCAATGTTCTGTTGTCTCAGCCGCATCCCTCTCGATTTCCTCCCTCCTCCAAATAACTGCCATGAAAAATGTTTCTGAATGCAACACATGAATAACGAGGGTGTCTCGTCAGCAAATGCAAGGGTTCCGTCACCAATGAGCCAGCAAAGAATTTCCTAGGGAGAAGCATTTGGTGCCGTTTTTGTGAGCTTGCCGCAACCCGAGACGATAGAATGCAGCTCAGTGGGTAAACTTACAACTGCCTCCTCTCAGAAGCTGCCATGAACACCAGTGACCAGGCCTCGTCCTCCCCACCGCCCCTTCTTAGCCCTGTCCCCTTGTCCAAAGCTTATGCTTACGTGCACAATTTCACAATTAGTTCAGGACAACTCACCCCAGCAACCTCTCATGCTGTCGTCACAGGGGAGGATAATGTCTCTCACACCCTGTGTATTATGTTTGCATCATTTCATTGAATAAATCCTGCTACAGCGCACGCCGCCATCCGCTCTCCGGTTAGAATTTTTAATTACTTCTCACATCCATGACACCTTGTGGTGGGTGCCACCTTGGGTACCAGGACAAGACTGTGGGGGGGGGGTTAAGGGGTTTCAGAAATGAGAGCTGCAAACATTTTGAGCTGTCTGTCACACATACAAGTACAAACACACACTTCAGCTCTGTCAACACTGCTGGCTGCGGAAATACTCCTTATCGCTGTTCGGATTTCCTTTCCTTTTAATTAATATTCCAGCTCGCTCTTTGACTGACTACAGTATACAAACGTGCTTGTGTTTGTATGGGACTTGAGCCAAAGACCTGCTTTCATCCTCAAAAGACTTGAGACTCGGCTTATGTGAACCTTCTCTATTTAACACATGAACATTAAGGAACTATCTGATGAGCTGAATATTGTTCCATATACTGACACGTATCCTTACGCATCCTTACGCATCCTTACCACCACAGAGGCTATAAAAACCTCACCAAGTGTGTTTGTGATCCCAAATTAAAAGATGCTGAACCGACCCCACCAAACTTTATCACCTAAGAACATATTTGAATACGTCAGCACTAATTAATGTGGAAATAGAGTTGAGTTTTGCAAACATGCTAAATGTTAGCTCTGCTACATCAGCTATACGTTAGCTCACCAGTAGTTCTGTGGTATGACAACTTGATTAGATTGGTGGTCACTGAATATTTATATGAAATTCATCAAAATTTCCTGCCACCACCTGTTGACTAAATTAAAAACTGATTTAAAATTGCAGAATTGGCAAAACTTCTGAATTTGTAGAAAGGGGCTGCAAATGTGTAAGGCACGGGCATCTGATTTATAAAATGTGAACATTTTTTGAAGCAGCCACTTTGATACAAAATATTAAGAACAGAGTCTCCTTTCATGCCATGACCTGTGTTTACCGACTACTTAATGTCAAAATGGCTACCGTGACATTGTGGATAGTTACAGGCTGTCGGATGTCCCCTAGTGTGCCTACAGTGTAGAGCTGGCCCAGCATCAGTCCATATGGCTACAACATAGCAGTGCTATGAAGAGCTGGAAACACTGAGGTCATAAATTAGTAAAGATTTATCTGTATGCTCACACACTTGCACCACCCAGAGATAGAGTGTAACTGATCTCCTGACCTTTTCAAGATTTTATTCCTCTGTTTTCTCTGATCCTGCAGCGTATCCATTTCCAACTGGCTAAGCACCGAAGGATATAAGGGTGTTCGCCATGCTTAGAGTGTGGAACAATTTGTAAGGCACGAGGCACGTCAGGTTTGTGCCTGACTTTCATAAAAGTGTCGTCGTCTTCGTATGAATGTTTCATATCCCATGAAATTAGGACTTTAACTTCAAGGAAATAAAATGTCACTGCCTTCAAAACAGTTTAGCATGACTCTTCCTGCACACGTGTAAATAGAATCAGGCAAAGAAATCCTATCATATCAACAGCCTTTTTATGTCCCGTGCCATGGGTTATGTTTTCATGGAGCCATCAAAATTGATGAATCACTTATTTTGTGTTAAGATCATATCAGGGGTGTTGATTATCTTGACTTCCAGGACCAAGTGACTGAAGCAGGAATTGCCTAAAGAGTTGCCACAAACCTATCTTGAAAAGATTTTGTTACTGATATAGACAGACCGAAACATAATAGCACCTCTGTTGGTCAGTAATATAACAAAAGTCTGCATTTCAAGTGTTTATGGACAATTTTGAGGTGTTTTAACAATGGAATTTAGAAACATCGGTATCCTGAAAATTATCCATGACTTTCTCAGAAACTTTCTTTATTTTTACCACCAAAGGGGGAAGTGAGAAGTTTTGTCATCTGCACCACCTCAAGGGAAAGTAAGACATAAACCATCAACATAATCCATCACAGGAACATATACATGTGATCTTGGCCCCTCAAATCTCCAGGCTGACCCAGGAATTCAAGATATTATCATCTCCCACTTGTGTATTTAAATGACATATTTGAATTACATGTTGCAACTATTCTTAGACAAGAGCACAAATGCTTTTTTGATGAGACTGGGCCTGAAGGCAAGATTAGCCTTCACAGATATGGTTTTATAGCTGACTTTTCATTCGAGAAACCGCTGTACCTCAAACAGACCACGAGCCACGGGAAAGATTCTCCTGACCACCTGCAAGGCCTGGTTGAGGTCAGACAGGAAGGGCAGCCAGCAGAGAGCAAAAGTCACCAACACTGTTGCAGCGATCCTCACCAACAGGAACAGCCTGCATGAGAAGGGTCACACAGAAGGGACACGCATTAACCATCAGATATGCCATAAAACATTAAAAATAGGCTGCTTTTTTCACTGTGGGGTCTAGTTTAAGTATAGCAACTATTATTATTGCTCAATCCACTACAAGTCCTAAATTTGGGATTTGACCCTTGTGTCGAGGAATGCAGTGAAAGCCATGCATCAGCTGAGAATCTTCAGTGTAGGTCTTGTCAGCTGCATCTGTGAGGCTGCTAGAGAAGTTGCACACACAAGCATAGCTGAAGAGTTTGGGCATGGCCAGTGTGTCATCTGGACATATCTTCCCACCGGCCCTTCTAATCCAGCTTCCCATGTGCTACTAAATGCCCTTGGTACATTGTTACTAGATAAACAGACACTAGACGCACTAGTAACAGCATCCAACCTGATTATCTCTCCTGAGAACAGCACTCTCTTATAGACTGACATTACATATCTGCTCTGAGCATTCATAGTGACACTTGAATGACAAGACACTGTAATGGAAAACAAATATGATTTCAAAGACATAAACACAAATCCTCTTGATTTATGAGCCAGGTATTCTAGCTGGGGATCTTTTGGAGCTGAAGAGGGCAGGGGATATAAGAATCCACTTGCTGCTCTTCGGTTTTGATTTCCCTCCCCTTCACATAATTAATTTGGTTTGTTTTTCTGTGCTATAACAAATAATTTTTGCCACTTCTTTATGTCTTCACTCCATCACTCTATAAATGGTTCCTTACTGGATGTCAACACGTTGCTCCTGACCTTACAGCTGGTATTCCAGAGGGAATGTGAGATGTTCCCAAAGGAAACAAGGGAACATTGCTGCGTAGGTGAGCTCATTTAAAAAGCAAGAATCCAATGCAGCCGCAAATTTGTGGCTGTATTGGATGACGCAAATATGGCTGAGTAGTTTTGCATAATCTTGCTGACAGACAAACAGAAATTCAAATCCAGTGGAGAAAAAATCCAGTATTGTCATGGTGGATGTTCTTAAATATATCTCAATAGAAATAACTAGAAACCTGAAACAGACACCAGTGTGAAATGGAGCCACATTTTTTTGGCTTTAAACAGAATTTTAAACAAGAAAGGCCATTGACAGAAAGTTCCCTTTTACCATGACAGCCTGATAAACACAATACAAATAAAAATACCAAACACATAAAACAAAATTAAAATACTTAAGACAACTACATCAAATTAAATATGTTATGTTATATTAAAAGAGCTGTAAAGTCAGGAACGAGGATTAAAATAATATTCATAATTATTGGAGGAAACAAATAAAAAAACTTAATTAAATTTATAATAAATGAAAATTATTCTTCTTAATTAAAAGCACTGAAATCTGTATGACGCAATTATTAATTTGGGGATATGTCAAAATTTGTTATCAAAGTTGAATGATTTAAAAAAATTAGTATTAAAGTCCAAGTTCTGCAACTCTACTACAACTAGGCTTTTTTATATAAATCTTTGTGATGACGTAGAGCACAGGCCAAGGAAAGAAATCATTAATTAATTGCACCTGAAATATTGTATTGTTTCATGGAACAAAAAAAAAAAAAAAAACAGGCCTTTTTACATAGATGATAAAAGTAAAGTCCTATGAATGATCAGGTTTATCCTTGTATGAGTAGCTGCAACTGCCACATGTGAAGCTGTGCTCTCTTCAGGTGCCCTTCGAGTTACACCATTCTAATATACCACCTCAGCTACTGTGTCTTCTTTTGCAAAAAAAAAAAAAAAAAAGCAAATCAAAAAGGATGGGGGCGACTGCTCTAGATCGGATCACGCTTCAGCTAAATTCCCTGAAAGTGAGGAGGGCGCGTGCTAACTGTTAAGATGAAAAGAAAAATAAAGACACGAGCAACACAGACTCACCCCCGTCCCATCAAGCCCAGTTTAGCACACTTTCCCAGGAGGTAGCAGAAGAAGGGCAGAGCGTGGTACAGCTCCATCTGCTTGTAGTTGAGAGCCAAGGAGAAAGCAACGGAGCCCGGCACATCCCAGCCCAGACCCAGAGCCAGAACACCCCACAAGGCAAAGCCCAGGCTGACTCCATTGTACCTGATACTGTTAAGATCAATGTTGTAACACGAGAGCTTTAAAATCGAGTCTGGATCCCTGTGTAATACTGTGCAACCAATACAGGAGTTTTGGGCTGGATACCAAAATTAGGTATCTGCATATTAACTCATAAAATGCCACAAACGATGTAACCGCCAAGATATGTTTTTCTGAATGATGCTCTGTTGAAAAGAAGCTTTAATATCAATGCATATTAGTGATACAAATATATTTGTCAGAATCAACTGTGGAGGTTAAGTACTAATTGAGCTGGATGGGGAAAAAAACCTGTACATGAACTTGTGTATGAAGGATACTGGAAATGTCCGTAGTCAATAAGAATCAGCCCAGGATAGAGTAGGAAACAGAGCAGAGTGCAAACCTGCGGGGGAAAAACAAAAATAATATTTAGTTACAGGAGGGGAAACATGGCCACACTAAAACTACAGTCTGTTTTCTATTTCTTGTCATATTGTGCCAAATCCACCATTCCAGCTGATATGTCTGATAATGTGACAATGTTGAAAATATTGGTAAGTATCACTCAAAACTGATTATTTCATAAGCCTCTGAACTTCCTCCAAAAGCATCATCCAATTATACTACATTGTAATGGAGCAACCAGGACTCTAGTTTGTTTTAGAATGTGTCATGTGTCTTACTTTCTTCTTGGAGGATCCATCACTGAGGCATAAACAATAGAAAACCACAGCAGGGATGTATATCAGTAAGTCTGCCACCAGGACTAGGACAGGGAAACAAAATATTATCCATCATCTCAACTGTTTCACAAATACTTTAGTCTGCATGATGAATCTACTGTATGGAAATGTTTTCCGTCTATAAAAGCTTTAGCCAATCAGTAAATTAATTCCAGAAATCAGGAGTTTACTTTGATTGTTGTACCTGTTGTTCTCATAAATAACTTGTGTTTGGGACTTTCATAACCTCTGGATTTGTGCAGCTCCACCCATTCAGGGTTTATTATCTTGGCTCTGCATGGGAATAAAATAAGACTGATTTTTATTTCTAAATCATTGTCACTTGATAATGCAAGAAAGGAGACTCAGATGGATGAGGATGAATTGATAAGAGAGTAAAATATCAAGGCAATAAAATACAGAGAATACTTGCATATGAGCACAGATCAGGCTGTGATACGCGGTCAGAGGAGGATAATCAAGACCCCAGTAGTTCAAATCATTATCAGTGGTATTGAAGTACCTGCAGGAGAGCAATCAGTATTTATGGAGAAACTCTATCTCACAAGCTCTAATGGGATATTTACAATTTCAGAGAGCCGACTTCACCGTCACACAACCCTCACAAAAAAGCAAAATCTTACTAAAACATGTAATTGATGTTTACCAGTGATTAATAAACCATGAATAAATCAGGTTTATAAGTTTATAAGCAATTTTTGGGGTTGTTATCAATGTTTCAGCTCTTGTTGATAAAAACAAGTAGTGCTTTTAAGAGCTGACAACTCATAAAATGTGCTGTAATAAGAGTGATATTTTAACTAAAACGTCTTTGTAGAAGGGTTCAAATTCCATCCAGTTACTTAACAGTATAGCAAACCTGGGGATGCTCATTTAGTGAGACCGGTTCCATCAGTGGCTCTACTTGTTACTGCCATTCTTTGTTGATTCATTTATTAATTCTTGATTTATATCAACGTGGAGGTGAAAGTAGGAGCTACAAATGTTAGCTGAGACGAAATGATTTTCCATCCAGAAGCCTAAACGATAAAACTGGTGTCACGCTGGCAGAGAGTACAAAGGATTTTTTCACAACCTGGCAACCAAAGAAGAAATATTTCATCAGCTTTATATAACAACTTTTACATATTTTCTTTTTGCTGTCCTTCAAAAGTGACATTAATTTGGTGTCCCTCAGTCCAGTCAGGCAATCACAGCAGTACTTGAGCAACCAGTCCCACCTCCCTGAAACTGGCCCAGAGGTTAGTAACTAGACGCTTCAGACTGACCATTCCTGCACAGGGAGACTGTGGGTCACTTCTTGCCAGTGTCTTTGGGCTTCATAGTCGCCAAACATGGGTGGTTTCCCCGCCCCTGGTGAAAGAAAATCATTCATCTGTAATTAGTCTGATATGTGGGAGGCTGGTTCGAGGACAACAAACAACCAAACACACACACACACACACACACACACACACACACACACACACACACACACACACACACACAAAACCCCGCTTCAATCCTGAAACAGCGCGTTTGTGACAGCAAAAATAATGCAGATTCCCAGCGAGACAGTAACAAGCATACAACTTCTCATGCCGCCAAGATGCACAGACTTCTTACCGGAGTAAGAATTTAACGACACTCCCCATCTCACGACGACCCCGAGCAAAACGCTGATGGAAACAAGACTCCACGTCTGCATAACTCCCAGAGGTAATTTTGGCTTTTAAGATACAAATAAAAAGGAGACATCCGTTCAATAAGACAATATTCGAGTCTGTTTGCGTTTCCTGGATACGTCATCAGCCAGACTCGTTGCGCTTTCTCATAGGTCACTGGATTCTGACGTTTAAGGCAAGAGACATGAGACGTTCAGGGACGGGAAGAAAAACAGGATTTGTTTTGTTCGTCGAACCATCACTACGGAACTGAGGCGATAGTCATGCTATCAAGCCGGATTTAGGCAGGTGGCAGACATCCGTAGCCCAGTACTTTTAGGATACTTTAAAGACTGAATGCATTGGTGTACATTTACACTGTTAAACAGAGGTTTCATAAAAGCCAATCTTTGGAGATTGGCTTTTACGCACTATTAATGATTTATTTGTCCTGTATCATTTAAATTATCTACATGAATAGCACCTTGTATCTTGCTCTGCAACAAATGAGTCAGTGACACCACTGTGATAACATTTAGTATGTGATAATGCACGCTAATGATATACGTCAGACGGGAACATTTTGATAAATAAAGGACTTACAAGTCCAATTCTTCTCGTTTCCCCACTTTCCACATATAATCAGGGAGGACAAGCAGCAGTCTCATGTTTAACTAGTTTGCTGCAACCTTCTGTATACAGATGTGTAGTTATGACCGCCTCCCCTTGCCCTCCCCTCTCAATGTAAATCACAGCCGGGGGGCATGCTGTCCTCTGTGACCTTTTCTTCTGTTGACAACAACGTCTTTGTTCCCAAGGTGTTGGGATTTGTTGTGTAAGACATGTTCCTTGTGGTTCTGGCATCAATTATGCATAAATAATAATAACCTTGGACAACTGCTGATTTGCAATGACACTTTCATTACAACGGGAGCAGCCTATAACTCACCGGTACCCATTAGTTATTAATGCCCGGCCACGCCAGCTTTACTTTGTCATTTATTGCTTCATCTCTACGCCTTTTTAAATATTCAGTAACTGCTGTACCTACATTTACTGTCTGTGATCCCCGCCCAGGAGAAGGCTATAGCTTGTAGTGGAAGATGACCTAGTTATTATGGAGGCCTGGGCCTTGCTTCCAATGCCATTGTTGTCTGTCATGTCAATGTTGCAAACACAGCAAGTCAGCATGTCACATTCGATCTTTTCTGCCATTTAGTCACGTTTTACAGTTAGCTTGAACATCACAATTTTGTCTCTTTTTTTATATAAAAAAAATCACGTGCGATTACATTCGGAAACGGAATAAGAGAACGTCTCTCTATGTGTTTTTGTTTTGCCATTGCAACGTGGAGACAAGTATCCTGCTAATGGCAGTGAACACCACAGCACAACTAGTGATGCAATAGTTGGGCTGGAAGAAAGAAAGACAAGTGTTTTTGAAGAAAAATCCAGGAGATGTATGTTTAAATAACTTTATCTTCCATGTAGAGTCCTCATGTCCCTTCCCAAAGAGCCATGTTTACAGTCATTATTGATGCCACCTGTAATGTGTGTTACATTCACTGTTTACTGATAATCACAGCAACACATGGCTTAAATTACACACAAATAATTGTGCAAAACACATAACATATTGGTGTACAAAAACCCCAATACTGCTATATTGATTGCATTGATACAGTAAACTACTAGCTGTTGGTAAACACCTCAAAGTGTCAGTCGAAGTGGACTTCTGTAGTTTTGATCTTGTTGTGCGTTTTAAGCTTCTTCTTTTTTTTTTTTAATTTTCTGCATAGTTATATAGCAGTAGCTGCAATCTGTTTGAGCAAACACATCTGTTAACTGGAAAAAAAATCCCAAATAAAATTTAAAATAACTGTAACATGACAAGAAATAAGGAGACAGTGGATGACGAAGACGTGAAGTCTCCAGCCTGACCGAAACACCGCTGTTCCGTGATTGCCATTTAACCACAAGCGTGACCTTCACACCATTTTAGTTGATTTTCTACACTTCAGTAAACTTTGCTGAGAGAGCTTTGGCAGTTCAACTTGTACACTTTAGTGCAACATGTTTTCATAGGAGTGAACATCCCTACATTGGTGAATCCTGCTGCATTTCATGGTGTTTGGAGTTTGTGTACATGGTGACATTCATGCACTGCTGGCAGGATGCGCACACCTGCTGTAATGATGGCCGAGCTGGCTACTTTTGTTAGCCCCTTGCTAACTTGAAAATGGATAAATAATTTAATTGTACAGCTTTCGAAATGTTATCAGACCAAAATGATCAAATTCTGATTGTGAAATAAGAATTTCATGTGATGCCTAATGCTTAAAACAATGTAATCACTGTTTTACAGTTGTAACAATGAAGTAGGCAACAACTCGGCCGATAATGAAAGCATGTGTCAGCAGCTGTTTGTAATAACTGTCACTCCCACAAGATGGCGACAAATATTTCGCACCATAGCTTTAATAGTGTCCTGTCTGGACAGTTCAAGAGCTGGAATCAAGTCCAGGGTTTGGTTTTTGTTTTTGTCTCTTATATTTTGGGTGTCTTCCTGCTCTGTGTGTCCCTCTTGTTTTCCTGTAGTCTCGCCTTGCTTGCCCCCCTACACCTGCCCAGTCTCGGCCCCTGTCTGCCCTCAAGTTCCTTGTGTCAGCCTTTTTCACATCCTCTGTTTAGGCAGTCTCTGCCCGATTAGTTGTGCAACGTCAGAGTTGTATTCAGCTTCTGGTCTCGTTATATTGTAGTTCTGGTTTGTTAAAATACATTTCAACTCTGTTCAGCTGCTGGCGCCTGCATTTGGGTCCACCACAGGTCAGTTTTTTCTCCTAACAGAGATATAAAATCTCAAAAATAATGCTCAGATACCATATCTCCAGGATAACAAATCTAGCGGGTGAATGCAGAAACATCTTGAGGAGACTTGTGGACCACCTCAGCAAATTAAGACCACCGATTTATGTTGGCTTTCTCCTAAAAACCACCCAGAATCACTTGTATTTTCATAAGAAACTAACATGGCCACAAACATTAAAATTTAAGAAATCGTTTTTTTTTAATTTTTTAAATAATCAACTTTAATAATAATTAATTAGTTAACATTTTTAATTTACATGCTGAGGACAATAAACAATGATTTTTTTCCCCCTTTTTTCTTCTTGTCTTTCTATCTTGCTTTCTTGCTGTCTTTCTGGCACTGATTTATTTTAATCATATAGCAGACAGCTCGGGTAGACTAATATAGACAGGCTGCTGGAGCTGTGGGAACCTCCGTCCAGGCTTTCCTCCACCTGTGCCTGTGCAGCTGCGCAGCTCATTACAGAGGGCAAGTGCGACTCTTTGCTCCTCTAGTGAGCGCATTCACCCCGTCAGCAAAGTGTATTTTTGGTTTCAGATTAACAAGAAATACCACCAAAAAAAAAAAATCGTTTTCGATAAGCCAATATTGAAATAATTTGGCGGCGGTATGAATTTGAACGAACTGCATCGGTTTTAAACGGGTCTTTTTGGAGGACATTATGATATAATTGGGTTCTTTAATGTCTTTATCATTCATCTTACATTTGGGGTTTTATAGCCATTTTAACAATCTAGTGTTTCTGTGAGCTTAGGATGGAAATCTGTATTTTCTCCATCAGGTCAAGCTTTAATAGGAACCATCAATAATTTCAGTGCTCCAAAAACATAAATGTCAATCTGTTGAAATCTGTCTGACTCCATTTGTCTGTGCTGTGTGGTGCTGTGGTATTTATGAATATCATAGAAGAAGACTCCTGTTTACTCATCGCTGATAATCGAACTTTATCAATCAAATCAATTATTACGTCGAGGGTAATTAATCTTTACTGATCCGGTTGCGAAAGAAAGAAAGAGAATATTGATCCAGATTCTGTATCGGCCTCAAATAACATAAAATAAATAAGCTTATCTTGATGCATAAATATTTATCCCCCACCTCATTAAATGCTGTGATGTCTTCCTAAATATTTAATTTTGATCCACTAATGAAGAGCCAGAGGAGTCAGTGACGTCCCCTAGTGGCCTGAAGTGCAGCGTCACCGGTGCAACATCCGGCAAACATTCATCTGCTGGAGAAGCGCGGAGTGTGCAGCCTCACCGCAGGCACCGACACCCGGCAGCCAGCAGACGTGCATGTGAGCGCTTTAGTCTCAGTACGCGGCTGAACCACAAGCCTCGCCTGCCGTTGGAGGGGAAAATATATCAGAAAATGGCTTCCTTCCAAAAAAGAACCCCCCAAAAAAGAAAAGGTCAACTCCAAAATATAAGGTGCAAGTTTTACTTTCCAGTAAATCATTTTTTTCCTTTTTCGTGTATCCCCCCCCCCCCCCCAAAAAAAGAGGAGCATTTGAAAACGGTTAAAATGTGTCGCTATACTCTGCCCTGAAACTGACCCCAGGATGACTCCTCCACAACCCCGACACACGTCCACACATCCCCTGCATTCAGCACAGAATGAACCCCTCTCTTAAAACTCCAGTGTTGTAACAATAATAATAATAATAATAATAATAATAATAATAATAATAATAATATCAGTAGAAATGCCAGGGTGACATTGAGGACGGCTTTTGCATCATCAGCACCTTCTTCGGTGTCTGACAGTGAACGAGAGGCTCCTTTCTCTTTCCCATGGGGATCAGATAAATATAGCGCCTATAAACCCCCCCCCCCCAACAGACACACACACACACACGCACACACACACACACACGCACACACACAAACACACACACACACACACACACACACACACACACGATCACCATTTGCTGTTTGTGCAAAAGTGATTAGCCAGACACAACTGCGAAACTGTTACCTCTCTAGAAGCCAAGCCGCAGAATATCCTGTTAAACGATCCGCGCGGTGATGTAATGCTAAATTAAAAGGTGTCTGACCTCCAGTCTGGGATCAGTATTATTCTAAAAAAAAATATTCTAAATATCCTTTTGTTAAAAAAAAAGTTTCATCAAGCCTTGTTTTAACGTTTATTTATTTCTCCCAGCGGTTTGTTGAATATTCAGAAATATTCTGCCATGCCAGATTTATCTCAGCCTGAAAACCAAAACAAAACCTGTGCAAACATTGCGCAGATCATCAGTTGCGGAAGCTCTGTGTGTATCTGGAGAGTTTCAGAATGTGGCAATTTTTTTTTTTTTTTTGGACTCACCTGAGTTTTCTAACGACAAGAATCAACAATTCTGAATAAATTGGGGGGAAAAGGCAATTAAAAAAAAAAATCTACAAGCAGTCACAAGTGAAAGTTCCAAAACGGTTAACTGACTTTTGCAAAATAGTTATAATTCAATTTTCTCTGTGGTGCTTTGCAAATGTCTTAAATTGTCAGAACGAGATTTTTAAAATACAGGATCTAGACTTCAATAATTGCTTCGTCAATATAAGCACATAATATTTAAGATCAATTTTCTTGTTTGATATGATTATAATGGTAATTTTATAATGTCCACACGGCGAAATTAAATCACCTCACCGCTGAATTTATTATAATTATTTTGCGTGTAATTATGTACAATTATTGCCTTTTTATCTCAACGATTGCCTCGCCGATTTAAGTGTTAATAATGAGAATGGATTTGAATTCTTTCTTAAATTTATTTACAAATAAATTCAGTTTACAACACAATATAGCTACATAGAATTACATATATTTGATCTTTTTTAAATTATAAACAGACTATTTTTCAGAGCTTTTTTTTTAATATTGTATGAAAAAAGGAAGCCAAAAAAATTGTGTCCACTTGAGCCTCCAATACAAAAAAGAAAATGTAAAATAATTATCACAGATCTCGAACAGGAACAAAAGCAAAACAAAGACAGGTAAAAGTCATACAGGTAAAATCATTCTGGAGTTTTTTTTTGTTTTTTTTTTACAAATATTTACAAATATTACCTGTACAGAAATATTTCCTTTTTCTTTTTTCTCTGCGTCTCAACAGTCTTTACATGAGTCCAGTGCTGCCTATTGATTTGTGCTGCCCCCCCCCCCCTACCGTGTTAATGTCTCAATATAAAAATAGGAGTTTATTTTTTTCTTTCCTTCAAGTCACTGTGAAGGCCACTTGGACACCGCCGCGGCCGTCGCTGAGGGTAAAACGTGTCCAGAAATAATATTAGAAGGTACACTGAGGATGGGAGCGATAGCGGCTGATGTCCGGGTCAGAGAGAGGGACTGCGCGCTCAGTAGGGCCGACTGAACTGTCACCGGAGGCCGCAGGAAAGCCTGAGCGGCGCCCGGTGTGGACGAGGAGGCGCTGGACACCCCGATGATGTTCTCTATACTGAAGGAGGGCCTGTTGGACGGCTCTGACTTGATCATGGACGCCGTACTCAGGCTGTTGAGCTGCAGTTGAAGGCTCGGGCTGAGCTGGGAGTTGAACGCTTTTCTGTTCAGCTCCGCCGAGGGTAGGAGAGGGACGCCCGGGGGCAGCATGGGTCCTACAGGGGGGATGTACGGGTACTGCAACGCCGCCGGATGGGAATATGCAGCTGGATGGATACCGTAGTGACGCCCATAGGGGCCCCCGAGGCTGTAAGCCCCGAAACTTTGCATCATGAGAGCAGTCTGGTCCCTGAGCACGTCCGGCTGAACCCGCTTGAACCTTTTCCTTCTCCTGAGGAAGCTGCCATTGTCGAACATGTCCTCGGAAGCAGGGTCCAGAGTCCAGTAGTTGCCCTTACCGGGGTTGCCAGGTTCCCGGGGGATTTTCACAAAGCAGTCATTCAGAGACAAGTTGTGGCGAATAGAGTTTTGCCAAGCCGGGAACTTCTCCCTGTAATACGGGAAGCGGTTGCTGATGAACTCGCAGATCCCGCTGAGGGTGAGTTTTTTCTGCGGGCTCTGGAGGATAGCCATGGTGATGAGGGCGATGTAGGAGTAAGGCGGCTTCACCAGGCTACTTTTGGGCTTCTGCATCGTGCCTCCAGGCGCGGCGCCCTGGTCGTGACCCTCTCCCTTACCGGTGCCGGTCTCTCCCTCCCCGGAGCTCTCGCAGCACGGGCTCCCTCCACCGGATCTCATCTCCTCCTTCTCCACCTCGATCTCGTCTTCCACCTCCTCGTCGCCCGCGTCTCCCCTGAGGTCGTGCAGGATGCCTCCTCCCGGGCTGTCGCAGTCGCTGTCCACCCTCTCCATGCACTCATCGTCTCCCTCGCCGACCACGTCGATATCCACGTCCTCCGCTGTGAGCACAGTTTGGCCCGACATGTCGCTGGCTCTTTCGCTGCCTCCAGACAGGGTCATCTCACGGCTACTAAAACACTTGATCTAAAAACCTCTAAAACAACCGAGATGTGATGGGTGGATCAGACTGGCGCGGCCAGAGCGCACTCGCCGCGTGACTTGCTGACTTCTTCTCGCCTCCCCTGTCAGGAAGATCGGACGTCTCCCCAAAATCTAAATGCGGTTTAACGTCGAGCAAGTCAATCGAACCCAGTCAGACAAACTTCTACCAGTATTTCTCCTCTCGGTGAGCGAGCAGGCCTGTGTAAAAGCGGCGCGTCTTGCCTGAAAGTTGTTTGGGGAGCAACTTCTGCGCTACGGCGTCCCCCCCCCCCTCCTCCCGGCGCGTGTATTTCCTATCGGAGTGATATTCGGAGAAGCAAGTCGAGATGACACATGCTTTTAAAGGTCGGAGCTTTTAAAAGGACTGTCTGATAGATTACTTTTCCCCAGTATAAGATATACTATCAGTGCAGGACACGTGGTTCGGTGACGACAGACGCCCCCTCTCCTCTCTCTCTCTCCCTCCCTCCCTCCTCCTCCTCCTCTCTCTCTCCTCTCTCCTCTCTGTTAAACCATGCAAACTGGAGTTGTTTCATGGATTTGTCAACAATGGGACATCAGCAATGCTGCTTTCCGCTGATTTCTGTGTTCGTCCGTCATAGACCATTTAACGGTGGCAGAAGGAGGAGCAGGAGGAGAGGAAGGGGGGAGCAGGGGGGGAGGAGGAGGAGGAGGAGGGGGGAGAGGAAAATTGGCCTGCATGATTGAAAGATCTGATGCGCATTAACGTGGCTGATGCGTAAAACAATTCAAACAGTTAACTTTGCTCGTGCAAACTGTGTTGAAAAGCTGCTGACTGAAAACGACCGACGAGCTAAATTGATGGAATCCTTCAAGTTATTTTTTCTTCCTAAATTTGTGCATGATGTTTTGTTTTTGTAACAGGTACGTGCTCGCTCCTTTTCTAATGCTTTATGGAAGATGATTAATATTGTAATTTTAATTTTTTAAAATATATTTTATTTTATTTTAACAATGTATTTATATGCATGCCTTGATATTTCCATCTTTAACAACCCCGCCGTGTAAATCCAGGACGCGAATGCAAAGCATGAATTTGAGTCTATTTATTCCCGCAGGTTTAGCCGAAGGTGGGAAGAATATTGAGAAGCAGCAGCAGCAGCAGCACCGGCGACAATGAATGAAGAGAATAAAGAATTTCATTACGAGTTGGGAAGAGGTGCTAACGACCCCAATCATTGCATGTTTTTTACATTTGAAAACAGTAGGAAATGCGGCAGCGGGTGAATGCAAAGAGACCATTTATTCAGAAGCATGAAGCGGCGAGGCTCGACTGGGACTGAGGGGATGTCGGGTCCAACACGGGAGGGTTTCCTGCGTGACAGAGAGAGGGAGAGAGAGGGAGAAAGGCTGGTGAAAGAACGGATATATATTGGTCAGCTAAGCGACTAGCATAAATCATGTTAAATTCATAGAAATGTGCATTTAATTCTCAAAAAAGAAAGAATTTAACTAAAATACAACTTTCATAATTAAAACTTTCTATTGTTTTCTTACATAAATATGTTAAAGGTCCCTTAGCAGGTTCATGAAAATATCTATAACCAACATGGCTTAGTTAATTAGGGAGGAAGCTTTTTTTAAGATCAATTAAAAGATTATTATCATTACATTAATATCACATCAAAAAATTAAAGCAGAGTGTTTCTCTGCACATTTCTCTTCAGGATTCCAATATATAAATTCAATTTTTGCAAGTCTGATAAAAAAATTAGCAATGACGATAATAATAACAATAAAAATATGAATTGCAATTCAGTCTAATTGAAATAAATTAACTAACTGACGTGCCAAAATTTACCCGAACGAAAAGCAAATTATTCGATTTTCAAATCTGAAGCTTCCGCCGTTATTTGTGGACGTTCTGATTTCAGGGAATAGACGCGATCCTTTAATTGCCTCCCCGCTGCCTCCGCTCCTCGCCTCCTCTGTTCTCGGGATGAAAGGAGGGATGAATCAAACGCAATCATTAATAACGCTCGCGCGGGTCAGAGGAGGGGAACGTGGCTTCCGGTCAGACCTGGCTGCTTAATCTCTCGGTGACCTGCGTGAGCTGAAGGTCCGTCAATACGGACTACTTAGCAGATGAGACAGGAGTCTATATCCTGCAGGCCGCCGGTGTGTGTGTGTGTGTGTGTGTGTGTGTGTGTGTGTGTGTGTGTGTGTGTATATATATATATACACACACATATATAAATATTGCATATAATCCAGACTGATTCAACCTCATGATTTAGTCCCTCAAACATCCGGGACAGGACCCCCCCCCCCCCCCCCCCCATTGAACTGATACTAAGTAATAGGCGATGCTAATGATGTTTTACTATATCAAGTCAATATTAGTATCAATATACAAGTTCATTTTTTCACCTGTTCTTTAGGCTATCAATAAAAAATCACTTAATCAGCTCTTCCTTCCTATTTTCCCCTTAACCCCCCCTGTCTCTCTCTCTCTCTCTCTCTCTCTCTCTCTCTCTCCTCGATGTGAAGACAGGTGCAGCCTGAACAAAAAATAAATAAATAAAAGAAAACCCCAGAGTTGCAGTGTTGTGTGAAAGGCGGTGTAACTGCTCATATAACCTGCCTGCAACAGCGCCGAGAGGGGGTTTCGAACCCGTCCTTCCTGTGATCTTTTGAAGCCTCATAAATCCGCTTTTATACCTCCGCAGTTTGTTAATGAAATGTGCGTTTTAAGCACACATGCACGGCTTAGCGCGACAAAACCTTTTAGTGTAATAAGCCCAACTTGCTCCGGTTTGACACCATTCAGGGGGGACGGAGAGGAAGAGCAGCAGCAGCAGCAGCGCAGGTGGAGGGAAGGGAGGGTGGGGGGGCACATGAGATCCAACTACCAGCAAGGTCACCCAACAAATAATTGTGATCATAATAACGCGATGCTCTGTTGAGTTCTGATTTTTCTTCACTTATACCACATTACGCCCCCCCCCCTCTCTCTCTCTCTCTCTCCCTCCCTCTCTCTCTCTCTCCCACGAGGTCAGAGGTCAGGGTCACCTGCAGAGTCTCACTTCAGCAGGGGTGGGTGCTATAGAGACCTGAATCCTTTCCATTATTAAACTAGAGAATATCGAAATCAATGTGTGTGCCATCATAGAAGCTAAACTGTGTCTCTTACGTCACTAAAGGTTGAGATGATTTACCTGCATGTCTCAAGTGTAAAATAATGAATTTGACTCTCTCTGGTTGATCCCACCTGACTTGCCTTCCTTATGGTAACACGCATCACATCTTAATTATGAAATAGTGATCGAATGTAATTTGGAAATTAGAAAAAATGGGGGGGGGGGGTGTCAGGGAAGACCACAGATGCAAAGGAGAGATACGTCACAAAGCGCATCTTCTCTTGACATTTATTCATCCTAATAGGATAATTAAATGTTTATTTATCCTAATAGGAAGAATAAATGTCAAGAGAAGATTCGCTTTGTAAATCCACTCGATCATCGTTTACTCTCAATTTATTCAAAGGTATTCGATTTGCTTTGTTTTGCAAGGATTAAACCTGACAATACAGCCTGGTGTGAACTTTAAAAAAAAGCCCCCTCCCTTCCCTCTGAAATAAGTCAAATCTCAAATAAGCACTTTTTTTTTCTTTTTTTTTTTTGCAACGAAATCAAATCCTGAGCGATTAATTTCAGTCATGAGGCGATGGAGCAGTTGAGGGCAGCAGATAGTTAAACGAAAGATCTGATAAATATTTGACCAGAATTAATAACAGCAGTTTGAAGACATCAGTTGCCAAATCTTTAACTTGTCAGACTGATAAAAGATACGATATTATAAAGAAGTCACACTTTCTTCGAAAACCCTGCGACAGAAAATATGGTTTGAATTCGCCTCGATAATGAAAATATCATCTCATAATATTTCCTGGATCTTTCCCGCTCGACACCTGAAGGCTGCTGAGCCCAGAGAGGATGTGAGTCCTCCCTTTTTTCTTTTTTTTTTCTTTTTTGGAAATCCCCATTTTCCTCCCTTCTCACTCTATCAACCTGCGAGTCTGTCAAACAAAATGATGGAGCTCATTTTTAACCCTCCTCCCTCCCGCAAGATCAGCCGCCACAGCCGGATCTCTGCGTCAAAACAAAGCACGAAAGGGCCCGGATTAGAAGACACAGATCCGCGCGCGTGTGTGTGTGTGTGTGTACGCGCGCATGTGCGTGCGCGTGTGTGTGTGTGTGTGTGTGCGCGTGTTTAGATACTCAGCTCAACTCAGCAGGTGATGCAGGATGACGCATCTCATGTTTTAACTCACCTCTAGTTTACACTTTGTCATGTTCCACGTGTGAGCAACTACTACAATAACACTACGTTCTAAAACGGGAAACACACACACACACACACACACACACACACATTGGTTGAACAGTTGTATCTTGTTTATTTCTCCCTCCAATAGGTGTCGCAGGTAACTCTTATTGAACGATTCCATTATTACTTTGGTGGACAGAGACTCAAAAGCCTGTCTGTCAGGAGCCAATAATGCTTTTCATTCATGCTCGTTTATGAAGCTGAGGTCCGCGGGCCTTCTGGGGCCTGTTTTCCGATTTCAGGGGTTGAACGACCACCCAATAGCTCTCTTTGGGCCAATTAGCTGGATTAAAATTCCTCCATTTCGGAGTTGAAGAAAAATATTAATGTCATGCTCACACGTATAATCTGGTGAATTTGTTGTTGCGAGGTTAAACAAAGGATCGAATGCAGGGGTTAGAAAATCGAACGAGACAATTAATAATGCAAATTATAATTGTTCATACATGCACTACATCATTGAGACGCAAAAACTCGTAGTTTTTACAGCACCTGGATAACAAATTAAGAAACTTTTTTCTTTTTCTTTGTATCTTCAGCCACTTATTAAAATTCACAGATTATTTAACAAAATATTTGCCGTTCAGCAAAACCAATCATTGTAAATATTCCTTTTCTTCTGCAATTAGCTGCTGTTATTCTCCTTTCCCAATAGAACTGCATGAATTAATGCCCGTCTGGTTTTTCTTAAACGCAGCTATATTCATCCATTGATTCATCAGTTTTGTTGGACAGGATATTCTTTAGTCCAGTTCTCCTGAAAACACACCGTCTCTCGCGTCCCCTCGGCCCGTCCACCTCTCCGCTCTCCGGCCGCCCGTCCATGGGGAGCCTCGGGAGGTTGCATGAATCTCGCGGTTGCTGGTGGGAAAGTGACACCTCCAGCTAAATGCAGCCGGATTACCATGCCAATGTGTACTTGTTAAGTACCTGCAATGTCACCCAGTTTGTAGGCTTTTTGTCATTCAGATAAGGCTGCACATCAGTGCATCAGCGTGTTGTGCAGCGATTCAGGCTGTAAACGCTGCAAATTGGCCTTCCAGCGGGCACTTAGATCGGTGTCAAAACACACGCGTCCGGGGCTTTGCCTGGAATCATTGTCTGCATAAAACCATGCAAAACAATGTGCTATTATTACTACTAGTATTAAAATTTAAATGAATCTTGGTGTTTATTAAGTAAAAATCAATAATAATTAAACAGAATTAACCAGAAGCTTAAAATTAATCACATTTTAAATATTTTGTGTCAGCAAAAACATTTAGCTCAAACAGGTATTCTTGGAAGAAATAACAGAAACTGAATACAAAATAAGCCATTTTTATGATTCTTTTTACAGAGATGGGAATTGCAGACTATCTGAATAATTTGTGTTCAAAAAGCAAACACTCAACTCTACATCCCTAAATTGGAGTCCAATATTTAGAGCCCTGACTTGTCATGTTGTTCGGCTTCCTTCATGCACCAGTCTTAATGTTTGCATCTGAGGCAGCTTTTCTTACATGAACAGGAGCTCTCATTCATTGCGACCCCTGAACTCAATATCTTCTTGCCTATTGATGCATACATATATGCAACATCACAGTAAATTACCTCCTACATGCCGCCTGCTCTGCCCATAATAATAGTCCCTCACATAATCTGTCAACTTCCTCACGGAGACACTTTACCTCTTTTCGAACCCAGTTATAGAAATTCAAGAAGAAGGTAAAGAATAAGGAGTGATTTGGTTCTATGGCTGCCTGAAATGTCTGTTTATGTTTAAAAACGTGTTTGTGCAGTGAGAGGAAAGCCTATACTTCTCAGTGAGGCATAAAGACCCATAATCTATAATATTCAGAAAAGGCAACTTTCAATTCACCTTCTTTCCTTCCTTCACGTTGCACTCCATTTCTTATTTGCTTTATAAAATGTGTCCTTGTCTGTTATTCCAGTGGGGAAGTGCACATCCCACAAGCTAATCAAAACCGTTGTGCTGTCTCTTGAAATTAAGGATTGCACCTTTAAATTGTCAATTACTCTGAGGTTAAGTGGACTGAATAGACCCAGTGATTCAAATCAGGTGTTACAATTTACTGCACATAGCTCTCTGACTTCATTACATTCTCTCTCTGGAAGACAACGAGGGTAGATTTGCACAGGGAGGGGGAAGAAAATGCATATTTCCTATCACATAATTCACGAATGACAGGTTTTTCCAGCATTTTCAGTAAACATCACAACTAAAATACCAGTTGGCTGATTCGTTTGCACCTGCATCAAACATTCTCTTCGTGAACGTTGAATTAATTGATATATTTTGCAGATATTACCTGCAACTACGAGAGGAAACATTTAAATAATGAAGTTTAACATCCAAATAAAGTTAGCACCTTTACACGTGCACTGGAAGTCCAAAGTCAGGCACACAAGCATTAATATTTTACATTCCCTCAAGAATCCTCTTTAAAGATGGAATCAATGCCTCCTATTCATTATCCATGTGTATGTCTTCTAGGTATGGCCTTTGTCATTAAGCAATAATTCTCCCCTCCACAGTCCCACATTACCCCACTGCTCCATACTTTTACAAATGCCTTGGGGCCATAAATACTAATGAAATGTCTTTGCTTAATTTGATTTTGCTGGTACACTTGCAGTTATGGCTGAACTTTCCCACGAGAGAGGCTGATTGAACACTTTCAAGTCCTTATGGAAGCAGGAAAACATTCCAAAGAGCTGGGGAGATCATTTCCATAATTACCCCGATTGGCAGCCTAATGACCCTCTGTGACAATAAAAAGATCTCTTGTTAATTCCATTTCTGTCGCTGACATTCAAGAGATTCCAATCTTACATGTTTGAGGGTTCACAAGATAACAAGTGTACTTTTTTCCCTCCCTTTTCAGCCGGCGAGAAAAGAGCAGCCCCATTCAGTTTTGCTCCCCGTCACACTGCAGTAGATGTGCTCTGCTGTGAAAGAGATCTGCTTGTGCCTGCATGCCTCGTCCACCCTGCCCCAAAGTTGGATAATTTATGGGTCTGGGGGAGATTATAAAGATGGATCTTTTAGGCAATCAATTCTCATGTTGCGTTTTGAATGGTGGGATAGAAATGAAGTGCAGAATAATTAAAAAGATCACAAGTCCCCCCTCGCATGTAATAATGAGTGGCTCCAGAGGCGTTGGGCTCTACCACTTTGCCGCAGGAAGATTTGACTGAGGGGTTCAACGCAGCATTGCCGCACATTGGAAATCACACTCAAGACTCCACCATGCAGGTCGTAAGCATACAGAGGAGACTGAGGGGTTGCAGGGTGGGAGGCTTGTTGCTCGGATGCCTAATTCAGGATGACTCAGATTGGGTATGAGAAGGGACGGGGGCGGTTGTTTGGAATATGTTACAAAGTGACCACAATGCTCAGAGTGTTATGTGCTAAAATAAAATCCATCTGCTTGTTGCATATAAATCAGTGTCAAAATGTACCAGCTATTGTGCACTGATAAGTTCAAATGGTAATCTCAGGCCTTTTTATATCTCAGAATGTATTAGACTAAATGCACATCTGTATAGGCTCGACTTGTTATGTTCTTTTTGCAAAGGACAAGCTTATTGCAGACACACTGATCACATTTATCATGGGCTGTGCTACAGATATGTTTAATTCATTCAGATATGGCACACAAATACAAAAAACTCCTCAGTTATGGTGACAAAATCATGTGCAAATGGTAAAACTGACGATTCAGGGGACTTGGTTGGCTGTCCTGGAAACAGATGGTTGCACATGTGACTGCTGTTCTCAGCGGGAAGGAGATGTGTAATGACACCTGGCAGCGGACTCACATTGAATATCTTTCTGCTGGTCATTTGGTCAACTCAACATTGGCATAGTGTACACACACACACACACACGCACGGTTCTGTGGGCAGTGGCTTATTTAGTGTGGATGCTCTTTTTAAAACTATTAATATCTGATAACCTGACTGATTTCCTCAACACTGTGGGTTCAGAGTGTGTGTGTGTGTGTGTGTCGTTTTTGTAACATCTCAAACATCTTTCAGTGTTGTGTTTGCTGCTTTTTATCAGTTCTCTTAATTTACAATCAGTGAACTAGTTTTTGTTAGTGATACTGGTATCTGAAAGCCTCCGGCATGTTCACAAACATACTTTTACCAGCAAATGACTGGAAAGCTAACAGAGAGTATCAGTATCAACCATTGGCCGATGAAAACCTACCATAGTCAGGAACATTTCCAGATTATATAAATAATGAAAGTCATTAAGTGAACTCAGGGGCAGTCTTTTCAAACTGGAACATCTGGGCTTGATTTTTCTCTCCCCCCCCCCCCCCCCCCAACTCATGGCCTCAGGGCCACAGAGAAACAAGCCAATTGTATACTTTAAGCATGTTACTAAATCATCAAAGTGTTGTGGTTAATAATTTTTGGGCGAGTTAGTTCTT
Source organism: Aulostomus chinensis (assembly GCF_037954235.1). Taxonomy (NCBI): domain Eukaryota; kingdom Metazoa; phylum Chordata; class Actinopteri; order Syngnathiformes; family Aulostomidae; genus Aulostomus; species Aulostomus chinensis. Next base: position 6,478,948 of record NC_141333.1, on the reverse strand, counting down.
CTTGGCCTTTAATGTCACAAGAACCAAGGGGAAGCTAAGTGGCTAATCAGGCCATGTGACTTGACTTGAGAAAGCTGCTCAAAACAGCAAATTCAATTATCATGTTAGAATTCGGCATGAAAACAATCTATACTAGAAATTAGAGGTATTCCTGTCAGATGACTCGTGTTAGCAGAGCTAATGTCATTTGGAGAGGACTTACGCCTCCTTTGAATGCTATCAAATGTTTACAAAAGAGCTTAATGTGCTAAAATGTAATCAGAGAATCTTGTGGTTATTCTGTCTCAGCATTAGCATTGAGCAGTTCGCCCCAGGGTGGCTTGATGATGTATTGTGGGTGCCTACGAAGGGGATGCAAACCATACAAAATTCTTCATGTTGATGACGGCAATTCTTCTTTTGCCTTTCTTTTTGGGAGCATCGGACAGCCATAAAGATCCAAGGGACGATAAAGGAAGAGACAAAGATGGCAAAACAGGGACGTTGTGATTTGATGCTCATCTGATGATGCTGTTGCGACCATTGCCACCACATCACCATCGCTGAGTTTGTCTTGCTATGTTGTTAAGTAGAGTGATTCAAAACTTACTAAGCAGACAACACTTCAATGCGATTCTGTTTGTGCTCGTCTTAGGATCACGAAACCTCTTTTTACTTGGTCAAAGCTCTGAGCAGCAGAGGCAGCGTCTTTCACTTCATTCTGCTGCCACAGCAGAAATGAAAAATGACCTTCAGTTCTATATCCCACTGCAAATTATAATATCGTAGGCATGAAATAATAATGATGATATGCATGAGCATACAGATGTAAAGCCATGAATACGTACGAGCTGCACCCTATCTCATACTTCTTTCTCACTGAGGTCCATCATATTTTACTCTTTGCCATACTTAATGAATTTCTAATAAGGGAGGAATAATGGCACATTCTAAACGATGCAATCTTTAATTTCTTCTGTTTCTTAAGTAGTTGTGGCACTTATGTAATGCTTACTCTACTTATTTCCCCCCAAAGGGATGTGTTCTCCTGGGTCAGGTTTTGCTGCATCCTGCAAGGGGCCTTCAAACTTTTCGGAAGTTCACAAAGGCCCCATTCTCTTCTGTGTTGCTCTTCTTCATCACCCAGCTCCAGGGTATAGCAGATCGGCTCAAACCCCAGCATTGTCTGGGCAAAATCACATATTAAATTTGCCCTGCATAAGCCATTTCATTGAGCTGCAGCAGGAATTCCTTTGCTGGGTCATTCATCTGTGTACATGGTTTGGACACACATTTGAAACAAAGCAAGCCAGTCAAGGATAATATTGAGGAAGTTACATACATTTCAAGTTTTGCAGCATATGTCATTTCTTTTTTATGCTCTTTGGCATTAGAGTTGTCAGTTCAGATTCTTACAGGGGGGGGGCTGTAAGCCATCCAAAATTTCTCCCTGCATATGTAATGTTTTGCGCTCCATTAGGAATTCTGGATTTTCCCCATCAGGAATGTCAACTGAATAGAAAGAGGTTGAAACTAAGAGAGCTCTCTATCCACAGCAAACAATTAACAATGAATAATAAAGAGACAACCCAGGCAGGGCTCCTAATTCATCAGTTCTGGAATATGAGCTTGTCTCTTGTTAGTTCATTTCAGTGGTGAATGTGTTTCTTATGCCGTATCTACAACTTCATCTCTGCATCTGCATGGTTTAGCTTATCATTGTAGCCCTGTCAGTGATTTATGTTGTGCTAGTTGCTGTTATTGTAGCTTAATCACAAATGTACAGTTTTATCATCAGCCATGGGAAAAGGATGTTTTTATCACCAAAAACAGGAAAGATACTCGAAAAGGGAACACTGTAAAGAAACCTGGAATGCTGTCAAGACACAAGATCTTTAGTCTTGATGATGTGAATTCATGCTTTATGCTTTTTGGGGCATATTTGGACACATCAATGACAGGTTCTTATGCACAAATGTGCTTTTACAGACTCTCAGATTTTTTAAGCCCCCAATTTAGTCTCACAGACACATAGTCAAGCCTGATGGCTATTTGCAACTCCTTGACCTCCATTTTGTGAAGAGGCTAATGCTAAACAAGGTACACAATACATATAACTGGCATTACAAATAACTGCCAGGCTTGCCTTCTGTCTGTAAGACTACATTTAGGGCTAAGAAAGTCCTGGAGAATGTAGAAACTTTTTTTTTTTTTTTTTGCAAAAGATTACTTTATGAATGAGGCTTAATGTGAAAAATGAGTCTCTAGAAAATGTGTAGCTCTGCTCTGGGAGACTTCATCTCATGCACTGTATATGAATTATATTTTTAACATGTTTAATACCCCTGCGACCCTTAACAGATAAGTGGTCTGGAAAATTGATGGATGTTTAATACTTAAAAAAAAGCTGTTTAACAGACAGGTGGTTGCTTAAGAAACACACACACATATATCTATATATCTCTATCTATATAAATTATGTATATATATATATACATATATATTTATATATGTATATATATATATGTATACAGTATGTGAGTGCATGTTTTGAGAAATTCCGTCAAGACATTACAGAGATATTGTATTAAAGAAAAATCGTCTGCACAGAAGAACAGTAGTTGATGCAACTAATTACTTGTATCCTTCTGACTTTTTGTGCTCAAATTCTCAAGGCTAGATAAGCTAGCGCAGTCCGTGTTGCCTCCAAGCTCCCATTCCATACAGTGCCCAGCAGACTGCGCATGACATCCATAGTTGAGCGACTCCTGGAACAGCTTGCTCTCGTGTCCTCTGAGTTTGTTTGGTATATTCAACACGTGAGCAGCCTAAACTAAAATAATTACTGTCGTAAAACTAGATTTGGCTCCAGGCCTGTGCCGTACTATGAGATAATTCTTCAAAACAGTTGATAATCAACTTCGGTTCAACTAATATCATTACCAAAAACCAACTGAGTTGTAGCAAACATGAGGCCTCACAAACGTTAAGTGTGTGGTTTATATTGGAGCCTGTGTGCACAAGCTTCCTTGACCCTTGGTTATTGTCCAGAGATTCCTCCCAATTTATCACATTAATCGCTCTATAAACATTCGATTTATTTCAAAGGGACTCCCAGTTATCTTAAATAGTCTCAAACTAAAGTCATCTGATGGAAATTCCTTGCGAAGCTGTAGCTGCAGTCCAAGCATAACTGAGCTCAGGCTAATTATTTATTCTAATTCTGTTTCTTCTTTTGCTTTCAGCCAACGTTTGACCAAACTACAAGCTGGTTAATGCTGGTATTCTATTGAAAGGGAAGAAAACTGATACATGTGGATTTTAAAATAGTATTTTTTAAAATGTCTCTTTATCAAAATATAGATTTACTTGTAGAGAAACAAAAAAAAAAAGAAAGACAGGTTAATTTAAAACATGCCACAAAGTCAATGACTCTTTATTTTGTGTCAGATAATATAAGAAATGGCAAAAACCTTTTAACACCAATAGAAATACTGAAAATGCAGAACAACAAATATCATAAATCACCTTTAATATCACACTTTTATGGCTTCATCACACTGCTGTGCTATTCATAACAGGATTTCTGGGGGACGTCCTCAGTAGTCGTCTCCCACCTTGTGTCAACACTAATGTCCTGCTCACTTAAAGAAGTCCACAGGGGCACATGTCCTCACACTGGTCAATGTTCGGCATCTGTCCCTGTAATCCCTCAGAGTCCAAAGTTCACGATGTGCCGGTGTCCGTCTGGTGTACCCGGTGATCTCCTGTAATCCCAGGAAAAGTATCCATCACTGTGTGTGTTTGTGGACACTGTGTAGTTCTCTTGTGTAAAACTGTCAAACTTATCCCTTTACGCCATGCTAGCATCTGTGTTTTGATTTTCTTTCATTTCAGTGTGTGTGTGTGTGTGTGTGTGTGTGTGTGTGTGTGTGTGTGTGTGTGTGTGTGTGTGTGTGTGTGTGTGTGGTGTGTGTCATCTCCCAAGTGTATTCTAGGCCTCTTACTCAACTCTCACATGAGGATATCACAAGGGTTCTGGTTTCACTGTAAAATTAGGTTGACATCGATAGAGTCACAAATGTCACCATGTGGCCACTGGCTGCCCTTCGCTACACTACAATACACAGAACTTACTGTAAATGAAGACTCCGAGCAAAGGCTCTTTCTCCTCTTTACTGCCTGTCATCAACCAAACTGCGTTGGGTTTACCACAATTAAATCATACTTTATTTTTAGGTGAATCACAAAATACACTAGTTGGTTGGAGATTTCTGATGAAATTGAGGCTGATATTTCAATGAAAGCGAAAGAGACAAAAATACAAGCAAAACAGCAGATGCGAACTGATAAAACTTTTTTAGCAGAGATTTTTTTTAAATGTCTTTTCACCAAAATGTAGACGCTATGCTCACATTTTGTGTCCAGCTGCCCACATTTAGCCGCATGCATCTTCTCAAAACTAAAGATTTCTCCGATTTCCAATTCGTCTTTCAGCTGTAGGCTTGTTCTGGAGCCGGTTTATGAAGAGCTCATTTTTGCTTCTAATATTGCAAGAGAAGACACTTCAAAACAGGACTAACAGATGTGATTGGCAAACATGAGGCTATCGAGGTTTATGGTGAGAGTTACTGCCAGAGTATAACTTCCCTAAAATTAATAGGACGGAGCTGCTAATGGTCCTCTCAACTCTGTAATCCACAACCAGCCATGACAGGGAGGATAAAGTGTACCAAAGTATAGATAGCTAATGAAATGCTCCCTGGCTTTGTAAATAACAGTGGCGTTCAGTTACGTGCTAAGTAATTTAGCCAGGCATGCAAACCAAATAACCTAAAGGCTGCAAGACCTACAACAGTTCCTGCCTGGCTGCTAGCATGAAGAGGTTGTGATTAAATTTGGTGATTAATATCTGCTGTCAATCATGTCCGCAATAATTGTTATATATTGTTTACTGTGTTCTGCGTTGGACTGGCGACCTGTCGAGGGTGAACCCCGCCTCTCGCCCGAAGGCTGCTGGGGTAGGCTCCAGCCCCCCTTAAGAGGATAAGCGGCAGAAAATGGATGAATGGATGTTACACTTTAAACATTTTCTGGCAAATTCTACAAGGAAAACCTCTGTCCGTACAGTTGGGTTTGTGATGCTCTGGCACTGGAAGCTGGATCATGTGTTGTGAAGCAATTTGACTACCTTATGTTTTGCAAAAGTGCTGCATCATTTCTTGCTGGACTTTGTAGTGTGATGATGGTGAATACATGTCTGCAGCACACTTCAATATTGTGACTAAGATTGGAAAACCATGTCATGCCCTTATTCAGGTGGAGATTGTTGGAAAATTGTTGTTTACGTAGCAGTGTCTTATTCAGAATGATGTTTTAACAGAGTTAATGTTGGAATGTTGCCCATGTTAACGTAGCCACTGTGTCTGGAACAATTGTGAACACAGCTTTTCTGTCTTTTCTCCTTTCATCCAGGTTAAACAGTATTTTCTGACTAACTAGCTTGAAAACGCAATACAGTAGCTATATTTACGGAACATGCAGCTTCAGCACAATTCCATGAATTCATGCTGGCTGCACACTTAAAATACCTTTTCCATGATTGTTATCTTAAAAGGAACAAGCTGGAATTGTTTCTTTCAATCAACCCAGCGAGTTAATTTTCCTCATCAGCTTCTTATGTAAATAAAGCCATCACTACCTCTGTGTTGTCTCTAAAATGGCAAAGACAGGGACATAAAACGTCATGTGACAGTAACTCAAGGTGGCAGCGTATAAATATATAAACAATATACTTACTATAAATAGTAACATCGAAGAGCAACACAATCACATTTTTTTTGCTAGATTTAGCTTTTACTGTAGTTGGTTTGTGCATTTACCCAGAAACTCAGTCTTGAATCATCAGAGAAATTACCCTGAAAACAAGGAAGCTCAAGCATTTCAAAGCTCCTCCTGTCATACAAAGTCAACTCCAGCAGCTGAGCAGTATTGCACCACTGGCTGTGAGTTGTTGCCCCTCCGTGTCCAGATCATTTGTTTCAAATGGCTGAAGGTCTCTGTTGCCCAGTCTGAGGCAGGACCAAATTAAGAGGTGCACCCAGGATGGATGAGCGCGGAGCGAATGAAAGATTGGCGGGCAGGTTGAGATTTTTTTTTTTCTTGTTTTGTCTCTCTTTTCTCCAATCCGTTTTCTGTCAGATAGATGATGTGCGAGGGAAATATTATTTGTACTGTTTCCACTGTTGATGCTCTCTTGTCCTCCTCTGTGTTGCTATCTCAATTTGGATGACAGAACTGAGAGATGAAGCCAAAGCAGAAAACCTACATGGATGAAACTCCACACATACAAGAGAAATAAGTTTAGGTCACACTGTAGGATGAGGAGCCCGAGTCATCAGCCCTGGCCAAAATCAGATTGATCTTACAGTAAGAATATGATCAAGTTATTGTTGACTCCCAACAAGAAAAGCACTTGAAGAGTGCAGACATCCACCAAGGCCAGTAGCCCACCCTTCACTTATATGGAAATCTGGAATTAGACCATCATTATGACTCAGCTTTATGTGCACTGACAGTTTCTGCTGCTCCCGATGGTGCTGGGTGATGCTGTTTCAACCATTTATCCATATTTGGGTAAGTTTGGCAACATAGCGTGTGCTGAAGTGTCTTATTTCATCTGATCCAAGTGGAACTGGACATAACCAGGCACCTCTGATCCAATCAAAGAAAGAGCAGGAGCAATGAAATACACAAGAAACTAGTTTATTTTTGGTGGAGGATTTTGAAACAATGCTGCAGTTCATTCTTTCTTTTTTGTGTCATGGACTCAACCAAAGGAAACTCACAACAAAAAAACAGAGGATAAATTGTGTAGAGCCTTACACAAACCCTTGCAAAAATACTTGTATCACTGTCACAAAGTGATCCATTTGGCATATAACATTTGGAAAGTTAAAAGAGCCGCACTATACTTTTTTTTTCATTCCACATTCAACTTAGCTAACCGGAAGTAGCTGTATTAGTCGTGGCCTACTCTGCTGTGACTGATTTGCCTGTAAAATGTTGGTTATGTTCTTTTGAATGTCATGGAACATCTGCGTAATTAGCCTCTCTCTCTCTGTCTCTCTCTCTCTCAGAATTTCATCCTATAACATTTTGGGAAGTCTAGAAGAGCTATTTATTATTATTCAAGTTAGCAGAGGTATAAGCGGCAAGCTTTGCTGATAGAGCCTACAACACCATGTACCAAGACCCAATCAGCTTACTGAGCATCGCATGAATCTGTTTGAGGACAGTTTGAACATGATGGACATTAATGTCTTTGTAAATACGATGCACTACAGTTTTAAACATGCAAAACTCTGTTTAGACTGGCAGAAATGAAAGAGCGTGGCTTTTATGCTCACATTCCATTCAGATACACGTTTGAACTAAACAGGCATCAAGCTGTGGACACAATATATTATACAATGTGTTTCTCTCTGTACAAAACCAAGAAAGTAAGAGAGTTGGATGTCAATTTCTACCAACATTGTGACAAGCGTGCAACAACTTGTATTCAGCATTTACAGCCGCGGAGCTCTGTGACCTGTCGAGCGGAGAGGCCTTTGCTGTACTCAAGGTCAAAGGGCACAACTTGGCGTGGATGAAATACTCCAAAGCTGTTAGATTTCCTTTGCTTGAACATAGAGAGGTGTTAGGTCGCCAAATATATATCGATCCAACGGTCACGCAATAGAGACTGAGTAAGGAACAGCTGCCAAAGATATAATAAAGGGTTGGATGAGGCAGGATGTGAAGCAAAGACGTGTTTTATTATTTTAATGGCATCCTTGTTTTAGTGTCAACAGCAGGTTGCTCACAGTTTCACAGTTGGTTAATTAATGAGTGTATGAAGCTAATGAACTGTAGCGCTCAGAGATACTTGCTGTGAATGTGACGCAGCACATCAACATTCAAGTTGACAGTTAATCAGCTGTGAAATGTGATACATGAGAGCAAATGTTCAGAGTATTTAAATATCCAGATGAACGACTGTTTCATTGTGACTTCTTACAGTTAATAGCTACGGCATCGTGCAGTTTGATTACAAACACAATATAACAAGATATTTTGTAATACTAACAATGTAATCTGGAATTACTTTCCATAAATGTGATCGGCTTTGTTCCATATAACCCAGCAGGTTTGCCATTTTAAAAGATTAAGATCAAAGTAGCATTCTTAAAGTTAGTTGAGTTTTCAAATTCATGTCACTTTGAGCCTGTGACGATGTCTCCACCATATTGTTTTTTTCTTAAAAGTTGAGATGGTAAATAGGTTTAGACACTGTCAGTTGCAAATGCTGCATGCTCACTCATAACATCATTCCCTACTTCTCATGAAATCATAACTAGTGCTCAAAATCCATCAAAGCATATGAGAAATTAAAGATGCAGCCATGGGAAGTAAGAAAAGGCAACTTAAAACCATGAAAATCCAGCTCAGTCCATGGTAAATGATAATTATCTTATAAAAATGTGGACATAAATGCCATGTGACGGCAGGTGAACGTGCCAAAAACATAGTGTCAGTGAAATCTTAGAATCTTAAAAGCAACGCCTGACTACAATGTAGAGCACATCAATCACGCACATCAGATACTTAAGTTTATACATGAATACATAATCCAATATGGCTGCAAGAGGAAGTGAGCAAAAGCTACCAACAAAAGAAGAGGGATCCATACTTGAAAATAAAGTTGTACAAAATCACATGTGATAGTTTTCAGATATTGTACAGATATGATCCGTTATGATGAGACTGTTCCTGAGATACAGGTCAAACGACATGATGAGAAAAGCTACACCTTGCAGGGAACTAGTTTTGTGCACCTTGAAAGCTAACATTGACTTTTGTGGATGTCACCTTAATTATCGAATTATAAAGATTTTTTTTTGTATGTTTCATTCAAACCTTTATTAACATTTTCCACACATTCGATATATATATATATATATATATATATATATATATATATATATATATATATATATATATATATATTTTTTTTTTTTTTTTTTAACAGGGAACCTTTTGAAATGATGTCATCCCTTTTACCGTAACATGTGTGCTATAGGGCTGTTACATATGTGCAGTCATTTTCTTCCCGGAGACAACGGTCACTATCATGTGACAGCAAGAGTGAACTGAGTCAGTCGGTGGCTATGAGATCATCACCCCAATTACAATAGAATGAGCTATGTGTTTTGAGTTAACCGGTTCTGCATTTTGTGTGTTCCCTCTCAGCGTACGCCCTCATTTCACACCCCTCTACCGCCGCCGCCGCCGCCATTATCATCACCTCCACCACTAACCTTAACTATCGGACGGTTGTCTCCTAATGGGCAACTAAATGACTTGATTTTAGCCAAAACAGGGCATTGAGGAATTACTCACCAGAGCTCGCTGGGTTACTTGTCTGTAAATGGTGGTTCTTTAGCATTTGGTGGCATTTAGGGGCCCAAATCACAGGATAACTGCAGGTCATTTGTATGTTAATGACGCAATGACATGTAGTTAAGTTAGGTGTGTCGCTGAACGCCTCACTGGAGTGAAGAGAGGGGACACCGCAGTCATAGGGTGGCGAATAGAATCAAAGTAGCAAAAGACACATCTCCTGGAAAGTAACGTTCAGTACCTTCACATTAGATGGTGGAAAATATCAAATTGTTGTGTTTCTCCATCTAAACCTGGACTCAAAAATGCATCTAAATATGTTAGTCTGAGTGAAGTCAATCTTTTCAAAGTCAGATTAACATACCTTGAGAATTTGATAAGAAGCTGAAATACTTTGTCTATGCTTCAATCTGCTCCAGACTGGCTTGGCCAGTCCTGCAAGAGTGTATAATCCAAAAGCATTTATGATATTGTGCAAAATTAAAAAAAAAAAAAAAAGGAATGTTACCTTTTTCCAGTCCCTTCTTTCTCTGCTCCACCTTGCCTCCTGCTTTCAAAACAAACACTCTTGCAGTTTCTCTCCCTTGGGTAGAGAATTGAACTCTTCCAGTTAGTGCTCCCCCTACAGGCCTGGAGCACTTCTGTTGTGTTGTATTGATTTGTTGCCTTTTACTGTTGTATTTGTTTTTTCTATTTGTGTGCCTCTGACCCCATGTCATTGCATATATGCGCATGTTTGTATATTTGCAGTGTGTTTTCTAAATGCTTCTTGTGGGTTTGTGTGTGCTGTCTCTATTTGTGTGTGTTTTCTGGTGTTGCAGTGTGTTTGTCGTCCTTGTTGGCCACCGTACAAACAGTTCGATAATGTCAGCCATCTGATTATTGTGTCTATCGTGCCATGATCTTCAAATCTTTAAGTGTGATCAGCTGTGAAAACACTCAGGCGTCTTTCCCAAACATGTTGAGTGCAGCTCCATGTTGTAGTCTGACATCTGATGGCCGTGAGTGAGCCTGCATTTGTCATGAGCGCCTTTTTTTCCTTTCACATAAACATTTTACGGAAAAGAAATGAATTTCTAACGAATCACTCTGGCGATGTTTGCTGTTACCTAACAATATAAAATAAACAGTTTGTCAGAGCGCACTGTGGCATTGTTTTTAATTCTAAACAATTCCCATATGTAATTTAACACAGCGTGGGCCTATTTCAGTAAGCACTAGTGCTATTGTTCTTTCTCTCCTCCGTCTGCAGCACTCCTAAAGAGAGAACAGAAAGTTGTGTGAATGTTCTATGCAAATGTTTAGTGTATTAGCATACACAGTTGTAATTAAAGCATAATTAGAGAGACAAATGGTGCTGTGAAGCTCTGCGCCTTGGCTCCGGAGTCTGTTTATCAGCAGCCCCTTGTTTAGTCGACTAAAACAGGTTTATATGAAACAAGAGCTGCCGACTGCTGCATTAATTGTTATCATTGCCTTGGAAAGCAAATAGGTGCCATTGCGCTGTGGACTGTGAGAGGAGAGAGCCGGAGAGGGACTGGGACAAATTAGTGTGGAAAATTAGAGTGTCGAAATTGGAGAGGGATTAGCACAGACGATAATGAAGCAATTAAAGAGTAAGCGCTCAGCACTCAGGTGCCTTTACTGAGCTGGTTCACTCCAGCTGCTTTCAGACGCTCTAATGCAAATATATCCCCAACGGTGAGGGGAGGTAACACTCGGTTCTAATACATCACTGATGGAGTGAGTGAGAGCGGAGAACACATCACGACATGCTGCGGTGTAATGCAATGTGACAAAGTACAACACAATCTGACACATCAAAACATGACAAGATAACAAAACATGGCTTCATATGAGATATTAGAGTACAGCACAGCAGAGCACAGCAAAGCTAAATAGCAACACAGTCCAATACATGCTAAAATAGCATGCTCCGTGAGTCATGTAAAATACGGCAGAAGACAAAGCTTCGGATATTTTTCAGCCTTCTACCAATAATTTACACAGCAAACGAGATGTTCTTTCATTCATTCTGACCCGTTACGCAGATGTGTGGTTCAGTGGTTGAGTTTGCCGATATCTAATCATTGCTGTTGATGCCGTTACACCCTCATAAATGTCAACACGGAGAAGATGTTTATGTCTCGAAGTAGCCCTCCCACCATCCTTGAAAACAGTCTTTAACCTTATCAAAATGTTTAGATGTCTCTGCATATGCGCTTAAAGGGAGGTTTTAGCGCTGGTGGCAGGATGCGCACTTCCTGACTTAACGCTTACAGCGGTGGCTACTAACTGTTTGCCCTTGCAAACCTGACTTGCTGTTTGATACTTTTCAAGTTTTATCAGACCACATTACTCAAATTGCGAAAGTGAAACGTTCATTTCATGGGGATTGTGTGATGCCCAAAACTGTTTATCCACCATTTTACAGCCAAAACAGTAACAGCGTAGTTGGCCACAGCCGAGACAGCTACTTCCACTCAGCACTCTGCTAACTTGACTGCGGATGAATAATTTATTCTTCCAACTTGCTGAATGTTATCGGACCAAATTAATCAAATTGTGATTGTGATGCCAATCATTTTGCAGAGGTCATGTGATGCCCGAAAAAATTGCAGCCACCATTTACAGCCGTCGTAGGCTCTGCTAGTAGCTTAGTCCGTTGTTACTGTGCCAATGGAGGAAGCTAACAGCAGAGCCTACGACATCATTCTGCAGTGTAGTTTAGCAACACTTAATTTAACCTCACGAGAAACCTTGATGACCACCACATTGTATAAAATGGGCATGTGTGTTTCTAATTTTTACTAGTGTTTTTCAACATTCAACTCGATGAAACAAGTTTGCTTCTATATCAGAATATTTTCAGTGTTTAACAATTAACAATAAATGTGAAATAGGAATAATCATAATTCTGGCCTCCATAATTGGGATTCAGATTCAGATTCAGATTCAGATAACTTTAATGATACAACATTTACAACATTTTATACAGTGAGAACCCAACAGCCATGTTTATGGGAGATGATTGAAAACAGTCAGAAGGCCCGATTTAATCTGATCATGTGTAAATGGCCTTTTATCAGATAGATGTCCTAATTTTTAAATAGATGAATGGGTTTTGTTGAAAAATGTCCGCAAAGTAATGGTGTCGCAAAAAGTAATATTTTGTAGAGTGTCCTGAAGGACCAATTCCACATAACTGCAAAATGGATTACCTCTCTCTGCGTCTACCATTGTTGTTTCATGTCTTGCTCCATACTGTCTCTAATTCTACCTAATTACCTTCTGTTGTAAAAAAGTGTAGTGTATATATTGAAGATACTAAAAATAATATTCACTAAACCAAAACTGACATTATAAAAGAGCAGAACAAAATCCCTCTCCAGTGCACGGGGATGAGAGGAGAGCAGGGTTTCAAGGCAGGAGCTGCCTGAGCTACTGTGGTGCTTCATTACCATGTTGATATTTTACTGTATCTGTAAAAATTCTAGCTAACATTTAGACAGTTGATTCAACAATGAGTAAAGACGGGAGCAAAGGCGGCAGGAGCCAGAGGTAGAGAAAAAAACGGAGAGGAGAGGGGAGGCGATGGTGTGTGTGTGGGGGGGCTGTCTATAGTTATGCCAGACATCCATGGTTAGGGGTAATAAAGCCCCTCTCAAAGTCAACAGTTCAGAAACTCCTTTGTCCTCCTAAAAGAGCTTTTAATTTTTAACACAAACTTGCACTTAGGTATGCATGAACTTTGGTAAAATCTTGAGACATGTGTATAAAAGGCTTTAATAGATGACGGTCATGTGCTCTGCTGCCGGGTAATGATGTCAGCCCCTCGATCTCATCCCCTCTCTGCCTCTCTTTGGGCTTCTTTGATAGAGGAGGGCCTAATGTAAATTTAATTTGGAGTGATGTATGGCAGCAATGGGTGAGTGAGTGAGGTTCTGGGTTTTGGGCAGTATGGGGGGGCGGAGAGTGATAGGAAAGAAGGTAGGGATCAGAGAAAGAGGGGTGGGGGGGGGTTGTCTGTAGTGTCTCTGTGGGGGGAGCAGCTGGACCGGGGTGCTTGCCACTCTGCCAACACTGTCTCTTTTAAGCAGGATTAATGACGATGAACGCCCCGTACCCATCCATGTACATGCAGGCCTCCACGACGCACACATGCACGCTCTCCCACCGCCTCGCACACTCCTCATGTCTGATTTACACAGACATGCTCAACCCCCACCATGCCACATTTACCCTCAACAATGCTGAGGGGAGGGACGGTTGCTTTTGGTTTCCAACAAGAGGGTGACATCTGAATGGGATGAGGCTCCTGGATTTTGCCTCTCTTAAGACCCCCCAACCCTCCCATCCCTCCCTTCCTCTTGTCTCACTTCAAATGAAGTGGACAAATGCTAAATCAATGTTTTCAGTGTTGCTCATCACCATCTTTATCCCTTCTCTCATTGTTTCCCGGTAGATTGAAAGGATATTGATGGCCATGACTGTCATGAGTGCAGCTATCAAGGTTCTCCCCTCTTCTGGTTAGGTCCTCTGGGAGTTTGTGCACACTTGCACTCACCAGGAAACACATTTAAATAGGAACAATCAATTATGCTGCAGCTATTGAAATCTCTCCATCCTCCATCTACTCTGCATTAATGCTGCAGGAATTTCCCAAACAATTTCTTCATGTACAGTCATCATGGAGATGGAGATGAAGCCCAGATTCTAATGAGTTTCTGCAAATGATTGCACAATTAATTGTCATGCAAGGTTATTAAACAAAACATATGAATCGTAATAATTACGTGTAGAATACTGGTATTCCGAGCCAAGTTAAATTCTAGTCTGACTCGGTTTTAGTATCACTTTAGCTCTTTATATTTACAATAATCAGACTGCTAAAACTACAGAAATGCTAAAGTGACTGCCTATTATCTTTGGAAATTCACAAGTATCTATTTCTATTATTTAACACAATAAACACAAAACAGATAATTTGATATTGTCTTTATAGAGAGCATGATGATCGGTATCACCATCTTGCTGCTGTAATGGATGCAGTGTAGAGGATGAAGGGAGGATGAATGAATAGTGAGTGGCATTTATCAGACCAGGGGGAAGCGGCAGCCAAGATCCAATTATATATATTCATTAAGTGATAATGATATCATGGTCTTTTAACTGAGAAGAAAAGGGAGTGTAATTGAATAATAACAGTTGTACAGTCCCAGAGGATTGGACCCCCTCTCCTAACATTCCCACCAACATGGTGACCCCCCCCCCCAACCCCCCCCCCAGGTGTGGGGAGCAGGAGGGAGGGAAGGGAGACTGAGGATTGATGGAATTCTATTACTTCCTGATAGATTTATTATGAAGGCCTGAGTGGACTCTGTGCTCCACTTTGTCACTCACACTAATCAGTGAAGGGGAGGGAGGGCATGGCTCCATACCACTCTTGTGTGTCCCCACCCTAACCCCCGCCTGCCCTCCTGCCCATCACCAAAGACAAGGTTAGCAGCCGTCTGACAGGCAGACAGGGTGGGTGGCCATTTTGGATCCCTGTGAGCCAAGAGATCGTCGTGGCAAATGGGCCAGCTGAGCTCCCGTGACCTCCAGGGTGAGCCCTTCATTTGTTTATTAATGGAGGGCCATGTGTACCAGCATAAGGGCAGCGTGTCATCCCGAGATCAACAGCTTTCGCACGCCGCCTCATTTTGACCGCTTGCTACCTCCCCCAACAAGCCGGACCAAAAAACAATTTGTAAACACTTAGCATGGTGATGAGGCATTGCTTATGCCCCCCTTCCATGCAGACCAATAGAACATGGCAGCTGACTGTAGGAAGAGCCATGCTTGGTGACACACCGTGTGCTCACGTGGACGTTAGTGGTGTGATCACTGTGCATTTATCAGCAAAATCCAGTATTTTTCAATGGTTTGGACCAGTTTGGTTTGGTTCAGTTTGGACTGGTTGCCCTAGAAGTGTATCATTATGCAGTTGCAGCTCCAGTGCTTGAGGGACTGCTTTCTTTGAAGTTAAGATGGACTCAGAGATGAATATTGGTAATTATTTTACATTGCAAGCTTGTGCTGATTGTCCAAATAAACAGTTTTTCTAGAGTTTGCATTTCCAGAAAAGAGGTAGCGGTAATTTTAGCATCTTGAAATGTGAGCGTACATTTGAAAAATTCTAGAATTTTAGCTCAAAATCGTCTGCTGCAGGGTACATGGATGAACCAGAGCTGTTTTCATTGGGTCATCTTTAGCTCATTATTGTGAAGGATTTAGCATACAGCTGGATAAAGATGACTTGGATTATACTGGACAATGTGTTGGAGAGTTTATAAAGGGACATTTTGTGTAATTTTTGCTTCTGATAATCTTTGGTCTCCTGTAGCTTCCAGCAACAAGCACGAGGCCGGAGTTTTCTGAATCCTCAATTCACCAAGAAGTCATGCAGGGGAAAGTTCTCCATGAATTCGAGTTACTGATAAGTGATGATTAAGTATCCCTTTAAGTGGTCCAATTTCTGGACAACATCCAGACCTATCCTTAGCAATTTGTGTTAACTGTTTTCGAGTGCATTTTGCAGCAATTCTCCAGTGAAAAACTTTTTATATACTTCAGTAGTTCTGGTGGTCATACCTGAAAGAAAACCACGATTGGGAAGCCAGACTACTCCTTCATTATCTGTGCTCGCTTGGATGTGATAGTAGTGGATCACAAAGAAAGACAGACAAGGTCACAGTGCTGGGTGTGTGTGTTTCACCCCTGGATAAGTGGGACAGACTGAGTGAAGTTCATTGTCATTATGCTCTCTTATGTGTTTACTCTCCTCATCTAGCCCCAGTCACCTCAACGCTGCAAAATAAAACAGTCTGGCTGCATTCCCTCGAGCACTTGGTCTGACACACTAAGACTAGACTCTGTGTGTGTGTATGTGTGTGTGTGTGTGTGTGTGTGTGTAAGAGAGAGAGAGAGACAGACAGAGCGAGAGCATGTCAAACAGAAGAACGCCAAACATCTTTAAGACTCAGTTGTTGTTTCACATGTGTCTCAGCTTCCATTTTGAAAAGCAATATGTCAAAATTGTGTAACATGCATAAACCGGTGTCCTGATTATGTGCACAAGTGACATATGATGAGTGCATCTTCACATGGTTTATTATCTCTCAGGTGGACACCGATAGTCACTTAAGTTTTCTGGTATGCATTCATGATTAATATTTTATTATCTCAGTCAAGGAGGGCATGTTTTTCCCCTTGTCTTTTTGTTTGTATATCTGTCAGCACGATTATGCAAACAGTTCCAGGCCAATTTAATGAGCCTACAGAGGGGAGGAGCATGGACCCGGGAAGACCCCAATTGTTGTTGTGAGAAAAAACATTTCATGTACAGCAGCAACTGATTGTGACCCAGGGACGTCATCAATGACCTCAGGGATGCATTTCGATGTTAGCAAAGCACAAGCTACTGAGGATACACCAGATGGATGCTATGTAACCCTGAAAGTCACCTTGTCTTTTATACATTTGATATATTTGCATGGCTTCAAAAACGAATAAATACATGGAAATCTGTTTAAAGAAATAAGTTCAAAAAGTGTTACCCACAATGAAAGTTCATTTTTTGACTTATGGTCACCTGCATTGACATCATGTACACTCAGGGGACCGTGGACCTCAGATTAAAAAACCCTTGGACTCAAAAACCACTGAGAAGGATCATGTGTCATCTAGCAGAAAAGTTCTGGCTTGCAAATGAATAATAATAATAATGATAATAATAATAATAATGCATTTTATTTATAAGGCGCCTTTCAAGGCACTTAAGGTTGCCGTACAACAATTAAAATACAAGTAATACAATTAAAACATAGAATAAATAAATTCTCATCTCACCCCCCTTTGCTCTTGAAAACCTATGGTAGCTTGCATGTTTAATCACACATGAGGCTACTTTTGTCAAATGTTGGCACCCCAAACTTCCAAAAACCTAAATCAGAAAACATCATTAGAGGCTTTCACTGTAACGTTACCAGAATGGCGCCGTCTGAGGTAGATCACCTTGGTCTAAGACATGCTGTCTCATTTATCCTATGAATTGATATGCTTAGGATATTAAATATAATCTATTAACGTCATCAAAATGTCATATGTGATGTGACTATTCAGCCATTTCTTTGTATGAAATCCTGACAAGTTGCTCTTTCAGAAAACGCAACAGGAGAAAATTCCATGTCAGATGGATTCTCTTCTCCTTGTCCGTTCAGGCGAGAGCGAGGTGACCCTGGCCAGAGCATACAGGAGGTACAACACAACCAAATCTCTTACCTTCCTATGATTTCAGAGTTGGCACTTGCCGTCAGAAGTTCCTGAATCTCATTATTTCAACAATTTTGTTGGAGTTTCTGTGTAAATGACTCTACTTCTTCACCCTCGGGTGTTCTTCCAGTTTTGCTCCATTCGCACGATTGAATCTATCAACACACCCACTTGCTTGCTGTAAAATCTCTGAAAAATGACCTCTTCTATTCAGACATAGCTCAATCGGATACCACACAGACTTTGAACTGGGAGAGCTGGCAGGGTAAAGTCTGTTTTATGTCCACTCCGACTGATTCCGACATTTACGTTCAGGGTTTCCGTGCATGTGTGAAAGAGGCTTTTGACTATAATGTCTATTCTGCTCTTCTGTGTGATGTCAGTGCCAAAAACTGGACTCGAGCCTATAAGGCATTAGGTCATGCACTATTTGTTTGATGTGCTTTCGATAATCAATGACAGGCTTTTCCCAAACGTCTCTCACCAAACGCCACCTCCTCCCTCGGATGGTCGTACATCGTCTTCCTCTCCAGTGTTTACAACCGTGTTCCTTTGATACAAACTTCTATTTGTTTTCCAAGGCCTCTGCCTCGTATACCATGAGGCAAGATAAATATTTTGATGCCTCATAGGCATAAATAATTGATCGATGTCACACAGCATAGCACGGCATCCCCACTTCACACAGTTTAGGCAGTACTTTGTTTTGGGCAGGAGTATAACTGAGAGGACAATAATGTTTATCCTGGTGGTATTGCAATTAACAGAAGAGAGGCTGTGTCGAATTAAAGAGCGATCGCGAACAAGTAAAATTCTGGCTTTTGTTTACGAGAGGCGAGGGAGAGCAGTAAACAGAACCGGGCAAGGCGGATGAGGGATACGGCTCCTCAGATGGGAGAACTCTGAAGTGGCTCTGACATATGCCAAAATGATTCTGATTGTCCTCTGTGTCTGTCTGTCTGTCTGTCTCTTTACCTGCTACTTTTCTGTTACTCTTTGTCTACCTCATTTTCTCTCCCTCTTGAACTGTCTCTCTCTGTCTCTGTCTCTGTTACACATACACACACACACACACACACACACACACACACACACACACTAACACAGAAATTCTCATTACCTCATTAGCAGAGGCAGCTCTCATTTAGCGCTTTAATGACGGTTCTAGATGAATGGGCCTGGTGCTGATCCCAGTGCTGTGACTGGATTAGTGATAATGACTGATCTATGGGAAGTGTGACAGCCTCATCTCAACTCTCCCCAGGTCTCATCCTCTAGCCCGAGGCCAATCAAAGTGAGGTCCGCAGGCCAAATCTGGCCCCTCACATAGTTTAGACCTTCAGGAGATGCTCCTGCTGCTGTCCAGCTTCAGAGTAAAGATTAGCACATTACTTTTGTACACTGATGGTATTAAAACTGGCCTTTTACATTTACTCTTTACACTCTTTGTGGAATGAAAATAGTTTCAGTCTAAATGTCATCATCTGTTCATTTAGTTATTTAATGTTGACTGGAGTGGCTGGTTGGAGTAGCTGTCAGGATGCCTTCCATGGAACCGATATGTTGCACTTGAACAATTTTGAGGTTTGATTTCTGTTTGTGAAGACACTGATGATGTACTTGTTTTGACAGGTAATAGGGGTAATTAAGTGAGGTTGTGCTAATGTATGTGCGAGTGTTTGTGAGGGTGTGTGTCGCAGAAGAGAGAGATGAAGTACTGGGTCAAACCCTAACCAGTTTCCATTCAACAGCACAGAGCTTCAGAGTTGGTTCCACTGTAGGATGGAATGGCATCTCCAAGAGCAATGTAGATGTCAGAAATTTCATATAACTGTTATTTAGACAATATTTCACTTGCTCTTCTTCTTTGGAAATGTTTGCAGAAACATGCAGGTTTAAAGTGAGTTCCGTTCACTGTGAAAGGATGATCTCACACACAGAACTAAGACTGATGAAGCCACAATTACTGTGAAAATAGAAAAAGAAAAATAAGGACAGGCATATTTACATGTCATACTTTTTAGTGGTGCACTGGGGGTGGGGAGGTTGTGTTGTTAAATGAACCGGTCAACAAATTTTGGGCCGTTTTATTCCCAGCTGTCCCAGTTTTTTGTTTTGTGCATTTTAACAAACATACTTGTGAGCGGTTTTCCTGTTTTTAAAATGGAATATTATCGAGCTATTACTTCATGGTTTTGCCATCAACTCCACCATCATGCATCATTATAACCTGAGGGCTTAGGCTCAGTCCCCTGTAGTCGGCCCTCAGCTGATCCATCAGAGCTGCCAGTTGGCTCCAAGCCTCTGCAGACCAAAGACCTGCAGTCCAAGACCACAGGGGACTAGGATTTCTGTCTGGAACACCCAGCAAGACCACTGAGACCCACTGAGGGCCAGCCAGGCTGAATTAGTCAGGGCTATTATGGTGCTTGAGGTAAGTATTAATACCTTATTGAGTCTGACTGGTTAGGTAGCCATTTTTAGCATGTTGGAATGCAGATAATAAACTACACTTAAAAGCTCACTCTAAATAAATTACAATAGCGAGTAAAGCAGGTAAAAATTACCTCAGAAAATGTGTGTTAGGACAGTAAAAAAATCCATGGACAGAACTGAAGAAATAGAAAGCTAATATTTAGAAGATATTCAGGTTGGAGACTACATATAAACTCAGTGTGTATATACAGTACGTTAAGACATTTTTTTTGGAGATGAACTTCATGGTATTCCAACAACAAAATCCCACCCTCCTCCATCTTCCTTATTTATTGATAAGACTGAAAACTGTATCAGGATTCCAGGTCATCCTTCCAAGGGGTGAAATATTTGTGTGTTTGAGATCTTTTCTATTAATATACATGATTATATCAAACGTTTAACAAATACCTCAGCCTAGCCATCAGTGTTTTGAGTTAGGAGCAAAGATGAAAACTCTGAGATTTGGAGAACCTGCTCAGGAAGGTAAGAATGTGAGAGTAGCTGTCTATAAACCTTGTCAACAAAGTTCCCTTAAATCCAGCAAAGATGATAGACCAAACTACGACCCTGGCCACAATGATCAAAGATCTGAAAACATCTCATGTCAGTATTCCAGCATGTTAATTTGAAACAGAGAGGTAAGACCTAACTATTTCAGCTTGTATCCATGTGGGATGAAGTCTCGGAGGGCTAGATAATGTAATATCCCCACACCTCCTCCTCCCCTGCATGTTACCCCACGGTGTGTGTGCCCAAGGCAGTGGGTGCCCTGGCTCCTGTGACTAGTGGGTTTGCTCCCTTCAGCAGCACCACTCATCTCCCTCTTTAATGTCATTTAGCTGCGGGGTGGCCAGCGCCTCACTCACCCATTAATCCCGTTCCAAATGCCATAACATTTCCCAAAAAGCCCCTGCTTCTTAAAGCCGATAATTAGAATGTCTATTTAAAGTTCACCGCTCTCCCTTGCCGTTATCAATTAAAAGCCGTTTAAAGGAGATTGGTGGCAATCGTCAACAAATTAAATCTCTCCCTCGCTCTTTGACGTTAAGTCTAGAATGCATAATAGGGGTCAAAAAGGCCTTCTGAAAGGAGAGCCCAACATTTCTGCTGAGTTGAAGAGCAGTAATTCAGTATTGCCGTCTGCAGATGCTTTATGGAGTGATAGTTTCTCAATGGTAGCATCATCGTGTGATGCAGTTTGATGAAAGGAATAAATTGATGCAGATAAAAGTGAGATTCTGAGCATATGATAAATGGCTGGAGAATTAGAAAATAATCTGAGAGCACATACCTCCTCCAAGGATGCATTCATTCTTTTCCCGGCATCCCGGATCACTGATCCAGAACATGATCCATACCTTCCCCAAGATCTTAATACTTATCGCTAACTGAAATGCACAGGTGACAAATGTAGTAAAATTAGCCTGCTCACATTCTTCAGAGATATCATCCTGTTTGTCAAAACTAGGTTTTCAAAATCCCAGATCCAGAATTAAACCAATATTTTCATAAAGGTTCTTCTTTTGACCACTCCACATGGACTTAAAAAACTGGATCAAAATTTGTCGATAAAGGGACTGATAGCTACATCCTGATGATGGCCATGAGCAATCTGCAGGATTCAAGATGTATAATTTAATTTAGATCACTTTTAAAATGTAATCACATGTTCCTTGTACTATGAACAAGTTTTCCACTCAATATAATTAAAATTCATGCTTTAGTATCTGAGGCTACTTGCTATCAACCTCAAACATGCCGGTGATCACATTATCTCGTCGGTGGAGGTAATAATTATTGTTTTCCTAAATAAAATAGGACAGGTTTTGGTACTGTTGCACTTGTGCAGTGTTCACAAGAGTCACAGCTTCATCACATTTCCTGTCAAATAAATGGAGCAGCATGCAGTGAACTGGCTCATGGCCCAAAGATGGCAAAACATTTGTGTTTAATTTGAACCAAGAAACACAGTGAAAGCAGAGAGGAACCTTTTATTTCTGGGATTTTCATTTGGGGGCTTCATCTCATTATTCGATGACGATGATACATGAGTGTCACACACAGGAAAAGGATCATTTTCCAATGGAAGCCCAAACCTTATTGTTGGGAACGTACCATCTGGATCTCAAAGGGCTTTGCTCCCACATCTATCTTCTCTGGGATAACACAGGAGTCGGCGCAGGGAGGCAAAGACCGATTGGTGATGAATAATGTATACTTTTAGCAAATTGTGATATTTTTCTGGCAACATTATGCTTCCTTTGACGCACCCAAATCATCATGGAGAGCGTGTGGCACATTATTTTTGTGAGGCATTTGATCACCTTTGATATCTTTTCATATATTTCTGTGATACTGCAGGATTTTATTTTTTTTTAAGGTTCCCCTCTATGGTTGGAATGACAGTTCAGGAGCAAAGCTCTAAAAAAGAAAAAGAAAAAAGAAGATATATTATAGTGTTTGATGAATAACTTTTTGTTGGCTGTGTGCATGCATGCAAAGCCCATTATATTTGATGTCGCTCTCAGGGGCAAACAGTGTCCCCTTGTTCCTCCTACCTCTGACAGCGGCAGGGCGAGCCTGAGGAGGTGTGCCCTCTAATAAAACATTTATATCCAGGGAAACAGTGTGTCCAGCTCCAGCCACAACACAGGCTTTGACACCGGGCTCTTTTGAAGTTGCCCACCAAGATTTAGAGGCTTTTCTAAGGGGCGGGGGGGGGGGGGGCACTGTCAGCACTCTCTTCCCTACACGTTTCCTCCCCCTGCATCAAGAAGCTTGGTGAAGTCTCACAGTAGCCTGCAACCACTTCAAAAGATGGCCACATGAAAGGGCTTGGTTTGACCCCTGCCCAGTAAGTACCGGCTAAATTGGTCGATCGAAAAGTGAAGTGATTTGTATCAATCTCAGTAAGTTACTATGCAGCCAAAAAGGAAGGTCATGTCTTAGTGCCACGGCCTTAGCCCCAGCCCCATAGCAACAAGACATCAATGTAACATCCGCTCCCCCAAACACCGGCTTGTACTCTCTCAAAACCATTCGTGTAAACAAGGCCCGATTGTGGCGAGATACAGAGAACCAGCCACCAATTGTGGTCCATAGAAAAGGAAGCAAAGGGAGGACAGGAAGTGTGTGTGTGTGTGTGTGTGTGTGTGTGTGTGTGTGTGTGTGTGTGTGTGTGTGTGTGTGTGTTGCCCATTTTTTTCCCAACAGTGGCACGAAGCACTGTCCGTCTCAAGAGATAATGTCTGATAATGATAGGCTAATGATGCCTGGACTGATTGAATTAGGCCAGAGGTTCATTGGGTCAGAGCCCCTACGAGCCTCTGAGTGACTCACCTTCCCCCTGCAGCTTCACACACAACCTCCTGGGAAAGGCAAAGACACCCCCCACCCCTCCGGCCGGCTGCAGTTTTTACAGCTCAACCAAAATTCTCATGGCACTAAAATCAATGTTGCTATTGTTGGGGCCAAACGGCACATCCTGACCATGGCCAATGCAAAGAATTCCAAGTGGCAGGGCCTACTGGCCTGTTGGGATCTACAGATTTGATTATGAGGAGGGCCAGCGTTGTTTTTCAAGGCTATCACATAAAGGGGGTCTTGTTCGACGGCAGGACAATGGGACCTCTAAGTGGCATGTGAAACTGACCCGACTATGTGCAATAATTCCAGCCTTTGATTTGACAAATGTTTTTGTGCCTTCCTCCACATCTGCAAATACCTCCACTATTCTCTATCTGGCTGCTTCTTCTCTCTCTGTCTCTCTCTGTCTCTCTCTCTCTCTCTCTCTCTCTCTGACAGAAACAGTTCCAACAAGAAATGTCAAGATTTACCTCACCCAATCAAACTAGTGAAAATAAGGACTTCAGTGTGGGGAAAGGAGAAAAGAATTTGTCATGTTGGAGGGAAAATGTTGGGAAAGCAGATAAGTTTGGCTGTTAGGCTTTTGTTGTTTGAATTAAAATAAAGGTTTCCTTCTCTGCTGTCACATTACATTAGCGGCAGCTGCGATGGCTGCTATCAGCCCTGCTCCTGGCTGCGGCTCTGTGTGGAGCGAAGCTGGCGGTGTGTGGAAACTAACACAGGCACTGTGCTGTGACCGCGTCACCTGCAATCAGGCCCAGCAGCCGGCCAGATTAATCATGACAGTAGGCAATATTTCCAACATTATTAGAAGAGAAACCTAATATTTTGGGACATCAGGGATCCCGGTGCCGGTGTCCATCAAAGTGAGAGCCTTCATTTAATGCTCCTTGGATGGGTAACCCTGGCACTTAACCCCTTTTAGATATTCCATCTCTCTCCTCTCTTCTTCACCACACACACACACACACACACACACACACACACACACACAAACAGGTATATAGGAGGATGGCTTATGATGAGGCATCCCACCCTAACAGAGGTGATGCATTTATTCCCAACACAATTTCTCACTGCCATTATGCTGTGTTTTCACAAAGCCAAACAAAAAATTGTACACCTATATCTGCTGTGCAACATCGGCCCTGTGTGGTGGGGATTGTGCGAAGGGGTTGAGGGGGGTTAGTGAAGCCAAAATGGGCCTGCTACACCTACATGTGAATGTGTGTGTGAGCAGGGATGTTCATCATCTGCCTGAATGTGTGGTTCAGTAACACACATTTTTATTCTTCCCAGGTGTGTTCTGGTTTTGTTTTTTTGTCTTTTGTTTCTGTGTTTGTGTGTGTTTGCGCTGAATTTGATTTGATGTGATTGTGCATGACATGTGGTGTGTGCAGGTGCTGTGAATCGTAGAAATCTAAATCGTGTCTCATCCCTGCTGCTCTCCTTTGTTCCCGGGACGTTTCACCCCTCAGAGGGTCTATCGATGGACAGTGTGTTTGCATATGGATTAACAAATGTTCCCATACACACAAACATGCATCTACAGTGAAGACAAAGCACTTATTTAAGCTGCAAACGTTACACGACAAATGCTGCTGTGTACATGTGTGGACATTTGTGTATGTCTGAATCTGTGTTGGAAGGAGACTCTAAAAGATACTGTACAGCAGTTCAACAAAAAGTGTGACATTTAAATCATACGTAAATTCTTTATTGAATCCTTGCAAGTGTGACATACTTGTCAAATTGCATAATTACATTTTCCCTGCAAAATAGTGGGAAAAGCCTTCTTCAAGGAGTCAAATCAAACATTAGTTTATCAAAACCTGTTAAATTCGGTGAAAATTTCTTTATTGAATTTATGACAAAATTACTATCGCTCATTCAGCAATTTGACAGATAGTATTTCATAAAGATCAATGATTTCACCATTGTTGCTATGCAAAATCCCTGTTCTGTTTCAACACAGAACTCTGTTTGACATTATCTTCAGACATTTTCAAACTAACACATTGTTGGACGAATGAATTAAGCCAAACTTACATGATGCACCTGAATATAGCAAATATACACAGCTGCTGCAAGGTGCTGCGTCTACAACCAAATGACATATCAATCACATTGATCTCCAGAATCGGTGCTGTTTATTTGCTTGTCAAAGGACTCAATTGACAATCAATGCAAAGCTGGTTTCATTTCAGTGTGTGTGTGTGTGTGTGTGTGTGTGTGTGTGTGTGTGTGTGTGTGTGTGTGTGTGTGTGTGTGTGTGTGTGTGTGTGTGTGTGTGGTTATGTGGAAGTGTACTCCACAGCCTTATTTAGGGGAGGAGAGGAGAGCAAGACAATGTTGTCCTGCTGGCGTGTGCCTCGGCTGTGTTCATCAGGGGGTTTGGGGTGCCTAATACACCATGGCGGTCCCCCATTTGTTTAATTTGTAAGGCTCTGACATCAATTGTTGAGCTTCATTTGCCCCGTCGAAACGTCACATGTCACCGCTAATGGGCCAAGCTGTGCATATGTGAAATACACTTGTGAAGTGTGTTTGTGTGAGTGTGTGAGAGAGAGCACTGCGTCCAGGGACAGTGTGTGTGTGTGTGTGTGTGTGTGTGTGTGTGTGTGTGTGTGTGTGTGTGTGTGTGTGTGCGCGCGCTTGGCGCTCACGCCTGCGTGTGTGTGCATATGGGCTGGAGGAGGGCGTGGCGGGGGGAAACCATCAAGTTTTCATCTAGGGCCACCAAATCTCCATACCCTATGAGATAAACACGAGTAGATGCACTCAACAGTATTAGCACAAAATACTTTGTGTTTTTAGTTCTGTTTCTTTCTTTTTCATTCTGAAGGATTCAATTTGTACCAAACAAAACAGATTCAATCAATGATTCAAGACTACGTTGAAAACAGATGTTATCATGCATTTTATGTTGTTGGTTTGAATGAAGATGTCATTAACTAACTACTTTGATTTCTTTCTCTCTTTCTTTTTTGCTGATCCCACATTGTATTCATTGACATCATTTCCAGTTTCCAAGAATTCACAATATAATTTTCCTGTATGCATCGATACTTTCTGGTTCCGAACGAGGGTTACTTGTGGGCACAGCTAAGACAAGGGAGTAACATCCAAGTGGATTGTATTTGTTAAACAACCGCCATGAGAAATCGTCCACATAAACTCCTGAAGAGACACTTTTTGTACTGTACACTACAGGCACCCAGTGCTTTTTATTTTTTGTTTCAAAAAATCCCTAAAATGCAAGTTAATCCCTTCTTCGTTCTGCTGTATTTACATCTAAATACCATTAGGAACTGGAAAGAATATTAGGTGAATTACATGGTGAAGTTGGAGAGTTACAATCAACACATGCAAATAGAGAATGATTGAAGGTGCTTCTTGTAACACTGATGATCAGCTAGCACCTCAACAACGAGGGGCCAGTGTGTTGCAGTACACTGCACCTGAGTGGTGTTGGGTGAGGGAGGGAAGGAGGAGTGCAACAGGAGTCATTTACAGGTTACACCAGCCTGGCATCAAACCCGTGTCCTCCGTCACACTTGCTCAGCTTGAGGGTCAAACGTAATGAGCTTCAGATGTGTTTGTTATGATACCATACTGCAGTGTGTCCATCCCATCACAGAGTCCCTCAGCTAGCCGTTCATCAGCTATGAAGTGAAGGAGTTCAAGTATCCTGATGCATGTGTGATGGCTTGCCTTTAATGTACTTCGCCCTTTATGAGAGAGGATGGTTATGTCTTGATAAAATTTGTAGTTTAGAAGACATAAAGATTAAATATCCAGAGACATGACATAAACAGCGGCATGGAAGTCAAACAGGCAACAGGACCACCCAGCAGCCTTATTATTTTCCTTCATTTCATACCAAACTGGCCCATTAGCAACAACAGAGAACTGAAGTTCTTGTCTATATTTAGGTAATTTCTGGAGATTCTTGGCGGTGTTAGTCAGACGACCAGATCATCAGGCTCTGCAGAATGAATTAATTGTGTTTAGTACTCAGTGGGTCGTCATGAGAACTCACATTTGCACAGATGCTTGATAATGACCAGTGGTCTGCGTGCTGTTGGAAAGGATGACTTCAGAGAGGTCTGCCACTGTGTGAGTCTTCATCTGCTGCTGTGGTCCCCAGGCGCACGCACGCACACACACACACACACACACACACACACACAGATGCATAGCGCGACACATGAGAATGTGACAGTGTTAACACCCACCCATACATACACACGCTCACACAGAGACGCATAAATCAATTAGTCGGACAGTGAGAAGCAAAGTGCAGCAATGGACATCCAGAGTGACTGGAGGCCCACACACCACAGTGATAACCCTGCTGCATGACTCAATTCAGGGAACATGACCAGTCACGTCAAAACATGCTCTTTGTCACCAACCCCCGAAAACATGTTTGTCATGTTGCCCTCTGAGGGTTATGTGTTCCCCAATTTGCAGGTCCAACATAATTATTCATCATCTCAATAGTCGCCATTCATCTTCTCTTATGGCAAATCATCGGCCGGAAGTGATCTAAACATGACCGCGGGAACCTATCACAGAATATTTCAAAGCAAAGCGGGGGCGTCCAGGGGCATAATTCTGTTGTGAAGGGCTAATGCATTCACACCCACACAGATTGACTCACCCTGACAAAAGAGGCTGTGTTGTCTATTCAGGGCAGCTGGGCAGGATGGCGAAACTTGGAATCCTTTGTAGGCCGGGAGAGAAGTTGGTCTTTGTCAGATTTTTACCGAGTATATTTTACTATACGCCTTCGCACAGCCGGTCAGGCATTCAATGTTGCAACAAGGCAAAAGAAAGTTTGCATAGATTAGCAGTGTTATTGCAAATGTTGAGCCTACTTTTGTGTTAATCAAGGCTTTTTAGAAATGCAAAGCTTGATTGTAGGGATTTTCTTTGAAAGTGTCTACTTCGAATGTTTATTTTTCTAAACTGCACACTGGCTCACTGCATGAATGAAGTCTGATAAGAATGTGAAAATAACCAAATATTACAGTACATTTTGCTTTAAAAGCATGTGTGTGATATTTTCATGTAAACAGACATCACTTACATTCAATTTCTTGTCTAAAGAGTTCTGACAAAGCTCAATTAGCTCTTCGCTTCCAGGTTAATCTCACAGTTTATGGAGTCTGGGTTTGTGGCAAAATTTCCCAGCTGGCTATTTCCAGTAAGCCCTCTGCCGTGACCCTCTGCTTCACATGAATGGGAATGAATAATTTAATCTTGCCTTTCAAAAGTTATAAGACTAAATCGATGAAGTTCTGGTTGTGAAAGAAGTCATTTCCCAGAGGACGTGTGATGCCAAAACAATTTATCCACTGTTTTACAGATGGAAGAGTATCACACACACACACACACACACACACACACACACACACACACACACACACACACACACACAGCTCTCATTGAAACTGAGGACTGTCACCAAGGTTTGGGGTGTGGTTGATAAAAGTCAGTGGAAACAATGAGAAAATTAGAAAAAAACAAAACAAACTGCATTGCAGAACCAGTCCAAAGTCTTCTGGGTGGCACTTGGAGCACCGACGCGCAGAAGTTGCGTACCTGTAAACACCTTTCCACTAACAACATGTGCACTGCAGGGGGTTCTGGCTGCAGGTATCAATGAAAAGCCCTTTAAACATGGTGATGTTTGTGACTTTTGCTGTGAAACACATTCATCAGTTAAAAGCAAAAACAATCTTAATTAGTAGAGAATGAATCTGTTTGACTATTTTTCCTCTCCCCTTGATATTTCACCCCAAAGGAAAATTGGAGGTGCGCATCATTTCTAGAAAGTCTGTCCTTGACAAGAAAGGAATGGGCCTGGGTTTATTACTGGCTGTTCTCCTGGCTGTGAGGTACTATCGTGTTAAAATTTCCGGGAGTAAAACTAAGGGGTCTCAAACAGCTCCAGACTGAAAGTGGGTTGTCCAGGTATTCTTGACCACACATTTAACACAGGACACAAATATGATCGTATACCTGCTCTGGATGACTTCAGCGTCCTGCTCTTCTTACAACACTGTCCTTTCTGTGTCGATACTGTCTGGCTTGATGGTTAAAACTTTCCATTTCTCAGTTGCCTGGAATTCACTAATAGACAGGGAGTATCCTCGCTGCCAGTCAAAATGAGAC
This sequence comes from Aulostomus chinensis, assembly GCF_037954235.1. Taxonomy (NCBI): domain Eukaryota; kingdom Metazoa; phylum Chordata; class Actinopteri; order Syngnathiformes; family Aulostomidae; genus Aulostomus; species Aulostomus chinensis. The sequence goes on along the minus strand of NC_141333.1, from coordinate 6,449,185 downwards.
TTTTGCCCTCGACTGGGTGGAGATTGTTGCAGCAGCACTGAAGCATCCTGCTCAGTTATTCAATTACCATAAAGGCATGTTACATCAAAACAAGTTTATTGAGTTATGAAAAAAAAAATCTATTTTGCACCAAGAACGCAGAGATGTGTGGAAGTCTGTGACCTCTGAAATATTTTCGACTGTCTGGGTTTGGATATTAAATGTGCAGTTAGTCTATTTATTGCGGTACATGGGAAAGCTTTTGACTAGTAAGAAAGAAGGTAGTGATTAAAAGGTCAGATGCATCTGCTTATTTCATCATGTGAATATTGAAAGTCTCTTCCCTCGACATGCTGTCGTTTCTTATTTTTTGCTGCCTTCTCTTTTACTCCTCCATAAACAGAGAGAGCGAACAGGAAGGAGTCTACACATTGGTCTGTGTACAGCAGGTGTCGTGTACAGCATCCGTGTCGCGCTTTCAGTTTTCCTCTGTGTGCGCTGTGTTCTGTTAGAAACAAAACACACTACTGGCTGTCACAATACATTAAGCAGCTCTCATCCACAGTGAAATGTTTAGTTACTCTGTCAAAGCTGCCTGGCACCCGGCCCAAGTTGCAAATTAATGTATAGCTCCTATGCACCTTGGTGATTTGTTATCCAAAGGACTGTTTAAATAAATCATTTAGGCAGTGGTGTTAATCTAAAAACAAAGGCTCTGCTGCTGTTAGCAATAGTGTGACTGTCAAGGGTGGAAGTGCACAGCTGAGTCGCATTAGATCCACACACACAATTGTCAGAAAAACAACAACAACCCAATAACAAACAAACAAACAAAACACATGACTGTTCTGAAGACATGATTCAATGAAATTTAGCAAGCACAACAAAACTGCAGCTTCGTCAGTCTCGAGTGGTGCAAGACATGAGTCAGTGGAGTATTGAATTAGGTGTGAAATAAGGACTGAGGCATCTTCATCTGATGTAGAACTTCAGAGGTTTGTGCTGTTATACCAGCCGTTCCTCTTTGGTGTGATGACTTAGCTTAGCACCATCTGTGTTAATAGAGGTGTCTTTAATGTGTCTAGTGGCCAAACCGGGGGGCTTTCATGTAGCCAGCAGATATCTGGGGTGAGAGCTGATTTATCTTGTCTCATTTCAACATCATGCGCAACAAGTTAGGTATGTGTAGCTACGGCAACACACAGCGCAGAAGCTGTGGCCTGTCCGTGTTGGAGCATCGCATTTCCTGTGATGCGCTTTGACATCCTGTTATAGAAGCCTCCGCTTTTTTTTCAGTGTCCCAATTCTTTCTAAAAATGCAGCAGACGGTGCAGTGGTCTGTTGTGATGCCTACCAACATGGAGGACTGGTTCATTTCCCTGTTTGGCATTGTAATTTCAGAGTGACACAGCGTAGGGTCTGTGTTGAGTCGATGCATAAATAAACCCACCTTTAGACTTAATCTTCAACTCAGCACTTATAGTTTGTGGTCCGTTTAACTACTTGACACTCAAAAGAGGTCGGAGTTGATGTCTACATCTTCAGTAAGAATGTGGGTAACTGAAACACACAATAGATGCAGTGCCTACGACTCAGAGTAGAAATCCCAATGTTTGCCCTCCAGATTTTCGTTTGTGGAATCACAGAATACATACAGTGACTGTATTTTATAATCATTCCTTTACTGTCAGAGTACTTGAAGATGAAAAGCATGTGCCTTCTATCAGATGTTCTTGAGAACTTCCTCCCCAGTTTCAGCTAAGTTATTATTGAATTAAGCTATATAATGTTCTTTGGCAGTAAGTGATGCCTGAATGCATTAACATTCTTGTGACTATATATATATATATATGATGACAAAAAAAGCACATTTTCACAAATAAATATACCTACTTTTTTAATTCTCACAATCGTCCTTTTTGGCTCTTTGCAGATAAAATATCTTCTTTTGACCTGTTTCTTCTTCCTAAAGTTGCAAATTGATGTTAAATGCAGTTCACTCATGTCTGGGAATAAATAGGATGAACAAAACAATGAAGGTCTTTTGAAATTTCCTTTTCTCCAAGCAGTAATGTAATAACAGATGCGAAAAAAAACTCTGCGGCTATGCTTGAAAATGTGGAGCAAGTGAATAATTCAATATAGGAATTGATTTTAATGATGTGGGTGTTTTGAAGACATTTAATCCCCCAGGTCTGTCCAATCTTGTGAACTCATCATTTTACAATTAATCTGAATTTTAATCTGAATCGTACAAATATTTAGAGGCATAAAAATTGGATCGCTCAAAGCAAATGAAACCTTTTCATTCTGTTCCACACAGGAAAATATGGAACCTCATCCCAAGTCCACTGGGACTTGGAAATGAATTGAAAGGATTTTGGTGGTCAAAGGTCAAAGTGTGAGGTCACTGTCACCTCACGTGTATGATATCAGTCAAAGCAGCATCTCAGGATCACCTTTGGAGAATTTCTCAAAATTTGCCCCAAAAGTCCACAGGGACTCACCGATGAACTAAAAAGATTTTGTTGGTCAAAGGTCACTGTGGCCTCACATGAACACAATATCTCAGGAACACATTGAGGAAATGTCTTCTTCTATGGCACAAACATCCACTGGGACTCAGAACATTCAACACTGTGTAACAACAACAGTAACTTTAGATTATAAATATGAATGTTACCATATGACATGCTGTACTGTTTCTAATAAATTATCTTATTTTGAAATCAGCATGCTTCATATTAAACCTTCAGTTGGAGAAATTCCTGCTTCTTTCCTTGTGACGACTGGTGAGAGATTGAAGGAGGCTGTGAGGAGCACAATGGCTCCTCTTCAGCTGCAGCTGGCCTCCAGTAGGCTGCAAGTCTGTCCAGCTTGAGTTTGCTTCTCATTGAAGTAGCACTTAAAGACATGATACCACTTTGAACAGTCTTATTTCTTGAGAAAATACCACATATATTGAATTGGAATCTGTGTTAAATACAGCCACATGGGTTGAACGGTTTCAGCACGATAATCAATTGGATTAGAGTTAGCCGTGTTTGTGGAAGGGACGGAAACATAGGACTGATTTAAGACGAGGCTGGAATCCAGTTGTGGGCTTGTCACATGCGCTGGGTCTACCATAAAGTGTATGGATCAACTTTGATAATTCAATAAGTTCATGATTGAATTAGAATGCAGAAACAAAAAAGGCTCAGATGTGAAACTAAATTTCAAAGCTTGTAAACGATCTAATATAAACTCAAAGCTGCGATAACTTTTCGTTTAACTACCACTGTATGTTGTGGTGCAACTATTGTTATTGTTATTATTATTGTTATTATTATTACTGTTAGTAGTAGTAGTAGTAGTCGTAGTAGTAGCAGTAATATAATTGTCATCAATAGGGATTGTTAGTGCAGCGATTAACTTACAGAACATAAACTGCAACGTCCTGGGCTGGCATCCAACTGGGAACTTGGCATTGTAGCGTCTTCTTTCTCACCTCTGTCTCTCCTAATTTTATTGCCACCATAATATTTACAAGATAATATTATCAGAGCGAGCACTGATGGGTGCAACAGGAAAAATCTGATCAAATTCTTCAATATTTGGCAACAGTAATGTTGAGAGAATATGTCCCAATCATGACAAAGTTTCTGGCTGTCCAAGATGGAGCAGACAAAACACAAATGTTGAGGACCAAAGTTAAACATACTGGATTCCCTCAAAACACAACCAGCACCACGTTTTTAAAAGCGTGGTAAGTTTCCCCATCTACTTAAACCAGTAAGAACGACTAAAAAAACAAACTTATGAATCATTCATTTCTAAAGGGACTTGACCAAAAACGAGTGGAATTATGTTTTAAGGCTATTTGAATTAACTAAATGCATGTGTTTTCATTTTAAAACATTAAAAATGAATCTAAAACGCAAAGAAATAGCACTTTTCACATCATCTGAAACATATCTAGATCAGTGTATTGTGTTGTAGTTACCTTCTAAAGTTGCAACACCACAGGCTGGCCCCTGTCCTCTCCATCTTGTGATAGTGTTGTTTATTTGAAGAGGAGATGATAGTAATCAATATATTTTGATGTGCATTTTGAAGTATCAAGTTCAAAAATGTTCACGGGAGTGGAAACTTCCCCCCAAAAAATTTTTTACGCATATTTGAGATGTTTTGCTTTTTTTGAAAAGGAGTAATAAACACCCAAAAGTGAGGAATGAAATCCAAAGTTTAAGTATCTAAGTATTAAATCTATGTGTAAGTTTTTCACTCAAGTACCAGGGTCGTGTACTTTGTCCTCAACAACGCTTTGTGCCCTCCTGAGCCCACTGGGTATATGTGAGGACATGAGAAAAGTTAGCAAAGAGAAACCAACTCATGTATTCTGTTGAAGGTCTTCTTTCTCCCTCCTGTATCCGACTTTAGCCGTCCAGCTGTGTGGCCAAAGTTCAGAAAACAGCCCCTCAGGTGTTTTCTGATTGATCCAGCCTTCACACAATGGAGGCTGTGTGTCTTGTATGCCACTGCCATCTTGGTCTGGGTCAAAAAGCTAGCCATCTTTGCTCCCACTCCTGCAAACAGTTGACACATCATGATGAGTGAAAGGTGTGCGGAGAGTGAGAGAGCCAGAGTGGGAGTGATGGTACGTGACTGAGTGGAGGAGAGAGAGAGAGAGAGAGTGCTTTGTTTGGGTCTGAGTGCTGCAGCACTGCCTAATTGAAGGATATTTTAATGCTGTTGGTGAGTGGCAGGTTGGAATAATCATAGCTATTTGTTTACGCAGCAGACACCCTGATGGACTTTTAATGACTGTAGCTTGTGTACTGCTTCCAAGCTCCCTGGTGGATTGGACTTTCATTACCGCGTGGAAAACATTTGCTCATTTCATCTGCTTTCCTGTCTTGGTTTACATGAAGATGCTGGATTCTGTATCACCGATGAGGCAGCAGGGCGGCTTGTTGGTTTATTCTACCCCTTTTACAGAGATTCTACAATATTCTCGAAAAAGTGATTCTGCTGTTATGACCCTTTCCTTGTTTACACAGACCTAAACAATGCCAGCATAATGCCGCCCCCGGCATTTCGGGTGTCTCTTTTACATAGATGCTGATTCTGCAGTGTGACTACAGCCACGAAGAGGCGGAATAAGTTGGAATAATCTGTTCCCTTGATTCCATATCAAAATACTTTTACACAGACGGCGAGGTGTTCGAGCGGTGTAATATTCCCACCGTGAACGAGTTGAAGCGTTGAAGTATTGAAGGATTTATATTTGGGTTAGCAAGACATTGAACCCTTCTGATTGCAGGTGTTTGAATATTAGTCGAGTTTGACTCGTTCAAGTCCATTCAATCAAAATCATTTATATTTCAAAGATTTAGAGTCATGTTGCACATTTTGATGATTTCTTCAGGGTCTTGGTCGTCTTTGGTTTGAAGTGTCATCCATTACTGTTGCGATTCAGCTAGGCTGTCTGTTTATACTCCCAAATAGGGTTAGAAATTCTGTAAAAATGTTGTGCTCGCAACTTTCCTCCTCATCTGCTAACTTGTTCCTCATCTTGCCTTCGTGAATCATGAGCATGGAACACAAAGTCCGAATACAAAATGCCTGAGAGCTGCTTTCTGGTCATCAGAAACGTACCTTCACGTCTTGATTTAAAGAAGACTCTGCAGGCAGTTTGTAACGTGCTGACGTTAAGAGGAGCACCAGTTTATTCATTGAAAGATAAGTTTTGTCTGACCTTCACTGATGCAGGGTCAGAGGTCACATCACTAAAGGGGATTTAAAGATGCCACTGCTGCTGCGTCTGCTGGTGACCGTCTTCACTTCAGCCTCAGGGGTTGAAACTTCCTGTTTGCCTAATTAACAACAATAGCCGCCTTGTTGTCATGCATTGTTAGTACCTTGCACATCTTAGGGAGTCATGAAGTCGGGGTGATGGCAGGGCGAGGGGCCGGTCCTGTAATCTCCAGCTGCAGTGGGGGGTCAATTGAACTGGAATGGAACCTCACATTCCCCCTCTGTTCATAATGGGGCATTGATCAGTTGTTGGTGGTGTGGATGATGGAAACATTGTCTTCTTTATGACGTAAATCACATTCTCAGGCTTTGAACGTGGCCTGAATGAAGTGACAGAATCAACCTGTATTTTTGTGGTTTACCAGAACTTTACAATAATACTTTTTCAGACAAAAAAAATGATTATTTACCTCAAATCTGTCTTTTATGTTGTTCACCAAAATATAACTTCTTTGGTTCAAATTTAACAAAACTGCACATGGACACACACACACACACACGCCCACACACACACATGCCCACACACGCTGTACTGATGTTTAATTACATTAATATGCATTAATACGTAGTCGTTAGTTGCTCTTTAATTATGAATGAAGATGTAATGACACTGCCATTAATATTTAATTAAAGGGCAATAAAGTGTTATTTGGCAGCATTACAAAACTAGACACCAATAAAAGAGTGTCTTTAGACAGTAATTATTAGAGACAGAAGAGCCCCGTCCCTCGTAAAATTTGACTGTCTGTAAAGGTAAATTCAGAGGACACACAGAGGTCAAATGTGTGTTTACATTAGTGTGTGTGTGTGTGTGTGTGTGTGTGTGTGTGTGCAGCTGATGATATCGAAGTGGATGAAACAGCAAGGAAGAGTGCTTGCTGTGCCTCGTATATGCACATAATGCAAAACACTACAACTACAGTAACTACAACAAATAAGAGTGGAAAAGGAAGTGGAAGGAGGGCTATAGAGATGGTAAAAGACCCTAAACCCAGGATTTGATTCCTAGTGGTAGCCTCCAGTCAGGTAAACAGCTGCCCTGGGCGCCAAGAGTTCAATACACATTCAAACCTTCTAGAAGAATACCCTTGAGGACATTTATGTGATATAAGTGTTCCACTTGACCTCTTGATCTTCAGCTCTGAAGCAGATTATCCTTCCAATGTATTCATAACTTCATCTCAGAAGAAGTAGGCGTAGGCAGGAATGGGTCCAAAGTTTGCCCAGCCTAGAATTCATGATGCCAGCAGGCACAACGCATTGCTTAGCATTAGACACCCATGTGGTGACATTGAGATGCTAAAGCTGTAGCTTGTTTACACAAGATTCCCCCTTTTCTCCTCTCTGAAGCCACCATTTAGTCAGACAATAGGCACAATGTGGTTCTCATCTGGGAGTGGGCTGGCCCAACAAGGCCAGCAGTCAGCTGGGGCACTCTGGTTTGCTCTGGAGTGGATGTTTACGCCAGTGGGAGGAAGCATTGTTTTAACCTAGAAGGCCATGATGCACACGCAATTTTTTATCATCATTTTCTCTTCAAAGCCTTTAAGATTTTTGGTAATTTTGCCCTATTTTTTTCTCTAAAGAACTGAAAATAATAAGTTTTTGTCTTTCTGGTCTCTTGCAGTTTGCTTCACCTTGGGCTTTTATGTGCCAAGGCTTAATTGTGTAATACCAAAATGTGCAAAGTTGTTGGGGCCCCACTTGCCGGCCCCGCCTGGCGCTGTTGTCAGTGGGAACTGTGATCAGCACCAAGCTATTGGAAGCTGGTCTGCAGGCATGCTAGTAATCGCCACGATCTGACAGCGCTAGTTTAGTGAGGTTTTGGTTTTAAACCTCCAAAATGAGTAACTGAAGTCCACTGTTTGAACATCTCAGCTAGATCTGAATTTGGATAATTTGTCGGTGTGGGCTGTGGAAGCTGACTGCTGCTAGTCCTGACAGCTAGCTAGTTGTTTGGTAAATTTATCTCCATACACGACCATAGATGAAAAGTCAAAACACCTTATTTTCCTCAAAAAGATGCTTGAGATGTACATAAACAAAGGGTAAGGTAAGTTTAGGGATAGAAAGCTACTGTGAAACCATGGGCTCTAGTTACAATTTGATTTTTATCATTGTGACTACATTTGGCAGAACTGGTAAGAGATATCTGCAATAAATGTAAGTACAATATCGACAAAATTCCTACTGGCCTGGCAAATGTACCTGAACCCTTTTTTTTGGGGGGGGGTTAAACATTTTATTCAACATATACAGTATTGTATGTGTAGCTTTTTCTTAAATTGCCATATAAAGATTGAATAATGTTAAAAGCCCATGAGCAGGTTTATTGTACACATCCTTATCATTGCATCTGTCAGAGTTGTTTCCAAGCCAACTTCCTTCAGAGGGAAGGACTGACACACAGGCCTCAGAGCTCCCCTGGCGTATATTAAGTCTCGCTAATGAGCTGGTCAATGTGACGAGAAGCGGCTGTGATCGATGTCCCCTTTGAATGGATGTGCTCTGCCAACGAAGGACACTGACCCGCCAAGAAATGTTGATGAAGTAGCCGCCTGGAAACTTCCCGCCAGCCTGCGAGCGCCATGATATGAGCACACCAGTCGTATTCATGTACAACTTTTAGCTATCAGTGTCTTCTTTAATTAAGAATGTAGATGATGTGACTGATGTGTGCTCTATTCAAACAGCACTGATATTATTAGTTGCTTAATTGTTTGATTCCTCAAAGATTTTGCGACCCAGTGAAGGATCTCTCCTTTGCTCTCGAGATTGTCAGTACGGTATTTGACATATGCACCATCCACCTTTGACTCGCCAAACAAAATTTATGTGCATATGGACATTAAAGAGTACTGCAAAGCTATAAGAATCATGTTATTGTTCATATTTTAAAATGAACTATCTTCACATTCAGATATTTCAAGTCTAGACAGTAATTATACTTAGCCTGGGAAAGAAATTAAAGCCAGTAGTATAACTGAAACTGTTTTCTTAATGATGTAAAACTTAATATGCAGTTCAGCTTCGGACATATTTGTCTAATCAGAGACAATGTCTCTATTTTTGCTCATTTCAGGCCCACTAGAGAGAGGATTGGGCTGAATCTGCATATAATCATCAGAAAATTTCCTCGGCAGAATATATTTGCATAAGATTATCACTCACTGGCAGTGACCCCGAATAGGGATGAGCCACATTACTAATAGGCCTATCTTAATGCTTATATATAAATTCTAGGATATATATCCGCTTTGACATTAATGACTAAATGTTACTTCTCAGCCTTGTCGCAATGATGATCAAAAGTACTTCACTTTGCTTTTTTTCCCCCTTTCTCTTTAAAATTTCAGTTCTGTCTTCCTTTTCCGACTAATATTGTGGATAAAAGATTTCTGCGTGTCAGACTTAAAGAGGGAAAATTATTCAGTGGCAGAGAAAGTTTTGGAGGCATTGCAAGATGGACGGCCTTGAAGTTGTGGAGGGACTTTGAACTTGTTGTAATGCATCAAAGAGCTTGGAGGGGTTTCTCCTCATTGAACCGGCAAAATGTCAAGATAAAGATGCTCAAGCGCTGTTTGTCTGTATATTTGTTGATTGATATATTTGACAGAGGAAAAATAACCTGAGTCTCTCTCCATCCCTCTTCCATCTGGCCTTCTCATTGCCTTGACTGCACATTATCCAACAAAGATGAGATGTCTCAAAGCCAGTGTCCCAGCCGCCTTGTCTGCCATCCTCAGGTTCTGTTCAGTATGCAGCACGGGCAACAACTCAATTAACCAGAGGCCCCTAGCCATCACACCAGCAGGCTGCCTCATAATATTTCCCATAATGTTTCATCCAATTTGGAGAGTTTGACGTTTACCCCTTGCAGGACTGCAGTGAGAGACAATGACTGAAGGCAAGGGGGCACTGAGGTGGTGGTGGTGTGTATGTGTGTATGAGGATTGAAAATCATTGGCCTGCGGTTAGGAATGCGCCCCTGAGCGTGCACACACACACACACACACACACACACACACACACACACACACACACACACACACACACACACACACACACGCATGCACACACACACTTCTTTTACCTCCTCCAAAACTTCGCAGGAGCAAGCATATATTTTTCAAATGCATAAACCTAACAGTCCACAAAAAAGTGCACCGGGTATGTATAAATATGTGAGAGGGAGAGAGTGAGTATGTGAAAAATTATTTTGTGAAATATTACACACACTGCAGAGGTAATAGACTGCTGAGAGAGAGGTGTTTATAGGACAGTACCATTGGATAAAGATTATGCTTTCAGAGAGTTTCACGGGGCTAGCAGACAAAAGATCTTCCGCTCCAGAGCAGGACTTTTTTAGAAGCCATTTTAAGGTCTTCGTCATTGGCATGACCCTCCTTTTACCTCCCAGCCCCACCCTCTTTCCCCCGTTGCTCCCTACTCTTTAAAACTGAGAAGGACTCTGCTCCTCCAAAGTGACGATGGAGGAGTCACCTCGGTGGAACTGATGCCCCCGATCAGCGATGGGCTGGAAAAGCATAAAGACAGAAGAGGAAGGGGTGGGGGGCGAGAGAGCTGAGGCAGCACTTTCCCCAACCCACAGAGGGAGAGAGAGGGCAGTGGGGTAGAGTGAGGGAGGTAGATAGAGAGAGGTAGAGGAGGGAGGTAGAAGAGGGTGGGTCTCATTTATGATTAAAAGATAGGCCAGATAACCCTGCGAGCCTGGCCCATCACTCTCCTTTAAAATGATGTTCTAATGGCACCTGGGGAGGACATGGAGGCCAGGGCATCATTAAACAGACTCTCTGAATCCTTAAAGGTACAATTTGCAAGAATCTGAACAAGCTAGCACCTCATATGCCACATTCCAAACCAATAAGAGACTTTGTATTACCAGAAAGTTGGAGGGTCCACCCCTTTTGACTGAAGCAAGGTATGCTAACTTCTTTTGCAAGAACTTCTCTCAATTTACTAGTCAGTGTATGTTCAAACCCATGGTTTGTCCATCCATCTGTCCATCATTCATTCATAATTATCGTGTTAATCTAACTGACAAAAACTAGTGCACAAATGTTCATCCATGACCCATTTTCAGATTTGGTGGACTTGAGGGGGGGGGGGGGGGGGGGGGACTTGAAATAATCAAATTGACTAGAATGGGACGAAAACATTTTGTCAACTGTAGCAAGAATAAAATGAATAATAACCCAAATGAGACTAAAACTATGTATTGATAGTCAGGGGACTAAAATTAAATCAAAATCAGCTGCCTAAAAGACACACTTGCCCAGAGAAACAGAAAACATTTGCTCCCTGCGAGGCTGGGATGTGTTTTAATCTGTGGTTCCTGCACACACGTTTTCTGATTGTGTGTCTCCTCAAGTCCAGGAAATCCAGGACCTTATATGTGCGTATGTCACTATATGCTTCTGTATGTGTGTGCGCGTGTGCGTGTGCCATTGCTGCGTCTCTCTTCAACATGTCTCTCCTAATGAGAAGGTGATTAACGATAATGTATCTCATTAGTTAAAACAGGTTTCATAATGACAGAGTGCTGCTGGAACCACAAATCTACAGCCCTGTTCAAACGTGGCTTCTGGAGGCTGGTTCCAGTCTAGCTGAGGCTTTGCTCATAGCATTTAAATGTCACGTTTTAAGGAAAATGTGTCAGTGTGAGTTTGGCTGCCTTTTTATCGGTTTACAAATTTGGAATATATTTATTTTCTTTTTCAAATTAACCACAATTAGAGCAAGTTATTTCATATTCATTTTATTGGGCTGATTTTCTTACAAGATTTTATTCTCACCAAGAGATGTTTCCTATTATACATGCAGAAAATAAACTCTCCTCAGTTTTTCATCTCATGGGAAGTGAAGAGAAATGTGGATAGAGCACAGAAAAACTTCAACTATTGATCATCCTGCAGTCATGATAGGTTAGTGAAAATCAATTGATGGAAGTGTTTGCAGTTCAGAGTACTTTTAAAAATCTGGGATTTTTTGTTAATAGTGAGTTTTTCAGGATAAAATTGTCATCTTCAGCATTTTTTTTCTTAAAAGTAAACAGAAAATAATCAGTTATCATTGGATAATCTGACATGCCAATAATAGCTTTTTAAACTGGGAAGGAGTTTAAGATGCATTGAATGTCCAACATGTCAAAAGGTGGAAAAGTTTTGACGTACTCCTCTTTGATTTCTTCATCCACCATCAGCGTGCCCCCATGTCTGCTGTTCTCCTCCACCCCGACCTCCCTCTCTCTCTGGTCCCACTTCTGTCCATGTAAAGGGCAGGGCACCGCAACCATGTGGCACCCCAGATTACAGCCTCGATCCAGAGGAATGCTAATAGTTTGCAACCTGACCCAACTATCTCCGGTGCTACCCAAACAGGGCCGTCCAACCATCCTGAAACCAACACCACGAATGTTTCCATTCCTCATATTGAGATATCAGTATCTTTATAGTTAGAAATCATCCATATTTTACCAGCCCTTCTCCAGCTGCCCCCATAACTCTTGCTTTGCTGGGTCTCAGGCAACGTATCCGTATCTACGCCGTGTTTCAGTCTGAAAGAAGATACATAGAGGTGGCTGACAAGATGGCACTGGAGGAGGCGCTGGGCAGAACATCAATCATGATGTTCAACACTTTCCATTTTTGATGTTTCAACAGCTTTTAGAAGTTACTGCTAAGTTACAAATCAATTGGAGTTTCTGCATCAGCATAATGGAATACAGTATGTTAATATACTTTAGTCGTACATCCTGCATCTTTTTATGTCATTGAAAATGCTCTTTTATTTCATTCTTGTGCTGAACAAATTTAATAATTACTTTTGTCAATGTATTCTTGTTATTGTCAGAACTACAAATATCACTATACTAGCTGGGAACAAGCACTTTTGATTTTTTTCCACTTTTAATTTCATAACAGAAAAATTTCAAGACACAATTAATCATGACAACAAACCAGTGGTAGACGTAGAGTTTTTTATATATTGAGTGGCCTTGGGTGGCTAAATTCTAAAAGGGAGTTGTGGACTTGTGTGGGTTGTGGGTTGCCAGCTCAGCCCGACCATGATAAATAATCTAATTCATCAATATTTGTATGAAAACAAACATATGTAAGTTATGTGTCCACCCAATGCTATTTTTTTTCCAGTTGTTGGGAAAAACTGTCCAATCTGGCAGCTTTGGAGCTCTGACAACTTAAGATACTCAATTTAAAAAAAAAAGAAAGGAAAAAAGCGCATCAGCAGTGCCAAATGAAAAATTTGCACCTGAAAAGTTGAAGGCGGCACATAAATATTACTGTTTCACTGAAGGAATTTAAAAAAAAATGCAATGATGGAAAACCTCAGTGCATAACTGATATACAGATTATTCATCCACTATTTATTGGAGTATTTTCAAAGTGGCATGAAATATGTAATTGATGGAAGTTGGAAGTGTTTGTGTTGTAGGCGACAGTGGATTTGTTGGGGGTGGGGGAGGTGGGTTAGGTGGTGGTGTTGACAGTAGGGGGGAAACCCTTTTAGCACGTTCATAAAAGCAGCATTTAGCATTGTCACAACAACTGCTTAGGAAAAGCCAAGCCTCCATTTAACAAGGGCAATGATGCACTACAAAGTCACAACCCCTCAGCAAAGCAGTCTGCCACCCAGCCAGCAGCTCCCTCTGCATAACTTACTGCCTGTGTTGTATACAGTTGGCGGTACACAGCAGCAGCATGAGAGAGTTTTTCTGAGTGATTTCCAGTGTGAAGTTATGGTGTTGATTAGCACAGTGACAGGTGCCATGATTAAAATGGCTGATAGTAATAGTGCAGCATTCATGCATTGACAACTTTGCTCTGCATGGCTTTGTGAGTGGTGATGTATGACACCATTAGGGTAACCTCAGGGCCCTGGAGGACACTTATCTCCCTCGTCACGTCCTTCACACTTCCCATTCTCCCTCCAACAAAAGGACGGCTGTTCTCCAGTCTGCATGCTTATGAATTGTGTGTTGGTGTGTGTGTGTGTGTGTGTGTGTGTGTGTGGGTGGGTGGGTGGGTGGGTGTGTATGTTCGCTGTCCATCTCTGGTGGTGAACATGAAATACCTGTTTATGTTATGTTATGTTCTGCAGGGGTTTAGTCTATATGACAAAGGAGATGAGTCTTAAAACAGGTTGTTTGATAGATGATTTTATAAATGGGAACCAGGACAGGTAGTGCACAGTCCAAAATTTAGTTTGTAAAGGATATTCAGAAATTCTTCCCTTCACTTTCTTCCACACCTGGTGCTATTGACTGAAACGTTTTTTTTTTTTTTATCGAAATGATAACGTATGATATAATTTACCCCTTTAACATTTTATTAACACATGTAAAAGTTAATGTAATCTTAATTTGATTAAAGCATCCAGCGGTCTTAATTGTAATTTTTCCATTATTTTGTTTTTGGGATGAAGCTGATAACATCCCTGTCATCTTGAGCTGTTGTAAATGATTAGCGCTAATTCACATAGTGTTGCTATCACTCTAAACAAAGATGTGTTGGGTAACAGAGCCACTGGCATGGCTCTCGGCTCTTAAGCCCCTTTTCCATTGGCCAAAATAACTGGCATTGGTCTGCCATGGAGGCAGGTTTAATTGGTATTGAATTCCAGGGTCAGATGACCTGCAGTTGACATGAGTACTGTATTTATCAACTCTGGCTCTGACCGGCATTGATGTAAAGACAAAAAGTCATGTGAATGCGACCATTTGCATCTCGCTTTGACTGGTGCCTTCTGTAGCATGTCAACCATCTGTATTCAAGCAGTTCAGTTTGGTCGGTGTTGGAGTTTCCAAATCAGACTGCAGCAAAAAAACAACAACAACAACAACAACAAAATAGTAGCCATGGAAACACTGTCACTGCTGTCCATGCTGCTTTCTACTTTATAACATGTTCACCTTGATTTTCAGTGAGTGTGTAATGTCGGATGTGAGAGGGACGTCAATCGTCTTTGTAAAAGCAGGTTTAGGTGGGTTGAAAAGCCTGCAGGTACCTGAGCATGTGCTGTGGCTGAAAGGTATGAAGGTGTGTTCCATCGGCCCTGCAGTTCCCTGTGAGTGCACAGGGGTATTCAGCCATGTAAAGCAAGACACAGGGAGCAAACAACAACAGTTCATCACTTCGCCAGAAGCTTACGAGCTCGATTACCCATCAGTCATTGCATCTCGCAGGCCTGCTACATGTCCTCAGTGGAGCTGGCAAAAGAATTAAATGGGTCTTTATAGGTCAGATTTATTGTTGTGACTGCTCAAATGTTTAGGATGCTAAAATAATAATGTAGTATTAAAATGTATTACTTGTGCAAGCTAAGCTAACCTCTTAACTGAAAGTTCTAGAAACCAAAACAAACATGGATTTGATGAACCCAACCATGTTGATGCAATATGAAAACGTTCTCCGTTGAGTTCTCTGTTGAATGTGAGCTGCAGTAAAGAATAGGCCGAATGACGCCTGCTGCAGTTAGCGTGGTCCGAGGTGTTTACTTACATGCACAGAACACATGAATGCTGACTGGTCAGACGAGCCAGGACGAGCTGCAGTCGTTACCATCATTAATGTACCAACTCAAAACACATCATGTGTATTTTGGTGGTGGTGGTGAGGCACTAAGAGCAAGATAGCTGTAAACACCTCCTCACGCCCATGAGGCTGGTCTGTCGCACTGCTCTGGGCAAATGTTTGTGAGAACACCTCTGTAAACATGCACATCCTCAGGGGGGTCAGCCAAGGGGTGGCTGACACCTAAGCAACCCCTCGCCGCGACCACCACTGATACTGCAGTCATGTCAACGGAAGTGTAAGGCAATACCCAGTTTTCCTAACAAGTTGAACCCAGCCAGAGGCTCTCTGGCATCCCGAGACTCCAAACACAAGTACCCTCCCCACTTCAAAAATACACACACCCTTATTTTTGTCGGTATGTAACCCCTTAATTATTTCTGTGGGCTGAATTTGAGACGATTGGGTTCTTAAGGTTTTGCAGAGGGCATGGAGTCAAGATACTGAGGAACTGCAAGAAAGAAACGCCAAAGGCAACAGGATATTTCAGGGAGGGGGGTCAAGTTTTAGTGGATAGACACATATGTACATATGCACTGCTGTCTCTGTCTCTCTGGAGCCCCTCTCTCCTGTCCTCTAGCTGCCACCGCTCCACTGCTGATGAGAAAAACAGACCCAAGTGCTAAGCTCTCTCTTTCCCTGGGACTGATAACATTTGTAATTGAGGTGCTTACTATGGAGTGGCAGCTTCCTCCAGCTTGGACGGTGGTTTCCAAGTTGTGTCAGCTCAGACGCGGGAGGCGGGGGCTGCTGGGGGAATTCAAATGTGTTAAGAGTGTGTGGTGTCCACACGGCCATTAGTAAACAAACTTGGGTGGGGAAAGCTGAGATCAAATTCAATGCCCTCTAAAGGCCACATGCAGTGATTTATGTCTGTGCTTTTGACTCAAAACATGAAAACACATCACCGCATAAAAAAAAGCCCACTCCTATTACTCACCCCTCTCACAGTCACAGCCAGTTGATGGATCTAAAACAAAAATTGATAAATAACCTTTATGGAAATGATATTTATTCCACTGCCTAAAGAAAAGAAAACCTGCTTTCTTAAAAACAAAAAACACACGTTCAAATCAGAAACAGTGATCAACTGAGCCTCAAAGATCCACATTTTTTTGTTTTCGTTGTCATGCTTGTTATCAGTCGTGTGAGTGATGTCACTGAAACACAAGAATATAATTGAATAATGACGCCCGGTTTCGAGTTGGATGTTGTCATGCACGCAGTGATGATGATGATGATGATGATGATGATGATGAAGCAAACTATTTTCAGTGCATGACTTGTTAAAACTGTAATGTGAATTTTTGTTCAATTTTTTTTTTAATAATTCAGTTATTAGTATATGTGGTCATGTGATGTAAAGCAAAACAATCTAGAAAGCTGCTTTTTTCTAAATGTAAAGTTTTTTCCTTTTTTAAAAAATTATTTTGCTCTTATGCAGACACTCCATAATCCCCTCTCGTCAGTCCGAAGTTGTTCTCACACCTCTTTGTTAATTTACTCTGGTCAAAAGCTGTCAAGCCTCTGTGCCGGTGACGGCTGTGGGTTTGAGGCAGCAGGTTTTTGGGTTCTCCGTCTCACTCTCGTTCACACAGTATCACAGGAACACCATGAGGGAATATCTTCAGATTTGGTCCTAACGCACCAAAGGATGAACTGAAAAGATTGTAGAAGTCAAAGGTCACTGTCATCTCACATAAAGGTGAAATCTCAGGAACGGGGGGGGGTTCTTCAAATAGAGTAAAAAATGTCCACTGAGATTCGAGGATGAACTGAAAATATTTTAGATCTCTGTTTGTTCCAACCAAGTCAGCAGATCTAATCAGCGTTGGAACTACAGATCAATGCAGATGAATGAGAGTAATGCCTTTCACCTTAAGACACACATTTTTCAATTAGTCTCTAACAGACGCTTGACATTTTGAGAGCAACTATTGGGTGCATCGCTGGTTAAATATAAACATCCAATCTTAATCATCCATTATTTGAGGCAATTGTTGGGGTCGACAGAGAAATAAGGGAAAAATAACAGATATATGACACACAGCTTGTTTCATCTTTGGAAAGGCCAAGTTTGCTTCTCACTATAGTTGCGGTTAGTACAGTATTAAAATTAAAAATTAAGCTCCACAAATGACCTACAGAGATTATGGCTCCCAAATGGCAAGTCTAAAAGGAACATCTCCGATAAATCATAGAGGGAAACTTGAGTCCGGGGCTGTTGTCGGAGATTTATTGGCAGCTGTATTTTTCTAGTGTCAACTGATGTTCCATAAGACTTAGCCAGCGTCTTACATTGCTTCCACTCATACTTAACCACCCCCACCCCACACACATACACACACACACACACACTGTTCCACACTCAAGACATACACACGCTACACTTCTCTACTCCATCAACAGCCATGTAGCATTTACATTAAAGAGCTATTCCTGTGAAAACTATTAAACACGTCAGATTGAGATGAGTGGCAAGCATCTAGTGGTAGCATTAGCTCACTTATCTTATTAGTGGGGCAGCTCTAACACATTTGATATCCCCCAAGCTTCTGCTGCTGTTGGCTTCAGGAAACCTGCTATGGCTTCAAAGACCAGATCTGGCGTCCTGGTGGCTTAGCATGCTGAGACAAATACCACAACGATGTCGGTTTGAACTCGGTCCAGGACAGTTGCTGCACCGTCCATCTATATTTCCAATGACTGGGCAATGTCAGCTATTTAATGACCGACAAGTTCCAAAACTGATCCAGATAATATTTGATCGGATGTGATTTTGGACAAACTTGCAGCAGGAAAATAAGGATACCACAAAAACAGGTACTTTTAATAGTTTTAATCTCAGCCATGCTGACAATGCTAATAGTGAAAAGAATGTTTCATGCAACAAAAATAGGAGGGCTACTTTAAACACTGTCATTAACACCTAACTGTTTTTTTTTTTGTTTTGTTTTTTTTAGCTCGTGCAGCAGAACTTCCACATTAGCACATTATCAGTGACAGGGCACTCTAGTCAGGCACTTGTACAATATTCAAGTTGTAATTATTTGGAAGAAGATAATACATAGATAGATAAACTCATCATATTTTTGTATAACTGACCACTTCCTCCCTCGGTGGGTTTTCATGGTTGCAGTTGTGCTGAAAGGTCATTTAATTGCACTTCTTTCACTGCCCCAGTATTCAAGAGCCAGTAAAGAATCAATTTATAGATGGAAGTATGTCCTCCTCCAGAACAGTAGGTGGCAGTACCTCGCATTACATCTGGTTGCAATCAAACTTTCCTCCAGTTGACCTTTCACATCACCACTCAAGTAAGCGAGCAGTGTCCTTTTCTAGAGTGGACTTTAATTCAGAAGATTAAGGAAAAAATGGAAAATATAACAGAGCTTTAAATTTCTTCTTGTCTTTTGAATGTTTTCGTGCTCGCATCAGCCATGATGAAGTTGGCTACTTTCAACCGCTGATGCCAGTTGAAGTGTGCACGTGTTTTACAGCGTCTACCGTACCCTGAACCTATCAAACCATGCCAGTCTGACTTTTATCAGCTTGACTTCAGTGCCACTGCGTTTTAAAGGTTTTTGTCAAACTAACACATTAAAACTGACTTTTTCTAACGTCATGCAAACACACAAAGTGTTAAGGCAGGAGACCGGAGACAGCTTGAAAAACTGGCCTCATAGTGGTGGCTCCTTCCACATCAATGACAGCTAAAAATGTCTTAAACTCACTGACAGTCAGCATTTCCTAAACTATGGCTGGTGACCCCAGAATGGGTGACAGGTCTATATTTGTAACCAGGCTTCATGTCATGTACATGAGGTTGGGTTGCAGGGTCAGACCTTATTTATTTGAGTTGGGTGATATAAAATGTATAATTTTATCTCATGACTAATAATAAAAAGCCCTCCTGAGAGAATAAATATTAGAGAAATATAACAAGGTTAATGTAACATAGCAGAACTAAGTTTTGGGGGTTTTTTTTGGAAAAGATGGTAACAAAAATTGAGAGAAAATATAGAAATAAGCCTTTAAGGAATTATTTTTACATGGTGCTACTTCCTTGGATTTCTGTGACTGACAGGTGAGAGCTGTAGTGGTAATGATACGGTGTAAAGGAGTCTCTCTGTGTTACTGTAAGTAGCAACACATAAGTCTAACCTTTAGCTGCCTGCTGAAAACTGAGCCAAGGAGAGATGCTTTGATGATTTGAACCCCCGTGCGTATGCATCAAGAACACACACAAACACACACACGCAGCTGCAACCTAAGCAGAGCCACACACAGAGCTGGTGAAATACTTATTTTGCAATGTGGTGTAAAGTATAACGCACCTTAACTGCTGCTAAGCCTCATGGGTAACAGGAAACAGTCTGTGATCTTTTTCCGATCGCTTCCTGTTTGGGTGACAGGTGAAGGATAGTTTGTCTTCTTTCTGTTTTTTAAACTATCTCTCTCTCTCTCTCTCTCTCTCTCTCTCACACACACACACACACAGAACATAGTTAAAATACCCCCCCCATCAGCACTCTGGTGTAGAAATCGCTTACCACAACTCTTTGCTATTCTTGAAGGAGGCGTGTGAACATGTTGGGTGGGCGAGAAGACACTCCACTGCTCACCTGCCTTTCTTTAGCACACTCTTCACTCTTTCTTTCTAACACCCACCCAACCCCCTTCCACCCTTTCACTGTGTCTCTCTCTCTCTTGCAACCCCACACACACACACACACACACACACACGCACGCACGCACGCACGCACGCACGCACGCACACGACACATGTCACCATAAAACAAGTTGTGTTGTCAAGTTGCCTGTCACCATGCTTGTTCTCCTGCACCATATATGAGCTCTCTCAGCTGTTCCTTGCAGTTGAACCACAATTAACCCCGTACACATCATGCGCACACACACGCGCACACACACAAACGCATGCACGCACGCACGCACGCACGCACGCACGCACGCACACACACACACACACACACACACACACACACACACACACAACCTGTGTCTCACTCCCTCTCACTGCTGCTGCCCTTTCACTATCAGCTCACAGGCTGCAACCCAATCTGTGCAGCAGGGCATTCATTCACTCCGTCTGTCAGTGTGTAAGTGTCGCTGAGTTAGTTTACAGCATTTCTTCACAGTGTTGCAATGCACACACGCAGAGTGTACATATACCATCTTTCATTCTCTTTAATATCGTTTATTTTCTCCCCCAGCTTATAAGCATTATGAACCTATTCCTTTTATTAGTTTCCTCATCAGATAGTATGACCTCCCGTTTAAATACCACACTCATAAACCAAGAATAAACTGAGGTCTGTCATCATAAACTGATATTCAAGCTGTTGATATCCAAGAAATGTGATAACAGTATGAGAGAAATTAAAAGTTTATGAAAGCAATCTTAATTGATATCTATAAGATTAAATTGTACTATTTTTAGTCATTAGTTGAGTAGTGAGTTCATGTAACCAGAACATCTAAAAACAGCTACAATAGAGGGTTTCTTTATTTGATTTCATTGTGCATTCATGGGCAAGTGGGGCATTTACAGCTGTCAAGATGGGAGAATTGAGTAACCACAGGTCTGTTGATTGAGAGAAGTGTTAATGACATCAGCACTGCAGCATTTGTGGTGAAATATTGTAAGTGTTTTAAGTGCACCATCTATATCTTTAAATTCTTAATTTGTCATTCTTATTTGTACAAGTGACTGTAATGTCAAACTATACTTAAACTATGTAGCTAGTTCCCACCCATCCATCCATCCATTTTCTTCCGCTTATTTCTGTTAAGGGTCGCGGGGGGGCTGGAGCCTATCCCAGCGGCTCCGGCGAGAGGCAGGGTTCACCCTGGGCGGCTCCGGGCGAGAGGCAGGGTTCACCCTGGGCGGATCGCCAGTCCATCGCAGGGCCAACACATACAGACAGACAACCATTCACACTCACAGTCACACCTACGGTCAATTTAGAGTATCAATCAGCCTCGTCCCCAATTGCATGTTTTTGGACTGTGGGAGGAAGCTGGAGTACCAGAGAGAACCCACGCAGGAACAGGGAGAACATGGAGACTCCACTCAGAAAGATCCCATAATGGAGCCGGGGCTCGAACCTGGAACCTTCTCGCTGTGAGGCAACAGTGCTGACCACTGCACCACAGTGCCACCCACAGCTTGCTTCCATGTACCAAAATGTTGATTTTCTTCTTGTCAATTTTGCAACCAGTGAGGGCGCTGTTCTTGGCGACCGAGGGCACGATGATTGATGGATAATGATGATTTTTTTTTAATCATGGTCAAGTGAATGTGAATGTGAATGAAGTGACACAAACTCCAAACACAAACGCTTTACAGTGCATTCAAGTGCACCTTGTAAATTCAGAAACTGAAGTACAATCACAAAACTGTTATGGCACTTTTTATGACGCAAACCCTCATGAAAGTAAAAATGTTTGAAAAGGTACTTTTGCTCAGAGTACAATGGATCGCAGCATTATTGATCATAACATATATTTCACATGATTATCAGAGATTTAAGTCTTTCTTTTATGTGTTTCACAGCTGATTTGAGAATATACACACCTATACATGTTCAGTTTAGCGTCAGCGTGTTTCTCTGACCAAATCATTCTTGCATATTTACTTTTAAACAAACAGATCTACGGGGAAGTGCTTTTGCAACACCATGACTTTGTGAGTATCGACAAACAGTGTACTCACTTGAGCTAAATTAAGTTTTTAAAGCTTTGCTCAGTTAAACGAACAGTGATGAGCGTATTTGTCAACACATGCTGTCTCTTACCGCTGTGAACAGCAACACTTCACGGCACAGCCAGCAGTCCATCGAACTAAGCACAATACAGTGGTGAGAGCATTAAAATCCCCCTACTCACTCCATCACCATTTCCAAAGTGATCTGATGGAGATATTACCTAAATGGCTGGCAAGCTGTGGGCTGCTAACTAAATGCTAATATGTGTCAGAGCATGGGTGAGGATTTATTACTCACCATCTGCTCACCAGCATACAGTACAATGTTAGCTAACAATGTTAGCTTTGATCAAGACCTCCCTGTTCATTCCGCCCAATCACTCATCTACCAGTAAGAATTAGCAGCAAGTTATTTCTGCTCTAACCTAATCATCGGCTCCGCTACTGGTGTTCACTTGAACGGCAATTCATTTGCATCTTGGGACTTGGGTATTGGTTTTTTTTTTCTACAGCTGCCACGATAGCATGATTACAAATATGTTTTCTAATTCATAAGGAATAAAAGCAATTGATTCTGCATGAATTCAACTATATTTTTCAGTTGTGGAAGTATTCACATCCTGTTAATTAATGTGCTGTTATGACACTGTGACGGTAAAATTCTTCGTTATGAAAATGTAATACACAAGGTATAATCAGAAAAATATATTTCCGGTGTGAGCAGTAAACATTTCAGATAAATGAGCGAGATTATAATGTTTAGTGAGAGCAGGATTGTTCCATTTGCTGATTATTTCTCCATTAATCAACAGTTTTTTTTTTCCACCCTGTCACCCAAATGTTTGCAACTGCTGAAAAGAAAAGCATGAAATTCCCACATATTCAAAGTGGGAACAATCACACTTTAAGATTAGTTTATTGGATATTATATAGTTTAATTTGCAGCGAAACACCTTCCAATGTATGCACAAATCTTAATTTATAAAGTATTTTGTAACTAAAGCTTTCACATGATTGCAGTGTAGAAGAAAGGAAACTTTTTCTCAAGTAGAAGTAGAGAGGGATTCCTAAAGCGACGAGTAAAGTACAAGTACCAAAAAATTTTTCACTAAGTATTAAGGTACTTAAAATCCATAGTAAACCCAGAGATCAACCTACTCAAAATGTAAATGACAGCACACTTTATCTTTGAAAACATCGTTGGAAATGTCATTTCGGGTGAGCTTGTCCCTTTACTGATTGCTCAAACACTGTGTGACATTTAATAGAAGCCACATAATGAACTAACCATTTGCAAGTGATCTATATGGATCTGTGAGGGAAAATAGTGAACTTTGTGAGGAATTCCATCCAATCCATCTGTCTAAACAAGTTTATTCTAGCATTTATCTTCCCACAGAAACCTCCAGGCCGAGAGCGTGCCTAATGCCATTTGATGAAACAGTAAAGATTCTCCATATCTTTTCCCCACTAAAAGGCTAATTGCTGATCTGTAGTCAGATTTACGTCCTCCCCATTGTCCTTTATGTGCCAGGCATCTGTAAGCTCTCACACTGCCGGTCTCCGAAGGGGTGTATGTTATGATCCCGTGTCAGCGAAATCAATCCTTATCAATTTTAAAGTTCAGATTTTTATTTCATGGCTTTCAAGGGAGCGCCTTTCAAGCGAAAATGACTATTCCTGCTCTTTTTTTCTCCTTCCCCCACCTCTTTCCCCATCTGCGTCCATATTGATTGTCTGCATGCAGCTCCCCTGCCTTTTTTTTCCCTCCCCTTTTTTCTTTGCCCCACGGCGGCCCCCGGACTGTTGTTAGCAAGTGCCGGAAGACATAGCTGAGTTAAATAATGCTAACAGGAGCCAGTGATGTGTCTCATTATGGCCTCCATTAACAAAGTCTCTCTCCGCCATGTCTGGGAAGACACCAATAAAGGTCAGTTGTGGTACTACAAATGATTCGCCTTTGGATGGGGGAATTTGAGTCACCATTATATTATTATTTCAACGTTTTTAAATATGTATGATTTAAAATTTCTTGAAACTTCCCCTGATTTTTTTGGGATTGACCGAATTTGGAGAATTTAACTACTATGAGTAAATGCGTGGAAAGAAAACTGTGGTTGATCTGGTACACACATACACTCACACACGCACACACATGCACAAACACACACTTAAAGCAAAAAGCTGAAAAAAGAATCACACTAGCATATTGTTCAATAATAATAATAATAATAATAAATGTGTTAAAATTGAACAGTCAAACAAATTCAACATGTAACAATGCAGATACACAAAAAAAAGGACATCCAAATTCTGGGCTGAATAGTGGATGTGTTTCCTGTCAAATGGTGCCTCATGGGAAATGTTAAAATATCTTATTAGCCCAGTGGATTTCTTGAAAATAATTTACACCACATTAAAATGGGTTTGAATGTCAGGTTGCTTTAATTCAGCCTTTATTAGAGACAATTTTAAAGAGACTTGTTTTTCATTCAGCCATATTGTCTTGACCTGTTTTCAGTACAACAACCGAGAAACACTTCCTGGAAGCAACGAGTCCAAGTCTTTACTGGCAACCGACAAAGTTTATCCCTTCAGTTTCTTTGACTCCCCTTCCTCTCACAACTTGTGTTAGGTAAACATTGAAGTTCTGGAGATTAGGCGAAGGGCCCGATGTCCGCATTGTGTGTGAGTGTGTATGTATGTACTGTGTAAGTGATAGTTGTGAGGCCTCCAAATAGTAAACTAATGGTTCAGCGCTAACTGCCCACTAAGTGGGTGGGACAAGGATGGCCTGACCTCGCTGGCCTCCCCACCAGTCCCCTCTAACAGCTTTGGCCTCTGGGTCAGCTCAATTTCCCCACTGCTGAGTGGTCATTATGGAGCACAGCTTTGATAAATGCTCACGGCTGCTGCTGCTGCTGCCTGGAAGCTCTGCACATCTCCCAGACGCAGAAATCTCCACCGTGCATTTGTACAGACCACGAGGAGGGACCGACACGGAACACAGGATAGACAGAGGAGGAGGAAAGTAGAGGCAGATGGGGAAGATTAGAGAAAGAGACAGACCTAACTGGACATAGGAAGAACACAGACAGAAGCCCACCAAAATCAGGAGCTGGATCCCAGTGATACATGCTTGCGCATGGTCCATGTTGCCTAGCAACCTGGTGATGTGAGTCTGCTCACATTTTCACCCAGACAGAAACATTGTGATGAGAAAGACAGAAGAGGCAGCAAGGAAAAACAAATCAGATGAAGATGTTGCAGACCCAACCACTGCTCTGATCTCTCTGTCTTTGTCTCCCTCGGTCTCATCTCCCCTGAGACAATGTTGATAAAAATAAAAACAAAAATAAAAAAAAAATCACTTTGAAAACAATCAGTTCACATTTTTCAAATAAACTCAAAACTCCAAGCTGCTGCTTTGAAAGTGCAGGGAGCGGCAGACAAATATAATATTCTGATATTTTTGGTCTCTTGATTTGGAAACTTTTATTCCCACATTGATAACAGCAGTTAAGCATGAAGCACCATGACGTGTCGCTCAAAACAGAAGCTTCAGTAAGTCTATCATCAAAGCTCTTGGCAGAGCAGAAGAGACGCAAGAGGAATCATTCTGTCCCATACATTAACACGCCCTGATGGAGGAGTGCAGGATGGCAAATGTTGCTTCCACTTTTGGGAATGCAGTCATGGGAGGATTTTATGGAAAAGCCAGAGTTCAGCACAAAAAAAAAAAACTTTGAAGGAGATGTGTTGATTTATTCCATCGTAGGTATGAAAACTGTTGACAGCGCAGAGACTTAACTGTCAACTCTTTCCTAATTCCATCACTTCTATTTCCTTTAATATTGGTTGGTGATTCCATGGTTCTGGCAACTGCATTGTAGTTTGAGGGCAGTGACTGATTATGTGATCAGCAGAAGCTTTAGCACATTCGATGCAAAACAGGAAGGAGCCAAGTTGCTGTTTCCACTGCGGTCTCTCAACGGAGTTAAATTCGTTCAGCAAAATCAGAACTTTTACAACAGAACAGTAAACAGAGTGAAGCTTGTGAACGTTGTCAAAATGCTTATCAAAGTGCAGCACTTTCATTGGAACCGAAAGGCTCTGTTGACCTTTCAACTGTCCCCTTAGAACTCAACAACTGCAGTCACGTTGTCAGTTTAGTAGGTTAAATGTAAGTTATATGTTCTGTTTAACAGGAATGGGACCAAAAATTTTATGATACAAGCCAAACAAAAACCTATTCCAGCATGGTGCATGCAGAAAACCATCACTTTTGTTGCTGTGATTTCAAATTTCTGGCATTGAGTTTGAAACGCACTCCAAATAAAGTTAAAGAGGTAAATGCCAGTGCAGGTACCAAGGACTGAAAACAGTCCATTTGATGACAGACAATGTTTTTGTGACGTGAAATCCTGTCCTTACTCTGTACTCTTCAGAAATGCTGAGAGAAACAGTGTGATACTACCGGTTTTTTTTTCTCAAGCAGGAATTTGTGGCACCCTTATGAAAGACAACACCGGGCCTGCTGGAAATATAAACCGCGGAGATGCAAGGGATAGTGAATGTTTATGGTGTGCTCTCTGTAACTGCTAACCACACAATAATGTAGAGTTGATTACACACTCTGGTAGAAAAACACACACACACACACACACACACACACACACACACCATGATATACCAAAACAATCTGGTGGCGTCCCTTGTGGACCCTGTACCATCATGACACTGAAGCAGCTTAAAAGGAAAAAAGAGTGCAGATAAACATCTGAGTCAGAAAAATTCACTCACAACTATCTTCTCGCCTCTGACGCTCTTATTCACTCATTGTACGGACAATCATCTGTTCAGCATTCATGAATGTAAGTTAGTGTACCCTTAGTTCTCAAGAGAAACTTTGATGTCTCTTTCTCAGCTTGTTTGGAACAAATAAACTAAGCGACATAATGTCATTTTTTGAAACAGTGGAAGAAGAAGAACCAATCATCTTGCTCATTCTCAGGCATTAAAGGAATTCGAGTTATTGTGACGACTCCAGCAGCTGAAGCAGCCGGTTAGTCACAGGAGTTAAAGATTCGCGACTTCAGTTTTAAAAAGTTTTGCATCTCCCATTTTGTGCCTTGATTCTTCTGAAAGAGGCAAAGTGGTGGCCATTTTTATTTGATTTTATTTTGCCACTTCCACCATCCTTTGAATGCAATACTTCTACATGCGCATCAAAATATGTCGCCATCATCAATAGTGTTTATGCATAGGCCATTGTCAGGTTTGGTTGTTTATACCTCTGTTCCTCTCATGGCCATCTTCATGATGACACATAAACTATTATCCGCTACATCATAATAACATATTATCTTATATAGAACATGGCAGGTGTATGAATTTGTGTGAGTGTGTGCATGCATGCGTGTGTGTGTGTGTGCAGATTCACATCGAGATTGATGTGGTGCGGCGAGCTAAAGTATTCTCACACCTCCCCAGCTGCTCTGTCTCAGGCCCAGGCCTCTCGTACTGCCAGCAGAGACACCGATCAGATTTAACTCATAAAATATTAAAGCTATAAGTCTGCTTTATGATTGTTGGTAAATGAGAAGTTAGTTATTTCTATCAGTTGTTCAACATGGTAGTGATGCACTGACATCCGTGTACGTACATGATTAGCTTGATGCCTCTGGAGCTGCGGCACGACAACACTTCTTGTTTAGCCCAGCTGTGGTTTGGTATGATAGCAGCAGATTTGTAAAAGGTTCAAGTATCAAAGCTCACGTCCAATTTCTCACCTCCATTTATACAATCTTCAGAGTTGAAGCCACTTCTGTGCAAAAGGATTCGATGAGGGATTTGACAACATGCTCTTATGAACTGTGTTTCATTCGACATAGTTTTTTATGCACATTTTTAAAGTATGACAACAACAAAAAAGCTGTTTGAAAAAGGCTGGATTCAGGGGGGAAAAAAAGTCCCAAACTTTGAAAAATGTTGCCTTTTATTAAAAAAAAAAAAAGAGTTATAGTGCCGGTAACCTTTTGCGAATGAGTTCTGACATAGCGAACATAAAACCTGTTCTGTTTCCTATCTGCACAGACCCGCTTAGCAAATCCGACTGAGCCCTTTTCCCACTGCTTGTAGACGAGTTGCTTTGTTGAGTTTTTTCTGGTGTGCCACATTCAATTCCACACACACAGTAAAAACAGTATTATAGAAAGGAGCATGGAGGGCAGTGACAGTGTTGCGATGGGTATATTTCGCTCCATTTTCTTCTTCATACTCAACAGTGACCGAACCATCATGTACAATCGCTCGTGCTACAAATTATACCTGTTTTTTCACCTCATTTCTTTCACAAAACCCAGAAGTTAGTAGGTTGGCAGTGGAAAAGGGGCTTGAAGAAGAAGGTGTTTTCTCTATTCGTGTCTTGCAGTTGCAAAAGCTACAAATCATCTTGTTGCTCTCCCCTCTTTTTCTGACCTGGTTGGAGAATTAACACCTCCCACTGTACCGCTGATCCCCTCCAAATAAATCTGATTACAACCCAACCACTTATGAACTTCCTCCCTCACTCAGGCAGACTGACAGAACCCTGCTTGGAGAACTGATCGAAGAACCCTGTTAACACTTTTTTTTGTACAGTGTTGGCAATTGTGTGTACATTTGCAGACTCACTCAAACACAAATTAACAACTGCACTGTGCCTGAAAACAAACA
This sequence comes from Aulostomus chinensis, assembly GCF_037954235.1. Classification (NCBI taxonomy): domain Eukaryota; kingdom Metazoa; phylum Chordata; class Actinopteri; order Syngnathiformes; family Aulostomidae; genus Aulostomus; species Aulostomus chinensis. The sequence continues at coordinate 6,420,352 of NC_141333.1, read as the reverse complement.
CACATGGACATAAGAACCGAAACCAAAGGTCCTGAAGCGCTTCATCATCGTCTTTGACACTCAGAGTTTAAAGACTTTGTGGCTGAGGAGCGGTATGTTTAGTACACATGTGACATCTGTTTGTTTTGTCAGAAATGAACAGGATGCCTTCGAGCACGCAGCTGTTATTCGCACCTATTCTACACGTTCACAGTCCCTCAAAAACTTGCAGTCTCAATGATGAAGCAGAAAAATAAACAGCTTTGTGCAGTCTGTGACAGTACCATATTTGCTGGTGCTGCATGGAGACACCGATGTTCGAATTGTTCAGATCTGTATAATAATAATAATGATAATAATGACAATAATACCCTGACCCTTAACAGATAAGCGGTGCCGAAAATGGATGGATGGATGAAAACAGGAAAGGGCTCCCCCAAAACTGTTGCTACAAATCTGGAAGTTTGCTGGATGCAGTGGAGGTGGAGGTGGAGGTGCTTTTACATGCTGATATAAGTGTCAATTTCCAGTTTCTACTCCTGCCAGGAGCCCCACATACTGAAAGAGTAAAGAGAAACAATCCAGCATTTTATCCCCCATTAATTTAATTAATTTCACACATTTGTGTGCTGCTACCTTAAATCAAGGAAAGGTAACTTGTGTTTGCAATACCAACAGTGGCCTCTGGTAATTAGTGGTAATTACAGGATGCTGGTGACGTCTCTTATATGTAATATGTGATATGTAAGTGGTGATCATATGACGTTATTCTAGCTGCAAAATGGGAGATTAATACATCTGATAATATGTTGAAAGAGAACAGACCTTTAACAGCGACGCAGGAGAGGAATAGGTATTTTGTGCTGGCTCTCCTGTTTTCACGGCTGGTCATACCAGTGTGTGACCCAGTTTACGAGCCCACGTTCTCCCCCTCACAGGTCGGTGTGCCATCATAATTGTTAATTAAAAAAAAATTGCATGATGTCGCTTTAAAATCACCTTTGGGTTGGAATATGACACTCCAACTCCAACACCCCCCCCCCCCCCCCCCAGTACTGCAGCAGAATAAAACTGGATCTTTTTATCTTATATATTGATTGGAGCTCCATGGATTCACTTTTTCTATTGCAGTCTAAAAAAATCATCTTAAATCAATAGTTTGCTCTGTGGCTTGAATGACTATTGCGTAATTATTGCAAAACAGTAACAGGCTCTCCTGGTTAGTCTTCGCCCACTCAGATTAGAGCAGATGACCGATCTCTTGATGGATCTTAAAACTTTATTAATTAAGAAAACGTTTCAAATGTCTGGCTGTAATCTGAAGGTTGCCAGTGTGCTGTCAGGCAATATGATGGCTGAATTAGCTCAAATAAAGATAAACGTCCCATTATTTTACCTCTCGGTGAATCCTGCATTTGTGTTTATCACAGGTGAGATGTTGGCGTCTGTAGGTACTGTGTTTGGGGGGGGGGGGGGGGGGGGGGGGTAACAGATTGGCTGTGAAATATTGTGGAGTCTGCCAGTTCCACCATGATGTATTGGGAATCACTCGCTGGCTAATTACCTTAAATTAACAGTAGAGTTGGGTGTGACAGTTCATGTAACTGTTTTTTTCTGCTGCTACAGATGAATGGGCCTGGGTGTGTGGGGTGTGTGTGTGTGTGTCTGTCTGTGTGTGTGTGGGGGTTTGTTTCCATGATGCTGTTGACAGTCAAATTCTCCTTCAAAGTCTTTCTAATCAATTTCTTGTCGCTCGCTCTCTATGTGAGCAGGAAGAGATCTAGACGGGCCAGTGAACATGTGACAAGGTTCAGGGGATTTCTGTGCTGCTGCTTTTACTGCCAGATTAAGAGTTTGATGATGTTGTTTTAAAATTACTATCTTCATTGCTTTTAAAACAGAAGATGCTCTGTGCTGGTGTGTGGTCGCTGGATGAGAGCGGCTCCTCGTGTCGCACCGCTTCAGCGTGTGTGCAGAGGTATTCATGAATTACATTTCAATGGTGCCGTGTGTGTGTGTGTGTGTGACCATCTAGAATAGCATGTATGAGAATGAGCCAGACATTGTACCCCTCTTCCAGCACAGATGTTCACAAACACGCTACCCCCCCCCCCCCCCGACACACACACACACACACACACACCAGAACATTATCTCCAGCCCTACCTAAAGAGAGCTCAGGGAGGATTTGTGGGTCTGTGGAAAGGACCAAGAAAAATGTTTTCTGATAAATTATTCACAATCCCACAATCCCTTTTGGGCAGAGTATTGCACTGCGCTGCGTGACGCATTACACCCTCACTGTCTCTGTCTCTTTCTCCAGCAGTCTCACCCCCCTCTTTCCTTTCCTCCATCACTCACTCACTCTTTCAATGTGCCCTTTTCCTCATTGTGTCTTTGTTTCCCTCACCCGCTTTCTCTCTTCTTCAACACCGGGCCTCGTACCCCCCAGAGAAAGGCCCAGTTCTCGGGCAAGCTGTCGCTGATAATGGCGGCAATTAATAACATGTCATAATCCTGCAGAGAGTGTGTGTGAGTGTATCAAGGCCATGTACCGGGAGTGTGTGTTTCAGAGTTGACATGTTGCCGTGTGAGTGATGAACAACATGAATTTGCATATCTTGTATATGTGCTTATGGACAAGCTACATGTATGGAAGTGTGTGTGTGTGTGTGTGTGTGTGTGTGTGTGTGTGTGTGTGTGTGTGTGTGTGTGTGTGTGTGTGTGTGTGTGAGGGGGGTGTTGGTTAACAGTTGCAGTTCCTCAGTCGATCTGATTCTTGGTGGACACAGGTGTTCTACACATCTGAGGTCACAGCTTCATACACACACAAACATACACAAACACACATACACACAAGAGTCTTCGGAGTGTCGGTCCACTGCCAAGCCACCAGCCAAGTCGCACCACACTGGTACATAGCTGAACATAGAGGTAGAGTGAACAGAAGGAGCACTTCCTGCCTTATCCGCATGCAGATTCAACCTACCGTGGAGGAATCAACCGGTCATGAATTTAAAAAAAGGGCCAGGGACGCCAGAATAAAACCTAAGTATGTATAACATTACAAGAGCTGAAACTTATCAGTTAGAATGTTTTAAACGTAAAAGCTACAGCATATTTACCCTTCTCAAAGATATTGTGTTTCACAAAACAATTCCCCAAAGTACCAGTTGAAAACTCATTTTTGATTGATCAACATCTTCTTGGTCGTCTTCTGATATTGTGACGTTGTTTTGCTGGTGAACTTTTTGCTAGATAGAGAAACAAAAACGCTTGTGTTTCATCTTAAAAGGTAATCACATAACCACGTTCACCAGTATTTCTAATCAGTGGCACATTTCAGCCTCGAATCATTTGTAGGTCACAGGACACAGAGCGTACAAGTAGCGGGCTATAACGTGGAAATGTTAACACAATACAGTATTAGCAAGGTGTATGAGATTCTAAGCAACATTTCCAAAAGTATGGGATAATTTTGTCTGCTGTTCTTGTCTATTTGCACTGGTTCTATGTACGTGAGCCGTTGGGTTCCTCTCTCCAGGTGCACAGGCGTGTATAGACACTGCATGCTTGTTGTGCTTGCCCTCGCCCCAGTGCAAACTGCAGCAGACAGGTGTGACTCTGAATACCTTTCTTTACCCCTCTTTACACTCTCAATTCTACAAACACACACATCTGTAGCCCTTTACAGCTGTTTTAGGAAACGTAGGCATACTTTGTGTGTGTGTGTTTGTGTTTGCATGCAGCACTGGTAGGCATGCTGGACTCCACCTTTTCTATGTTCAGGCAAGGAAAGTTGACCAGCACTGCAGACCAGAATCTATGTGCCAGTCAATTCTGTAGCATATATAACAAAACAAAGATAAAACAATGAGCTCCATATATTCATATTTATCTTATATGGCCAATAAACCTCCAACTCCTTGTCTTCTCGAGGTAAGAGTCTTTTCCCTATCATTCATATATCAGCACATTTCCTTTGCATGAAGAATAAATTTCTTTCTTTTTTTCAACATATCACTCAGACTTGTAAAGCATAGTTGAATTTTATAGGCTACAGGGGTGTTGTATGATAAACTTTTACATGGATTCACCTAATAAATTGGAAGGTGAGTGCATAAGTTTAAAAAATGTTAAAGTCTTGTAAATCAAACTGTGTTTTTCTCGCAAGTGTGAGGAATGAAACTTTACATTTTGCACCTCTACTTTCGCCAGTGGTTTGATGCCAATAGTATTGCATGTTGCTGTTCTGGTTAAGCACTTTGTCAAAGTTAGAGAAACGCCTGACTACTTTTTAGGTTCGTCCTTTAAAACAAGTGCAACCAACTGGTGATGTAGTCAATGCGTCTCTCGGATGATGAGGTCCACTCTCAATCCTCTCTCTTCTCTGTCTCCACCCCTCTTACCGGTCTGAGTTTGATGCTTATGGAGGGAGCTGCCCTCCTCATTGTTTGTCCAGCCCCTTTGTCTTGGCGTGCCCCTGAACTGCTGATTTAGTTACCCACCTACAGCACCACTGCAAAGCTACCTGCAAGCCTTGGTTACCTCTGCCCCGAACAGACAAAGTTTACAAACCTCCTGCAATTTGTACACTCCTATTAGTGGCCACGGGAGGTGCATTAGTAACTGTCAGAGCGCCCTGCCCGATGCACTGCTCTCATTTGACCCAATTCATTCCATTGGGTGTGTCCCAGTGGCAGTGATATATACCCTCTGTGATTTTACTGATGTATAATCACTCAGTGTGCTCACAACCCACAGTTATCTTTTCCTCAATAGGCTGAGGAAACAATGAGAGCGCCATACATAAGCTTTCCAAGAGGTTGTGGCAAGGGGGGGGGGGGTGGGTGGGGGGGGGTATGTGGGTGTGTATGGTGGGTTACTGTACTGCGAACAGGAGCAACTGGGGCGCCTGTGTGTTAGCGGTCTGGTTGGTCCGCGCTGGTTCATATTCTAGATCGAGGATGATGGAGATTCCTTTGACCGGCAGCGGATCAGCGTCTCAGTGGCTATTCCTGCTGACGGTGATGCCATTGTTGATGACTGTGTAGTGTGACATGTCTGACATCATAGCCTGAGTGTGCAAAAGGTCACTCAGACCCCAAAACTCCAAGGAAACCCTGATGCATTTTTATAAATAATTGAATATTTAAAAAAGAAATAAACATTGTGGACACTGCACCCAGTCTTATAGAAAAAGAATGTAAATGTTGCTGCTTCTGGGTTATTATCCTTTGCCTTTGGGGTTTGGAAAAGTCATTTCCGGTCAGCCAGGAGATAATTGTATTTTACAGTTTATGTTGGGTTTTTTTTGTTTTTTGTTTTTTGTTTTTTGTAATGCAACACCAAACACTTTGTCTCATTGAGAAAAAATGTACTGAAAAAAATGGATTTGCAACAACAGTGTCAAAAATAATCCATGAGAGAATTGGAAATCATATGAGATACAATCACCCAAAACTGATGGGATTGTTAACACTGAGTTCCACTTTTTACATTTTATTTCATCAACAGTTTGAAAAAAAAACACGATTAAGCACAAGAAAACTTAATGTCCAATTTTATATATATATATATATATATATATATATATATATATATATATATATATATATATATATATGTGCTTAAAACCTAATGCAGTATCAGATTTTGTTAAATTGCAGTATTATTTAAAAGCAATGTTTTTTTTCTGGCTGCCTGTTTTTTTCCACCGCTCCAGCTCTTCCTGAGGCAATCCCAGTGGGATTTGTGGAATGCATTTAATGGGTTATGGTTGGTTTGGGCATGCTGATTTTACGCCTGAAACATTAACATTAACTCATGTCAACAAGGAGCGGGGCCTCCACCAGGCAGATTTGTTGTTTTATTCTTCTTTTCGTTATTTCCCCAAACTGGACACGTACAGGCGTGTATGTTGCAAATATTTTTTGACCCCAGGTTGTTTGATGCTGTATCCTGAATGTTGCTGACGTTGGTCTTAGTCTGAAGGTGTTTGATGATATTTGGATTGCTATCAAGGCAGAACTGTTCCTGCTCCTTATCCTTACCCTTGAGAGACTTCAAGAAAACAAGTGTGCCAGTAGGAGACTGTAGATCACTTTGGCTGGACTGCAACCTTGCTTCAACCCTCCACTGAGAAGAAATGTTGTTTTCATGCATGGAGCTGTTAGTAGACACAGACACCGTTGAACGCATTTCTGGTGATGGCAATGTGTTGCTATTCCTCCACTTTATTTCCCACATCATATTTTGTAAATGATTTCATTTAGATGCTTCTTAGCCATCACAGACTGCATGAAATACGTGGACGTAGCCAGCATGATGTCGCCGTTGATTTATGGACTCCTGTCTTGAAACCTGATATGAAAACTAATAATAAGATTAATGATAAGAAGAAGAAGAGGAAGATGAAGCCAAGAAGATTAAGAATCAACCTTTATTGGTAAAGCACTTTTCAAAAATAAGTTACAAAGTGTTTTTCATAACATAAAAACAATGGACAACCATTTAAAAACATACATAATTATGAACAAGCTAATGAAGCACATAGTACGATTAACAGAATGCCAGTCTACAACAGGGAGTTTTTAAAAGTGACATGAAGAAGACAGCGAGGTGGCCTTCATAACTGAGGGGTCAGGGAAGCAAAGGCCCGGCACCCGTAGTTATGAGATTTGAATGAGAAAACCAGTAACTGAGATTTTAGAATCCACTCTAGAACAGACTGGGGGCCAATGAAGCTGGTGTATTGAGTCAGTCAAGGGCGGCTGAGATCTTTGTTGTGTGAGAAATGAAAAATGGAAGCAATTAGTAAATCACAAGGTAAAGCATCATCATCTATTTTACTCTAAAAGGGAGCATTACTTACAAAACAAGCATCTAGAGTCTGAGTGCAGTACAATCTGGAGTGCTCCGGTCAGAACCTTGGAGAGAAGCACAGCTACAGACAAAAACAAAGATGAACAAAACCCATATGGAAGCACCAAATTTGATTCCCTGACAGCTCTGCATTTTTTAAATAAAGATCACTTTGAATATGATGATTTTGCACTTTCAAAAGTAAATAATGTCAAAGCTTCTTACAAAAGTGCGATAGTATCCTGAGCGTAGGTGTCACCTAAACCAGTCCAGATATTTGAAAACACATCAAAGGATTTTATTTCTTTCTATCAATTAATTTATCATAGCGTAACACACGGAAGGTGCTCCCTCTGTAGCTGGAGCACAGGATGCTTCTGGAAGGAGATGAGATGGAAGAGCCTGTCTGAACCAGATGTGTCCCGGTGATTGTCTCTGGCCGGGATTACTCTTCACCATAGATGTTTGAGCGCGGTTCACCATGTGAATCTCCAATTGGCTCCACATCTCGAAAGTACATTCTACTTTCCCCTGTGTGCCTGAAACGCTCCTCTCATTCCTTTTTCTGTGTGTTTGTTATTCTTATGGCATGGCGGACAGCAGCACCCAGTGTGAGAAATGCATGAGATTCATTCTAGCACCCCTCTGACCCCAATGCAAAATCACAACCTCCGCCCCATCGAGCTGTTTCATCCCAGACCCTTCATCTATGCTGTCTCTCTATTGCTCTGCATTGCATAGCATAAATCAAACCATGCAGGACCCGCTCCCTCTCTCACGCAGCCCCCAGAGTTCTACACGTTCTCCCTGTGTTACGTTGCATTCACAGATTTAGTGGCATTGTAAATAGATAAACACAAGCAACATCTATCAATGCAACTGGAGGAGAGGGTGTGTAATCAGAGTGCCGGACCCGCAGCCGGCGAGGGCTATCTCCATTTACCTTGGGATAAATCCATTGGTGTGACCACCACAGGCGCAGCAGAGCGGCCTGACAAATCACCCCAGTCAGGCCACGGGGCTGCTGGGCCTTATTGGCCTGGCCTCTAAGTAGTCTTCCCCCTCAGCGGAAAGGATGGGCCCTGTCAAGCACAGCCAGATTAAAAAGTATACTCTGAAAGAAATGATTTGTTATTAGAGAATGCCTCATTGTGAATCCTGAAGAGTGGGAACAAGTGTGTGTGACAGTGGAGGAGGGAAGGCTGTGCTTGAGGCGCAACATCAACTCGTGCTCTTCCTTCTTCCGCCTCTCTCTCTGCTGCTGTGTGGCTCTCTTTGCAGACATTACGCGTGGACGCATTTGTTATAAAGGAATTTTGAGTGGAACAAGGCAGGCTATTTGGATTATGGGTGTTGTTAGTGAGGTGGCTGAGTAGGTTGAGGAATTCTATTACAGTGGTGAATAGGGTTGGGGGAGGGGGGGGATTAAGCACAAGCAGACAGCATCATTTAGAGAACCAAAGAGTAGTTTGGTGTGCTCAGCCTGAGGAAGGTGTTGTCATACACACACACACACACACACACTCACACACACTAGAAAACAGAGGGCATTAACCTCTAGGCAGGTGAACTTTTTTTCGTTGTCTTACTGACACTCAAACAAAAAGACGCGTCCAAAAACATGACCTCCTTGACGGGCGGACAGTAATTACAAGCACATGAGCAGGCACGACAACTCAACAGCCACATTAAATGATGGGGGTCATGAAACGCCTGTCACCATGGATATGCAGGATATAATCTGACCTGTGTGTGTGGGATCCCTTGAGATGTGGTGGCGATCTTTAGGGACAGATAAAGGTGAGGTCCACCATGCCTGTCAGGATGATGCCAGCAATAAAACAAGGAAAAGCAGCTGACCAATAAAAATCATCAGTATCAGTTTTCCAAGCTGCTGCCATCTGGAAGGAGCTGAAGTGTGTATATATATATATATATATATATATATATATATATATATATATATATATATATATATATATATATATATATATATATGATATAAGCTTGATAAGCTAACGTGCTAACTACACTTTCTCTGTAGCAAGTGATTAATTTAGGTTTTCTCATTTTGGCTTTTTAATTTTTTCATTAAGCAGCTAAAGTGTGTTCACTTCTAAAAAGGTGCTCACACAATCCTAAGGCTATTTTTTGAGATATATGATCACCTGGTGTGCTGACAGCATGGTTAAGAACAGAACCAGGGCTGAGAGAAAATAAACATTATTTCTCTGTGGTTTACCTGACGTTTGACTTTGAGGGCTGAGATTTAGTGACACTTTTGCACCAAACACTCTGTAGACGTATACGGCAGTAAATTATTTGAAGGTTGGGGGTATGCACAATCTAGCCGAAAGGAAATATTAGGTGTTTTTTCTCTTTGTGTACGTGTGTGTGTGTGTAGGAAGGAGTATGAAAGAGAGACAAAAAGACAAAGAGCAAGTGAGAGACTGTGCAATTGTTATATGGCCTGTTGTAGCCATTTCATACCTCGATGGTGCCCTACTGAAACTCCCCCCATGGACAGGATGCTCATTAAATACATTTCATTTGTGTTTGCATCGTTTCATGGAGTTAATCTTAAATATTTATTAGATGTGAGCGGTAAAACTCTGCTCACTGAAAAGCAAGCCAGTGATTTTGGCACTGCAGACGAAGCAAACCTGTTTTTCCAGAGAGAGTTACACCATCTGTGCTCTATACTTGTGTAAGAATTAACACAGAGAAGCTACTTACTCCCTAAGACAAAACTCTTAAAACACAGAACTGCTCCCATTTCATTATGGAAATAAAATGTACTGAGAGGAAACAGTTCTCGATGAGAGATTCACCCCCCACCCCACCCCCCAAAGGAGTACTGAGACCAGCAGTGGAGAGATCACAACATAAAGAAAACAGAGAGTAGATACAACTGTGCAAACATAAACTTAAAAAATATTCAGTCTGAACATCTTTTCGTGACTGGACAAACATTTGCCCATCGAATCCAGTTGTTTGCAGATGAAATTCACAGTTAGGGTTGAGGGCAGTGATGAGAGGAAGAGAGAGGAAAAGTATTTGTCATCACTTGGTTACTCTGAGGTCTAGAGAGCAAAGCCTTTTATCACTGTCTGAGGAAAACACACACACACACACGCACTAACACTCATCCTGACATACCTTCACATACCTGCACACTGAGACAACACAGCTGGAAGAAAGGTGAAAGGTTACAGAATTTGTACAGAAATACAGGTAAACTAAAAGTGTCTGACGCAGGAGCTACAAATTCCAACAAAAAGGCAGTGCATTACTTATTTATAAATCAGCATCAATATCCTGAACACGTGTCTTAATGTGTTATCTTGTTTTTTTTCTCCTGATCAAGCCATGCTCTGCAGGTAGATTCATACAAATCACTAACAAGAAAATGCTCTTTAAACTTAAGAAAGCACAAAACGGGGATGCAACTGGTTGATCTTACAGAAAGAAAAAAAAAAGTGAATTGACCATGACCTCGTTAACATGACCATGACCTCTTGGTCTAATGCGTTAAAATTAAGTGGTGGCACCATGTAATGTAAATCAATTTGCACCGTTCTTGCGGTGGACACACAGATTCCATGGTAGGACAACGTCATGTGATGGGCCAGAAAGTTTGTATCTGGAGGGAGGTTGGTCTGGTGGTTGTTACCAACATACACCACCAGACTTGGCAGCAGGAGACTCGATTTTGTGTACCCACTGATGGCCTTATGAGGTTTTCTGATCTGGGTTTTCTTGGGCCTTGACTGTACTTCCATATCATGAGACATTATTTTTTACAACAGCAAATTTGATTTAATAGTTATTTCCATAGGTATTGTTTCTGCGAGCCTTCACATCGTTTTTAACACCACTTAAATATCGTTAAGGGGTCATTTTTTGTGGTAATTTCCCCATTATTTAAAAAGAATAATGACATTATTTATTTAAGGAACAGGTTTTAGATTTACAATTTTAAGCAGTAAATTAAGTGAGGATAAGGCAATTGCTTATATGTGTGTGTGTGTGTGTGTGTGCGTATATATACACACACACACACATGCGCGCACGTGCACACACACTTCAAATGACCTGGTATACATTTACATTAAATGAACTACCATTCATGCTCCAGTCTGCAGTATAAAAGACAACATCTGACTTTATTTGCATGATGATTTAAGAGTAAATTTAAGATATTCAAGGTACATGTAAACACAGAAGCCATTGTGAGTACTTTAGGGAAAGTTTGAAAATTTGCTCCCTCTTTAAGTAAATCCTTTTCTGGCCTCTCTCTCTCTCTCTCTCTCTCTCTCTCTCTCTCTCTCTCTCTCTCTCTCTCTCTCTCTCTCTACTGTTCTGATAACCTCAGGATTGACAAATGTTCCCAACCTCAATAGCGAAGTAAAAAAGCCCATGTAGCAAGGATGGAAATTTGCTTTATTGCATTTTATGCAATTCACATTTTGTGGCCAATCCAGTGTATTTATTGTTTGGCTGAGCTGAGGTACGTCTGCGTCATGATGTGGCGGAAATTACTTCTGCAAAAAAGAGAAAAAAAGGAGAGGATGAAGGTGGGAGACAATCTTCAGGGACTATTACGCTAATACTCTCCTGTTCACCCTGTTTTTCTTCTCTCACTTTCTTCCTCACTCTTCCCTTAATATTCTTCAGTCCAGCTCCACTCAACCCCAAAGACAGTCTGAAGGTCGGAGACCAAACCAGGACTCGTCTTCTCAGACCCTCTTAATGACTGTGAGGGCATATTAACGAGATTTCATTGATAATTACGCATCTGTTGTGGTTGACACCCACCCTCAGGTATTCTTGCAGGGGGGGCACAGATTCGACTTCTTCGGTTCCAGAGCCGATGTTTGTCTCAGCCAACACCTACCAATCCAGTTCTGGTATCTTATCAGTCTGTGTGGTGTCTGAGTGGAAGAGACTTGAATCATTCCTTTTTAACAACTACGTCCAGTCCAGTAAATCACATCAGTATCTGACAGATAATACATCACCATAAAAATTCCTGCCAAGAAGATTTTATGAAGTTACCGCAACAACCAAACAATTCCTTCATTACTGGTTTTTTGTGTGTGTTTTTTTTTTTTTACATATCAATACAGTTATTATTGAACCAACATTGACTGGAGGTGGTTTATGTGTTTTTGCTGCTACTTTCTATGCGTGTGATTGATTTTGTGTTTTGAGTGATAACTTACCTAAGATTGGGTGAAGCTGACTGAGTGTTTACTCAGATGTGGAGACGTGATCAAATCCTCTTAAGGCGAACCTGAAAAACTTTTTTTTTATTTACCCGTCTTTTTTTTCTGCCTCCCATTTTTTCCAACTTAACTTAACCGAGCATATGAAGTATTCTGCTCGTGGAGATTCTCGTGTATGCTGAGCGCTGATTTTTGACGCCATCTATTTTTTTTTAATTTTCAAAATACAATCGACAAAAGAATGATTACATGTTCCAATAAAAGTGGATATATAACGTAGTGCTACATTGTACATTAATTATTTGTCAGAAAGATGTCATAATTGCTTTTCTTGAAGCTCGTTAAAGCGCACAAAGTAAGGAGGGAAACATCTACTGACCTTGTGTCTCCAATATACAACTGACCTTTTCTGGTTTATGATTCAGAAGAAGAAGAAAAAAAAAACCCCCACAAACTTCAGTGTTAGAAGCAGCAGTATCGAGCCCCTACGAACAAATAAAAACGAACACATTTCATCCTTCAACACCGTTGAGAATAAACCAGAGAAAGCCTGTGACATTGCCCACTTGTCCTCCCTCACTTACGTGGAGCTTATTAGCCTATAAAATCATCATATTTGGTCCCTCTGTATTTGTTTGATTACATTTTCCTCCGTGCCACTGAAAATATGTGAGATGTTATGTTACACCCTATTGATTACCGGTGTTAATTAAAATTTTAATTAAAGTTTTTTATGGTCTGTGTTTCACTTGTGATAATAGCAGAGAGAGAGAGGGAGACCCTCGCCTTCATAAATCTTCTCTTTATTTGCTGTGGCTGGCCATCAACAAATACAACTGTGTACATAAAATTTTACTAACATTGATTTTGAAAATATGAATATTACTTTAAACATCGGAGCTGCTTTATTCAATTTAGAACCACAAAGCATAAAATCCCGGTGCTATAACTCAGTTAATGAACAGGAAAAGTCCATTACAAACCTATCAGTAGACGCATCATCTGATCCACATAAGCGCCTGTGATAGAAGCAGAATCATTTACTTTAAGCAGCACAGAAGACTCCTTTAATAACTGCAGGCGATGTATTGTGAAACCAGTATGAGCCCAGATGAATGGCTGCTTTTACCTGTGTCTTATAAATACAGAGGACATTATAAAAACTAATACAATTTTCATTTCTGTCTTGTGTATCCATCATGTAGATCATTATGTATCCCATCACAGGAAGCATGAAAAAACCCCAGATGCAGATAATGTGATCTTGTTGGAAGGTTTAGCAGCTGAAGAGAAATCAATGTGCCTTTCTTTCTCTAAATACTTGTCTTTTGTACTCTAATTGAGCTAATTCTCCAGGGTACAAGTACAGTCACAGCTAATTGGCTGATATGATAAATTAATAAACGTTCGCCATATCCAATTTGTAGGACAAACTATTTCTTCTAATGCAGCCATGTTTACCTCTTCACCATCACAAGACCAAAACCTGTGTCTGAAGTCTAACTGTGTTTATTGAATGTACTTGGAAAAATCGCATGGAAGAAGGTTTATTTAATATTGTTGGTAACTTTTATACCAAGTGGCCTGATTAGGGAGTAAATGGAATGACAAGAGCCAAAGAAATGTGATGACAAAGACGCACATTTGAGTGAGTGAAAGCAAGGGACAGACAGACGGACGGACAGACAAACGGACAGACGGGCAGACACATGGATGGACAAGCTCTGTGCTGGCTCATCTGTAGCCAGCAGACTGTGTTAATTAGAGGAATGTGAGTTTTAAATGAAGTGCTGAGTAGCGTGGAGCGCTAATGAACAGAGATTGGCCAGGCACTGGGTAATATGCTGGAGGCCTTTATGGTATTTATGACCCGGGGGGGGGGGGGGGGGGGGGTTCTACTTTTTCCCTGTCCTCCTTTACCAACCCCAAAACATGAGGGTGCTAAACATTTGTGACAAAAAAAACAGCATAAATGTCAACAATAAAGCTCCATATTTCATGCAAATTTGAACTTTCTGCTCCTCTTACAGGATTGCCAAATGAATGCCACCAACTAGCAGTTTTAAAATTGCGTTCAACAGGCTCCCATTGAATTAAGGAGATCAAGGAATCCATTGACGTGTTTTATAGCCATCCAATTTTAGTTGTCTGTCAGCAAAATGAAAACAAAGAACATGTTTGCTGCCTGTTTGAAGAATTTCAACTCAATCAGAATTTGCTCGCGACTCTCACTCGCTTCATTCTAACTAATCTCATCATCACATTTGATTTAAAGACATCCGCACAGGATCAGAGTAGTTATGAGGACGGGTGAGTGTGCGGTTCACCCCCCCCTCCCAGCTTGAGCCCCCACAGCCTCACCATGCTGGTCTCTTCCAGGTCAGACTGAGAGAAAAATGAGCAGTCCCTTTGGGAGCTGCTTCCCGACGGGACAGCACCCTGGGAGCGTCTTTGACCCCCTGCCACACACACACACACACACACACACACACACACACACACACACACACACACACACACACACACACACACACAGGCCTGACTGATGTGTCCCGCCATTGTTTTCCAGGAGGATCACTGGGATCATTGAGTGGCGTGTTGTTTTAAGGGCTAAGCTCAAAGCGAAAGGCTCCATTGTGTGAGCGGTTCTACCCTCAGCTGCCAACAGCCCAGGGGCAGAGCCAAACAAGATGGACTCATTTACAGACCCCCGTGGAGAGCTGTGTGGTGTTAACACTCTGAATATCTGCAGTTACTCAATGACAGAACATCCTCAGTTCCAAATTCCTCTCTTTAAGTTAGACCCATTATTAAAGGAACGTTAGTTTTTTCCCCCATTCATGTGATAATTTTCTTAAAATTAATTTATTTCCTGTTTTTTTTTTTTAAGTGAAAGCTGTTATTTCTACCAATCATACCACAACTGTGGGACCAAGTAAGGAAGTCAGTTCAAGTAATGAAGAAGTATTTAAAAGTATTTTCAGTACCATTCATAGTAGCAATCAAATATCTTGAATCAAAATATATCAGAGTATTCAAACTTTGTAAATCCTCAACCAAACACTGGTGATATCTTTGTCAATGTGGTCCAATCAGACAAATCAAGACTCATACAATCCCTCACTTTTTTCAGCTGGAAGTCAGCACTGAAATCACATATTTAGCCAAAAATCACATTTGGGACGAAGTAGGTTTGATTATCAAATGTAAAATGTGCAACGTGATCCAACAGAAATCCATGAAATGACCATAATCTCATTATGTGATAGTGGCACATGATCTGCTGTTCTTTTTTTTCAAATACCAGAATATGTTTGTGTGGAAAAACAATTCTAATTCCCATATTTAAAAAGCCTGAAAACACCATCAACTCTTCTGCCTCACTAAAAATCTCAGATTACACGAATATACTTTTACCAATTGCCAATTTCCCCACTGAGGTACGGATAAAGATTTATCTTATCTTAACTTACTTTTTTTCCCCCCATCCTTTGTGCACTGGAAGCTCCAAAATGAATTCTGAACCAGATTCTAAAATATCAGCTTCTAAAATATATGTAATGTCATAAATCATACTCATAGAGATGCTTTCTAGCATCTGGTTTTGACTCAGAAAGAATGTTCAGACTTTCACCATCCATACATCCATACATCCACCCATCCACTGTCTACAGGACCTCGAACCCCCAGGTCTTTCTTGTTTTTCCAGTCAACAAACATGACAATTTGTACATAAATTGACATCTTCTGTAAAGTTAACACATTACCGTAATGCAGTGTTAAGGGGTCGTGCTCGTTTTATGTATTTTGTACGAGATAATTCTGATCATGTTTAAAACCATGCCAGGTTATTCCAGTTTTATACAAATTCAAATATACACTGTGCTGCAAAAACCAACACACACACACACACACACACACACACACACACACACACACAGGCGCTCATACTGGGACACATCATTTTTTTCACGAAGGAATGCACACACACACACACACACACATACGCCATCTCATATGGGGACACATAATAAATTCTCCCATACACACATACACTTTACATGAACTGTGTCTGATCAGCGATTCTTCTGGAGGTGAGTATTGACAGCTTTTGTTATTCATAGCATATTCAAGCTATTATATTTTCTCCTCTGCTGCCATAATGTTACCAGTGTTGCGGAACACATTGGTAGCTATCATTCGCCAGCTCCTTTTAAAAAACGTCTTGAGGCGTGACATTATTACCCATGAGCCATAAGGAGCCTATTCAATGACCAAACAGGGCCGGTTGTTCCTTTTTATGGTTGCCACGCTCTCGGTGAGCGCCAGGGTTCAAAAGGGCATGGCCTTCCTGCCCTCACAACACACAGACACCATCTTTTTATACCTTCTTTAATCGAAACACTGTGTACTACATCACAGTTATGCTTTGGGCAAATTAAGGTCACTATATTGATTTCATATTTGTCATTATACGCCAGGCACTCATATGCTCACAAATCGTCCTGTTTGCCTCATCGCAGTAGACGTGTATCCCCCATCCCGCTGTATATCATCCTTCATAGAGCTATATTTGTGCAGAAGGTGCATTATACCTTCCTTTTGTTTTGGTGTAGCAAAGCTTCCTTGGCTACAGATGGAGTCACTTTTCAAGGCTTTGTCCTTCCCAGGAGTCACTTAGCACTATAAAGGAATCCAGTCGGACAAGTGCTTTAAACATAGATTTGTTGTCTGGCATTTGTCAAAGGTCAACAGCAAACAAGCCCTTCGGAGGCCATTTAGCCGTGCCGCTGGACTTCTCTTTTTTCTTCTTCTTCTTCTTCTTCTTGCAGTGATTTGTGATTAGGAAATATCCCGAACCGATTTCTGCCACTTAGAAACAGGTGATTCATAACAGGGCTAAAAGGTTAGTTTTTCACTTAAACTTTGATTAAAGATTTTTGGAAAAGATGGGAAAACAACTTAATATCAGCCTGGTCCTCCCTCTTCTTCACCCTCCGTGCCCAGGGTTCTATATTTCCTGCAGAAATCAATAAGGTGGGAACTGAAGAAACTATTGCTGTGCTCTCTGTGGGCACGGCACTCATTCATTCATCCTCAGCCTCTCTAATGGATCATGGGAGCTCACAGGAGCACACAAAAACAGCCTCCCCTCTTCTAGTTCTCAGGCTCTCCATGACATCAAGTATAATAAAATTTATTTGATCATCATTCCTGTTGAAATCAGTCATGATTTGAATAAAAATGGGACTCTAATTGTCTTTGCATGTCACAAAATTTGGAAAGAGTTGAGAGTTTTATAGAACTTCAGTTCCAGCAGTGTGCCTGTGCGGTCAGGTCTTTCCAAAACCCGTCAGTATCTTAAACCTGACCCCCTCTGACCCAGCTGATTTTTTTTTTTTTAACTTCATGTCAAGTACAAGTACAAAGGAGACAAAAGATACTCCTCATCTTCTTGATTTTCTATTTTTTCTTTATTATACATTGTTTATGTTACTATTTTTTGAGACTGTTTCATTTCTATTCATCTTTTTTTTTAATCTATACCTTCAGTAGGTTACTTCTTCCTTATTTATCTTCACTGTGAAACGGAGCACCGCAATCCAACAATTTCCCATAAGGGATTAATAGAGGATTTCTGATTCTAAATGGGTTTGTTATTGTTTTCCAACATTTTTAGCACTCACAATTTCACGTAGAGTGGAGATTTACAATCAAATAGAAACTTTTGTTAAAATCCTGCAGGAAGTCCTCTTCCCGAGGATCTAGGATTGCCCAGTGTACAATCAGCTGCTGAATCGTCACCTTCAAACCTCTGAGTAGATCCGGCCGCCTATAACAGCCTGATATATTTCAGCGTTTAGAGGACTCATGTAATGGCAGCAATAAGGAGGCACTTAAATGTCCTTAGGAGCTGCTGCCTGTCAGCACAGACAGAAAAACAGCATTGGTAGCTCACAGTCACGTTTACACTCGCTGTCATCGGGCGGCCGATCAGTAATATACATGGTCGCCTTCGTACAGTAGAACGACTTACACACACAGCACATGCGTCAAGGTAATCACAGCACACTGAGGCTTTGTGCCATATACAATTATTCTGCATGTATAGTGCATATTGCACACATGCAAGCTCTCATATTTATCATGTCACATTGAACACAAAGGTTCAAGGCCTGAGGCCTGGAGAGGCTAAGTAGACCCTGTGGTCCTCTTAGCAGTAATAGAGCGATAGAAAGTAGAGGGGGGGGGGGGGTAGTCTCTCTTTCTTACTGCTACTGTAGCTGACTGCAGTGAACCAATCTCCAGCCCCCACTTCTCCATGGTTGGGGGAAGGGGGGGTTGTAACAGGACAATTTGTTAGTCCCATGTTGATTAACTGTAATATGAATGTAACTGTATGCACACTCGGGGGAGTTTGGCGCCAGCCACAATTACCACTGACCCCTGTGTAATGGGAAACAAATTTGTGGGAATATCGTAAACCATCCATCTTTATTTACACATGGTAATGAGGAAGTGAGTTAAAGTAGTGCAAGTCTATTCTGGAGGGAGGTTTGACCGGGCCATCAAGCAGGTAGATACAGACAAGGGGGAGGCCAGGGAGACAGGAGACACTCTTACAGAGAGATTCTCAACAATACTGATGTAAATCATCTTCATGACAGAACCAAACAAAGGTGGTGTGATGATTTTAGCTTATTTTGTATAGCATGCTCACGCCATAATTAGAAGCATAGCGTGTATACAGAACAGCAAAGGTGTGACGGCAATGTAATATTCCACCATATTGTTCACAAATACAAATTAGCCTGGCAGATGGAAAAAGAAAATCTGTGGAGAGGGAGAGCAAATGTGCTGCTTGGCAAATACAAGAACGTCTTTGAATCCGTCTTCCATTATCTTCAATCCATCAGAGCAAAATATACAGAGGTCTGCTTTGCTTGGATAAAAGTTGTCCAATAAGAAGCAGCAGGTAAAAAGAAAAAAGGCCAAACAGCAAAGAAGGAAGGTAACAATGGAGAGGGGTGATGAAAAGAGGGCCAACAACTGGAGCTAACTGGATGCGGGGAATCGTAAAGTAAGTCTTACAAGAGTATATCTTGACATGTTTCACATTATATTACTCATTCAAATTAAAACCTTGTTAAATTTACATACCGTGAATTTCTACACACACAGCGACTTTTATTGAATTGTATGTTGAACTGATAGTCTAAAATGGATCAATCGTTCAACAGCCCCACTGCCTCTTATTGATTCCGCATCATGAGATGGATGTGTTCCTCACATCCCCGCGAGCTTCCTCGCTCATGACCAGCTCTATTTTCAAGCAAAATGTATTACTCTGTGTAATTATTATTAGATTCCCGCCTAGAAAGTCAAGATTCCTTTAAAAATGTGAAGGGTCTCATCCTTCACTCAAACAGCTTCATAATCTTGGCCATCTCGAAAGAGCAGTCTTGTGTCGCATGTGCAACTAAATTTAGTTGTTGTCGTCTCATCAACACCGTATGAGTTATGACGTCTATTACGCCCTTATTTTTCAGGATTTTGCTCTAAAATACAAAGAAATTAATTCTTTGAATCAAATAGCGAAGATTTAATTTATTCTGAGGTTATTTTCTATAAATCAGTTTAAAAAAACAACAACAGTTGGTTATCATAACACACCCTCAAGATATTAAAGAATAAAGCCCCCCTCATAAAGATAAAATTCTCTGTGACTATGTCCCTGTAAATATATATCCTCCTCTTTCTGTACGCCCCACTGCTTTCTGAATAAGCATCACTAAAGCAGCATTCAGAAGGACATGTTCCTGTCAAAGATGCTAAACCATGCAAGTCGGATCTCGGGTTCCCTGCATGAGTCCCCCTAAATGAGATGTCCGCGGGAATAATAGGACGGCCTGCTTCCAAGCAAGTGCTCTGTGTGGCTCTTTTCATGCCAATTAGGCGCTGTGATATAGTCACAGCAGATGCACCGCCAGCTCCGGGATACCCATCTGATCCTTGGCCCTGCCGAGCAACATGGGGGAGACAGAGAGGGAAACAATGAAGCATTCTCTGCACTAAACACTTTTGAGGGAGACTGTCATCCTCACAAGGCCAGAAAAAGTATTATATTTAAGGTTTTATAACATTCAAAGATCACATCATAACATGTTCAAAACTAGAAGGGACTCAGGGAGCACATACTTCACCCCAGCCAGGGCAATATGGTGTCATCAAGGTGCTTGGAGAAGACAGAATCTGTCCCTCAAGGTAATATGTTCTTCCTTTTCCCATGTTACATCCCTCCTCCAAATTTAGATAAAATTAGTGTCCAAGTTGTCCTGCTAACAACAGACAACAGATAAATGGCACCCATGACCACTTTAGCGGAGGGAACAGATGAACTAGACTTTAGCAGTCCCTTTCTGTGTACACTCTTACTGTTCAAGCTGGTGTGACATGAAACTTGGACAGTTTGCCTCTCTAGCTCCAAAATGGCTTACAATTGTTTGTAGTTTGACTTTTTTTGATATAGTTTCATCCCTGCCCTTACATCTCTCTAGCTCCCTCTACTGCCTCCCCTATCTGCCCTCTAGGTGTTCAATGTGTCTCTGAGAATATTAACCCTCAGACTAAAAGGAAAATGGCCTGTAATGGCCCTAATGAAGTGTGACAAGAGCACAGAGCCTACCCTGCTGACACACAGGGCCCCCAAAATTGGATTAGTGATTAACCATGTTGTCCCTCATTGAGTCAAATGGCTGCGGCGACACAGAAGTGTTTGGTGCCTAGTCTGCTGGCCTGGCCTGCTGTGAAGGGGTGCCCCAGGACAAGAGAGGGGCGGGTGAAAAGAGAGAGATGGTGAAACAGAGACTGAGAGGCACTTAGAGAAACAGGGGAGAGGATTGAGCGAGGGAAGGGAGTGCAGCAAGGTAGGGGGGGTATCCCCAGGGCTCATAGCAGCACCGTGTCTGGGGGGCCCCACTGTGCAGTGAAATGAGAAAGGCTCCGTGCACCTGAGCAAGCCCAGGAGGGGCCTGAGGCAGTGGGAGAGCCTGAGCAGGATCCTCCTCACCCTGCTCCCCTCCTCCATCCACCTCCACGCTGCTCCTGACATATATCTTGCCGTGAGACAAGAGCTCCAGCGCAAATCAAACCTACCACCTATAAATTACCTCTTTCATTCTCCCTTTAGCTCTGTCTCTCCATCTCTCCACCCCCTTTCACCTGCCCTCCTTTCTGCCTGTTACCCCTGCATCTCCCACCCTCCCTGCCTAGCTCCCCCTCAACATGTAGCTTCCCTTTGTAATATAAACTTGGCTGTCAGAGGTTCGGTTGCGATGTGGCAAACTTGCCATTGTAACGGACAGCTTGACAAATGTTGAGGGGTGGCAGACTGTTGTGGTCCACATACTGCACCTCCTCTCTGTTACCCTCGCTGCATAGTTAGAGGAGCAGCTGACGCAGGGAGAGGGAAGAAGGAAGGAGGAATAGAGGAGAGGAGGCAGAGGGAATGGAGGGGGGTAGAGATAGTGAGAGTGACTTTCAGAGGGATAATGAGCCTTTGAACGATGGCTGAAATGTTGCCGTCAACCTGCCCTTCTGCTGCTGGGTAATTAGGTAATCAGTAAATGCCTAATTATGGGATCAAGGTGCAGGGAAACAATTAGCAGAAAGTATTGCCACATAAAACGGAAATTTACGTTCTGCCAAAGCATGTTTAATTCCTGGATGTGTGTGTGTGCCGTCCTTCCTAAATAACCACATAAAAAGGACATTTCCCTTGCCTCCTACCTGCCAAGCGAAAAGGTTAATTTTAATGAGGGAGTCGGCATTTGTGAATAAATATAAGGGTTTTGTGTGTATATGATTAAATTGGATTTTGGAAATGTAAGTTTTTGATCATATGTTTAAATGCATATAATTATTGTGGAGAAAATGTGTGTGTGTGTGTGTGTGTGTGTGTGTGTGTAGGACACCATTGGGTTTGCACCGTGCAAATAGATGTATAGCTAAGTAGCCTCATTGGTTTAGTAAGTGATTGCAATTAAATTGTGTTGCAGGGCCCCCCTCTGACACAGCAGCCCTGTGTGTGCTCGAATTTGGTTAAAAAGGACGGCGTCTTTTCAAAGACACGAGGCAGGGAGAGCAAATGTGAGGGGAAAAAAGGATCACTCAATGCACTCAACAATGCACTGGCAGCCCACGCAAACATAAGAGGGGAGAGAAAGAAAGAGAGAGTGCAAGAGAGAAAATTGAGCTTAACAGCCTGATTCTTAACTATTATTTATCCATTATGGGGGGTATGGAGCCAGGGCGCTGTGCGGGAGAGGATTAGAGAAGATTTGTGGGCTTTACAAGGCCCTGTCCTCCCATCCGCATCGCTCCAGCTCCCAAGGGCTCCGCAGCCAGCGCCGGCTCAGCTTGTCTGATCATTTATCCATAATTAGAAAATTAATATTTTAGATGGCGCTATGATGAACCCATTATGGTGATGGGCCCCGATATCAATTATAACTTCAATTTCAATTTCACTTACAGCCACGGCAGCAAAATGGCTCCGGGTGGCGGAGTCGAGTGATGGGCTTGGTGCCATGGAGCATGACGAATACAGATCACTGCACATTAGGATGAGCAATTATTTGAACATGTATAAAAACTATTTACAAGCAATGTAATTGACCAGGGTCAGGGGGAGATGCGGGAAAAATGGACAGGTTGACAAATTTTTGTTCTTACCAACAGAAAAGGGGATTTATTAATTTCTTTGAGGCTGTAATTGAATTTTTGAGAGGGGTTTCTTGTTAAGTCTCCCTCTCTCCCGGTCCAGGGCTCATCTCCCACTATGACCTTACATACATCTAACATCAAAGACTGTCTGCCACCCCCATCCACACACCACACCACACACACACACACACACACACACACACACACACACACACACACACACACACACCGAAAGCCTTCACATGAAGGTGGGGAGGCAGGAACACATAAAAAAGGCGAGGTGGAAAGGAATTGTACAAAGAGGAGGAAGGAAAAAGGATAAATGAGAAAGATGTGTAATCTTCCATGCTGTCTTCACTATAATGTGAATCCACAGTCTTATTAAAGTGAATGTGCTGTCGCTGACACGTCTGTTTCTAAATGGAAAATTAATACAAACTAAATCTTAATTTCACGAATGAATACATAATAAGAACAGGGAAAAAAAACACATTTTATCTGTTTACTTTTCTTTTGTCTCGTGCTTTTGTCCACAAAAACACAAACTAATAAAACAAATTAGATTAATACTTGTCTTGCATTAAAAATCTTTGCTGAATACATAAATTTGCGCTGCTATATGATACAATGCCACGATTATACTATTATCCTACATTATAACTAAACAAATTGTATGTACTATCTTATCGTTCCATCTATTTTGAATATCGTGTGTGTTCGACTGCCAACACTTCTAATTTCACAGCATAAAGCCAGATTATAATCCATCATCGGCCCCATCCAACCATAGCAGCATAGGGGAAATTACCATCTCACCACTGCTCCAACAAGGTTAGATGAGTCCCTGTAACTGCCCTAATCATACACACACTTCATCACTGAGGCTAAACCACTACACGTTAATTATGTACACATCACTCAAAATACACTGCTGCAGCGGCGTCTGAGCCTCTCACAGCTCATTTGTCAAGTGCACGAGTTCATGCGTGTGTGTGCGCGCGCGCGCGTGTGTGTGTGTGTGTGTCTTGCACAGAAAACAAAAGGTCAACTGATCTGAACATGATTCAACATAGCCTGCTTGTTCCCTTAGTAGTCATTTAGACAATTTGTTGTGTCTGCTGTCTGTGTAGAAGATATCATTTCACAGAGATTTCGGATCGAATTTCATATTTACACATTATAGACTATTTTTTTTTTTTTTTGCTCTCTAGTATTCTTTCTTGCTCATTTATATTTCCATATTTTTTTACCATAATAAAAAAAATAGTTTGAGAGAGAGAAAACCTTCTTTCTTCGGAGACATGCTTTTCACATATAAACATTTTGACATGCAAACGAACTGTTAATCCAGCATATACAGCAACACCATTTGTATGATTTTCATGTCCTGCCCTTAAGTCCTGACCCCACCTCCCTTATAACCCCCCCTCTGCCCTATAGGCTTGGCCCATGTATGCCTGCCCGACACCTTGTTTTCCTCATGTCAGTTTAATTGTTCACTGTCAGGGGCAGAGCAGCGGATAACAAGCTTAGTAAATGATGTCTGCTGTTGCTACACATTGATTAATATTTTACATGTTATTATCCTCTGTCCATTACCACAGCAAATTAAACTATAAATCACCCCCTCTGCTGGTGTCACCAGATCATAAATTGTCTCTCCTCCAGCGGCATGCTGCACCGTGCCATACCATGCAAGGTCTTCTCTTTGGTGAGACAACAAAGTGGGGAAAGTGCCTGTGTTCTTTAGCCTGAGTTATGGACCAGTCACGGTCACCATATACATCAGAGCCATGAAAAATGGGGAGTTTGTTCTGCTATAAAACAAAAAGAAAAGCAAGCACCCTTGTGTTTAAAGTTTGCACATGCAGGAGTCTGAAGGTGCACGTGGAGTTTAGTAGATTCCAGATAATTCAAAAGCAAAGCAGTGCTGTCTTCCTTTCCATATCCATCGTCCAAATAAAACTGTGTTTATAATTTCAATACGTGCAAAACGAACAAAAAAACAACAACAACATTCTAATTTGATTTAAGCTTTATTTGAATGTGTTTGTTGCACCAGTCTGCTAAAGCCACCACAGATAAACACCTTTTGGCTTCAGACAGCCGTGCTGCTGAGGATGTTAAATGGAAATTCGGATGGAGCTGTAGATAAATATTTTTTCCCTGACTGTTTAGACCCATTTTCCCCGGAATATCATCTAAGATATCAGATGACCTTTCCTGCCTCGTCATTTTTTTTCTCATTTCCACCACGCTGGCTGGAGAGATGCAAAGGTGCTTTACCAGCAGCTGGAAATCAATTTATACAGTCCCGCGTTGCATGTAGGGAGAGATGGGACGGAGCGGCCTGATATAATGACACGGCCAATTGCATTGTGTTGGGCTCCGGGGGTCAAGTGGGGTCTGAGTGTGCCACGGATGCAGGCTTTGTTCGCACGAGGGGTATTAGGCAGGAATTACGCCGCGGGGTCAAATGACCAACACCCGAGGAGGGAGCCAGCACCTTGGGCCCCCCCAGCCCCCTCATCATCAGGATGGGGAGATGAGAGTGACACAGGATGACACTCCTGGAAGAGGGGGGTTGAGAAACACTCCCACTAAACACTTCACCTACTGATAGGTGCCATTGACCCTTCCTAAATCTCATCATCGTCGTCCCAACGCAGGGGGAGATGGCGTGGGATTTTCTCTGACACCCCCCCACGCCTCTTTCCCCGTTCTCATCCGGACTCTGTCTCTTTTACAGGCTCACTCATTTGTATACAGACGCATACGCCAATTTATTTATCTATCTGTCTGGCGGATATAGCAGATGTCCTCTGCTGAAGATGGCAATACTCACAGACTGATCCCCTCTAAGCCTGCTTAGCATCTCCCTGCAGATACAGTCCCTCTGCGTCTTGCAATGATTTATCAATTTACAATGTTTGTTAAGGTAGCTTTGATGTGGCGTCCCAGAGGCTCAACAGGCCAAGACGAATCACATGTTCCTGGAGTGCCTCATACCCAAACACTGTGTCTTTCACCTGTCCTGCATTTCTATCATATTCTAACTAAAGCAGGCAAATAACAAGTTTCCTTTGTAATAGACAGCATCCCGCTGCCTCTTCATGTCGATGACTTTGATGCTCAGGAGCGTCGGGGATGTGAGAGTTGCCAGAGGGCCTCGACCCTCCGACAGTCCGATGGAGCGCATAGATCTGAGGTTAAGTCATCTGACCTTGTTTGCTGGTCAGTCACCTGCTTTTTTCCTATAATTACTGCTCAGAAAACCCAACTTTTCTTCTTTCCCGCTCTTAAATCAACACCGATCTATTCCGCAGGTCCAACTTAAACTATCAGTCTTATCATTCTAAACCTTGATGTTTTATTATCATGTATTTTGCTTTTGTTTTTTTACAACCATCTTTGATACCGTAAGAAAACCTTGACCTTTTGGTGTAATTATTTTATTATGGTGTGCGCCATCAATGCATCAAAATTAAGCAATCACAGTCCCAAACAGCTCCCTGTCTCTCAGTGGTTTTTTCCAACACCAGACATGCATATGTAACTATTGGAGCTGTCTTGATCTTAAGCGGATGTAAAGCAACCTTGGAAAAACAGGTAGTAAAAGACAGACAAAAGACGGAGAGAAAGAGAAATAAATAGACCATGAGAGAACAAGAGCACACGATGAAGCGACCAAGATAAAGACGAATAAAAAGAAAGAAAGCCAGGGAGAGAGAAATCAAGAAAAGGAGAGAAAGAGCAGAATGGCTGCTGTCAGCCGCGGCCCACCGCAGTGAAACACTAACTGTAGCGACAGGCTGATGAGTCAGTGTCTGTTTAAATGGCAGCTTGTCAGGCCTCCAGCTCAGAGGTGGGCTGCCGACCTGTCAGGGCCCTCGCCGCATTAACCAGCTGACCCTATCATCCTTAACATTGCTCTGCCACCGAGCTGCCTGTCACTAACTCTGCCATTTGGCTTTTCCCGAGATCTGCCAGAGAGGGCAGGCACAGCCACCTCTTAGTGTTGTTTATTGATTTCTGACCCGCCGCTTAATAGTTTTCCCAGTCCTCCTGAATGGCTTTTGTAAGCAATAGGGTTTGTACATCTCACAGATCAATACCTTTTATATTTACAATAAAATTGAAACGGCTTCTTGGTGGGGCTCGCAGCACCTCTGCATTTGTCATCCTTCTGCAAGGGAAAACTATGTCATTATCTGAATTAAAACATTTATTTCTGATTAAGAGAGTGTCCTATCTCATTAATTTTCCCCTTTCCAATACAAGGGGAATGGAATCTTATTGATTTTTGTACTTTTTACACGTCTCCACTACTGGGAAGATAATTGAGAAGTTAGCCAGAATAAATGAAGTTTCTAGTCTTGCAGGGAAGCCAATACCTTGGAAATGTGAGGTGTTTTTGTGGGAGCAGGCCTTTAATTTTGCGGCAGGTGAAGACAGCGGGACTGAACAAATTGGATTAAGGCTGAGGATGGGGTGCCTTGAGTGTTAGAGGGTGGTGTGTGGGTGGTGTGTGGGTGGTGTGTGGGGGGGGTACCAACAGTAAATGTGTATACCAGGGGAACTTATAGTATTTCAGGAATAATATAAGACCCCCCCCCCCCCGCTTCACCACTAGGACCCGTCAGAAAGTGCAGATTAAAGCATCTAAAGGCCAATAATGATAAGTTGCTGCTCCTTGCTTCCTTGTTGAGGAAGAATTGAGAGACAGTAATCAATTTTTGAACTAGACCTTTTAACACAGCAGGGCTCATTGATTAAGCATTATCAAATTAATGAGATTGAATCAAATTGTGGCTGCGTTTTATTTCATTGTTGTTTGTTTGCTTCGTGCTGCTGGAAAAACCCGGTAATGAGAAAATATAATTTTCTCCGAAATATAAAGTTGTTTTATTAGACATTTGCTAGATCAATCATCTGACAATGATTAAATGAATTAACCAATTACCTGTTATGTTATTGGTTGATTAATTGAATTGGTGGGGGCAGGAATTTATTTTCAAGGGGGTGATATAGATTTATACATTTGCACAAATGCATTTTGATATTGTGGAAGGTTATCTGGTTGACAGGTAGGTTTTGCTTTTACTGCATCTGTGGTCTCATATTTCTATTTTCTGTGTGACAAAGAGAAAGAGAGAAAAGTCACAGAGTTGAAATATGTTTAAATGTTGTCCGCTCATCGTGGCATGGCCGCTGTGCAGATTTTGAGAAGGCAGGGCCGTGTGGTCAGCTCCAGTTTGCACAAGCTCAGCGCAGCTGATATGGGGGTCGCGAGAGGGGTGACTGAACACAGCAATTGGACCTCACAAACACTGAAAGAGGCCAGCGCCGGCCTACCTCTGATGCTGCCCGATCTTGCTTCGGGGACTGAGAGAAAATGTTGTCGGACTCAGAGAGGGCATCGTCCATCATGGCCCCGGTCCCTCTGTCAGCTGACTGATTGCGGGAGAAAAGAGAGAGGGAGAGGGAGAGAGAGAAAGAAGCCCAGGAGTCCACTAGGAAGGCAATTGTAAGAGAAACAGGAGGAGAGAAAGAAAAAGAGAAAGAGAAGAAGACAGAGTTTAGCCTCTGCACTCGTCCACTGCCTCCCTGACTAGCTTTTGACCACAGGAGACCTGAAGGGATGCACTCATTCACTCCCTCTCTCCATTCTTCAATGATACCTACACTTCCCCTACCCATCATCAAATCTTCTATCTTTCCTCTCCATCCCCCCCATTCCCTAAAGTCTGATCTCTCTCTACCTCTCACCCTCTCTTTCTCTCTCCAACCAATGATCCCTCCGTCCTTCCATCCCTCCTTCATGGACAGCTGAATGTGAGGCTGATAGGCCGTGGAGTTTGTGGGGAAGCTGCCAGAAGCCTGCAGCAGAACCATCTCTGACAGACTACTAATGCAGAGAAGCTGAACCCTCACATCATAGCTCCAAAACCTGGAGAAGAAAAGTTTAGGAAATGGACAAAGAGAGAGCGAGAGTAAAGGTCTGGACAAAAGCATTCCCTCTCTCAAAATAACTAATATGAGTTCAGATGAGAGGCTGAAAGAAAAGAAGATGATGATTGTAATTCTTTCTTGTTCTGTGTTTTGATCTGGTAGGAGGCGCATGCAATTCCAACGAAATACAAAATTCAGTTCATAAAATTCTAGAAGATTCTGGAGAATTATTATACACAGGAGAAGTTTGATGTGGGTTTTTTTGGCATCTCATAAAACAAGAGACATATATCAAGTGGACTGCGTGTTCTTAAATTGAGCATCTGAGAAATGCATCGTTATATCAATACACCCACCAAGCTTGATGATTTAATTCATTTGAGAGCTTAACATTTGTTATGTGGTTGTTGAAAAGATCAAGAAAATACTCAATGCCACTACAATTTCATGAAATATGATTTTAAAAATTCCTCCTCTGCAACAAACAGGGCATTAAACATCACGACATCACCTCTTTCCATTTGTTTATCTGTATAAACACACTCATGGCCGGCCAGAAACCAGTGTTCAATGAACAGCTTAATTTGTGGATGCATTTCCTATGCCGAGAGTAATCTAAGGAGGGATGCAGAAAGGTTGGGTACATTCATCACAAACACAAGCTTAACATAAGTGAAAAATTACAGGATTCCCAATGACCTTCCAACCAATCAGGCCTGGTAATTACACTCATTCATTACGAAAGGAGGGAGAGATGGAAGAATACAGAGATGACCCTTCAGGACAACAAAAATGTTTATAGATGGGAACAAAGAAGAAAATGCTAATGGCTCAGACATCCAGGCTGGCTGGCCCTGAAACACTGCAGAGGAATAATCCCCCGTTGGCGACACAACTAAAACCTGACAATTCATTTAAAAAAAAAAAAACCTCATTAGTCTAATTATTTATGAAGCATCCTTTTATGGAAAATAAAAATCATAGGGAAAAAAACTATCATATTATTGTATCACAATGTTATTTAGACTATGTAGTATTTTGTCTGTTTTTATACATTTTAATTTCAGGCTGAAGTAGCTACAATTACAGTGTCTTGAACCGTGTGTCACATCTTATATCATAAAACATTATCACTTTTGAGACATTGTGACTCTTTGTTTACTTCAGTTGTAACACAAAAGGCAAAAAAACTCCACATGTGTTCTGATGGCTGTCATAGCTGTCATGAAATGAGAAACATAATCCACCCAATAACACAATTACAGGACATATGAATTATTTATTCCAAAAATAATATTAAAGAACAATATAAAATAGTCAACTTCTATCTATCCGTTTTCAATACCGCTTATCCATTAAGGGTCGCGGGGGGGGGGGGGGGGTGGAGCCCATCCAAGCTGACATTGGGTGAGAGGAGCGGTTCACCCTGTACGGGTCACCAGTCCCTTGCAGGGCCAGCAGGAGCAATCAGGGGTTCAGTATCTTCCTCAAGGATACTTGGACGTGGTCAACGGGGGAAGTGAGGATCGAACCAGCGACCCTTCGGTTGCTAGATGGCCACTCTACCTGTGAGCCATGCCGCCCCCTATTATTCAACTTTGTGATGTTTATTGAGTATGAAGTGAAATCTCACTACATATTTAAAGGTGTTTCTAATATTCTTCCCCTCTCATAGATGTAACGGGAGTCCCAAAATAATGGAGTCTGCTATCAGTAATCAAATAATGTTGAATTTAATGGTTATCTGGTATTTGTAACGGGACAACATTGTTGATAACAGGTCATGTTTCATGTTGAAAGAGGCTGCTGGTGTTGGTGTGATTACAAACCAAACAATTAAAACCCTGTTTCAGCCTCATCAGGTCTCAGCGAACAACTCTAAATACACATTAGTAAACACCAGAGACACAAGTTGGGTTTATGCTTTCCCTAACCTGATAGATCGCTGTGTGTCTACAAAGATGATCTAGTTAAAGAGCGCGATCAAGAAATAATTGTGTTTGGTGTGCTGTTTGTTGGCTTCAACGCTTTGACTGGTATAATTTGATTGAAACTATTTTGTATCCAGCACTAGATTATTCTGCCTTGCATTTTTCTTGGCTAATAGCGAAATCATTTCTCATGCACCAACAACATGGAGATCCCTTGCTGGCTTTAATAGCACAATGCTCTCGGAC
Organism: Aulostomus chinensis; assembly: GCF_037954235.1. Taxonomy (NCBI): domain Eukaryota; kingdom Metazoa; phylum Chordata; class Actinopteri; order Syngnathiformes; family Aulostomidae; genus Aulostomus; species Aulostomus chinensis. The sequence goes on along the minus strand of NC_141333.1, from coordinate 6,389,427 downwards.
TGAACTTTATGATACATTCCATTTCCCCTGTGATGGTATCTGACTGATTTTCTCTGATTATGCAGATGATATTACTTTTTTCTTTGTCGATATGTGTTTGGGTATCATTTGCAGTGGATGATGTTCTCATTGCTCAGTTTACCGCGCCCATAATAAGATCACCTGTGGTATGAATACATTTTCCCACTCTGCTCGTGTATTTGGATTTGCAGGGTAAATGAGTTTCTCTCAGCCTCGCAGAGAGCGAGAGAGACAGAGAGAGAGAGAGATGGTGGGAGGGAGGGAGGAGAGGAAGGAGGGAGGGAAGAGAACACATCAAGCACGTACTTAAATTCACTTTAGAGCTTGACATCTCGGCGCTCGGTCAGTAAATGGCTTTTCTTCAGGAGGAGGTGGGATAGGGGTTGGTGTGTGTGCTTGCATCAACATCTGTAGATATCTCCGTGTGAGTGTGTATGTGCCGTCGCAAGACTATACGTGTGTTTTCTCATGTTTGTGTCTGTCTTTCGTAAGGGTGTTTGCATCAATGTGTGTGTTGGGAGAAGCCCAGTTTTTCAGCCACATCTACATCCACGCACCCTCTTTGTATTCCACCCTGCTACCCAGGCAGGCACAGGCCTCAGCTGTCATTATTCCCTGTCCATCCACAGAGAAGTTATAGTTGGCAAAAAACCCATCAGGTGGGCAGGACAACGGATAATTGAGGTGATGATCGGAGCTGTTCAAAGACAATTGATAGTGATGGAGACAGGGGGAGTGGGGAGCTTAGCCGGCTGACCGAGCTCTCCGGGGGCTCTGGGAGTGCCAGACCTGAATGTGGAATAACACAAAGATACTGCTCTTGTTGCAAAATGAAAACGAGCAAATACCTTGCATGATGAAAATGTTCAAACTAATCAAAAATATCCACCAAACTTAATGCTCAGGAAGAAGGAAAAAAATCATAGGGGTTTTCTTCTTTGACAACAGCAGTTATGCTGGCCCCGAGCCCACCCTGAGCTTTATTAATAGCCCAAATCCCCTTCGCCAAGCCTGCCTCAATCACACGGCAACATATTGAACTATCAGAGAAAGCCATGACCTGAACATCATATTTCCACCAGCTCCAATCCGAGTGACAAGTTGCCAAACTTCAAAATCCCCCAGAAAACCCAGTTAAAGCAAAGGAAGTTGTAAAGGTGTTTTTCATAAGCCGAGGGACAAGGGGGAACAAATGGAGGTTATTACTTTCCTCCATTCCAAATAGCCCCCCACTGTCTGGCTGAAATAGGCCCAGCAAAAAATGTCTCTATATCTCACATCCATACTTGACATCACACCACTGCATTTTTCTATTACCCTCCAGCACTGTTTCTTCTCCATTTTTCTTTGCCCACACGCAAATGTTATCACCCAAATGTCATCAATTGTGTACATATAATACCAGTCCATAACACATCAGCTGATTGAGTACTTTCAGGAGCATGTATCTTCAGAGTCCTTGGATGTCTTTGCTAAAAACTTCGGATTCTGCCAGCAAACCTAAGTGTCATTTATCTGAAGAGTGCTGGTTTTACCTGACTTGCATGCAGGTGGTGTGTTTCTAGGAATCGATGAGTGGTTTGAGTCCAAGTGCACAATATCAATAACCCCATCACACATACATGTGACACAAAAAAAGACCGACACACACAAAGGGGTCTACCCAGGCATTGTACGGTATCAATAACTCTCTCAGTTGTACGATGACGCTGTCACACACACGCTGTCACATTACAGACGCTGTATCGATAACTCAATATTTCAGGTGTCACTCTTGTGCGGTGTGCCATGCCCTCTGAGTGGAGGAGGAGGGAGCAGGTTGGCAGCAGAGGACAGGGAGGGACACTCCCTGACAAGGCCGTCACACCTTTCAATACCTTCACTCCGCCTGTCATTTGGGTGTATGTATGTGTGTGTGAACTCCTGGCTTGAGTTGGCACCGTCAGCAACTATCAGTCAAACCTCCCTCTCACGGATTTCTCCTGCACACACCCCAACATAATTTCTTGCACGCACACACACCTCGTCGTCTCAACATTCTGCAGACTTCACTTTGGTTGATCTGGGAAGGCCTACTACTCTAACTGCCTATTGTGACTTCCTTCACCCCACCTCTTTCCCAACTGCACTATCTTCCACCCGCTCCTGTGTATTGACCCAAGCTGTCACCCTGACCGGCACCCCTGACCCCCCTCTGCGGCAGGGGATCCATGGCAGGGCCGAAGGTTCAAATGATTTTCCTCCACCTCCTGCCATCCTGTTTTCCCAGTGAGCTGATTGCTAATGACAACATTAGAAAAGAGCATAATGGAGATTCTACAAACAATTTGCCTGTTGGATTTGCAAACCTACATATCTGCAGAGGTTCCAAAAGAAATGATGGATCTTGCCCTTGTTTTATACTCAAGTTGTAACAGAGGCAGAAAATATTTTTTGTTTCAAGCCTGTGGGTCTCAATGGAGCGCATATTTTCTGACACAGAAAGGGACAAAATAACATCATAGATGAGAGGAAAGAGTGGACATACCATTCTGGTCTGAACAGTGTCATCTGTCTAACTAAACACGCTCAATTTTACCATAAAGGAATAAACCTGAATTATTTCTAATGGCCAACAGGGGGTGACTGCAGTGGTTCCAAAGAAGTCTGATAGTACAGACATTTTTTACTCTCAGTCTCTAGTTTCAAGAGGTCTTCAGTGCAGCATGATATTCATTTGCAAATTTATGGTCCTATTAAAATAGAAAAAGATGACAAAGCCAGTTGTGCTGTCGGGAGCAGCTACCTTAAGATGGACAAAGTCACTACTATTTTGACCGCTCTGTGACTGAGCTTGATTTATGCTTTATGCATTGAATTGTTGCAGATTAGGGCACAGTTACACACGCATAGCCCAGAGGAAAATCCAGCTATTTCAGTGCTGTAACATTTCAGGAATCGCAGTGCGACGCAGCCACTCCAGCACATACGTACAGTGTAAATGCTCACCTATGGTATTGACTCCAAACAGCTATAGATCCAACTTGGCACTTCTGCGGCTCCACCTTCTTTTCAAAATATGGTCATTTCCAACTGCAAACCAAAAGCTCCAGGCATCAGCATGGGAGCAAACAAAGTAATGGGTGACATCACAGCGACTTTGCCCATTTTTTCTTTTCCGTCAGTGGTGGAAATGGAAATAAATGATGAATGGTTTAATTTAAATCATTCACGATAAACATGAATATATGACTATCGGTCGCCCAGAGGTTTAGGAGACCAACCATGCTGTAACATCCCAGGTTTGACCTTTGACGACGCCTTCCTTGAAGCAGTAATGCAAAAAAAAAAAAAAACAACCCCAAACCCAAAAAACAGAGGAGGTACCACTGAAAGGGTTGATAAAATATATTCAAAGAGCAAAATTAGCTCTGAAATGTCATTTTACAGAAATACCGACGCTTACACAAGAGCCTGTCTGATAATAATGAAACAGCCCCCGCCGTCTTTTATCTTACACCTTGATGATTAATGCTAATGTAAGTTTCTCTCTCAGCGCAACCAATAACATCCTGCCGAACATCCTAAAAGAATCCCCAGAACAGCCCTGATGCTCCTCCATTACAGGCCTTATAATACCTGCCTGAGATATATGTATTTATGTGGCAGGAAATAACATTAGAGTGAATTGCCATAACAACTTTATAAATCAAGCAGGCGGCGATGTCAGGTATGGGAGAGGGAGAGAGGTAGTGCCAAGGTGGCAGTAATGCTGATGAGAGGTATCTAAGGTGGTATACGTCACCTCTGTGCAGCCATCGAGAAAATGTGTTCAACGCTGGCTTGCCATGTGTGGTGAATCCCCCACCCCCCAACCACCCCACACCCCCTCCTCAAAACAGAAATACAGGCCCGCAGCATCTAACACCACCCTTGTTGCACCTTCCAGTCCTACAGGTCCTCCTGCTTCTCCATCCATCCACAAAAAAATGGGAACGTTCCCCATTAATCAAAAGTTACAAACAGACTTTGCTGTGTCATAACTCTTGCAATGGGCTTTTCTGTTGATTGATTCCTATACACACATACTGTCTTATTACCATAATGTGTTCTTGTGGCAAAAATCCTGGCGGCAGGGAAGGGGGGGGGGGTGAAGGAGTGGCAGTGTTGGTGAGGGGTTTAGGGAGGGAGGGGTGGGGGTGGGGGGGTCTCGTGAAGCGAACGGGAAGTAAATAACAAATGGCCCAGACCCCACCTCATCCGGAGTGATTTCAATCCAATGTTCCATCATAGATAGTGGGGAGAGGCGAATGTTTGCGGTTTGGGCTATCAATTACAGATATGTGTAGGCAGGCAGACACTATCATTTCGCTGATTGTCACCAGTCCACAGCAGTGACACGAGGAAGTGATTCATCAGTCTATTTCCTGTGACACCCAGAGAAAGATGACATGGTACAGCCTGTGGAATTATGGGAGATCCTAAAGGAAGGACTCTTTAACATGCTTGGGGGCCAAACACATTCTAATGCAGACATTTAACCTCTCTCCACTAGCGATTGCTCTTGACTGAGTCAGTCCATTCATCCACTTCATTCTGAGAGTCTGGCTGTTGATGAAAATATCCCTGCTATTAAAATATACAACAGAGTGTGTCTGTTACACAGGAAACGCTGGAAAGAAACTGCACAACAAAGGAGACGGCAAGACTCAAAACATTTTTCAAATTAGTACGGAAAGAACAAAAAAAACATTACTTCACTTCTGGTTATGATAAATAGTAGATCAAGTAGAATTCATAGCTAAGATACTTTAATATTCAACAAACCTACACTAGAATAAAGTTACAAGAAGCATAAATTAGTTCATTATTGTAAGCTTCAACTTAAGAGAAGTCTGCAAGTAAAGTCTCCGTGGAAAATTAAATAATGGGAATTATTATCGTATCTGATCATCTTCTTTACTCTTATGGATAGCTTTTTTTTGTGTGTGTTTTTTTTTTACTGACAGTAAATGGAACATCTTACATCAAATATTTAGTTCGATCACACAAAAATGCTGGAGCAGAGCTCCAATTTCCTTGACCAAAAAGTATTGTGTTTTTATTTCATTTATGATTGTTGTTGTTTTTTTGTTTCGTTACCTTACAGCACCCTTCACCCTAATGCCATAGAGACAAAGAAATTCAGCCACTTCTCTTAGTTTACAAATTGGGTTTAATGATTGCCGTATGATACAGCGCCTTTGCAATCCATTCAGTTTGCATAAAATGGAATTTTGCAACACTTTACAAAAACAATTTACACAATCTATCTATCTACCTTTCCATCTATCTATCTATCCATCTATCTATCTACCGTACCTATCTATCTATCTATCTATCTATCTATCGATCTATCGATCTATCTACCTGTCTATCTATCTATCTATCTATCTATCTATCTATCTATCTATCTATCTATCTATCCATCTATCTATCTACCGTACCTATCTATCTATCTATCTATCTATCTATCTATCTATCTATCTATCTATCTATCTATCTATCTATCTATCTATCTATCTATCGATCTATCTACCTGTCTATCTATCTATCTATCTATCTATCTATCTATCTATCTATCTATCTATCTATCAATACAAATTCATATACAAATAATATTACATTTATTCTGCCAGGTAGGGTGATATGGTGGCCCCTTACATGGACACGAGGGAAGAGAGGAAGATGGCCGGTGCTTTGTCTCGCTCTCTCTCAGGTCATCCTTCCTCTGAGATTCATACCAAGCTGGCAGTAAGCACAGATGATACCAGCAGGCCAAACTTTATTCCTCCCCGTTGCAATTGCATCTGTGAGCTGTGACTCTATCAATCTGCTGGTGGTTGGGAAGATTGCCTAATCCGGTAGCCAAGGGACTCTTATCATCAGTCTGCTTCCTCATTGTGTGTGTGTGTGTGTGTGTGTGTGTGTGTGTGTGTGTGTGTGTGTGTGTGTGACTAGCCACAGCATCATTGCTGGGAATTGCTTGTACTGCTCTTCCGTTTAACATTATCACCCTCATTTGTAAACACAGTCATCCATCAGGCATCGGCCCCCCAGTTATCCAAACAGATGAAGAAGGTGTATGTTCTTATAATTTGCTCTCATCTCACAGAGACGGAATAATAATAATTTCTCCCTGATGCACAGTTGCCGCCTCCTCCTTCTCCTCCTCCTGTTCTTTTTTCTCTGCTTTCATTCTCTTTCCTTGCATGCAGATATTGTATTAATGAAGCAGCCTAATTTGACACCACACTGCAGTATAATGGATTAAAACGCAACACTGCCATCCGTCTGCAAGCAATGAATAAAGCACGCAGTACAAATATTGTAATTCATACCTGTGATAAGAATCACGATACCAAATCCTGCCTGTGTGATCATAATCTTAAACTGCCTATTGAGAATATCTTTGTAGTCCTGATTGCATTGCGACTATCTGTCAAGGGGCAAACCTCTAGCATTAAGAATAGTTTTTGCTGTTTTGTAGGTTTGTGTGTCACGTTTTCATCATTTTTTTTTGCGTTCTTAGATATCATCACCACCTCCTCACAACCACAATATTACCTTTACGTAATCAATACCATTCTAACACATGTGCTGTCTTCCTTTTCGGCTGCAGGTGTCTTGAATTTAGCAACTCGTCTTTGTAAGCCGCTCAGACCATCAGCACTTTAGTCACGCTCACGCAAAGAGCTTTAGTCCTCACTCCTGATAAGAGTCGGCCCATTGTACTCGCCGCTTCGTCTGTTGTCAAACAAGGAGGACACGCTGACATAGTCATCCGTAACAACTTTATGAATGGGCACGTGACATGGAGCAAGCTGCAGAAGAAAAGATCAGCCATGCAGTTATGATTGGACATGTTGTTGCCATCTGCTCAGCTTTGTAGAGACCCTGTGAACACACATAGCTTTACGGCAAATATTCAAGATGAATGTTAACAGCAACCTTAAAACAAGACTTAAAAAGTGTAGTTTGCATTTCATGTACTCAAAAACAGGTGTTTGAAACTCGCACATGTTTTTCCCTTGACTTCTGTAAGAAGTAGTAGAGAAGGGGCAGTTTTGCTGTTGCTCGCCATTAGTTTTGAGCTAACTATAATTAGCGAGCTCTTTCTGCATTTTGGAGTCACAGAGAAGTCATGCAAGAGGGGAGAAAACTTGTGTGAGCTCAAGACATCTACCTTTTTTGGAAGTATCACCATACTTGGATTGTAGCACACTCAAAATATAAAGTCTTAGCATTCAAAAATCAATATAGTGTCTCACTTAGCTCTGCTATCACCTTTTGTCTGCTAAAACCTTGTGGTACTGATGAACAACTGCTCAGTTTCAATTATAAGAGAAGATTTTGCACGTTTTAAAACTTGATTCAATAACCTCATCATGCAGATCTACGGTTTGTTGAAGCTGTTGACTTGAGCTCTTCACCTAATGTGCTAATTGAAAGCATATTTCATTGTCACCCGCCTTAGCCACTAAAGCAGCCTCATTCCCTCAGCAGAATTATGCTACACTATTGTATTCAGAGGAGGACCTCTTGTATAAGCACTCTCACAAAGAGGACCATCCCAACCTATGCTTTCTGAATAGCAAGCATCCCACTGCTTGCATTTGCAATGTAGATGTGCGTGTGTGTTCTCGCTCTCTATTGAATTGTTTTCTTAATCGTTTCCTTTGTGCCAAGAAGTAAAGAAAACAGATTGTGTCTGAAGAGCATTGGAAGTGCCAGTGACCCCTGGTCGCGACACCAACATTGGGACTGCCAGAGCAGCAGATACAGAGCCGGGGGGTGGGGGGTCGGCTACTCTGTCCTGCCATGATTGCCAGCACCAACATTTTCTTAATGGGAGGCCGATTCGGAATCCTGTATGGACTCTTGCATTAAGAACAATAGATACATGGATTTGGAAATTGATTTTAAGGAAATAGATATAGCCCCAACTTCAAATGGGTATTATTAATTTCAACACATCATTCAATTCATGTAAATATTCTTTCAGATGACCTAAACTGGCTAAAGTGGCTCTAACTTCTAGAGGTACGTGAAATGACGGCTTCTTAACACCACAGTGCGATCCAGCACCTTGAAACCAAGCCTGTCGTGGGGCAGGCGCAAAATCTCTGTTTCAACATTGTAACAGTGGGGGCAGTGCTGAATGTTGCATCGTCATTTTAGAAAAGTTAATGTTATTGTTACTTACTGATAACATTCACATTCTCCAACTCATATAGCTGTTTAAATTACATAATATGACCTCTGATTGAGAGACTTTTAGCACAATGCAGATAGATTTAGGCATAAATTGGTTAATGAAATGAGGTTTGGGTTCAAGTGAGCCAACACTCACCACCAATGGTACAAAATCAACAGCCAGGTGCAGCTGCATGGTATCCACCCCATCATTGACCTCTCAGTTCCCACAGATCCCATCATAACAGCTGCAAAAATCAGCAACCATCAAAGCAGCTTTCTCCATTCAATAGACTTGAACATGAGTCTCTTGCACTGCAGTTGGCCTCGATCCATCCACCTCTCCCTCCACCTCCCTATACAGATTCTTACATACTTTCATGTGGCCACAAGATGGCATCTGTCAGTTATTTATGAGTGCAAATCTTATTTACGACCTCTCTGCATGTTCTGCGGAGGAGAACAGGGCACGTTCTCTCATACCGAGCATCCTGTTATTATAGAAGTAGGACTCAATATTTAATTCCATTCTTCTGTTTTCTCCAAAAAAGGGAAATTGCTCGGTGCAATTTATAAATGCAGCGAGCACGGAAGTAATGATCCAAAGGCCAAAATATTGTTTGATTGGGAAGAAACCTAATTGCCTTTCAAACCTCTGTGGCACGTTCTATTTATTAATCTGAAAGTGGTTCCGAATCTTGGGGATAATGAAAATCTCTTTTATAAATATGTATGCAGTGAAGTCACAACATAATAGGGGCCTGGTGAAAAACAAGAGGCAGCAAGGCAGCTGAAGGATGAGGCACAGGCCCTGCAGAAAAGAATGTTCCCCTGGCAGAAATTGGTTTAATTAATAGGACATTTTACATAATGATTACAGTGTAATTGCACCGACTAGCAGAGTGTCATTAAATATATCCTTGCTCCTTTACAACACCCTCCAGCTAAAAATAATGAGTTACATTGGAAATCAGTATGCAACAGGTTCATAAATAACATTTAAGCCCATACAAGGCAAGTACTTATAAATAATAAATATTTGCCTTTTGTAATTGAAGAAAAAAACGACTGCCTCTTTTCTCTGCCACTGCACACTGCTTTGTCCTGTTGTAGCTGTGGAAAGGAGATTTTTCCAATTTTTCCCCTCTTGTAAGTGTTGAATAATTTATTTGCTGGCTAATAGTCAACACTGTCAACACCTGGTGGTTAAAATATACCTGTGTCCAGATAAATGCAGCAGCAGGCTACAAAGCGATTATTCGCTGCTTCCAGATATTTTCTTGGATGCAGTCCCTGTATACACTGCAGTAAATCACCAACTTCCAATTACCTTCCTCCATAAAACAAGGCTCGTATTCAAATCAGGCCCCAAAAGAGAGGGACAGAGATGGGGACAACTGAAAGCATGCCTGGGAGCACTGACACTGACTGAATATGTGCATGCATGAGTGTGTGCGCATGAGGGCTTCTTCGTTTAATGCTTATTACTTTCTGCAGAGTGGCACTGCTCTGCTATTCCTGCAATAGCACTTTCACGCTGGCTAGGGTTTCATTGGCTTAAAAGGTTGGCTACTGAAATATTTTCATTAATCATTCTTCAAAGTAAGAGCCAAAAGTTTCTTTTGAACATTATCCAAATACTGGATTAAACAGTTAGATATGGCGTGATCAAGAGCCATGATTGCAGAATTACCAGAGTGGTTGTAATTGTTCTCAGGGGATTGTTGTGTTATAAGTGGATCTATCAATCACTTTTATATATTGGAGCTTGGAGGCGGATACTGGAGGCCCCCGCTTAAAACCCTGTTACTGTTGGATAATTACTGTATCTTTCATCTTTAAAAAGTCAACCTTTCAGAAAGTTAGAAAAATGAAATATTGCTTCCCAAAAAATGTTGGAATCATTTGTTTATGAGAGTTTTAAAGCACCAGCCAATTTGGAGAAATGTATTTATTCCAAATGTGTTGCTCTTTGTCTTTCCGGTGTCCACAAAAACCAGCAACAATAAGTTTAAAATAAGACAATATATACATATATATATATATATATATATATATATATATATATATATATATAAGACAAGAGAATGCAACATCACTAAATATACTTTAAAAATTGAATACAGAAAATAGTAATACGTCATGAAAACAAAGGCAATATTAAGTTTGAATAATTCGTTTTTAGAGTTGAAATTTTGTTATGGTAATACTGTTATAGTTTATTGTGGGTGCGTGCATGCATCTGTGCATGAATGCGCGTGTGTGGACAACAGCTTAATAGTTGCCATGAGGGGAAATTCTATCAAGGTTACCAAATATTCAAGGGCAAAGTTTTTGGGGGTTTAAGGTTCAAATATTCTACCGCGTTAAAATTATTTTTTGAATTAAATCAAGTCAATACAACATCCTTGCGCTACGTGTTTGCAAGTATGGATATCAGATCCAGGTTTCTCCCTTTCACCACATCTTCCATCCTCCTTCATGTCTTTTCATCATGAATCCTTCTTGTCATTTTGGCCCCTCACCTCCCCATCATGCCATCCTTTTTGTCAGCACTGAAGTAGTCATCATCACACATGCAGATACTCCTGGAACATGATTCACTTTTGATCAGTTCTCCTATAAGACGGTGGAGAAAAAACATTCAGAATGCTCTCCGCGCTGTTCGCTTCCCTGCCTCTGAGTGTGTTTAATACCTTGTTTCCATCCCGCACACACCAGCTGCCTCTCCTCCATACCCATATTCTGCCATCAGACACCATCAATGGATTGCATTTATGCAGAATGCATCAATAACCAGAAAAACTAAGAGGCCTTGTCAGGGACGGGGAGTTGTCACAGGCGCGGGCAAACGATTCTACGCGGTGCTCATCTGAGCTGCAATCAGCCCATAATCTGAGTATACATCAGGCTTCTGTGACATGGAAATTTCCTGCTCCTCCGCTCTCATTTTCAGAGGCAGTAATCACAGGGAGAGCCGCTCAACCTCACTGAAATGTATAAATAATTTTCATTCAAACATATTAACAGTCAAAATACCAGAATCCATCATGGTGGCAGGAGGAGCTTCTTAAGAAGCAATCAGGGCCTCTGCATGTGTTCTTTGTCTTTGGCAGCTGAGAGACAGGGCGCAGATTACTTGTGCATAATGGCCTACCCCCTTGGAGCTTTTAAACTTTCCTGCCGATCCATTACATTTACCAAGCTCGGTTCCATGCCTGTCTTTAATATCATGCTTCCTTGGGAGGAAGATCTGGACGAGGGTTTAAAGACCTTTTTATTAAGGTAGGCAGGTGGGCCTCCATCCATCTTCCCAATCCGGCAGACACATTTATGTTCCATGGATGGGTTATGTACCGCCATCTTAAAGAGCGAAAACTTGCCCTTTTTACCTCATTGGGAAGAAAAGGAATTTTGGAGATGAGCAGGTACATTCAAGGTTGCCAGGCTAAAGATGTCCTAAAAGGCAGTGGACTGGAATGTCTTTAAAGTTGTTTACCATCAAGCTAAAACAGACGATGATCTTCAATAAAGACGCACTGCGCTGTCATTGATCGCATCATGCATTCCACACATTTTTGCATGATTCCCATTGCTGAAATTGCACAATCCAGGCATAACACCATCTCATTACATCACACCAAAATACACATTTTTACATGCCAGAGGAGAAAGAGGATGTTCACAAGAGGTGAAAATTAAGGCAGCTTGAGCTCTGAAGCCACCCGAGCCTGACAGCACATGGGCTGCACTTTTATGTCACGTCGTTAATCTGCAGTTTATATTTTCTATGACTGCATTTCCTCTTGTTTCCAGAACCTTTGGAAAATACACAAGCTGTAAAAAGAGTCACCTTTTGTCTGCAGTGCACCTCACAAACGCTAATGTTTTTGTAACAGTTGCAGCCTCTTAATGATCCACAAACACAATTGCAAGTTATTTCTTTGTAATATCGGTTTGAATGCCTTTCGCTAAGCAGCAGATGTGGGGTCAGCGAAGGTGGAAAGCTCAGGAAAAATAGGAGCGTAATGAAACATTCAGAAAATGGTGTAAAGCTAGTGAGGGATGCCCTCATCGTCTGCGATAAAGCACACTGATGCAAGGCAAACAGCCATGGATCACAACCCTTTTCATTACAACAGTAAGAGGATCCATAGTTTCCATTTTTCATCATCAGCTTTAAATGCTAAAACCAAAACTTTGATGTAAAGTTCCATAATAAAAAGAATAATAATGGCTGTCTGAGTGGTTACTGATTAATGGCTTGGATCCTAGATGTGTGCAGACAGAGGGGTGAATATATTTTCAAAATTCTTTTCTGGCTCGTATTAAACTGAAAAATAGATGTTATCGTCTTTGTTTGAACCTGTTGTTTTAAATGAAAGATAAAATTCCTCTACCCCAATCGCTGATGGATCATCTTCAAAAATGTAAAAAGATCTGGTAAATGATGCCATGCATTCTTTTTATTTTCCCTCATTTAATCAAATCTTCATCCTTACGTCAAAATAATTGAGATTGAAATCTGGATTGGGGACAGAATACAAGCTAAGCGCTGTCAAGCACAACAATAAAACGTAATATCCAGGCATACAAATGTCCAAAAATCTAAATCGGGAACAAGGGCATCTACCATAAATCTTATTTGCCAAATCCTGTTTAACTGACTTGAATTCATTTGCCTGCATTTAATAAATAGCAAATCAGGATTGGGGAAAAAAAAAACATTATCTAGTCATATCTGTTTTTTGTTCCTTTCTCTCCTTCCTCTCCTCTCTCTGGCCCTCGAGACTTTAAGGGCAACAAGGAATTATAGCTCAGTGAAGTGCAGTGGCAAAGCCCCAGAGATTCATAGACAGCCTCAATGATAAAGTCCAGTCCAGGAGAATTGCTACTAGTGCAATAACAGCGAGAGAGGGTCACAATAAAGTTTAGTTTAATGACAAGAACAAATAACTTTAACATTTGACTGGGACACTGAACCCCCTTCTCGTGGATCGCATCTGATATATCAGCAGGCAACTGGCCGTGACTGCTGGGCGATTGTGCTCGCCACTCTGGCACTAGATGCATGTGGGCTCTTGTGGCAGGTGTCCATTTTATAGAGTTATTCAGCTGGAAATGCTGGACACTGGCTGAGGCTCAGGATGGGGCGGAGAGGCCTGGCTAGATTATTGTTCCTGCACAGCTGACATGTCCCAGGCTCCTCTCTGCACTGCTATCTGGCTGAAATGTTAGCCGCTGAGTAGCTAAGAGGCAGCGTCCGAGGTGATATCAAGGCTACTGCTGCAGAGCTTGGACACAGTCCTGAGGACAGGGCCACTTAGACACTAATCGCTGCACCAATGACGCCGAGCCCAAGAAATATTATAGGTGACCAGCTGTTGGTCAGTTTACTCTTAGTGCGCCCACACTGCTATGTCCTGCTGCAAGCATGACAATTACACTCTTGATGTTTCACTCTTGCAACTAAAAGTTATTTTAATCTTTATCTGCTTATTATATATTTCATAACTAATCAATAGGTTGTTTTCAGAAAAGGTTAGAAAATTGGGCAAACTGTCAGCTTCAAATGTACTTCAGTTAAAGTGATGTGTTCAAATACATTAACTTGTTTGGCCAACTTTCCAGAGTCCGAGAATATTCTGGTTAAGTCAGATAAGAAAAAGACAAGCCGGAACCAATAATTAGATATTTTTGCTTGAAAGATGAATCAAGCAATTAACTTGTAATCAGAATCATTACAGATTTATTTGCAGTTTACTAAATAATCAACTAGAAGTGCACTCAAAGAGCGTTACAAGTACACAGTAGAGTACAGTGGATACTTCATATCATAAACAACAAATAACAAATTTGTCCATTTATATATCTGTGAAAACCATAAAGATATATTCATAAGAATAGTTCATGATATTAAACTTACACACTTGAAAAATAAAATGAGAGCGTGATCCAGATTCAGGTCACAAACTTGAGTGATTGACATTCAGCAGCCAAATATGCATCCGTCCATCCCTCAATGCGTCCATTTTGTATACCGCTTATCCTGTTAAGAGTCGGGGGGGGGGGCGGTCTTGAGTCTATCCCAGCTGACATTGGGTGAGAGGCGGGGTTCACCCTGGACGGGTCTTCAGTCCGTCGCAGGGCCATCATGAGCAACTGAGGTTCAGAATCTTGCTTAAGGATACTTGGACGTGGTCACCAGGGGAAGTGAGGATTGAACCAGCGAGCCGTCGGTTGCTAGACAGCCACTCTACCTCTGAGCCATGCTGCCCCCAGCAGCCATTTAATTGTATGCATTTCCCAAATGAAATGACAGCTACAATCCTGCCAACAACAATCTTCATTTTCCAGATCTTCAGTTTGAGCTTTGTGGTCTGTCACATCACCTTTCCACCAAATATCAAAACTAATCCATTAGATTCTCCGTTATCCTGCCAGTAAACAAACTAGAGGGGACTCAGTATGACCACATCCTGTGACTTCATCAGATCCTTCTCTGAGTCCAGATCAGTTCAAAGACTTAATCCATTGTTCCTCAATCTAAGTTCCATCGTTGTTTTCATGGAAATCAACCCACAACAGACCAAGCATTGTCCACCTTGGTGGAGATAATTAATGGATGAATGATTTCAACTGTGTTTTGAAATAAGTTGCAATCAAGTGATCTTTTTTCCATCATGCTGCAACAGATAGAAAAACTTCTACTGTAGCAGATGCTTCAAGAGCTTGTCTGCCAAGCTGTTCTGACCTAACAGATGTCAACAATATGAATGGTGCGTTCATGAGAAACATCCAGAGATCATAACAATATTCAATTTGCAGCCACGGTACCTTGTGACAAGCTACTTAGCCTGAGTGAGTAATGAGAGCTGATGGCCCTGAGGTGCTGCTGATGGCTGCACGGGTCTGCTGGGCAGCTGCTGGTCTGTGGCTGGATCAGGGCTTTCAGGCTGGCAGCCATCTTGTTAAAACCAGCAGGAGATAAGGCAATAGGGGGAGATTAGCGGGGGGTACACCGGATCATTTTCTCACACCCAAAGCCATGGCAGTTCAAGCGTGTTCAATTAATTTGGTTGGGGAAATGTGATAAATATGGGTGTGAAATGTATTTCTGACGATGTACTAACTCATCTCATCTCAGCGATCCTCCTGTTGGTTATATTGTTGCCACATTTCTAGTTTACACAGCCTGAAAAGAGCCATTCAGGACGGCTTTTGTCGAATGTCGGCCTCGTATGCAGATTCATTTGCAGGGCCATTATCCAAAAAGAATGTGTGAGACAAAGTGAAGACAGGCTCGTGACAAATGATCATCCTGCTAATAGGCTGTAAGACACACTTACCATGCTAACAACACGCTGCACAGAATGGACGCGCCCCCCGTTGAAAACAAACAATGTGCCTCCAATCTATCATCGCTGATCCATGTCATCATTACCCCTCAATGGCCATGCGGACATCAACATGACAATGCAACATGCAGGGGCCGCATTAGCGCAATAGATTATTATCACAGAGAATATGGCAGAAATCTCTTATGGAGCATTATAGCTGGAGTGGAGAGTTCCAAACAAACAGATTTATGTCGTGTTCTCTCTGCGGAGGCAACTTGGCTGAGCAAAAGGAGTGTGTGCATGAGCTTGTGTGTGTGGGGGGGAAGGCTTTGCAGGTGAAATGTTGTGCTAATTCTGTACAGGTTGGGCTAATGTCGAGCCCCCGGGTCCTGTTCTGTTAGCCCGTTGATTGGTGATTAGAGATATAATTAAGAGCAGCTTTGACACAAGCACTGTCCTCCACCTCCTCAAGCTCCTTTACCCCCCTCATACACGCACACACACACATACACTCCCACCACCCAGCCCAGAAAGCCCCCCCAGGCTACTTCCCATTGCAGTTTATGGTGCTTCCTCCATTATCCGACAACAAAAGGAGTCCTCAGCACACAAAACCCCAGCCAGCTGTGCGCCTGACATGGCAGGGAATACACAGCCCCTCTCCAGTGACAATAAAAAGAAACTTGAGTTTAAACAAAAAAAGTTACACCATATTTGCTCAGACTAACTATGATGAAAGGCAATGAAGACAAGGGCTCCTCATGTAGGTATCAATATAAATATTACTGGAAGGTCAATTAATATGTAAATTAACTCCTCCATTTAATTAGCTATTTAACTATTTTCCAAGACATGGACATATTAAATCATGCTTAAAGACCCCTCTAACTAGCCTCCTGACAATAGTGCCAGGGAGTCGTGGGCTCATAAACTACCGGCTTGACCTATAAAGAGCCCCGAGTCTGCTAATTCCATCTCAGCCTAATTTTATGACTTGCATAAAATAACCATAGTGCAGCTTTGTAGCTGTAAAGAGGATATGGGTAATAAAATGGAGCAGGGGAAAGCATCAGAAATCTCCTCTTCACTAGTGTCCTCATTTATTATTCTATTATTCTTTGCAGGGTTCCAGGCTCATGCGAAAGACAAATGACCTTATTATATTAAATAATTTGTGAGGATATTAACCGTTAATCACACATAAACAGCATTTAAAAGGTATTGATTTTCCAGCACTCTCAACAGCTTGTTAAATTAACGTCCAATAACATGATAATAGATAATCAGGTGAATGATACTCGTTCGTAGGGGACAAAGGAAAGGTAATGTGCGTCACTGACCCTGATGCCACCATATATCTCCATCTCACTCTTTCA
Organism: Aulostomus chinensis; assembly: GCF_037954235.1. NCBI lineage: Eukaryota > Metazoa > Chordata > Actinopteri > Syngnathiformes > Aulostomidae > Aulostomus > Aulostomus chinensis. Next base: position 6,372,476 of record NC_141333.1, on the reverse strand, counting down.
TGACCTTCCGACAGGTATTTGACCTTGAGCAGCTCTTTCAGTGATTGACAGCACTGCCAGATTTATGTCCAGGCAGGAAACTTGTTCAGAGTTTTTTGCAAAAAAATACCTTAACTCACTTTCATTAAAACTGAACTGTGAGAATATTTTTGATCCAGCTTTGAAATGCATGTTATTTTCAATGTTGTGCAGACAATCAAAGGGTACTTTGAAAGTTCCATCCATCCATTTTCTATACTGCTTATCCGTTAAGGGTCGGAAGGGCCTGGAGTCTATCCCAGCAGACATTGGGTGAGAGGCGGGGTTCACCCTGGACAGGTCGCCAGTTCGTCGCAGGGCCATTGGGAGTAATTAGGGGTTCAGTATCTTGCTCAAGGATACTTGGACATGGTCACCGGGGGAAGTGGGGAAAGAACCAGCAACCCTTCGGTTGCTAGACGGCCGCTCTACCTCTGAGCCATTCCCCCCTGCGAATTTGAAAGTTATGGATCTCATATGTTAAATTTATCATTTGCTCATTTGATAAAGTTAGGTTTTGATAATCTACTGATTGATATATCACGGTTTTGCGGCTTCAGATGTTGGAGCTGTCCTTTATTCCGTTTATACTCCTGCCACTTTATTATGTGCAGCCATAGATTGTGATGTTCTGTTTCGGCTGACGCAGTCCAAGAAGAATTAATTTGTGTTCATTACTGAGGCTTTAGTTTGGAGTGTTCTTAAACTGGAATTTTTTGGCAGCTGTTTTTTTTTTTTTTTTTTTCTTTTAATTTTTGTGTTAAGTCCCATTCTTGTGTGAAACATCCTTCATCGTTTTTATCATATTTGATCATCTTGGTTTTTTTTTTTTTGGTCCAGTTTCAGATGACTAATAGCATTTCAGTCTTTAAAAAAAAAAAAACAACTCACAGCTATTTTAGTCATTAGGTTTTGTTGGATGTTTTTTTTTCCATTTATGACATTTATAAAATATAATATGCAGTCAAATAGGATTACATTCATCGGATAAAACATTCTGGTTATAATAATAATAATAATAGTCATTGTAACAGTAATAATGATAATAATGTAAGTGTGACTAAAATTTAAAAAAAAAAAACAATTGAAAGGGCCACCTCACACCAGGGGAATACTGGAGCAGACAATTCACTTTTAGGAGCTTCATTGGGTGAAAAATATCTTGATGCACACATTAGTTTGGTCATTTGATTCATGTTCATTTTATTTGACAAAAGTTTTTTAGTCAATTTCATTATTGTTCGTTTTACTTTGCTTTCCTTTTTGACAAATTCTGAAAATGTAGTTGATGATGAATATTTTGATTCTGGTTTCTGTTGAAGAAATACTGACTAAACTGGAGTGCATCATATGCACCGAGAGGAGCTTCGTCAAATCTTCCCACCGACCACTACGACCTCAGTGACCACAAAGTACTTAAATTGATGACATCATCAACAAATATTCAAAATGATATTTATTTAGTAAACGGTAGAGATGTTATGTTACACAGGTTAATGCAAACTGGAACGTCTTACTGTAGGTGTTGTCTTTTCATTTTCTTGTTCATCAGGTCGCATTTTCCTGCATGTTTTCAGTACTCACCTGTGTTCAGTTTTTAATTAGTCCCAGTCTATTCATAGTCCTGTTTCTGCCAGTCCCTGTTGCCACATTGTCATTGCTTCACCTCGCGTGTACACTGATCTCCAGCTTCCCAGTAAAGATTTTTTACCTGCACCCTGAGTCTCGGTTCTGCCCAGAGACATTACACTGAATATCTTAAGCCTCAGTAATCCACACACACCGTGTAGTTTTATCAGAGCCAACAAACTTTAGGTTAAAACCCGGTAACCCTTCTTTGTTTCTGAGTCACTTCATCAGACACATCACTTTTTGTCTGGTACAGCTGACAGCTGTATTCTGATCACCATGATTACTTTTTGATGCAGCTTTTCTCCTCCTGCGAATCTGTGTGTGCGTGAGAGAGACAGAGTGTGTGTGTGTGTGTGTGTGTGTGTGTGTGTGTGTGTGTGTGTGTGTGTGTGTGTGTGTGTGTGTGTGTAATTTTAATGTGTCTCCCGACTGCCCGCAGATACCATTTAGGTTTGAAAAGTCTTCCAAGTTGCTGTTGGGGAAGCTGACTTGCCACAATAATAAATTTGCAGCAGGTAGCAGAGAATAGCGAGTGGCATGCAAATCCGTCTTGGTGTCCCTCTGGGGCCTCGATGCTCACTGTGAGAGAAAATGAAGCCATGCTGCTCCAAACACTGTCTCTCTTTCTCTCCTGGGCCTAATGTTAATTTCACTGGAGAGAGCCAAATAGGGTGTCGACTGGTCTCTTTTCTCCAGCCATGTAGACACACCGGGGCTTGTTCCAGAGATGGATAAGTGAGAGGATAGACTCACACTACCTACCTGACACTGGCCCTCTTGATTCATTATGACAGGCCAATCTTTTATTAGCCCGGGCTTCGTATTCAAACCCTATCAAGAAAAGAAGTGAAGAAGCTGAATTTTCTCTGGATGAATACAGCAGATTTATTATGCAGCGCCTCCTTTCCGACCCCCCATATGGAGGCAGGTAATTATTAGCCTCATGTTTTTGACAGATCTGGTTAGCGGGCTGTTATGTGATATCCATGTTAACTGGGGCACCTCGATTGACAGACATAACCACACACAGTCACACTTCTCTGCAAACAATTATTTTTACACATAAGTAATGTACTCTCTAAGACCATTTTCGGTGCACTTTCTACCCTACCGAATGAAAGGATACGATCCAAAACTTCCCCTTTTACTATTACTAGCAGGTTTCAGAACAGTAAATGAATACAATGGTGGACGGCAGAGTAATTCAATTACTGTGTGGCAGTGCAGGACCAGTTTTATAGGCTGTTCTCTGCTCCCTGAGCACATCCACAGCTAAATGAACATGACAGGCAATGGTCATCTCCCCCTGTTGTTACAAGATAGCTGTTAGGCTGCCTCAGTAATGATATGAACCAGACTCTGGGTTCCCAGACTATTTATGAGGCATAAAACAATATTTTAATTTGGTCCAAGGATTTAATTCTTTAAAATGTATGCGAGCATATCAGCTCGTGAAAACTTTGACACCAATATTGACTGTCTTATGGATGCATGACACATAGTGCAAAAAATGTTCTGGGTCGTATTTTTTTAATTTGTATTTTTCAGCAAGAGCAGGTCGCAAATTTCATAATCGTCAATGCACGTAATAAAATATGTGAAGAATTCTTATTGAAGCCCAGAATTATTGTTCAATGATTATTTTCACCATTTTATAGTATTTTATAGACAGATAAATAATTGAGGCAAATGAAAGAAATGAGTTGGTTGCAGACCTGTTTAGGTAATGAATCATAATCACATCTGATTCATGGTAAAATAATTCACCACTGCAAGTCTCTAGCACGGATAACAAGAGGAACTGTTGTGTTGGGTTATTTTTTTCAATTCAGTAGCAAAACTCAGATGATTTCTGGGGGTTGCCAAGTAGTCCCATAAAATACAAAAATAATCTTCTCATCTTTAGACTGAAAACTCTCTCCTTTTTTTTTTTTTACATTTTACCCTCTGAAACAGTGATATCATTTGTTCTTGGATTAAATTTTATTGAGTGAGGGAGAGTCGACGTGTGCCTGCACTCAGAAAGTATAAAAACGGATGTGAACTATGAAACTGTTAAAAGTACAAAACACTTTTTAAGGAAGTGCTTCAAAGACTCCCTGGATATACTGTTTCCTCAGTAATATGAGAATGCATTATTTTCATTATTGTACTTTTATGCCTCAAGTACACATGATACTGTGATAAATACTGTTTAAAATACACCAGCTGAGATGGATGTTATCATTCTGTCAGTGGGCATAAAGTGAGCAGGTGGGAGCAGGGTTGTTGGTTGCAACATGATTTTTTTTTGGGGGGGGGGGGTGACTCAAAAAGGTTGTAAACCAAAGTATATATATATATAATGGACCCCCGACTTGGCTCTCTCCGTTGCTGACAGTTGTCTTGTCACAACAAACCAAATAAGAATATTTCAATTTTCATTCACTCAAGCTCTTTTTTGGAGAAAATTGCACAACAAATCTGTGATTCAGCTTAGAGTCTCACCTTTGTCTCCCAAAAAACTACAAACCCTCGGTGAAATAAAGCCAGCTTCATCATGACAGGGAGGAGGCTACCCACACAGTCTTATAGTGAGGCTGATTCTGAAGCTCATCTGTGGCTTTGTTAGTGGATGAATGTTCTCTGGTGTTGGGCATAAGAGGTAAACTGTATTGATCCTGATCCAGTCTCATTTTCGTAAGCAGACGGCATTTCACGCTGTGTTTGGGTACCTTTTTGAAGGCCCTTGACAGCCTCGGCCGAACACTGTCAAAGAGTATTTGACAGGCTGGACAAGGGTGTGAATGGATGGGGAGACGGAGGAGGAGGAGGAGGAGGAATGGAGAGAAGCAAAAAGAGGAGGGTAGCTGTTCAGCTCAGTGCAGACTGGTGACAATCGCCTCAGCCTTGGAATCAATTCTCTCTGTTTACAGACCATTTCACAGCCCTTTACCTGCAACATCACTTGTGTCAGTCCCATTAATACCCCCAGATATATAATGGTTGAATTAGCATAATGGCTAAAGCAAGGCTCTGGACTGTGAACACATCGCGAACGTCAACATGTTCTCTTCACTAAGCCAATTAGAGGCTATTAACAGGCCTGCTTGGCTGTAAACATCATCAAAGTTAAAGGCAATTCTGAACAGCATCCCTCCAACCCCCTTCTGGCTGGTGTAGTAGATGGGCCATAGAAGCTGAAATGTTAGTAAACATTCAGCTAGCTTAGACTTCTGCTGGCTCATCCTCACGCCGCCAGGGTATTCAAGCTTAAAGCTAAATTACCACCTTTTGCTGTTCTTCATCTACACCACCTGGCAGGTTCTCAACATAAACCTGAAAATAGGTCATCCTTTAGGAGACGCACACAACGACTTTTTTTCTGCTTATCTTAAAACACAAAATAGGTGGGCAGTCATTTGCGGATCACTGATTCCAACATGTGATTAGCATGCCTGGAAAAAAGAAAATGAATCCAAGTGTATATTTAGTGGAACAATTCCAATTGATTTTTTTTTCCAATTAGGTGATTCAAACAGTTTACTCATCTGTACAGGAAGTAACTGAGACAGGTGATCTTCTTGTCCAGATCATAATTCCAGCCTGGACTTTTCAGCGTTGGAATCTTTTTATCACTTCCTCTTTAATTCAGTAATTCTGGCCTTTTCATGTTGATGCGTCTTTTGCTTCTTGTCTTGGTTTCATTTTCCCACCCTTACGTGTCTCAGGAGTGTCTCGTTGCTGATCAGCACACTGGGTGGGTGTGCTGCCATGTGTTGGTGACATGGAAAGTTGTGCGCATTCAGGACTTTCAGCAACTTTCCAATGATTTAGGTTGCGAACACCACAAGAGGGAGGCTGAACAACAACACGACCTCGTTTGAGGGCAGCAGGAATCCTGCCTCCCCATCTTTGGTTCAGACCTCGATGTGTGTTTTTGGATTATTGCTTTTATCCTCTCTGGGCTGAACTTGGTTGCCTTGTTTGCTGGATTTTTTTGTGTTTGACCTTAGACTCTTAATGGTCTCAGCGCTTGCTAGTCTTCTGTGTCATCGCCGTTCCCCTCGTCCATTCTCAGACTTTTTTATTAAAAGCCAAACATCCCTGTAGCAGCATCTCCTTCCTTGATCCGGTGTTGCAGCACACATGCTTGCAAATTCCTGATGGGTAGAAATGCATTTGTGCATTTGATGTATGCTAACAAATCCATTAAATAAAATACCTCCGAAGATATTTCAGACAAATGGAGTTATATCATGAATAACAATTACAAATATGAACAATGCACAGTGAGTGGTGAAATGACATGGTTTAGAACGACGCAATAGTTTCAGTTTTTGCAAATAAATTCTAGCAGGGTGCAAATACTTTCACTCAGTCGTCATATAAAAACTGAAAGACAATAGTACTTGTGTTAAAGGCCTTGAAAGTATTGTCACAAAACTGCAGAGGCAAGCAAGGCCAAGAGGAAACTATCCAGGACCACACATCATCCTCTATGGCCTTCGAAAGCAGTTGAGTTCCAGACTGAAGGTCTTCTCAGAGAAATGCCTCCAGATTTCAATAGACTGTGTGAGTTTATCAGCATTCAACAAATTGCTGTTCAGGACCTGGCATTCTTTTTACTGACATTATTTTCATGCTGCAGGTTTGGAGTTTGTATCCTTTAAATTTACAGGGTTTTACAGCTCAGTCCAGTTTTCCTGGTCTGCAGAGGCCTCTAATAGCTTCATTCAAATCTGTTCATTAAACTGGCAGGGTACCTCGCTGTTGTACTATGATTTGGAATTTGGAGGGGAAAAAAATGACTGGAGCAGAGGAATTGAAAAACATGTTTTGTGGAGGGGTACATGTACACGTATTTCATATAACTATAAAGAAGTATGAGTGATTAAGTTCGCCATATTTGTATTTTGGGATGTTATTTTCTTGCTATATTCACCTTGTTGTCCCAGACGTTCCCAAGTTTCTCCTCTTGTGTCTTTGAGAAAGTTTCCTAATTTATGTTCACAATAATATCAGCTTACCGGATATGAAATAAGATAATAAAAGAATCAATTTTTAATATCTGCATTTTTATAACACAATTAATTTGATATTCCTCCAAAATTACCACAAAATTAATACCCAATCTGTCAACTAATTACCAGTAATGTGAATATCTCCCAATATAGCCTAACAATATTGTAGTATCATATTTTGGATGCTCAGGCTGGAGGAAGAGCTTCTCCTCCTCTCTGAATCAGGATGCAGCTCAGTGTCTGCCGCCCTGCACGCCTCAGCTCAGCTCAACTCTGCGGCTAACCTGCGATGATAAGTCACCCAGCCAGCCAGTATTGATTGGGGGGGTCCTTGAGCCTTATACAAAGGCAAGGAGGGAAGTGACTGATTGTGTTTTACAGAGAACATTATCACTCCACTCAACGCAGGAGGGCCGACAGAATTTCCTCGCCCAAGAAATGGAGACGACCACCCGGGCTGGGAGTATATGACTTGACTCACTGAAGCGCAAAGTCCAATTTGAAAGCCAAATTGTGAGGCTTAGAACAAAAGGGAAAAAAATAGAAATGGTTAGAGTTTGTCTGGTGATATTTCTTCTTCTTACACTGACCGGTCCATATACTACTGCCCTTTGTACTGTATTTGCTACATAGTCTATAAATTCATTAAAGCGCTGAAACAAATTGCCTCCATCTGCGCGTGATCAGAATTCTCTTGGCCCAGACAGAGGGACAGTGATACTATCACATCAGCTTTAGTCAGACTTTTCCTCCATATTTAGTTCTTTTATTGTCAAGTGGATATAACACTGCCCTGGATGACTTTGTCAAAGGTAGAGAGAGAGGGGCCGCCATGAATTTGAAGTAGTTGATGGATAAATGTACTCTTTATTGGAATTGAAATAAGTTTTTTTTATCTCAGCTTATATTTTACAAAGAGGATGTATGCCGAGGCGCACGGTTTGGTTTGGCTTTTATCAGTTCGGCTTGAAGATTAAATGTGTATCAGGGCTCCATCTTGAATACCATAATCCACTAGAAAATGATCTCGCCTGTTTAAAAAAAAGCGCTCCTTAATGATGGTTCTGTTTAGTCCTTCTCTCTTTCCTCCTATTGCCTTCTCCCCTCCCCTCCTCTCCTCCTGACTATCTCTCGTCATTGTTTTCTGCCTAAATAAAGCTTGCACTCTCCTCATGTAATCAGGCAAGAGTTTCAGGATCTAATAGACTCACACGAGCTCCCTTATCAGCCAGGTGCAATCTGATGCTGCTGCTGCTTAACAAGGAATTAAACATTTTTCCATGCTGCTGCCAGCACTTAAATTGATTGATGCTAAAAGTTTGGAAAATAAAAGCCTGGTTCGTCAAGCGCGGCATGGCATTCCAGGCCCTGCTGGACCCCACAGAGAGGGGGGTCCTGGATTAGAAGTGGCAGCTTGCATTTTCAGCATCAGCCAGCCCTGTCATGTCGGACCGGCAGCAAGGATGTATGTGAGTCTGCCACTTCACATGGAGAGCAGCGGCTGAAAGACACATGTACTCGAAATAAGGGAATCAATAGAACACTTAATGAACAATTAGATGAACAGCTGTAGGCCTGTCAGACACCCATCTGTAAACAGGTCTGCTCAGAGAGAGGAGAGAACAAGAGTGAGGCCTTGTTACAGCTCGGAGGCTATCGCTTCAGGACATGTGTAGGACCCCCCCCCCCCCCCCCCCATCCTTTAGCCTATCTACACCCATTCACACCCTGCTCCCTCCTTCAGCTCCAAGCTGTGTGAGCCAAGACCAATTTACCCAAGCAGACCTCCATCAACTTCCATCCCTCACCTCGCATTAGCAGCAGAAGCCGCTTAAGATATGGAAATGGCACAGGACATCCTTCAGGCTTGCGTCAAGAGAAGGGGGGGATCGATAAATTTGACAATCCATGGCATTTAATTAAAATGGCTGCCGGAAGCTAGGCAGTTTGTTTTTCTGTGTGGGACCCAGCTCGGCGTTTATTGCTCAAATGAATACATAAGTGTATTCATAAGCATCCCGTACATTAAATCCACCTCACTCTTTGAAATGGGTTGAAGGGGCTTTTCAACTTTCAGTGCTGAGCGGGCGCCCCGACAGATGAAATTAATATCTCCACCTCTCCCCCTAGTGACTTTTAGCGTATTCTTGATGCATAAAGAGATATCCTCGTCAATGAGAGCGCTGACAAATGAACGTCGACCGCAGACGGCTCTCCTGATTTGCCTGTCTGTGACAGTGGCGACCTTAAGTGCCAGTCAGGACGAAAAATAGTCAACAGTAAACCTACACTGACAGAGGTGTTGGATGGATAGGTTCAGCCTTCGTCTGGGCGTCTGACATTTTTATGTGTAGATCAGCAGGCTATGACTGACAGCTATTATGGTTAACTAAGCATAGGAATCTGAGAAGAGAATCAGAGGATGGGCAAAGTCTGATAATTGACCTTGCACAGCCTCTCGGTCGTTCTTTATTAAAACTTCATTTAAAGAAGAACAACCCCGTGTGGCTGCTGCTGAAGACTCTTTATCTCTCGCTCCCTCAGCTACCATAATGGATTACGTAGGAATCCATTATGCATTCCACACAAGAAAGAAGTCTGGCTCAAGACCTGCTTAAAAATATATTTTTAGTACTGAAAATTAATGTGTTCACACAAGCCACTGAATCATTTTAAATGTTCTTTTTTAGTATATTAGGTATATGTGTTGAGAAGACCTATATTTCAATGAGGCCGTGGGCCCATTGGTGTGAGAGTAATGGGCGTGTTAATTTATTCATGATTTTAGCTGTTTCGTTATCCGTGTTTTTTCTTACGGTTGTTATTGTATTGTTTGATAGCGTGTACACTGAAAAAAAAAGGTCTGTCTACATCTAATGTTCCTCATCTTTTAATTTGCTCAGTGCAAACAAGGAAGATGTGGCGTGTTCATCTAAGATACAGATATTCACACAACTATCCTGCGCTCCATTGCAATTGTATGCAGATACATGTACTGTAGCATGCCAGCAGAAGCCCACAGACCCGTAGTTTTTTACCCAATACTTTTATTTAATATGTTTTTTCAGTAGATGACACGAGAGGAGGTATGACATGCCTGAAAGGTAATCAGCCAAAAAAAAAAAAAAAGAATACGGATGACATAATGAATCTTAATTAAGAGACAGAGAAACCGATAGTAGAGCTGCAAAACAGCATGTATTTACATTCCAGTGACAGAAGCCCTCTAGTGGATGCAGTAATTGTAATGCAAAGGATGACCTTGTAATATAGAGATCAATTTTGAGGTGGATGGGATGCATCAACAAAACAGCAGACTTTGACGCTGGAGACTGCTGGTTGTTTACAGCTGGCTCTTACAGTCCCGTGAACTGTTGATTTTCAGTTTTGGACTAGAACTGAGTTTTTGAACTCAATGACCTTTAGTTTTTCTTCCCTGATGCCGTGTTTCCCCCCCTTCCTCCGATCTGCCCTCTTCCGTTGTCGCCCTGGCCAGTCAGCTCCCTGCCTGCTAACATTTTAGCTCCTGCTCTGTGATTAGTTCATTTGTATTTGAGTTCCATGCAGGTTTGTTTCTGTCTCTAGCAGCTCTTCTGTTGGGCTCTTTGTAGAAAGCCAATTTATTCATGTGTTGCCAGTTTAGTTATTCTTCTTATTTGCTCCAAACCAGTTGACAGAACGCATCAAATTGGCTGTTCCTTGTTTGTGACACTTCCAAGGTTCTCTTGAAATTTGCTTAATTAAGTAGAGAAACAACTTATTGACCCCCCCATGTGAGTACCTGATCACTGCTTCTTCTTTTTCTTTGACCTTTTTTCTTCTGTCTGACAGCATTTACTCAAGAGAACATCTCTTGATGATGACAGTTGCCACCCATCGCTGCACGATTGTCGCTGTCCTATGTAGATTTCTGCCTGCGTCTCAGTCTTCTCTCCCCATGTCGCTCTGTACGTACACACATACTCTCATGCCCAGTCAGCACGCAGCAGTTTTAATATTTGCCTTGGACAATGGTCCCCTCATTGTCCACTCAAGAGCTTCAAAATACAAAGTGATCATCAGGTGTATAATTTTTTACAATTCTAATTTTTGGGGTATTAAAAGGTTAGATTGCACCATTACGTTGACTGTGAGCACAGGTGCTGATTAAGTTGATTCACTGAGGCAATTACAGCCAGATCCCCTTTAATTACTGTGGGTTTTATTGCAACTGCATGATAATGGTGCACAGAGCCTGCAGGAGTTTTAGATGGAGATGAGATTGCAAAGTATCACACACAGACACAAATCTACAGGATGGAGGAGCTTTTTGCTTTTTCACGCACACCTACTGCCATATGCACACTGTTTCATGCACGCACACACACACACACACACACACACACACACTCATTCACATTCACACACACCATGTCATTAAGAAAACGGTTTGGAGATTAACTGGACAAAACTTGCAGGCCACTGTGTTGCAGAGACTGATGTACAATCTAAGAGTCTGTGTAGTGGATGAAACACACTCCTAAATTCATAGCATGTCCTGCCTCACACATTTACACACACAGACAAGCTGACACTTTCCTAACCTCCACCCTCCCATACACACAACACAACACACTTGCCACCCTGCTCAACACGGGCATTCAATAAGAAACAAGTCGACAGCTACACAGCAGGCAATATCCCCTGCCTTCAGCCTCGGTGCCTGTTTCGGATGCATCTGGTTAGTAAAAGCTGACAGAGGGCCGGCCATGCCTCAGAGGACAGCAGAATGAGGAATTTCGGCGTTCCTCCACATCACCTCTGAGATACAGGAAACACACTGCCCCCCAACCCCACCCCCCAGCCCATCTCACACAGACACACACAAACCGTGATGTGCTCCTAAGATTCCTTGTCACGAAGAATGGAAATCGAAAGCGGCACACACATCCGTTATCTAAATGTTAACTCCAGTGCCCTTCTTGTTGTCACAGCCAGGTGAGGTTAGCCAACACTGGGTGAGGAGCTTTGCTTTGGGCCCCTGCCATGGTACACCCGTCCCTCCAGGAAGAGAGGAAGAGTCTGAGGCAGACAAGTCGCAGCAGAATGAGAATTCAGCCTCCTTCAGAGTTTTCTTACATTATTAAAGTAAAACCAAGAAGGGGTTTCCACACTCATTTGTTATGCCACACATTGAATCTCCTATTTAAATCTTTAAGTAATTGAATGGTTAATTCTGAAATTATAAAACCACATTTAAACTGAATATTGTAATTCCTCAGTGACTATGTGAACATTGAATAAAGCGCAATGAAATCAGGCATCAAGCCACAGAGGCCTTGTTGTCATTAAGAAAAGTTGATAATTTCAGAACAGAGTGGAAGTACAGCATGCTGCAACCAAGTACTATTCACCACTGGCAGTGGTTCCAGGAGAAATTCTGATATTTTAGGCTTGCGTGTCGATAAAACAAAGTTGTGAAAAGTGACAACCCTGATGAAATATTTGTCCATAATCATGTATTTATACAACAGGGCTGGGTCAAAAAAAATTCATGAATATGTTGCAATATACATTTTCCAATTCAGTATCAATTTTGAAAATTCGATATTCTTGGAATCATACTGTAAATTTATCTTCCACTTCAAAGCAACACTCTGGGGATGGTCTATTTTTTGCTTATTCAAGAAAATTGAACTACAGAAATACATTTGGTCAGGAAGAATACATACAATATAATAGTACAAATATCAGAGGGTACTCATTAATTCTCTGGGTACTTCAGTTTGGTCTATTAATACAGATCATTAAGAGTATGGACTTCATTGTGAGGATTGTTTAGTTGACAAGATGTATCACACACATAGTTTTTTGTGAACTTTATGTTAAAATGATTTGAATAATATCAAATAAAACATCCCCAAAAATTTTTTTTTACATATTCATAATGGAGTTCTTTGAGTAATGACCAATCTAAAATCAAAGTAAAAAAAAAAACAATGAAATGAATGTGATCATCACCTAGATTTATGATGAGTTAAACTCAAGGTCACATAAGTCTTGATTATGCAAGTTGAACCAGTGTTTAAAAAAGTGGACCCCCCCCCCCCCCCGCCCACACACACACACACACACACACACACACACACACACACACAAGCGGGCTAGCGGGACACGGTACTCGTGGAATGTGCTGATGTCATATTTTCAGAAAACAATATTTCACAATATTTTTCAAAATACAGGACTCCCGTTCATACTATTTTACAATTTACACACACACACACACACACACACACACACACACACACACACACACACACACACACAAACAGGCACACATGGGACATGTTTACTGACATGGCCCCTCACTAGTACAACGTAGTTTGAGAGTGAAATGAAATATGTGTCTCCAGTTTGATAAGTGTGTCTCAGGAGAGCCAGGGAACCTTTGGCCTGGTATGCAGTCTTGGTCATGTTCTCATTGCGCAGCGGCCGTTGACGCTCCGGTCCTGTGTGGTGCTGAATAATCATAGCATCATGACATTTGTCTGGCTTCAGCCCAGAAGAGATGTGTGAGGCATTCAGTGGCTCAGCACTTCTCCAGGAGCTTCTGTGGACAGGATGGATGGGGTTAGGGGGGAAGACGGAGACGGGTGGAGACAAGTGGACAGTTGCATGGACAGACATGAGACTCTGAATGCAGTCTAATGCAGGGCAGGCGGTATTTACGCTCTGACGGCTGCGGGATCCGGGAGCCGGATATATTTAGCCGCCTAGAGATATCACGCCGAGATGAGATTTCAAAGTGAAGTACCTGTTTGAAGATGCATGGCATTCCACAAGGGTGGGCAAGGGCTACTGGGTATAAATCTAGCAACCCTGCACCTGGTGTGAAGACAGGGAGGGAGTGTGACACCTATGATTTAGAATGACTTACACACAACTAGTACATGTGTAAACTACTCACTCATCCATATAAATTTACACACTATTTATGAATGGAAAAGACCAGACACATCACTTTTTAGCTCCAAATACACACACACACACACACACACACACACACACGTACACACCTGTGCATATTACATTCTCCGGTTCCTCTGGATGTTCCGTGTCATCCATCTTGGTCTAATCTTAGCTGGAGGAGATCTTTGGAACCACAATGTACAACTCCTTCATAGTCATGGACATCTTCTGTGGTACATTTGAAAAATGACAAGATTTTATGGGATTAAGAGAGCGGTTGTGGAATGGGACATCCCATGCATGAGGCAAAGAAAGCTTTGTGTATTTGTGTTCAAATGGTCAAATCTTTAAGAGACTGCTTCAGTGTGCAGGCCTTCAGCAGACCTGAACATCTCTCTTTTAAAGATTAATTCTAGTTTTTTAAAAATTGTAACCTAAAATGATTCATTTCTGCATTCATTGTTCCAGTTTAGTCAAGATGTAACATCCCATATTCATCCTACATTCACACATAAATAGTAAAACAGATAGCGCCCTTTTGTATCCACCCCTCCTCCCAATTTATGTAACATTTAGAGAAGATGTCCAGCTATATTTCATTGACAGCCATTTGTGGTGTCAAGACTTCTCTGATTACTCACTGACCAAAGCGTCAATCTGTGCATAAAGTCTCTAAATGTCTTTTTTGTTTTTTGACGATTGTGGGATTAGACTTCATCCAACAGTTTATTCTATTTACAATACAATCGAATCTTAAAACATTCAAAGGCCTTACTACATCCCCCTCCTTATTCAAGACTGAAAATGCGACAAGCCATCTCCTCCAGCGGATTGCACAAAAGTGCAACCTTTATTGGGTGTCTTTATGAGACCCCCCCCCCAGACACACTCCCCATCTATCTGTAGAACACAAGAATGACTCTCATGAACTCCCTGTTTGTGAGGAATTTGCAAGGCTGCAGATTAGATTTTCAGGAATCTGCAATGTCAATGACACGTTAGGCAGCTGTGTTAAACGGGATGGCATGGTATGTGTGTGTGTGTGTGTGTGTGTGTGTGTGTGTGTGTGTGTGTGTGTGTGTGTGTGTGTGAGATGGGCTGCTTTGTAAAGCCACCACTTGCATATTCCATTTCCCCTGAGCCTATGACTCATTAATCAAATATTCATACATCTCCTGTAAATGCATGGAGAACACAGACAACCCTCATAGCATTTTGTGCCCCCCAGCACAAATGCTCTTTCATGTTTCTGACAAATATCCCAAAATGTCCCGTCCCCTCCCTACGGCACCCCTCCATTCAACCCTTGCTCTTTCTTTCTATCCGCAAAAGCTGAAGAATGTTGCCGGTCTTTCTGCTCCTGCATACTTGATGCTCTGGCTCTGTCCACACAGCCGTTCGCTCGTCCACCAAAATCAACCATGGCCCAACACACAGATCAGACGGGGGTCTAAATGATGCCTTTATGTGCTTTGCCGTCGCTGCTTGGCGGGATAGAAGGGAACAGATGAGGGATTCTTCCATCCGTCCATCTATCCTCACCCTTGGCCTGGCTCTCTAGCAGAAGGGACATTTCCCTTCTTTAAAAAGCAAGCCTCATCATAATACAAGAATTTGTATTGTACAGGAAAACAGTCCAGCACAGCTCAGACTAAGGGGGCATCAGACAGATTATCCATAGTAACAGAACTTTGCACACAAGGATATTTTCTTTTCCTCCACAGAGCAACACAATTGCCGGCAGTGTCACTGGGTCACATTTTTTCCGGTCCCTGGTTAATGGGCTGTAGAGATGGTTAGCACATACGATTAGTTTTAATCTACTGCATTTGACTGAGTGAGAAAGGAACTGAATACATTTCAGTACCACTGAGGTTTGCATCTGGAACTCAAAACGAAACAAACAGTTTTTGGATTCTACCACGATCTCTTCAGGTTATTCAAGTTGAATCAACAGAAGCAAACGCATTAAGAGAGTTAAACATTTTGACTTTATTCAACATAATTTTGCAAGCAGTGTAAATAAAAAGTGCAGCATTTTACTTTAGAGATTAATGGTATCAGTTATTTTACGAAGAGATGTGTAAGGGTTGTATTGCAGAAAAGTCAGTGTGTTTAAAGTAATAAATCAAAGAGTGCATGATCACATTTTGTCATTTTGCGCTGACAGACTTCGTCATTGTAGTTCTTGTGCAAATGCAGAATAGACTTAACTGAAAATAGTACAAAAACTGAAAAAAGAAATACATCAAGGGAATAAAAAGGAAATGTTATGAAAATGAAAGAGAAAGAAGTTCCCGTGTAGTGGAATTCTTGGCTATGAAGATGAATCCACAATCAGAGTCTGGTGAGGTGTGACAGAAGACAATTTGACAAACTTTAATCATAGCTCAAAAATGATAATCCTCCAAAACACAGTCATGCAAGCAAACAATAGTCACAAATGTTTGTTATTGCTCCTAGAAAGCTAAAGTGTGCACAAACAGTCCTTCAGAGCTGTATTTCTGTTGCTGATGTGTGTCAGTCACATTTGATTAAATCAAATAAAAGTTCAGGCTTTCTTCCGTACGACCCAGACAAACTAAGGCTTCTACACAAACTACTTTTAAAATAAAAGATTCCCAAGTGGCCCAATTTTACCTGCTCTGCCACACAATTCATTGTGAATTTACACTACAAGACGTGCTGGTGTCGTGGGAGTGTGGAGCTGGACTTACTACAAGTAAATGACCTTTGACCCCTCTGTTGCAGCATTGAAATGTCTTAAGTCTTCCAAAATGTGGTGAATTGTTATAATCACTGTCAACAACTTGCCAAAGTAGAAGAAACAACAACAAAATAAAACAGCAAACAATGACTTGTGCTTCTCAAGATGTTCCTCCTTTCTAAATAAGGCCATGAAAGACAGCAGAGCATGAAAAAGTGTCCCATTGCAAGAAATAAATAGAAATACGACCACTTAATCCAACAGCTCACCAACCAATGAACCAACAGTTTTTAACAAAAAATTCTCAGCAAACTTTTCAGGACATATGAACTCAATAGTTTTGTTGTTTGAAGGAGTTCTGTAACCTTCAGTGTCACACCTGTCTCGGGTGTACGGCATTGGGGCACTCAAGCAGTTTCTAGTTTTTTAAAGGAGAAAGTTCCACGCTAGTTAACGGCGCTGTCAAAGTAGCACAAAGTCTCCGGCAGTGGTGACTGTCCTCCTCGGGTCACGGATGAAGGGCCACTCTCTCTTCTCCGGGGTCAAGCCTGCAGACAGGTCGTAATCTCTGCCATGACCTTGCACAAAAGTGAACGCTGGGTATTTCTCCATGGCTGAAGGCTGCAGCACCTGAACCCACCGCGGGTCAACGTTCCAGAGAAATGTTACACATTACAGTGAATTTCACAACACTTTCAATTTCATCACTTTCTCTTAAGATATCATTTGAGTGTATGATTCTGACACACAGACATGGGGCCTCATAAAGGAGGGAAGATGACCAAACCTCCTGACTAAATTAAGACAGCAACGATGAGTCTGATTTGTGGCTAAATGCTGCCACCTAGTGGTCAACCTCTATCAAACTCATAAAAATGTGTAACACTGCAAATTACCATTAAATACAGTTGTAATCAAATAATTGATACACGACCACTGAAAGGAGTGTGTCATAATCTGGGTGAGTCCTGTGTTGTGACTTGTCTGACCTTGGACAGCTCTTGGCTGATCCTCTCATAGTCCTGGACGCTTCTGGAGTAAAAGCCTACAGTGCAGCTCGGGTCCATCTTAGTGAAAGGCATCTTCTTTGGTGAGGGGCAATGATACGACTAGACAAAAAGAGAAAAAACACATCTGCAAACATTCATCACGCTGAAGGGCCTCGTTTGATGAATGAATTCCTATTTATCTGCTGTCAAAGCATCCACAAATTTACAACACTGCTCTGTTGTCACACTGTATACCACCACGTGGAAAAGCATAAAACAAAGTTGCTATATGGAGATGTGGGCTCATTTTTATGTATGGTGCCTGAAATATTCTGTCTCACACTACCTGATTCTGTATTTGCCGTATTTCTCTTAAGTGGCAGCTTCTCATACCTGAGCAGCAAATAAATCAGCAGATAGAGACTTGGTAATTGAGTTGAGGGCTGCCTTTAGATTCACACCCTTAAGTACTAACAGAAACTATTAAATTCACATTACTGGGACCCCAGTCAGCTCGTCTGTGTAATTTCACATTACCTGGAGAGGGAAATCGTTGCTGCTGACATCCACAAAAGACTGACAGTAATGAGGGTCCATGTAAATCAAGCTGTCATCTGCAAGGACAAAACAAAAGACAAGTTATTCAAAAACATTGGATTATTACAAAAACGTGCTTCTCTCCAATTTCTATGCAGAGTAGCTCAAAGTCACCTGCGTGGCTTAGTGTTGGGCTTGTGTGCGTCAAATATGCCTCCCAGAAGGTTGTTGCTTTTTAATATCCACCAGGGTGAATTAAACTCTGCATAATCAGATGCGTTCCCACAAGCACATTCTTTACACCCACCAAAAAGAAAGAGGTTGTCATTTAATTTTTGTGTGGGCGAATTACTTTCGCAAACACGCAATTATATGCGACCATTTGCATATGATAAATGCAGCAGTGAACTGCGGCGTGGCAGGGAGAATGTATTGCTTGTCATTTAGACATCATCCACTGCTGTATTTCAAATTGGTAAAATGTAAATGCGTAAATATTGACTGCCAAGATGTACAACTGAAGGTTCCTCCCAGCTCCTGAAGGTGATGAAGAGTGGCTCACTTTGGAGCCTGGAAGAAATTTAATGCATGCCTCCTATGGAAATCAATTACAGCTCACAACTTGGGAGGTTTACTTGTGATAAATGGGTGAGGCTTTGATGGGTCAGAGAGAATAAAGTAAGCCCTGCTTCACTTGCTTCCACCTCCACTCCTCTCCGTTTTTCTCATGCAAACAGGAATACATTAACTCACTTTGTCTCTCCACGTTAGAGGGGTATATTATGCAAAATAATCTGCTATTCACACCAACCTCTTTCTGTGTGTCTTTCTCTGCTTTCCATTACACAAACACTCACCTTGAAATCCTACAAAGTAGCAGGCCTGTTTGGGCTTCCCTCCGATGATGCCTATGCAATACTCCAGACTCAGTATGCTCTACGCACAAAGTACAGACAAACAAAGACAGGCTTTTCCAGAACCTTGGTCTCCAAAAGAAATTTACAAATGTCTAAAGGTTTTGATACCAAATTTTTCTATGGTGTTGCTTAGGGTCCTGGTTTCTCAGTGTGGTATTTTGAAAGGGTTTTTGGACCATTTCTATCCATTTCAAGGGGGCTAAAAAGGTTACACCTCACTTTAAATCTGTGTAATAGGTGATGTCAATCACGGACTATAAGACGGGGCAGGCACTTATACTCTAGACTTTACAAATGTGAATAGACACCAAATCAAAACACAGAGTTTGTGGCAGATTAATGACGACAAAGGCTCAACACAGTGCAGAGCAGCATCTCAAGTCAGTCTTCTCCCATTCACACAAAAAATTGCGCCTGTGGTGGCTCTAAGGGTTTGCAGGATGAACAAAACTCCAAACTTTTTGAAAAAAAATACTCCTGCACACTGAAAATCTCTGCAGGATTAAATTTGATTTTTGGTCTAGCAGACCTAAAGTGAATCCTTCATGAACGCAAGCGAGCAGAGGTCTTTTTCGTCATGTTTGGGTCTCTAGATGCTAAAAGCAAACCACCAAAAAAAAAAAGGTATGAAATATGTCACTGACCCAGAGATTTACTATGAAATGAATACAAAGACAATTTCAAGCAGCTTCTTGCAGTTTTTAGAAATTGAAAATTTCCTATTGAAATTCAAGGAATTGCAACACCCCTGGAAACCCTGCACTGAGTTAATTAACATGACTGTTTTGCTCCCTGCACACTGGGCCTCAAATGATTGACACTCGTTGTTCCACATAGTCACCGTTTTTTTTCCATGGATGTTTCTTTCACGATGGTGAAACCCCTTGCTGACTAGAACACGACAGGCCTCCTTCTAAAACTGTATTCAAAAAACTAAATAACCAAATTTGAGTTCTCAGGACAAGCCGAACATCCATGCACCTCTCACCTTTGCAAAGTTAAAGTATTCCGGGTTGGTCTTCTCTCCTCCCAGCCGTACAGGGATGAGGATGATGACAGCGCGATTGTCTGATGGAGTGAATGCAGATGTGGGCTGGTTGTTTTGTAAGGAAGGGGGGCCGTCTGATCTCCCAGCAGAGGCCTGTGCATCTCTTGGTGCCTTGTGGCTCTCAACGACATCAGCATTGTACACTGTGGTGGATCGATAACACAAAGGTCACACCTGGGTCTGCACTGCCTGTCTTGGCTCTATCTGTCTATCTGCCAGCCTGTTTGTGTCCTTTAGCAGCCATTTCTGCAGGCCTGTTGTCTTCATGATTATGTTTCTGTCTGGAATGTGTTCTTCTGTAATGCAATTTCATGACATTATGTACATTTGTTGTTAATTTCATTGCCAACTCATCTTTAAATCTTAGTTTGATTTAGTGTGCTTTTTTTCTGTTTTTCAGCTCGTGCGTTTTTAGGTGAAACAAAATCCTGTTAGTGATGATTTTGCTCTGTCCAAACAAAATCTGATTACAGTAGCGTGTCGAGCGTGTATTGTCAGAGTTGCATTCCCTCCTCCCCTCTGATTTTCTTTCTGTGACTTCTCACACACTGAGACGCGCTCTCATACAAACACATCCTCTGCTTTGGCTACACGGATGACAAACACGAATCAAAACTCGGGTTATTGGGGTTAAGAGGGAAGACTTGAAGGTTGTAGATTCGGAATTGATGTGTTTTTTGGTCAGCAGACACAATGAAACTGTCGCCACTCTCAGAGGCTCTATGGCATCTCCCAAGCAGAAGAGATGTGGTGGTAAAAAAGGATCCAGGCCCAGTATTTTCAACGGTAGGGCTCATTTTTCATACCTGTGCAGTCCTGGGAGACATAAGCAGTTATCCCCACCAAACCAGGGTCCATCGCTTCTTCAACAGCTTTCCTAACAGACAAAAAGGGAAGGACAGAGTTTACGTGAGTTCATGTGTGAAACGTATGCTGATGAAGCTCCACGTATAGGATCTTGACACGTTTACCCATTTACTAAATAACAGTTGATAAATACATTGAACTAAATCTTGGAATAATCAAATATTTGCCTACTCTATGTCTTCTCAGATATGTAACAATGTGAATACTTCTTTTTTAGATCAAAAGTTTTCACTCGTTTGTAATGAGACTTACTTGAGGATGTGTGCCACCACAGCAGGTCCGTACCAGTCCCCTGCCTGCCTCCCCAGTGCCAGGCCTAAATGGACCAGTCTGTGGAGGCCCAGCGGAGCTGAGGGGTTGTCCCCAAACCATGACACCAGAGTTCGGTGGTACTCCTCTCTCAAGTGGGCATCTGCCTCCTCTGCAGGTCCCTGTGCCTGGGCTTGAGGTGCTGGTGATCCTGGGTCAGAGAGCCTGTGGGAGCTCTGCAGAGAAGCCTCCAGGGAGGCCACCAGACGCTTGGCTGCAGTGGTGGTCCACGTCTCCGTGTCTAAAGGTTGGAGCTTTAGTGCTTCCGACCAAGTCCACTCTATAAAAAAAATAAATAAATCAAATATAAAATATCAATTACAATCAACCTTACAGACCAAATGCAATATAGACGTGTAATGCGGGAAGAAAATTATTTAGGCCTATGAAATAAAACATTGATTGTGCATAAAAAAACAAATTTTATACACTTCTGTGCATAAGAATTTAATGTGAATGGGCCTTTAATGTCCGGCGCCTTCAGCAGTGGAAGTCCCTGCCTGACGATCTGGGGAGGTCAAAGCTTATCCTCAACAAATCTCTCAAGGCCTTTTGTTAACTGACGGAATTTGTTGTCGCTGTTTGTTTTTGCTACCTTTCGTCCGTCTTTCCAGATCAGGTCACTTTTCGTGAGAGAAGGGCGAGAGGAATGAATCTGTTCTATTTTAGGTATGGACACAGGCGCTCGTTTGCACCTCCTTGAAGTTTGTTTGTTTGTTTTTTTTGCCTCAGAATATATTACACAGACATTTATGAAAAGATTCAGATATTTTGATGAATTCTGCAGATATATCAAAACATTTTATACGTGATAGTTTCAGTTGCAGATTGATACGTTTTGGGAGGGAGAGTGGTTGGCCTTGTCAAAGACCTGTGCTCTCAGTGCCCCTCTGGTTTTGGCTTATCTTATGTGTAGGATTTATTTACTTTTTGATTTGGTGTAACACACACAGATGAATGACATTATTATCATTTTTTGGTATTCACATCTTTTCTGAAACAAAAAAAAAAATCTAGAATGATACAAGGAAATACATCAAATTCATGCATAAAACCCAAGGTCTTCATTTAAGTGAAGGAAAAGGTTATAGTTATTAATTATGGGAAGTCATGAAAGGCAATAATTTGACCAGGTCTCTTTGAGTGCTTTCTGAACCTGATCTTTCAACACATCAAAGTTTCACCTCGCACATTAAGAACCAAAAGTCTTTCAGAACTTGTTAAATTAAAAGGGTTTTGCCTTAAATAGACAGAACCTTGAGCGCTTCAGCAACTGAAAAGGTGTCATTCTATTCAATTATAAAGTTGAATGTTCCAGTATTTCACTTTAATTGCGCCTTCGCCTTACAAACAGGGTGGGAGCTGAAGGCGGAGGGAAAGGAAGTGGCCTGGGCTATAAAAAGGGCCAGAGAAGAGTCTAAGGCATTAACAATATGACCTTGATCCAAAGTGAATCAAAGTGGAATTGATCAATAAATATGCTTAAATGGCCATTAGTCATTTTATTGAGAAATATTTCATTAGTGGCATATTTTAGGTTTGACAGAAGAGCAAGTTTTAAATATTGTTTTCTAAATGACTGCATTAAAATGGCACTCATCTCATTATGCGCAGCCATAAAGTCTAGGACACTTCAGAGTTGATAGATCTGACAGAGATGTGTGAGATTCACTAATTTTAAATAGCTTTCATAAAATAAATTGCACTATCTGTTTCAGGTTGAGGATGAGAACATTCCAAAAATTAAGTGAAATAAAGAAAATTAACAGCACAGGCACTGACAGCTCATTCAAAATTACCTACGGCAGTCGAATTCATTCAAAATATTCTGCAGTTTTGTCTGCACAATCGATTTCTTTACAGCTAAGAAATACCATCTTTAGCTGGTTTACCTGCAAGTTAAACCGTCCCATTTAGAATCCAACACTATCAAATGAAGCCTTTTTTCCCAGATGGTTATTGATGCCCACCTCCACCTACAGAGGGTTTTAAGTCTCCAAATATTGGCCAGCAACCAGCCTCCTGCGAGTCATAATATCAGGTGATAAGAGTCTTTCTCAAAGCAACTTCAGAAACAGTTGTGAAACTGCAAATCACCCAGAGTGTGCGCACCGCCCCGAACCTTGAGCACCCAGCACTGTCCTGCTCGGGCCCTCCAGCTGCAAGCAGTGACGAGTGTGTGACTCTCGAGAGAAACGGGGAGGTGGAGCCTGAGAATATTTGGGTTTCTCACGAAGGAGCTGAGGAATTTGTGTATTTCCTGCACGACGAAGTGGCACAAGAGAATTCATACATTCCTACTCTGCTTCCTGTAACCACTGGGTGGCACAATGACAATGTCTTCAGGCTCCAGCTCTCATCTATCGTGTGAAATATACTGCAGTATACAAGCATACTGTGCAGTATCTTGCTTGGTATTAAAGGGTCTACAGGAAATAAAAGTTTATGAAGTACTTTTTTAAACTACCACTACCTCCAGATTTGTGTTTGAAGAAGAAGTGGGTAGGTGGGTTCACAGGTGGGTGCTCAGGCAGGTCTGGTCCCATTACTCACCTCTACCCAGGAAGTGCAGAATAAGTGCTTGAGCCAGCATCATCTGGCCCGCCCTCAGCATGCAGCCCCAGCCACAGTCAGAGGTCAGAGTGGAGCCAGGCAGGGAAGGGAACTCTTCCCTGTAGGTCAGCCACACACGAGAGGCAAAATCCTTCCGGAAAGCCTCAACGTTCCCCATGACGTAGTCCTCATCAGCCGCTTCAAAGCCGGTTTCTGTATGATCGTCGTCATCTGGAGCAAACACATGACACACGCAGTTTTTCTCCTGACGTTGTCCACTGAACCCAGCTACTTGTGTTTTACCAGTGATCCGCTTTAGTTCGTCCTTAAAGATCAATATTATACATATTTGTAGTGTCGGTGTGTGTCTCATATCCAGGATGGTGCAGAGGGCTGAAGTATTCTCCCTCCTTATTTGACATTTGTTATTTTTGACAGTAAATACAAATATTTAACAGTCATCACTGTTGCAAGTCAATACACAAAGCATCAGGTTTCCTTTTGAGACAGATTTTAAGACAGACTCATCTCAAAAGTGAATAAAGCAGGTTCCTCAAAAGACAGCAGCACAGCAACCAGATCTGACCTGGAAGAACCTACTGAATGTACAGAGGCTCCACTTCAACTTCAGTGTGAAGGGTAAATGTATATAAACACCGAAGTGACACAGCAAAATTCAAGTGGAACATGTTTGCTGTTTATTGGGAGAGAGACGAAAAGGCTTTTGACAGAATGAAGTCTAAAGATGATGGATGAGCTAATTTTATCCTTTTTCAGAGAAGCTCAAAAGCTTCTTTTTCAGAAAAAGGAAGCTTTTCTGGGCTCGTGACTTACAAGACATTGTTAAAGGAACATTTTTGGAAATATGTTTCCCAGAACCAGGCAAGAGGCTAGATACCCTTCTTCACTGTGTGTGTGCATTAAGGAGCTGAAAGACCCACTGACACCAGCTGACTAGTTAGTTAGCTAGTTAGTAATGAATGGTAGTGGATGGGCTGTGAAGCACAGCACTGTCAAAAATAAGCAAATACACTTTTCCTCCAAAACAGTCTTTGCATGCATTAATACAACCAGGGTTGTGTCCACCAATCAGCATGAAGGATTTCAGAACTGGATATATAGCCGGAACTACTTTCATGACTTGGTGCAGTGATTTGATGAAGTACCTCAAAACTTCAGCTGACAAAAATAAGTGTTTGTTGACAACGAGAAGAGCGACTCCCGCCGCTTACATGGCACTTTGTACGAGAGGATGAGGAGGATGACCTCTGGACAAACCCAGATCCTGAACCGATCTGCTTGCAATCGAGGGGTCAGCTGGTCTTTTTGTGTCTCAGCTCCATAACACACACTTCTAGGGAGGATGGAAAATACGTTTTTTTGCCAAATAAGTTGGTGTGCTCCTTTAAATGCAAGTCAAATTGCCACTGGTGTTGTTAGAGGGAGTTGGTGATGCGCATATTTAGAGAATATATGTTTTAATCACCAGTGACTGTTTTGTGTGTGTGTGTGTGTGTGTGTGTGTGTGTGTGTGTGTGTGTGTGTGTGTGTGTGTGTGTACACACATGTGCGCGTGCTCCATACCCTCTTCAGCTTTAAAATGGTAACACTTTCCCAGAAGAAGCACCGGGGAGTTTCTACTGAATGAGGTCTTTGACTTTAAAGCCCAACCTACAAAAAAATCAAATGAAGAGGCAATATGTCATGGTTTGGTTTATGGTTGAAAAAGCCTCAAGGACATCTTGTTTACTCAGTTGACTGACACACCTCCAGCATAACACACACAGCTCAGTCTCAAGATTCCCGCGACTACAGTGTTCTCTTTGTCTCCACTTACAATTATGCAAACAGCATTGGAATAACCATTAAGCTTTTTAAGCTCAGAAGGAAGAAACTTTCATCTTATGATCTGAAAAAAACCACAAAACCACATTCAAACCGGAGTGAATGGCCTGATGAAGAGCTATTTTCAGGGCTGACTCAGCTGCAGTGTGTTCCTGTCTCATTAAATTCTTGTTATTATTAGTGCAGTCTTCTGTGACAGAGGAACAATTTAGGGTTCATCTCTCTGCATTTACGTAACCTACTTGCACAGGTTTATGTCATAAATTAACTAGGTCCTGGACTTGTTGGTTGGATCAAATATATAATGCATCAAAGTATTGGAGGGAGAGAGGGAGAGGACTGACATGGGAGGCAGTGTGTGTGTGTGTGTGTGTGTGTGTGTGTGTGTTTCCTGCCCTCCAGCGAATCACTTACTGTACTTCACATTGTGCCAGACTGACAAGAACTTTGTCTTCAATTTTTCCACATCGTCGTTCCCTCTATTCTCCATTTGGACCACGGAGGGATGTGACCCATTCCCGTACAGCGGACAACCCCTGGTACACGGTGTTCAGTGCACACGCACGCACACGCACACAAACGTGCACGGTTAATGTAACGCTAAGCAGTGTCACATTACAGAGTCAAAAATCACAGACTGCACTGAGTAGGTTATATTTTAAACGTCCCCTAAAGCTCATTTTCACTCACCGTTGCCTTGTCCTTCAGCACGAGATGTACAACGTGACGTTGTGTCATTCGAATGATTGAATCTGTTCTGTGTCGTCCGTAACGAGTAACTTACACCCCTCTGCGATGGCCAAACAGCAATGTTTACACTTTGAGGAAGTAACGGAGTTCAAGTCAGCTGATCTCGCGGTGTTTCCGCCCCGGCCAAGGAGATGGGGGGGGGGGGGGGGCTTTGGGAACTTCGTTTTGGATTGTACCGCAGCCTGTGCGGGCGGTGCTTACGCCGTTTGCTGTGGTAGCACATCTTCTCCAATGAAGTCTCCTTGCTTCGGTTCATCTATTTAACAAAACATGCCTGCTTTGCTAAGTTGGGCAGGGCAACGAATGAGATGCCGCTTTATTAAAATAAACAATTTCACGTCGATTTTTCTCCCAATATTAATTAAGATTCAAAAATACATTTCCCCCCCAGTTTCTCATGCCTGATCCCAGTTCAGCAGATATCACAATCGGCATTCACCAGAGTGTGAATTTGATAATCCATTTAATTTTTTCTTCAATCTATTTTATTTATTCCACGGAAAACGTCAAATATTCTTGTTTTCTGATCTTGGGCTTTTCAGGGAAATTTACTGCATAATTACAATTGAATTAATGCAATGAAATAAAGTAAACAAAAACCCCACAAATGATAAATATATTCATAAAAATATAAAATTGATGAGTGGAATTCACCAAATTCAGGAACAGTCAGTATTTGCGATCGAAAAATTATCATTCAGATGAATATAAGCTTGTCTAAATTGAAATTTTCAATTTTCTTTTTTCATCTATATTGGATAAAACGCAATATTTGAGATGACAATATTTTAAGTAAAACTGACAAAAATCATATCAATATAACATGAATTTTCACCATTACTTACGATGCAATTGGACAGCAATGCATTTGTTATTCAAGACCAAAACAAACAAACAAACAAAACACATGTTCCACAATTCCCAGCTGAGCTGTTGGAACTTGTTCCCAGATGATACAATGCGCAGGGGGGGTTTCACAGGGTGTGTTCTTTCGCACACTATTACAGTCTTTACGGTAAAATGATAGCTCCCATTCTCCAGTTTTTCCGTTTTCCCTGTGGTCGTAGTGAGTGAGTGGAGTCTGCCTGCTGCCTCCCTGGGAATCTTGTCAAAGCACATCAGCGGCCACTGCCATGGCTGAACGCCGCGCCTTCGCGCAGAAAATCAGCAGGTAAAGTCTGCGAAACGAGCTCGTAAGAGGCAAGCGTAGCAGAGTGTCTGTTTTATATAGGTCGCCGTCAGACCACCGCTGTGGGAACCCTGTGGAGGAGGCCCAGCCGCCAGCGCAGCCTGCCTTCTCCGAGCTAGCCGCTTGTTAGCCGTATCGGCAGAGATGCTCAGACCCACCCAGACAGACAGCCATTCAGCTAGCTGCTGCTGTTTGACTTGAATGCTAACAAAGGGACAGTATATAACCAAGTTTGAATGAATTCCTGGCCACACTTTTAGTAATTAAACACACCGAAAGAGACTTAAGAGTAAATTGAAAACCGTTATTTTGGACAGCTAGCTGACTTATCTCTTGTAGCTAACGATGGTGCAGCTAGGCAGCACTGGTAGAGATGTGACAGAACTTTGATGACTTGTGTGAAAAGCAAGAGCCCATTGAGAGGAAAGAACAGATAGTTGTTAGATAGTAAGCCAGGGAATAAAAGCTTCCCTTGAAGGCTATCAACTAGCGGTATTGTAATCTCCTCCCCGCCCCTCAGACAGATCAAAGTAATCTCTTTAACAAAGGGCTTTGTGCTGTCAAATGCCATCATCCTGTAGGTAGAGATAAAGATAGACGCAAGCCTCTTGTATTGATGTTAACTTTTATTCCCTTTTTTTGTTATTAGGTCTTAGTATAACCTTTGTTAGACATTTTGGGGGGGGATTTTGGTGCATTTGTGTTGAGAATCAATATGAATCAATTTCCCATTTTCCCAAACCAAATCCACCCACTGGAATCTCGTATTGATTTGTATCAAATGGACATCCCCCCCATTCATGGTAGATGAGGGTGTCTGGATGAAAGCAGGATTGGATGGTCAGATAACAAGAGGAAACATTTACAATGACACCTTACAAATAACTTACTGTCATTGACTGTTTTATGACATAAAAGCTTTTGGACAGTCTGGACAAGACAGTTTCTGATTGTTGGTGGTTGAATTACATGCAGTTGGCTATAATTTTGTGCAAGTGTTTGGGGGAACTATGTGAGGAGGGAGTTGTAGTGTTTCAGAAACTGAAAAAAGTACCTTTTTGCTGACTTTTGAATAAATTTGTGAGCTTGTGTCACATGTTGAGGCACATTAGTAGCTTTGCTCAGCTGTCTCTGTTAAATAAAGATTTAGAAGGTATTGCTTTGCTATCTTGAAGGGTTTAATAACAGAAGCTGTGCCATCATCTCGTAGGAGGTGTAGTGGCTGTCTGGTAAATGAAGGATCACAGGTTTGATCCCCATGTCCCCCGCTGACTGTGTTGATGTGTTATTGAGCAAAATTCTATTTCTTTCTATATGAAAGGCCCTTATTGTTCCTGATGAGTAGTTTAGCATCTCGCACTCATCACGGTGAGTGTGTGTTTCTGTGAATAAAGACAACATTGTAAAGCAGTCCATTTCCCATTTACCAGTCCATCTGTAAGCTAAATCAAGTTATTCCTCTGTGTGTTGACCAGTGCTAAGAAAAGGTCTGGTAAGAGTCACTGGGGAAAGACAGTGGAATGTGTTTGTCAGTTCAGCTTCCCTGCCTTGTTCAAGTGGTGACACCACTGGACTGCAGAGGCCACTGGATCTCTACTTCACTACATTATCATATTCACCTTAAGCCTGCGAGCTTTGTGGACATTGCAGCTTTCATTCTGTGATAGTGCTGCACTGCAGAGGCCACCAGTTCTCTTCTTCAAAGTATTAAGCTGGGAAATTTAGACAAAGCAGCTTTTATTTGAACATTGTGCATAAAATGATAAGCTTTTTTATATCCTTGTGTCTTATTTGCTGATATCTTTGCTTCAGCACCACCTCTTTTTGTATAACAGAACAAATGTGAAAGAAACCAGTCCCAGACATTTGTCATCATGACATCACTATATGATTCACTGTTGAACGTGTACTCTGTCACAGTGATGGTAACCAGTAGTTTGTGGTAACCTTCAAACTAGGGATGGGGCCGATCCGATCCAGTATCGGTATCGGGTCCCGACACCGGCCTAATTCACGGAATCGAAAAATTTCCGATCCAGCTCCCGAAATTTTTCGATCCATGAGCTGTCTGTGACTGCTGCATGGTCTGCTGGGCCAGCATGACTCCACAAGTGACTCCTGGCTGCTAGTCTGCTAGTTGGTTGTAAACTGTGGAATGGTTTCCTAAACGGAGGCGTACCTCAATTAGACAGAGTTATGAGACACGCCTCCGTTCAGTAAATCCATTCCACAGTTTGCACCCACCCGGAAAGCAGACACTGTGGCTAGCAAACTTTTCCACAAAACATGTCCGCTGTTTGGAATTATTTTACACTCGAAACGCCTCAAAGTAAGACAGCGACATGCAATGTTTGCAAAGCCCTTGTTTCGAGAGGTGGAAGCTCCATTGCGTCGTACAACACCACCAGTCTTAACAAACATTTAAAAAAAACACCACGGAAAGGGGCACCGGGAGCTGTTAGCCAGGCAGCAGAAATATGAAATGAGCCGTCAGGAATCACTTCTGGAGTCGTTTAGCAAGCAGAGTAAACTTCCAGCAGACAATGTGAAAGCTGAAGGGATTACCGAGAAGTTGCTCAACTTTATTGTACTCGATGACCAACCGCTATCAGTGGTGGAAAACGAGGGGTTTTGCAGCTTGATGGAGCATCTGCAGCCGAGGTATAGTTTGCCATCCAGGAGATATTTATCAGAGACTGCGCTACCTGAACTTTACCTCAGAGTGTCAACCAAGTTAGCCGAGAAGCTAAAAAGTAAGAGTAGTAGTTTGCCTGAAGAGAGGAGTTTATTACAGCCTCATAAAGTCAAAAATAATGATAATGATAGTATTAAAGCAAACAGAGCTCTGGTATCAGCAAAATATCGGTATCGGCAGATATCCACAATTCAGGTATCGGGATCGGATCGGAAGTAATAAAATGTGGATCGGTGCATCCCTACTTCAAACGCATTGTCGTAATGCTGCTTTCGCAGTGGATTGAGGAGGCTGGGAGCTTGTGGTCAATGAAGGAACTGTCAAGAAAAACAGTCAGTCATAGTCATAGAAAAAAGTCGTTGGGTTTTAGGTTCTCTTACACGCAAAAAAGCATCCTTAAGTCCTTTTCCTAAGTGTCAGGGTGTTGTTTGTGTCGTTGTTCATCTGCCTGCTTCGTTGTTGCTTTTTCCAAGGTCTCTAAATGGTTTTGGTCGTTGCTGGGATTTAACGGGTCGGTGTACCATGAGCTTTGTGCTGACCTCTAGAGTCCCGAGGTCTTTGTGTGTCTGCATGTACTGTTCTTCAACCCTCTGATGTTAGTCATCTCAATGTTATTTGGTCTCATCTGTAATGAAATTGATGACTATTAAACTGACATTTACCAAATCCAGCAATTCTTGTATCTCAATTGAGTTTAATGTATGGCACTGAGTTATTTCCTCATAACACAGTTTGTGCTGCACTAAGTACTGCAACTTATGGCTGTCATTTTACCTCATGTTTACATAATAAATAGCACCAGAGCTTGGGGGTTGAAGTCTTTGATTACAAAATAATGTAGCGCAGAGAACTTCGGCAAAATGTCTCATTGTAGTTATAATAGTTTTACTGGGAATCAGTACACAGGTCTTCAGGTTATTTATTACAAGATTAAGGTGAACTTGGACACGTAATAGAAATAATAAAATAAGGGGAATTAACTTGCTTAAATTTTCAGTGCCCATATTTTCTGCCAGATTATATCCAATGGATCGACAAGTAATCGATCCTGCTGTTGATAAACTGGTGTCTCAGTTCGGTCCTGTGATTGTCACCCCTATTTAAAAATAAATGTTCGTATAGTTTGTGGTTCATTAGATCACCCATCGCTCCTCCGTTTGCAGGACTGTGGCAGCAGAGGTCAGGAAACAGATAGCTGGCCAGTATGGGGGCTCCCCACAGCTCTTCAAAAACCTCAACGTTGGGACCACAACAAGCAACACAGTGAGTAGGCCTAATTACTTTTAAATCACAGGCTTGGCTTGCTTTGATCCGTATGTGCTGTAGCTGCTAACTGTCTGAAGAGCTCAGAAGCTGCACACACTTCACATTTGTGTGCTCACATGCTGTTATTACTATACTTTAGTAAAACATTTCTATCTGGGGCCTGTTTCACAAAGGAGGTTCAACAAACTCTGAGCTTAACCCTGAACTGTGAGATGATTTATCCCTAAAAAGGGAAGGTGAGTTCTTTTATTTTCAGAACAGCTGATTTGAGTTGAATTAATCTTCTCTGAGTAGCTTCACTCTGAGTTAAGTAGTGCACGTGATTAAAAAAACAACATTAACAGACCCCATGGATATGTTTCTGGCCCTGTAAGAGGGAGGAGACAGGTAACCTGCGTATGACCAGGTTAGCTGCACAGACTTAGTTCCCATAGTAACAGAGTCAAAGTTAAACTTATCTCTCTTTCTGAAACAGCTGGAGGTACTCCTCTCTTTCAAGTTGGCCCTTAAATCTCTTTGTGAAATGAAAAACTCCGGTTTTCTTTCATTGCAGGGTTAACAGACTCTGAGTTTAAACTAAACCTGCTTCTGAATTGGGCCCCTGGACTGGCCTGAAGACGTGCTTTCTCGGTTTTGTCATTCTGAAGTTCAGTTCACAACTCAATTATTTTAGCTTACTGAATGTGAACCTATGTGACACTTAAACTACTGCCTGTTTTCTTCTATGTACTGTCTCAGCAAGGGTGGTGCTAATAAACCATCTGTGTGTATTTGTGCACGTGTCACCGAGTGGACACACACTGTCTTACTTTTGTTTCCCTGTGGAGTCAAAACATTGTGATTCTCTTACATATTGAACAGTTCACTTTTTTAATGATGTGGTTTGACATCCCTACTGAATACCATGAGGCGCAACAATAATTGTCCAGTTACTCGGGTTGTTGAGGCCAGACTACATCTGTTAAAGCAGCAGTGGCTGACTGACCTTCAACAGCCTTGAGCTCAAACACCATCAAATGCCACCCCCCTCCTCGTTAATTAGGCCACAGTGGGCTTTTAATTAAACTGTGAACGGTATTTGTGTTCAAATTCCTCAAAAGAGAAAGGACGAGATAAACACACACTGTCTTCCTTGAACTGCAGATCCTAAAACACAAATTCATTTTGGCTTTTTTATTTTAGAAGCAGCTGTCAAAGACCTGTGAAAACATGAGTGTGAAGTTGTGCATTTGCTAATCTGGGCAAAGCATTTGCTGTCATCACTGATGTGTCTAAATGGAGTTTCCTATTTGGAGTTAAATATAATCTCTAAGCCTTAAATGCTCTCTTAATTAAAACAACAGGGGTATTCTCATATTTTGGACATGTTGGTAGTGCAGCTGGTGCAGATTAATGTTGGAGGGATCACCCCTGCGCTCCCACTGGATCCTCATGGCTGATTCCTTTTTTTTCCTCCGTCTTACTTCATCTCATCCCCCACCAGGTTCCCCTCACAGAGGCAGTGGAGCCGGTGGATTTTGAGGAGTATCTCATCACTCACCCTCCCATCGTTGAGTCAGGTCCGCTGAGAGATCTGATTGAGTTCCCCCCAGATGACATTGAGGTCATCTACACACCCAGGGAGTGTCGCACAATGGTACAAGCTGTCCCCGAAGAAGGGTGAGGATGTACTAGCTAGTACAGTGATGATGTGTACGGTTTCACACGATACTTATCAGGGATTAGGACAAATATGGCTACTGTAGATCTACTTCTTGAGTGAGGTATTGTTTCGATCTAGGTCTTGTCAGCAGTTGCATAAACACTGTTTTAATGAAGAAGTATTCTATTTACTTGGTGTAACAGATTCTAAAGTCTGATGTTTACTGTTGTGTGGCTGTAGAGACACTGATGCTCATGTCAGAGATTGTGTCAGATCCTACACAGAAGACTGGGCCATCGTCAACAGAAAGTAAGGCTTCCGTTTGTTGAAGTATAACCTCTGATTCCTGTAATTTACTCTAAAATCAGGATTGTGTTTGTAAAATATGGACATATGTAGCGCATGAGTTAATCTTGTTAAGTTGATCACTGGGTCCGAAATGTCGCCTTGCTTTTAGATATCACAAACTCGGTACAGGCTTTAACCCCAACACCCTGGATAAGCAGAAGGAGCGTCAGAAAGGCCTGCCCAAGCAAGTGTTTGAGGCGGATGAGTTACCAGACAGCAGCAGCTACCAAGATGACCAGGTAGAAAACCATACAGCAGTGAAAGTACAACTTAATGTAATGTGTACCTGGTGTGTCCAAAATTCCTGCCCACATTCCTGTGGACACCATATTTCCCTACAATACAGTGTGGTGAGTTGTGCCTATTTATACTGGTTCTTCTGTAGGATGACCTAAAGCGGCGTTCAATGTCCATTGACGACACCCCGAGGGGCAGCTGGGCATGCAGCATCTTTGACTTGAAGAATTCCCTCCCTGATGCTCTCCTCCCTCACCTCCTCGACCGTGCCCCCAATGAGGAGATCGACAGGCACAATGAAGAGCAGCGCAAGGCCAACCGCCACCGTGAACTCTTTGCCCTGCACCCCGCCCTTGATGAGGTCTGGTATACTCCTTCATCCCTGTGTGCATCGATGCTTCTCCTTTTCTCCAACTCAATTGTAAATTTCCCAGTAGTTTTCACAGTCATCTTTTAAGTACATCTTCCTCTTAATGGGATCATGTAAAATCTACCTGGCCTATTTTCATCAAATTAGAACATAGCAGCAGATATGAATAATGGAGCAAATTGAAACATTTCTCCATTTGTTGTTTTTTTTGTCTGAATATTCAGAGGTTGATGACATCATTCACACCATTAGGGAAAATTTTGAATACCTCTCAAAAAATGTATGTTTAACTTGTCCTCACAACCTCAATTTCTGCCAAAACGTTTGCAAAAGTGTATTCCACCAGAAAAAGTAGCTATCAGAGCAAATAAAAAAAAAACAACTTTGAGTGACAGCAAACTGCCCAAAATTCTGGGATTTTGAAAAGGAAGACTGAAAAACAGATTGTTTTTTTTTTAACTCTGTGAAAATCCTACATTTTTGACAGCACAAACAAATGATTTCTATCACTATGTAGGAGGAACCCATTGAGCGCCACTGTGTGCCTGATGTACCCAAAGAACACTTTGGCCAGAGGCTACTTGTCAAGTGCTTGTCCTTGAAGTAAGTGGTGGACACCCTTGTTTCTAGAAAAAAAAAGTCTTTTAGCTCTTTTATTTAACTGCTGCTTTCTGCTGACACACTTCTTTTTTCCCACCCCCTTGAAGGTTTGAAATCGAAATTGAACCCATATTTGCTAGTTTGGCCTTATATGATGTCAAGGAAAAGAAAAAGGTAAGCTGTTATGCTATCCTCAGTGCTACCTCAACCCTGAGTTGTTGAGTCACTTCTGAAAACCATAAAATGTTTTGGAGGCAAAAGCGATTTTGATAAGTGAACTATAAAATTTTATCTCATTGGGCTGTTATGCTTGTTGGAATGCAGTTAAATCATACACTGGAACTATGTTTCTATCTGAGGAAGCCCATGTGCTGGCTCTTTCTCGCTGACAAACACTAGAGGGAAGCAGTTTCCCTGATGAGTAAATCTCTTGTATGTGTTACTCTGAACCACAGCTCCACTATTTCAGAATGTGTTGTTCTGACACTGAAATATTATGCTAACCACTATAAGCATTAAAGCAACACAGCCAATAATTACAAGTGAATAAGTCGTTGATGTGTGGATCTGCATTTTACATTTATGATCATGTTGTAATTACCTTTTTTGTCTGTTTTTATGTGTCTCAGATATCAGAGAACTTTTTCTTTGACTTAAATTCTGAGCAGACAAAAGCGATGTTGCGTCCACACATTCAGACAGCAGCTATCTCCACTTTAGCACGCTCTGCCATATTCTCCATCACCTATCCCTCCCAGGATGTCTTCCTGGTCATCAAGGTCAGTTTTGATGTAATTTCGCCTGTGTGAGTAAAAATACAACCATTTAATCTTTGTCTTGTATGACAAGTGGAGAATTATGCACTTTTTCACCCCCAGCTGGAGAAGGTGCTGCAGCAAGGTGATATCGGAGAGTGTGCTGAACCCTACATGGTGTTCAAAGAGTCAGATGCTGCAAAGGTATCAGTGCTTGAATGGCACATCAAATATTTGTCAAGTATTGTTTCATAAATGCAAAACTAGTATTAAAACATTTTCTTGCATATTGATGATTATGTCTTTACAGCCTGCTAAGATATTCAGTTCAAACCCTGACTTGTTAGTCACACTGGTGGATTTTGTCAGCTAACATTTTTTTCAGTGGATGATGAATTATCGTTTGAATATTTGTGCATTTGCAAGGGTTCAAACAAAACCGGAGTAGGAGTTCACTTGTCTTTTTTAAAAATTCATCTATATATAGAACAAAGAGAAACTGGAGAAACTCCGAAGTCAGTCAGAGCAGTTCTGCCAACGTCTTGGCCGCTACCGCATGCCCTTCGCTTGGACCGCTATCCACCTCATGAATATTGTCAACAGTGCCGGCAGTCTTGAGAGAGATACAGAGCTTGAGATGAGCCTGTCAGGTACATTTCCATTTTTCTTTAACACAACTCATGTGCATGTACAGTATGCGTGAATAGCATCATAAACAGTCACTTTTGGTATACACAAAATCCCTCTTTGTTGTTTCATTGGTCTGCCCATTCACAATCTCAGTGTCTCACGGAGTTTGCAGGGTTGCAAAGATGGTAACAGATCTGGTGGTCATGCAAAAGGCTCATGTGCATGTGCAATCTTTATCTAAACACAACTTTCCATTAACAAATAGTGAAAACAAAACATCCAGACAAAGTATCCAGTCACATCGATTTCTTGTGTGTTATTTTGGGCTTGACCCTTGGTGTTTGTCTAACCTTTAACTTCAAAGGGGTATCTTTGAAGTTGGTTGTGACGGCTGTTGCTAGGCAGACCAGAGATTCCTGTGGTCTCAGTCTAATGGGACAGAATTGTAGGATTAGGATTCAGAAAACTTCATTTATCTCTGTGGGGGGCAATTGAGGAGGATTCCTCTTGAGTCTTTTGTATCATACCAAGTGAAAAAAGTTTTCAAGAACCAGATGTGAAAACTAAGATGGTAGATCAGGGGTGTCCAAACTGGTCCAGTCAGGGCCGGTGTGGCTGCAGGTTTTCATTCCAACCAAGCAAAAGCAACATCTGATCCAACAAATGAGCTGTGAGGACACAGCTTAGTTGATTTAAGTAGAATCAGGTGTTGCTTTTGCTCGGTTGGAATGAAAACCTGCAGCCACACCGGCCGTTACTGGACCAGTTCGGACACCCCTGTGGTAGATACTGAATTTTTTTTTCTGTGTGCAGAGAGGAAAGGCTCGTGGTCAGAGCGGAGGAACTCAAGCATCATGGGAAGGCGTTCCCTGGAGAGGACTACAAGTGGAGATGAGTCTTGTAGTCTGACAGGTTTCAGACCTGCTACACTTACCATCACCAACTTCTTCAAACAGGTGTGCACATCCATGTTGTCTGTCCCCCTTAGTATGCTTCACTGCTTAGTGTCCTCTCACAAATTTTAACTTGCTGCTCATGTTTGTTTCAGGAGGGTGACAGGCTGAGTGATGAGGACTTGTACAAGTTTTTAGCAGATATGAGGAGACCGTCTTCAGTGCTGAGGAGACTCAGACCCATCACAGGTACACTCATCACTGAAATGAATACCCTCCAAGCAGGGGAACCAGAACCTTATCTGTTTGAGGGCCAGTACTGAAACTTGGTGGCAAAATGGCACTAATAGCCCAACATCACTTAAAAAAGTGTAGGAAACAATCAGAACCACAAAAACAAAAAATAATTAGGGATCTACGCATTTTTACCTTTCAAAAAAGAAAGAAACAATGATGCTTAGAATATATTTTTTAAATGCTTTTTAAAATTTTTGTATTAGTAGGGCTGTTATGATTATTGTTATTTTACATCTGGCAGGCCAGATTGGACCCCAGAGCCTCACCTCTGGCAGCCCTCCCTCTCAGTAGCTCTTAATCGTGGTTGTAGTTCTTTGATACTCATTGAAATTATTTTTCGCTTACTTTTACTGTCTCCTGTCACTGTCTCAACAGCCCAGTTGAAGTTGGACATTTCTCCAGCTCCAGAGAATCCCCACTATTGCCTGACACCTGACCTTCTACAGGTTAAACCTTACCCAGACAGCAGAGTTCGCCCCACCAGGGAGATCCTGGAGTTCCCTGCCAGAGATGTCTATGTGCCAAACACCACGTACAGGTAAAGCATACTTTGATCCATATCTTATCTGTTATTTCTGTCCAATCTGAAATAAATAAAATGACGACAAATAATAAAACACCACATTTTGGTCACTTTGGGCCTGAGGACAAATTTGAACACTACATTTATTTAGGTTTTTTTTTTAATTAAAACTTTATCCATGAATCAGTTGTCAATGTTACAAACTGGTATGAAGACTTTCATGTTAAGAGCAAATATTTAGCTGCTTCATTTTGAATTTATTCCAATATTGCCATGTTATGTTGGTCAGCAATTTGAGGCGGGTTGGCTTACATACCGATTAACAATTGAAGATAGGACTTTTAATTGTCAGTGTGACAGAAAATACGAGCAAATAACAGCGAAGGGAGAAAACCTCAATGACTAAACAATTCCTCGACCTGTTTAAATGAGTTCACGCACGTTCATGTCAAGCTTTTTAGACTGATAATTGAACTTGTGGTTTGTGTTTATCTCATGCATGTCAGTTTATATGTTTGCCTAGCTGCTGGTTCTGCCAAGGTCGTTTGAAGAGATGTTCTCATGACCAGACTGCCACTGCTGTTCCACTGTCACAGACGTTGTTTGTCCGGAGATAGCCTTCCCATTGTAGATTAACTAAAACATCAGACATAACTGATCCACCACAGAGACTTATTGGCCTTTTTTAAAAAGGAAGAAAATTAAGTCATTTCAGCCTTTATTTTTAACTGATCCGAAGTTGTCTGGGATCAGTGGCGTCTTTCACCAGTCTATCGGGATCTGTTTGATTTTCTTATCAACTTGTCTTTAAGCTAGTCAAATACACAAGGTCAGTGATACAGCTTGATAAACATTAGATTGCCTTTTCTGTCAGCTTTACAAATACAGACCTGAAGTTAGCAAGCTGCATAAATCTAAGTCCATGTCGTGTTTTTCTTGTGCAATGCCACTCTTTTGCTTTCCTCATTATAAATGTATAGATATTAGGATTGCTAAGGGGAACTAAACCCGCTCAAAGAGGTTGAGCATTGCTATTTTCCCCTTTTTTCCAAACATAAATATCACACTCGAGTGTCATCTGGTCGGATCATATTTTATTACATCCCTAATAAATACGAGTTATTAGTTAGGGTGACGTGATGATCTGAAACACATGCAGAGTACAGTTATGTATTTCATAATCAAGAACAAGAGTCAATATGACCCAATAACATAAGATACATGGAAATTAAATTTTTCTTACATATAATAGCAGGATCATGATTTAAATACTTAACAGAGTTAAAAATAAAAAAAACATTGAACAAAGAAATGGAAAAAAACTCTTTCAGTGTGCTGTAAAGCTTTGTCGCTCTTATCCTCTGTATTGAATTGGCCAGCAGTTTGGGGGCCAGAGTAAAAACAGAATCACATGCCTTGAAATTAGAAGAAAAATCACCAGACCAAGGACTGGAGAAGTTGGAGAGTTGAACCCTCATTTTATATAGTTTGCATGCTTTATGTCACATCCAGTTAGTATTTGTGGCTAAATCTCCTGGGGACATGCTAAACTTTAGTACAAAAAACCCCCCAAAAAACCCACTTTTAAATAGAATCAATATACAAGCTGTCACAATTGGGGGGTTTTTGCTTAAAAGGTGAGCAATGTCATTTTTGGAATAGCTTTTTTAATCGCCCCTCTTGTTTTTTTTCTTGTACTCTTACTGTTACATTTTGCAGCCCGCACCAAACCATTTTTTTCTGTGTGGCTCAATCCGTCCGTTTTGCAAGTGATCGCAAATGTTGTGTAATGACCATTCTACTGTCCTCGCTGGAGCAGACAAAATAGGTCGTTGACCTGCAAAGCATTGTTGCATCATTTCAACAGTTCAGCATTTTCTAACTTCTGACATTTTTTGGCCTGTTATCTAGTGGTCGGTCAGCACCAGCCTCTGACAAAATGTTGTTAGGAAGCAATCAGCTTAATATAACAAGAATGTGTTGTTATAGAAATACTATAAGATATATTACGCATGTTTCCTGTCTGTGTGACTTTGTCTGAGCACTTAGATATTCGTGTTAGTGAAAAATGCCAGTGGTGTTAACAGAGCGCAAAGTTTGAGGTTCAGTTGAAGTCCTTCCTAGTAGGGGCTGGTCGAATGGTGAGCTTGGTCGTCTTGAGGGAATAGGCTGGCCCTTTGCCAGGCTTCCAGTGAAGGCCCTTCCTTCTCACAGAGCGTCCCTTTGCCCTTAACCACAAGTACTTTCCATTAAGGTTGGTCTCTCCGCAGGCATTGAACCACCAACCACCTGCCAAAGCATGAAAAAGGAGACACAAGTTTCACTTCAGTAACACAATTGTTTGAAAGCAGAACGTGATATTCAACTCGGTTCATTTGATGGATTATTGTTGGGGAAGGTTGCAGGTCACTATGAGGCTCTTGTGTCTCACTATTTACCTGTGTAATTGCGAGTACAGCCGGAGACTCGTTGGTTGTTGTTATTTCTGTCTTTCGTGGAGAAGCTCATACTGGTGCTGTTGGCTATGGCATCAGCCAGGTCACCAGAGAAGTGGCTCAAATGAAGGGTGTAGTGTGTGGATAGGCCCTCCAGGGAAAAGTGGTACTCAGCCCAGTGCTTTTCCTCCTTCCAGTCCTCCAGATCAATTCGTAAGATGTAAACTCCCTGTTGTGTAAGGCTGTGGATCTTCTTCAGTCCCAACCAGAAGTCCTCTGCAGAACACATCAGTCTTAAGTATTCTCACCCTCTCTCTCTCTCCGTCTCACTCTGTTCTGTTCAACTAAGTTGATTTATCACTCATTCTTATGAGTGCCCATCAGTTTGATATAATTTTAGCCAGCCATATTAGCACATGGTTGTTGATGAGTTTACTATTTGTGTATTACAGATCCCCATTAGCTGCCCCAATGGTAGCAGCTAATCTTCCTGGTCCACAGCAGGAATCATAGCAGCTAATCTTCCTGGGGCTGTAGACTTATTTTCCTTGGCCTGTGGTAACATGCTGCAGTACATTGTAAGGTATAATCATTAGGGAGGTTGTAGTGAAAGAACATTACCTCAGAGAATTCATTACAGCAGGAGCTGTTACTTTGGAATGTGGCCTGACTGAACCTATGAACAGCTGTCAAAGCCTAGTGATTGCTGGATGGAAATGCAGCCAAAATGTGATGAGTACCCAATGTTTATAATGTCTTCAAATCTGCTGCAAAGTAAACATTGCTAAGTAAGCAGTGTTTATTTTTTTCTTTTTGATAATTCCATTTACATATTATTGTCTTTCTTTTTTTTTTTTTAATATAGAAGGGGAAAAAAAAGACTTACTCAGCCTCAAAGGCAAAGTACTTACTTTCCATGTCTCCAAAGCCCTTCACATACTTTTCCCATGGCTGGTCAAAATCCACAGAACCATCAACCCTGCGTTGGATAACAGTTGAACCCCCATCTATGGAATATGTATGAAATATTTCAAGTAAAGAAACTATTTTACAAGTCACACACAAGTTTACATAAGGGACAGGAAATGTCCTTATCATCGATGTCCCTGTGGCAATCCAGATTGATGACCTTTTGTTTTTGTCTCTCTCTCTCTCTCTCTCTGTCATTGATCAGAGGATGAGTAATGTGCTAATACCTCTTTTTGTCAGTGGTAATGCCTGTGAATGCTAAAAACATTTTGATGCTCTTACATAAAGTCTAGACAGCTAACCCACCTGGACCGATTTCACAATAAACATTGAAGGGCTCAGAATCTTTTGGCTGAATAACGTAGATTCCACTGCTTCTGTCGTCTCTGTCAGATAATTCACTGCAATCAGCAGGGAGGTCTGAAACATCAGAACATAGAAATCAATGCACTCATTCCATTCATGTAATTCTCCTCAGCTGTGCATTTGATTCTAAATTGGTGAGTCTGTAATTTTTGTCGTTACCATTTTTGTCCAGGCCAGTTGTGTTTCCTGTCAGATATTCAAACATATCTGTAGCGGCCATGTCTGAATCCGTTGGCTTAACAACAGTATCTTGAAAATTGTCATAGCTGAGCTGCAATACAAAATAATATGATACATATGAACTGAACCGAGGAAGAATTTTCATAATTAGTGATCCAGACACAGCAATTTCCCCACATAGATATTTGGATAGTTGTCTACCTTTTCCTCCATGTTTTTAATCTTGATTTTCTGGTGGTCAAGCTGCTCATGCTGCTCCTGCACAGCTTTCAGCAGATTTGTGATTGTTTTCTCCTGAGCTTCGATCACCTCCTGAAAATGCCAAGTTTTAGTACAATTTATCACCTAATTTGTCCATTATACTGTTTTATCTCTCAAGTTTGGGGACTTTATTTGTGATACAAAGAGAAGATCCTGGTAACTGCCAGTTGGGAAGTTCATTCATTTATCACTACTCAAAGAGACTTAGTAAATAAAAGCATTCCTGTTGTCAGGTTTTGAAAGAATATATTAATGCACTATTTTATTCACTTCTTTGACTCATAGGTATATCATCCACTGTCAGAAGTTTTCAATGAGACATTCTGAGGAGTGTAACTGCTTACCTTGAGTGCTGTGATTTCACTGAGTTGATCAGCTGGGACAATACTCTGTGACAGTCCCTTGAGCCTCTCTTCAAGGCTCCCCACTTTGCTCTGCAGCTGTATACGCTCCTGCACGATGCTGTTGATTTTAGAGTTGATTTCCAGCGACAAGTTCTTTATCTCCTCGTTGTTGGCTTTTAAGAAATTGGTTGTCTTCTTCAGCTCCTCCTCCTCCTCCTTGATTTCTGATGTGACCAATGAGAGCTGATAAAAAGAGTGATCGAATATGTTCAGCTTTTGGAAGATGTCATTGATTTGGGCCTTGGTCTTGTGGACAAAGTCCCGTAAACTCTGGCCTAGCTGAAGAAGGCCATTTGCAAGTAGGCGAACATCATCTAGCATGGCAAAGCGAGACTTTGCCTCAGTTGGGCTCAGCGCTGTGGTGAAGACCTGGGAAGGCAGGGTAGGGTTTTCGTCTCTACCTGAGTTGTCCAGAGGGACAGCGGCTGTGAAACTGGCCAGCAAAAGTAGCAAAAAAAACAGCTTCATCATGATTTTCTTGTCCAGTCCTGGATTATAGATTTCGAACACACTATTTCACAGTTCTTGCTTTCCTGTAGTTTTTCCTCATAACACTCTTTTCATGCTCTATCTTTCTGCCTTCCTCCGAAACGTTCTGGTTGTTAAAGTGATGTGAGAGCAGCACCGTGCCCTGTGTTATATACTGCCCTCTCAGTGGAGGAGGGGGGTTAGCTGATCATTAAACCCTACTATGTTTCAGCTCCGTACCCCACCTCCTCCCAAATCCCCCCTGGAGCCCTCCCTCTCCTAAACAAACAAATCACAGCAGTGAGCAAATGACATATACCCCCCCACCCCCACCCATTTAACCCCAATCCCCTCTCCATACCACACCACCGTTCTCCATGAGGTGCAGGGCTTTAGCTGATCAGCAGAAAGCCAACAATGGTCATCTCTGGTGTTTGATGGATCGTCAGTCCGATCCATCTCAAACTTTATGACCCTCCACATACTTGGCTCTGATTGATAATACCGTGTGTAATTAATGCTCTGATTTAATTTAGCATCCTGCTGAGTCAGCCCAGCACCAGGCTCTCTGCCTCTCCCTCCTGTCTTGGGTTGAGGCGGGGAGTGGGCTTGTCAACTCTGCCAGGGTTGAGCTCTTGAATGATGTTTTAGAGTTTGGACAGTGTGTGCTCATCAGCTTGGTTTTATTGCTCTGCCTTGTCATTTTTTCCCCATGTTTCTCATGTGTGGTTAAGTGATCAGATGGCACCTTTTAAAGGATCCTTCCTGCACATTCGATTGATCGTAAAAAGCAATCCTTGTGGGGAATTCTTAGCGAGTTGTGTCATGCAGACTTGCAGAGTGGTTGAAATATGCACACCTTCAGCCAGAGAGCGAGGAGGAACTAATCAGTGAAATGACTTGGTGTAGGATTAGATTAAAATATAAATAATTGTACAGTTGGCAAACCACAGTTTCTTATCTCTGAAGTAAAAAGCATATAAGCTCGTCATGTTCTGCC
Source organism: Aulostomus chinensis (assembly GCF_037954235.1). Classification (NCBI taxonomy): domain Eukaryota; kingdom Metazoa; phylum Chordata; class Actinopteri; order Syngnathiformes; family Aulostomidae; genus Aulostomus; species Aulostomus chinensis. Next base: position 6,328,822 of record NC_141333.1, on the reverse strand, counting down.
GTGTAAGCCGTCCTGATAATGTTATTAATTTAAATTAAAAGAATTTGAATTTAGAGCTTGAATATTTATACTTGTTATTATTTGATCAAACTGTTAATTGTAAGCCAAAGATGATTGTTGCTGCTTCATCAGTCAGACTAGTATATTGCCTATATACTGGAAGATGACAACATTCGAGCTCACTGGCACCGAGAGGGCTGAGCAAATCAATGCGCTGTGTCAATGCTCGTAAACTATCTATTGTGTCTGTCTGCCTCTTATTGCAACTAGACAAGAGGAAGGCTAACATTGTGGTTTGTGCTGCTCTGCAAACTATTGTACACATGGGAAAACTTTCTACATCCATTACATTACATAATTACAGTCCATATTGTCACATATATCATTAAAGCTTTCCCATACATTACCTCTAAATAGCGTTGAATGAAAATAGAAAGCAGAGCACCTCAGCACACAATTAAGCGCTCTTGCCACTACTTGCGGTTATAAGGATGGATTACCTCAGCTCTCAGTAATGAAGTACAAATAATTTTTCATGCAAACAGAGCAGAAAGAAAGAGTCATATAGAAAATAAACATTTGGAATGAGAGAATGTGCCTGGAATTTGCCTGAGCAGCATAAAGCTGGTAATGATATTCAGTATGGTTCATTCCAGTGCTGTGGTTTGTGCTGTGGGTTCCAAGCGAGAGGGTAAAGGGCTTGAACCCAACTGAGCATGCTGGCAACTTTGACTGTGGAGCTGGCATTCACTGCCCAGTTGTATCCAAGTGCAGTGGAATTTTCACTTAAGAAATTACAAATATGGCACCGAACAACCTTACCAGTCAGTTTGAATAGAGTGGTGTTTGTTTTGGGGGAGAGTTTACCTCATACATTTTATTTTAAATCAAAATTTAAAGGGTCCATTTTTACCATTTGACTAATGACTTCCTGCACTGATCCCTATGTGAGCTGACTGCTCTGATAATGTGCTGTGAGTCAGTCCTTTGTTCCATGTTTGGGTTGGATACATAACTGGCCCCTTTTGATCACAAGGGGTCACAGTCACATATGTGTGCATGAGCAGCCTGCAATTTGTTAAATGTTTCATTCATTGTTATTGGGACCCAACAATAAACAAACGAGCGATTCATTCCTTCTGCCTGCATCAAAGCTTGTTTAGAAGTGTATGCGTTGGTGGAGGTACACTGTGAGAGATTAGTTTGTTGCTCTCAGATTTTCACAGTCTAAAGTTACTGTTTTTATTGCTTTTTTTTTAGCAATAGCACAGTGAAGCCATTTTGGCATCTATATTCATGTAGCGCTGCGTTTTGAACTTGTTAGGCTAGTAAAGATTGAGGCTGAAAGAAGAGTTGTATAGAATAAGATTTGAATGATCAGTCCAGAAACATTCTCACGCTTCTAAGTTGTGTTTCCAGCTGTGGTCTCTGTGGAGCCATCCCCCCTGACTCAACTACGTCACTGCGGTTAGTCAGCTGATCCCAGGTTACTTTGCACTTCCTGTTCTCCCACCCTCCCAACATGTAGTGTATAAACCTTTTTTTTTTTTTTTTTTTACTTCTACTTTCGGTATTAGAATTTATTTGGAAAAATTTCGTTTATTTCAAATTCTTTTGTTTAGCTGAGGAGAAAAAATCATCCTGAGGCAATGCAATTTTAAATCCTCATGTGATAGGCACTTCCTTATAATGATAATTAAGTTTGTTTGTATGGCATCGTTACAAAGAGATTTACATAAGAAAACACAGCTGTACTTAAAAAAAATAGGCTTAAGAAAATAAGAGGAAAAACAATATAATTACTATTATATTAATTAATGCCTAAAAACCATAAATAACATCAAAGATATTACAAAAAGGCCTTTTGATAAAAATAGATCTACAAGGGTGATGTAAAAGGACATACTGGTGCTGTATGCCGGAGTTCTTGAGGCAGATCTAGGCTGAGGAGCCCTAACAACAAACGCCCAGCCCCCTTTTTGTCTTTGAGAGGTGGGAACAGCCAGCAAGCTCCTCAGTTCCTGCCAAGTCATAATTGCTTGTACTGCACCTTATAAAAAGTGTTAAAATAGTTTATGTGGTTGTAGTATAGCAATTGTCTTTAACAAGACAGTCAAATGGCCATTGTCCTCCTGTCTGCCCACATGCCAAATACACGATTTTCTCCATAATAATGAGCGTCAACATAGGTGAAACAGCAATAAATCTTAAACAAACCAGAAAAATTGTCATGTATGAAAGCTCAACCAAAAAGATGTGTGTAATGCATTCTTTGGACAATAATATGAGTGATACTTTCCAAGAAGTTAGAGCAGTTAACACAAGAATTATGTACTTTATCGTGTCAGTGCAGTAACTTGTGTGACATCGTTGATAATTGGCCTTGATTTCTTGTCTGTGCTCATGTCTATTCTTCAGGAATCTGCTGTATGTGAACCCTCAGAGTCTCAACTTCGCCAACCGCCAGGGCTCTGCCCGTAACATTACAGTGAAAGTGCAATTTATGAATGGAGAGGATCCAAATAATGCTATGCCGGTATGCCATGATAAAATATGAGATAAAATGATTGAGCTGCCCTACCTTGAGGCTAAGTGTAATTATGTTCACAGTTTTTGCATGAATTAATTAATATTTGTGTGTGTTGGACAGCCTAGTTGAATTGTAACAATGTTCTGCATGTTACCATGTTCTACAACTGAAAATATAGAAATATTCTGTGTAAATACATGTATAGTAAAAAATCAGAATTTATTCTATAATGTTTTGGGACTGTGTGAATGTTGCCAATGTTTTTTGTGTTCTCCAGGTCATATTCGGGAAGTCCAGTTGTTCAGATTTCTCAAAAGAAGCCTATACTGCTGTTGTGTACCATAACAGGTAAGAATGTTGAGTATCTTTAAGGTGCCATAGGAAACCTGTGAATAAGACAACCAAAAAAACAAGATGATTTTCAAGAAATTGTGACTTGAGAATGTATGTGATTGGGCTGGGAAAGTAAGTCAAATTTGATTATTCAAAAACCGGTAAATTTTGACTTGTGTATCCATGTGAAACTCCACTTCTTAAATTATAACTCTTTGTACAAAGGATTATAATCTTTAAATCATTACTACATAACGGCAAGAAAGATCCTCAATTTCCCTTTTGTCTTTGGTGTTTTCAGAAGTTTGTAATTTCTCGCCCAGGGTTTGCAAAGTTTAGTCTAAAATTGAGCCGGCATTAAGTAACCCAGGACATAAATCTGTCAACGCATAATACGGTGCTTAAAAGGTACTTATAGGTTAGTAAATTCACTGTTTACATTTCAGTCAAAACCAGTAATTCCTGAATCAAAACGTGTTAAGACTAAAGCTGGGTATAGACTGTAGCATTCTAGAAATTGTGGTTAAATACCACCTGGTATTGTACTAATAGGTTATTTGCAATGTAAAGCCAAACTTCATGGTTCATGAGCTCATACTGTACAGCCCGATCATCAAGAAACAACCTGGAGTGCTCACACTGTACAGCTGGCGGCACCCGTTGACCGTTCTTGATTTGGACAATTTTCAGTAAAGTTTTCGTTTCAAAGCTCCAATGACATTGTTTTGTGGGTTGAAGAGGAGGAAAAGGAAGAGCTTGTTTAAATTTCAGAGGTGTTGCAGCCTCCCAGGCCACCAGGCCACCACCTGTGATACGGCGTGTCACACTTCAGCTGCTGTTTACCACTCAAGAGAGACAAATGGCATGGGAATTAAACATTATTCTTTCAAGTCCCTTGAATGGCTTTGATCTTATGTTCTCAGCCCATTATATCTTTTCCACTGCGATTGAAGTTGCTGCTGGTGCTGTTCCTCTTAATGGATTTTTCCCTAAATGTTTGTTCCCATGAGAATTATGGCCCCTTTTTGAACATTGTCAGCGGTTTTAGTCACTTCCAGCCTCAAGACATGCCCATACATGGCAATTTCATTTTTTTTGCTCATTGTTACTTACAGAATTAGAAATAATCTTGCCACAATATTACAGCATCTGGCCAGCCAATTATGTGATATTGCTCAATGAGATTTTGTCAGTTGATGCTTACAGCTCTTTCATTGGATAGTACAATAATATATCTTATTCCTGTTCACAGATCCCCTGACTTTCACGATGAGATCAAGATCAAGCTGCCTGCCTCCCTGTCGGACCACCACCACATTCTCTTCACCTTTTACCATGTCAGCTGCCAGCAGAAGCAAAACACACCACTGGAGACCCCCGTGGGATACACAGTATGTAACACAGACTGTTGCCATGGTGATAATTAATAGTCATGTACACTGACCCTATTGGAATGTATAGATGTAAACCTAGGCTTATGTACTGTCATTTATTACGCACATTTATGTTATTGTTAAATCTACGTGGGCCATCCACAAAATTTCATGAAGGCATACGTTTCAATCTTTTGAAGGTCTATCGCTAAATGATTTAAATAGAGAATCATAATTTGTTATTTTCTCCTTCCCTCCAGTGGATCCCCATGTTGCAGAATGGGCGTCTACGGACTGGACATTTCTGTCTCCCTGTGTCTCTGGAAAAACCACCACAATCCTACTCTGTTCTCTCTCCAGATGTAAGCCACTGAATAAGAAGTGTTTTTAAAGCAGGGGAAAATTAACAGAAGAATGTTTGAATTAGGTACAGATGTGATCAAAATGGTTGGTTTTATATTCTTCTTTCTAGCTGTCCAAATTCCTCTATTATTTTATGCATATTAAGTAACAGATATGCTTCAGACAGCCCTTATTAGGCCCTTGAGTGGAGTATTACTCATGTATTTGTCAGAGTAGACCCCATGGAATAGTATGTCATTCTGGCACATGAGATTAGGGACTCCAAATATCTAATAATTCCAGTCAAAAGCATTGCTTCACGTCTGTTATTTTCTTATGATAGAGAGGCTTTGCATCTGCCTTAATTGTTTTTTATTACATATTTTATGATATCAATCAATGAGGCACACACACAGAGGAGAAAATCTTTATTTCCTGCAGTTTATAAAATGGATTTTGCCAATCCAGCACATACTTACTTGGGTTTTACTGGACTCCAGGTTCCTCTCCCGGGGATGAAGTGGGTGGACAACCATCGAGGAGTATTCAATGTAGAGGTTGTGGCTGTTTCAACTATCCACACACAGGTAACAGTACTGAATTCTGTAGTTTTATTAATAGTGTTGTAATTCTTATCACTTCTCACCCTCCTTACTCTGATTCCCCTTTACCAGTGATGTTATGTATATTCAGGCAAAGGAAAAATGCTGATGAATGGAAACTTCAGCTTGGCAAAGGAAGACATTTAATTATCCAATTCAATTCAAGTAAAAAGAATTAACCACACAGTCATTTTCAGACTTACAAGTAATTTCTCTGCATCACCGGTTCATTGGTGGGTGATGCTTGCCTGAGCTGGTAATTTACTGAGGTCAACTTCATCCCTGTATTGGCTGGTATGGAGGGCAGGACTGTTCGACTATTGTGCTCATAAATCACTGCGCCTGCCACAGATTATACTTGTTGGATTCTACTATATGCTTGAGGTAACATACCCTTTGCTGTTCCCATTCAGTTAGCCAACTCAGATTTAACGATGGTACATGTTTAAGCTCCATCTGTCTTTCTTTTCTTCAGTCGTTTTCTTTTAACATCTCTCTATGCCCTTTGCTACCTTGTGGCTCCCATTTTCTTTTTCCAGGACCAGTACCTAGATAAGTTCTTTGCCTTGGTACATGCCCTGGATGAGCACATGTTCCCAGTCAGGATAGGAGACATGCGTATCATGGAGAACAACCTGGAGGCTGAGCTCAAGTCCAGCATAGCGGCGCTGAACTCTTCCCAGCTGGAGCCAGTGGTTCGATTTCTCCACCTTCTACTTGATAAATTGGTGTTGCTCGTGGTCCGGCCACCAGTCATTGCAGGACAGATTGGTAGGTTGCTGTATTACAGTTAACTAAAAAGGCATTAGAGATGGCATGAAGTAGACATTTTATAGTTGTGTGAAGTACAGTACAATCCCAAGTGCAGTTGGTATTAAATGTGCTGCAGGACAACATAAACATCATTGCTGTTTGGAGATTGTGCCTAATTATTTTTTTTAACGATTATCTGAATCCCTGAAGATTCCAAAAGTGTCAGGTTTTTTTATTTGTTTTAATGTAACGCCATAATTGTCAATGCAAATCTCTGATTTTGTATGCATCATACTGTGAACTCACATTTGCTGTTATCTTCATTTTTACCTACTTTACACTTTACTTCAGTCTGAACCTGTGCGCGCGTGTGTATGTATGTTTAGTGAATCTCGGCCAGGCGTCGTTTGAGGTCATGGCATCCATAGTCAACCGTCTTCATAAGTACCTGGACACCAGCCAGGACATGCACGGCCGCAACAGCCTGCTGTCTTCTTACATCCACTATGTCTTCCGGTTACCCAGCGCTGACCCCAACTCCCCCTCACCAGGTGTGTAAAGAACCCACATTTTTCACATCCTAACATGTTTCTTTATTCTATTTTTGTTTTTTCTGGCCTCTTACTTTTAACTTCATCCAATCCCCAACTCGCCCTCACCGGGTGTCAGTGTTTAATCCTACCCGCCATAATTTTTCTTCTATTTCTTTTTATCTTTTGCTTTTTCTCCTCCCACATCAATTTTGTCTTCTGCCTGCCCACTACAGACCCCAACTCATCCTTAACAGGTAGATATGGTTCACCACTGTGCACCTTAATTTCTCTGCAATTGACAATGACATTTGGTTCTTCAAGTAATATGACATTTTGGTAAAGCATATTGTTTGTCTTCCTGCAAACCTTCAAAATTAGATCATAAATGAGCCACTGCTAAGTCACTTAAAGGGCCAGTGTGTAGAACTAAGTAGCCTCTCGTTATGGCCTGTAATAGAAGAACTGGTAGTGTTTGAGGAATTCTAGCTTTGGCACATAAATGCACAATTAAAAATTGTGGCACAATATTTTTAATATTGAAACTGGGGAAAAAGGGTTACTTGTTTCAAGTAACTATATTCATGTTACAAATTTGATTGTTTGGCCAAATCACCATCACCCTGAAAATATTTTTCCCTCATCAGTCATTACCACTTGAGGAAGACCAAATCATTTATCCTTATTTCCTGCCATCGCCCAACCCACTTTTGTTTTTCTTCTTCATGTATTCATTTCTTAGATGATGAGGATTCACACTTCTTTAGATTTTCTTGTGCAAAATAATAAATTTGAACCTCCATTTGAGAATTTTTTTAAATCTTGAAATTCTTTCAGCATTTAATAATAGCAACCACTTTTTCCTCTTCTTTCTGCTCCACCTTCCAACTGGTGTATTCACACTACCAAATTTCAATTTATAACTTTGAGTAAAATTGAATTGACCAGTGCAAGCAAAATGACAGGCTCAGTGGAAGAGGACTTGTTACCATGGCGAAGGACTCATTCTAAGCCGATGGAAATGCAGAGATTCTTGGGTTCAGGTGATTTTGCACTTGCATGTAGTAACCCATTTCGACCAGCAGATCCACTCATTCCTACACACTGGTTCTTTTATGTGGGATTCAGCAGCTGCAAGCAGATGCGTGGTGGTTTGGTGCAATAACTCATTTGTCAGTTGTGGGTTTGCAATAGCCAACCATCACATCAGTGGACTTGGAATGATATGGTGATAGTAATTTATCCCTTTTCATCTTAGTTGTCCAATTTTCCTTCTTTTGTGTGTTGTCCCAGGCCCAGGAGGGCTGGGAGGTTCCGTTCACTATGCCACCATGGCTCGCTCCGCGGTTCGACCTGCCAGCCTCAACCTCAACCGTTCCCGTAGCCTTAGCAACAGTAACCCGGACATCTCGGGTACACCCACGTCTCCTGATGATGAGGTCCGCTCCATCATTGGCAGCAAGGTAAGGTCTTTACAGTTAATGCAATGAAACAAGTGACCTGCTTTTAGTAGCCTATTTAATTGCATTATTTTGAGGGTCATGAAATATTTCGTAAAGACGTAAAAAAATAAAAAGTTCTGCAGTGAAATGTGCTGCAGAGATGAATGGCATTTTTTGCCGGCCCTGTTTTCCCATTGCACTGATTGGCTGCCGTGCCTATAGCATGTAGATGTCAGTTAATATTTAACACCATTGTGGTCCATCAACTCTCATTGATTTGTAATGTATCTTCGACAGCTCATGTACAACTGTTGTACCAGTTCTGGAGTTCTTAAGTTACAGAGTGAAACAGAGGCCTTTCATGTGCACAGTGACCCAGTGGTCTCCTTTATCAATATGTCAACACTATAACCAGTGCGTAAACATAAGCATGGACATCTTATCTCTAACCGCTGTAGCAGCAACCTGAGACACCCACGTATAGGCATGCACACATGTTCAGTGGGTGTAGGTCATGAAAGGCATACTAAAGGTGGTTTCTAGTCACAAGTAGAACAGATGCTGTCAGGTATGGTAGAAAACTCAGAGTCATATATCTCTCTGAAGATATTACCAAGTGTTTTCCCTTCAACCTGTAGCAGCTTTTGCTGGTACTTCCATTTTGTTTATATTGACATTAATTTTATCTTGTTTGTGATTTGCTTCTTCAAACATTCTTTTTTGCTTAACCCAGATTAAACGTGACTGACCAGTGAGTGAATGATGTAATGCGCCGCTCTAATGGTGTTGCTGATCCTGTAACCATGATATGACTGCTCACTGTTTGATGAATGTTCCCTTTTCTGCTGATACTGACCTAAATCTTTCTTTTATTTTCTGAGGGAGGGGAGTTCAGTTCTTACCACAGACAGGGAGAGAACCAATTTTGCTTGCCCTTTTGTGGTGATGATTTTGATTTTTTTTTTTTTTTTCTGACTGTTGACCTTTTTGGGCCCTTGGCATCTTCCAGCAATCCTGACCTTTAAACCTCTTTAACCTGTGATTATTCCTTCCCTCCTCCTTCCCCCATGCTGCTCGCTCATCCCTTTGCCCTCTGCCTGCCTTGTGTCCTTTGACCCTGGCACCCCTAGGGCTTAGACCGCTCCAACTCGTGGGTGCACACCATGGGCTGTAAGAGTGCCCCCTGGGGATCCAGCCCTGGGTCTGCTCCAGAAACCATGCAGGTGGTTTTATGAATGCCCCGTCCTTCACTTTGCTTCACTACAAAAAGAACTCACCCCATTCACCTTGACGGGATACTTGGATATTTGGAGTTTTGGTTCATATGTGTACTTTGCTTGAACAAAACATGAAGCTTAGGGGGATGAGGGGCAAATTCCTTTTTCCCCCCAGAAGTCATTTTAAGATGTTCATTTTTATGTTCTTTTTTTCCCTGTTGTCATGATCACATCCTTCATTTATCGGCTCAAACTTTTGTTTAGCTGCTTCCAATAGTTTTAAACGATTGTAATATGATTGGCAATTGTATTTAACTTTTCATAGGAACCTGAGTGATTTTTAAACCAGGTACCAAGTGGCTAATGTTGTGCAAAGGGTAAAAAGACCAAAACTTCAGAATATTACAGTATTCTGCAAAACTTACAATCACAGCTCTCCCATGATCCCATGCATGGGACTCACAGCTGCCTCCATGACCCATCAACCCGTCTGTTGTGTCTCAGCTAAGATCCATCATTGCTTATTTCCTCTAATACCTCTCTTTTTCTCAGTAGTTGCATGAAAAGACTCACCTATCGCCTCTACAGTCTCGAGTAATACAAGAGCTATGCTTCGAGTGAAGCTTTTTGGCCTTTTTGAAGTTTCCAGTGGCCATGCTAAACCAAAACCAAGACATCCTGTTATGTTGGAGCATTTTACAGATGACTGAGGGAGTCGTAGAGAAAAAGAGTAGTGTTAGAAATCACCTTGATCAGCAGAAGAGCTGTTTTCATTTATTTTAGTTAGTTTAGTTGTTAATAGTTGTTATTTTCCTCTTGTGGCATAGCGAGTCTCTTTGCTCGAACACCGTAGTTTCCACTTTGAGCTAGTTTCCCTGCATGACTTACTACTAACATCCACCATAACATTCACTCTGTCACTGGAGAGTGGTATATCTGTGAGTGTGAGTGTGGGTCTGTCTCCATATGTGTTTTTTTTGTTCACCTGCTCCACTTGCCATCATTATGTGATCTTATGTCCTTTGTCATTTTAGATTGTCATGAAATAAACCTGTGATACTAATTTACACATCCTTGATTATGACTATCATGACAACACGTTGTACAGAATTTTACACATTTAAATTGCGTATTCTGAACTAAACATCTCAATTAAAGTATGTTTGGCTACACTAACAGAGCATGTCAACTATTAAACTTGTACAGAGCTTTATTTTAGGCTGCGTACTAAAGTGCCTTTCACACAGAGAACTACAACCCTGAACGTCTCTAGACATTACCACGAGGAATTGTCTTACAATGCAAGGGTTGGGATGGCTTGAGCCGCATAATAAACTAATGTACAAAGTCTGTTAAGTCTGATTGAGCCCACATTGGGATGAAGTAGGGTCATTTATACAAGAACTTTAGCAATAAAGTAAATTTAAAGTTTGAAATACTTTCACACTTGACTACAAAATTTTTAGAATATTCTTTCTATTATCATTTATATGACACATTTCAGTGTCATTTTTGTCACTGTTGTCTTGCTTTTCAAGCAAAAATGATTGATTTTAGACATCAACAACATAGCCCTTAATTGTATGTTACATAATTTGTGTGCTACATGTGTGAAATGGCAACTCTACACAGTGTCTGGACCTCATAGAAGTCATAGAATGAGAAAACAGCTCACAATAAAGATCTGGAGAACAAAATCATTGAGATTTTCAAATTAGCATACTTGGATGCAGAATGGCACATCATGAAGCAAGAGCTTGAACGTAAAGGGGTAAAGATATGTCATTCTTCATTTCATGGTCCTTCATGATGCCATTTTGCATCCCTTCATTTTTAGAGCGTTCAAGATAACAATGTGTCGGAATGTTCTAGAGTAAAAGTACAATGCTTCAGCCGTAGCCCTGTCTTGTGTGTAACTGTTTTCTGTCTCCATGTCTGACAAATATGTGCAAGTGTTCACAAAAGGATGTAGTGTGGATGAGTGTGACTCAGCAGACACATTTCCCTCTGTGCTGAGGAAAAAGGTGCACCGCACACTCCTGTTGCTCCTCCACTAACCTTATTGTCACCGTTCCATTCATCCCATCCATAGGCCATGGAGCGCTGTGGCAATCGCATGTCTTCGCACACAGAGAGCGCCAGTTTCTTGCAAACTTTAACAGGACGGTTGCCCACAAAAAAGGTAGAGCCACTTGCACTGGGGGAGGAGCCCAACCCACCCACCTCTTATTTGCCCCCTCACTTGTCTTGTCTGTGGATGGATGCCTTATTATTTATTGATGTTGTATTTGATGGTTGTGATGTCTTGCTGAATGCCACTGATCCGCCTTTTGTTTTGAATGTTGACTGTAGCCTGGCTAACACTGGCAGTGTGGTGCAGTGAGCGGTACCCACTTAGTCCGGGAAGTCTCCATTCATCATGCACTGTTTTCTCCAACATTGAGTGCTTACTGTGTTTGTTTGTTTGTTTTTTAAATAAGAGTGCTAGCAGGATATGGGGTATGCAGATATCTAAGTAGTTTCACCACAGTGAGTTTTCCCTAGAACGCTCAACTGCGCTTTACTTCTACCTCCATAAATGTATTTACTTATTTAGTATTAATCTAGTATGAGTCGGGCTGTTTTGCTTGTATTTGTTTTCCAGAAAAGCACACATTTAAAAATTGACAAATACTTTGAATAATAAATTATTGCCTTCATGAAAAATTGGAGTATTTTCTAGCTTTGTAATATGAAAATTAATAAATTTAAACAAATGAAAAGGGAAAAAAGATTCTGGTGTATAACATTATCAGGAAGTTGCTGAAAAAAACTGTAATATTAATGTTGATAAGAGCATATGTCTTAATACTAAGTATTATTGCAAGTTCTTGGGAAAAAAGATGTAATTCATTTTAATTATTAATATTAAGAGTTTAAGGAGATGGTTTACCCTATGACACCCATAAAATTGCTGCTGCTTTTTTTTTTTTTTTTTTAAACAAGTTCATTTGTCAGTGTTGGGTTGCTGGAGCTCTGTTTGACTGTATTGTTCTTTCATATAAAGAATGCTAGTACTATTAATCCTTTTTACAGTTTTGGGTTCCACATTTGTTACCTGGCGCCAGGTTCATTTAGACAGCAAGTGATTCTTATGAGGTGATGTGTTACATATTGTACTGACATACATTTATAGTTGTTCAGTTTGATTTCATGTCATATTCCCCATTGAATAACTCAGTTTTTTTTATCTGTGTAATATACAGTAAATATATATACATTATTTTTAAACGATGTGTTTACATGAAGTTTAAGCTAGACGGTAATTCCTCTGTTGGTGCCTCACATTCTCTCCGTCTGGCTCTGTTTCTTTCTGTGTACCTCACCCTCTGTCTGTCCTACCCTGTCCACCTCTTCCTCTGTGTGTTTTCTTCCGTCCTGTCCTCCCCAGCTCTTCCATGAGGAGCTTGCCCTCCAGTGGGTGGTGAGCAGTGGAAGCGTCAGAGAGGGCGCCCTTCAGCAGGCCTGGTTTTTCTTTGAGCTCATGGTAGGAGACACTACAAACTTTGTTGGAACTCCTTTGAAATGCATAGTTTCATGGCTTCCTGTGAAATACATCGTAACAGATTATTTTTTATCTTGGCAAATGCTTAAACCACAGGTGAAGAGCATTATCCATCACCTGTACTTCGCTGATCGCTTAGAGTCACCCCGAAAAAACAGGTTCCCTGAACGCTTCATGGATGACATCACGGCCCTGGTCAGCACCATCGCCGGGGACATTGTGTCCCGTTTCCAGAAGGTAAGTAACGACCTAGTGAAAGAATTCCGTGCCAGCAAATGCTTTGATAAAATTTCACAGAATATTATGTCCTAAGAGACATGAAACCTCTAAAAGTAGCTTCTGCAGCGCAATAGTGTTGAGGCCAAAAGGGCACAAGTCTCAGTCCCACTTTTAATTCATACAAACGAGCTTCTTTGATCTTAGACTTAGACAGACTGGACAGGCCTTTCTCTACCTTTGCTGTTTTCAAAGCACTTTCAAGTGATGGCTCCTTCACCTATTCACATACACACTAACTGATGAGGAAGGCTGCCTTGCCAGGATTTGATTTGCTGACAGTTTGGGATTTGTGTTTCTCATTATCAGGATCTGGAGCTGGTGGAGAGGCTAAATACTAGTCTGGCCTTCTTCCTCAATGACTTGCTGTCAGTCATGGACCGAGGCTTTGTCTTCACCCTTGTCCGGGCGTACTGGAAACAGGTATTTCACTGGTCTACTGAAAACTCAGCATTGATTTCATACACAAACTGAAATTACCTGTGACCATGTTGCAACTTTAAGGTGATTGCACTCATGTATAGCAGCCCCATAATGCGTGGGAGGCCTTAGTTTCAATTAAGCTTCGACACACAAGTTGCTCTTATATCTTATGTCTTTCCATTTTATAACTCTCTCCATCGGATTAATTTAAAATTGTATTGATATAATCTACAGCCTAACATTACGCTACATTATAAAGGAATTACCTTGAATGATCATGTGATAGGTGATGAGACAACTCGCCATTTACACACGTCCGTCTGCTCTTTCATGTCAAATACAATACTCCCAAGTTTCACAATCTTTTGCTCTACAAAGATAGAAAGAAATGGGAAAATGCGTGCTGCCTAAGTTTGTATTATTATGAGTGTCATGTGGAAGCAGCTGCTGGAAGTCTGTGTATTGGAGTTTTGATGCAAACCTTTTATGCGTGGCCTTTTGTTGAGTTAAGGACGTCTAACAAAGGCTTTTCAATTCACATTTCCAAATTACAGAATGAAGGATACATTTTGCCAGTGTTTCAAGATATGCAGTTGTTTTGAATGCACCCCCATCCTTTTATTTCTCAGTTTTATTATATAATGCAATGTCTCTATTCTCTCCAGGTGTCCACAAAGCTGTACGCTCTGCAGAATCCAACGTTGGAGTCTTTGAGGCTTGATTTCTTGAGAATTGTTTGCAGTCACGAACACTATGTCACCCTCAACTTGCCTTGCAGCTTGCTCACTCCCCCTGCCTCGCCGTCGCCCTCCGTCTCTTCAGCAACTTCACAGGTCAGACAATAATGTGATGGAAACTGGAAATTGTATGTTGTCCTTGTATAATAATAATGTATAAAGTATATAGTATATAGTAACAATACCTTGTTTGACTGTGTCTTGTGACTGTCCTTCTCTGTCACAGAGCTCTGGGTTCTCAACACATGTTCAGGATCAGAAGATAGCCAACATGTTTGAACTGTCTGTCCCCTTCAGAGAGCAACACTATATGGCTGGACTGGTTCTATCTGAACTCTCTGTAATACTGGACCCAGAGAATGAGGGGTGAGTGTATTCAGGGTGCACACGGTTTAGGAGATGGTTGGTGAAAGTGAAAGAGAAGCCAATATTTAGCTGAGTTGTGATGACAGGTATACATTTTACGAAGTGCGTGTCAGCCATTATGTCTTTCATGCCTGTTTTCTCTTTTGTTTTTTTGCCTTTCTTCTAGGATGTTTGGCTTACACAAGAAAGTGGTCAGTGTGGTACATAACCTCCTGTCTAGCCACGATTCAGACCCACGCTATGCAGATCCTGAGGTCAAAGCGCGCGTTGCAATGCTTTACTTGCCTCTGATTGGCATCGTCATGGAAACACTGCCGCAGCTCCATGACTTCACAGGTACCAATTAAGAGCAATAATTTTGACACCCAGTAGTTTTTGAAGAATGTTAACTTATTACAGCGCATCATTTTGAGTTTCTTCTGTAAATCTGTAAATCCTATTTATGCTTCCACTTCCTCTCTGCATTGTTGTCATTATTGGTACTTCACTACAGATTTCCTCTGAAAATAAAAGTGAAGGATGCAACATTGTGACACGGAACAGCAGTCTGCCAGACTGTTACACTACTCCTGAATAGTCTGGCTGGCTGAGACTCAGTGTTGCAACCTACCGGATACTCTATTTCAAACAAGCAGCAACTGTAAAGCTACAATGTGACCTTTAATAGCATACCTTTGTAACCCAATAGGTTATCATTTGACCTGCAGAGGATGTTGCCCCTTACAGAATGTACTAACTGATTTCTAACCTCAGTTGATCTTTTTCCTCTCCTTTAGCTCCCTGGCTGTCATTGGTTTTGAGTATACACCATTTATAAGCCTACATTTTCAGAGATAAAACTCCAGAGTCACTTAAATCCATGTTGTAAAGTTTGGTCAGAAAAAAGTCTTTCCTCTTTTTTTTTTTTCCCACAAGGCCCATTTATATCTTTTAAAAAAGTTCTCCATTGTCAAGATTTATAAAGTATTGTTGCCATTTTATTGAGGCTTTCAGTTCTATTGAACATTGACGTCATTATGTTTTACATTTCATAGGTCGAAGAGTGTTCAAGCTGATTCAGAGTACAGAGAGGGCACATAGCTCGCCCTGTTTGCTAAGTTGACAGGATTAGCCAGTGGAGATCCTCATCTATAACTTAAAAATGTTTTTTTTTCAATCATACCAACATTCACAAAATATTTCCGTCTTTTGTCATAAAGCCATTTTATTCTAGAAGTCGTTTGATGCTTTCTTGTTTCTTGATCGTTTCCACGTTCAGTTAATCGATCATTCAAGCTCTCCTGTTTGCCTTCTTAGAGTCCCATAATCAGTGGGGTCGACCAGGTGGTCCCCAGGGCACAGCCGTGGGCAGCAATGGGGAAGAGGCAGAGGGAGAGGGTAACAGCATGATCAGCCAGACAGTTGCCATGGCGATAGCAGGCACCTCCACCGCCACTCCAATGTCACGACCCAGCAGCTTCTTGCTCAACTCGCAGGTACCGTAGGAGACTGTGATGGTCTTAATTTAGCATCTCTGCCATTCTTAGTTCTCTCACAGTTACAGCAGAAGTAAACATTGTCCTTAAATTGTGATGAACAATTCGTATGATTAACTGAACAGTGCCAATGTAGTGGATGCATTCCCAGCCATGGGCTGGGGCTATTATATGTTCAGTTTGTCTCTCTGTTCCATTCTTGTTTTTGCAATCATTCCTCTTCTTTTTTTTTGTGGACATTTTCGCTCCGTTTTGATAGGCGAGTCGACAGCATGGAAGTTTCTCGGCTGAGTCCAGTCGCAGTTTGCTCATCTGTCTGCTGTGGGTGCTGAAGAATGCTGACGAGCTGGTGTTACAGAAGTGGTTCACAGACCTTTCTGTGTCCCAGTTGAACCGCCTGCTGGATCTCCTCTACCTCTGCGTCTCCTGCTTTGAATATAAGGTAATACCTCGACTCAACACTCACTGACTGAGAAGATAGACTCTAGACCACTTTCATTATCTTGCATACAGACCATCAATTTCTCTGCAGCTAACGTGCTTTGGCTACTACCTGCGCTGAGAGAATCTCAAGAGCGTATATATATATATATATATATATATATATATAGATAGATAGATAGATAGATAGATAGATAGATAGATATAGATATATATAGAGATAGATAGATATGTGTATATATATATTCTACTCTCTATTCTATAATCTATTTCTTGCTGCATATTTAAAGCCCTTTCTGTTGTGCTACCGGCCTTTCGTGCTTGCATGTTTGCTTTCATACTACTAACTTGCTTTGCTTTCTATTCTGCAAATGACTTTCCTGCCATCTTCTCTGTCTGTCCGTTCATCCTGTGTC
Source organism: Aulostomus chinensis (assembly GCF_037954235.1). Taxonomy (NCBI): domain Eukaryota; kingdom Metazoa; phylum Chordata; class Actinopteri; order Syngnathiformes; family Aulostomidae; genus Aulostomus; species Aulostomus chinensis. The sequence continues at coordinate 6,312,022 of NC_141333.1, read as the reverse complement.
ATGGATACAAGGCCCATGTTGTGTTCACCATGCAGGGGAAGAAGGCATTCGAACGAATGAATAGCCTGACCTTTAAGAAGTCCAAAGACATGAAGGCCAAGCTGGAGGAGGCCATACTGGGCAGCATCGGAGCCAGACAGGAGATGGTGCGACGGAGCCGTGGACAGCTAGGTGAGCAGGCAGTCTCTGACATGTACTGACACACAGATGGAGGATCCATACATGAAATAACTCTTAAAACCTGCACAAATGCAGCCAGCTGCTTACTTTTAGGGGATAATTTGTGAGTTCCTGAACCAGCTAGCATGGTCAGTCCTGTCTTGTGCGGTACTTTGCCCCATAGCAAGTGATATTGAGTCACTGTCATACGAAATACTCTGGTCTCTACTCCAATCTCTCTGTGGAGCAGCTGGAGATATCAAACCCAACTGATGCTCTTGCCAGAGCTCTTCACATAGCAATAGCGTGCCACTGTGTTGGAAGAGCCTTCCACCCATCAGAGGAGAATCAGTTCAGCAGCTTATACCAGGGATCTCGTTCTTTCAGACACGACCACCAAGAACATAAATCTGCTGGTAATCTTAGAGGTGCATCTTCCGTTTAATGCTAAGCGTATCTTTTTTCTTAGAGTAGTGTTGAACACCCCAACTCCCTGGTGATGCTGTCCCCTTTTTGTTTGTGATATATGGAACCTTAGCTTGTGCAGATTACCTACTTTGACCTTTTTCATAGTATCATAAATCTACAACTCAGATCATTCACGTTAAAGTGCATAAACCCACAATATTTCACTGCCTTTGAAAAATATGAATAATTCTTTGTCCTCTGTTTCTGTTCAGAGCGGAGTCCATCCGGCAGTGCCTTTGGAAGTCAAGAGAATCTACGCTGGAGGAAAGACATGACCCACTGGAGACAGAACAGTGAAAAAATGGACAAGTATGCGCTCTCCTAACCATGAGCATGTTTTCAAAGTATTATTTCATTATTCTTGTAGAAACAAACAAATCCCAGAAAGGATACTCCCTAGGAGACACCCTAGATTGATTATTTACCTAAACAGAGCAGATGCTGAAAGTTTGAGCTCCGTATGATATTTTTTATTTTCAGAACTAATTGTAATGCGTAGTTGGTCATCATGATCGACAAGTGTTGTCAAAGCCTATCTGTTGCAATTTTGTCTGGATTCATGTATGCAAAGAATCTCATTGAGTCATTGATTGTTTTAAAATGTAATTATAATCATTTTTTTCATGTTTACCTCATAACTTCTGATATCTGTGTTGCTTGCGATTTAAAAAAAACAACTTAGTTTTGTGTTTGTCTTTTTGGTGTGACACCATGTTTTCCTTTTTATTTGGTTGTAAAATCAGCTCCTGTCTTGTTTTCCGTTAATTTCCATTTGCTCTCTCGTGTTGCTGTGTGTGTGTTTATGTAGGAGTCACAGATCTGTCAGGTATTGTATGGCCAACATTTGCTGTGTGCTCCTTCGAATCTCCCTTTGCATTAGTTCCTCGATTATGGTGTATTCACTTGCATGTGGAAGAATTAACAGATGCAGTAAATGAATTTAGGTTACCTGTATTTGATTTTCAAACAAGTTGCGAGACCCTCCATTTTATTTTCTTTGCTGGCCACATTGATGTCGCCACCACTGATGCAGCTACGTCACACACATGCTCATGAATGCACCATCGAAGAGCCTCCTGATCCTTGCTCTGACCCTTGAAACCTCCCATCCCATCAGTCCCTCTGCCCTGATAACAATGTCTGTCTCAGGGTTGGTGGTGGTTGCAGTGGGTCTGTTTTGCTTTTTAACCAGTGTGCTTCTTATTTTGGGGCTCTGACTCCGATGTCTCCCTGGTTACTGCAGAAAGCAAGATTAATGTATCAGTAGTTCTTGTCTGTCATAGAAGATATGTTTACCTATGAAATCAGATGCATACTTGTAGCTAGTCTTTATATAGTTCAATGTGCTTAAACATTGTCTTAATTGACATAAACAATGACCAGCCTTCATATGCCACATGTAGACCAGAAATTAATAACATAGATGCTTATTTTCTAATAATAAAGAATTGTTTTCTTGGAACCTCTGATCTTGAGGGAAGTAGTTGGTTTAGGATAATTCCCTGTGTTCCTGTGCACCAATGGCAGAACTTGTATGTCATCCAGCTTAAAAGACACCTCACAGTGTAACACTGAACATGGACATAAAGTGTCTGTTATCAAATTTGTATTGTTGTTCAGATCATCATATTTTATTGACAGTGCTTCTAAAATGAGCAAACATACATCTCTCTTTCTTCCCAGACTAATGGAATAAGGGCAATTGCTTGACTGTGGTGACTGGAAACTTGTGCAACATTCAAGGGTTCAACATCATCAGTGTTTGTGAGCTGCTCATCATAATCTGACACAGGCTTCTGGTTTGTCGATTGTAGGACGAGAGCAGAGTTGGAACACGAAGCACTCATCGATGGTAACCTTGCTACGGAGGCCAACTTGATTATACTTGATACTTTGGAGATCATTGTACAGGTGTGTGAGTGAACAAGACTTTCTTCAGTTACTCAATATGCTACAATACTTTCAGTCAATACTTAAATACGCATAACCTCAAACATGACGATCCAGAGTTTTGCTGTTGGGATATTTTTATGTGGTCCGTCATCGCGGGTGCTGTGATCATGGGTGTGCTCCAATCACAACTCTGAATGTGACCCCTTCTCCTCCAGACGGTATCAGTGACAGAGTCGAAGGAGAGTATCCTGGGTGGGGTGCTGAAGGTGCTGCTCCACAGCATGGCCTGCAATCAGAGTGCCCTGTACCTACAACACTGTTTTGCCACCCAGCGGGCGCTGGTGTCTAAGGTTAGATTCCTGGACGTTCATTCAAGTAGTTTATTTCATCACGTCGCCTTTTAGTGCTTCCTGTCTATTGGATCTGTCGACATTTGGTCATTTTGGGTGCATTTCTCTCTGCCTGTGTAGTTTCCTGAACTTCTGTTTGAGGAGGAGACCGAGCAGTGTGCTGACCTATGTTTGCGACTTCTGAGGAGTTGCAGCAGCAGCATAAGTACCATCAGGGCCCATGCCAGCGCCTCCCTCTACCTCCTCATGAGACAGAACTTTGAGATCGGCAACGTAAGTGAAGTTTTACTATTCCAAATATTGTGTTTTCCCTTACTCCATGGATAGAAACATTTCTTACTCTTGGTTTCAGCTGTATTATTATGTGTGTATTTTTTATATTTCTCTTTGTTGGTGGTTGTTTTTTTTCTTTCCTGCTTCATCATCCAGTGTTGAACAACAACATAAGAAAAGACATGCGCTAATTTGTCCGTCGTTATTGTCCCACACTGTTAGAAGCCTTGTCACTTCAGACTGTTGTCCGAACCTTTATTCTTGTGGCTGCACTTTCAGAATTTTGCAAGGGTGAAGATGCAGGTGACCATGTCTCTTTCCTCACTGGTGGGAACATCACAAAATTTTAATGAGGAATTCCTGCGTCGCTCTTTGAAAACCATTCTTACTTATGCAGAGGAGGACCTGGAGCTGAGAGAAACCACATTTCCAGACCAGGTACTGATTAATCCATCATATTTTTTTCAGTGTAAGAAGATTGGTATTAATGAGGGAACTAGAGATTTACCTTGCACCAGTGCAGAACCTGTGTAACTGAAGGTGTCTTTCCAGGTCCAGGACCTGGTGTTTAACTTGCACATGATCCTGTCTGACACAGTCAAGATGAAGGAGCACCAAGAAGATCCTGAGATGCTGATAGATCTCATGTACAGGTACGGACCACGTGCTCACTCGCATGCGTGTTCCTCCACCGTAATCATCAATATCTTGTTGTTTCCTTGCTTTCATGTCTTGACATCCTCATTCATCTCCAGGATTGCAAAGGGTTACCAGACATCACCAGACCTGCGGCTAACGTGGCTGCAGAACATGGCTGGAAAGCACTCGGAGAGGAACAACCATGCTGAGGCTGCCCAGTGTCTGGTGCACAGTGCTGCTTTGGTAGCAGAATACTTGAGCATGTTGGAGGACCGCAAGTATCTACCTGTTGGCTGTGTCACCTTCCAGGTAAGGACGGGTACAGTAGATGTGAAGTGTGTGTGTTTGGCTTTCTGAAGCAGTAGTTTTAGCATGAAATAATTATGTGTCCCGTCCCGTTCCCCCCCCCCAGAACATTTCATCTAATGTGTTGGAGGAATCTGCAGTCTCTGATGATGTGGTGTCACCAGATGAAGAAGGCATTTGTTCAGGGAAATACTTCACTGAGATCGGCTTAGTTGGACTCCTGGAGCAAGCTGCTGCATCTTTCTCCATGGTGAGAACGATACCGTGGCGGAGGATGCATGAAGGATTAGATAGATGTTCACAGACAAATGAATAGAGATTGAAAGTTGTTTGTTTTGTTTTGTTTTTTTCATTGTTCTAGATCAAATCTAATTCATGATGGCTTTTGAAAAAAAAAAAATCACTCATCAAGCTGCAACATGTTATTATATCCATAGATTTATTCTTTCAATATCATCTCATCAGATTGAAAGCTTTTTTAACTGTGTTATGATTTAATATCGTTTTAGAGCAAAATCCTTTGTACTCATTTGACTTGTATGGACTTTAAATCAATATTGAATTCCTTGTTCATCTCCAAGTCTGTGACGAGGTGTTTTAACTTTCTCTTGTTTTCTCTGCCAATCATCTGCTTTTTGTCTTGCCCTCTGTTTCAGGCTGGCATGTACGAGGCAGTAAATGAAGTGTACAAGGTACTGATCCCCATCCACGAAGCCAACAGAGATGCAAAGAAGCTAGCTACCATTCATGGTAAACTACAGGAAGCCTTTGGCAAAATTGTCCATCAGGTAAACACACCAAGTAGATAATTTTCTTTAATAATTCTGCAGTAGCTTTTGGAGTAAAGCTACTTGTTGATAAGTGATAAACCACAAGAAGCAACTTTAACATCACTGAATGCCCTGAACCTTCAAGGATGCAGTCATAAATGTTCTGCCCACGTTCCCAGACGTGGTCAACCGGAGCTCTCGGGACACAACTAGAATTACAACGCTTTTAGTGCCTTCAGATACTTGTCCGTTATGGTGTTCACATATATTATGTGGTAACTAGACACTCAGCACAACAGAGAATATCCTGGAAATGTTCACAAATTAGCCCCATTAAACGCAGCTTGCATGATTTTTGTTCGAAATGTTATTTTGAATTATTTCATTATTTTGTCTCTAGTTTGGTGAATATCTTGCATGCTTTTTTTTTCTTTAAAAAAAAATTGCACAGAAGGAAACTCAATTAAATCCAGATCAAATCTCCTCTGATGCATCGTGCATCGTCAGAGAAGAGTCCCTTCTCTTTGCTGTAACATCACTGTGAGTGAGTGTTACCCTGTGTGTGTGGGTTGTATGTGTGTGTGTTGTCGTTCACATGTCCTGTATTCTCTTTGTCACACAGAGTACTGGCTGGGAGGTAGGTGGCTAAACGGTTCCTGCTTGGCCCTGCTCGTGTTGTTTATCTTTTTATTTAAATATTTTTATTCACTCATCTTTTTATTTGCTAGCCATGGGCATTCTGTTGCTCTCTCTGCTTTTTACATACATCGAATCCATTAACATCTGCAGACAATGTCAACTGTCTGCCCCCAGCAGGGACACTTGCTGTTCACACAGCAACACCTTCACTGTCTTCCTCTCTCCTCCCTCCTCTTGTTGTGCAAGAGGGGCTTGTTGTTGTTGTCGTTGTTTTTAAGAGACAGTGTTGTGCATGGGAGCTACAGTGTCTGACACTAATGAAAAACATCTCAGTGAATGCATCACCTGCACAATCCGCACTCTTCTCGTCCTCATCTTTTGTCTGTCTGCTGGCGTGTCAGCCAGACACACTGATCGACTGGCATCGTCTGCTGTCATACCTCATCTCATCTCATCTGCAAACCCAGGGCTCGATTTCAGTGCATTGTTTCTATCGGTTCACCTCCCAGCTTTAGCCATAGGGCTTCCGCACACAATGAAAACAGCCTTTTTCAAACACGAGGTGTTGTGAAATGTCATTTGCTTGAAGCATAAATCATAAATTCTGAGGCAGTCAGGTTTTCTCCAAGAGGGTTCAACTCACAGTAATCTCAGGATTACTTGATTTATCCCTTTTGATTTCGATTGGTTCTTACTCTCGCCCTTTTCATGATAGTTGAAACTAAATCGACCCCTGTTTTATTTTCCCCTTCCATTTGCTTTCTTTTGTTAACAGTATTAACCTTTATGTTCTCATGGTTTGTTGCATGACTTGGACAGAGCACTCCTTTTTGGAATTGCACTCAAAGTGCATGGTGTGTTTCTGAGGGTTGTGGATCTTTATTTCCTCACTTTGTCTGACTTGTTTCTTTGTAAGTGTCTGCCTTTGCATGGTCTGGATCCTCCACAATAAGTTTCCTTTGAAAACCAATATTTAGTGATGATGTACCATCTTTTTGTGTATTCGTTTGTGTTGTTTTTGAAATTCTCTGGGGGAACCCAATCCTGATTAAAGTTTGTTCTGTTTTCTCCTTTTTGATTCCCCTGGTTGCCGACCCTTCCTTCTCACTTTACTTAATTTTTTCTTGTGGTAAGTTTCTGAGTTTTTAGGGCTTCTTAAATTTCTCCTTGTATTTCATTTTTAATCAGCAGTTTTATATGTTTTAGATTTGCCAATACAAGATACTTCACCCAAAAGTGTAATTTGCCTTTCAAAGTTTCACCCAAGTGTCCTTACCTCACAGACAGCTTAATCCCTCCTGCATCAAATCTTTGTGATTCCAAAATGCAGAGACAGCCGGCCATGTATATTTAGTTCAAAGGCAATAGTGATTAAAACAGCAGAATTATTCAGAAATGTCTAAATTCTCGAGCACACCGTCCACATCCTCTTTATCCAGCCTGATCCTCAGTAATGATTTCAGGCGAGCTACTTCAGCTGAACACACCACACTCAACATACCTGTCAGGTCAAGGCACTTACGTGTGTTTACTTCAAAATAACCTTTTTAGGGTGAAATATCTCTTTTCAGTTGGAGTTTCCAAGAGGGTTTATGTGATTATCATGCACCAGAAGGTGGATGCAGAAATCTTTATCTGCAGCCTCTCCCTTTCTCACGTCCTACACAGCCATAGAATATTTGTGCGTCTCATGCAGCCGTCACGTTGAGCTGCTTCCTGGATGTCCTCTCTAAGTAGAGGTCTGTGTGGAACAGCCGAGGGAGTTTCTGTGACTGACTGTGGGCAGCGGCCCAAACGTTTTGACGTCACTCCCTCTCTCTCTCTCTCTCCCTCCCTCTCTCTCTCTCTCTCTGTCTCTCTCTCTCTCTCTCCATTTCTCTGTGTTATATGGATCTGCTTCTGAGGGGGATTTATATGCCACTCAGGACTGTTTTTAAGCATCCGGTTTTGCAACTTGGCCTCTTTCTCAAAAGAAGGTGTGCGTGCGCACGTGCTTGCGTAGTAATCAGGTTGATGCTTCTGTCTCTTGATGGAGCAGTGAATGCCTGTTTCTGTTACTCTGGTGAAACGCTGTGGGTAGTATAGTTGTAGAGGGGGAGGCTACCGGCTGAGTCTGTACTGTCAATACTGATAAACAGTGAATCACTCTGTGCCAAATTTTGGTATCTGGGTGAGAGACTGAGAGGGGGACCATGTGACAGAGACCGTCCCTGCACAGCTGCCATGGTAACACGTCTCAGCCGAGGGAACAGTGTTTAGCAGCTTGAGCAAGTTTGGACTTATTTGATGACTGAGATCATGTTTTTATTACTGTGGAGTACAAGAGACCATAGCCTTCCAGGAACTGGGACCAGTGCCGGTTTGATCAGAACCCAAACTCAGTTGTACAGTAGAACAAGCTGATACAGTAAATGGTGTCCTGTGGATGCAGGCGTCATCTCTGTCTGTTGGTGAGGGATTGCGCTTGACTCCAGGTGTGTGTGGTGATTGTGAGGTTGCTGATGTCTTCTTGGCTGCTTCTCATCTCATGATGATCATCAGATATCATGTCAATACACCTCAGTGCAATAAGATGGCTGATACTCAAATGTCCATCCCAACTCTACAGTCAAAGCAAGGAGTGTGACACCATTTTGCACTATCGGTCTTGTTTCTCTGAGTTATCTCCAACCTTGTGTCTTCCGTGATCAACCTCTACATTCAGAGGGGCTGTTGGATGATGGATGTCTCATCAAGATATAAAGCAACGATATTAACTGTATTTTGGTTATGAATAAATACCAGCCTCCTCTGGATTACAGTTTCTGGACTGTGATCTGTTTTGGAGATTTGTTTTCCCAGGTTTTAGCCTCAAAATCAAAATGTTCTGATATGAATTAGCCTCCTAATTCTGCTCAGCACTAACCTGTCGGTTCCTTTGCCTGCAGGATGGGAAGAGAATGTTTGGTACGTACTTCAGAGTTGGATTTTACGGTTCAAAATTTGGCGACTTGGATGAGCAGGAGTTTGTGTACAAAGAGCCGGCCATCACGAAGCTTGCAGAGATCTCACACAGGCTGGAGGTAAACAGCACAGAGACGCATGTCAGGGAATCAGGGCCTCTACATTGAAACCCAGAAGTTAGTGCCTTCATGCGGTTTTGACAGATTTCGAAATTTGATTAGATACGACTTTGCATTACCTCAGAAAATGTGTCATTCTGTAAAAACAGATATGATGATTCTGATGATGTCGATGAAAAGATGTGTGTGCTATTAATTGTTTTGCTGTTTCCTCGAAGGGTTTCTATGGGGAGCGATTTGGAGAAGACCAAGTAGAAGTCATCAAGGACTCCAACCCCGTGGACAAGTGCAAGCTCGACCCCAACAAGGTTAATCCTGGATACCTTGATTGCTGTCATAGTATTTTTATAATTGGGGTGTGTGGGCGAACCTCCCAGTATGTTTACTGACTACGTTACTCTGCAGTAATCAAGAGTCGAAAAACCTCCAAACACAAGTGTCTCTCTGCAGGCCTTCATCCAGATCACATACGTGGAGCCCTACTTTGACACATACGAGATGAAGGACCGCATCACCTACTTCGATAAGAACTATAACTTGCGCCGTTTTGTCTACTGCACCCCCTTCACACTGGATGGTCGGGCCCACGGTGACCTGCATGAACAATTCAAACGCAAGACCATCCTGACCACCTCCCACGCCTTCCCTTACATCAAGACCCGCATCAACATCATCCACAAAGAGGAGGTAGACTGACTGTTGAATTACATTCCTACTGTAAAGGTTCTCGTCTAAACAGAGATGTTGATGTCGTAGACTCGTGTCTGCGTCATCGTTCCAAAAGTCTCTGTTTCTGCTCATGGAGACATCAATGGTGAAGTCAGTGTGTCTGAAAATCTCTACCTGGGGAGGAGTTTTCTGAAGGTTCAGCTTCAAACCTGAAATGAGTGAAGAAAAGGCCCAAATGCATCAGTGTGTAAAGAATACCGTGTGTGTGTGTGTGTGCGCGCGCGTGTGTCCGTGTGTGTACACGCTGGTATCACTGACGCTGCTTGTGTCTGGTGTTCCAGATCATTTCCACCCCCATTGAGGTGGCTATAGAGGACATGCAGAAGAAGACTCAAGAGCTGGCGTTCGCCACCCACCAGGACCCTGCTGATGCAAAGATGCTGCAGATGGTCCTCCAGGGGTCGGTGGGCACCACCGTCAACCAGGTAACGCCGCAAGTGTTCAAAACATTTGAGAATAGTGGAAAATGACAAAGTCTAATGATAATTGAACGATTCCTGAATAATTCCAGTAATGGAAGTGTCTGTTTTGCTCAGGGTCCTTTGGAGGTGGCCCAAGTGTTCCTGTCAGAAATCCCCAGTGACCCAAAACTGTACAGACACCATAATAAGCTACGACTCTGCTTCAAAGACTTCACCAAGAGGTATGGACACCTTACACACCGTACACACGCCCTTACTGTATACAGGCTTCAATTGAAGTTGTGAAAATGCAACAACTGGATTGGAAAAAGGAACTTCTGCACTACACAGCCTATAGTGACGTAGCTTGTGGCACTGGGTTCCTGTTCTGTAAAAATACCATCAGACAGAAACATGTCAAGGATATTCTGATCACCTCTCTCACAGGTTTGTGGGCTGGTGTGTGCACGAGCCCACAAATCAACATCCTATTGAGAGCAGATAGCAGGCTGAGCAAGAGCTGAGAGGACAAGGATGTTGACCTCGGTCTGCTGAGGAGGCCCCTGTGGCTCGTTTAGCTTTGATGCACCCACACACAAAAGCAAAGTTAGAGTACAAATTACTCACCTGTCAGTGTCTTTTTCTGTTATTCAGCAACCGATGCTCCTGTTAAAAACACAGGCAGATGTTTAGTGCAGAATGTCATCATGGAAATTCTGCTCAAAGGTGTGAAGACGCCCTGAGGAAGAACAAGAGCCTGATTGGTCCGGACCAGAAGGAGTACCAGAGGGAGTTGGAGAGGAATTACCACCGCCTGAAGGAGGCGCTGCAGCCACTCATCAACAGAAAGATTCCTCAGCTTTATAAACCAGTCCTGCAGGTCAACTCTCACAGGTAGGACTGATCCAGAGAACGAATGAGCGAGTGTGCTAACATGTTGCGAATGGCAAATTAAACTAGTCTGTTTTTGTTCTGTAAAAAAAAACAACAAAAAAAACCATGCAGCAAAAGGACAGCTTGACAAGGTAGTTGGAGTCTTCTAGACTACGTTCTGTGGTGCTCTGTTGAGTCCTGTTTGTACCATTTGTTCGGTCTCCACCAGCCACTGATGTTTTAGCTGCATGCCAGAAGAAGCAAATGAATGTGACTGGCTGCTCTCAAAGGAAGGTTTTCAAGTCACACATCAACCCAAACCATGAAAACCAGAGAAAAACAGGCTACGTGCCACGTCAGCAAATGAGAAGCTTCACTGACCAAAGCTCGAAATTTCACAATTTTATTTTTTGCAGCCAATTTCAGTCTGTTTAGTTTTACCTGAGATTATTCCTCCATCCTCAAAGTTTTCATTTCCCTCCAGTTGTGCCCACAAATGTGTTTTTGTATCCCTGTTAGCAAGCACCTTGTCTTCGTCACATTATCCATCCCTCGCACATTTAACAGACCTCACGCGCTCCTTATGATGGGGTCAATAAAAGGTCACCCAGAATCCTCCACGCTTCACGTCACGATGCCTCCGATGTCACAAGACACCAGAGAAAAGGCGGTTTTAAAGTTTGAGGTCCACGTGAAATCACTGCAGCTGTAAATGCTCATTTTTGCAGTTGTCATCCATGTTATTGCTTTGAAATGGTGAGTTTTGAAGCAGTGATCATGCATCTGTGAATGAAAACACCATCAAATGCTCTGCTGGACGTGTTCACCTCCACACAAGCTGGAGAAAAACCCCATGTGCTTTTTCCAAGTCTGATCCCAAAGAGTGAAATTTAAATGTGATCGGCAAGTAGTGGAGCGCAAGTAACTCGTCTTTCCATCACTCGCTTGTGATTTGCTGTCTCAGAGTGCCGCTCCTCTCAGGCCACTCTGGAGTTTTGAGACTCTGAGCCTAATTAGTTCACCGAGACCGTGAAAGCATCTGAGGAAATCTGCATTTGATTGCTCAGCACTTGAGTAAAAACTGTTTCTTTTTTCTTGTTTCCAGAGATTCCTTCAGCAGAATGAGTCTTCGCAAACTTGACATTTGAAGATGAAGAGAACACATTCACACAAGACACACACACACACACACACACACACCAGGAACTGCAATATTAATTTATTGAGTGTAAATAGGAGCGTCTCTTCAGGATCGGTCAGTGTTTCTGAGATAGTAGAGTGAAAGGCTGCGAGTGCTGCAGCTCGGTACGTCATTCCAGTGTCTTAATTTGTTTACAGACAAACTGTTACACGATCGGAGGGACGAACAAGCGGATCTGGGAGATTAAAGGGATACTTTGGCCTTTAGAATTTTCATTTGCTACCCACAGCAGCCAAGAGGTATTAACCAACCCCACGGAAAATGTTCGCATTCATCCTCCCAACCAACAGAAGCTACAGAATACGAGGAACGCTGAGACCCTTTACTGGTTAAAGTGCCAAAAAAAAACAAAACAAAGAAAAAAACTTTTTAACGCCAAAATTGTGACTGTGGACGAGGTACGATTTTAAAAGTCAAGGTGTCCTTTTAATAATCTACGTGTCAAAAAAAAACAACCTTGTATTCAATTCAATGTGTGCACTTTTTTTTTTATTTTGGTGTAGCAATGCATTTTACAACTTGAAAGTTTATGTAATTCAAATGGAGGGGAAAAAAATGAGCAAGAACTTGTACCATTATTTATCATGATGCTTTATCATTTTGAAGCGACGATGTTTTAAAATTAGGTACTTCAAACATACTTGTATAATTTTATGTAGTTTTGTTTATTTTAAATATTTTACTAAATAAATATTTTAATGTTCTGTCGGCGTTCGTGCTGGTGATCAGTTTGTCGTGTGTGTCATATCTACACACTCAGACGGCACACCTCCTGTCCATAACGGTCGAGTAGAAGGAAATCACTCCAAAGTAACAGGAAGGTAACTTTACACACAACTTTATTGCCAACTACCAGCCTGGTTACATTCCAGAAGTTTCCTCAGAGCGTGTGATTCGTGATGCAGATTCAGAGCTTTAGTACAACTGATGGGATGTTGAATGACTTCAGTGTAGAACCTGAGATGAACAGAGTCCCCCGCTTCCCACCTCACTGGAGTAAGATTTGATTTATTATTGATAGAATATTGACAGGGCAGAGAGAATTGGAGCCACGTTAAACGTGCATAGGCTGGGGAGTGGAAGATCCTGGTTTTGCTGGAATAAAGATTGAGAGCATTGTTTAAATGTAATGGATTCCAAACACACGGGCATCAGAAAGCTCAGATCCAGGAGTTAGGATGAACTTAAATTCCCGGCCAGGAGTTGGCTGCCTCGGCCCGGACCTGGTGCTTGAGCGCTCTCAATCTGGTTCGGGTGGATAAATCCGTGTGTACCCACAACACACATTTGACTACTGTTTAACTTGAACTTTTTCCAGGAGAATGGAGGTAGGTTGTATCAGTCTCATTGGTGTGTTGCTGTACACGTTGATTGAAGTAACAGAGTTCAGATTCTGGTTTGCACACAAGATGTGAGGCACTTTGAAAAAGAAAAACCCAAACCAAATCCTGGATAAATCCTATAAAACCTGATATGTTCGAGAAGAAATCTCACCCTGTTCACATGGTTTTACGATGCATCTCAGGCCATCAGATCCCAGGTGGGAGCCGAGACGCTGACTTGTTAGTCCCCGTCACTTCTACTAGAAGGTCAACCAGGCAAAAGCTCTCTATTCAAACTTGGATTCATCACACATTTTCATGACACCAAATGAATGCCAGTCAACTCAGCCGAGATCAGAGCTCAATGATTCTCCGGCTGAGTTTAGACCCGGTCTTAAGATGCATCCTGAGACCAGATCTCACTTCCCTGCTGCAAATGCAAATAAATTAACCGACGTTTAATGACAGTTGGCTTGATCCTGACCAGCCAAACGTGTCTGAGTCCCCTGGAATCCCTCTCTGCTGATCAGACCGCCAGAACATGATTAGATGCTTTTCAGTGCGTTGTTTTGCCCCCCCCCTCCCCTCAAAAGGACACAAGCTGAAGTGTTGATGTGTGTGGTGAAAGCTGTGCACTCATCTCAACACCAGGTCTGACCGGGGTAGCGGCGGTCGCCTGTGATCCAGCCGCCAAAGATGCATCATAAATGACAAACGGGTTTTTCCCAGCACTCTTGTTTGGCACCTTGACAGAGCATATAATGTACCACAAAAATATGTACAGTATATTACATACTAAACTTTACTATGAGAGTACAATACAGGTAGAAAGTATAAGGGGAAACATGTCTGTAATACATTCTCTTAAGCATCAAGGTTCTGCATTGTGTTGCATGAATAAAGTCGAGGACGCTGATCCAATGGACAGCGTCCGCAGTAGAAATGCAAAGAGAAACATTTTGCATTTGACAAATTTTTAGCTCAAAAGTGCTTTTCCTATTTGTAAAAGAGAAAAATAAACCCACCTACTGTAGAAAATAAGAAGAGGACGATGTAGATGTGACCGTATTAAAGCCAGTTCAACAAATTGTACTGACACGGCAAAAAAGGCGACAAACACTTAAAAACATGAGATCAAGGTTGAATTTGTCCCTGGCACTTAGAAAGTGAAACCCAAGCTGTGTCTGAGTGTCATTAAAATGTCTGCACTGACGTCAGCTCACAGAAAGCTTCGAGTCCCCAGCAGAACTGTCCACGAGAGGACAAACTGGCCGACGATGTCACGGCTCAGGTGCCGGCATCCTTCTGTAGAACAGCAGATAGGGTGTCGAGGACGAGCAGGTCTCTGGAGAGCAGGCCTGCAGGAAATCCTCCTCCTCAAACAAACGCACCTCTGAATCGTCGAACAGCAGCCACTTGCCTTCGTAATCCAGGAAGTTGCTGAGGGCCTGCTGCTCCTTGGCCTCCGTCCCCTCACAGGAAGTTGATGCAACCTCCCCCCCCACACCTCCCTCTCCACCCTCCTTTTTAGCTTCAGTGTTTTGTCCCTGGCTGTTCATGGTTTTCCTGTGTTTGGCCCCCTCGGTTGTCCCGCTGCCAGCTGCTTTATCCGTCTGCTTGTTGCTGCTCCCAAGCTCACAGCTAGAGAAACTCCTCTGGCCCCCCAAGAGTCCAACCCCACCCTCGGACAGCTTCTTGCCTCCTGTTTTGCTGCCGGCCAAGCTAGCGCCTCCTCTCTGTCCTTGTGCGTTCAACCTGAAGGACACCTCGCCATCGTTGTAGTCCAGCGCTTCTCCCTTCACCTGCATCCCCTCTTTACTCTGCTCCATCTCTTTCTCCTCTGGTTCAGCTTCTCTTCGGTCCTGCAGCCAGAGCTTCGCATCTTTCAGGTCAGACATTCGGATGAAGGCGGTGTAGTGGCCGCTGCTGATGGTGACGCCGCTGTGCATGACCACGGCGAAGAGCTGATAGTGTTGACCTTTGCTGGACGAGATGGGCGTGCACCACTCCTCCAGAGACAAGGTGAGAGGGGTCTGCAGGGGCGTGTTCACTTTAGACAGGCCTGCATAAGGGTCCAACCTAGGAGGGAAACGTAACGGGCAGGTGATCTGATATTTGAAGTTTGGGTTTACAGGTTAGTCAGCGGAGCACTACATGGAGCAATCTAGTGTTGATCACTGGTAACTCACTCTAAACCGTTGGCAGAGAAGCGCTTCAGGTGGATGGTGATGACTTCAGGCGTTTTGTCAAACAGAAGACTTCTCTCAGCCTCGGTGTAATGACGACAGGTCTCACAGAAGTACTTGTCCTCTCCGACGATGCGCTCCACCGAAGCGAACTGTGCGAGAGCCCATTTCAGAGTCTTCAGCTCTGGTTTAGGATCTGGAGAGACTGACAAGAGAGAATGGTTTCAGTTCAGGGTGAGGAATGAAGGTGTGTGTTCATCATGCGATGTGATTTCAATTTGCAAGAAGTATCCAAATGTCAGTTGCACGACGGCCCCATAACTGAACTGGCAACAGCTCAAGAGAATCCTCACCCTCCGAGAGGTCGTCTGGGCTGCTGGCGTGGTCGTCCAGCACTGGGACACTGATGTCCTGGAAGTCTTCTCTCCTCTCAGTGAAGCTCTCGCACTCCAAACAACGAGTGCGCAGGACCAGCTGGCCCTGGAACAAGCGCTCCATCAGGTCCAGGCCGTCTGAATGCAACACAGTCATGTCACTACCTTCACTTCAGGTTGTTTCGCATGACAAGCACATTTCAATATTGTAAAATGTTTCTGGCCAACGAAAGTTCCCAGACAATTTTATGGCTAAAAAAAACAACCCTGCGTGGATGAACACTGAGTTGGTATAAATCGAACAGCACTTCAATTCACTTTGACTCAGCTACACCAACATCCACGTTAGCTCGTCCTGAAGCGCGCCGTCTCTCGTACCTTGCTCTTTCACTGCCTTCGTGTCCTCACTGGTGTTCTGGGGGAGTGAGTCTTCACTGTTGTTCTCCTTCAGAGTTTGGTGGTCCGTCTCTTCTTTCTCCAGCTCTGCTTTCTTCCCGGTTGTTGAGGTGATCCTCCCCACGCTGCGGAACTTGGAGAAGATGCTTGGCTGTTTCCCTAGAGGCTTCAGCCAGCTCAGTTTGGCTCGCTTCTTCCTTTTCCCGTCTGTCTCTTTAGATGTCTTTTCTCCTTTCTCTTCACTCTCTCGCTCTTTCTTCTCTTTACTGAGCTTCTTCCCCTCCTCCTCTTCCTCTCCAGCGTCATCCTTGGAGTTGTCTTCTGTAAGGTCACTTGAGGACTTCCTCTTGGAGCAATTGAAGGATTTACTTCTAGTGACACGCGGTTCCACGGCCTCGTTATTCTGAGACCTGACTGACTTTGGCTTCTTTTTAGCGTTTCCCACCTCAGTGTCGCTCTTTCTCTTGCCACTGACTGTGCCGTCGTCCTCTGGTGGTGTTTTGGATTCTCTTGCAGGGCTGCCGGAACACGACTGGGTGCCGCTCTCCATTTTGACCTGGATCACCTCCTTCTCCTGCTTCTCGGGCTGCAGCGGTTGCTGCTGCTTCTTGATGATGTCACACGCCTCCTGGATATATCCCAGGATGCACTGGAGGACCTCCTGGGCATCATGCTGAAGAAAGCCTTCATACATGGGGTTCAGCTGCCTGCAGCACAGGTGTAGCAAACATTGATTTACTGACACAAACCTTACATTCAACATGCATTCATCAAGCTGGTTTTCCTTCAGAAAGAAAATGATAACTTCAGGTACCTCAACGGGCGGTTTAACAATTTTAACCTGGCATTCATTGTGAGTGTGTCAGATGTGCATGAGCTGAACTTTAAAAAAACAGATTTGCAACATGGTAGCATTTTGATATTAAAATGACACAAAAGAATTGAAGCTGATGTAAGGAGAGGAAATTAATAGGAAGCCGGTGCTCCGGACACTAATCTGATAGGAAAGAACATATTTTACTAATTGAATGAAATCAGGAGATTATAATTTCAACTATGCTACCTGAGAGTGTGTAGGATTTTCCGAGGCGGTGTGGCGAGCTCGCCGTCGCTGAAGCCATCGGGGTTGAGCAGGAAGCTGCACTGCAGTTGCTCCACTGAGGCTATTAGATTGTTGAGGCTGCTGAGGAGCTCGACGTGCACCGGCAACGACTCAGCTGCACTTTCCGTCTGCTGAGAGCGAGTTTGAAGGATTAAGAACATGACAAGGAGCAACACATTTGACAGATCTAAAGTAGACTCAACTTCCTGCTGGTGTTGTGTCAGAGGTAAAAATGTCGTCTGAATCAAACAGACCTCTTCACTTTTATCGTCTTCTTCAGTCGGTTTCTCTTTCCTTCTCGACAGGTTGTACAGTTTCTTCACGCCTTCCTTGAGCCCTGGACAGTAGTACAACACCTGCATGTGCAATCAGACAATGATTAGTCTGTAATTGCGTTTTTCCAACCCCACAAAAGAAGACTGCATTATTGTGTGTTTGTGTCATTTAACCATTGACAGAAGGGATCGTCTCACCTGTAAGATGCTGTTCAAATAGCAGGTGTTGCCCAGATTGTTGAGGCCCACAAACGGCACCAAGTTCTCCTTCTTCTCACACTGCAACAGAAGACCAGGCGAGGCTGGACATGGAGGCGGACCAGGAACCACCTGATCACAGCTGAGGAAGCAACACAAACACAGTGAGAGGTGAATGAAGGGCAGCAGGGATTCATCCCAGGTAGAGGAGGAGGAACGATATTTGCAGAGGGTTAAACACATCGACACCACTCTAACTAAAGTATCGTGCTGCTGCAGACGCAACCCAGCCTGCAAATGGACCTCTACCAACTCAACAACAACAAAAACAAACCGTTAGTTTCCGTGGGCTTAAATGTGCTGCAGATAATCGCACAAGAACAACTCCTCCTGATTGGTGGCCAGACCTCAATTCCAACAATCAAAAAATATTTGTGGGCATAGTATGATGGTGTGTATGGAGAATGTGTTTGGGGCTCCAACCTCTACAATTTCAAACAGGAGATTGTCGGTTCACAATTTGTCTTTTGAAGAAAAACACATAGCAGTGCGAGAAGTGCAAGAGGCCAACAAGCGATTGTCATTTAATTGTGCAGGCCTAATTTTAATTTCAATCCTTATCAGAAGTTTACATTTGGTAAATATAAACCAGCTCATTAACATACTGATTCAGACACAAGCCAGGTAGCAGAACCTACAAGATGAATTTATGCATAATCCTACTGTGAGCACACCAGATGAACAATTCCGTTGCGTTTTGGACTTTTCAAACGTTTCCGTTGGACAGCACACTCACCTGGCCTCGGGTTCCTCTGCTTCCTCTGATTTGGGTTCCTCGGCTTGAGGTTGGGAAAAATCCAGAGCCCGTTTGGTTTCTTTCTTCTGGAAGAACTTCAGAGAGAGTTTACTCCTCTTGATGGGGCTCCCCAGCGCCGCCACGACATTGTCGCCCTGCAGACCAGGCATCCTTCTTCCGGTACCTGAGGGTGGGTTGAGCTACGGAGAGGCAACAGCGCAGCTACCTGGCGAGAGCAGGAAACACACACAACCTCAATGGGCGCCATCGGAGTTCAAAAACGAAAGTCACTACGTACATAGTTCGATTTAAGTTTCGTGACTACGAACGTCACAACTAGTTCGCTTAAAACACTGTAAACTGCCTCGGGTGTGATATTCCAACCTAGACACCGCCTTAACAACATATTATGTAACTTAACATATTAGCTGGCTAGCGCTAACTTACGGTGATGGCTCTCCAGCTTTCATTGTCCCCCTCTACTGTTAACCGTTTACAAAAGCAACAGTTACCTACTGTACACCGGGAAGTTACTACCGTAAAATCAAATAAACCTGCGCACGATAAACTGGTTCTGTTCGGCACTTTAAAGAAAACACAGCGGCGACAAAAGTGGGTCAAAACGGTCTGGTGCGGCGGAGAAGTGGGAGGGGAGAACAGGCAACAACACGCCGTTTCTCGTCGCTCGTGTCGAGGGAACCGACTCCAACATCAATACCGTGTCTGGAGATTCAAGCGCCTACCTGAATAAGTCATCCCAGAATCAATTTCTACGATATTTCACGACAAATCCAACCTTAAATTCATTTACAAAGTATCTGACGGTGCAGCAGAACTTGGCGCTTTTTCTGCTGGAAGACCCACTGGCTCCTACGTCGCCGGTGCAACACCGGCACGACGCACATACATCCGGTAAATTACTACAAATGATACTCACTCTTAACAATACATGTATTTAGGACCTGGAAGCATCACTCGATAACGGGCGTATATTTGTGATAAATACAGTCATATAATTACTTATGTCCCTGACGTCAGGCGCAAAAGGGGACACCTACTTGCTTTAGGCCCCTTCAACCAGTCTTGAAGCCATTTTTGTAGTTCTGTTAAACTGTGTCCCACGAGACAGCCCGGCTTCATCTGTCATATATATGTATGTATGTGTGTGCATGTATGTATATATGTGTGTTATTCACTTCTTGTTTTTCAGTTGAGCTTTCTGAGCTGCAGTTGTAACGTTTCAATTTCCCTTTTGTGGCTTCACAAGTTTAATTTTTCTTTACTCCTTCACAATGATATAAAACCATATCAGCAACATTCCTGTAGTGATAAATTTCCTGTATCTAATTTTGTTGCAGTGAAACTGACTCAAACTAGCGGCTTTTAAAGGCACCTTTATAAGGTGAACCTGGTGGCCTTAAGAAGGAATTGTGCATCAGCTAAACAAACACAGGAGTGATTGAGATTCTGAGCACACACATATATTGTACCTTAGTGAAATACTTATACAAGTTTTAAGCAGAGGTGGGCGACAGTATTGTGAGATACTGATATTAAAGGACATTCACAATTTCTACATTGTGTGAAGTACCGCACCCCTTCTACTCTGTGGGCTTGTCATCTCTTTTTCTGAAGTTTACACGGAAGTTGTATTCTGTCTGCATTGACTATTTTCAATACTCTCTTCAAAACAAAATCTCGAGTGTATTATATTGGCGATATGGTCTCAGTATTCAATTTACACTGAAACATGTATATAACACCCCTCCAAAAAAACATAAAAGCAACTAAATAGATTGTTGTTGTTGTTGTTGGTCAGCTCTAGCCGGCAGGGGGCGGCATCGCCCATGAAAAATGGATGTGAAAGTGTCCAGCAGCGGCATCATTCCCATCCCACCTTCACTGGAGCATCTCTTCATCTGGCAGCAGCCGAAGCTATCCGTCCACGGGCTCTACGGTAAGATACTATTTCATCCACTTTCCTGTCAGAATACACGAACAGGAGTCTGCTCCCAGCTGCGTGCCTGCAGCGACGGTGGTTTGTTTCCACAACTGTATTGACATGAAATCAGCCTGAAGTGTGTTGTTGCTGGCGTGTGTTTTTACGAAGAAGATCGCAGCACCTGAATGCAGCGGAGGGGAGAGGAGAGGAGGGATACAAAAAAAAAAAATCAGAAATGACAGGTGTGTCGTTTGTTCGCCTGCAGGCGTAAATCAGCGGGATGGTGTTTATGTTAGACGGTCCGGTGGTGCTGCTGCGGGGGGGGGGGGGGGGGGGGGGGGTGCACGGTCAGCAGCAAGGAAGCCTCGATAGACGCTGGGTTTCTGCTTCCATGGTCCACTCAGGGCTCTCTGACTTGATGATCGAGTGCTGCTGGTGCAGTGACGCTGATCCCGTATTGAATTGCGGTGGGAGCTCAGAGGTACAGGACTTCCTGTGGAGATGTAACCTCTCTGATAATGGAGCCACAGCATGCCTTCATCATGTGTTATCTTTGCAATCTCCAGTTGTAGGTTGGCCTCAGCGCCTGATTTAAATGAGATCCAGTTTACTCAGAACCCGTAGGATGTGTAATAATTACTCAGTGAGAAAGATTCCATTACAGATGTCAGGATCCGCTGGTTCATACAGATGTGATAAGGAGAGCTAGTGGGCAGCTCTCTCTCATCCCATCTACAGCCTGACCAGGTCATGCATTATTAAGACTGAATATATCTTCCCACGACCTTCATCGCTTCCAGAGAACTTCATTTTCTCGGAGGATTTCTTCTTTTCTTTTTTTTTTTCAAAGAATGTAGCAGAGATTTCTACCAATATTAGAGACTGTACACTGAAATCCACTAAAGTTCTTATATTTGACTCTGTGTGTGTGTGTGTGAATGTGTGTGATGGGGGAAGAACAGAGCAGTTCACACTAAGATCACTCGACAAGTTTGTTTCTGATTCGACCAGTGAAATGTAGTTTTAAACAGATCCGATCTAATATCAGAAGACGTCACTGATTCTCATCCCAATCAATCAGAACGGTGAGCCGCTATCTGTGTAACCATGACAACAAATGTCACCCAATCCTCAGAAGTGATGGTTTGCTGTTGCAGTTTTGAAAGGCTCTGAATGCATTTGGATTCAAGTGTAGAGAGCAACTTGGGAGAGGATGTAAAGCATACAAGCTACAACGATGCACATTAGTCTTTTTCAACCAATAAGTCAGTATTGATTGAAAAAAATGTTTTAATAATTTCACAAGGGCCTAACCCCCCCCCCCCATCCCCCCCCCCACCCCCACCTACCTCAACAATGGCTTACAGATGTAGAATGTGGCATCCAGTTGTTTTAC